>NC_090445.1:1604474773-1605722773 GCF_031143425.1 Pleurodeles waltl | reverse complement strand
CTCCTAGATAACCTGGTACTGGTCTCATTACTTTTGAAAAACAACAATGAGCTGATGATAGACCAAAGAGCAGATACTTGAATTGGAATAACGTCCCATCTGAACTGAAAAACTGTTGACTCTCCTGTGGCACTGGTATTGTAAAATATGCACCCTTCACATCTATCTGTGCTAACCAAACCTGTTCCTGAAGAATATCTCCTAACAGATGTATACTCTCCATTTTGAATTGTCTGTAAACTACATATGCATTCACATTTTGCAAATTCATCACCAGCCTCCATCCTTTGTCCTTTTTCTCTACAACAAAGAGTGTACTTACAAAACCTTTGTGTTCCTCTGTTTTCACAACAGCTCCTTTTTCCAAAATTTCATTTTTCTGTTTGCCCTCAACTTCGCTTATGTTTTTTAAACAAATTTCTTTCTGTTTTTTTATTTGGTTTCAAGTGAAACTCTATTGTATATCCCTGTACCAATACCCAAGAACCTCTTTTAATTTTCTCTCATTCCTTTACAAAATACATTAATCTTCCTGTTATTATTTCCTGGGTAAAGCCAATCCTCATACTCACCCTGTCCCGATTGTGGTCCAGAATCTGATCCCTGTGATCTTGCTTGTGCTGACCGGCCTCTACCGCCTCTTCTTTTCTGAGGGTAAAAGTTACGCTAGTTGTAAGCTCCACTGTAAACTCCTCTTTCTTTTTCATGGGGGCTTCTATAATATGTCTGGTCAAAAGATTAGCCACTTCTTCCAGCACTACCATATAAATTGCAATCTCCAAATACCTTGTGCATAGAACTATGCACTTTGCCTAGTGCAATAAAAGTGTAAATGTATTTGCCTACGGCTTTTATCAGGCCTTCATAAAGAGAAGTCCTTTTGTCTCTTCAGTAGGGCTCTTTTTGGCCAATTTGCACAATTTTGGGATTATTCTAAAAAAAAACTGCTCTCTGTCTTTCTGCTATAAGCCCTGCGTTCACATTCCCTAAAAAACAGATGGCTTTTTGGCTCGAAACTCGTAAAATGGGAAGTGGTGGCAAATGACCCAAAGGCTCAGGTTGCAATCTAATATACAGGGAAAGAGAGGTTAGCCCCCTTGAAGTCCACTGACTTTTTTTTCTGTGTATTTCATCGAGCTACACTGCTGTCTGATGCACTGCCTGAGACCGCTTTTTATGGTAGAAAGGAAAAGAGGGGCACGCCCACGCAGACCATTGAGGTGGTTTACTGGTTCCTTTCGCTGGGCAAAATCCCTGCTGTTGAGAGTCCTACAATCAGGGAACAACTCTGAGATAAGGGTGGCGAGGAACCTATAAAAAAAGTCCTTGGAAAAAGCTAAAAGCGAGTGGGAAAACATCGAATGGGCTACCCTGGTTGATGCCCTTTACGAAGGTGACACAAAACTGTTCTGGAAGGTGGCAGTGAGGAAAGATCCCCAGAAAGATGAGAGCGACCCAACAATTCAGCCTGAAAGTTGGGTATCACACTTTGAGGTCCTTTATAGAATAGGCCCTATTAGCATTGTCAACGCTTTTCCATCAATGGCCACAGAGACTTGCATTATGTCCAATCCACTTGCCTCTAGCAAAGGCTTGCCAGGCTTTGATCTGCCCCCTTTCGCTCTGAAAGACACTGCTTTGGCTCTTCAATCGATGCGAAAAGGCAAGGCTCCTGGCCCAGATGGTATACAAGGTGACTTGTACTTATCACGTCCTGGAACCTGGATGCTGTATTTAAATATCTTAAGCAACGCAATATTGAGGGGAGGTGCTTCCCCCTCTCACGTGGAGAGGAGCAACAATAGTTCCTATCTACAAGAAGGGGGCAAGAGCTTTACCAGGCAATTACAGACCTATAAGCCTAATTGACATTAGCCAAAAGGTGTTTTGCAAACAGGTTCTAGCTAGGTTGCACTCTTGGATCAACGATCACTCGATCCTCTCAGATCTCCAGGCTGGGTTTAGAAAGGGGGTAAGTACAATAGATCAGGTGCTTAGATTTAAACTTATATGCTGGAAGTATTTAACACTAAAAAAGGATCATCTGTAGGTTGCCTTTATCTAAAAGCTGCATTTGATCTGGTCCCACGTGAGTCCTTGTGGAACGTCCTGGAATCTTATTGTTTAAATAGTGACCTGCTGAGGCTAATAAAACATCTTCACGAGAGAACTTATACAAGGGTCCGATGGACCCAAGGTGGCGATCTGACTTCTTCTATCCCCATGGCAATTAGGGTTAGACAGGGGTGCGTCTTTGCCCCCACCCTGTTCAGCCTCTATATTAATGGTGCAGTAGGCCAGTTAATGAGGTGTAATCATGATGCCCCTAATCTAGCAGGAACAGCCGTCCCAATTCTAATGTTTGCTGATGACACCTTGCTGATGTCAAGAACCCCAATGGGACTCCAAAACAAATTAGGTGCATTCGTCACGTTTTGTGGGAAGAGGGGCCTTGAAATTAATCCAGATAAAACCAAGTTCATGGTTTTAAATCCACATAGGTCATTCAGGGGGAAAATGACTGGAGGGGGCTCATCCACAGAACAGGTAAGCCAGTTCAACTACCTGGGGATAAGATTATCTGACAACTTTGCATGGTCGGCACAAAGTGAGAAGAGTGCTGTTGCCCTCCAGCAACGGTCAGTGGTGTTCGGAAAGAAAATTAAAAACTCTATGGGAGGGCAAATCTCGCCAGCTGTCACAGTATACAAAGCTTCTGCAGTGATAGCCGCAACTTATGGTGCCGAACTCTGGGGTCACTGTAATACTTAGAGGTTGACCCTGGTCGAAAACAAGCTCTTTCGCTCCTTGTTGCATCTACCAATAAGCACGCCACTAATCCCCCTTAGATTTGACTTACCACTCAATCAGCTTCATAAGGTCATCGCTCTAAGACCCACTCATCTATTGGATGAGCCTTTGGTCTTCTGAGCACCTGGCTTCTACCAATGGCATTGGATGGAGAGGTATCAATCTCCTGGCTCAAATATATCAGAGATACGTGGCACTGCATTAAAATGGAGGAGGGGTGGAGATCGCCCCATCTTTTAACTAAAGAAGTGTTATCACGTGTAGAGCGATGTTACTGGGAGATGGTTTTGGCTCAGATATGGCGTGGCTCCAAATTAGGTAGTAGAACGGACCAATTTTTTAATTACAAATGTTCGCCGAAGTTTGAAGCTTATTTGGACAAAATCCATCCGGCCTAAACTAAAAGTCTGTTTATCAAATTCAGACTGGGGATTTTGCCATTGAATTGTTTTACCCCAGGGTAGAACAAGGCTAACTGTTTCTCTCGTTTTTGTTATTACTGCCAGATGCAATTTGAGACCCTGGCCCACTTTATATTTTTTTGCCCAAATATTTAACTCCCAGGAGGAAGTGGATTATTCCCTTATGTAGGCTCCTTGGAGTAAGAAACTACAGGGAATCACTTCGTATTCTTCGTATAAGTGAGACTAGCGACAAGGTTGTGTTTTCAGTAACAAGTTTCCTTCAATGTGCCTGGGCACTGAGAGTCAGGGAGAATTCACATTTGGTTGGCTGCAATTTTACTAAGATACCGGGTTGAACCGCGAATTATAAGATCCTTCAGAACAGCAATGGACTTATCTGAAAGACTGCTAGCACAGCCACACGCGATAGGAAATCAACTGCGTGATATCGCAGACTGATCTTAATCATGTTTTATGAATTTTATGTATATATGTATTTATTATCTTGCAATTGCTTTTATGACTTGAAACCAATTTTTTAAAAATCATTATTACTGTGAAGTTGATGTCTAAATTAGTTCTCTTAATGTATGACACTTCTACCATATCAAACATTCTAGCCAAAGGCCCTAGAATATCCAATAGCTTATCCTCACATTGTTTTCGCAATCTTTCAAGGCCCTTTCTAGGATCATAGCCTAATTTAAATAAATATGTAATAAGATCCGGATCTAGGTTAGGTGTTACCATCTATTTATCACCGATTACCGGGTGTGAACATTCAGCCCTTCATCACATTTCTCGCTCCCCTTTCCCAGGGTTTTCTTATTCTATGTCGAAATTATTCTGCAATATGGCTCATTGGTCACCATTCAGAACTGCGTGGATGTTTTAAATCAGAAGGATCAAATCAAGTTTGTCCTAAAAGATCTTTTATCTCCTTATTAATTTTTTCTTTTTGCTTTCTGAATTTATGAACTCATCCAGTCCTTCATCAAATCCAAAATCTAGTATATACTCATCAATGTCAGCATACAAATCTGGATCTATCTAATCAGGCTTAGAGCCCGTTTCCTTTGCAGGGATAGCCTGCCCTTCCTTTGTGCCACATAGGACACCTGATTGTGACTCGTTCCTGACCGCTTACTGTCTGTGATTCATCTTTTTCAAACATTTCCCTACTGGACCTCTATTTTCAATCTCCATTATTCTTCATCAGCCCTCATCCTACCTTCTTTATTTTTTACCATCTTTCAATATTTTTATTACAGAATCCTGAATAGTTTCACATATTTCTTAAGTAATTAACCTTATCACCGCCTCCTGTATCTCCTCTGAGAAAACACTACCTTCCCCCTCAGCCATTTTTTTAATACATTGTATAAAAGAAAAAACATATACATTGCGTAAAAAATACAGTCTTGTTAAAACAATCTACTCTTAAAATGATTAATATTCTTTATCATATATTTAATTTCTTGTGAAAGTACTTATTAAATATCTTTTTCCTCTGATTACAGGCATTCCGCTTTAATGCTTCAGCGGTTATCTCAGAAAAAAACAGTACTACGATTGCATTGCTGTTTTATTTTTGCTTAGTAGCTGAAAACAACTCAGTAGTTTTGCCATATATGTCTCAGAATACCCCTTTATTTCCTCACGAAATAGATGCAATCTATTCCGCGCTGAGAAAATGAGCCCAACTTCCCTTAAAAAACATTCCTATTACTCTGAAAAGACATTGCTTGTCCTAACAAAAATTCCAAATGCAGGCACATTCGGCCAGTACTCTAAACATGTTGGAGCGCGAATGATGCACATGAGGAAGCTCTACGATTTTAAACCCTAACGCTTATCCTTCTCAGATATTTAACTTTCATTTATTAAACTTCCTAGTCAATTAAAGAATAAAACATTTATACTAAGAGATATTTCAAATCTCTTCCCTAAGGCAAAGTTTAAATTCAGATCTCTTGTAATAATTCAAATCAACATAGGAATAACCTGAAAATTGGGTAAAAATAACCTGAAAATTGGATTCGCTAATCAAAATCACTTCAAACACATACTCACACTCACATAGGTACAATATCCATAAGGAACACGTTACATCTTATGAAAAAACAAGTATACTTATCAGCCCAGAAGCAGCAAACAAAAGAGGAAGAGAATACTGGACATGGGACTTATATGTACTATTAAAGTTCTACTTCTTTATGACTTCATGTTGGATTCTGTTTGGAACTTTAAAAGTGCTGCACAGAAGTGGTGAATAAAAGGTATATGCATAATGATAGACTCCTGTATCGACATAAAATTAGGATCTCATTCTGCATATTAAATTCTGTACATTCAGTACTCCTTGTAAAGGGGAGAAAAACATATCCGAAACAGGGGGATGTAGTAAAAAGCAAGTGTTTCGCATGAGGAACATCTTGCATCACAGTACATTTGAAGCAATAGAAGTTTTTTTCTGGACCCATTACAATGTTTGAGCTTGTGATGAAAAAGAAGCCAAGCCAAAGGCTAAACAGGTATTTGCAGCTGTGTCGACTAACTTCAATTCTGACTTGTTACATACTGGTGCACTTGCAAGTCAGTCCAAACACAGCTATATTCATGTATATAAATCCATTTCAGCAGACTTTTTTTCAAATTTCCAGGAGCAAGTTGCTATAGAGTTTGGCTGGTCTTGTGCTCAATTTGCAGACATAAAAAATGCTACTGTTAACATACCACTTTGAACTCTCCCAAAGTATTTCTACTCACCCGAGGCAAGGCATCCTGGCCGATGAGTTCCTGCAGGTTTCTGATGGTGCTCAGTGCAAGGGTGTTAACAGCGAAGGGATCACACAGGATCATTGACAAATCACTAGATATAGGCAGAAACTCTTAGTTACTCTTACTTCATACCAATTATACAGGACTTGAGTACTTCATAGGAAAGGCAGGTGAAATGCATATTAGGCATAATGCTGCTATAAACAAAACAGATTATTTCAGTCTTCCCCAAAAAGTTGCCTCTCTTGATCGTCTCCAGCTATTACCAGTGGTTGCAGTTAAAAGATGTATGTCTCCGCAGCTCATGAATGCATTTGTCTTTCCTGCCCATTCCCACGCTCCTTGGTCCAATCAAAAGGGACAGACAGCCAGAAATGTAGTAATTCCTTCTCCATCAGTAGTTAATAGTTGCACAGGAGAAGAGTTTTTCAGTGAAAAGGAAACCTTCTAACATCACATCTTAAATATCTCATGGTTGAGGTGCATCTGACGCCTGGTAGTTGAAAAGAAGGGGTGAAAATAATTCAAACTCCCAGGCATGGCCATTTGATTCAGGCATTACAGAGGGCATCCACTGCACTATTTTATGACCATCACTGATCTGGTGCTACAGGCATAATGTAAAACCCTGAGAATCGTGTGCTCTTGATTCTCCGGCTTTTATTTGAGTGATTACATGTAAACCTGTCCCTGTTAAAAGAATTTAGTTGGCTGCAATCAAGGTATTTCAAGAGACCTGGGAAAAGGTATCTAACTGTGCAGTTTGGGTGCCAATTTCAAGAAGTTTTCAGTCATACAATTCCTCCAAGGTTTTTTCCCATTGGCTTGCTCGTCTTTAGATGTTTTTAGGTACTAACGTTTCTAGGGAGGTTTTATTAGGCTCCCCACACTGAAAACAACTTCTGTCAGATGACTGGGGTAATGGGCATGAGAGCCCACGGAAATGACAGGCAGTAGCTGAGAAAAAGCTTTGCCAGATTATCAATTTGGCGTATGCTATTCTCTGAGTAGTGGGAAGGTAGGAAGGACAGATGGACAAGGATCTCTCATTCAGCTGGCTAATGAGCTGCAAGGTGACGAGAGGCAATTTTAGGGGAAGGGTATCAGAAAGAACTGTACTCCAACAAATGAAATATAGCTTTTCACAGGGTGAAAAGTAGTACCTCTGTACAGAGCCTCTTAATTAAAAAAAGAAGGTGCTAAAAACTCCAAATAAATGAAAAAAGTCAGTGCAACAGACTTGATGCCACTTTAGTTTCTGCCTCAGTGTTTTATTAAAGTGCATTAGCTATTTAGTCAAGAATGATAGGTTTTATTATTAGTCAGTAGAATAGAAGCAAATGCATGATTAGGTAAATCCCAATAGGCACAAAGGACTTGCACAAGAAAAAGGCTGAAAAGGTAATGCCTACATAGTTAGCTGAATCTTCATTTCTTGGATTTTCCCTTACTTGAGACGGCATTTACATTGTTCGTACTCAGGGGACATTTTTGCTTTAATGTATGTAATCTCAAGTACAGATAAAAGGGACTGTAAGAGAGATATTCCTTTAGGACAACTTTTAGGAATGATTGGGATTTTGGAGTGTGTTTGTAAAAATGTTGCATTTAGGCAATGTGGTATTTGCCCTGCAAGGTTCATTAGCCTGGATTGTGAAAAAAGGCAAATCAAAATAATAACTGCTACTGATAAATAATTGGTAAAATAACGCTGTATTAGCTATCATACACACACGCATGCATGGGTTTTGTTTTAAACAAATGTCAAACAAGGCAAAAAACAAGCTGAACTACTCTTCAGTTTTTGGATTCTTTTTGAGTCGTCAACATCAGAGACTGAAACGCTTAATACATGCACACATTTGACAAATGGATTATCCTATAAATACATTAAAAGACATTCCCTGGAAGTAGTCAAAATCAGAGTATGTTAACGAAAAATTAAACATACCACATACATATATACATACATATCACATACATAAATAGCATGAAAGAAAAGTAGTAAAACTTCGTTAGTCCTCACCCCAGCATCTGCTCTTGCCCTTTTTTCACTCCATCCAGGAATCCTTGTAGCTCCCGGGCTCTTTTATTATCCACAAACTTCTCTCTGATGCACGCGTCTAAACACCATGTGAACTACACAAGAAGGAAAGTGTGTTGCAACAAAGTGAGACTGACAATGGACCATTAATAGTAGGAAAAGCACAACTCTTACTAATGCAACTTTCATGTCAGACCTGATTCAATAACCATGCAGGAAGCGACAAACAACAACCAACACTTAAAATCCACAGGGATGATGCATAGGAACCTTGAATCAACGATTAGATCAAACCAAAATACTAATGTAAAAGCCAAACTTTTTAAAAACATTAACAAACTGACAGAGTTTGGATGACCATCTAATATAAATGAAGGACTGCTTCTGGTGTGTTTTGGCTCACCTGGAGCAAAGGACACCGACTTCTGGGCAAATGGTATCTCGAGACGCGAGATGATTGTCACCCTCTAATTCACTGCAGTGGTATTTAACCCATAACTTTCCACCCCCTTGAGGGAAGTTTGTACGGGGCCCTTCGAAGAAGAAGACAAAGAGCAGGAGTATCAAACTGAATAGAGTCCTTGCGCAAACCACGAGGGACTGACTCGATTACCGACGTTGGGAAAGATGACAGTCAGGTGGGGCCGGGCCGCAAACCTGTCCCATAAGCTGAGCCGTGCCATAAGTTGCGCAAGGCCCATGCCTGTGCCGCGAGTCTGTCAGTTTGGCAGCCGTGGGCAAGAATACCATCGGAGCGCCTGGGATGAAGGCTGGCAGCATTGGTCAGAGGACGGCGAACGAGCGGTGCCAGAGTTGAGTATGAACTGAGGTGGAGCTAGATGCTGGACACTGGGTTGGGTGAAGCAAAACCTCATGGAAGGAGGGGAACAGGAGAAGGCTTAAGGTGAGGTGCAGAGTATGTGGCACAGTGCATATGGTGCTAGAAACCTCGAGGCAACCCCCTTCGCCCTCGAGACCCTTCCAATTTGGCGTAACCTGCAATCTGCGACTTGCTCGCAAAGTGGGACCTATAAACTGTTCTCAGTATTATCAAGTGAGCCTGGGAGTTTTTAGCCATTCTAGCGCCTTGTGTACTTCTGAGACCTTGGGTGTTGGGCGCCCAGTTTACCAGGGCGGAGAGTGACGGCTGTAGACAGCCTCCACTAAGGGTGTGCCCCAGTGCCACGCAGAAGCGGTCCGGCTAGCGCTGAACGTGGCTTGTGGGGGGCAGGTGAACCTCACTCCGACCTTTCCAGCCCGTGTTCTGCCTCTGTCCAGCCTCCTGACGGCCACCATTTGATCCCTACTGTTTCTACTGGTTCAAATGATAGTGGCCCATTATCTTTGCCTCATTGAAGTCTACAACATTATTTGCATCCACCAGTGCTGGGCCCGTGTTATTGAGTCTGATACAAGCAGCATCTAAAGCATCGGAAAACAGAGTAAGAAAGCGAACAGCCTCATTAAACCCACTTAGCGGCTTGGAAAATATCCTGTCTACTATCCTTCCGTCAGCAACTTAAGACAATGGCAAGGGTGAAAAAGGCATCCTCCAAGCAAACGGTCCCTTAGACCTCCAGCAAAGCAGATAAGGCACGTACAGGCCCCTCACATTCCCAAGTGGCTCGGACTTTGAAGACTGTAAACACCTTCAGGATGCTAAAATAAGAAGCCAGACTTTAGTGAAATCATCTGTTCCATTTGGCCCATTGGAGTCAAAAGCCTCTGTGTAGGTCACCTTTACTGCTGCTGATGGCGGTTCAAGCAGCAAGGTGGGCCTCAGAGAAGACAGTAGTATTGACCCCTTTCAAGATCAGTTATATATTGCCCATGATCTTAGCCAGACAGGCTATTCAAGTTTTCATCAGGGGGCAGCCCCATCAGCGCTTCAATTGGATTATGGATAGAGCAAGCTGTTGGCATTGATCAATGCAACTCTGACTGCTACAATTAACACTCTTACTTGGCAGTCGGATAAGCTTGAGGTGCAACTGGATCTCATACAAGCCTTAGCTAAATCCATCACCTAGATGGAGATTAAACTCACCGCTCTGGAACAAAGAGGACACAGCACTTGCACAAACACAGTCAGCAGTGATTTATCACCAAGTGCTTGTCTCCCGATCGTCGACAAATATCCGCCCTGCCGGAAGTACTGACTTCTATGATCTCAGAACGGAAATCAGCTCTGCAAAGCCCAGGCACTACTAGGCAATACCTGTCTGACACTTCACCGCCAAACCCTCCAAATCAGATCCCAGCGCTTACATTTAATTCTAAAACAGCCTTGGAAGGCGGAGTATCTTCAAAACCAACTATGCCCCCCATGAGGACTCGCTCCAAGCAGGACAAACCATCTAATAATCTCAATATTGGAGCAGATGCCCACATTGAGGCACATATATAGTGCAACAAGTTCCTGCTGTGCCTCATCACAATATGGTGGCAAAGATAGATGCTGAGTGCAGTACCAAGGGTCACACTAGCAGTGTGGATTCATATTGGTCAAGTGCTTTGTCAAATAGAGCCAAAAAGAGATTAAAGAAGGCAAAGAACAAAGTTGCAAAGGAACAATTGTAAGCTCGGCACACAAAGAAACAAATACTTGCGGTTCACAATGAAACCAGTATTTACCCCATTTTTAAGGACAGGATGACAGGCAAAAATCATCTGGAAAGCACGAAACCGCTCCAATTTCCAGACCATCAGCCTTGCACAGAGACCATTTGCCAGTCTAGTACACATAATACTGGCAATGCATGCCTGAGAAGCTTAGTTTGTCTCCAGGACATCAGACCCTTGTAACATCTCCACCAGATTCCAAACCCTTGGATTCTCTACAGCCAGTCTTATTTAATCCAACCAGTGTCCTAGTCAGGCCTCAAGAGTCCAAACTTCATGCAGCAGTAGTTCCAGTTCCTGCTTTCACTGCATTGTACCATGACAGCACAGATGGGTCCACTCTTGTGCAGTCAAAAACCATTCACCTAACCAACTTGGAAGGGTCAAAAGAACTGGGAAGTAAGACAGCGCCTGTTAAGCTGGCACTTACACCCAAATACCAAACAGAAGGCAACCATGACATCCTAAATCGCTCACATCTTCTACCGCTCTTTAAAGCATTACCTAATTTGAATAATATTAATTCTGATGACATTTTAAGTGTGGCATTTAAAATATTACCAGAGCACAACAAACACTGCGAATCAACAAAATTGTTTCTAAGAACTTCGGCATTGGCTGAACAATATATTAGCAAACAAGACAATCTTGGAGGAATGAGGCATAGTGGATATCAATGTAATCCCCCCAAACACCCTCTACCCTTAAAAAAACAAAGTGAATTTTCAAACTTGAAAGCTTGCACCAACTGCATCTTAAAGGGAGTAGGGCATCTTAAACAAACTTGGGCGAATAATAAAATGTCCATATGCCACACTTATTTAAGCTCAACAGATCCAGCTAGAATGGTGACTGGTAAAGAAATAACACATCTGATTGGGCATGGTTGCCTCCCGGCCTCTCCTGTAATGTACAGAAGTTTTCCTAGCAACAGCAATCAAGTGCATGAGTCAAAATGCCAACTGCAAATCGTCTCACAGAATGTCGCTGGTCTAACAGGACTCCTTAAAACTGATTCAGAACATCAGTTTTTGAGGGGTTCTGATATACTCTGTCTTCAACAAATCTGGCTAACAAATACACTGGCAATACCTAGATTTTATGAACTGCATCGATCTGCAATAAAAAAAAAACATCTTTAGGATGCCATTTGGTGGCCTCTCGATATACTTAAACATCGGTTTTGATCTAAAAATAAACAAAGTTCCTGTCCAGGATGACCTGCTACAATCAATCACATTGTAAGGCTTAAGATCAAAAGGCTGCCAGCTAAAGTCCCTAATAGTTGACCTCTATTGCAACTCCTACGGCCATGGGAGGACCGTGAGGATGTCTCAACTAGTTGAAACTTTGGATGCTGTCCTCTGCGATTATGCTGGAGATAACATCATTATCTGCGGTGACTTTAATCTTAGATATTTGGGGATAGGGGCTGATGACCTCCATTTAGTATGTCCAGCAACTCAGTTCCTTCAACTTTTGTTCATCGAATACGACCTTGCCTCTATACAACATACTCTTAAAAAGAGTTTTCCGGCACAAAATCTTTTCAAGTACTCGATTACATTTTCACCTCAGATGAAGTTATCAAGTGTCTGGAGAAATTTGAAATCCCTCACACCGAAGCTAGCGATCATTTACCCCTCCTTGGAAAAATTGAATATACACCTAAGCTGTCTGGACACCCAAAAGACGCTGGGGACTTCACAGGGAGATGAAAATTTACAGTTAATCAAGTGAATTTAAGGTGGTGAATCTCCTCTATTAAAAAAAAAAAAAAAGGAAAATCTGGAAAGCCTCCAAGGGTCCCTTCATGTCGTCCCTGACATGTGAAAATTTACAGAATAAATGGCCAGAAATTATCCAGGATGTCCTTTAGAGTGTCCACCCTTCTCCATCCCTTCAGCGGATCCACACAAACCGCCTCCCACAGCGCCCCATAATGGAAGTAAGTGGAGACTCTGCAGATTACGGACTCTATGCCGAAAAACAAGGAACCTTTTAACTAAGTCGGACCTAGTGCTAAAGCTGCAGGCCCACACCAAATAACACAAGCAGCTGATCTGGTCCTTAAAACGCAAACAGGCAGACAGGGAGCGCCTATATATTTATTCACTCCTAGATAAATACAACCAGGTGTACTTATGGAGGTACATCAAAAATAAGATGAGCCAGGAAGAGCCATGAATTAATGTGATTAACAAACACACCTGGATAAATCTTGTGATTAATTTATTGGCAACAGATTCTGCCACCCTGGTTGGTCCCTTGGTCAAAACATGCGTACAGGATACACAGCCAGATCATGACCTAGTTCCTTCTCCTAGGGAAATCTCCATCATCTTGCATAGCATTAGGCCAACTGGTGCTCCAGGCCCCAATGGCATTTCTGCACAAGTCTTTAAGGAAGACATTATGCTCTGGTTGTTAACTTTTTCTACATTGTACTGCTCATGCTTAGAGACTCAGGAGGTACCCACCAGATGGAGGTGCCCTATAGAACCCCCAATTTATAAGAAAGGGAACAGGCAAGACCTAGCTAACTACCATCTCATTGCCCTACTGGACATCAAAACCAAGTTTTTTGCTTCAGTTCTCCTAAATGAGTTGGTAAACTGGCGGAAGCCAATGGAATTGTTCCCTTTTGTCAAATAGGCTTCAGGGCAAATTCTGCAACCGCAGAGAATATAGTGGCACTTTCCAATTTAATATATCAGACCGTCTCAAAGAACTCACCCCCTCTCTATGCCTGTTTTGTGGACTACTCCGCTGCCTTCGACGCTGTGGACAGAAAACAGCTATGGGGGAAGCTTCAAGGCTGGGGTAGTCCAAACAAATTATTAAGGGTAATAGTCTTACTTTACACATCAACTTGGGTGAGGGTCAAGTTGTCATGTACTACCATTAGCAGGACATCCCCACTGAAAACGACCTAAAGCAGGGGCGCATCCAAGCCCTTCTCTTATTTAATCTATTTACAGCAGACATGTCCCTGGCGTTAAGACATGCTAACTTGATACCGCCAAAAACTGGGAACCTTAAGATCACTCTCTTACAATATGCAGTCTTGTTACACCACTCGAGAATTGGGCTTCAAAAAGCACTAATTGCCCTTTACGATTACAACATAACAAACAGAATGAAGGCAAACGCTTCTAAGAACATAGAAATAATTTTTGGTGGGACATCTAAACATCATAACTGCTGTAGGAACATGTGTCCCCTCAAGATCAGCAGAACAAACTTGTATATTTACTTATGAGCATGGCTGACTGCGAAGGGAAATTCTAAAATTCATCTGTGCCATCTTAAAGCTAAGGCTGAATTTATAACAACAAGAGAATGCCAGTTAAACAACCTTATAGAAAGACTCCGAGTGCTCAGGGCATCTCTTTTACCAGTGCTAAACTATGGTCACTAAGCGTGTCTGGGACAATTCACTAAATTAGCGGAAAAGCTTCAAGTTAAAGCCTAGAAGAGAGTGTTTAAGCTAGCGCAATATATAAGGGGATGTATGATAAGGCTAGAACTCGGCCTGGAAGGACAGAAGTGGGCCAATATGGAATAGCTTCTTTCATGTAACTCCAGTTCTCTTGTAGAGTCATGAGCGTTGAATAGCTCCGCCCGCCTGCGGGAACTCCGGAGCACTTTGTCCAATATAACTTCTTATGTGTCCAAGTTCGTCTTACTTCAGAAAGGCCTTCAAAGTCACTTAAGAATGTCAATATGGAGCCTAAAGGAAAGGCTACAGTGTCCAAAATTATTCATCTTTTTTTGCTTTAAAAAGGACAAATATCTAAGGCACATGCATTCAAATGCATGAATGAGATGAAAATTTAGCAGACAAAATCCTTCACCAACCTTTTTGTAATGCAAAATAATGATGAAGCAGTGCACGGCAGTGTAGCTCATAGGCTGCCATTATAAATGAAGAAAAAGAAGACTGTGTCTTTAAGAACAGCTAGACTTCCAGTATGTGCAGGTGGGCAGAACTATTCGACTCTTATGACTGTACATGGAAATCCCCTACAAGAGAAGGGCTCTTACTTGAAATACTATCATAGGATTGGTATAGCTCCACCCAACACATTGAAATCAGCCCTTTGGCCAATTTTTGATTTAAAAATGAATTCTTGGTCGTTGTACTTAACCAAAGCACTTGATTCCCTCCAAATACATCAAACAGAACTAAATAAGCTGGCGCTTACTCACACCGCAATTAAGACTGTGTTGAAAAGGCAGATAAAAACACTTTCTAGGACAACTGACCTGGCAAACCTGAGCAGTACACCGGTGTTAGCGGCTGTGGCAAAATCCTACACCAACAGCTTGCACCACTTGTCGGCACAACCGTATTTGGCGTGTACAATTGGGAAAGCCTGCTTGACACAAATCATGGATGCAAGGTTGTTAGCCCTCAAAATCAAGGAGATTAACCCAAAATGGCACTCCCTGTCCATGATTGTAAGCTGCAGGCTCTGAGTATACAAAACAGAGGCATTCAACCATCTGTTATGCTGCTGTCCAGCACTGATGAACGCACGTTGCACTTTATTAAAAACTTTTTTTAAGTCATGTTGTAAGAACTTGCAATAAGGCCAGGTCACTAGTGTTTAATTTGAACGAGCCATCTGATCTGGCTAAATTTGGGAAGTTTGTCTATCAGCTACAAAAGCTGCTGAACAAGAGCATGATGACCGCCCAGACTTCTACCTCTTAAAGCAGAAGGGAATGGCAATGGTTTTTGCAATTTTCATACAGACTTTCAGGACTAATTAATAACTTTCTGCTTTTCTAACATTTTATTGACAGTGTTTAGCCATTTAGGGTGTGGTACTTTGCACATATCAGCTAGAAATATTTATATTTTATTACAATGATTTGCACTGCTAATTATCTCTTTCTAGGACTTAAGCCCTTGAGCAATAAGAATCATGAAATATTGAACATATGCTTTTTATCCTTTGGGAGTACCTACTTTGTAAAGAAGTGTTTTGCCAAGCGTGTATATTTTGAATATTCATTTTATGGATTTAGGTTGCAGTTTTTCTAGGTCCATTGTTGTTTGACACGGACCCATTTAGGGAAATGCATGCGCTCTTTGTAGAGATTGATCTCACTTAAATGTAAAGATTTTAAATTATCTTGATGATGATGATGATGTTGAATGCTTACGTTAAGCATTGTTTTAAAAAAAAAAAACGAATAGCAGTATGCAGATGCCGTCAGGTATTACACTCGGCCAACTTATTATTTTAAATGGAGCAGTTGTGCTAAGATTACAGAACTAAGGTGCACAACGACAAACATTTTTCTCTTGATGCCCGCTATATTACAGCTGAACTGCTGAACTTACAACCCTGCTCAAAACGTGTGTTCATCATGGCCAACTGAAAGGAAATTCTAATTCCTGTAATCCTAGGCCCACTATAGCACCTTTTTACTAATTGGACATCCACTACAGACCAGATGGAATTGAGGGGACTAGAATATTTTGCAGAGTTAAAAATATTTTAACATCAACTTTGTTTATTGGATTTATAAGGATACAAATGAATCTGTCCACATTCAATGGCCAGTAGGGCCATGCAAGACATTTAAGATTATCATTACCTGCTGTGCCTCGAGTTCACACAGATTCCCTTCAAAAAGAGGTGACAAGATCATTCAATTAAGAGAAACAACATACCCAAAAGCAAATATCCCCACCACTCCACCCAAAACAATTGCTGTCTACAGGCTTTTGTCCAAATTCAATAAATAACAGTCTAAAATGATCACCTCTATCATCTCATTGATCATAAGTAACAAAAGTTGGTCAAGCCTCTGGGCCAAGCTTTAAACCTCAAGGTTAGTCTGTGATTCCAAACACACTCAAGTACTTGGGATGGGGGATCTCTCTAAATATGGATGCTAACAAAGAGTAGCATGGTGTTCACATTTGACCAAATTTTTTTCACCTCTGCCGGTCAACATCATATATATCTTTTCCATACCCATCACTTTACATATGCGGTGAAGCCATGTTCTATAGCAGAGTGCGTTCTTCTTGCCCCATATACACTGGAAGTCAAACTGATGTTGTGTAGGCCTTCTTTCCAATGACTCTTGAGTTTGCAGCAGTTTAACAGGTAATGGAGGACGGATCCTGATCCCAACATTTCCTTTAATAAAGCTTGCTTTTGTGACTATCCCAACTATGTACTCTGCTGGCTGTGTAATACCAGTAAGCAACAGTTTTGGTTTGCATTTCTTTCAAAGCCACCTTGCCACACTTGTATGACAGCATTCTGTCCAGTTCTGTTTCCCATCTTTTCCGGCCTGAAATTTTAAGCTAGTAGTTGTCCCGAATGAAGAACTTATGAATCTCAGTTATTAAGTGCTTGTCATCAGTTTTGGTTAGAAGCCATCTTTCATGTGTCAGTGGACTTCTGACTAAGCTATTCACCTCTCTATGGGAGGCCCAATGTTCTATGTAAGTACTGCTTCTGGAACATTAAATTCTCTCTTTACCAGCTCAATTAGTTTACAGCCTTCAGTGTCCAAACAAAGTCTCCCACCACTTTTCCAACCTGCCTTTTGCCACGTAAATTGTTGCCCCTGATTCATACCTGAAGAGAAAACGGAGTTACTTGTGGGGGTGGGGAGGTTGATAGGAGGAGAATCCCTTCTTAACTGATACCAAGTCACAAGAGAGTAAAGCAGCACTCATAACAAGGAAAGAGTACAAAAGCCTTGATTTATAATTTTGGGTAATAAGGCGACTTTCCAAATATTTTCCAGGCCTTTTCATTCTCCTTCGTACTCCACTTGACCATATATCGCAATCATGCTGCATGGTAGTAGTATGAGGGAAACCCAGACCCCTCTCTGACGTTTGCTCAAACATAGTATGTGCAGCTAGTCTCTCCCCAACTACAGTTGTTACATTTATTTAAAATTTTCTTAAAGCTCCTTTCGGGGACTGGAGGAGTGAAAACTGCACTAAGTAGAGAAATATGAGTAGAGCATTTTAACCGCACCAATTCTCCCAAGTCTTGGCAGATCCCCTGTACTCCACCTCTGCAGTTCTGACTTCAGGAAACACAGAAGCTCTGTGTAGTTTACACATGGCATACCGTCTAAAAAGGAACAATTTTAACCCCATGGGAAGTAATGTATTTCTCAGGATATGGGAAATTTGGACCGTGTATTATGTCTCCTGATCAACTGGGGTAAACAGGTTCCGGAGCGGAAATCTCTTTAAATTAATTTTTAAATCCTGAGGTGCGACCACATCTTTTAAGCTCATCTAAAAGTGGTGGTACTGAGAGCATGGGGGTTGGTCAAGGTCATCAGCGCAACATTTGCATATAAACAGATCATGAGTTAGTCTTTACCTAGATGAATCCCTTTAATGACTCGCTGAACTCTAATTTTACTTGCCAGCTGCTCCATATATAAGGTGAATAAAAGAAAAGTCATTGGACAGCCCTGTCTCCTTCAATTTCAAACAAGTCAGTCACCTTCCCATTGACAAAGACCATGGCCACAGGTTCAGTGCTACTGGCTATCCAGATCATATATCTTATGGCCCAAGTCACGTTTCCAAGACCTTACGCAGAAATGGCCAGTGTATTCTGTCAAAGGCTTTTTCAGCATCAATCAACATTATGCACTATGTAAAGAATGTGTTTGGTGTTATCCAGAGCAAAACTTGCCTCATCCAGATCAATATGACCCTGCATATACAGCCCAACCTTCTAGCCAATATCCCAATAAAACATTTTACATCTGTGTTCAGTAGTGACGTCAGTCGGAATGAAGAGTGTAGAGTTGGGCCCTTGCCAGGTTTTGGAATGACCAAGACTGTGTACTCCCTAAGAGTCAACTAGTATAGTGCCTTTGCTAAAAGAATTGTGTAGGTTTGTATGGAATAGGGCTACATGGAACAGAAATTTCGATAAAATATGGCTTTGGATGCATTTAGTTCCGGATCATTCTTGGGATGTAGTTTAGAGACATGTGTTAGGGATGTCACTAGTATACCTTTATTGTTCTGGTGCATAAAGGGCTTTATAGATATCTTTAAATTCTCACCTAACTTGTGTGTCTTTAGTGGACAGTGTCACAGTGCCAGTCTTAACAGAAAAAACTCTTTCTTGTTTCATTTAGCCTCGTAATGTAGGTGCAAGGAGCTTCAAGGCGCTGTCCCCTTTCTGTCTCCCCCTATTCTGTTTGTCACCGCTCAGCAACACCAAATCTCATCAGTATCCAGGCTACTGCAGTGCAAGTTTCTGTTTGAGCATAGCTTCCCCAACACCTGGCTGCACAAACTGTTTCATATTGATGTAAAAGTCCATGAAAAAGCAGGATGATTCTCCACACCCTAAGCATAGAAAACATTGTATAAAGGATCAAAATATAATCTTGTATTTGCACCCCTGGGTTGTAGTCGAAAAGTGTAGTGCTTTAAGTGCCCGAGTGCGTACATGCAGTGCACATTCTTTCTTTTGCATTCTGGGATTTGTAGTCCATGTTATCCAATTATAAATTTAGGCCAAGTCAGATAAAGCAAATAGAATACCCTGAACTGGATGCACTACTAGCACACTGTAAGGAAATGCCTCCTTGGCATGGTTACCCCCTAACGTTTTGCCTTTGCTGATGCTAAGTTATGATTTGAAAGTGTGCTCGGACCCTGCTAACCAGGCCCCAGCACCAGTGTTCTTTCCCCCAGCTGTACCTTTGTCTCCACAATTGGCACAACCCTGGTACTCAGGTAAGTCCCTTGTAACTGGTACCCCTGGTACCAAGGGCCCTGATGCCAGGGAAGGTCTCGGAGGGCTGCAGCATGTCCTATGCCACCCTAGAGACCCCTCACTCAGCACATGCACACTGCGTCACAGCTTGTGTGTGCTGGTGGGGAGAAAAAGACTAAGTCGACATGGCACTCCCCTCAGAGTGCCAAACCAACCTCACACTGCCTGTGGCATAGGTAAGTCACCCCTCTAGCAGGCCTTACAGCCCTAAGGCAGGGTGTACTATACCACAGGTGAGGGCATATGTGCATGGGCACTATGCCCCTACAGTGTCTAAGCAAAACCTTAGACATTGTAAGTGCAGGGTAGCCATAGGAGTATATGGTCTGGGAGTTTGTCAAACACAAACTCCACAGTTCCATAATGGCTACACTGAAAACTGGGAAGTTTGGTATCAAACTTCTCAGCGCAATAAATGCACACTGATGCCAGTGTGCAATTTATTGTAAAATACACCCAGAGGGCATCTTGGAGATGCCCCCTGAAAACATACCCGACTTTCAGTGTAGGCTGACAAGTTCCTGCCAGCCTGCCACACACCAGACATGTTGCTGGCCACATGGGGAGAGTGCCTTTGTCACTGTGGCCAGGAACAAAGCCTGTACTGGGTGGAGGTGCTTCTCACCTTCCCCTGCAGGAACAGTAACACCTGGCGGTGAGCCTCAAAGGCTCACCCCTTTTGTTACAGTGCCCCAGGGCATCCCAGCTAGTGGAGATGCCCGCCCCTGCGGCCACTGCCCCCACTTTTGGCGGCAAGGCTGGGGGAGATAATTAGAAAAACAAGGAGGAGTCACCCACCAGTCAGGACAGCCCCTAAGGTGACCCCTGCCTTTAGAAATCCTCCATCTTGGATTTGGAGGATTCCCCCAATAGGATTAGGGACGTGCCCCCCTCCCCAGAGGGAGGGGGCACAAAGAGGGTGAAGCCAACCTCAAGGACAGTAGCCATTGGCTACTGCCCTCCCAGACCTAAACACACCCCTAAATTCAGTATTTAGGGGCACCCCAGAACCTAGGTAACTAGATTCCTGCAACCTTAACCAGAAGAAGGACTGCTGACCTGAAGCCCTGCAGAGAAGACGGAGACGACAACTGCTTTGGCCCCAGCCCTACCGGCCTGTCTCCCAACTTCGAAGAAAACTGGAACAGCGACGCATCCAACAGGGACCAGCGACCTCTGAAGCCTCAGAGGACTGCCCTGCACCCAAGGACCAAGAAACTCCAGTGAACAGCGGCTCTGTTCAAAAACCTGCAACTTCTTTGCAACAAAGAAGCAACTTTAAAAACTTCACGTTTCCCGCCGTAAGCGTGAGACTTCCTACTATGCACCCGACGCCCCCGGCTCGACCTGCAGAAAACCAACACCTCAGGGAGAACTCCCCAGTGACTGCGAGCCCATGAGTAACCAGAGATGACCCCCCCTGAGCCCCCACAGCGACGCCTGCAGAGAGAATCCAGAGGCTCCCCCTGATCGCGACTGCCTGTAACAAGGGACCCGACGCCTGGAACCAACACTGCACCCGCAGCCCCAGGACCTGAAGGAACTGAACTCCAGTGCAGGGGCGACCCTCTGCCTAGCCCAGGTGGTGGCTACCCCGAGGAGCCCCCCCTGTGCCTGCCTGCATCGTTAAAGTGAACCACCCCCCCCCCCATTCCTCCCGCCCGGGTCCCTTCGTTACTTCCTATCTAAAACCCGACGCCTATTTGCACTCTGCACCTGGCCGCCCCTGTGCCGCTGAGGGTGTACCTTCTATGCCTTCTTGTGCCCCCCCCACCCCCGGTGCCCTACAAAACCCCCCTGGTCTGCATCCTGAGGACGCGGGTACTTACCTGCTGGCAGACTGGAACCGGGGCACCCCTGTTCTCCATTGAAGCCTATGCGTTTTGGGCACCTCTTTGACCTCTGCACCTGACCGGCCCTGAGCTGCTGGTGTGGTAACTTTGGGGTTGCCTTAAACCCCCAACGGTGGGCTACCTATGTCCCAACTTTGAGACTTGTAAGTGTTTTACTTACCTGCAAAACTAACCTTTACTTACCTCCCCAGGAACTGTTGATTTTTGCACTGTGTCCACTTTGAAAATAGCTTATTGCCATTTTTACAAAGACTGTATGTGATATTGCTTTTATTCAAAGTTTCTAAAGTATCTAAGTGAAGTACCTTACTTTTAAAGTATTGCTTGTAAATCTTGAACCTGTGGTTCTTAAAACTACTAAGAAAATATATTTTTCAATGTAAAAACCTATTGGCTTGGAGTAAGTCTGAGTGTGTGTTCCTCATTTATTGCCTGTGTGTGTACAACAAATGCTTAACACTACCCTCTGATAAGCCTACTGCTCGACCACACTACCACAATACCACAATATAGAGCATTATAATTATCTCTTTTTGCCACTATCTTACCTCTAAGGAGAACCCTTGGACTCTGTGCACACTATTTCTTACTGTGAAACAGTACATACAGAGCCAACTTCCTACACACACTGACCTGGAAAGCAACATATTGGGTTTTATTTTAGAAGGCTCGGGTTCTGAGCTTAGAAGAGCAAAGGATCTAGGTCAGAGGGGTGAGAAGGGAGCCAAAGCATTTAGGTAAGAAAACCTGGGTTAAACAAATGCACATGTAATATGTAAGTTTCACACAGAAGGTTTTGCTGAGTAATGAAAATGTCACTTACCCAGTGTACATCTGTTCGTGGCATCAGTCGCTGAGATTCACATGGTATGCATGAGCTCGCCATCTGGTGTTGGGTCGGAGTGTTACAAGTTGTTTTTCTTCGAAGAAGTGTTTTCGAGTCACGGGACCGAGTGACTCCACCTTCTGTGCTCATTGCGCATGGGCGTCGACTCCATCTTCGATTGTTTTCCCCGCAGAGGGTGAGGTAGGAGTTGTACTATAGTAATAGTGCCCGCGCAATGAAAAATGTAAGTATGTACCTATTAAAGGATTAAGTAATATATACAAATGTACAAAATTGAAGGTAACTTCTGAACTGCTACAGGCTTCCGGGGAGGTGGGTGGGTCCATGTGAATCTCAGCGACTGATGCCACGAACAGATGTACACTGGGTAAGTGACATTTTCAGTTCGATGGCATCTGTCGCTGTAGATACACATGGTATGCATAGACTAGTAAGCAGTTAGTTCCCCATAAGCGGTGGTTTAGCCTGTAGGAGTAGAAGTTGTCTGAAATAGAGTTCTTAATACAGCTTGACCTACTGTAGCTTGTTGTGCGGATAGCACATCTATACAGTAGTGTTTGGTGAATGTGTGAGGCGTAGACCAAGTGGCTGCCTTACATATTTCCTGCATTGGGATGTTTCCTAAAAAGGCCATTGAAGCACCTTTTTTCCTTGTTGAATGTGCCCTGGGAGTAATGGGCAGTTGTCTTTTTGCTTTAAGGTAGCAGATTTGGATGCATTTAACTATCCATCTGGCTATACCTTGTTTTGATATTGGGTTACCTGCATGAGGTTTTTGGAATGCAATAAATAGCTGTTTAGTTTTTCTGATGTTCTTTGTTCTGTCAATGTAGTACATTAATGCTCTTTTGACATCTAATGTATGTAGTGCTCTTTCAGCCACAGAATCTGGCTGTGGGAAAAATACTGGTAGTTCTACCGTTTGATTTAGATGGAATGGTGAAATAACTTTTGGTAAAAATTTTGGATTAGGTCGTAGGACGACCTTATTTTTATGTATTTGTATAAAAGGCTCTTGTGTTGTGAACGCTTGAATTTCACTTACTCTTCTTAGAGATGTAATGGCGATGAGAAAGGCAACTTTCCAGGTTAGGAATTGTATTCCGCAAGAGTGCATGGGTTCGAAAGGTGGGCCCATGAGTCTTGTTAGAACCACGTTTAGGTTCCATGAAGGAACAGGTGGTGTTCTTGGTGGTATAATTCTTTTAAGCCCTTCTATAAATGCTTTGATAACTGGTATCCTATACAAGGAAGTTGAATAGGTAGTTTGCAGGTATGCAGATATTGCTGCAAGGTGTATTTTAATAGAAGAGAAGGCTAGCTTTGCTTTTTGTAAATGGAGCAAGTAATTTACTATATGTTTTGGAGTTGCATCTAGCGGTTGTATCTGATTATGATGGCAGTACCAAACAAATCTTTTCCACTTACTTGCGTAGCAGTGTCTAGTGGATGGCCTTCTGGCCTGCTTTATGACTTCCATACACTCTTGGCTAAGTTGCAAGTGTCCGAATTCTAGGATTTCAGGAGCCAGATTGCTAGATTCAGCGATGCTGGGTCCGGGTGTCTGATCTGTTGGTTGTGTTGCGTTAACAGATCTGGTTTGTTGGGCAGTTTGATGTGTGGTACTACAGACAGATCTAGCAGTGTTGTGTACCAGGGTTGTCTTGCCCAAGTTGGTGCTATTAAAATGAGTTTGAGTTTGTTTTGACTCAATTTGTTTACTAGGTAAGGAAGGAGAGGGAGAGGAGGAAAAGCGTAAGCAAATATTCCTGACCAGTTCATCCATAGGGCATTGCCTTGGGATTGCTTGTGTGGGTATCTGGACGCGAAGTTTTGGCATTTTGCGTTCTCTTTTGTTGCAAATAAGTCTATTTGTGGTGTTCCCCAGAGTGTGAAGTAGGTGTACAGAATCTGTGGGTGGATTTCCCATTCGTGGACTTGCTGGTGATCTCGAGAGAGATTGTCTGCCAGCTGATTCTGGATCCCCGGAATAAACTGTGCTATTAGACCAATCTGATTGTGGATTGCCCACTTCCATATTTTTTGAGCTAACAAGCTTAACTGCGTTGAATGTGTTCCTCCTTGTTTGTTTAGATAATACATCGTTGTCATGTTGTCTGTTTTGACAAGGATGTATTTGTGGGTTATGATTGGTTGGAAAGCTTTTAGTGCTTGAAAAACTGCTAATAATTCTAGATGATTTATATGCAGTTTTGTTTGATGTATGTTCCATTGTCCTCTTATGTTGTGTTGATTGAGATGTGCTCCCCACCCTGTCATGGAAGCATCTGTTGTTATTACGTACTCTGGCACTGGGTCTTGGAAAGGCCGCCCTATGTTTAAATTTATACTGTTCCACCATAGAAGCGAGAGGTAAGTTTGGCGGTCTAGCAACACCAGATCTAGAAGGTGACCCTGTGCTTGAGACCACTGTGAGGCTAGGCACTGTTGTAAGGGCCTCATGTGCAGTCTTGCGTTTGGGACAATGGCTATGCATGAGGACATCATGCCTAGGAGCTGTAGTATTGTTCTTGCTTGTATTGTTTGGTTTGGAGACATGTGTTGAATGACCCTGTTGAAATTGTGGATCCTTTGTGGAGTTGGCGTTGCTACTCCTTTTGTCGTGTCTATTATGGCTCCTAGATATTGCTGTACTTTGCTTGGCAGAATGTTTGATTTTGCAAAGTTGACGGTGAACCCTAGTTTGTAGAGGGTTTGTATGACTTGATTTGTGTGGTTTGAGCATTGTGTGAGCGAACTGGTTTTGATTAGCCAGTCGTCTAGATACGGGAACACATGTATTTGCTGCCTTCTGATGTGTGCAGCGACTACTGCTAGGCATTTTGTGAATACTCTTGGAGCGGTTGTTAAACCAAAAGGCAATACTTTGAATTGGTAATGTATTCCTTTGAATACAAACCTTAGATATTTCCTGTGTGATTGATGTATTGGTATATGGAAATATGCATCCTTGAGGTTTAGGGTTGTGATGTAGTTGTGTTTTTTGAGCAATGGTAACACTTCTTGTAGTGTGACCATGTGAAAGTGGTCTGATTTGATGAATGTGTTTACTACTCTGAGGTCTAGAATTGGTCTCAGTGTTTCGTCCTTTTTTGGTATCAAGAAGTACAGTGAATAAACTCCTGTGTTTATTTGTGTGCTTGGTACTAATTCTATTGCATTTTTTTGCAGTAGTGCTTGAACTTCTATCTCTAGAAGCTGTGAATGGTATTTTGTTAAATTTTGTGATTTTGGTGGTATGTCTGGAGGGAATTGCAGGAATTTTATGCAATAACCATGCTGGATAATTGCTAAGACCCATGTGTCTGTAGTTATTTTGTCCCATGCTTCGTAATATTGACGTATCCTCCCGCCCACTGGTGTTGTGTGGGAGGGGTGTGTGACATGTGAGTCACTGCTTGTTGGTAGTGGTTTTGGGGCTTTGAAATCTTCCCCTATTCCTAGGGAATTGCCCCCCTCTATACTGGCCCCGAAAAACTCCCCTGTACTGTCCCTGGTAGGTGGGCGGTGCGGACTGTGAGGTGCTAGCTTGTGTGGCCTGACCCTGAAACCCTCCTCTAAAAGGTGTTTTGCGGAAGGTGTTATAAGATCCTCTGCCCTGCGGGGAATAGAGTGCGCCCATGGCCTTGGCAGTGTCAGTGTCCTTCTTGAGCTTTTCTATGGCTGTGTCGACCTCCGGTCCGAACAGAAGTTTTTCGTTTACTGGCATGTTAAGCACTGCCTGCTGAATTTCTGGCTTGAATCCAGACGTTCTGAGCCATGCGTGCCTACGGATGGTAACCGACGTATTAATGGTTCTTGCGGCCGTGTCTGCTGCATCCATGGAGGAGCGTATTTGATTGTTGGAAATGTTTTGACCCTCCTCAACAACCTGTTTTGCTCTCTTTTGCAGATCTTTTGGGAGATGTTCAATGAGATGCTGCATCTCATCCCAGTGGGCTCTGTCGTATCGCGCTAACAGCGCTTGTGAATTTGCGATGCGCCACTGGTTTGCTGCTTGGACAGCAACCCTCTTCCCGGCTGCATCGAACTTCCTACTTTCTTTATCTGGGGGAGGTGCATCCCCAGAAGTGTGTGAGTTTGCCCTTTTTCTGGCAGCCCCTACCACCACAGAGTCTGGTGGCAGCTGAGAGGTGATGAATACAGGGTCCGTAGGAGGCGCCTTATACTTCTTGTCCACCCTAGGCGTCACTGCCCTACTTTTTACTGGCTCCTTGAAAATGTCCTTTGCATGGCGTAGCATGCCTGGGAGCATCGGCAGGCTTTGGTAGGAGCTGTGGGTTGAAGAGAGGGTGTTAAATAAAAAATCATCCTCTACTTGTTCCGAGTGTAGTTCCACATTATGGAATAGTGCTGCTCTAGCCACCACTTGTGAGTAGGCTGTGCTGTCTTCCGGTGGTGATGGCCTAGTTGGGTATGTGTCTGGGCTGTTATCAGACACTGGTGCGTCGTACAAGTCCCACGCATCCTGATCTTGGTCATTGTGGCTCATGGCGGTGTGAGCTGGCGAATGTGACGGGGTGTAAGTTGGCGAAGCCGGAGTTACAGGTGGAGGCGAGGGAGGAGGTGTTACCTTTTGTGCTGTTTGTTGCTGAGGAGTAAACTGAAGCGTTCTCTTTCGTTTGACAGGTGGAAGGGTACTGATCTTCCCAGTCCCCTGCTGAATAAAGATACGCTTTTGCGTGTGATCCACGTCAGTGGATTGCAGTTCTTGTTCAAATCTATGTTTCTTCATTTGAGAAGACATAGAATGCTCTTCAGTGTAGGAGCCAGAAACAGGGTCTGATGTCGCTTTTTTCGGCTCCGAAACCCCTGTCGATTGTTTTTTCGGCTCCGAGGTAACCTTCCTTTTTTTCTGTGCCGAAAATTCTTGGCCTCTATGGTCTTCGGCGCCACTGTCTCGGCGTCGATCCGTGTCGACACCGAACTCTCGGTGTCGATGCTTCTGTTTAGCACTCTCTCGGTCTCGAGGAGGCTGCGTGCCGGTGTCTCGACCGGAGTCGGACGATCTCGACACTAAATGGGCCTTTTTCGGTGCCGATTGTTGGTCACCGAGAATTTGGGTGGAGCCATGGCCGGTTGGCAGTGGCGTCCCCTGGGCCTTCTTTCCTTTTTTAAGGTTTGATCTCGACGTCTTACTCACAGTTCTTGTAGAGTGTAGCTCGTCGGAGTCTGAATCCTGGATGGAAAAGGATTCCTCCTGTTCCTCTTCTGTCTCGAACTGTCGACGCTCTTTTGGCGTGGACGCCATCTGGAGTCTTCTCGCTCGACGGTCGCGCAGAGTTTTTCGGGACCGGAACGCCCGACAGGCCTCACAGGATTCTTCGCTGTGCTCGGGTGACAGGCACAGATTACAGACCGAGTGTAGGTCCGTATAAGGGTATTTGTTGTGGCATTCGGGGCAGAATCGAAACGGGGTCCGTTCCATCGGCGTTGTCCTCCACGCGGTCGGGCCGACTAGGCCCCGACGGGGTGCCGAAATCTACCCCGAAGGGCACCGAAGCGCTTCGATGTTCAACGCGTCGTTGTATGTGTCTATCTCTAACCGGATCGCAACGATACCGTCGAAAATCTTCCGTCTTCAGCTATCTTTCCGTTCCGAAACTCGGAGCGACAGGAACACGTCCGAACCCGATGGCGGAAAGAAAACAATCGAAGATGGAGTCGACGCCCATGCGCAATGAGCACAGAAGGTGGAGTCACTCGGTCCCGTGACTCGAAAACACTTCTTCGAAGAAAAACAACTTGTAACACTCCGACCCAACACCAGATGGCGAGCTCATGCATACCATGTGTATCTACAGCGACAGATGCCATCGAACACTACATTTTTAAGCTACTTACAAAAAGATCAAGGTGAATTAAAAAAAACAGTTTGCATCAACTGAATGTTTGTCCCCGTAGGTAATAATGGCTTAAAGTGAACATTCCCTCACACATGAAGCAAAAACAGGCTTAGATGCATCTTTCATCACACCTGACCTTCAAACAGTGAAGTTAGTGATGGGATGACCAGCAGGTAGGTGGGAGGGGACAGAGAGAGTGAAAACACGAGCACTCATATAGAGTGCTTAAAAACAAATAAAGAATCTCCAAAAACTAGAGCAGTGGATGGACACAAGTACTTGGTCCATGCTCTAGGGAATGGGCAAACACAATAAGAGGCATGACGCATGCATGGTAGGGGCAAACAGGAACAAGGGATATGAGACCGACATTAAAGCGAACAAACAGTGAGCCTATGGGTGGGCTGTAGCCCACTGATTGGACAAAACAACAGGTTTTAAAGAGAGAGTGCGTGAGCTGTCTAGCAGAGACCTAAAAAGATAACTGGGGAGAAAAAAAAAATCACTACATACCATGTTTAGTTCACTGCAAAACAAAATTGCAATAGTGAGGTAACACATGGTGATCTTGTCGCCTTGCTCAATGTATGCAGAGATGTGTCCAGATGCACCACCTCATGCAGCAGGACATTTACAGTAGATGCTGGGGGAAACATCCAGGTCAGAAATCTCCCATTCTTTTCTCATTGCCAACCAATGGCAGTGGGTCCCCATTTCACCATTACCTGCAAAGTCCTGCCCAGGTGTAATCTCCGTGAGCTCTTTTATTAGGGCTAATTCCACAAGCACATATTAGTCCCTAATGCCTGATCTACACCAGAAGCAGATGCCTACTGCAGTAGAGAACCAAATTACTTTATTAGGGGCAAGCAGGTCCCACTCCGTGGGCAAGAAGTCACTCAGCACCACCTGGTCCAGTCCACCGCCCAGGCCTGCAGCAGATTATTGCCAAGTCAAAGTCTGCCCCCTTCTATTAAAGGCAGGTTTGTCGAGTCCACTTTGCTAAAGGTGGAGGTGAGAATTTTGGGGGAGATGGGGAGGATAAACACTGCCAGCAATCCACGGTCACATCAGCAGGCTGGTCCCTTGTGCAGGCCCAGTTTTAGACAAGCCATATTGTACACCCATCGCCAGTGCAGCTGCTCCAAGTCTGTGCAGCTCTGGCGTGTTTCCAACACTGACCCCATGGAGCTAGATTTCCCATCACACCCATCAGAGGGGCTCAAGAAGGCCGTGCACAGTAATAATCTGCTGCAGGCAGGGCAGAGGAGAGAGACATGCGTTTCACCACACTTTCATACTGACTTTGCCCTAGAAAAAAAACAATCATTTTAGAAAGGGTTTCCCTGTATCCAAAAGGGTATCTGGAAAAACGTCTGGGAGAAGACTGGCCAAAATTGAACGAAAATAAAGTGTCTATGTAAGGAAAGAACAATGAGTTCTAAGAAAAATGTCAATCCTACTGAAACACTTCAGGGTTCTTCAGAAGAGATTGGATTTTTCTAAAAAAAAAAAAGAAAAAAAAGAAGAAAAAAAAAAACTAGTGAGCCAGAACAGATATACATTAAATCTGAAATAGGACAATGCCCAACAGGCATGTAAAGAACAAAGTTCAAGTGCACAACATTGTTATTAGGAAGCCACTGCCTAATTCCACTTTTAGCACTACCAATTTTCATCATTGTCACTGGAGTCTTGGGCAATGCTGAAGTTAGATTGCAGCAGGGAAGCAAGAGAGGCTGCCCTAAGAAAGGAATGTACAAGAAGCACTCTTGAGACAATTTTGATTTTACAGCCCACATTTCTCTTTAATGTGCTAAAATACTATAAGCTCAGAGAGGGTGCCCGCAAAGGGCACTCATTCAATAGACCCACCCCCTCAATAAGGTGTAAGATCCCACCCCTGACCCTCCACAATTGCATATCCTACAAGCATGAAGAATGTTTTGGACTCAACCTGGAATAAGAGCTTTTCACTAGCATCTCCTCCATTCTACAATGATGTCTGGGCTGGTCAAGGAACAAAGTATCCTGGGGCCAGAAGTGCCAAGGGAGGGTGATGGGAGGGTCAGAGGCATCTTTTGTAAAGCTCAAGTTTAGAAAGCACTGAGCTTCGTGGTTCTTAACCTGTTTGACAACAATCTGATGATACTGTATGTGAAATACCTGTACAAATAATACTCACTCCTGTGCAGTATTTGTTGTTCATGAATGATGTAAACGATGGGAGGTGGGGCAGATGGAAGGCAATAAGTACAAAGGTGCCTTTATCACCTGATTTCACTGATACTCCTATACTTTCCATTCATCTCTCCTCTTCCCCTTTGTCCTGGTTTCTATTTCACACTCTTCTACCCTCTTGCCACTCTCCTCCATATTGTTCTTTTGTTCCCTGGGATGGTCTGTAAAGTTGTGAAGGGGATTAAGGGCAGCAATACATGCTTTATATACACTTTACATGATATAGAATCATTTTCCTTCTTGAAACATCCTCATTTATTACTTCTCTTTGTATATTCCTTCCCATCGCTGCTCCAATTCCTTTCCTGTTCCCCAGACAGGCTTGGGTGCTGAAGGTGACAGTATAGACGCAACTCCATATTCCATTCTTTCCTCTCTTCTGCTTCCTCATCTTTTCCTTTCCTCTCCTGTTCTTCTTTAACCACAGTGCTAAGTAGCTGAGGGGCACTGTATGTGGCCTTTAATTCTTCCAGTCTAGCATATATATACAGAGGTCAATTAGAAAAGGGGAAAAGGAGGAAGACCCCGAGCACACCCTCCCTGGAAATAACTAAATTTCCAAGACTACTCCAGGTGAAAAGTGAATAAATGGAATGCCTCATCGCTTCATTAATTAAGGTGAAGTACTTTTCGTAGAACAAAGACCCTCCCCCCACTCAAAGGGTGGCATGTTGATGAGAAGTGGAATACAAGAGGTTCTGAAAGAAGTTGTTCTAGACAAAGATTTTTTTTCAAACAATGTACTACACAAAGCCCTGGGTCGTCCAGAACAGCTGGATATTCCACTCATGAGACTAGAGTCTTAGTTCTCTTTGAAACTGAAAAAGCAAACACCAGAAGGAGTAAAATGTTTAGCGGAAATATCAGACATCAGAGACTCTTTTAAACAAGATAAGACATAATAATCGTTATTTTTGATGACAAGGCTTTAACGGATAAATCAAAGTTAGCAACCTAAAATTGGACTGTTTCAACACAATGTTAACATCCCAAAAAAGTGAATATTTTTGAGAAGGAGGAATACTTATCCTATTGTTTTTCTTGACATATACTGATCATGTTAAGTGATTGCCTACTTATGTGCGCTCACTGTTCCATAAGATTACTCTGAAGCTGCAAGGTATCCCCAGTAATCAGCTATTGTAGTGACATTCTTCGAAATAGGATCGCATCTGATTTCATACACCAGAGTATCCAAGGTTCCCAAGTTGATTGTAACTCTAGAGGTTCCTGGGGCCCATGCTCTTGATATGATGGTGAAAGTATGTGCCGAAAGCCCAGTACAGTCCAAGCTGTCCAGATGCATTTAATGCCATTTTTAAAGACTGCCTGAAGTTATTAGGTTGAGTAGCTGGCACTTGAGATTGATTAAAAGATGTGCCATGCTGGAAAGGAGAAGAGATCTATAAAAGATCTGGAAACCGAATCTGGGATGGTCAAAAAGGAGTTATAATTCCCTCCTGATCTTTTCTAGGCAACCAAATATTAGTAGGAATGGGGCAAATGCATAAGGTAGCCCCTGTGGCCTACTCTGAAGAAAAGCATCTGAGGCTAGAGCTAAAGGATGCAGTCTGCAACTCAAAAACCTGGGAAGTTATGTGTGCAGTAGGGATGTGAATACGGATCCCACATTTTCTGAAGTAGTTGGAAAACTGGCTTGCTAAATCACCAGTAGCTGCTGCCTTTGAGATGACCAGTCTGCTTTGGAACTGGGATAAGCTGGAGAATACTCTGCCCTGACTGGAATATGATGTGATGGCAGTACACTGAAAATTGTTTTGTGAGACCTGCTAGAAAGCGAGACCATGTTCTTCCTAAGTAAATGATGCATTGACTATTGCGAGGTTGTCCATTCTCAAAAGAACCGAACAGAGAGGGCATTTTCTGAAACACTGGTTGGCAAAAGAGCCTGAAAGAAGCTGTGAATAATTGAAATGTATTAGGGACTCCTTCCCAGAGCATGCACCACCGCCAGTTGAGAACTGACCCCATCAAGTGCCCTGCCCTGACGACCTTGCATGGAATTTTAATAGTAGATATGGAGTAATAGTGCAATATGATCTGCCATTCCATGCCTGTAGATTTTCCAACCACCAGGTCCCTTCTTTGCTGGTCTGTTGATATAAAAGGGTTAAGTGTGAATAACATAAACCTCTTCTGAGGTGAGGGTTTTTTAGCCTCTGAAAAGCACGATAAAGAAGAGGACCCAGGAAGATGGCCTGAATAGAAAATGCTAGTAAGCCCTCTATTTGTAATAAATGTTGTATGGAAATTCAAGAAAACGTTATTTACAGTGATAAATCTTTTGTGATAATTTTCAGTTTCTCATCTGGAAGTTGAAGTGTAGATGTTGAGTTCACCAGAAACCCTAGAATCTCACTGACTGCACTGAAGAAAGTCATGATTTCTCTTAACAGATAACAAACCTCAAGCACTCCAAAAGTGAGGCTCTTTTTTTGTAATTGGGATATTAGCAATAATTTGTCTTGAGACATGATCAAAATTTCTTCTAGGCAAAGTTGAAGACAAACCCCCTGCATCCTGAGTTGTGTAATTGCATTCTTTTGCAACTAGGTGAAACACCAAAAGTGCAGGAAAGACCGAAACAGAGTGTGGTGAACATGCACAACATCTGCTTCCACTGGAATTGAAGATTCTTTTGATGAGAAGGGGAAATTGGAAGCAAAAAAATCAGTATCCTTCAGGGCCAAACCCCACATCCAACCAAATGGCTGTCGGTAGACTTGAAGATGGAGACTAGTCTCCATCTTAGAATGTCTGTAAAGTCTTTATATTTATGACTGGTTCGACCTTTTTGTTCTTTTGCCTGACCAGGAATATGTTGCTTAGAAATCCTGACTGGTTCAACTCTGTCACTGGATTGCTGGGTTTATAAGGCGTTCTTTTACCTCTTGATCTATGAGGTTGAAATCTGCTTCAGAAAACTGAATGAAGAGTGGCTAATGTACCTGAAAGGTTTCTTTAATAAAAAATAAAACAAAAAACTATTTGATAACCCTTTACTATTAAGGAGTACCCATGGATCTGAGGTTATTAACAACCAAGACTGGAGGAACATAGCAATTCTTCTCCCCCAAAGTCAGTGGTATTGGTTGTACATTTACTGTTGCCACTGACATATCTTGTTTGTCCTTTAAAATGACCTCTGCATCTTTGTGGATAAAAAGTGGGTCGCTGTTAGAAACAATATGGCTAGCCTCTGAAATTGGGGGATTGGAGCCTGAAGTTAGATTGATAAGGAGCAGTAAAACGGCCCCCTCTTCTGCTGGTTCTTGAGAAACCCCTCTGGTCAAAACACTGGTCAAAACCCTTTCTTACAGATAACTGGGCTTTGTCAATGGAGCTTATGGTACTGGCATATTCAGATATTTCTTTTATGAAACTATCTGCAAGAAGGCGGCAAATAGCTTACGGACCCTCTTCAGTGTTGTCAACTCGACAAGTTTAGGATCTAATTTTAGAAGAAGGCCTTTGTGGTGTTCAAGTGCAATGGCTTAATTTGCATTGCTAATTAGGCACAGCACCTGTTGGGTCCAATTGGACAGTTTGTGAGGAGCTTCGACAGCCAACAAAAATATCTTAGTGACTGGTCACAGAGTCCAGAAGCTTGGCTTGCAATCCTGACAAGTCCAGTCTATACCTTTCTTACAATACATGCCATGCTTGGCTTTAAATTTCAAACTTTTGGGACCAATAGCAGAAGTGAGAAAGACTTGGTTAGGGATAGTTGGTGTTGGCCTTTGAGATTTAAGTTTGTTACATATAACCTTATATAAAGGTTGTCTGATTCTGGATTTCATATAATCCTTCACATGAGGAACAATTATCCAGTCAGAAAAAAGGGAATGGAAAAGTGGAGATGAACCAACTAAGGATCGCCCAGAAGACTCAAAAATCCCATGAAAGTTACCATATTTCTTACCTTTTCTTCAGTTTACTCTTAAAAAGATCAAATCAAATGAATTCAGAGTAGATACATCAGAATTATGATCAGATGAACAAGTTACTTACCTTCGGTAACGCGTTTTCTGGTGGATACACTAGCTGCCTGTGGATTCCTCACCTTATGAATTCTCCCAATGCACCGGCATTCGACAGAAATTTTTCTTCCCAGCGCTCCACGCCGACGTCACAATTGCCCGACTCCCACGCGACTCTGTCTGACGTCATTGTGGCAATAAGAGGTCCTCGGCGGCGTGCAGACGTCAGTTTTTACGTGCCTTTGAGCTGAACAAGTGAGAGAACGAACACACACACACACACACACACACACACACCCACCCACCCACGCCCCCCCCCCCCCGGTATGACCAGACAGGCAACAGGGAGACAAGTGGGCTTTCAAGGGATCAATTTGTTTCTATACACACCAAAACACAAATTTCGCCCATCTGCTGGCATAAACGGTCTTAGTGGAGTGTCACATGGCCGATAAAATCACATCCACCACTTCTGGCGGGAGAGAAAAAGAACTCAGATTGCCCTATTCAATCTCCAGGCATGTAGGTGCAGGCTCTGGAGGTGGGGTGTAGAACCTGCCCCTGCGACTGCAAGAGGAGATCTGCCCGGAGAGGGAGACAGAGCGGAGGGCACAGTGATAGTTGCAGAAGGTCCGTTGACCACACCCTTCTCGGCCAATCCGGAGCTATTAAAATGACTTGAGCCTGATTTTGGAGAGTCTTCCTCAGAACCCCAGGAATCAAGGGTATGGGGGAAACGTGTAAAGTAACTGGCAGCACCAGGACATCTGAAACACGTCCCCCAACACTCCTTGCACTGGATACTGGAGGCTGCAAACCGATAGGCAGTGAGCGTTGTCCCGAGTGGCAAATAGGTCTATTCGTGGAGAACCCCACACACCCTGAAAGATGTGAAGAACCAGATCTGGATGGAGACGGCACTCGTGGCCGGCCGAGAAATGCCGACAGACTGTCCGCAAGTACGAGAACTCCGGCCAGATGGTTTGCTACTATGCAAATCCGATGGTCCTGTGCCCAGGACCAGAGCTGCAGAGCCTCTCTGCAGAGAAGGTACGACCCTATTCCTCCCTGCTGGTTGATGTACCACATCGCGGTAGTGTTGTCCGTCAAGACTTGAACTGACTGACCGTGGAGGGACGGGAGGAAGGTCTTGAGAGACAGACATATCGCTCACAATTCTAACAGATTGATATAAAAAGTCTGTTCCACTGGAGACCAAAGATCTTTGATTCCAGATCCCCCAGATGAGCACCCCACCCTAGAGTGGATGCATCAGTTATGACCGTGGCCACTGGAGGTGGTAAAGCAAACGGCCTTACTTGGGAAAGATTGCCACCCACATCCCACTATCATAGATCCTCTGCAGCGTCTCTGGAGATCGTTATCGACTCTTCGAGATCCCCTTTGTGTTGAAACCACTGCTTGCGGAGTCACCATTGGAGAGCCCTCATGTGCCAACGTGCATGAGTGACCAACAGAATGCAAGAAGCAAACAGACCGAGCAGACGTAGGACCTTGAGGACTGGAACAACCGCTCCTTTTTGAAACATTGGAATCAATGTCTGAATGTCCTGGATCTGCTGAGGCGGAGGATAGGCCGATTCAATGTTGTATCCAGTACTGCCCCTATGAACAGAAGGCGTTGAGAGGGCTCCAGGTGAGACTTGGGCACATTTACCGTAAAACCCAGACTGAACAACAACTGCGTTGTCATTTGGAGATGATGCAGCAGAAGCTCTGGAGACTTGGCTTTGATCAGCCAGTCGTCCAGGTAAGGGAATACAGATATTCCCTTCCTTCTGAGATGCGCTGCAACCACCGCCATCACCTTCGTAAAGACTCAAGGTGCAGAAGTAAGACCAAAAGGAAGGACCGCAGACTGGTAGTGCTGCGACCGCACCACAAACTGGAGATACTTCCTGTGTGACTTGAGATTGGGAAAATGAAAGTAAGCATCCTGCAAGTCTACCAACACCATCCAATCCTCTTTGTTCAACGCCAAAAGCACCTGCGCTAGAGTCAGCATCTTGAATTTTTCCTGTCTGAGGAACCAGTTCAAAATCCTCAGATCCAGGATAGGTCTCAATCGACCATCCTTCTTGGTAATCAGGAAATATCTCGAATTGCATCCCTGACCCCTTTCCTGCTCTGGAACCAACTCCACTGTGCCTTTTGATAAAAGGACCTGAACCTCCTGCTGAAGAAACAGGAGATGATCCTCTGAACAAAACGAAGGACGGGGAGAGATGGGAGGGGGAAATTCCCAAAAGGGAAGGGCATACCCTTTCCCCACAACATTCAGTACCCAGGAGTCCGATGTGACTAACTCTCACTCGTGGAGAAAATGAAATAACCTTCCCCCTACGGGAGAAGCATGACTTAAAATGGATGGAAAACTAGGGCTGCTTTCCTTGTTGCCTTTCCCCAGAGGAAGATGATGAGGCAGGGTGCTGCTGGGTGGCTCCTCGTGTTCTAAACCTCCCCGTCCTCTATAGGACCTATAAGAAAGCTTGGCCCACTGTTGAGTCATGGATTGAGGCTTCCCACGAAAAGTGGCTCCACGGCCAAACCCCCTAAACCGCCAAAAGGACCTGAAAGGAGTAGATGTGGAAGCCTGCTGTCCCAAAGACTTCACTGTAGCTCTACTATCTTTAATGCGCTCTAAGGCAGAGTTCGCTTTGGATCCAAACAACTTTTCTCCATCGAAAGGAAGGTTTAATGGAAAATAATTTCCTCCAGGAGAATTCGTACGGTGGGAAAGTATTAAAATACAAGTTTGAGAATACCAACAAAATTGGAAATCTCTGCCGGGAAACACCACTTGTCAAGTCATCATACAACTCACTTGTGAGGAGAAAAAGTCAGAAAAGGTCAACATGCTACAATTGTCTGCTTTAGTATTCCAGGCTGCCCTGTGCTATGCACAAAGTCACATATCTTGTGGAGTGTATTCCTTCCAGGTAACAGATATAAAACATGGCCATAGTTTTACAAGTGGAGATCAGTTTTCCATTTCCTGAGGCCAGGAGGAATGCAGCTTTTGAGATATATCATATTTAGGCTTTCTTAATTACAGTTTAAACTTATAGTCACTGGCAATATCCAACTGAGAGACAAATATCCATACATGCATAAGCAGCTAAATACTTATATAAACTGACTGGACAATTTGTTTATTGCTTACTAAAGAGGCCAACACAATCTGGCTTGATAATAGAACGTAAAAGAAGACGGAGTGGGCCAAGATTATTCTGCTTGCGTTTTATGTTTGGGAGTGTCAATAAAAATGACTTTTCTTTTGTTTCTTCCATTCTTGTTTGGTTGGTGCAGAGTCACAGGCTTTCCAATAATGCTTTCACATTAGGTCTCTTTATTTGTTTATATACTGCTGGCAATTTATGAGAACTCAAATCACTGTTGATAATTCAACAGAGACTGCAGTCAGTAAGTGATTGGTAAACTAGCTGACAAAGAACATTGTTCCAGCCCCAGTGACAGCATCCAAGATATGAAGATTGCATTAACTCCAGAATAACTTCAAGCCAGAAAGGAAAAGGGAACCTTATGAAGAGAAGTGCATGCAACAGTTTAGTATGCAGACAGGTGGCCACACCTGCCCAGAGGCTTTAATACGGCCTGCAATTAATTACATCTAAATACGGAACCTGAGCCTTATCAGCAATTTAGGCATATTGATCTAATATGTCAGTAGCTCTGTACAGTCCTTCAGTCCTAGCTTTAGCAGCAACTGGCCCAACTTTACCTTCTTGTCTACCTCCAATAATCAAAGATGGACAGGAGACTGACTGTGTCTAGTCCTGATAACCTCTCCATCATCAACTTCATATATTGCTGTCTTTGACCCAACCTGACCTGTCCTTTTGTACCACCTGTTGGGTTTGTGGCAGGCTGCAACTCAACCCCCTCTGCCATTCCAGAGGCAAAGGCCTGCCAAGGAATTAACCGTGCACCCCACACCAGTTTGTGACTAAGAAGCATTTGCCTAACATGTGAATGACTCTGCCCCAACAACACTGCCTGTCCTGAGACACTGATCTAAAATGGGATTACCAGTTTCCACTCCAGCACTGCAGGCCTTCCAGAATGAAGGCAAATGTGCCTCAGCACGAGTCTTTCTCTTTAATGACACAGTGAATGCTTGAAGAGCGATCTAGCAAAAGGCTGTGCCAGAGATAGTGGGTGCTGTTGGTTGTGCATGGCCATCAAAGTGATTTGACACCGATAAGTTGCAGTATTCAAATTCAGCCTATGCACAACATGTACTAAATTTTGGGCTATTCTTTGTTTTCATTAGTTGCATGGATGTGTCAAAATGACTCAATTATCCTGACTAAGGTATACAAGCTCCCACAAATCAACGTCAAAGAAGAAAGTATATGCAGATAAGAGACTGTTGCTTTTGAGTTGTGCTGCGGCTCAGAAATGTTTGATTTGACACCTGCTTTAATAAGTATGGTAACACAACATTTTGCAAAAAATGATACTCTTGCTTTACACTAGGGGACATTCTCAAAGCTGAACAAGCCTTAATTATTATATATGAAATATAACTGCTCTGTTAGATTCTTTCAATTACAAAAGCGTGACGAGTGAAAGTAGGTGACACTTATTACCTTATGACAGGGATCAACAGAGCAAATCTCACTAATGTCTAGGTCATGCAATGACATCAGCAGCTCTGCCCGTAGAGTGCAGTAGTGCACATTGCGTGTGCGAAGGAACAGGGTACGAAGAAACTGAAGCACCATGTCGTACAGCTTCACGTTCTTGCCGATCATCTGCGTTAGCTTCTGGACCACCTAAAAGCATGCAAAGGAGAAATATAAAAAATACAAGAGAACTCATCAGAACAGAAAACATAGGTCAAACATGAATGGACACACCTAAGGCACACAGTAAGGAAATGAAAACCATTTCTAGATACTGTGCAAAGCAAGGCCACCTTGTGATTCCTCAGAAGAGGGCAAATATGACAAATACTCAGTACAGCTATACCAACAAATTGTCATTAAACACCAATATTAACTGCTGCTAATGGTCTGTCTTGCTCTTCATTTTTACATGTGGTAGCAGAAATTATGACCGGTGGTGGCTGCTGCAATCCACATCCTATACTACAATTTACTCAAAGCTTGCAACAACCTAGTGACTGGGGAAGATGAGGTGTTAAATGAATGAACACCATAATGACACTGGTGTTCTGATTTGGTTTGGGCATTCACCTTAAGTCCTAGTAGTCTCTTTATTAGTAATTCCACACTCAGAAACACAATACCAGGAAAATCTACATATGTTACAAACTCTCTTGAATAATGTCAAAGGCTTATGGTTGACTGCTACACTCAAAATGTAACTCTGGTTATTTGGTTTCCTGTTGGGAAAGAGAACAATGAGGGCATGAAGGACAGAAGAGAAGACCTTGAAGGTGAAGAAGAGTACTATGCATGAGTAGGAAAATACAAGAAAGAAATGGGTAAGTACATTTATGGCGATGTTTGGAACTATTTTAGAAAAGAATTGCAATGCCAATGGAATGAAGTGCAGGGTGTTCTTCAGATCAGGCCAAAGATGGAAGACAAAAGATGGATGTGAGGAAACGAGTGGAAAAAGTGGAAACAAAACAACAAAATTCAGAGTTGATGGTATTTCCAAAAATATGTAAAATTGCCACCTTGTCGGTGACTCCCACCTCGCCCTGGCGTCTGGTCTTTGGAGAAAGGCTGAAAAAGTTGTGCAAGACAGACAGGTCACTACTATACAGTATGTTCTCCTTCTCAAGAATGTACTGTTTAAGCAGAGGGGACACTTCATCACCATACAGGGCCTGGTTATCCTGCCAGATCTGACGCTTCACTTCCACAGCGCAAGCCTTGTACAACTCCTTGTCTGCCATCACCAGCTTTAGCTTTTTCTCAGGAACCTGAAACAGTTAGAGCACGGATATTAGCACACATAGTTCTTCTACAGACTAAACACTATCTAGCACAGTCGACCAATTTCTAATCAAAATATTATACAAAAGCTCAATAAAAAGAGAAACACCTAGCAAACATTTTCCAGGGGAATTATTTTAGGTAACCCCATTCATCTTCAGAAGACTATTTCTTTTCATTCTCCAGATCAATCTCATAAGCACCACAGTAAATATACTTGATAGCAAACCAACTGAAGAAATAGTAACTGTGTTTCTCAACACGAGTTAATAATTGTGAGGCATGGCACAATGTTAGGTGTCAATGACGCATAGTCAAGCAAATAACTTGAGATCTCTTTCTAGCACAATTGTGGCGCAATCATAAGTGGCCATTGGGTCAGAATCTATACACAAGCCTTTCCTCCAAGAGCCGCTTACAGCTTCAACAGAAACTCACAAAGCCTCCAACAAACAGCTGGCCCTTCCAGTCGATCCCTTGTACAGCTTCCTGCAGACATTTATTCACTTAGCAAAAATGTGAAAACAACACACTGCTTCTGTGGCCCACTTAGCCACTGCCAGTAGCTCCTTCACTTACCCGAGAAGGAGTGTTACACTACCATTACTGGGACCTCTACCCATCATAATGGGACCCTCACAGAACCAGCAGAACAGTAGCCCCAAATGGAAACTCTTAGCCCCAGCAGACCATTAACCACACCAGACTTATTACTTTGTCCCCATAGACCCTTTACATAGCCGGTTAACACAACCAGTTTCCACAACTCCAGGAGACTTATGCTTTCTATGAGTTTTACAACACAATGAATTTACACTGTATCTATATTTACACCCTGCAAGCCCGAGATAACATCAAGTCAGTTAGCAGATCCATTTTTGTACCTGCTTTTACCCCTTGAGAAGAAAGAGGGATGTACGTTTGCCTCAGTAAAGAAGTGCCTCGCTACAGGGCAGCCACAATTCTAGCAAGAGCAGTGCTGATCCCTAATTAGGTATGTTGATCCACACAAGGACAGATCGTTTTATACAAAAGTGTGGGTCTGACAAAGTTCTTATATGCATAGAAGGCCCTGCGAAGAATGCTTGGAGAGAAGAAAAAGGTCCTTAATTCCAATACTATTTTTTCACCAAGACATGGTAGTCTTTACTGCATATCTCAACCTCCATGTGGAATACTAGAAGGTTTTTTTTTCAAGATACACCTATGTGTACATCAATTTTAAATGTCTGGGAACTTTACCTGCACAAAAGAAGTCGAAACCCACATTTGACTTGATGTCATACCCATAAATAATTTCCCAACACTCACAGAAATTGCATAATCCCGTTTTGCTGTTTTACTGTGTATTAATAGATGTTATTAAATGAGTTACATAGTTTCAGCTTTATTATCTTGTCGACAGCTAAAAAGGCACTGAAAACACCCAGCCACTTCGCACACATACACCACAAGTCTTTGTTTAAATCAGCATCCTCTTTGTGAGAGGTAAGCAAGAACTGAAGGCTAACTGCAATCAGGAGTCATTGCTACCTGAACATTGCAGGTAGCGTCCTAACATCTACAGAAAGAATGTGCTAATTAATACAGAAAAATACTTTTACTAAAACTAGAAATTTTAAAAAGGATAACTAACTATTTTCTCAGACACATGGCACACTTGGGCATCCACTTTGGAGTCAGAATCTACATAACCGCGTCTTGTAAATGTGTATTCTGATCTATAGGACCTTGTTGAACAAATCACTGAAATAGGCAATTTTGAGAGAAATTGCAGTAGCTTCATTTCCACTAGTTCAGTGAGACCAAGATCTTCACAACATTGATTTATTTGCTCTTTTGGTAGCATTGTGTTATGTGGGCACAAGTCAATAGAAACATTTTGAAACCACTGTCTCAATATGGATCTAACCGTAAAGAGCCAACTGGTGCGACTATTGTACGTCTGTTTTGCCTAGAAGTATTTTAATTCCCTCGTCATGCCTAGAATGTATTTTTCAACTTGTACGTATGTTGCAACCGGGAGCAGTGACTGAAAACGAATGTTGATTGATGCCAGGTTTTGGATTGCTCTGGTGAATAACCAGCATCTTCTCCTTTGGTCATACCAATTAAACAGACTGGTTGCTAGGGTGTGTCGCAGTGAAGGGCACTTTTCCAGCAGTGGTAAATGGGGCTGGTTTCTACTTGGGGCATAACACAGAGTTAGGAAACCATCTTTCCTGCAGCAGAAGAGGAAGCAGGAGCAGGCATAAGGGAGTCATGCTCATAAACACCTTGTGCCTTCCATACATTCATTAATGCATGCATGTGTAGTGCAAGGAGCACCGTTCCTTGCCACTGTCTAGGTATGTGTTCACATTTTCACTGACTATAACAGGCACTGGCAAAGCTAACAGGTCTCACTTTTCAGTGGTGTTACCCAAACATTTAGCTTTTCTAATGTTTTTTGCAGATGGCGGATACGCACCAGCAAAAACAACAACAAACAAGCATTTGCAATGCAATAGGTCTCATTTGTGAGAGTTAGAGCTATTTGCATTGTAAATGACAATGTCTTACCTCTGTGTTTTGGTTTGCAGAGTGGTTGATGTATGTGGTGTGAAGTGGAATTATGTGGGTTTCTATAGGAATTGTTAGTTGTGGAATTCTGTGGGGTGGAATTATGTGGTGTGTTGTGTATTTGTGTAGTGGAATTATGTGGTATGGTGAATAGACAGGGGTGAGGGCTGCACAGGATAGAAAGGAATATAGACAGGGATGAGTAGTTTGTTCAGGAAGTGGTGAATGAACGAAAGAGGTGTGGAAAGTGTGTGAGAAAGAAGGGGAGAGCTAGTGACAGATGCATAAAGAAGGAGCACCTGTGTATGCAGAAGACACCCTAAGAAGAGGAAGAGAGCGTGGGTTTGAGGGATGGAAACCTTGAAAAGGCACAAGAAAGAAAGTGTGCTGGAAGACCTGAAGTCAACCACAAGCGAGAGGTGGGACAGTGAGTGAGAGCGAAAGAGAGAGGGTATTAGAGTACAGGGAGAGACAAAGAGAGAAGTGGGAGGGGCACTGTGGGGGAGGAAAGAGGCGTACCAGGGCACAGCGTGAGGAGGTACAGGAAGCAGAGTACAGAGGTGAGTGAAAACAGAGTGACAGCTTCTCAGAGGACATCAGCTATTATATATTGTGGGACGAATTCCTGATTGAAATAAAATTCTATGAAGATGTGATTAACTTCATGATGTATTACACAGAAGTTTGAGGAGTAGTGATGCAATATCGAAGTTATTTATAAAAGCTGGTGCAGGCATCCTTGCGACCGAGAGGAGTTGACTCTTTGCCCTCTCAGTTGTGGCTGCTCGTCACTGCATGTAATTTCTTTATGCGATGGATGCCTATCCATTTGGATGCAGGCGGGGCCCATAATTCCCGTTACGTGCCTTATTGAGCTAATGGTTGCCAGCTTTTAGTAAGCATTGTTCCATGGCTCAAGGTGGAAAGAATCAAGGAGTCATTGTCTGTAACGCACCACATGCAACTATCCTGAATGCCATGCACATGGACTCTTGGGGTAAAAATAGCAAAATGTTTAAAGCAAGCCAAAGAGCCTGCAGGCGGGACACAAAGTGATGCAGGGAACCAATCAGTATGTGTATTCAATCAGTATTTGAAAAGCGCATCTACTCACGTGTGATGGTCTCAAGGCCTGGGGGAGGGAGGGGGGCATGAGGGGTGGTGGGGGGGGGGGGGGTCAGGTGGGACAGGGAGGGGTGGACTCATCCAAAGAGCCACATCTTAAGGTTCTTGCTGAAGATGGTGAATGGCGGACTTTGTCTGAGGTGCAGGGGGAGGCCGTTCCAGCTCTTTGCTGCAGTGTAGGTAAAAGTTTGTCCTCCGGTGGTAGTTTTGCAGATGTGAGGGACGGTCGCCAGGGCCATCTGGGCAGAGCAGAGGGATCTGGCGGGGTGTGGAAGGAGAGTGGTGGTTCAGGTAGGCTGGTCCTGCGTTGTGTATGGCCTTGTACGTGTGGGTGAGAAGTTTGAAGGTGATTCGCTTCTCTACCGGTAGCCAGTGGAGGGTCCTCAGGTGTTGGGAGTTGTGTTCTCGGCGAGGGATGTCCACAATGAGTCTGGCGGCAGCGTTCTGGATGAGTTGAAGTTTTTGATGTTCCTAGTTGAGGTGCCAGCGTATCGCTTGCTTGTGACTAAGGCGTGGGTGACTGTCCTGTGACAGTCTGCTGGGATCCATCTGAACGTCTTCTAGAGTTTGCGGAGTGTGTGCCAGCAGGAGGAGGTGACAGAGTTTACCAGGCGGGTCATGGATGGGGAGGAGTCGAGGATGATTCCTAAGTTGCGGGCATGCTCGTTCGGCTCGGAGGGGGCGGGGGCTGAGATATGACACAATGTTCATACCGTGGCTTCTGATGATGGCAGCAAGAGGGGCCATGTATACGTTGAACAGTGTGGGCAGGAGTCAGAAGACCCTTGAAGATTGGGTGGTAGAGCCTGCCCTCTAGTGATGATCCTCAATGAATTTGTGACAGCCTCTTTTGCGTTACGTTATCTTATGCATATGGGCTCAGTATAATCCCTGGCCGGCCTAAAACAGTAATTTATTTGGGCGGGCAAACGGAGCATCGTGGGCACTAAGGTTTTTGTTCACACCTTATAAAGCTAACCCTCTTGGGAAACACTGAAGCCCTATTCCACACCATCACATCTAGTGTCGCCTACATGGCAGATAAAGCAACCTTCTCGCCATGCCTGCCAGAGCCATGTGCACGGCAACCTTTTTTAACCCCATATAGGCCTTGAGCCAACCATGTTATTTGTACCACTTGGGGGGATGGGTTCTCATATGATTTATTGGCGAGATATGGACGCCTAGAGATGGAAAATATGTGAAAGCAGATCATATCTCTTTGCCTTTTGCAACTAAAATGTATTAATTTATTTTTCCAGAGCTGGTGGTGAATGACAGTGCAGTATCATGAGCACTGAAACAAGCACATCCTGTTACTCAGATCCCCAGAGTATGATTCCTTTATGGTCAAATGTCCAACATGTAGTTACGCTGACAAGCCCGCAGAACTACTCATCATGGTAAACTTTGGTAGAGGCAGCTCAAGTAAGGAATCACATTCCACTTTTAAACATTGCGAGAAATGTGGAAAGCAACACGGTTTCCAAAGTATTTCACCTCAGGAAGTGCAGGAGCTGTTTACTATGAAGAGAGATTTACAGACTATTAAGCGAAAAACTGAAGCTAGTGTCAGTGCTGATGATGGAATGAGGGAATACATTAGTAAACACCTAAACAGAAGAACATCATTAAAGTTAAACGTGTATGCTGAAGAATGTATATTCTGTGGAAAGATAAAATGCTAGAAGGGAACATCAATGGGTGAGAAATTAATCAAGGCCACAAAGCTTCAAGAGTGTGCAATCATTAATTGTGATTCAAAAGATCTTAGCAGTTTGTAGTAGGGACATAGTAGGTGCAGAAGCCCATTATCAGGCATCTTATGATAGGAACTATACAAGGTTAAAACAAAGGAGGAAGATCATTCACCAATCAAACCGATGATCACTACAAAAATATGAGAGATTAAGCATATGATGAACAAGTTAAATACATTAGAACTGTGATTATTCATAACAAAGAAGTAATACGTGTGACGGCTCTCACTCAAAGGCTTGAAACCCTCATGACACACGGAGGAATACAGGGAATAGATGAATCAACCAAAAAGCATATTAGAAGAAAATTGGGCTCGTTGACAGTCTCCACATATTTCCAGACAACCAAGGAAAATTATTGGCCCAACCTGATAGTGTCATGCTACAGGGCGTTGAAGAGAGAACTAGAGTTTGAAAAGAGAATTATCCATTTTAAATGTTAAGCCAACAGGCATTAACAAGATCATTGTTTAAACACCATTGTACATAAGAACAACGATTAAAACAAACTTGACATTGAAACCATGGCCATCCATCAGATGTTGATAAAGATTCATTTACAGTGCCTGGTTACCTTAAAAGGTCCCTATTAAGTCTTCTGACTGGAGATCCAGAAAACACAAAGCAGTCCAAAAGGGTCCCCTCAGTTATGCAATCATTCAGTCAGGACATTATGTATGCAGTCACAAATGGCTAGCAGACACTCACCACCCCCGATAAGCAATTGTTGCTCCCATATGCTGTAAAACTGCTGAGAGGCAATGTTGCAATCATTAGCACTCTAAACAGACTTGATCATGGGATTTAATACCCACAACTGGAAGAAAAAGATACTGCCTTGGGTCTTCAGAAACTTGCTGCTACCTTTAATGAGCAAATTGTTCTTTCAGCCGGCATTCAGCCTCATGTCCTCACTAACTTAGCATGGGATAACATTGATAGGCTGGAAGAGACTCTTACTGGTAAGGGGACAACTCATCAAGTTAATTGTATAGCTGTGCAGCCCAAGTTGTTTGGACCACAACCTTTTAAAGCTCCTCTCCCGAGCATTGAGATACAAAAGCAAAGAACCTTGACCACCACAAATATTGAAGAATTGTTCATGTATGTTTCAGGTGAACGAGTTGGGCCTCAGCCATTGATGACAAGTACTGCAGTCATGCTGGAACGTGTTGCCCAACTGAAGCTTGCACAAAAATAAGAACATAATCGGGGTTGTTACAAGACAGGAAACAAGTCTCACACAGATAATACCAAGTTGGACAGGATTTAACATCAGTACTAGAGACCTAGTTAGTATATCACAGGATTGAAAGATGAAAAAATATTATAGGACGGTTGAACACAGAAGCACCTTTTTGGGTTAGATAAGGGAAATGGTTTGTAATAACAGATCAGATCTTACTCATGCAGACCTACATAAGTCACAAATTGAAAAAGCCAAAGATACCGTTACGAGAGCTGTTAGTCTGGTTCAAAGCTGGATAAACCCATTTGTTGGACCACATGACCTCATTAGTCTCTCCACAGCAAAAAAGGCATCTCAAGACATTGTATCTGACATAATGAAGGTGCATGAAATAGGTTAACAGTGCTATACAGACTGGAACGACTTGAGAATAATCCACCTATTAAGACGTTTCATGACCCAGTGAAAATGAACAAACTAAAAACCTTCACTAACATGTCCAAGAAGGCAGTGAACAGCAATGGCAGGACAATCATGATGAAAGCAGACAAAGCACTATTTGGTCAAATCACTGTGACGGCACAGAATAGGAGGAACCTTCAAAATGGCATATGTACTCTTTCATCCCCTAGGACCTTTACCATGGGCTTTAGCAATGCCAGAAGATACATAAATTCTTTATTGTGCAATTATTTAAAATCAATACAATAAAACATGCATACATGAATTACTCTCTTTTTAACCACAAAAATAATGCTTACATTAGCCACCTAATTATGTTATTAAAAATAACTATAAAAATGCATAACTGTTAAAAACACAATAAGTCTAAAGTGCAGCTCTTAAATGGGGTACCAAACTAGTTTCAGTCTGAACTAGAGGCCTCTATGAGATCCCCAAAACGAGCAAAAGTCTAATCAAGAGTGCAAGATATAGTGTCGAGCCAATTAGCCATTTTCTGTCTGTACATGACTGCACCATGTGTTATAGTAGGAAGTAGTTTACAGTAAGGATGTGGGAGTAGCTCCGCTCCGTTGGCAGAGCTAAGTTTTTGAAACTCCGCGCTCCGCAGGCCGGTGCACAAAAGGCCTGAAACAGAAGCTTTCACTGCCTACAGCACCCCTTAATGCGCCCGATCTCAGAAGAGCTAAGAAGGGTCTGGCATGGCTGACTAGTCTCGACCCTGCTTATCACTTCTAAGACAAGGTGCATTCAGGACTCCCTGGGTCATGGAACTCTGCCTGCGTGGAATTCCACAGAGTTTTCTTTCAACTTTGCACAATTCCATGTAGTTGGGCTTTGTGAACTCCACCCAGGCCTAATTTACAGCCCATCACCTATAGCAATGGTCTTAGGTCAGGGTTCACCAATGACTTACCTAGCATACGTAAAGCCAACTCGAATGAATTTGCAGCTGCTTGCAGGGCGCAGATATGAGCTGAAGTGCGGCTCCTATGGTACAACCAAACCCGCAGAAATTTGTAGGCTTCCACAAAGCTCTCCTTAATGGACTGGGCCCCACGCTTTTTCAAATTGGATGAGATTACCCTTTTGTTTTTGTGACGTTTATTTTTAGGCTACTTTATCCAGCAATAGACCACAAGTGTATTAAAGAGTCGCTGTGGCCCAATAGGAGTCTGGGCCAGGAGCACAGTGCAATCTGCATATTGTAACGATTGTACTGTGGTGCCAGCCATTTTTGGAAGGAAAGCCTTCATCCTCTCTAAATGGCTTAGCAGGTCGGCCAGATACAAGTTAAATAGGAGCAGTGCCAATATGCATCCTTGTTTTAGGCTCTTGCTAGTCCTAATATTTACTGTGGTGGCCCACCTGCTGCTGACCTTTATTTTTACCCATGTATATGTATAGAGTGCAATGATTGCGTTTAGAAGATTAGTTGGAATTGCCCAAGTCTGCAATTTTTCCCAGAGCCTCTGTCTTGAAGCACTGTCTAAAGCCACTTGGAAGTCTATACAACCTGCATACAGAGCATTTTCCTTTGTATCCATAGTTGTTTTGCTTAAGTGGGCCAGACAGAAAAGATTGTCCTCAATGTGGCTTCCCCTTTGAAAGCCTGTTTGACTAGACCGACTTACATTGATGTCCTCAGCCCAAGCTTGGAACTCCACGTTCAAAATGCTAGTGAAGCACTTCCCTGCTATGTCAAGGAGCGTGATTAGCATGTAATTCACAGGGGAATGCCTGGGGCCCCTTTTTGTGTATTGGTATAAGTACTGAGCCCCTCCATGACTCAGGGATAGCTGATCCCAGCAAGTATTGTTGGAAAAGAGGGGCCATAACCGCGGCCCATCTCATTGGGGTCCATTTATATACTGCAGCTGGGATGCCAGTTCAACCAGGAGTGCCAACTGGGCGCACTGCTTTAATCGTCTTCATTACTTGCACCGGGCTGATTATTATCGGATCTCCAGCCACAGAACTTGATAACCTCAGACAAATACAAGCTGGGGCCCACACTTTCATCTACCTTTGTGATAATGTCTTCTACCGGTTCCCTGTATAAACTTGAGACATATAGTTCCCAGGCAGATGGGGTGACATTGCCACCTGTCACCTAAGGCTTTGAGGTGAGGGTTTTTTTTAAGTCCACCTCCAGAATTTTCTTTGATCCTTTTTCTTATTTGATGCAAGTCAACCCATTTTCTTGTTTCCTCCTCCTTTTTTGATATAAAGGGCCTTTCTGTATTTTTTCCTTAACGTAAAAATCAGGGAACACAGCCACTTGTTCTCCCATTTGTTGTGGCTTCTGATCTTCTGAGCTTTATTTAGTTGTTGTTGTTTTAGGGCCCGTATTTGGCTGAAGCTGGTTCTTATGGAAGTAAGCTGGAATGATTCCTTGCAGCCAATATTTCCAATAGAAGGGCCATCCAGCTCTTTTAAAAATGAGACAGGCGCCCCCAAAGGTTTAGGTGGGGGTGTGTCTCATCCTCGATCAGAATCATCTTGAGGAACTCATCCACAAGCGTTCCATATTCCATATTTTGGGCATTACATAAAAAACTAAGGTCAAATGAGCACAAAAGCACATCTGGCCAAGCTGTCCACAATCCATGCCAGAACACCAATCCCTGCTTGCTTAAAAGGTACATTCTCCTCAGATCTTTCTAGGAGGCTGAAGACGAGGTAGGGGGACTGCTCCCACCTTTGCAGATCAAGGCGCACGTAAGGAAGTCTAGCTCCGTCCTTGTGGGTGCACCCCACTTCCTAGGACCCTAGGATCTCATACACCGACAGACAGGGACTGATGGACCGTCTCTTATATCAGGTAACATGATGAGAACTGTGAATGGACGTCAGGACCATCCTCTGCTTTCCACCTGGCTCAGTGAAAGCACTGATGTGTTTTGAAGTTTGCTCTCATCCTGGCTGCCAAAAACAACTGAGATAACCCTCAATGGCAATTGAGAATGATTAGCACAGCATCCATGTGGTAATTACTATACTCTTTAGTGCACAAAGACTTAAGCCTCAAGAAAGCTTTACCTGTGCTGTCAAGGAAGACACTTCCACCAGATGACTTCCTAAAGTAGCCCTTCTCAAGGAGAAAGAGGATGCAAACAACACAGCCCAGTAGGTGGAGTGCCTGTTGCAGACATATCTGTGTATCCTGCACATCTGAGGTGTGAAACCTTAGATACAGCTTTTTATCATTCAGTGGGCAAAGACACATGAATTGGTGAACCAAGCAATTTTGGCAGCCGGTATGTGATGCACGCTGCACACGTGGTCTAATGAATGGTAGCAGCAAAGTGAGCCACATTTACACATTTATCTGCAGAGAATGGAATTGAGTCACTGTACGTTATATATTGTCCAAGATCACACATTGAACTGCAGAACAAACTACATAACACTCTTTGTTTTCCAAACTAATTTTATAACTAGGTAATATTATGTGATTTACTAAATAGGAAGATCACACATTCAGAAAGACATTTGTCTGTACAATATGTACATAAAACAGACTGTGTAGTTCGGTTCTTTAAGTAAAATGTTTAGTTGTGATAGTAAAAGAGAAAAGCATGGAATAGGCTCGCCTAGGGGCAATAGAAATGCATACACCTTACCGACACATATGCAATTATGTATGCAAGGACGATTTAGTACACCCAGCCTCAAGGGGACACACACACTATCATCGAGAGACAAAGGCAGAAACACAAGAGGCGAATTAGCTTCCAATATATGTGTCACAACACCTTGCCGCTAGGATGAAAAGTGCCTGTTATAGATGTGTGTGCGCGGTCTTCTGAACAAATAAACAGACTCTCGAAGACATTATCTACCTGGTAAGCTTTGAACGTTTATTTCTTTTGATACAGGCACAGAAATATAGTGCGGAGTGGTCGGAACTTAGGTTCTTGTCAGTGTGAGGCTGGGTTGAAGTGCATGGAATGAGGCAGTGATGTGGTTACAGTGTTAAGTGGCTCTGGTCAGAAATCTACCTTCTTAGAGACAAAGGGTGCAGATCTGTGCAGGCGGAGTTGGAAGGCACTAATCAAAGCATGCAAACTGGGCACTGCGAGGTGCCTACAACATTCATGAAAGCTACAAGTAAAGAGCACAAGAAAGCATTTGATGAGCCAGCGGGGGAAGGAGCAAGTGGGCAAGGGTGGGGCAACATGGAGTGCGACAGATGGGATCGTAAGATACACCTCAGGGTAAAGACCAAAAATGAGGATTAAAAAAACATTTTGCTGGCACATGCGCACTAACGCATGTGCTTCAAGAAAACTGCCTGCCTGACATCTGTGTCAACGAGTGTGACATCAAGCTAACAGGCAAACAAATTCTACAAGAAACGTGGATTGTAATTCCTTTTTGCAATTACCAACAAAATAGCTTTTAAACCTGGAATGGCAGCACTCATCTGCACATTATCAGGAGCCACCCCTGACCTACTTGTGCATGTTATGTTTTAACATCAATGGACAGCCAAAAACGTTAAAACATTCAATGCATGAAAAGCGTGCATGCAGAGGGGCTGGAGAAAGCAGTGACGGGGAAGGAGCCCTGATTGAGAGTAATTATGCTGAAGAAATGAGAGAGAGGAAGGCAGACCCAAAAACATACTCTGTGCCTGTGAATGCGTCAGTCTGTAAGCGCTCTGATAGGTTAGTTAGGGTTCGCACACGCAAAAAAGTTCAACAAAAGCAGCGATGAAAACAGACCTTGGGCCTCGGGACACTGATAAGAGAAACACACGAGGAACAACAGGAAAAAGTATGTTACAGCCATTAGAAATGGAGGAAAAGTGGCAAGCACAGGATCCAATAAAAACAAGCATGTGCAATGTAATGGGTCTCGCATTTGCTCGAGTAAGAGCTATTTGCATTGTACATTATGAACTGGATATTTCTTGCCACATAAATTGAAAATAAAAAGTAAAACAGAAGTTTGCTTGCAGTCAAACGTACTAGCGGCAAAAATGCATTTATTTATGTAACAGGGTCGATGTGATGCAAAAGGCTTGACTACTGAGAGATCGTGCTGCGTAGAAAATACATACAAAAAAGTAGTCCAGGAACCATATGGAAAACACGGAGCCTCGTATGTTTTCAGTAGTTGGCCGGTGCGCTCGAGGACGGCTAAACACCGGAAAAGGAATGACTTATGCATGCCTACCACTAATGAAAACAAGTGAATTTTAAAAGGCAGGCCCACAAACCAACCAAACTCATGGGGGTGCGGTGGGTGTGGTTATAAGCCCATGGAGAGATTACAGCAGGAAAAGAGCGCTTTGCGCTCGACCCTAAAAAGGGGAGTGGGATGTAAGCCCCTTTTAAGATTTATATTGCATATAGTAGATTTCACAAGCACAGCCTAAAAAACAAGAAAACAAATGCTAGTGTTTATAATGTTATGTGAACGTAGCTGTGTAAAAATATGTGGGGGGTATTTACATATACAAGTTCAATTCAAGCTGCAGCGGTTGTTGGGTGTGCACCAAAAGTAAAAGTACCTCAACCAGACACTTACAGTTGGTACACAAGAGGATTTAGGGATGGATGAGTAAACTTTTGTTTCAAAAAGAAAAATAAGAAGGTCAAAAGAAGCCCTTATAAGGGGGCAGCGGGCAGGGTTGGTGCGGGTGAGAAATAGTACCTCAATCACGTCGGGAGCAGCGGATGGGCACTAATCATTTTAAATCAATCAGCACTTGGTTCCTGCTCCACAGACAGGACCAGAAATTATGCCATGTCTGAGGCTGTAAAGAGGAGTGCCACACAAGCCAACAAATGGTGAGCGACAGGTGGTCTCCAAGCCCTTTTCTAACTACAACAGCGTTTTGCAAGCAATACGTATGCGCTAGTGCATGCTATTGCAGGCTCGATCCTAAAAACAAATGGCCACAAAGGGGTGATGCCCTATTCACTAACATGCATCACCACATATGTGCTGACGCAGCAACCATTATTTTTTAACATTTAATTTACTGTCCCAGGATGTCAGATGACAATCTTGGGAGTGGTAAATAAAAAAAATACACTTGAAAGGGCATTAAGTAGAAAGGAGGGGCCGGGTAAAAAAAAATGCATCTGCCAGGCCCTTCAAAAAGAAACATGAATATATATAATTTTTAAAGTAACTGGGACGTAGAAAAACAGAGGAGTGTGTGTGTAGCAAATCAATGAAGCTGAGAAAGCAGTGAAGGAGGAATGTTGAACATTAAAGCAAAAATGCAAACAAAATGCTCGGAAGAGATGTCGAAATCAAAGGATGAGATTTAGGGTAGGGGTAGCACAGAGCAGGTAGGGAGGCATTTGGAAGGGAAAGAGCACATGAGAATGAGTGTAAAAATTGTGGTGCTAAAAGCAAATAAAAAAGTAGTTCTCAGCATAAGTTCTGGAAGGATACAAATCATTACTTGAAAAAGATGGTAAAGATGTTATGCTCCAAACAAAGAACAAACGCAAGAAAAGGACAGAAATCAATGAAATAAAAAGAAAGCAAATGAGATTGACAAGAAAGTCAAGTAATGACAAACAATTGGGTAAAACTCTGGAGACAACAGGTATTTGGTAACAAGCAAATCCTAAAGGAAAACATATAAACCATATAATATTTACAGAAAATAAAATATTACCCTTATGATTATATATAACTAAAATATATAGTAAAAGTGCAAAAACATCGGCTTAGTATATTAAAGTATTCATAGCAGACTTAGCTTTGCCAATATGTACCAAAAGTCCTAAGTAATTTAGGCTGGTATACACCATTTTTTAACGTATTTTAGTAGATCGTTGTTAGAGTGTCTAACTGACGGGTTTGAAGTCTGCATGCATCACCGTCCACGTGTTAGGATTATATACTTCACATAAAATATGCATATAACGTTCTTCATTCGCCATCTGGGGAATACGGCCAAGAAAGAAAGGATAGTCTGAGTAGTTTTTTTTCAATCTCCGAGTGACTTCCTCAGGTCAAAGGTCAAGTAGTATACTGAATGCTGTAAACCATTCTTGCGCATCTTTGGTAGTCAACCTGAAGGTACCACAACTTAAGGGCAGGAGAAATAACGTTTACTCCGTACATTCACCTCTTTCACTGCTTTATAGTTTTTACTTTATTGACATTTTCTTTGGTGCCACGGGTTTTTATAGGTCATTCAAATGCTCCATTAATAGCTAATGAAAGCATTCATGTGATGAGTGTGCTTGTTTATTAGTTGCTCTTTGTGGGCTAACCAAGTATGGTCAATTTTCCATACACCACTTGAAACTTAGTGGTGTTGATATTTTTTTTTTTTAACACTTTTTGGGAAAATGTTGCCACTTTGTGAAGATTGCAGTATTTTCGGCTTGCCTCCTTCGCACAAAACTCATGACTATTATGATGTTTTAAGTTGCATATATTCTTGTTACTTATAAAATGGCTCTGAATAATGTACACTTTGCACAAAAAAAGTTTCTTCTCCTAGTGTGGTATCATAGTGCATAAACAGCTCACCAAAAGGTCAATTTACAGAGAAACGGTCTATGTTCATTTCCCAGCTTAGTTAGATCATACAAGCCAACATTTCAGAAGGGAGAGTGTGAAATTAATAATCTGGAGAATGTATTCACCAACTGACTTCTATTGGAGCAGAGGCAACTTCAAGCGGGAGACACTCAAAATAAAGCCTTTTTTGATTTAAAAATAAATTAATTAATTCTGGAGCCTCCCGTCTGAATCTGGTGTTCTGGCATGTATGTTAGATTAAAATGATCTTGGTGTGCCATGAAAATTATTGTGCAGTGTGCAGAAAACATTTGGTATGGAGGTGGAAAAGTAAACAAGCAATGGCAAAGCCAATAAATAGGACTCGCCTATGCATGAGATATTGGCTTTGCCAATGTTTTTTAGCCATGTTGTACACCTGCATGGCTGCTGTTCAGCATGGCTAAAAGTTAGTGGCGTAGAGGAGAGTGGCGTGCAGCGGTGTAGAGTGGAATGGCAAACAGTAAAATGTTGTAGAGTAGAGTGGTAGAGAGTGCATTGTTGTTCGGGTGGCATAGTGTGGAGTCACGTAGTGTGGCATAAACTGGAGTGTCAGAGTAAGTGTGCATTGGTGTAGAGCATTGATACTCAAAGTACGCCCCAGGAGGCCACATACGGCCCCCTCCTGACCTTTAAATGCGCCTCCTGGTCCAATGCAGCAATGATTTGCTGTTTACTCGACTCAGTACTAACCCTTAAAAAATGTTCAATAAACAGGCAAGAATTTAAAGGTTAGTTGATGTTAAAGAAATGTAGTAACTAGGGAGTCCTGCAGCAGTTAAGTTTAGGAACACCTTCAAGACATCCTGCAGCTGTGATAAAGTTTCTTCACAATTCAAAAAGTGTATTTCATTAACATGCAAGATCGTTTCAGTTTAGTACATAAGATTATATCAGTGCATTGAGAATTTAATTTTTTTTTTTAAAGTTATTGTTTTCAAACATGAATTTAGAAACACGAATCCCCCCAACCACCCTTACAACAATGCCAATACTGAAATGAGGCACAAGTCGGTTATATACTCACTCTAGGTGGCCCGGGTTGTTACTATACATGAACATTATACCTTATTAATTCAAAGACAGGGAAAGGTTTTATACAGCACACATCCCGAAGTCATGTATTTTGAGGTGCTCCTATATATTTTAATGAAAAAGAAGGTGGGAAAGTGAAATAAACAATTGCCTAGGAACACACAATGTGGTAAAGTGGGAAAGCCAGAATTAATCCCAGGTTTTCTGGTTTCTCATTGTGCAACTCTACCACTAAATGTTTGTGCCCTACACCCACATTACTGTACACCATCCCCCCAAACCCCTCCCTCACACCCGCAACCACCACTGCTGGCATCACTGCGGCCCACAGTCACATCACAGACCAAAATTTTGGCCTCTGGGAAAATGTTTGCACCTATGGTGTAGAGTGTTGCAGAGTATGGTGGCCTAGAGTTCAGGGGCATTGAATGCAGGGGCACTAAATTCAGCGCATACAGTGCAGCGTCACAGAATGCCGTGGTGCAAATTAGAGTGGCACATAGTAGAGCGGAGTGGCAAAGAGTGAAGCGGCAAAGAGTGGAGTTGAGTGGCATTAAGTGTGTGGCATAGAGTGGTGCAGAGTAGAGTATAGTGCAGAAGAGTGGAATAGTGCAGTAGAGTGGAGTAGTGCAGAGTGGTGTGGAGTTCAGTGGCAGAGAGTGCAGAGTAGAGTGTCACAGTGGTGTGGAGTAGAGTAGCATAAAGAGCAGTGCCATAGAGTACAGTGAGGCAGAGTAAAGTGCATTGGCGTAGAGTGCAGTAGTTAAGAGTAGAGTGCATAGAGGAAAGACGCATAGTGGAGTGGCAAAGAGTGGAATAGAGAGGCAGAGTGCAGTGGCGTAGAGTGTTTCAGAGTAGAGTGAAGTGGCGTAGAGTGGAGTAGTGTAGAGTGTTATTGCGCAGAGTGGCATAGAGTGTAATGGTGTAAAGTAAGGTGGAGTGGCATAGAGGGCAGTGGTGCAAAGTAGATTAAAGTGGTGTACAGTGAATTGGCGTCAAGTGCAAAGCATAAAGCTGGTGCTACAGAGTGAAGTGCATTGGCACAGACTGTATTGGCACGCAGTGGTGTAAAGTGAAGTGCTGCAGACTGGCGTAGATTAGAGTGGCGTAGAGTGGAGTGTACAGAGTATATTGGTGTGGCCTAAACTGGAGTGGTGTAGAATGTAGTTGTGTTGAGTGGCGAAAAGTGCATTGGCATAAAGTAGAGTGATATAGGGTAGAGTGGAGCGGTGCAGAGTGGATTGGTGTAGCATGGAGAGGTTGAGACTAGAGTGCAGTGGTGTGGAGTTGACTGGCATAGAGTGGAGTATTCATGGTGCAGTAGCACACTACCATTACAGACAAAACATTTTCAATTGAAATGACCATTACATTTGCAGAGACATACTGTTTTACTAATAAGACTATACAGGGCACAGACAAAAATGTAAGGAAATTGCTTCACCTACTGAAATGATTTGTTTTGATCATATTACAGTATTTGTTTCCAACACACTTCAGAACTAACAAAAACTGTGCATGTTTTGTGTTAGAGGCCTGGTTAACTGGTTCTGTGCTGGGGACGTAATGGTTACGTCCCGCGGCACAGTGCTCCTGTGCAGAGGACGTAACCATTACGTCCCGGCACCAGAGCTCGGAGGGCGCTCCCTCCGCTGGCTTTCCCCCCACCCCCTCATGGCAGGGCTGGAAGGGGAATCACCCCCCCCTGACCTTGCCCCCCCCCCCCCCCCAGTACGCAACTGCGTGCTGACCTCATCAGAGGTCACCTCCCATCGTTCTGGAAGCATACTTCCAGCGCGATGCGGAAGAGAAATGCTCAGCATTTCTCTTCCGCTCTGGAGGAGGGGGCAAGAAGAGGCATTAAAGGAAAGGTTTCCTTTCCTGACTCTGCAAGCATTTCTGCTGCCCAATCGTGATGCGATTAGGCAGCAGAAATGCACAATAGACACCAGGGAATTTTTTTTGTGTGATACTTCATCATAAGGGGAGAGGCCCCTTGGGCAAGGGCCGCTCCCCAGGGGGCCAAATTATTTTGATCCCATTTGTGCACCCCCCCCGGGGGCTGATCAGCCTAATATATTTAGGCTGATCTGCCCCCGTGGGGGGGGCAGAAACCCCCTAGACACCAGGGATAATTTTGTTAAATGTATTTATATTTTTATATAGGGGGGAGTGACCCCCTTAGGCAAGGGTTGCACCCCGGGGAGTCAAATAATTTTTAGGTCATTTCTGCCCCAGTAGGGGGGGGAGGGGGCGGAGGGTTTGTGGCAGAAGCCACTAGACACCAGTTTTTTTTTTATACTTACGCATAGGGGGAGCCGCCCCTTAGGCAAGGGTCGCTCCGCTGGGAGGCAAATTGTATTTAGGCCATTTCTGCCCCCCTGGGGGGCAGATTGGTCTATTTTTTATTAGGTCTATCTGCCCCCCAGGCAGAGGTGTGGAATTTATTAAAATATCTACTTGTCCACGGGACAGGCTGCTTCTCAAATCTACTTGTCCTGTAAAAAGATCTACTTGTCCCTTTGGTGCCATGTAGTGTGGCGCCAAATTATGGCAGCAATCTCATTATGTAAGAGCTCTGATAATAGCCTCTCTGATTATGCCAGGGCTACTACCATAGTAGGGCTTGAATACTTGCAGTTTCAATCCCTACTGTAGCAATTTCCTTATTTTTCCACCTCTCTGCAGATCTGCATACTGGGACTGGAGGAAGCAGTAAGCAATAGTTCCAGGGCTGGAATGCCTTTGAGTCTGCAAACCTACTAACCTGCATGTTTTAAAGATTTTCACCAGCTTCTCTCTAATATTTTCCCATAATAAGAAAGGTTGGACATTTACTCCTGACAATGGCAGAATTAGAACTTCTTCCAGGGTTGGGAAGAAAGTGGCTGGTGGGAAAATGAACTTGCAAATGCTCAATAGATTTTCACAGGAGAAAATCTACACATGCGTATTTACCCATGCTAAAATACAGTTCACAAATATTTTATAGGGGTACGACAATACCATGGGTGCACTTTTGTGACTTTCTTTAAGAATTTGGGGCCACATGTAGGTAGGTTCAGATTTGCGACCCGCAAATTGCGAGTCGCAAATCCGAATGTAGGATGGTGTCCCTGACACCATCTGTGATTCGCAAGGGCTTCGCAAATGCACACCTCATGAAAAATCATGAGGTGGGTCGCAATTTGCGACCCCCTTGCGAATGGCGGCCTCACAGGGATGGTGGCCTGCTGGAGACAGCAGACCACCATGTCTGTGACTGCTTTTCAATAAAGCAGTTTTTTTTGTAATGCAGCCCGTTTTCCTTAAAGGAAAACGAGATGCATTACAAAAACGAAAAATGAAATGTTTTTGTTTCATTTTTTCAGAGCAGGCAGTGGTCCGCAGGACCACTGCCTGCTCTGAAATTTTTTTTACAGTGACATTCACAATGGGGAAGGGGTCCCAGGGGGACCCCTTCCCTTTTGTGAAAGTGTTAGCACCCATTTGAAATGGGTGCAAACTGCGATTGGTTTGCGCCCGCGTTCGCAAAACAATCCTACATTGCACTGCGAGTCGCAATTAGGAAGGGAACACCCCTTCCTAATTGCGAGTCGCAAACCCGTTTTGCGATTCGGTAACCAGGTTACTGAATCGCAAAACTGGGTTTGTGCATCGCAATGTGCTTTTTGCACGTCGCAAACAGCAAAAGTCGCTGTTTGCGACATGCAAAAAGCTACCTACATGTGGATCTTGGTCCCTAATTAGGTCTGGTGTTAACAAAGACATTTTGTTTTTATTAAACTTCTATTTCTCTCTCTTTCGGCTGGCTTTACTGTGAGTGATCGCATTCTTCTCTTCCACAAGGAGCATATTGGCACACAAAGTAGTTTTGTTCAGTGTCCGGAACAACAGTGGCAATCAGTGACGTAACGAAACTGGAGGGTGCCCCTTTGCAAAGAACATGGAGGAGCCCCCTCTCCAGACTCACTCAGGGCAGGTGCTGTGCTGAAGGGGCCCCCTGGAGGGCGGCTGCGGGGCCTTTGTTATGCCACTGGTGGCAACGTGTGCTTTTAGAGTTCAAAAACGTTTTTTTTTTTTTGCCAGTGTTTGTTACAATGTTGAGGGCCTGGTAGCTCCCACAACAATAAAGTGTTACAAAAGCCATGTCAAAACAAGACACGCATTGATGAAACTAAAAGACTTATAAAAATATGTCAGATCAGTTGGCTTTGTCAGTGTTTGTTTATTTTCATGCTTCCCATAATCGTGTTGAAAATGGTTACACTGATTTTCCATTCGAAATATTTTTGGGAAATACTAGCATGCATCAAAACATTTTACTAAATGGCACTTCATTTGCATCTAATCAGAGAGCATTCTGGGAGCATTATACTTAGCCTCATAGCCTAAACTTTTCAAACATGTGTATACATGTTTTTTTTTTTGTACTGGAACCAACGTCAGTAGTGAAGTGTGACCTTAAAACATTTATTTACAGCACTCACCCTAATAATGAAGGTTTTCAAATAATGAACCATAAATACAAGTTCGAACAGCATTATCTTTTGGAAACACATTACCTCAACTGCAGAGAGTTCCACTCTCTGTAAACAGGCAGCCAAAGGGTTTGTGCTGCAGAGGGTTTGGGCCTACTTGTCCCAAGGACAAAGTGAACATAAAAACTTGTTGCCCTTGACCCCAAACAAGATGTCCCAGGCCGCAGCCTTTGCACGTCTGTCCTATGGCTGGATGTTTACCTTCACGAGGAAATGAAAACCCACATCGAAAGCATAATTTTTATTTTCGGAGACGTTGACTTGTGTGTATCTATTTTGTGCTTTTGCTTGCTATTCATGATCAACGATGATTCATAAAGGGCTGTTCCTGCTTCCATATCAGCAGCTTGTCGATGTGCTTGTTCTTTTGCCATTGCAGCCATTAGCCTTTTCTCTAAACTGAGGGGCTCTCTCAACATGCGCCTTCTGAAGGAATCTCAAAGTCAGCCATCAATGACTCGGAGGCACATCGCTTCTTCATCATTGAAGTCACAGAATTTACAGTGTTTGAGAAGTGCATCAAGTCTCTCAACAAATTCATACATCATTACACCAGCTTCCTGTCGAGCTTGGTTGACGATGTACCTCTGATAGTTGACATTAGCATCAGATTGAACTTGGCATCCAACTCTTCTTTTATCTTTTGGTATGATGTTGCATCAGCTTGTGAGACTTTCTTTAGCACTACTTTCACTCCATCGCCAGCAAAGTTTTTAAAATATTTAATGATTTTCTTATCTTCTTCTTCAAGCACATCTAAGAAGTCATGGATCGTTTTGATGCATGCAGTCCACCTGGCACCAATGTTCTGTTTCTTCAGAACTGAAACAAAGGTGGTGGCTTCAGGAATGTAGCCGCTTCGTACTTTGTGCTTCCTCCTGTCACCATAGGGAGCATGTGCTGTTCAGGCAGTATTCTTCTTGTAAAGTAGGACTGGCAACCTCTCCAATCAACACCCCGTTACTTGGGCCTGGTTGTCCCACCCGATTTTCAAGGTCATATAACACTTTACTGGCTTGTACCAGTAAGTTTCTGTTTTCGTACCTGGTCATTACTGCCTTTAGCATGTTTGGGTTTTGGCAGGATTTCCGAATGTGTGTCTCTGCAGGGCCTTCAGCTCCTTCGATGACTGCTTATGGGCTCGAGTAGGGCTGTCACTTCACATACGCCAATCACAGACCACTTTGCATCGATATGGGACACACCTGGCAAGCACAAGCAGTTTGCTGTACCTTTACAAACTCTCAGGGAGAGCAGCTTTGTTTTTAAGGGGCAAATATCCCCTACTCATTGCCAGTATTAGCATCTTCCCGATCCCGGGAGCATATAAATGATTACACCACACATGGAGCTCTGTAACAGATGTCTTTATTCTTCAACATACTATTGCGCTCAGGCTGTATTGCGTCATAACATTTTATAACCACACCTTAACCCCTCTCATCCAACTATGTAATTCCTATCTAGAGTCCATCCATGCATGCGAGGGCCCTAGCATGCATGATACCAAAGACACTACAGCAGTGCTCAAGAAATGTTTAATATCCCATATCACCGGGAAAAAGAAAGAAAAATTTAAGGAGTTAGAGTCAAAACTGGCAGACTGGGAAGTGGAGTGCATCCAGGAAACACACCCAGAATTCAAGCCAAGCACAAATATATCTCACTGGTAAAAAATGAGCAGAGGGCCCAATTTCGGTCTAAGCAACACAATCTGTAGAAGGCCTAGTTGGCAAGGTGGAGAGAGGGTGAGAGCAGGATCCATATGGTGGTGGATGACCGAGGAGGGGTAGTTCACACAGTGGAGGGCACAGCTCAGGCTTTTACCTCACAGCTAGAAGAACTAGATAACCCTGGTTTGGGGTGCTTGCTTGATGATCTTGATGTGTGATACATCCTAACTCCAGAACTCAGCCAAGATGGTTTAGCCTTACCAGAGAGAAATAAAGTGTGGAGGGGATCTGGGAGGCAATACAGCAAATCCAGAGGGGGAAATGTATGGTAACACGCAGGACATGCAGGTTTTAGTGTAGCAGCTCCAAAATCTGCAGGTTATTCCTCATTATCGGGACACACTCATAACTAGGTGTTATTTACCCCACTCGATAAATTCCAATCCAGAGTAGTCTGATTTTATTGGGTCCAATAAATATCCACCCAAACACGGCCTACTATTCATAGAGGTCATATTGTCCTGTTGATGTCCGGACTACAAATAAGTGCAGACATTATTTGTCACATATACGTCCTCAAATATTTGATTTGGAAAGGGAACATTATTTAAGGAGAAACGTTACACAAATAAACATAAAATACATAAAACATGCATGTTAAAGATACCATCTTTCACGTAAAAGTGAAAACTTCAAACATTTTCGTACTTTGGGTGCTATGCAGTTTTAAAACCTGATGACTGTGGAAATGTTGTATTCGCGAGGCAGTACCTACTGTGGAATCATGATGCTGCACAAAACATACACTTCCTTATTTATGCCCGAGTATGGCTCACAGCCTTGGAACATGTGCGCATTATAGTCACAAGTGCACCTCACCCGGTTTGCACAATTGAGAAATCAATAGATCATATTTTAAAAGAAAAATGTTATTTTTAAGAAATGTGACGCAATCTGCACATGGAAGAAAGAAATTCAGGCGATGCCAGATATACTTTGTTTGCTCTCTAAATGTGAGCTGGTATGTACCGAAGGAACAAACTGGAGAAAATAGTGACCAGAATCAGGGGCGGGATGCATGAAGAGTGAGTCAGTTCTTACCACAGGCGAGTCGCAAACACGCTGCCCACAAGACACTCTCATCATCAGCTGCTGTTGATTTGTGAATCTAATACTGCTGTTTTGTCTTAATCTCAGCAACTTCATTGCTTTATGGAGGCCTTTGGAGAGAGCAGAGATTTGAGAGACGTGTGAACATCCCCGTGCACCACCAGCACCACAGCTTGTTCTTTAGGAGTCAGGTTAAGGTGATGTTGTCCTTCACTCTTGCAGAGGTATTGGCAAAATAAAAACAGGCATGGGTAAAGCCAAAAGCATGCTTGCTAACAGCTAGGGGTGGCCAGGGCAGCACAGCTATGAAATGAATGAGCATGGAGGGATTACGTGTCAGGGACTGGACGTGTTTTGCGTGATGACATGAGTTCTCACAAAAACTAAAGCTGTCTCTAAAGCAAAACTCCCAAAATTATGTGATGTATGAACTTAGCCTATAATATGCATGCTGTAGAGTGACTGAAATTGAATTCTTTAAGGACATCATGGCTGCCCAGTAGATGCATTCGAGATTATTGAGCTTGGGTTCTAACAGACTGTCAGATATGCAGAAGTTTGTTCGGAGGGGAAGGGGAACTTGGACTGAGAGGTTGTGGACTGTCTTTTACCTACATTCCTCTGAAAAGTTTGCACAAGGAGGTTCAAATGTCTGACATCTTCCTGGTCCCTTTCTCTTTTGATATCAAAAACATTTACTAAGGCCAGGTAGCAAGCTCGCTAATTTTGTTACATCACGTATGCACACACTATCACTCTGCATCATGCTACATCACAGATGTATGTTACAACAAATCGAGTGAATCTTAGTTGGATTCTATTTCAATAAATAAATCCACCCTTCTAATGCTCCTTTGTCAGTCCGCATTTATAGTCAATATAGTTTCAAACCAGTGAAAAAGTGTTCTTAAAAACCTTGACTTACCTTCGGAAGGTGCTTCATAACGCACATGACTACAGGTTGTATAGATGGCATTTTCACCAAGGAAAAACACTTTTCAAGCAGCTCTTCCAGTTTGCTGTACCTAGAAAATGGTTAAACTGATGCTGCATGACACTCATTTGTAACGTGGCAACTCACATTAATCATGCTGAAATCTGTGCTTTGCTCCTGCCTTACAGACGCGTGAGCACCCAAGCAATGGCTATGTACATGTGGGCCGGGCATCAGTATTATTTGGTTGACTGGCAAGGTACCATTTTGTGGGTTATGGAAAAACTTATATGTAAACATGGCTCCAAAACAGCCACCTGCTGCAATTCTAAGAATTACAGTTAGATAAATTATGGACCTTGGAAAATGAAGACCAATGTGTCCCTGGAGGATTTCAATCCATACCAGAGATTTTTGTGGTGGACGAGCTGATCCGCTCTGCTTAACTTCAAACTATAACCAACATGGATGTTGCACAATTAATAGAAAATAATGCCACAAATAGACCTTTTAGTTTGTGCCAATTTCTCTATATATTGTGATCTCTAGAAGCCCAACAAGGTCATGTGCTTTCTCCTGGGTGTCTGCAATATTAACTGCTGAATGAAATTCACAGATTTTGAAGCTTGCACCACTCAAAAGATGGGCTATCTTACCAGCTGGCACTATTTCCAATGTTAACCTTTGACCCAGCTCATGTCAAGCATTCAGGAACTCAGGAAATATAACACACCGGTAAGCTACATTTGTAAACCAGTGGGGGATCATTACAATCATTGTGGAAGAATATCAAAGTAAAAGTGAAGATAATTAAGATACTAAACTACTGTAAAGCCACTGCACAGACAAGAAACAAAGATATTCAGAAAGATGGTAGAACAACAAGTTACTTACCTTTAGTAATGCTCAATCTTGTGGATACTCTTACAGCAGATGCCTCACCTTAGGAATAGACTCTCACCACTAGATCCTACTCGGAGACCACAACCTCCACATCGATGACCCCCAGCGACACCAAGGCCACCACCCTCCTGGAAAGCCTCAATAACATGGGCCTCACCCAAATGGCCAACATACCCACTCACAATGCCACACCACCGAACTCACCTGGACTGGCAATGCCATCCTTCACCATTGCAGAAGCCCAGCACACCACCTTCTAGCAACAGATCTTCTCCCACCGCTCTAGGACCCAGGTCATCGAAACCCAATGGACACAGGCCCTCTCCTCCTCCCACCCCAAAGCCACTGCTGACCTCAACCAAGTAATTCAGAACCTCACCTCCTGGATCACCGACTTCGCCAACATGGTGGCCTTACTGAAACCAGCAAAAACCAATAGGACCTCCGAATGAGCCAGCTGGTTCACCACATAGCTCTCGACTGCGAACTGCAAATGTTACCAACTCAAAAAGCGATGGTGCATCACCAAGAACCTGCCAACAGAGGTACCTACAAAGCAGCCCTCAACACCTACCACCATCACGTCAAAGAGGCCAAGAAAGCAGCCCTCACCACCTGCATCGACTCAGCAGCCAACTGCACCAAGGAACTTTTCAAAATTGTCAAAGATTTTTCCAACACGACAGCCACAGAGAACACTATTCATCCATCTCAAGAACTCTGCAACACCCTCTCCGATTTCTTCCGCAACAAGATCGACAACACCTACCAAAGTCTCAACTCCCCAACCAACTACCTCCAACCCCAGCAGCCCAAACCAACAGGCTAACGTCAGCCAGACCATCACCGCCTGGACCCCGCTCACCACCTCGACCACCTCAGCCATCATGATCTCCATCCACTCCGGTGCTCCCATGATTCGTGCCCTCCACCATCTCCATAACTTCGGAACCAACCGGATCAGCACAGACCTCACCAGCATCATCAATGCCTCCATCTACCCAGACAACTGGAAACATGCTAACGTCAGACCCCTCCTGAAGAAACCCTCCGCAGACCCTTGCAAACTCAAAAAGTACCACCCGAACTCTCTCCACCCCTTCCCGGTCTAGGTTCAGGAGAAAGCCATCAACCTTCAACTCACCACCTTCTGGACAACTCAGTCAGGATTCAGAGCAAAGAACAGCACTGAGAGTGCTCTGATCGATGCCACAGACGACATCAGAAGACTCCTCGACCACAGAGAAATGGCTGCTCTGGTCCTACTTGACTTCTCTGCAACTTTCAACACAGTCTCCCACAACACCCTCATCAACAGACTCCACAACTTATGAATACAAGAAGGCGCCATCAAGTGGATCGCCTCTTCCTCACTGGATGCACTCAAAGCATCCGTCTGCCCCCCCTCACTTCAGCACCCAAAGACATCATATGCTGCGTATCCCAAGGATGAGCCCTCAGCCCCACTCTGTTCAAGGCCTACATGACCTCCCGTCAGAAATCTTGTCACATTCCATGACATCAGCATAATCTCCTACGTCAATGATACAGAACTTATCCTCTCCCTCACCGATGACCCGCCATGGATGAGAGACAACCCCCTCAAGCTGAACTCCAACAAAGCTGAAGTACTCTGAAGTAGCTGTGTCTGTAAAGAATTCAATTTCAGTCACTCTACAGCATGCATATTCTAGGCCAACTCTGATCCAGCCCTACCCCTAAAGGCCAGGCCCGCAACCTAGGGACTATCTACAACAGTCAAATGACCATGAAACATCAGGCTAACACTGCTGCCTCCTCCTGATTCCACACCCTCTGCATGCTCCGCAGAATCTACAAATGGATCCCCACCGAAACCAGGGAGACCGTCACTCAAGCCCTCATCTTCAGCCACCCCGACTACCGCGATGCCCTCTACGTTGGCATCTCTACCTAACTACTCAGAAAACTGCAGACCATTCAGAGCGCGGCAGCCCAACTCATCCTGGGCCTCCCAAGACGCACTCACATCACCCCTTCCCTGAGGAACCTCCACTGGTCCCCTTCCACAAGAGATGCCAATTCAAGATCCTTACACTTGCCTACAAGGCCCTCCAGGACGTCAGATCCCCTCCCCACCAATACATCGTAGCCACTGTGGTGGCGCACCTTCTCTTACATCGCTGCAAGAGCCTGAAACGTCCTGCCACCCCACCTCGGGATATCCCCCTCACTGAGATTTCAGGGAGAAGCTTAAGACCTGACTTTTCCACTAAGACAGCGCCCAGATACCCAGTGGAGTGATAGTGTGCACTATACAAATGCATATTGATATTAATGGATTGATTGGCCCCAGTGGAAAAATGTGGACTAAACTTTTGGGGAAATGCATCACAAAAGGCGATTTAAATAAGGACAGTTGATCTTGTAAAAGCAAAAAGGCTGAAAGGGCTGATAAGCTTCACCACTACACACTGCAAGGCATTGCTGGGCTACAGACAACATCAAGAGCAAAATATTGAACAACTTTGTTTGTAATGGGTCTGTATGGTAGAAATTACACCAGGTTTTAACCTTCTTGCAGTGTCTGATGTAAACAGCTTTCATAGATATCTGACTGGCTACTAGAATGATATTACTACTTCGGGAGACGTTATAATCAGTCAGTTGTTGCCACTCAATCTCCATGCATGGAGGTGTAAATTGTGCATGCCCAGGTGTAAGAGCCTGCCTTGCTGTCGCTAGAGAAGATTTTTCCCAAGCAGCAGATTCATCTGAGGAAATATGATGATGCCCAGAATATCCAGCTACAACACTCTCTTGGTCCAATTCAGAGCCAATACGACCACTTGGTTCAGGTCATTCCTGACATTCTTCATAACTCTGGGCACAAGAGGCAGAGGAGGAAAGGCGTACAGAAATTCTGTGCTCAACTATAGATGGAACATGTCCCCTAGGGATCAGGCTTTGTGGAACTTCAGCAAGCAAAAGATTTGACACTACGTGTTCTCATAATGGCAAGAAGATAGCACAAGGGATCGTTCCAGCGTTTAAAAATGTCCTGTGCCACTTCCAGATGCAGCTGCCATTCATGGTCCACTAGGTGCAGCAAGATGGACTCGTCCATCTTGGATTTTAAAGATCCTGTCAAGTGGTTCATGAGTAATATGGTGTTAAGTTGAAACAGCCATCTTCAAAGGTGCAAGGCCTCCTAGGCACAGGTTCCAGGACCCACCTTTACCCTGCTTAAAGATTAAAGTTTAAAATAGCTCCTAAAGCACAAAGCGCCAACCCCAGCTATCTAGTCGCGCAGGACCAGGTCAAATTCAAAACTTCAGGACGACTGCAATGGAGTGCAGGTCAGGTACAGTGCCCGGTTAGTCCCACTGAAGGTTTACCTTCTCAGGTTCGTGGCAAGAGTCCTGTTCATGTTGCAGGCGGCCACGAGGAGAAGAGAGAGCACTGTGGGATGCTGCTGACGAAGCACGAGGAGCAGGCTGGTATCACAGGCAAGCGTTGCTGGAGCTCCGTGGTAGCAGTCTTTGCGTGCCGTCAATGCTACAGAGTGTGAAGAGTTGGAATCATGGAGTTTTGCACTGATTTGACAAAGTCTCAGCGCAAGGGGCGGGGGCACGAAGGGCCCATAAGCTTGATTGCAGCACCCGTGAGCCACAGCAAAGGGTCCAGAACCTGAAAGGCATCCCTTGGGGGATCAGGAACTCGCTGCAGCTGGTGGGCAGAGATTGGTTCAGGATGTTGGGGAGACTTTTATGTCTCTGAAGCTCAGATCAGGAGGCCAGCAGACTAGCCATTTAAGTCACTCTGGGGTCCTGGGTTCAAGATGATGTTGCCAGTCCAGTTCTTCTTCCCCAGGCAAAAGGGCATAAGATCAGCACAGCAGTGCAGTAGCTCCTTCAGAGTACAAGTCCAGCAGACTGGCAGTTCTTTGAGCAGCACATTAGTCCTCCCTGGTAGAGTATCCACAGATCCAGAAGTGTACTGAAGAGTTGGTGTATGAGGTCCAGTATTTATATACAGTGATACCTCTGAAGTTGGGAGAAGCTTCCAGAGGCATGCCTTTGAAGGGCACAGATGCCCTTCCATCCTGGCCCTGGCTTTAGACTGACTACAGGGGATATGTAGTCCTTTATAAGGAGACAGGACACATCCTATTCAGGTGTAAGTGAGGCTGTGCCCAGCTCCTCCCACCCATAGTGACAGTGATGGCACATCCAGGCACACCTAATCTCCCCATTGTGTGTGGCTGTCTAGGAGGATAACACAAAGCCCAAATGCCATCCACACCCAGTCACATGACTCAGAGATGGCCTGCAGGCACCAAATGGTTAGTCAAGAAAAATGCCAATTTTCTAAATGTGACATATTCAGAACTGCAATTTAAAATCTGACTTCACCATAAGTTAGCATTTTAAATTAATTCCAGAGACACCGAACATGAACTGGTCATCTACCAACATTTGGAAATAAGACGTATAAAATGTAATACAGCAACTTCAATGTTATCCTATGGGATGATATGCCTTGCAGTAGTGAAAAACGACTTTCAGAAAAAGGTACATGCCCTATTTTTTAAATACATTGCACCCTGCCCTCTGGACTGTCCATAGCCTACCCTAGGGGTGACATATGTATTAAAAGGGAGGGTTTGTGCCTGGCAAAATGTTTTGCCACGTTGAAATGGTAGTTGAAAACTGCACATACACAGGCTGCAATGGCAGGCCTGAGACGGGTCTAAAAAAGGCTACTTAAGTGGGTGGCACAATCGGTGCTGCAGACCCATGAGCGGCATTTAATTTACAGGCCCTGAGCACATATACTGCCCCTTTAACTTGGGGCTTACAAGTAAATTAAATATGCTAATTGGGCATAAGTCAATCTAGCATGTTTTAAGGAGAGAGCAAAACATTCTAGCACTGATTAGCAGTGGAAAAGTCCTGAGGCCAACAAAAATGAATTCACAAAAAAACAAAAGTATGAGGAAGGCAAAAAGACACAAGATAACCCTGCAGAAAGGTGAAGTCCAACAGACTCATTAAACTGGAAGAAAGGCTTGAAACTATTTGGTATACAGGATGGCTCAAGTGAACAGGATCTTCAGTGAAGGAGTCATTTGCGACATCAGCATGTTAACTGAGAACTCGAAAGATCTGAGGAAGTTTGTCTTCATCAGGAGGTGATCTACAACTGACTGTGGTGGGCCCTCTTAACGGCCAATCGTCGAGGTAAGGAGAGATTAAATGTTCTCAACTTCTGAAGATGCGCTCCAACCAATGCCATCACTTTTGTAAACACCACAAGGGCAGTGCTAAGACTGAAGGGGAGCACGAAAAACCAAAAATGCTTCTGACGCACTTTGAACTGTAGGTAATGCCTGCGGAATTGCAGGATATGAAATAGGCATCCTGCAACGGACTTGCGCTACTATCTATCCAGTTTTTTGTATTCTGAACAGATAGAACTTGGACCAATTTGGGCATCCTGAATAAGTCCTTTTCCAGGAAGAAATTGAGAGGGTGAAGAACTTAAATAAGCCCCTGTCCTTCAACAGCAGGAAACAACAGGAGTAATATCATGTCCTTATTTCTGATGCCAGGCCCCTTTCTAGTTCTCTTCTGTCGTAAAGAGCCTGAACCCCCCTGCCACAAGATGGACAAATGGTCCTCCGATAGCCACTCTGATGTGGGTGGTCTATGCGCCAGAAATGAGAGGAATGGTAGGGCATATCCTTACTGGACTATCTAAAGCATATATTGGATGTAACGCTCTGCCACCCATGGAAGTAACTGGATGGGCATGTGCTGCAGAGGGCAAACTAGAGTGGTTTGGTGGTGGTAGCGCAGGGATGGGGGACTGCAGAGTGCAATGCAGCTGAGCACCTGGACATTGTTGGCTGAATCTAAGAACCCGGCTTAAAAAGGGACCATCAGGTCTGCTGCTATGGAGGTGGCCCTTGGCACCATCTGGGAGCCAAGCCCACTGTGAAGCCTCAAAATAGGCTAAACTATTGGGGATACTTCCACAAGGAAGCCGGTAGGCACCAGAAGTGCTATGTGGTCCGTTTTCCTTGAAGCCATTCAGGGCAAAGTCTCCTTCATCTCCAAGAAATAGCATGACCATTTGTGCCACCTGAATACCACCCAAGAAGCCCGTGGATCTGATGAATGTGTAGCACCGGAGCACTAGACTTGTACTGACTGATCTGACCAAGCAGCTGCTGTTCTAGTCCAGGGAGAATGGAGTATTTATTTCCCTGTGTCCTTATTCTGAGAGGTCTGAGTCAAACTGGCCCTAAACCTTTCTGGAACTACCAGCAAAATTTCAGCTACCGAGTCCCAAAGTGAATCGAAATGGCACCCTAATAACCAGCTGGGAAGTACAAGGCTCGTCGAGGAAAACATCCTCCTTTGCCATTCTGTTTGACTCTCTCTGGCATGTTTTAAGGAAGGAATTAGGATTGACACTGCTGGTGGAGACATGTACCACATGGCTCTCCAGAGTAGGGTGCTTTATAAGGAAGTCAGGGTCACCAAGCCAGCTGAAGAAAGATGTTGAATTACTGGCTTTGGCAGAAGATGCAGTTCTGAAGGGGAAAGCGAGCAGGAGGCTAGGCAGGAAACCTATAGAGGATCCATGGTCAGAACTGATAGTAGCCTTTACAGATACTTTTGTTTAGTAGTGCTGAATTAGAGTCGGAATAGTCAGCATATTGTTTTAATAGGCAGATTAACATACTGTTCATGCTAGCATTGATATACAACCAGAGAACATAGATCGGGACATAATTACTCAAAGAATTATTTAATACTGGGCTACACATCAATTATTTTTTGTATTATATAGTTGAACGGATAAGATACTAAAGATGAGCACAGAATTACATAATGAATAGCATCTTTATAATTATAAAGAAGAGAGTCTGACACAGTTAATTGTCAGGCAAGGAAACTAATATTGTATCCAAAGTCATAACATGTATAGATAACATGATATGTCATAATTGATATGGAAATATAGTGCAAATATGTACATTTATTGAAAAATATATATATATATATATATTTTTTAAAGAAATAAAAAGCAAAGCTGCAGGTCACTAGGAACTGGCCTATGAAGACGTGCCACTTGTCTATTCACTGACTGCCACAAACAAAGTTTTGCCTAAGTGCCCATAGGGGGGGGATCAGTAAGTGCCTCACTGTCCTGGCTAAAGAACCCCTGAAGGTAGTTGCTGATCCAGGTCTTTGGCTGCCATTCTAATACCTACAGCTAAGGATGCACACACTTCTGTAGAGAGGCAAAGGGAGTGGTGGGGCACACACCACGTTTCTGGTGATGAGTTTAGCCCACCGGCTTCTTGTATGTCTATACAGAAATTGGCATCGCACTGTGGGGAAAATTCCTATCCATTATCACAGTCATCGCCAAGTTCAATTTGGCTCTGACCGGATCCGAAGTTGTGTTAAAGGACTGTAGCGAAGTCTCTAGGTAAAGGCATCGTCTTGTCTGGATCAGAAGGTATATGTGCCAAGTGCACAGATACTGAACTATCAAACAGCTTTGTTCGAGGTCGGGACAGATTAGATTTAGAGTTGGACAGAACTATGGACTTGACGTTCTCCTCCAGAATTGGTGCTAGGGTCTATGCATCAGGAACAGTCATGGATCATGGAGAATGTTACGGGATTGGCTCTGGCGTTGAATTTGGACCTGAAGTGGGTTCAGGAAACAAAGCTGGCAGCAAGAGCACACCAGCCAGTGGTAACCTGGCGGGAGGCCTCTGTGGATCATTAAGGAGTACAACTGAGAAGGTGCCAAAGATGCAAAGCTTGGTATCTGTAAATGCTTCTTTTTGTTGTGGTGTCGCCAACGGACCTGGATACCCAGGATGCATCAGAATCAAGTACAGGGTCGGCTCCTCAGCAGAGGACCGGCAGTCAAACCACCGGGCTCCCTGACATCCTCTCGACTTCACAGAAAGTGAGTGGCAAGGCTGGGAAGAGGTACACTTGAACTTCTTTTGTTTGGACTTTCCCAAAAAAGCTTTGCAGTGCAATGGAGTTCTGTTGTGGGACTGCCCCAATATTGGGAACAGGTCCAAGTCCTTGACTTTGAGAGAAGCTATCACATGGTTTCCGACAATGTTCACCCTAATTTAACCACGTCTAACATCGGAGGCCCATATATATTATACCTGAAAATATTTAACTATTTGTTGGTGAGTATGTAGAGGACAGCCAATGAGTGCCAGTCTCTTGGATCACGGCACAGAACACAGTGTGCATCATACATAGTGCTATGTTTATCTTGTGTTGCATTTAAGCAACTGTGTAGCAATTTCAATGACATAGTTTATGCACTTGTTTTTTCATGTTCAGTGACAATCTGGCCAACTGTGCTTTGCCATATATCAAAACCTATTGATTTCATTATCTTGACCCACCTGTCTTCATCTTTACCCTCAGAAGCGATGACTGAAACCCTGTCCAGCAGCTTCTCTCTCAGCTCATCAAACACAGTCTGATGGAACTCCAGCCTAGGAATGCTGTGGAGATCCAGGAATGGCAGTGCAGACTGTAGAGAGGGCAGGAGTACACCATTCTCAGTCTAAAAACATAAAAGCACATGAAAAAATATTTAGGTATCTTGTACAAAACTGAACAATCAAATAACACTTTTCAGAAAGTACCAAGTCAGATGTAATGTTGTCTAAATACTGAAAATGGGGAAACTTGCAGCAGAAATAAAACTCACTGATGACCTACATCGCCCTCCCCTCACTTTGTTTTAGCATGGGGTTTCAATCAACAATAAAACACCAACAAAGGTTTGAGTATGCAAACTTTGAGTAAAAACATTCCCACTGAAGCATCAATAATTCCAATCAAAAACATAAACAAGGCAACTTTAAACACGATTGTACTACCCAGCAGGTATTTATCAAAGCTGGGGTGCAATTACAGATTCATTTCACTCTTTTGGATCCTGGCAGCATGACTCGGGAAGCATGCTTTAAGAGTTGGCAATCTCAAACAGCAAACATCTTTAATGCTGAGAAGAGTAAAAAAATACTGAAATGTCTGGTCTGCAGTAAGCAAGAATATCCCAAAAGCACAACAAACACTGCAGATTTCACTCAAACGCAGGTAAACAAGCATACACCAGTGGACAGTGACAATGGAGCAGTCTTCTGGCTCTGTTCTTCCACTCAGGTACTGGAAACAGCAAGGTACTAGGAAAAAGCTATAGCTGTCATGATGGACTGTTTTCGCCTCTCACATCCATATGTTATGTTATGTTCATTTGTAGTGCACTAACCACCAATGAAAGTACTCGGGCGTCTTAGCAGATGTGTAGGCGTGTGGTCTCCACAGAGTTATCCGAAGAGCCAGGTGTTCAGCTTCTTGTGGAACACCAGAAGTGTGCAGGAGGCTCTGATGAGTTGTTGGAGGTTGTTCAGTGTTTTGTGAGGGATGTAGGAGCACGTGCGACCTCCTTTTCTCATTCTGATGTGGGAAAACAGTTCAACCAATAAGCAGAGAGGGGGATGGATCAGAGGGAAGTGTTTGCTTGCATGAAGACAATTACATGAGGCCCAATTTGGGGGGGGATCTTTTAAATCCACAATGCACCTTTAAAGTGGGTTAGGGCTGAGCTACTCCCCAGCTAAATGCAGTGGGCATATCATGGCCTAGCTTGGCTAGTGACTGCAAGAGTAGCCGTTGCCCCTCCGATAACACTCAGATCAGCGAGGCTCACTGCAGCAATGGAAACTGCTCAGGGTCCCCAAATAAATATCAAAGACTGCACAGGCAACTGAATAAAGCTCCCAGTTAGTGGAGGAACTGATGTCAAGAGGCATTAATAAAATGGTCCTTAGAGCAACACATTGTGTTCTGACTTACATGAGTAACTGATGCCTGTTTACAACTGTATACGCATTTACTTTTAGATATGCCAAATAAATGATGTTCCATGCATCATTGACCTTTTTATCCCCGCCACTGCCTGAGAATTTTCTAATTCTGTAATGAGTGTAGTGATTGAGGGCTGATGGGACGGTACTGATCAGATTGCTGCTAATGTTTATTATTCTATATAGTGTCAATCCAACAAAATCATATTCGTTTATTAAGGGGTTTTGAGAAGTTACAATCCCTGCATTGTGGACAATTCACTTCTTGCTTAATGAGGCAATTTGTCTTATTACAACATCATCATGCACAAATCCCTTAGGACGTTCTCCTTTGTGGGATTCCATTAAAATGCAGTCTTTTTGATTTTTCCAAGACAAGACTGCCAATTATTGGTTGCACTCACTTCTTACTCCACTGTACTATTCTCTCCGTGAGGACGAAGCTATATTCCTAAAATAAATTCTTCATGTTAAAGGTTGCACCAAGGTTACATTTATAATTTTCAAATGACTGCAAAATGATATAGCATAATATCTCAATAAATACATAAGTTTAAATTGTAACCCAAAAGGAAGTTCCTAGAACTTTTGCAACTCATTTATTGGACAGGACAACATACTCTGAGGCACAGATTTCACTTCTGAACACTCATTATCCAACTCACTTTGCTGACTGTTTTAGTGATGTTTTCAATGCTTCCAACATCACTGGTGTTGTACATGGTTTCAGGAACATAGCCTATGGACCCCTTGCAGCCTACATTTTAGATGTACTAACAGCTTTCCTGGGCTCACTCAACATCAAACTGTTCGCTGGATTCTTCCTATTCTCGTCAGAGCTGGTGTCATCATTGCTCTCTAAGAATACTGTAGCGTGCGGAGCTGCACTTCCATCATGTTATGGACTTCTATGGTAGAATTACTTTGGTAGATCATGAATCAAGGGGACACTTAAGGCCTGATTACAACTTTGGAGGAAGTGTTAATCCGTCCCAAATGTGACGGATATACCACCAGCCGTATTACGAGTTCCATAGGATATAATGGACTCGTAATACGGCTGGTGGTATATCCATCACTTTACCGTCACTTTTGGGACAGATTAACACCTCCTCCAAAGTTGTAATCAGGCCCTTAGTCTTCATAGCTCTAACACATAGTTTGAACAGCGCATCTCTAGAACTTTCCTCAACACGCATATTTCTCAACCCCGAGGGAATGGTTCACCACCACCCAGGACACTGCCTAAAAACAAGCTGAGTTGGCAGAGAAAGTGGTATGTACAAGCTGCCGTGTAGCAGCAAGGTTAGACAAACAGGTACACAATGTTGTACTGCACTCCTCTCATTGCAGGTTTTTCAATGCTCCTCCTTATTGGCAGAAAGGAGAAATATATAGACTAACGTTAGCTATATAAAACATGACCTCCCTCTCCTTCCCAACACACAAAAAAAGTACCTGGCCTCTTGCTACACACCATCACTAACTTCTGCAGTTGCTCTTTCCCTCTCAAACTGACAATAATAAATGTAAATTGTAACCTGCCACCCACACCACCATTTCTTAAACTCTGCCGGCACCCAAATAGATATAAAAAAAAATACCTGGTCTTCTGCCACCCACCCATACCGACTTTGGTGCCTTACCTACCCCTCTCCCATTGGCGTAGAGCCAGTACCTCTATGGCAGCGGTTGTGAAAGCCCCTGGTAGGTGCAGCATGTTTTTGCCTTCAAGCATGAGTCTACAGAGAACCACGGCTGACCGAAAATTTTGCGAACGGAACAGGCAAGCAGCATTCTCCTTACCATCCCATCAGCTGAGACCAATGCATGCAGGCAATGGTCATTTTAGAATTAGTTTCACATAGACCACTGGCTTCATGGCATATGCATTGTGATGTGTGCATGCATGTGTCATGCTGAACACGGCCGCATGAAATTTATCAATCAAACAAGGCAGATGCCCATTTAGGTCAATAAATTAAAATAGTTTTTTTTTTCTCCAAAGAGCTTAAAATGCGACAAATATTGCACGTGACATGGCAGCAATTTGCTAATAAGACATATTAAAAAAAATTCTAATGGGAAGCGGAATGGTCAGCCAGTGACAGGGAGCAGGAAGGCAGGGCGAGGAGAGGGGAATGAACAAAAAACACACGAACTGGTGGTGTGAATCAGGAAAAAAAAATAGAAAAAAATCTGAGCTGGCAGCGAGGTGGTGGGGGAAGCAGCACAATGCGGAGGCAGAAAGAAAATACAAGCTTGCTTCGACCCAGTACCTTGAAGTGGTGGCAGTGTCCCAACTGACCCCAGACCAGGCCAATGACCTGAATGGCCCGATTTGTATAGAAGAGGTAATCTCTGCCACTGACCGACTCAAGCCTCACAAATCTCCTGGCCCTGATGGATTTCCAGCTGAGTTCTATAAGACCTTTTGCACCGACCTGGCCCCTGATACTGACTAGGCTATTCAACGCCTTAGAGGACCCCGCCACCCCGCATCAGCCTTGCCAGAAATGACTGAGGCCTTGACTGTTGTCCTTCCGAAACCCGGAAAAGAGAAAAGCAAGTACGGATCCTACAGACCTATGTCCCTCTTCAACGTGGATTTTAAGATCTTCACAGGTATCCTGGCAGCAAGGCTGAACCCGCTCATGCCAGGCCTGATAGATGCTGACCAGGCTGGGTTTATATTGCATAGACAATATCTAAAAATACTAAACGACTTCTCCACTTAATAGACAAAGCACAATGATCTAACCAAACCACCATGCTCCTATCAATAGATGGCGAGAAGGCATTTCGCCGTGTCCATCGGTCCTATCTAATGTCGACATTGGGGCATTTCAGTTTTGAGGAACGATTTTGTGCCTGGATCCATACCTGTTAAAGCTGACCCAGGGCCACAGAACTAGTCAATGGCTACACATCCCCAGCCCTCCCCATCCAGCGGGGTACAAGACATGGTTGCCCCGCCTCCAGTGCTGTTCATGTTATATGTGGAGCTGGTTCAGTCAACGGATATGAGACAATCCAGCTATCATAGGGATTTGCTTCGGAGGGGACATCCACACTATTAGCCTTTACGCGGACGATGTCTCAGTGGCCCTCGACAACCCCACAGCCTCTGCTGGGCTTCTTTCAAGAGGTGAGCGGATTCAGTGAAGCAGTCGGCTTCTGCATTAATATCCATAAATCACAGGCCCTCAATCTCACCATTCCTAGTGCTCAAGAGTAACAGCTCACCTGGGGTTTCCACATCAAGTGGGCTGAACGGTCACTCGTCTACCTTGGAGTCCATCTTGCATCATCAATCGGGCCACCACGTCTCTTAACAATTGCAACTCCGCCAGCAAGTGGTCAAGGATCTATCATTATGGTGTTCTTATACCCTCTCTTAACGGGGCAAGATTGCAGCTGTTAAAATGACGATCCTTCCACACATCTTGTTTCTTTTCCAAACTCTCCTGGTGGCCCCTCCCCCCAGGAACTATCTGGTTCCTGCAGAGGGTGCTTCACAACTTTCTGTGGGATGACGGGCGTCCCAGAATGAATAGAGACCTGAACTACCGGAAGAGGGGGCGGCTGGGCATACCTAATCATAAAATGTATTAACAGTACCTGCTGGAGTGGTCTTAACCAGAATCTGAAAAACATTGGCTGTTCATGGAACAGGCTGTTGCCGGCATGAACCTTTGGAACTATACCTTTCCTCAAGAAATCACAAAGACCCAAAAGTCTTTATGCTTCCCCAGACAGAGGGACACTCTGGCAAGTGTAGAACACAAAAGCCCCACGCAGGGGCCTCACCACCTGCTTAAAAAATGTAATAATATTAGGTCCCAGCTATCAGTAATGACTCAGTGGGGGTCCCCGGTCTCCAGTATTGATAAAATAGGGGTCCACAGAAGTCAAAAGGTTGGGAACCACTGACATAGACAAATGCCTCAATACCACGCTACCTCGCTTTCCAGCCTATACAATCTAGGCCCACCAAAAGCCCTCACATTCACATTAAATGCCCACAGAGGCCGGCAAATCAGTATAGCCCAAGTGACGGCTCACGAAACGATCTTATCCCATTAGGGGACCAACAGAATTCTGACACACATGATGTGGCTCCTCCTCTGGCACACCCTAGGGATGTAGAAACTGTCCTTAGTGTTAACTTCACAAGGGGACCTTTACCGGGACTTCTGGAAAATATGAAAATATATATATATATCACTTCTATCGAAGACTTCCACAAATACCTAAGACTTCTCCAACTCAGGAGGAGGGAGCTGGCCCTTCTGAGCAACAGTCCTACAGCTGCTACTGAGCAACACACATAGCATCCTAAGACCCAGTTTGTGGTAGTGGGAGTTCACTGGAGGAGGAGAGGAGAGGAATTGGAGGAGGAGAGTTATTGTGGGAGTTTAATGTGTTTTGACACTCTCTCTACGCCTTATATAGCTGATCATGCCAACAGCCCCCTGCCGGCCACTGGTTGTAGGTGGATGTATGTTTAACTTCTTATTTTACCTAATTGGAAAAAAAAAAAAGTTAACCTATAAAGTGAATAATTCAAGAGAACGTTTGATTTGGGTGATTAAAAAAACTTGTTTACAAAAGGTATTACACTACAAAACTACAGTATCAAAAAAACAATGTGTCTAGTTCATGTAAATACATCAAATAAACATTACAATGCAGCACATGAATCTAGATTGGATCCTAACATGAAGAAGCTATGATTTCCTTGCCACTGTTTTTTTTTTACTTTCTATTTTTGAACAGTAAAAATAGGTTGTCTGTACAATATAGCTATCTAATGTTCTAAAATATTTACAGTGTCTCTGGTTGCAATGGCCTAGCATAGTAAAAATCCTTGCAGCTGCACAAGTGGAGGTGAGGTGCTGTGACACACAACATGGAGACTAGGTGGGCTCTCAAGCTTTTGACTATTGTGGACTCCCACTTTATCATTCCTGGAACCTAGGGACCCCCACTGAATTATTGTTAGGCTCCGTGGAAACACCCCCCCCCCCCACTCCACCCCGCCCCCACTGTGCCATAACTGGAAGCCGGGCACCCAGGCCTAAACACTGTTGATTTGAAGCGCAAAACAATACACACAAAAAATACAAAAAAAATACTCAAATGATAACATATTTTACTAAATTTGCAAAGAAATATAAAAAAATAAAAATCTGAATTTGAATAGGAAGGTTGGAGCTTTTATAAATTCAATTGAAGCCACATATCATCCATACTGTATTCTTTTTGATGCATCTGCACTGCTCCCACAAATCAATCTGAGGATACTAATTTAATTTTTAACCTCCAGTTTCAAATTCCTTACCATTTACAGTATGTTTTAAAATGTTCAATTGCACATTTAGCTGCTTGATTTATATACACTTTATTAACCTGGTAATATTAATTTGCTAAGCAGTCGCAGACACCTCCACCAGCCCCTCCCCTCCCAGGGTTCCCCGGACCACAGGTTGGGAAACAATGATCTAACAGGTAGGTTGCTGGCTATGTCAGGATGCCACCAGCAATGTCGAACATGAATAGAGTAATAAATACAAAGTGTGGCCCACAATACTGAAGAGAGGTAGTATGAGAATTCAGAAGGGATAGTGATGATGCGAGGAGTATGAAGATAGAAACAGGATAAAGAGAGATATAACTCTAGCACTTGGTATTGCACTCTGAGAGGAGAAGGCCTTTGAAATGGAGGGCAGAGAGACAATCATTTCTATATGGAAGTAGAAACACTGTGTGGTAGTTGGAGGGATTGTTGGTGTTAGCAGTGGATTTCTTGAAGGTTAAGTTGCAGCAACTTGAGGCTGGTCTGCTATGGGCTTAAAAGAGGGACAGGTTGATGAGGGAGTAGAGGAATGTGGGCTACTGACTTGATGACTGATTAAGGATCAATATATTAAATGAGAACAAGACTCATTAACTAACAGTACAATGCCTCAGAGACTGGAATTGATAGGTAAATGGGAATTCTGGAGGAATGGCCAAAGGAGGGTTGGATGGCAAATCAGTTCAATAGCTACAAGATGTAAAAGATAAAAAGCATTGGCAAGCCAATAGGTCTCGCCTAAGGAAGAGCTATTGGCTTTGCCAATGTGTTCCAGCCACGTTGTACAGTGAAGTAGAGTGAAGTGGCATAGACTAGAGTGACAGAGTGGACTAGAGTAGAGTAGAATGGAGTAAAGTGTCATAGGGACAGGTGTACAGTGGGGTGGCATAGAGTGCAGTAGAGTTGCCAATCACAACCCCCGAATGGGTGCATTCTAACCATACAACTGTTATTTTGTCTAACCTACATTATTAATCCTACCCTTGTTGACCTTTGAGCAGTCGTCAATTCTATGAAAACATTTCTGATCAGTATAATCCATAAGTAATGCAGTAGTGTAGCTCAAGCTGTTTTTTTCTGAGTCAAACGTTGATCTCACTACTCTAAAGGTTATAGACCCATGGTGCAGCTTGTTTTAACTCCTGCTCTGTGCCTGCATGTATTTATTTATTTTTAGAAGTAAGATTACAACAGAACAAGTCAATGCTACTTAAACACTGCCATTAAAGCACCAAATCCTACTGTAATCAGGCACTCACCAATCAAGGCAGAAAGGTTGTATTGGGGAAGGCTTATCTGCATGATCCCAAGGGCCACATATGTCTCCTTACTTTTCATTATGAAAATTATGCAATCAGAGTGGCTCACACAGTTTTGTGACCTCTTGATCAGGCAATAGATGGGATCACACTACTCTCATTATGAGAGTTAGGTCTGAAATACTTTGATCATCTCTCCAATTGCATTAAAGTCCATTGGTTGATGTCCAAAAACTAGCCCTGTCTTCACTAACAAAATTAAGAATAGGTACATGCAGACTTCACAGTGCTCTACAAGAAAACTTATCAGAGCAGGAATACCAATACTTGTAAGTTTACCTCTGAGACAAAGATGAAAAACAAATTAATCAATGAAGAGATTGACTCACTAAGTTAAGTACCTCTAAACACAAAAGGAAAGAATAGGAAGAAAAAAAAATGGAAAAAGTCAAAGAAGGGAGAGAAAGGAGAAAAGAAAGACGCATGAGGCAAAAATGGAAAAAAGAAAACTTGCTTCAAGTGAGTTCCTGTTGTTATGAAGTCCGCAAGAACAATGTCTTCCTAAGTTGTGTGCAGTTCATGATACAGCCTGCCAAAGCGTGAGGCATGGGAAAGAGAACGTTGTGAGTAAAATGTTGATAGCTCAGGTGTCCTGTGATTGATGGCCACTGTTCCTGCACTATGTATTTATTAGATTAACTAGGCACATTGTCTTACCGCTTTTGTGTATTCAGTAAGAGCATTCATCACTAATTCTGTAACTACAGGAGTCTTTCCAGAAGACCTAAAAAAAAGGCATACATATGCCAATTATTAAAGAACACAAACCTGGACCCACATGACCCCCAACAACTACAGACCGATTACAAAGGGACCTTTCCTGGGCAAACTGATAGAAAGAGGAGTATAGGCCCAGATGTCACAATTCAGTGAAGATAACTCCATACTTTCTGACTACAAAATAGGATTCCGCTCAGGAAGCGACACAGATCCCATTACCACATGGGATGACCTTAAAAACACAGTAGACTGGATAAGGGGTGCAGCACTACTTCTCTTGGCCCTCTCAGCTGTCTTCGGCACAGTTGACTATAACACTCGAATACAAAGACTCTACGAAGCCGGCATGCAGGGGACAGCTCTTGACTGGGTCACATCCTACCTTCAAAACAGAACAAATGTCATCCATACCCCCCTTTAACATCTAAACCATACTTCACAAAAGCAGGGGTCCCTCAAAGTTCTATCATCCCAGCCATGCTTTTCAACATCTACATGAAGTCATTACCATCAATGATCAGTGAATTTCATCTCATATTCTATAACTTTGCAAATGACACACAAATACTTCTTAAACTGCAAAGCCCACAAGACAAGGAAAACTCAAACAACTTCAGTTGCCTCAGAGCCATTGATCAGTGGGTGACATGGAGCCATCTCAAATTGAAAGCTTCAAAAACTGAAATACTCACATGTGGGGATTGGAAAAACTATGACTCACTCTATGCCTGCAATCTAATCACAGAAGAGAGCTAGGGGAATTTGAAGACCTTCGGGGGTTATTCTCACATAACTCACAATGAACCACTACAAAACCCCAGGTCTATCTCAAAGGTGAAAGGCAGAAAAGAAAGGAAGGCCTAACTATGAAAAAAACATCCCTTAAAAGAATGAACTCTCTCAACCACCCAAAAGGTGGCATGCTTCATCATAGGGAACCTCCTCGCAACGTGATACCTAGTCACAGTGCGTGCTACAACCCCCTCACTAAGAGGGAGGAGCTCTGCTGATGTTTTTGGAGGTATGATAAACTTCTGATGATGAGCTGGATTTGGTGAGGTGAGCAGAGTGTAAACAAAAGGAAAAGCGAGATAAAACTGACTTTCGCAAATCCCTGGGCCAGGATTAAAGCCAACTCTTTTCAATGCACTACTCTAAGGGCCATATGTACGAATACATTTTCCCATAGACATAGAATGGGCAAAACTGCTTGCTACATCTGGCCCTAAGTCGCATGTTATACCTCTCTCAATGTATCCCCTACCTTCACTCTCCAACTCATCCCAAACCTCATTCTACTACTATTATCTCCAAAACAACACCTTCTAGACTCTTCCCTCCTTTCCCCTTCTTAGCTCAGCCAAACCTCATTTTACTACTAGGACCTTGCAAATACCACTTTCTAAATTCTTCCCTCATGCATCCCTCCTTTGACTCATCCAGACCTCATTTTACAACCATGATCTCCCTTATCCTTTTCTAGACTCTACACCTCCCCTTTTACTCATCCCAAACTTCATCTTACTACTATGATCTCCCAAATACCACTCTCTAGTCCTCACCCTCTTCTTTCCCTCTCTTTTCCTATTCAATCCAACTAACAGACTTGCAAGGCCAACACTCATATAATCCACCACTAATCCTTTTGGCTTCCAGAGTAGCATGCTACTTGCCAAAAAGCACTTTGAGGTCTCATCAGGGGTAGTAGGCATTATATAAACACAATCTCATCTCACCTACCCGCGAGGCTCGCAGGCAGTTTCGAGGCTGCACCATTCCAGTGCCTTCCTGCCCTGCAAGCAACACCCAGGTACAGGCAGGAATTTCATAAATGCTGAGGGGGCATAGAAAGGGAGTGCAGGCCTGTGCCGAGCTCTTGACTGTAAGGACCGACAGACGAGGTCCAAGCTCACTCACAGCCCATAAAGATCAACAGAAGAAAGGCCAGGAGAGCTCATGTGGACGTTGTCCTTCTCAAAAATTGTGTAGGACCTCAGTTTTTGTTTGGTGGGCTTGTACAACTCTGAGTTGTGCAACAAGTGTATTCCAAATCTTTTTGTTGGTATTTGTGCGCGGGATTGGATGTCTAGACAGGACTCAAAAACCTCTCAGGATACAAGTTTTGAAATGTCCATAGGGTGTGTGGTTGGGCATATGTACTGGTTGTGAGCAGGATGTTGAGTATCTGTGCATGTTACATGGCTCGTGGATCTCTGTGGGGCAGAAGCCTCTCCCAGATCTCTGGAGAGAATGGGCTAACCTGGATTTTGGCAAGATATGGGTGTTTAATATATGCAGAGCATTAGGCATTGAGGATGAGGTTGTCAGCAGGGTAGTGGGTGCTACGATCTCAGCACAGCATAAAGCACCTGGATGCCTCACATGGTTGTGGAATCCCGAATCAGTGCCAGACATTGGTGCTTGAATTTCAGCTGATCCCAAATACTGAGAGGGCCAGTCAGGTGGGCGTCCTGGCTCTGCGAAATGACCTGCCTCACTAGCACCCCAATTCTCGTCGCCGCTCCTCACGACAGACGATGCTAATCAGAGTTTCTCTCGAATCGGTCATGGGTTTGTCAGCTAACCCAGTTTACTTCTACAGTGACCCCTAAACCTATCCAATACCCGCCCCGGGAAATAAAAAACAAACATTTTGAAGACCTGTTGGTTTCTACAGTGCCCTTGTTCTTCATAATTACACTGTGATTCTCTCTCAACTGAATGACACTGCTTTTATCAACTCAGAAGGATGAATGGTTCAATCTGCTATGCTGAGATTCATACTAGTAACCTACGTGTTATCCAGTTACCTCTGAATGCGGAGCTTTATCTGGTGAGTTGTTTTATTGTGAAATCCTGCTACTTACATATACATAAAATCTTGGGCATTAACCATATGAACTGCAACTTAACAGCCGTTTTCTATTTTAACTGCATACTGCCCTCTGAGGCGTACACGTGAGGGACTAAACAAACAGAAGCAGGTTCATACCTGGATTTTTGGCGTCTTTACTGAAAATGTCGGGAGATGCAAAGAGAGTGGTCTCGCAGACGGCTATAAAGCAAATGTGATTACTATTTCCGGATGTTTTAATTTTAGAGAATGATGTCCGCGACAATTATAACCAAAAGCGAAAGACAATAATTAACGAGCAGAACATGTGTCAGATCACAATTAATGCCATGTTCACAACTTCACTTAAGAAATCTCTCTATATATCTACTCCTTCCAAAACACGCATGTACAACTAACAGGAGCAAATATAATGCCAGCTGTCCATTAACTAGTATGCACAGCTTCACAAGATGTCCCACACATTGGGATGTCCGCTATCCAGATGTCCTGTACCTGAAACTGCTCGATGGCCTTCAGCGGCTCGGTACAGTTGGTTAGGGTTTCTTTAAGATCTTCTCCGTTGGCTACCCCCAGGTCCTGCAGCCCCGAAAACATTCTCTGCGTCCGAAGTGCTCAGCCACTTGTCCGGTCTATTCCCCTTTCCAGGCTGCCCGTAACCCTACTTTCAATTCACGGAGTGTAGTTCGCCGCTCTTAATCAAACAACTTCCGGTGCACGCCAGGCACATTCTTCCCCTGACTCCCGGACTCAAGCAGCGGGTTCCGGCTGCCAGTCTCCATAGCAACTCTGACACCATCGACACAAAGGAAAGACTAAGCTGCATAGAATGGAAGACTGTATGATAAACGTGGAAGCATCAGGTAAATCTAAAGTAAAACCTATAGGTTGTGACAAGTCACGAGTATGGTAAGTAGAGCTACATAAAACAAATTATTAATTGGGGTGCTGAACGTTTTTTAAAGGTAATTCGACTTTATATCAAGAGGGAAACCCACGATTTTTGTCATTCAACAAAGGCTCTATTTTAGTATTATTTCCCTAAACTACTTCAGTGTACGTTAACCCCTTCGCTGCCAGGCCTTTTCCCCCTCCTGTGCCAGGCCTTTTTTTGGCTATTTGGGGCAGTTTGCGCTTAGGCCCTCATAACTTTTTGTCCACATAAGCTAGCCAAGCCAAATTTGTGTCCTTTTTTTTCCAAAATCCTAGGGATTCTAGAGGTACCCAGACTTTGTGGGTTCCCCTGAAGGAGACCAAGAAATTAGCCAAAATACAGTGAAAATTTCGTTTTTTTTAAAAAAAATGGGAAAAAATGGCTGCAGAAGAAGGCTTGTGCTTTTTCCCCTGAAAATGGCATCAACAAAGGGTTTGCAGTGCTAAACTCACCAGCTTCCCAGCTTTCAGGAACAGGCAGACTTGAATCAGAAAACCCAATTTTTCAACACAAATTTGGCATTTTACTGGGACATACCCCATTTTTACAATTATTTGTGCTTTCAGCCTCCTTCCAGTCAGTGACAGAAATGGGCGTGAAACCAATGCTGGATCCCAGAAACCTAAACGTTTCTGAAAAGTAGACAAAATTCTGAATTCAGCAAGGGGTCATTTGTGTAGATCCTACAAGTGTTTCCTACAGAAAATAACAACTGAAAAAGAAAAATATTGAAATTGAGGTAAAAAAACAGCAATTTTTCTCTACGTTTTACTCTGTAACTTTTTCCTGCAATGTCAGATTTTCGAAAGCAATATACAGTTACGTCTGCTGGACTCCTATGGTTGTGGGGATATATAGGGCTTGTAGGTTCATCAAGAACCCAAGGTACCCAGAGCCAATAAATGAGCTGCACCCTGCAGTGCGTTTTTATTCTATACCGGGTATACAGCAATTCATTTGCTGAAATATAAAGAGTCAAAAATAGCTATCAAGAAAAACTTTGTATTTCCAAAATGGGCACAAGATAAGGTGTTTAGGAGCAGTGGTTATTTGCACATCTCTGAATTCCGGGGTGACCATACTAGCATGTGAATTACAGGGCATTTCTCAAATAGATGTCTTTTTTACACACTCTCTTATATTTGGAAGGAAAAAATGTGCACACATCAATTTTTTTTAAAGAAAACAGAGGTGTTTTTTGCAAAGTGCCTACCTGTAGATTTTGGCCTCTAGCTCAGCCGGCACCTAGGGAAACCTACCAAACCTATGCATTTTTGAAAACTAGAGACCTAGGGGAATCCAAGATGGGGTGACTTGTGGGGCTCTGACCAGGTTCTGTTACCCAGAATCCTTTGCAAACCTCAAAATGTGGCTAAAAAAACACATTTCCCTCACATTTTGGTGACAGAAAGTTCTGGAATCAGAGAGGAGCCACAAATTTCCTTCCACCCAGCGTTCCCCCAAGTCTCCCGATAAAAATTATACCTCACTTCTGTGGGTAGGCCTAGCGCCCGCGACAGGAAATGCCCCAAACCGCAACGTGCACACATCACATTTTTTTAAAGAAAACAGAGGTGTTTTTTGCAAAGTGCCTACCTGTAGATTTTGGCCTCTAGCTCAGCCGGCACCTAGGGAAACCTACCAAACCTATGCATTTATGAAAACTAGAGACCTAGGGGAATCCAAAATGGGGTGACTTGTGGGGCTCTGACCAGGTTCTGTTACCCAGAATCCTTTGCAAACCTCAAAATTTGGCTAAAAAAACACATTTTCCTCACATTTTGGTGACAGAAAGTTCTTGAATCAGAGAGGAGCCACAAATTTCCTTCCACCCAGTGTTCCCCCAAGTCTCCCGATAAAAATGATACCTCACTTGTGTGGGTAGGCATAGCGCCCGCGACAGGAAATGCCCCAAACGGCAACGTGGCCACATCACATTTTTTGAAAGAAAACAGAGGTGTTTTTTGCAAAGTGCCTACCTGTAGATTTTGGCCTCTAGCTCAGCCGGCACCTAGGGAAACCTACCAAACCTGTGCATTTTTGAAAACTAGAGACCTAGGGGAATCCAAGATGGGGTGACTTGTGGGGCTCTGACCAGGTTCTGTTACCCAGAATCCTTTGCAAATCTCTAAATGTGGCTAAAAAAACACATTTTCCTCACATTTTGGTCACAGAAAGTTCTGGAATCAGAGAGGAGCCACAAATTTCCTTCCACCCAGCGTTCCCCCAAGTCTCCCGATAAAAATTATACCTCACTTGTGTGGGTAGGCCTAGCGCCCGCGACAGGAAATGCCCCAAAACGCAACGTGGACACATCACATTTTTTGAAAGAAAACAGAGGTGTTTTTTACAAAGTGCCTACCTGTAGATTTTGGCCTCTAGATCAGCCAGCACCTAGGGAAACATACCAAACCTGTGCATTTTGGAAAACTAGAGACCTAGGGGAATCCAAGATGGGGTGACTTGTGGGGCTCTGACCAGGTTCTGTTACCCAGAATCCTTTGCAAACCTCAAAATTTGGCTAAAAAAACACATTTTCCTCACATTTTGGTGACAGAAAGTTCTGGAATCAGAGAGGAGCCACAAATTACCTTCCACCCAGCGTTCCCCCAAGTCTCCCAATAAAAATGATACCTCACTTGTGTGGGTAGGCCTAGCGCCCGCGACAGGAAATGCCCCAAAACGCAACGTGGACACATCACATTTTTTGAAAGAAAACAGAGGTGTTTTTTGCAAAGTGCCTACCTGTAGATTTTGGCCTCTAGCTCAGCCAGCACCTAGGGAAACCTACCACACCTGTGCATTTTGGAAAACTAGAGACCTAGGGGAATCCAAGATGGGGTGACTTGTGGGGCTCTGACCAGGTTCTGTTACCCAGAATCCTTTGCAAACCTCAAAATTTGGCTAAAAAAACACATTTTCCTCACATTTTGGTGACAGAAAGTTCTGGAATTAGAGAGGAGCCACAAATTACCTTCCACCCAGCGTTCCCCCAAGTCTTCCAATAAAAATGATACCTCACTTGTGTGGTTAGGCCTAGCGCCCGCGACAGGAAATGCCCCAAAACGCAACGTGGACACATCACATTTTTAGAAAGAAAACAGAGGTGTTTTTTGCAAAGTGCCTACCTGTAGATTTTGGCCTCCAGCCCAGCCGGCACCTATGGAAACCTACCAAACCTGTGCATTTTTGAAAACTAGAGACCTAGGGGAATCCAAGATGGGGTGACTTGTGGGGCTCTGACCAGGTTTTGTTACCCAGAATCCTTTGCAAACCTCAAAATTTGGCTAAAAAAACACATTTTCCTCACATTTTGGTGACAGAAAGTTCTGGAATCAGAGAGGAGCCACAAGTTTCCTTCCACCCAGCGTTCCCCCAAGTCTCATGATAAAAATGATACCTCACTTGTATGGGTAGGACTAGCGCCCACAAAAGGAAATGGCCCAAAACACAACGTGGACACATCAAATTTTTTCATAGAAAACAGTGCCTACCTGTGGATTTTGGCCTGTAGCTCAGCCGGCACCTGGGGAAACCTTGCAAACCAGTGCATTTTTTAAAACTAGAAACCCAGGGAAATCCAAGATGGGGTGACTTGCGGGGCTCTGACCAGGTTCTGTTACCCAGAATCCTTTTCAAACATCAAAATTTGGCCCAAAAAACACTTTTTCCTCTCATTTCGGTGACAGAACGTTCTGGAATCTGAGAGGAGCCACAAATTTCCTTCCACCCAGCGTTCCCCTAAGTCTCTCGATAAAAATGGTACCTCACTGTGGTGGGCTGATATGCGAGCGGAGCAAGCAGAGTCAGAGAGGTCGTATATAGGTTTTATGCTTTAAGTTTTTATTCTCTGTTTCTATTCACAGGATATTCACTTGTTCAGAGTATATAGGTTCGATAAGTCTCTGGTTCTGTAGCTTTTCTTAATTTGTTTCTTTCTTCCCTAGGATTCCTCTCCCTCTAGTCGTCCCGGCGGTGGAAGATGTGGACGTCTCCCTCAGATTCCGGGCATGAAGGAAAAGAAAGAAACGGGTAAGTTCCTCTGTGGGATCGGGTTTTGTTTATAGTGTTCAAAGAGGGAAGGGCAGCAAGCAGGGCGGGTCCGTGAGGGGGTGTTGGATGTGGGGTTTGGGGTTCCAGTGCCCGTGCACTCTCGGTTCTTTTTCTTCCCCTTCCCTTGTATCTCAATAACCCTCCTCGGCCTTCCTCCCGCCTCCCTGGTGCCCTTTCCCAGTGATCGTGCTTCCCCGTAACCCTCCTGCCCCTAAGAGGGACTGTACCTTCGTAAGCCACGACCCTCCAGGGTCGTGGCGGGGTTCTCGCGTCCTCGGCGTCTCTCCCTTCGCGATCTCCGGCGTCTCTTCTCTTCTTCCGACATTGGGCTCCTGCGTCTCTGCTGTTGATATGGCTGCTCCCGCGGTCGGCGTTCTCTCCGTCTTGTTCCTTCCTTTGGGATCGTTGTCCTTCCTCTTTTCACTGCCCCGAACCCGGAAGTCGCTGCAGCTATTACGGCGCGGCGTCCCCTCGTTGCCAGAAGAACGCAACGCCGTCTCGGGAAAACCTGCCGAAGAATGGCGGATCCTGGGCAATGAAGACGCGGTCTCCGTGTCCCGTCTACAGTCCCCTTCCCATGATCAGGACTGTTCGAGGACCGAGGAGGATGAAGGAGGAAACCGGGAGAGGTAGTCGGCGGGACCTTGTTGGGAACCAGGAATGTGGCGTACCTGGAACGTAAATGGTTGCAATTCTAGGAACCATCTCAGTATTCGAGCGTTAGAGTCTTTGTGAGTGGCAAGCCAGGTAAGAGGGGCATGGTCAGTAAAGAGGACGAAGGGCCTGCCCAATAGATAATACTGCAAAGAGTCAATTGCCCACTTGATGGCGAGACATTCTTTTTCGATAGTCGGATAATGGGTCTCTCTTGGAAATAGTTTTCTACTTAAAAAAACCACGGGGTGGTCGAAACTCTCCTCATCTGGTTGGGTGAGTACCGCTCCGAGACCGACGTCCGAAGCATCAGTATACAAGTGAAAACGTTTTGAAAAATCGGGACATTTTAGTATTGGGTCTATGGTAAGGGACCGTTTTAATCGTTCAAAACTACCCTGTTGGGTGTCGGTGAATGGGGCAAGTTTCGTGGGGCTTTGTTTAGTCAAAAGGTCGGTCAGAGGGGCTGCAAGGGTCGAATAACTGGGGATAAATCGACGGTAGTATCCTACTAAGCCTAGGAATGATCGTAAATCTTTCTTCGTTCTGGGTTTCGAAGCTTGGAGTATGGCCTCCACTTTGTTTTTCTGCGGTTGTAGAGTGCTGTTCCCTATGACATAACCCAGTTATGAGACTTCAGTGTTTCCTAGTAAACATTTCTTAGGGTTGGCGGTTAAACCAGCCTCAGTTAGGGCGGAAAAGATTGTATGAAGATGTAGCAAGTGATCTTGCCATGTTTCGCTAAAGATAATGATGTCGTCTAGGTAGGCTGCGGTAAAGGTCTGGAAGGGTTTTAAGATTCGATCCATCAGGCGCTGGAAAGTTGCGGGAGCGCCGTGAAGGCCAAAAGGTAAGACTGTGAATTGATAGAGACCGGAGGTGGTTGAGAAGGCTGTTTTTTCTTTGGCATCGGGATGGAGGGGAATTTGCCAATACCCCTTTGTTAAATCAAGGGTGGATAAGTAGCGGGCTTTCCCTAGTTTCTCTAGGATGTCATCTACTCTGGGGATAGGGTAGGTGTCGAACAGGGAGATCTCATTAAGTTTGCGAAAGTCAATACAGAATCTAATCGACCCTTCTGGTTTAGGAACCAATACGACAGGGGAATTCCAGGGACTGGTAGAGGGCTCGATGACACCTAGTGCCAAAAATTTTTCTACTTCGGCTTCAATTATGGGTTTTCGAGTTTCAGGAATGCGATAAGGACGAAGACGTACTACGTGTCCTACCGGTGTTTTAATGTGGTGATATATCAAGGAAGTTTTTCCCGGTGTTTCTGAAAAGAATCGGGGATGTTGTTCGATTAGTGCGTATAATTGGGTTTTTTCAGTTTCGGCTAGTTTTTTGTTAATAGTGGGTTTCTCTTCTGGGTGTGTTATTCTTAAGGGGCAAAGGTCTATTTCCCTTTTTTGGAAGGAGTAGACAAAACAACCAGTGGCCGGTTGTTCCTCCGTCTCCTCTGAAGGTCTCCATTGTTTTAGTAAATTTATATCGTAAATTTGTGTTTTCCTCGGGCAGGCATTCATCTCTAATAGATAGGTAACAGGAGAGACTGCTCTGATAACCTTATAGGGTCCTTGCCATTTAGCAATCAGTTTATGATCTGATGTAGGCCGCATGATGAGGACCTGGTCATTTGGGAGGAAAGAGCGTACTCTGCTCCCCCTGTCATAGTATGATTTTTGTTGTGCTTGAGCCGTGACTAAATGACTATGGACGTCTTCCCAGAGGGTCTGTAACTGGCTTTTGAGTTGGTGGATATAGTCAATCAGGGTATCTAGTCGCATAGTCGACTATGACTAAAATGTAAGTGTGTCCTTTAGAAGACGGAAGTAGGGGCCCGACTAGGTCCATCCCCACCCGTTTAAAGGGGGTATCAATGATGGGTAAAGGGTATAGCGGTGCTTTCCTGGGCATCCCTGGTTCGGTTAATTGGCATCTAGGACATTGGGAACAGTATCTGCGTATCTGAGCATACACTCCGGGCCAATAAAATTTACGCATAAGATATTCTTCTGTTTTTTCCCGGCCATAGTGACCTCCCCCGGGTTGGTTATGGGCTAAAAACAGTACTTGGGCCCGAAATGGTTCAGGGACTACTAGTTGTTGCTTGGTTTCTCCCGTAACAGTCACAGTTATTCGGTATAGGAGGTTTTTCTTGACAAGAAAATAAGGACCCACCTCATTGGTGATCTCCGTTTTGGCCGAGCTCCAGGCGTGGGACAGGGTAGGGTCTTCTCTCTGGCTGTTTCGAAAAGAGATGGGGCCGCTGTTGATTTCTGCTACTATCTTAGGATCTTCCGTAATCTTTCGGGCTTCCTGATATCGGTTCTTCTCACGTCTTTTCTCATTGCGCATGAGTTTCTTCTGGCTGGGAGTCTCTTCAATTGTAGTATTGGAAAAAGGGGCTTCGGTCCACCATTCGGGATTTATGACAGGCCCGCGGATGTGGTCTAACAGATCATAGAATTGAGTATAATCAGTTCCTATAATGCAGTCCTTGATTAGTCGATCCATAACCCCTAGTGGAACCATATCCTGATAGGGGCCCCATTCAATTTTAACAACTGCAAGGGGGTAGCTTCCTTTGTCCCCATGTATACAGCAGATGGAGACCCACTGATCCGTATCTGAAGTATCAAAAGGGACTAGATCTTTCCGAATTACCGATTGGCTGCATCCTGAATCTATTAATGCAGAAAGGACCCGTCCATTTATGGTAACAGCGTATTTAAATTTCTCATTCCCTTTCCCTGTACAGAGAACTCTACGCCGAGTGACCCCAATCTCCATAGGTTCCGGTCCTTCGCCTTTCTTAGGACATACTCTTGCAATATGGCCCCACTCCCCACAATGGAAACATTGTGGGGACTGCATAGGGTGATGTTCTAGGGGTTTAGGAAACCGGGTTTCTTCCGTGAAATACCTGGGACCTGGCTTTGATGTAGGGGTGGGTGGTTTTGGAAATGGTCTCGGAGATAAGGGTTTAATTCACCTTTGGATGTTGTCGGATCCAGTTCTTGGTACTAGGAGGCAAAGAATCTAAATACTGTTCTAAAATAATTGTCTTAATGACATCCTCCCGGGTTGTCCCTATGGGTCCCAACCATTTTATAGCCAAGTCCTTTACCCGAAAGTAAAAGGAGCGAGGGTCTTCGTTCGTACTCCACTTTATTTTCCTAAATTTTACTCGATAATACTCCGTATCGTGTCCTACTCGCGCCAAGATACTTTTTTTTAGGTCTTTGTAAGGGGTCGTACCATCGGGATTGGCGGATTGGTATGCTGTTTGTAGGAATCCAGTAAGCAGGGGTGCCACATACTGACCCCAGCGGTCCTCTGGCCATTGAGCAGACGTGGCCACCCTCTCGAAGTTAGTAAAAAACGAATCCAGGTCCTCCCCCTCTTGGTATTTTTGTAGGACCGAACTAGGAACGTTTGGATGCACTTTACTGGCTGCTATTGTATCAGTTAACTTTTGTAATGCGGTTTCATGCACGAGTTGGTTGCTGGCTAAAATTGTAGCCTGACTTTTTAAGGCCGATTGTAAGGCCTCCCGGTCTTCCTTGGCCTCTCTTTGGTGTGCTTCCCACACCAACTGCAAATTTCTTTGTCCTTCTGCAAGTTGCTTAATCATATCCTCAAGGGATGGAGATTCACTCATGTTGTCTCTCGCTCGTAAGCCCACCAGGGGATTCCGATCCCACTTCTGACACCACTGTGGTGGGCTGATATGCGAGCGGAACAAGCAGAGTCAGAGAGGTCGTATATAGGTTTTATGGTTTAAGTTTTTATTCTCTGTTTCTATTCACAGGATATTCACTTGTTCAGAGTATATAGGTTCGATAAGTCTATGGTTCTGTAGCTTTTCTTAATTTGTTTCTTTCTTCCTTAGGATTCCTCTCCCTCTAGTCTGTCCCGGCGGTGGAAGATGTGGACGTCTCCCTCAGATTCCGGGCATGAAGGAAAAGAAAGAAACGGGTAAGTTCCTCTGTGGGATCGGGTTTTGTTTATAGTGTTCAAAGAGGGAAGGGCAGCAAGCAGAGCGGGTCCGTGAGGGGGTGTTGGATGTGGGGTTTGGGGTTCCAGTGCCCGTGCAGTCTCGGTTCCTTTTCTTCCCCTTCCCTTGTATCTCAATAACCCTCCCCGGCCTTCCTCCCGCCTCCCTGGTGCCCTTTCCCAGTGATCGTGCTTCCCCGTAACCCTCCTGCCCCTAAGAGGGACCGTACCTTCGTAAGCCACGACCCTCCAGGGTCGTGGCGGGGTTCTCGCGTCCTCGGCGTCTCTCCCTTCGCGATCTCCGGCGTCTCTTCTCTTCTTCCGACGTTGGGCTCCTGTGTTTCTCCTGTTGATATGGCTGCTCCCGCGGTCGGCGTTCTCTCCGTCTTGTTCCTTCCTTTGGGATCGTTGTCCTTCCTCTTTTCACTGCCCCGAACCCGGAAGTCGCTGCAGCTGTTACGGCGCGGCGTCCCCTCGTTGCCAGGGGAACGCAACGCCGTCTCGGGAAAACCTGCCGAAGAATGGCGGATCCTGGGCAATGAAGACGCGGTCTCCGTGACCCGTCTACACTCACTTCTGTGGGTAGGCCTAGCGCCCACAAAAGGAAATGGCCCAAAACACAACGTGGACACAACACATTTTTTCACAGAAAACAGAGGTGTTTTTTGCAAAGTGCCTACCTTTGGATTTTGGCCTCTAGCTCAGCCACCCCCCCCCCCGGGAACGACCCTTGCCTACAGGGTTGCTCCCCCTGCGTGACATTGGCGCCAAAAAAACAAATCCCTGGTGCCTAGTGGTTTCTGCCTCCTTGGGGGCAGATTGACCTAAAATCGGCCAATCTGCCCCCAAGTGGGGCAGAAATGGTCTAAATACAATTTGCCTCCCAGGGGAGCGACCCTTGCCTAATGGGTCGCTCCCCATCTCTAAAAAAACAAACAAAAAAAAAACACACAAAAAAAAAATTTGCCCTGGCGCCTAGAGGTTTCTGCACCCCCTGGGGGCAGATCGGCCTAATAATAGGCCGATCTGCCCCAGGGGGGGCAGAAATGGCCTAAAATAAATTTGCCCCCCAACCCCCACCCCCCCCCCCCCCCCGGGAGCGACGCTTGCCTACAGGGTCGCTCCCCCTGCGTGACATTCGCGCCAAAAAATAAATCCCCGGTGCCTATTGGTTTCTGCCCCGTTGGGGGCAGATTGACCTAAAATCGGCCAATCTGCCCCCAAGGGGGGCAGAAATGGTCTAAATACAATTTGCCCCCCAGGGGAGCGACCCTTGCCTAATGGGTCGCTCCCCATCTCTAAAAAAACAAACAAACAAAAAAAACACACAAAAAAAAATTGCCCTGGCGCCTAGAGGTTTCTGCCCCCTCCTCTGGGGGCAGATCGGCCTAATAATAGGCCGATCTGCCCCCGGGGGGGTCAGAAATGGCCTAAAATAAATTTGACCCCCCAACCCCCACCCCCCCGGGAGCGACCCTTGCCTACGGGGTCGCTCCCCCTGCGTGACATTGGCACCAAAAAAAAAAAAAATCCGGTGCCTAGTGGTTTCTGCCCCCTTGGCTTTTGAAACCCTGGGAGAGACTTCAAAGGGAAGGAAATACATTTCCTTCCCTTTGAAGCCTCTCCGGCCTCCACCACGTGATTGAAAGAGAAATGCTGAGCATTTCTCTTTCAATGGGGGGACCCTGTGACTAATCAGCCTGCGCTCGTGCGCTGATGTCACAGGGGGGGGTGGAAGGGGAAGGGGAAGGGCTTCCTCTTCTATCCCCGCCTTGGGGGGGTGGGTGGGGTGCACAGGGGGGGCGCGCTAGCGCTCCCCCAAGTTCCTGTGACTTGGTCGAGGTGACCTTGTCCAAGGCACACAGGAACTGTAGCCTTGGACGAGGTCACCTTGTCCAAGGCACAGAACAGGTTAATAGGGAAATTATATTCCTCTAAGCTTGATCCATAAATCTCTCTCTTATTTGTCCTCAAATCTGTTGAGTGCTGGATGCCCTTTGTGTTGCTTGTACAGCGTAGGAAGTGCATGTGAAAGAAGCTAACTTTTGCTAGACTATGAAGAAAGATCTTTAGCACAAAAGGGACACAATGCTTTTGTAAAAAAACAAAAAACTTTGATTTAATCATGCTAATAGCTGCAAATGACACACTGTAGAGATATTCTTCATATTAGGAGTTTTACATTCATATCAACGCTAACACATACATGTCAACGTATCAGAAGAGGAAGTGGGGGATTTATTAAAAAAAAAAAAGTCGAAACAATGTATTTCCCCTTTTGGCTTCTATTGAAGACGAGGTAATTTCAGGCAGAAGACAGCCAAAATAAAGTCATGTTTGTCTTCAAAATTCGTGAGTCTCCCGTCTAAGTCGTGCCCGTTGGCATGTATGCTAACATGGATTGCTTGTGTATTGTTCACGTTTAGACTGACTACAGCAAACGTATGCCTGTACTTTAAAATGGCTAATTTCTGGTTGCTGTTTTCCTTTGTATCATACCGTTCTTTATTGCAGGAGAAACTGACCTCCTAGATACCATTTTGGCGTGCCCTTGATTCTATGTCAGGACCGGAGGCTTCGGATTATGCTTATCTCTATCTTTACTGCAACACACAGCAGCCAATAAAAACAATAAAACAGAAAAAACTACATTTCCTATAAACAGAAAGCCTCGTAATGACACTCCAATCAGGCTCCACTATCTCGTAAAAGGTACAAAGCACGCAAAGTCCGTCCTCTTTCTTTGCTGCTTTGAACAAGAGATAAGTGCCTTGTTCTGTTTCTACTGTGTATTTTGGTATTTTAGAGTTTTTACTTTGTATTTTAATCAAGCGCTGCAAGTTGCCTTCAAGCGCGTTATTGATTTTCCTTTCAGCAGCATTGCCGCGTTGCCAAGGAAACGGTCATTTAGACCGCTTTGGAAAAAGTCGGTGGGGGGCCTCAGGGGAAGCGCGGCATCCGCAGAGCAGTCCGCTTTCTGTGGCTGCGATCGCGCTTGCGCAAAACTCAAATCTTTCGAGTTTGCAGGCGCACGATCGTCAGCATTTGGAGCTGGAAGCCTGCTGATTCCACGCTCCTCTTCCTTCGCCTGTTGGCTTAACAATACAGAGAGAGCTCTGCTCGATGGGATAAGGTGTCAGGCCCCCTCTCCCCTAATTGCTACCAATTCCTACTGATTTCCTCTTCTTTTAACCGGCAAAGGTCTGTTTAGACCTTTTGACACCAGGGCTTCCCCCCCTTGCTGACTTTTTACAGCACTGTATTTGGGACCTCTAATTGATACTTGCTTTATACTGCCATCATGGCCCATCAGGATGATTATTATGGGGAATATACTGAAGGCCAACACATGGAGGAACGCCTGATTGAGGCTCTTGATTATCGTGTGCAAGACTCTGAAAATAAGGCCTTAGTGAAGGCCTTGCGCCCCTTTGCCCAACCTATATTTAATTTTGGCTGCAGGCGTTTTGGCGCAGGCTCGGGGAACCCTACCCCAAATGAGGTCGAAATAAATGAGCCTGGCCGGTCTGATTTGGACCCCTGTAAGCACACCATTAACGTGGTGTTAAATGGTCACGAATATGGTGCCTTTTTCGATCAGGGAACTGATCCAACAACGCAATCAGCGCGCAATTCCTCTGACACCTCTTCACCGTCTGATTCAAAGGATAAGTCCTCTTCTGATAAGCGCAAGGGCAAGCACAAATGCAAAAAACGCCATCATGAAAATTCTGACCTTTCTCCCCCTCCGACTAAGAACCTTCTTTTCGATCCGGACAATATCATTCAATCCAAGTCATCGGAATGGACTCTGTGTCCGGAAGTGGTTGCTTATGTACAATCCAGACTTAGGAAGAGTTTTGAAAAAGGCATTCGAAGTACTCTACACTTAGGGGGTCATTCTGACCCTGGCGGTCATGGACCGCCAGGGCCAACGACCGCGGGAGCACCGCCAACAGGCTGGCGGTGCTCCCATGGGCATTCTGAACGCGGCGGTACAGCCGCGGTCAGAAACGGAAAACCGGCGGTGTCCCGCCGGTTTCCCGCTGCCCTGGGGAATCCTCCCGACCCCCTTACCGCCAACCTGGCTCTGGCGGTTTCGACTGCCAGAACCTGGCTGGCGGTAACGGGTGTCGCGGGGCCCCTGGGGGCCCCTGCAGTGCCCATGCCACTGGCATCGGCACTGCACGGGCCCCCTAAAAGGGCCCCACCAAGATTTTCAGTGTCTGCCAAGCAGACACTGAAAATCGCGACGGGTGCAACTGCACCCGTCGCACCCCCTCCACTCCGCCGGCTCCATTCGGAGCCGGCATCCTCATGGAAGGGGGTTTCCCGCTGGGCTGGCGGGCGGCCTTCTGGCGGTCGCCCGCCAGCCCAGCGGGAAACTCAGAATAACGGCGGTGGTCTTTTGACCGCGCAGCGGTATTCTGGCGGTTCCCGCTTGGCGGGCGGCTCCCGCCGCCCGTCAAGCTCAGAATGACCCCCTTAGTGTCCTCGTCCAGCTCTCGAGGGGAAGGTAGCGGAGACTCCCGAATTAGACCCACATATGATGACTTTTCTTAAGAAATTCTCCAAAGACCCGAAGAAGGGTATTTGCAGGGCCTGGAGCGGATGCCAGGATAAACTTCTGGATATCTCTGGTCCTCTAACCAAAATCCTGGATCTGGCAGTCCAAGCCAAAGAATAGCAAGAACCCATTGACCCAAACACTTTGCTGGAATGGGCACAAAGAGCCATTTGCCTGCTGGGCAATGCTAATTGTTCAATGTCTACAAAACGCTGGAAGTTGTTTTTATTACGCATTGACACAAAACTTGCAGAATTGGCTTCAGCTGATGCTGGACCGGCTGCTCAGGGCCTTTTGTTCGGCAACAGGTTCGTCAAGGACCTTGCCAAATCCGTCGTTACCTTTTCAGCATTGGACAAGGCCCAGACTTCAATTAAAAAAGGGTTTAACAGTGGCTTTTTTCACAGGGCCGGACGTTTCAGAGGTCGTTCGTCAGGCCATTTCTCTTCCCAGACCTCTCGTCCCTATCAGAGAAACCATGGAGAATCCAATTACCAATCCAATTCTAACTTCTACCCAAACAGAAGTCGTGGTTACAGGGGTTGTAACCCCAGAGGACCACACAGAGGAGGATATTATGGCCAGAGTGTCTCTCAAACAGGTAAATCTAATATCTTACAAGGATGTTGTTTTGGGGGGAAGAGTGAGTCTATTTGTTCAAACTTGGCTTTTGATAACTCAAGACACTTGGGTGTTAGTCACAATTTCAGGTTATCATCTAGAGTTTTATTCAGAGCCCCTCCAAACCGAGATTCCGCCTCTTCTCAGTTTTTCCCAACAAGAGATACTTTTCATAGATCAGGAATTAGAGACCCTTCTCCAAAAAGGTGCGATTGTCGAGTCATATCCTCACCCAAGAGGTTTTATAAGTATGATTTTTCCGGTCTAGAAGAAGGGAGGGGGGTCTCGTTTAGTTGTCAACCTGAGACATTTCAATTCATGGATAGTTTATCGACACTTCAAGATGGAAGGTATCCATCTTCTCAGGGATCTCTTACGGGAAGGAGATTGGATGGTCCATCTGGATCTCAAGGATGCGTATTTGACCATTCCAATATTTGCCCCACATCGCAGATTCCTCCAATTTCTTTGGGGAAACCCATGTTACAAGTTTTCCGCTCTTCCTTTCGGCCTTTCTTTGGCCCCTTGGTGCTTCACAAAGGTGATGCAACCGGTGATGCAATGGTTGCAAGAAAAAGTGGTTCGCTTGATACTTTACCTAGACGACATTCTCATTTTGGCCCAGGAGGAGCGTTTGGCTTGTCTCCATCTTTCATGGACAATGCAGCTCCTTCAAGATCTAGGGTTAATAATCAATGTGGAAAAATCTCAGCTACAACCAGTACAGAACATATAATTCTTAGGGTTCAGGATAGATTTCATCTCAACTCTGTTGAAACTGCCATTAACCAAAAGACTTGCTATAATGAAAGAGTTGAAGAAAGCTTGGTCTGCTCATTCGATTTCCTTCAGGGTACTTGCCTGTCTGGTGGGCCTCCTAGCTTCATCTATTCAAGCCATATTTCCGGGACCCCTACATTATCGTGCCCTTCAAAGGTTAAAGATTCTTCTCCTTCGCAGGGGTCTGACGTATTCCTAAATGATTGTCCTGTCTCAAGAAGCCTGGACGGAGCTCAATGGTGACTGAATCATATGGGCACTTGAAATGGCAAGGCGATATTCGCCTCGGTTCCAGAAGTGGTCATAGAATCAGATGCCAGCAGATGGGGCTGGGGTGCCAGGTGTGGCCAGATAGAGACGGGGGGTCGTTGGTCCCCAGAGGAGCTTCAAATACACATCAATTGCTTAGAACTTCTGACGGGTTCTTTTGCAGTGAAGACGTTGTCCCCCTCCAAATCGAAACGTTGCATTCTCCTGAAAATGGACAATATCTCAGCAGTTCGATACATCAACAAATTGGTGGGAACTCGGTCCAGGATGTTGGCAGAGATTGCCAAGGACTTCTGGCATTTTTGTGTAGCCCAAATGCAAAAATCCAGCCCATCAGATTTCTGTTTCAGCAGAATATATTCCAGGAAAGGTGAATATAGTAGCGGACTGGAATTCCAGGCATCTGAGGGATGCCAACGATTGGCGTCTTCATCCCCGAGTATTTCAATTCCTGAATCTTTTCTGGGGTCCGTGCAAGCTAGACCTGTTTACCTCCCGGCTGAATACTCATCTCCTGCTTTTCTTCAGTTGGAGACCGGATCCGAATACCCTCAACTCAGATGCCTTTCTCCAGGACTGTACAGGGGATGTGCACTACGCCTTTCCCCCCATTCTCCATGATCCACTGAGTTCTCTCGAAAGTAATTCGTCAGAGAGCAGAATTGGTTCTCGTAACCCCGTGTTGGAAGGCACAATCATGGTTTCCGGTGGCGCTGACCTTATGTTGTGCTGCTCCAATTCAAATCTTCCCTTCTAGGGACCTGTTGCTGGATCCCATGGGGAATCCACATCCTCTGATTCTGGAGGAGCAATTATTACTCATGGCCTGGAGGATCTCGGGGGACCCTCTCAGGTTTCTGAATTTTCAGAAGACACTAGATTCTTCCTTTCCCAATCCTTGGCACCTAGTACGCATAAACGATATGCCTCTGCATGGAGGAGATAGTTGGATTGGTGCAGTCAAAGGAGTGTGGATCCCTTGGGGGCCTCAGTGCAAATGATAGCAAATTTGTTGTCTCATATTGCAGCTCAAGGACTAGCATACAGGATGGTGAATAATTTTAGGTCCGCCATTTCGGCTAAACATCCTCACATAGAGGGTAAACCTGTGGGTGAACACCCGTTAATTTGTAAATTATTGCACAGCGTTCGTATGCTTCGTCCTCCTCTTCCAAAATATTAATCTCTTTGGGATGTCAACATTATACTAAAATTCTTGGTGGCTTGGCTGGCCAATGACGGTCTTTTAAGAAAACAGTCGTCAGCAAAATTGACTATGCTACTTAGTTTAATTTCATGCAGAAGAGTTTCTGATGTTAAAGCCTTGGACATTACAGATAGAGTTTTTGCGGGAGTATCTTTTCGCATCTCTAAACGTACGAAATCAAATTCTAAATGTATCAGCTACCCAGCTCTCAGAGATAATTCTAAACTATGGGGGTCATTTCAACCCTGGCGGTACGGGACCGCCAGGGCTGAAATGACAGAAGCACCGCCAACAGGCTGGCGGTGCGTCCAGGGACATTACGACCGCAGCGGAAGCGCCGCGGTCGCACCGCCGGGTACGGCGGTTTTCCGCCACAATGGCCCGGCAGTTGTAATCCGCCAGGCCCATGCGGCTTTTCACTGTCTGCTCTACAGACAGTGATAAGCGCGACGGGTGCAACTGCACCCGTCGCACGGCCGCAACACCGCCGGCTCCATTTTGAGCCGGCTCCCATGTTGCGGCCCACATCCCCGCCGGCCCAGCGGGGATGTCAAAATGGGCACCGCGGGAGTGCGGTCGCATTGGCGGCCGCACAGTGATTACAACTCCGCCCGCCAATGTTGTAATGAGGCCCTATGTGTGGTAAATTGTCTAAACGTTTATAACGATGTTACTAGAGAATTGCAAAGAAATGTAAATGGGCAATTATTAATTTCCTTGCAGAAACCTTTTGGCCCAGTTTCCTCAGCGACTCTCGCAAGATGGGTCAGATGGTTGTTGCAAGAAGCAGGAATCGATGGCTCTATTTTTGGAGCTCATTCTGTTCGTGGAGCTATGGCTTCTAAAGCTTTCAATTCAGGATCTAGATTGGAAGATATAATGACAGCAGCTGACTGGTCATCGGATTCTACGTTTAAATTGTTCTATCATAAGCCAATTGTTGATGTTGCTTCTGGTGTGATCACTCAGCTTTAAACTAGCATAATCCGAAGCCTCCGATCCTGACATAGAAGCTAACATTTTCTAGCTTATATGACAAGAATTTTCAATTCTATTAAGGACACGGAGGCGAGGATTATCCCGCCCGGGAGTATTTGATTAATATGACAATCATTACCTTTATCTTAATTCAGAATGTATATTGTCCCACCCTGTATTGATTATATGGTATGATATGTTAAGAGGTTACCACTTTACTCTTCTTCTTTATAGCGGAGAAACCGACCCGATGGATGTTAGAACAGTCTTCTATGCGTTGGAGGAGGTTGATTCGTTCCTGCACCGTTGTGCAATGTTTTCCAGGTTCATGATTCAGGAAGATGTCGTTGTTGGACTCTGTTTCATGAAGATGGGTTTGTTTTCAGGTTCTCTTGCCCTGGACATGCAAAGAAAGAGAACAGACTTTGCGTGCTCTGTGCCTTATATGAGATAGTGGAGCCTGATTGGAGGGTCATTACGAGGCTTTATATTTATAGGAAATGTCGTTTTTTCTGTTTTATTGTTTTTATTGGCTACTGTGTGTTGCAGTAAGGATAGAGATAAGCGTGTCCTTAATAGAATTGAAAATTCTTGTTGCGTATGCTAGAAAATTTTAGATTGCCCATTCTCACATGGAATGTTGTCTTTATGCAGCACTTGCAGAATGTGCTAACAAGCTGTCAAATGCATCTGCAGAGTACAGCTTGGTCCAGTGTGTTTCCCATTATGTAGCAGTAACTGTAAATTTGAAGGGCACTTAGAGTAGCCTTGTTGTGTAGGAACTTGAGAAAATAATGAGCTTGGTTATCTACTTGTCCCTTAACTCTGATTAGTCTGTTATATCGGAATCGTGTGTAGGTGAATCAGATGTAAAAATTGTGAGATTTAAACTAATGCAATATATATGACAATTTAGAAGAGTCTCTGTTAGCTTCTTTGCCTGACTTAGATAAAATACCTGTTTCGTGACTTATAAGCACAGCCTTTCCCCCATTTTGCAGAGTAGAGTGTTCCCTTTATGTGATTGTGAAAACTGATTTGATTAGCTTTCCTTTTTTTGAGACAACTTTGTAACTGCTTCGAATTATACATTGCCTAATGCGTTCATGTAGTGATTAGTGAATAAAAATTAATGGGATTATTTGGACTTGTAACTTTGCTAATCTTTTCACAAACCTTCATGGTTTGAAACTTAACCACTCCCTGTCTTCCTACGGGAGCCTAATGTGCTTCCTGGTATTTAAATGTATTTAATTTTCATGATTTACCTCTGTCAGTACTAAAGATTTATTAGAGAGCGCCAAATGGGCCCCCTAATTTGAGGCAGAATTTGCATGAAGCAAAGCTCTCCATCAAACACACATCTATGAGAGATCCCAAGGTTTCAAAATTCTTAGGTGATAGAACTCATTTGCATATTCATGATATTGCAGGAATCAGTGTGACACGATGTTAAGCCCCCCACTACAGGTCTCCCTCGGAAGTCCTCAGTACCTGAACCGCATGTTAGAATGTTGCAGTACAACCAGGAACCCTGACCTACTCTAATACGACCGTTCCTTAAGCCCTCGAATTAAGCAGAGCCATTCCCACCTGCCCAGGGTCTCTGAATTAAATGGTTAAGCAGATTCTGTATCAGCTGCACGGTTGGGTTTGCCACCTTTCCCAGAGAAAAAATCACATTTTATGATTCTGCAACGGTCCAGGCACAATTCTTAAGTAGAACTTTATTTGAAACGGTCTGTATTCCAATAGTCTCTAACAGGTCGCTTGCAAGCTACCAGTAGGTCACAGACTGTCTAGGAGAAGCTCCTTGTCTGCCAGAATATTCTAGAATTTGCAGCCCTGAGGTCCCCAAAGGTGACAATGAAGGACTGCTGCTTGGTAAGAAGCATTAAATAAATAAATAATAAAGAAACGCCTTCCATAGGAGTACATCGTAAAGAAACTTTTAATTTGAAAAATATTGAATCCATGAGAAGTTTAGGGCCAGATGTAGCAAACGTTTTGCGACTCGCAAACGGCAAAATTTGCCGTTTGCGAGTCGCAAAACGCGTATCCCAATGCAGAAATGCATTTTGCGAGTCGTTACCAACTCGCAAAATGCATTTCAGACTCGCAAATAGGAAGGGGTGTTCCCTTCCTATTTGCGAGTCGCATTGGGATGCAATACCATTTGCGACCGCATAATGGCATCGCAGTTACCATCCACTTCAAGTGGATGGTAACCCAATCGCAAATTGGAAGGGGTCCCCATGGGACCCCTTCCAGTTTGTGACTGGAGCCCAAAATATTTTTTCAGGCAGGGAGTGGTCCAAGGGACCACTCCCTGCCCTGAAAAAAAACCGAAACTAAAGGTTTCGTTTTTTTTTTAAGTGCAGCTCGTTTTCCCTTAAGGAAAACGGGCTACACTTCAAAAAAAAAAAACTGCTTTATTTAAAAGCAGGTCGCTAACATGGAGGTCTGCTGACGTCAGCAGGCCTCCATGTTAGCGAGTGCCTATACTCGCAATTGGGCCGCAATTTGCGACCCACCTCATGAATATTCATGAGGTGGGTCTTTGCGACCCCATTGCGAGTTGCAGTCGGTGTCTGAGACACCGTACTGCATAGCAATTTGCGACTTGCAAATTGCGAGTCGCAGGGACTCGCAATTTGCAAGTCGCAAATTGCTTTTTTGGTACATCTGGCCCTTAGTTCCTTAAAGTGCACTGCATTAATGTATTTGGAGGAGAAATGCAATACATTTAAATCTTTCTTTTTTCTTCCTCTTTCTTCCTTTAACTGTTTCTCTTTCTTTTTCTCTTTCTTTTTTTTTCAATATTTATTTTTCTCTTTCTTTTGTCCTTTTCCTCTCTTTTAACCTTTCTTTTTTCTTCTTTCACTGTCTATTGTCTTTCTTTTTCCTCCTCCTTCATTTTCACTTTTTTCCCTCCTTCATTTTCTCCTTCTTTCATTCTCTTCCTAGCTTTTCTTTCTCTTTCTGTTTTACATAGTTGCTTTCTGGTTCTTTCTCTCTCTAGCTCTTACGCTCGCTCGTTTTCTTTTTTCTTTGTGTTTCTTCCCTCGTTTGTCTCTATTTCACCTTTGTTCCTTCTTTAATCTCTTTCTCTTCTGCTCCTCTTTAGTCTTCCTTTCTTTCCCCTTCTCTGCATTTTTCTTTCTCTTCTTGTCTTCTCTCATGCTGTTTTCATCAGTAATTGTTTCCTTTATTCCCTTTTCCTTTCTTTTGTTTCTTTGTTACTTTTTTGTCACCTTCCTTCTTTTATTTCTTTTTCCATTTATTCTCTCCTTTTTCCTCTTCTTTCTTAATCCCTTCTTCATCTTCCATCTTTATTTTACTCTGCCTACGTCTCAACTTTCCACCCCTCTGCCCTTCCTTCATCTTTTCTTTCCTTCTTTCTTCCCTTATTGGTTCTTTTTTTTCACACACTACTCATAATGAAAAGTAAAGCGACATAGTTGGCCCTTTGGGACCACACAAATACACATTTCCCAATACAGCCCCTTTGCCATTATTGGTGAGTTCTGTCTATAGTAGGATTTGGTGTTTTAGGGGCAGTGTTTAAGTGGTGTGCCCATGTTTCGCTGTTATCTAATACATAATTAGAACATTGGAATGTTGGCATGTCCATTGAAGACAATGGAGTGCTGCGGGCTTTTACAGGCCGGTAAAAGCCCGCAGCGCCAACATTCCAATGTTCGCTTTGTTCACAGCAACAGCTGTGAACAAAGCCTCACGGAGCCCGAGGGGATTTAAATCCCCTCGGGCTCCGTGAAATTTTTTTTTTTTTGATAGAACATTCTGCCCTGTGTGGCAGAATGTTCTAATAGCCTTAGAACCCGCCGTAGCGGGCTCTACCGGCTATTAAAGTCCCTCTCCCTTGTTAAATGCCCTTGCCTTCGGCTCGGGCATTTAACGCGGGGAGCGGGCCTTTAATAGCCGGTAGAGCCCGCTACGGCGGGTTCTAAGGCTATAATAATGCAGTAGCACAAGATGGGTTTCCTAGATCAGAAGTAGTCCTCACTGCTTGAAAGTTTGGAGACCCCTGTTGTATTGATTTTTTAACATGGCCTTTCTATATTTGTTTTCTTTAAATATCTATCATGGGTCATTGAGGCCGATGTAGAACACATTTTAACGTTTGTTTTTCTTACATTTACTGTTTAAAGCATGTACTGATAAGGGGGAAATAATTCAGCTTTAGGTGATGTTGGGACTGAAGAGCCCCCCTCATGGTAATCGATGTGCACCCCTGCATTGAGTGCTCCAAGTGTTCTGATGGCTGGATCTCTAATGCTGATTTTTGTTGTTATGAGCAATCACGGATCATCCATGTATGCCATGAGTTAGGCCTGTCTCACAGATGCAGTCTTACTGGAGTGGAAAGGGAACCCAAAGTGCTAACCTCATAGTGGTGGTGAAAGGCGACTGTGGGAGGAGGAGAAGCTCTGCATGACTTCTGTCTGTGACTAGGACTGGGCGGTCAAAGCCTGCTAGTCTCCCCACTAGGTGAAGGGCCATCACCCAGGGAATCCAAGATAACCTACCCTGGAGCCTAGAGCACCTGCGCCTGCCTGCTTGCCAAGACCAGGGTGCCCTGTGACAAAGAGGAAAGGGTTGGAGGGAGTTAAGTCCATTTGGTAATCCTGGCGTATGAACTCCCTTAGAAAGATGCAAGGAGACCACTTCTGCACTGAACAGGTCGTTGCCCTTGTGCAGGACAAAGGCGGCAAACCTTATATGTCAGAGGAGGCCCATGTGAAATGAGCCGTGAACTTCAGTGTGCCGAATGGGTCATTGCTTGTGTGCAGTGAGGAAAAGTGATCCCATATGCTAGGAGGGAGTGCAGCAAAGTAAACAGTGACCATCGCTGTGCCGGACAGTCCGGGGCCCATGTGCAGTGAGGAGCCGGCAAACCTATATGCCAGGAGTGGCCACCTTTAGAAGACTGGCATGCAGAGATGGCTGTAGCTCTTGAGTGGTGGTGAGTCGGTGACCCCGTATGTCAGGAGGGGCCGCCACAAAGGAATCTGCTTTGCAGATCGGGTCAGAGCATATGTGCAGTTCATATATAACGACGCCGTATGTCAGAGGCAGTCACAGGGGACCAGCAAGAAGTGTAACCTGATCTGGATCGTTGCCAGACGTGTGAGGCCGCTGTGAGGACACCATCGCACCTGCACTGAGGCAAAAAAGTAGCATCGGGCTCTTCATGCTACTTCCCCCCTAACCATGGATTGGAACAAAGACTTCCCCGGTCAGGAGGAGCCACAAAGAACATTCAGTCTCTGCAGTTGCACAACCATGTGTGAGGACCTCGAGGACTACCGAACACAGCTCACACAGTTCGTGTGCAACAAACTCACCTGAATGAGCCACCACCAATCCAGTGCCTGCAGAAGTGGCATGCACCGGAACTCCGGTTGCTCTGATCCTGCTGGTGTGAATAAGACTGATTTAGGGCCAGGCCGGGGGTGGGGGAATTTGCCTGCTAGAAAGCGCTTCTGCGCTGGAACACTTTTGATTTTAATATAGAGTCGAGGTGGACTCTTGAGACTCTGACTGGAGTTACCCTGGATGTTGCTTATAGTGAAACGGAATAACCACTGTCATAAGAGGGAGGAGGAAGTGGGACACAGGGACCTGCCTAAGAAACACTACAACCCTGCCCTCACAAGGACCACAATAACCCTGAGAGTCAAATGCTAAAGGGGTACTTGGCCCAGTTGCTCAGGTTCCACAGTAAGTCAAGTGCCGGGAATTTAGGAGTAAAAGGCTACAACCCCCACGGTTGAGCCTAGTAACCCTTGTTTGCACTCTGGCCCTCTGAAAGAGGTACTAATAGATGATTTTCCTATTTTGTGTACCGGCAGAGACATTAAAATACTGATCTTGCAAACCTACACACAGTCTGTGCAACCATCAGGGAGGGCTTTCGAGCAAATAATTTTAAACAGACAGTGGCAAAACCAGGTCAGAAATGGTAACAGGCCTGATGAGTCAGTACCTGCCTGGTAGGAGCTTGTCCAACCTTCACCGACATAGCCCATCACTTGAGTGAAGTATGTGATGTAGTAGTATCATGCGATCGGCAAATAGAGAATGCCTCCCTCAAGCCTGCACCTGTAGTCCGCCAAGCCTTTGAATACCTGTGAAGGCTTTCGGCTGGCTTTGGGGTGATGCTGGCAATTGATGGAGTACTTCCAGGACTAGTGGGTGCTTTAGCAACCCTCAGCGTGTGTCATGCTGGCAGAATACTGATTGTGCGTGAGAATCGTCTGTCTCAGTGTGACTCTTGTCTAGTTCTGTATACTCAAATTCTCTTGCCGTTACTCATAAATACTCAGGAACTGGTAGTAGCAATTTGGGCAGTTTTTTAAAACTTCTAAGCAGTCAACAGCTCAGATCGACAAGGTGGATGTCTTTCCTAAAACTGAGGAAGATCGTAAAATAATACTGAAAGTCTTTAGCTTTGTTTTTGCAACTTGTTTTAGGGTTTCCAGGGCCAGGCCACATGTTGGACATCATCCCGTCTTCACTCCGGTATTATTGGGGTCACACCTGGTAGATCAACTAAGCCCCGGAAGATAAAGTCCCCTTTTCTTAGAAAAGGAAAACTGGCAGGTGTCTTCACTGTTCCTTTAGTTAGTTATGTCCTGATAAATAGGAGAGTGATTGGAGTAAAAAAAACTGTCAGAAAACCTTTTGTCTTCAGGAGATAATGAACTGGTGCCTCCCCCGGTACTCTAAATCAATGTGCAAACAAGGGTTGTTATTTCACAGTTAAATGGTTATTTATTACACAGTAATTGGCTACATAATAAGTATATCAAAATGATAACAATCATTATAAATAACTCGGAGATAATATGCAAATCAAGGCAATGGCTAATGATGTCCCAATCATATCTTATCACACATCTCTAGATTGGCATCAGACTAGCAGTTGAAAATCAGCCCATCATCATTTATCCTAAGAAACTAGTCCACATGTTTAACTCAACCCTGCACTGGTACCTTCTATACCTTTATGCAAATAGTGTCTTAGGGAGCAAGGAGGGGGTCATGCATAGTTAGCTCATGCTTTCCTGCGGAAGCTTATAGCAGCTACTGAAGCTTATGCTACCTCCCTCTTCATTCCAAGGCAGACATCTCCAAGGTGCCCTTTCGCTGCATCTTTATTTTTCAATTAGAATCCGTGCACCAGAGAAGTGGAAAGTTTTCGGTCTCTCTCCTGTTAGTTCAAAGCATGATATAAAACATGGAGTTTTTAAGCAGGAAACATGGCAATTGAGCATGCAAATCATTCAAAACGTTGGGGTCTGATTTAGAACTCGGCAGACGGGTTACTCAGTCACAACAGTGACAGATATACCCTCTGCCAAAATATAAATTTCAGAGCATATAATGGGATTTAGATTTCGGGGGACGGGATATCCGTCACTGTTATGGCAGACTAACCCGTCCGTTGAGTTCTAAATCAGGCCCTTAGTCTGTTAAATGCAGTCATTTCTGCATGTACAAGGTCTGTTTTGCACGTAACATGTATTATTAGTATACAAAAGCTCTGACACACATGACAAATCCTTCATGACTCTTATCTAGATGACTGGAGGATCTATTTTCTGGTGGAGTCCAAGACCAAGGTGGATAAGAGTACAGTGTGCCACCTCTTTGCTTGCCATTAGTTTGCCCATAAATCTCATGAAGTCCTATGGGACTGCATCCCACCCCGCATCTAGAGCTCATTGGAGCATATTTCTAGATTCTGTGTGCTGCGGTCTTTCTTTCGAAGAAGAGGGATCTAGGATTGCCAGGCAGGCATGTTGGCCTGGAAACTGGCTCCAGCCAGGGTCTATCTTTGAGTCCTGAGAGAAATAGGGCATTGTCACAAGGGTCACAGCAGATGTCACTTTTGTTTTGAAACTAACTCTGAATATTAAGTGGGTTTGTGTTTGTCTGGTCCTACAGTCATCCTGTGTGTTCATGATCCCATGAGCTTGCCTGCAGCTGAGACCCCTGGTCTGACTTCTGACCCATAAACCTTTTGCCAGGCCCAAACCTTTCTTTTTAATACATATAAATCACCCCTACGCTAGGCCCTGGACAACCCAGAGGGCACAGTGCAATGTATTTTAAAAGCAGGTGTTAGACTTTTCATCCTTGGTGTGGTCTCCCTTAACGTTTTGCCTCTGTTTCCCAGGTTGTTGATGTGTGCTGGACTCTGTTTTTGCTGTTTTTGTTACTCTGGGCACTTTACCACTGCTAACCAGTGCTAAAGTGCAAGTGCTCCTATACGAAACACGTTTGTAATTGGTTCATCCATGATTGGCATATTTAATTTACTAGTAAGTCCCTAGTAAAGTGCACTAGAGGTGCCCAGGGCCTGTAAATCAAATGCTACTACTGGGCCTGCAGCACTGGTTGTGCCACCCACATTAGTAGCTCTGCAAACATGGCTCAGGCCTGCCACTGCAGTGTCTGTGTGTGCAGTTTTAAACTGTAAATTCGACTTGGCAAGTGTACCCACTTGCCAGGCGTAAACCTTCCCTTTTCTTACATGTAAGACACCCCTAAGGCAGGCCCTAGGTAGCCCCAAGGGCAGGGTGCAGTGTATGGTTAAGGTAGGACATATAGTAATGTGTTTCATATGTCCTGACAGTGAAATACTGCTAAATTCATTTTCACTGTTGCAAGGCCTGTCCCTCTCATAGGTTAACATGGGGCTACCTTTAAATATGTTTAAAGTGTAGATTCCCTTTTGGAGCGGACAGACATGTGGAGTTAGGGAGTCTGACCTCACAATTTAGAAATACATCTTTTAGTAGAGTTGATTTTAAGATTGTGTGTTTGAAAATGCCACTTTTAGAAAGTGAGCATTTTCTTGCTTAAACCATTTCTGTGACTCTGCCGGTTTGTGGATTCCCTGTCTGGGTCAGTTTGACAGTTGGGCTGGTTGCAAATCTCACTAGACAGTGACACAAAGGGAGCTGGGGTGTAGTCTGCATTTCCTGATGAGCCATCTGTGCTCGTAGAGAGGGGAGGAGTGGTCACTCACACCTGGAAGGGCTGTGCCTGCCCTCACACAATGGGTCTCCAACCCCCTGATGTGTGTCTTGGGCCTGCCCTGGGCAAGGCAGGATTTCACAAACAAGAGAGACTTTTCTTTGAAGTAAACCTACTTCTAAGGGCAAAATGGGTATAAGAAGGGCACCCAAAACCACAGACTTTAGAACACTTCTGGAAACCAAGAGGAACCTCTGCCTGGAGAAGAGCTGAAGAACTGAGGAAGAAGAGCTGCCCTGCCTGTGACTGTGCTTTGTGGAGCCCTCCTGCAGTTGCTGCTTCTGCCTGTGCTAGGGGACAAAGACTGGACTTTGTGTTGCCTTCCTTCTTGTGAAGAACTCTCCAAGGGCTTGATTTAGAACTTGCCTCCTGTTGTTTGAAGTCTCAGGGATAGCAAAGACTTCTCTCTGCCAGCACCTGGAGCCTCTGCTGAAACTCCTACTCTGCCAAGTGGTGCCCATCCAGTTCCTGGGACCCTGAAAGGAGAAGCTGGCAGCCTAAGAGTGAGAGATCCACGCACCGACCGCTGTGTGAGGAAAAGATCGACACGACTCCGATCTGCGGCTGACAAGTCGACGTGCCACCGGCTTCGTGGCTGAAAATCGAGGCTCGCCTGCAACGCGATCGGAAGATCGACACCCGCAGCTGGAGAAATGACATCGCTGGCGGAGACTGGTGAGATTGCAACCCACTCTGTGTGGTTTTCGGATCATCGTGTGGCAGGATTTCTGACGCAGACATCGCTGGGCGTGCAAAAACAACGCAAGGCCTGCCCGGACCCGAGAGTACGGTTCGAATTGACACATCGCTGTCCTGCGGAGACACGCCGACTCGACTGAAGGAGAACCGACGCACGGTCTCGCTCGTGAGTGATATTGATGCATCTCAAGCCCTTTTTGATGCACACTCACCCGTGCAGGGTTATTTTTGACGCACCCGGGTACATTTCCACGCTAACAGCGTTAGCGTTGTGTTTAAAATTACCTGAAGACTTTTTTTTTGTTTTTAATTGATAACCTGACTTGTATATTGTGGATTTTTGTTGTTTTGGTCTTGTTTTGTTTAGATAGATATTTTCTATGTTTCTAAACCTGTGTTGTGTCATTTTGTAGTCTTTTCATTAAGTTACTGTGTGTGTTGGTACAAATACTTTACACCTAGCACTCTGAAGTTAAGCCTACTACTCGTGCCAAGCTACCAAGTAGGTGAGCGAGGTTAGCTGAGGGTGATTCTCCTTTACCCTGACTGCCAACCAAAGACCCCATTTCTAACAGTAGGACTTGTACTTCTAATTCTTATTTGTCCTAGTTGTGAAAAACCCTTAACCTGTTTTTCATTACTGCAATGCCTACCTCTGTCATTGAATAACATTTAAGTTGCCTTATTACGTTTTATCGGTGTAATATCCAAATGGGAAGGGATAACCAGTTTATGTTTGTTGTCTCTGAAATCACAATTTAAAATCCTAACTTATGGTGAGGTTGGATTTTAAATGGCAGTTCTTAAAATAAGTTGGCATTTGTCTTGTCTTAGCCATTCAATGCCCGTAGCCTATTTATGGTCACAGCGCAGGGTGTATTCCTTCTACACAGCTGCACACAAATGGGAGCTTAAGTGTGACTGGATAGGCCATCACTGGTAGGATGGGAGGCAGGAGCTGGTCAGACCCCCATTTGGACTTAAATAGGCTGTGTCCTGCCTCAACACAAAGGGCTGCATACCCTCTGTAGTTAGTCCAGAGCCAGGGCATGGAAAGAAGAGTATCTATGGACTTCAAAGACATGCTTCTATAAGCTTCTCCCTACTTCAAAGGTACATCTGTGTATAGAAGAAGGACCTCAGACACCAACTCTTCTGTACACTTCTGGATATGTGGATAGTCTGCCTGAAAGAAGGACTGCTATGCTGCTACAAGGACTGCCACTCTACTGGACTGTTGCTCTAAAGGTGTACTGACCTGCTGCCCTCATGCCTGGGTAAGGAGAAATGGACCTGCAACTTCATTACAATCCCAGGGCACCAGAGTGACTCAAAGGCCTAGACTTACAGCCTCCTGATCTGAGTCTTTGGGGCACAAAATACTTCCCATCCACCTCCTGGACCAAACTGCAGTGCATTCCTGACCCCCGGGCCTGTTCGCACCAGCATCACGTCGCTCGCATCGAAATCCAGCGCGAGCCATCACGATCCTATCTCTTGGCAAAGCAGTATCGACGGCCCGCGGGGGATTGCCAGCGTGAAGCTCCAGCCTGCCAGTCCACAAGGCGCAGATTGCTCTTCGAACCAGGCCGACTACCACCTGCATCGCTCCCCTTACTCCATGTGACCCTCTCCAACGTGAACAGGACTCTTGGTACAAAACTTGAGAAGAAAAGCTTCAGCAGTACTAATCTGGGACTGCATCCGGCCCACGCTCCATCACGATCTGCTCGAACATTTGACTTTGATAGCTGCAGTTGGCTCTTTATGCTCTTGGGTGCTATATTGCAGTTTAATCTTAAAACATTCAAAACACTCGTTCTGCTGATTGGATTTTTGTTGGTTTAGTCTTGTTTTATTATATTCTGCTCTATGGTTCCAACTTGGCGTGGGGCCTTTTTGTGTGCTGTTTTAACTGTTTAACTGTTTGAAGTTTTGCACAGGTACTTTACACATTGCCTCTAAGTTAAGTCCGACTGCTCTGTGCCAAGCTACCAGGGGTTTGAGTATAGGGTAATTTGGGGTTTGCTTGAACCTTACTCTGACAAGGATTGTGGCTGCTGCTTGACCAGGGCTCACACCCTAGTCAACCACCCCTGCATATGATGGACTTTACTGATATTCCATGGTGTTAGGAAGATGTATGATAGAGCTTGACCATGTGTAATAGTAATATATGAAATGCCAAACTTGTATTTTGATGACAAGCTGATATTTATTCTAAAACTGAAAATATTTTTTATAGGAGGCATTTAGTTTATTTTTACAAAATTATAAGTTTGTAGTTGATAGCAGGATGTGTGTAATTTCAGAAACTGATAAGTTGGTGTGTGGATAAAGTGACATCATTTCTATATTATGTATTTAAATGGATATGTGAGTGATAATTTATAGTATGTATGAGACGTTGTGACACAATGGGATGTCTTTTGTGATAGACAAATTTGAGGCTATGGATGTAATTTTAAGAGTTTGATAGAGCAGATTTACTAATTAAATCTACTACATCTATTTATATGTACTTAATGTAGCACAATCAGGCCTAGAGTTGACGTAACTGAGCTTCAGACTGCCTGTACTGACGTGCTGTGTTACTTTATGTTTTAAGGGCCTGCTGGAGACCTTTTCCATTAACTGAAAATATTCCAAATGGGATTCATTCTGTGGTGAAGTTTCTCGTACTGTGTTTAACTTATGCTTTGACTGAAATCATCCTGGTGATGTTCTGTAATGTTGCAAATAATCAAGGCTGTTGCTGCCTAAAGCAGCAACTGTTGGCCTATCCGTTTATATGGTTTATTGTTTAGCAGTGTAAAGTACTTTCCCTTTTATGTATAAATAAATAATGATGGTTAGGCTGTCTTTAGAGTAGCCTGTTTTATGCAACACAGTTTCTGCAGTGGTGATTGTTTATATCATGTAACCACATTAGTTCAACCCTATGATATGATGCCAGCTCATGCTATGTCGAGTGTTTTTATCATTCTGCTGAGGACATAAAAAAGCGACAATTCTGGGATATATGCCAGACCTTTCTTTGCCTTCATACCGAGCAGTTCCCATATCGCACTGTTATTTAATTCTGTACTTAGAATATTTTTGATTTCCAGACCTTTTGTTCACTTTAAGGAAGGCAGACAGTCTGTCATTTAACTTTATACTTAGATTTTACTCTTGCCTTGTGAGCTATATTGATGCTGATTTAAACTATCTTTTTGTTTGGGTTTGGCCATGCAAGATGGCCTCGTCGTCCCGGCATTATCCTGCGGCATCCTGCTGCATCTAGCTGTCTGGGCGGTCGCATTGCCACCACAGATCACCCCACAGCGGTCCAGGCCCTGTGAGTGCAACTTTGGCGACGAGGGGTGCAGGATTGCCCTCCTGGTTGCGGAGCCCACACGGACTGGGGTGGCCTGCAAGCTGCGGCCAAAGTCCATGTGCTCTGCCTGCGCCGGGAGTGGCCTGCGCAGCTGGGAATCCTCAAGCGGCCCAGGAGCGTCCTGATTGCCATTGCTGAGGACGCATGGTGTGCGCCCCCCAGAGCTGATCAGGAGGTGCACAGGTGACCATCACCATATCCGAGGGATTTGCGGCCTGTTGTGAGCTTAGATGTCCTGTCTGCACCCACTAACACCTGTTTGGAGTATTGGGGCCTATGGTACTTCTACTCGTGACTCCTTTGTGTGGCAATGAAGCACTGAGGGTGCGGCGGCTGGAGGGCTCCCTCCAACCTCCACTGAGGTTGACAAGTGGAGAAGTTGCCCGCTGTAAGTGACAGGGTGGGCGAGGAGCATGGGCCTGCCAGCCAGTTGGCCTACTTGTTGCGCCTCTGGAGAATTTGCTGTTTCCTGAGGGCCCTCCTACTACACCGTGAGCTAGCCCAGTGGAGGGGGGCCTGTGTTCCTGGGGCCCTGGGACCCCCTGATTTCTCCTGTTGCCCCGCTGGGGTGACTGGACTACGGGCCTGGTGGACTTGAACCTCCTCCCTGTACAGAGTCGCCGAGCACCCCCCACACTGTGTGCCTTGTGGCTTAGGAGTGCAGCTGGCCCGAATTTATGCCCAGAAATACTCTGCAGCTGTATTGGAGCCCGGTGAAAGTTTTTTGGGGCCGTGGTGGGTGTCCATGCCCTGAGGCCCCTGCCCGCGGGTCACTGGCTTGAATGAACAAGGGGGCGGTGGTGGAGCCTAAGCTGTAGGTTGAGGGACACTTGTGGTCATTTGTGCGTCTTTATAGCCCAGTCGTCGGGCCTGCCTCCTTATATGACCCGAGAGCTGGTTGGGGTCCAGAAGGTCACTGTTGTGGGAAAGGCATAGAAATCTGGAAATGACCCAGGCTCTAGAGGTGGCAGCACTAGGGATCTTGGTGTGCACAGTAATCAATGGGGGTGTCCCTCTGGCCTTCGGCTTGAGGAGGAACAGACAGCCCAGCCCCGCGCAGCGAAACACCATGGAGAGGTACACCACTCTTGCCCCATCCTCACAGTGGCAAACCAGACTGGGGGGCATAAGGGAGGGTCAAGAAACAGGACTATGCACTGGAGAACCCTCTCTGTGGAGCTATTGGCAGCTATGCAGGGCTATAGGGCAGCTTTTGAAGGGAAAATAGAGACAGTGGCAATCAAAGTGAACGTCCTCCGAGCAGATCTTCAGTCCGAGGTGGCCACATTGCCGAAACAGATAGCTGTGTTTCCTCTAAGATCGGAGGCGCAAGCGGATATAGCGGCGGTGGGTCGGGCCATAATGATATCCATTTTCTGGGGTTTCCAGAATGGGCTGCAGGGGGTGCTACAGAAAGTTTTGTGAAGCGATGGATCCGAGATGTGATGAGGCCGACAGGGCTGTCCCCCTTCTTTGTGATTGAGAGGGTGCATCAGTCGTTGGTGGCACCCCCTCAACCTGGAGCACTGCTGTTGGTCATCATAGCCCATATCCTAAACTAAAAGGGCAGAGATTGTATCCTTCATGCGGCCCGGGAGATGAATTCAGCACACTTTGAGAATCACAGGTTGTCCATCTACCCTGACTTCAAAAGTAGGGTGCAGGGGGCCCAGAAAAGCTTTCTGGAATTTAATGCCAAGTTACGATCCATGGCCCTTCGTTACATATTAATGTATCCATCTTGATTGAAGGTTTTGTTTGGGGGCAAATCCCACTTCTTTGATACACCAGAGGATGTTTGGCAGTGTCTGGAGGTATGGGACAAGGTGGTCAGCAAACAGGTAGGCTCCTGGCAGGCAGGTGTCAGAGGTTCCCTGGGAGCTCGCTGCCCGGACTGCAGAACAAGGAAGGCGCCCACGTCTGAAGAGACCTTTGAGCCTGGTGGGGAGAGTTCGGCCAGTATTGTGATCCAAGGGGACGGTACTATTGCGCTGGCTTCCCCAGTCTGCATCTCCGATTCTCGTGGGGAGATGCCTGCTCGGGAAGCTGCACTGGACATGGGTGAATACGCTGCCTAATTTGTGCCAGTTTACTGTAACATGTTAATTGCATCTTTCTGCTTTCTCTTTCCTTTCCCATCTCTACTTCTGGGGTGGGGGTTGACCTACTGTGGTGATTATGCATCTTTGTTGTGCTGACAATATCCTGGAATGGTTTGTACTGTGTTCTGGTACAGCACCTTCTACTGTACAGGAGTCAGCCTCTTTACAGTTAGTGATAGGCAATGGTTGTGGCTTTGGGGTTTAGACTGTGGGTCCTGACAGCAGGGATCTTAATGAATATGCAGTAAGCTTTGTTATTGTTTTACTGTTTATCCGGGGTGGGGGTTGCTCAAGCTGAGGGTGTTGGAATGTCCTGTGTCCCTGTGGTTACCAAGCGCAAGATGTTGATTGCAGCGCATGTGAGATACTGAGTGCCTATTAAGAACCAAACCCCTTAGTTGAGCTGGAGGATGTTACAGAAAAAGACAACCTACTTACAGTATTAGATCCTCCCTGTGTAAAAGGAAAATCAAGTATTAGATTGATATCATGGAACATAGCTGGCTTAGCAAGGAACCTTGAGGATGTGGTATGGTGCTCCTATATTGAGAACTACGACATCATACTCCTACAAGAAACTTGGATTGTAGAAACCCCCCATAGGCTGGGGTATAAAACCTATTGTTCCCATGCCATTCCATCAACTAGAGGGAGAGCCTCAGGAGGACTGGTCATCTGGGTTAAAGTGACCCTAGAAATAGATGTCACCCCGCTACCCATCCCCTCCCCGGACATACTAGGCCTTAAAATCAAAACAAGAGGGAAAGAAACTATACATCTAATAAATATATATAACAGACCGTTCCCTTCTAACAAGGAATCAGAGGTAGTAGAACTCTTGGACTCCGTTCTAGACTCATTAGGAGATAATGCAAAGGTGTTAGTTGGTGGAGATTTTAACTGTAAATATGAGCCTATCCCGGGGTTGGAAAAATTATTTGACGATCAAGATGCTGCTAATGACATCCTGCCCTTAAAATCCGTAAGTGCAGCTAAAGGCACAAAAGCCGCCTTACAGATTTTACAGTTGACTGTGGCGCATGACCTAAGGGCCTGTAATGGTCGATTTCGCTCAGACAGACCAGCAGCCCCAACCTATTTTAAGAGAAATTTCAGATCCCATATAGATTTTGTAATGGCTACCCGGAATATATGGGACCAAATAACCGATTTCAAGATAGACCTTAGGACGGAGAGTGATCATTTTCCCCTCCTACTATGGCTGGATTCTCAATCATTCATTATTAAATCCAAAGAAGAGACCCTATTAAATACCACGGTCGCGGAACTAGAGGTAACTAATAACAGGCGTGCCCTAAGATGGCCCTATATCTTGGGAACTGAAATAACGCTGATAAATATATACAATGTATTTACTGACACGGTAGGAGGCCTTCAGACAGCATTAGTGGGAACACAAGGTGTGCTTGACATACATCTTAAGCTGGTAGACGCATTAACCCCACTATTGAGCAAAATCTATAAAAAAAATGGTAATAGGAAACGGAATGATCTTGAGGCAGCGAACCCATGGTATAATAAAGACTGTCGTATAGCAAAATCAAGACTAATCCAGGCAGTAAAATCCGGGAACAGCTTGGATATAAAAAACAATAGACTAGCCCACAAAAAAATGCTGGCCCAAGCTAAAAAAACATGGGATGAAAACTTCTGGGAGGATCTCTTGAATGCAGCTAAGCTACGGGATCAGAGTATGTTCTGGAACTTAATCGCTAATGGAAATAAGCAGGGCAGATCAACAAAGGATATTTTCCTAGATGAAAATACTTGGTGCGACCACTTCACTAAGCTCTATGCTAACAAACAGGAGAATTTGCCCTTTGAGTACCATGAGACAAATTCAGAGATAAGTGTTACTCCATTAACCTTTAGTTTAGAAGAAACTAATAAGGTTTTATTAGCTGTGAAATTGGGCAAAGCCCCAGGCCCTGATAAAATCCCCGGAGATCTTCTAAAATATGATGTGGATGTGTGGGGGCCTTACATAAATTACTTGAGTAATTCCATTGTGGCAGGCACACCAATCCCCGATTCCTGGAAAGGGGCAGAAATTATGACAATTTTTAAAAAAGGTGATCGCTATGATCCAAGTAATTACCGCCCAATAAGTTTGATAGACTCATTTCAAAAGATATATGCCAGACATATTTTAAACAGGCTTTTAGATTGGATTGAAGAGACTAAAATATTAACTAAATATCAGGCTGGCTTTAGAATAAAAGTAAGTACGGTTGACCAGGTGTTTAGGTTCATGTGCATCTGTTGGAAGTATATAAACATAAGGAAGGGTAGCCTCCATGTGGCATTCATGGATCTAAGGGCCGCCTTTGACCTTGTTCCTCGCAATTTGTTGTGGTCTACATTAAGAAACATGGCGGTCCCTGGGGAACTACTTAAAGAACTTATCAAGCTTCACACAGGGAACTATGCAAAAATTAGGTGGGGTAAAGAAGGTGAGACCTCAAGGGCCATACCTGTAGACCGTGGTGTGCGCCAAGGCTGCGTGTTAGCTCCTACACTTTTCTCACTATATGTTAATGATATTCCAATCTATTTAAGGGATTGTGTACATGACTCACCGAAGCTAGGTGGCGAGCCGGTTACGGCACTACTATTTGCCGATGACACCATCCTCATTTCTCAAACTCCGAGAGGTTTACAGAATTTGGTGGATTCTTTCCAGAAGTATTGCGTGGGGAAGGGGCTAGAAATAAATCCTACCAAAACAAAGTATATGTCAATAAACTCCAAGAAATCCCTCAGGAATAATCTGTCCTTGGATAACCAAAAACTGGAACAGGTAGGGAGTTTCAATTATCTGGGGATGATGCTGGATAGTAACCTGTCCTGGAAAGGGCAGATGGATAAAAGCATCCTAGCCCTTAAACAAAACTCAATGCCTATTTTAAAAATACACGGAGCCAGTTACTCTAAAGCAATCTCACCAGCACTGGAAGTATATAAAGCAAAGGCCCAATCGACCGCCCTTTATGGCGCTGAACTCTGGGGATTCCATTGCAATAACAACTTTGGAAAAACGGAAAACCATTTTGTACGAAGGCTACTTAAAATACCGACAAGAACCCCCCTAGTCCCTGTTTTCCTTGATATTAATCTTAAAAGAGCAGACTATCAAGCATTATTAAGACCATTGCTGTATTGGGTCAGGCTATGGGTAACCCCGGAGTTGAGTGATTACAAGAACGGACTGACTGAACTAACTCAGATAGATGGACATATGAATACCCCTTGGTTAAAATATGTATCTAAGTGGTACGAGAGATTAGGTTTATCACACCTATGGGAAGCTCCACAGAACATGACAACATGTACCAGGAAAAATGTAAAGGACACTTTTTGGTCTTATGTCAACGGAGAGCTATTGCATAGTTCATCGATTGGTACTCTGACTTTGAATTTTTTAAACATAAAAGATACACCTAAATTCGAACAATTTTTGGATGAGGTCGGCCCTCCTCTGGCAAAAACACTTTATTTACAGTTTAGGTACGGGGTCTTACAGATTAATGCTTACACATGCAATTGGGGAGGGGTAAAAGGATGTGAACTCTGCACTCTCTGTACCTTAGGGGCTAAAGAAGACGTTGTTCATTTACTCTTCTTTTGCCCAGTATACAAGAAACCAAGGGATCGGTGGATCAAACCCGTTTGTAAATATGTGGGGGTCAGATCCTATAAAGAAGCAGTGCGCATATTTCAGTCCAATACTTCACAACTAGTGGTGTTTGGCACAAGCAGATTCCTATATAATGTGTACCTTATCAGGAATCGACTTGGTCACAAATTGTAACGCTTTGTCAGGTGGCCCGCTCATCCCCCTCCTTGCAAAGGTATATGATGCACTGTTTTATCGACAAGTTGAATTTTTTTTTCTTTTTTTTTTTCTCTTAGTTCTGGTTTTTAATTATTTTTAATTATTTTATAAATTGTTATTTATATTTTTTTTTATACACTTAATGATACTGCTTAATCATGGGGACATCCATATACTTCTTGCCAACTGTATGTATTGTATCTTATATTTTATTGTATAATGTATTTATGTATGTCGTATTTATTTCCTGTCCTGACTTTTATGGCAATATTTGCCGAAATAAAGTAACGAACGAACGAGTGCCTATTTCTCCTTTGCTAGAATACTTCATGATGGCAGTGGGTTGGGTGGGAACAGAGGTTGGTTCCTGAGGGATGGAGTTGTAAAATCGCATGGCGTATGATACCATTATCATAACCTGGAATGTTAAGGGTCTGAACAGCTACACTAAAAGGTATAGGGTCACTTTGTTCCTACACATAGCCTGTATACAGCAAACTCATTTAATGGGGGCAGAATCTCAGAAGCTAGGGAAGAAATGGAGGGGTTAGTTGTTTTTAGCTACATACTCCTCTTACGCCAAGGGGGTGGCCATTTGGATTGCACCTGGGATTCCCTTCCGGCAGAGTGAGACAGATATAGAGGGTCGCTATTTACTGCTACAGGGCACACTAGATGAGCACACTAGATGGTAAGCCACTTCTGGATATCTACATGCCTAATTCTGAAGATAAACGCTTCTCTGAACATATTCCGGACCTCATGGAAGATAGTGTAAGGACTCCGGCGATCTGCGGAGAGGATTTCAATTGTGTTCTGGATGGGGACCGCCTTCTGCCCAGGCAGGGTACCAAGCCCCTGATGACCTCCTCCCTTGCTGCAGTTATGCTAAACCTGGTGTTCCGTGGTAGCTGGCGCTCTGCATCCTGGGGGTCGGGAGTATGCCTGCCATTCCCTTACTCAGAACTCCAGTCATCTGGATCACCTATTGGTTGCTGAGGTCGACCCATGGAGGTTGACAGCAGTAACACATTTAGAGCGGCTCCTCTCTGATCATGCGCCGGTGTTGATTTGTGTGCAGTAGGGTGGTGATATAGTCTGAGTACGCAGCTGGAGTATGCCCTCTGAAATCCTGGCGGATGCTGTGTCTCGGGACGCAATAGTGACTTCCCTCACTGATTACCTAGATGTTAATTTGGGGGACTGCAACCTCCAGAGCTATGGATTGGGAAGCCCTTAAGGAAGTCATGAGGGGGGGGCCTTTATTGGAACCACCTGTGGAATGCTGCAACAACTGGAGGCTGAGTTTGAGGTGCAAGAGCACTGTCTGGCTTACCTCCAGGGCTCAGTTATCTTCACCGGGGTGCATGCTGAACTGCTTTAGGCCCGACGGGAGGTAGACAGGATTTGGGACACTTTGGACAAATGCACTCTTTGAATATACTGCCAAGGTTTACATTGGGAGGGAGACAAATCTGGTAGGCTTCTGACATGGATATTGCAGCAGGAACAGGAGGTTCCCCCTATCCTTCATGTGCGCTCTCCAGGGGGGCAACCTGGTGCCCAGTTGTCAGGCTATATATCGGATATACCCTTAAGGGGGTATACTGAGCCAGAGTGGTAGGCCCAGCAGGGATGGTGAAGGATTTCTTGCAGGGTGTGGGGCTGCCTGCCCTGCCACAGGATCTTGCACAGGGCCTGGAGAGAGAGATTACTTTGGAATAACTGGGCAAGGCCATTCGCACCCTCAACAGATCCAAGGCTCCTAGCGGGGATGGCTTCTTTGTGGAGGTTTATCAGACCTTCTCCACCATACTCAAGGAGAAATTATTAGATTTTACCACACTCCATGAGGGAGGGTATTTTCTGCCTCATTCTGAAACCTGGGTGTGATGATGCAGACCCTTCCTCGTATAGGTCCCTCACAATGCTCAATACAGACATAAAATACTGCGTAAACTGCTGGTGACAAGACTGGGGGCAGTGATTCCCGAACTGGTGCATGAAGACCAATGTAGCTTCATGCCGGCCACCAGCACCGCATTTAATCTCCGGAGGTTCACACACATACTGCATGAAACCATGAATGATGAGTAGGAGCTGGCTCTGGTACCCCTAGACCTGGAAAAAACATTTAACACTGTGGAGTGGGCTTTTTTACTGGCAGTGTTGAGAGGAATGGGGTCTGGGCCCATCTTCTGCAGTTGGGTGCAACTATTATACACAGGCCTCAGGGCTTGCATCAAGATAGGGGTGAGCTCTCATAAATGTGGTTGGTAGGGAGGGGAACGAGGCAGGGCTGACCCCTCTCAACACTTCTTTTCGCTCTTGCGATCGAACCCCTAGCCCTCGTACTGCACAAGGAACTGAAGCCCTGGGGGATCAGAATAGGGGGTACGACGCACATCATCTCCCTATACGCAGATGATGCGCTGGTCTTTGTCCGCTCCCCCCGGCAGGTCAGTACCGATCTGGATGTGATTATTAACTGACTTTAGGAGGGTGTCTGGACTCCGGGTTGATGTATGAAAATCACTCCTTTTTCCATTTGAGAACCTGATTGGTACACCATCTACCCAAATGCCTGAGGTGGGCCTCCGGTGGAAGACAAAGGGTTTCAAATACTTAGGTATACAGATTGCGCACACTGAGGCACTCTATAAGTGCTTGAATGTGGATAGGGTTGTAGAGGGGCTAGTGGGGTCCATAGCCTTATGGAACAGACTTCCTTTGTCGGGCCTCAGTGGCCAAGATGGTTTTCCTTCCTCGCTGCCTCTATCTTGTTAAAAATGCGTTATTTTCCCTCCTGTTTCAATTTTGTCAGAAACTGGATAGCTTAATTACTTCTTTGGTCTGAGCGACATAGTAGGGTGGCATTGTCTGTCCTAAAGCGCAGCTTAGAAGACGGGGACTTGGCTCTCCTGGACATACAACTCTACTGTTATGTGGCGAATTTACAGCTTGCAGTGCGTTCGTTATTCGAAACTGACAACTGTTTGCTGACATGCTGGTTGAAGGTATCCTGGCACGCTTGTAGATGCGGGGGTCGATCTGAACGCCCGGTTCCATACTTGGTAAAACAGATGGCACTGATCTGCGAGGCAGTGGTCGGGAGGGTGCTGCGCAGGGTCTCCTTTGACAGGGAGCTTTGTCTTTGGGATCTTACGCTGTTCTGGGCGATTGATAGGGACGTGTCCATGGAACAGTGGAGTGTGGGAGGTTGCCAGGCGGCAGGAGAAATTCATCCCGGGGAGGTTTTCATCACCATTCAGGAGGCGCAGGAGATTTTTGCGGCAGGACCGGGACATTTGCTGCATTATGCCAAGCTGGAAAGCACCGCGTAGGGGCTATGAACGGTGTTCCAGGCAGTGCTGCACCCCTCCCGAATGCTTGGCAGCCTCCTCCCATGAGGGAGGGAGGCTCCTGATTACCTTATTCTATAAAGTGATGTGAAGTTTGGACATGCTATGCCTATGTATACCTGATGAGACATCCAAGTGTGATATTGCTGCATCATGTACTGTATACCTAGCTTGATGACTTGGAACTGTTGTGATACTGTCCCCTTCTTGGCCATTTCTCAACTATTTCTGATGAGCCATGTATGATGTTATATCCTACTGAAGTGCCTTGATACATAACTATGGTATTCTTGCACACGTATGCCTTCAACCATGCACTGCTTGTTTTGTTGTATTTATTTGTTACAACCAAGAAAACAACGTTTTTTCAAAATAAAGCCATTGTTTGCTTTATGTAATGCTTACCTATTTTTGAATAAAATCCTATGGTTTATTTCTGAATAGTGTGTTGAGAAGGTTTGTTTTATTTGTCTTAGGGCAGCCATCCTTGAGAACTCAAACAGCCTTGAGCCTTTGTATCAGTCCTTTCATAATGTATTGGTGCATAGCGCCGAGTTGCATGGAGGTACGTCATCTACTATACTGATAAACTTTATGTCATTTTCGTTATTGCTGTGCTTTTTGTTACCTGATCCTTCAAGATAAGTTTATATTATCTGTTCTATAACTCTGGAAAATTTCTGTAAAATGGGTTAAAGCACTGTTGTAGGTACCTGTAATTAAATCCAACTCTGGTGTAAATGGCCTGAGATTGTAAGATTGTAATACTGGTCCCGCAGAACCTCCCAAACATGTATACTGAGTATAATAGACTGCATATTTGTCACTAGTGAAACCATCTTTCTCCCTGTCTGTCTTTGAAACAATGTTTACTGTAGTTAATTATTAAATGTTTGATGTCAGGTTTTACCCGTTGGTAGCCTGGCAAAGGCAATCATTCTCTTCCCTGTAACTGCGTCTTCTTATATGCAGGGATACAAATCTAGGCTCTGCTTGGTAACACTTTACACAGATTAGAATACCAAAATAATGCACACATATCTCCCACACCTTTTACTGCCTTTATTCCCTTTACCACTCAAATATACACTCTATGGAATAATAACTCACACGGTGAATTGTATTGCCTAATGCTGAGACATAATGGTGGTCATTACAACCCTGGCGGTCGGTGTTAAAGCGGTGGTAAGACCTCCAACAGGCCGGCAGTTTAAAAAATTGAATCACGACCGTGGCGGAAACCGCCAACATAGACAGCCACTTTAACACTCCGACCGCCACGGTGGTACAAACAAGCACCATGGCGGTAACCGCCAACAGACAGGCGGAGGACAAAGTACCGCCCACAGTGTTACAACAGTCCAATCCTCCAACTTTTCCGAGGCGGATTCACCGCGAACAAAAACACGTCAGAAACAGGACTTGGAAGGGAAAACGCTCACCTCTACACACCCCACGACGAACCAGGCCGCCATGGAACCGGAACTCCACATACTCCCTGCCTTTGTCTTCCTGCTCCTCTACCAGGAGCACGAACGCCGGCGGCGAAGACCACGGTGAGTACTGCACCTACGACACAGGGGAGGGGTGAGGGAAAAGAGAGTGACACACACACGCAACACGCAACACCCCCACCCTCACCCTCGACAACACACACACTAATACATCATGATACATTACAGTTACAGCCCCCCCAGAAGAATGCAAAGACAAAAGGAAATGAGTTGAACGTTTGTAATCTATTAAAATTCAGTATTCACATAAATATACACTATTAACAAATATACCACCAATAATACAAGTCCAAGGTATTCCACCATTAAAGTCCGTGGACCACTGGGCCCAAAATGCATGGGCGAGGCCCACACAAGATACCCGATCAAAACGGAGAGAACACTGCTGGGGCATCAGTTCGAAATACAACAGGCACCTCAGGGGGAAGGGAAGGGGGGGCACCTCAGCCGGATGAGTGCACGACGCCAGATCCACGAGGGAGCTCCATGCCCATTGATGTATCCTGGAGAGTGCAAAGCCACAGTCTCTCAAGTCTCTACAGTGGGTGGTTTGCCCACTGCGTTATTCTGGGGAGTGCAAAGCCACAGTCTCACAAGTCTCTCAAGTGGGTGGTTTGCCCACTGGTTTATCCTGGGGAGTGCAAAGCCACAGTCTCTCAAGTCTCTCAAGTGGGTGGTTTGCCCACTGCTTTATCCTGGGGAGTGAAAAGCCACAGTTCCACAAGTCTCTCAAGTGGGTGGTTTGCCCACTGCTTTATCCTGGGGAGTGCAAAGCCACAGTCTCACAAGTCTCTCAAGTGGGTGGTTTGCCCACTGCTTTATCCTGGGGAGTGCAAAGCCACAGTCTCTCAAGTGGATAACAGTCTCCACTGGTTCTGGAGGGGGCTTTGTGCCCAGAGTGTTTCATCCTGCCAAGGACTGAGGTAGTGGATGGGATACTCCACTAGTTCTGGAGGGGGCTTTGTGCCCAGAGTGCTTCATCCTGCCAAGGACTGAGGTATTGGATGGGATACTCCACTGGTTCTGAGGGGGGGGGGTTGGTGCCCAGAGTGCTTCATCCTGCCAAGGACTGAGGGAGTGGATGGGATACTCCACTGGTTCTGGAGGGGGCTTGGTGCCCAGAGTGCTTCATCCTGCTCGTGGCAGCCCCAGTAGCGTCAGAGCTTTTGGCGCTCATTGGCCTGCGGTGCTTGTGGTGGCGGTGTCCTTGGCAGCGGTGCTTGTGGCGGCGGTGTCCTTGGCAGCGGTGCTGGTGGCGGCGGTGTCCTTGGCAGCGGTGCTTGTGGCGGCGGTGTCCTTGGCAGCGCTGCTGGTGGCGGCGGTGTCCTCTGAAGTGCTGCTTGTGGCGGCGGTTTCCTTGGCAGCGGTGCTTGTTGCAGCGGTGTCCTTGGCAGCGGTGCTGGTGGTGGTCTTGTCCGCCGTGCAGGTTTTCTGCGACTTGCCTGTCTTTCTGTGCCCCTTCCCCACCTTGGATGGTGGTGCAGCTGTCTTCCCACTCCCAACTGTACTCCTGTGAGAGGCTTTGGTGGTAGATGTTTTGCCTTTCTCCCACCGGGCACTGGCCAACTTTTTATGCTTTTGAGGTGGGGGACTGTCCGTGGTCTGACCCCTTGGCACACTGGCTGCCCTGCTGCTTGGCACACTCCAGAAGCCGGTTACTGCTGGCACCACTGTGTCCGGTGATGTGGTGGCTGAGGTGCTGGGTTGGGACCTGGAAAGGTGGGCCCTAGGGGACTGAAGGGGTGGGGGAGGTGAGGGGAAGAGGTCAAGGTTGGACAAGAAAAGTTTTTGGGACACACTAGGACGGGTAGATGGAGGGGGTTTGGGAGTGGAGGAAGAGGTAGTGGTTGTAGGAGGTGTACGTTTGCTGACTTTGGGAGAAGGTGCATGGGCTGGAGGCTGTCGTGAGGTGGATGGCTGTTGGGTGGGTGGCTGTTGGGTGGGTTTGTGGCTGCGTTTGTGTACCTTGGGAGGCGGGCTCTCAGACACACTGGGAGAGGACACAGGGGATGTGTGAATGGTAGTAGGGGTGGTGAGTGCAAGTGAGCGGGGTGTGGTGATGGGTGTGCTGGTGATGGAGGTAGTGGCTGAAGATGTAGTGCATGCAGGTGTGAGTGGAGACGAGACTGGGAGGGAGGAGGGAGACGTGGAGGAGGGGGACACAATGGAGGCAGTGGATGTTGGTATATGTGCATGGGTATGATGCTTGTGTGAGTGCCTATGGGATGTGTGGTGCTTATGTTTGCCAGAGCTTCCCTTGTGTGTTGAGGTGTGTGCATGCTGGTCTGATGGTGTGCTTGGGATAGGCTGAGGTACAGGGGTTTGGGTCTGGGTATAGGAAGTTGGAGTGGGGAGGCTGAACACAGGGACAATGGCTGCCATCAGTGCTGAGGCCAGAGTCTGAAAAGCTTGCTGTTGGGCTGCCTGACCAGAATGAATGCCCTCCAGGTATGCACTGGTCTGTTGCAACTGCCTCTCTACACCCTGGATGGCATTCAAAATGGTAGGCTGGCAAACAGTGATGGATCTGAGGAGGTCAATGGCCTCCTCACTGAGGGCAGCAGGGCTGACTGGGGCAGGGGCTGAGGTGCCTGGGGCGAAGGAGATGCCCATCCTCCTGGGTGAGCAGCCACGGGGCACACGCCGAGGGGCTGGTGGGAGGGCGGTGCTGGTAGGGGGGTTGGCGGCTGTACCTGTAGATGCTGTGGGCACAGAGGGGCCTGCCACCGCAAGTGAGCTTCCACCAGAGGAGAAGTCCATGTCGCTGGTCTCAGCTCCATTCCCCGCCGTGGAGCTCCCCTCGCCCTCCGTCCCACTGGTGGCTTCAGACTCCGTTGTCTCACCCTCCAGGGCCATGTGGGATGCAGCTCCCTCCTGCTCCGGTTCCACTGCTCCTCCACCTGATGATGCTAATGCACACAAGAACAGGGAGACCACAAAAAGGGGGGGGAAGACAGAAGAAAGACATGTTGAGTGCATGCAATACAGCTACCGTTGGTGGACACTACAGACACAGAAGCCCCCTGCACTACGCCGTGCACTTTGAGTTCTCTAATTAATCACAGGGACATGGGCTACAAGGCCTATGCTCGATTGCTGCACACATGGAAGTCACAGGAGCCTGACTAGGTGTAGTTGGCTCTGAACACAGGTGGAGTGGGGTGCCACATGGCCTGCCTTACGACGGGACCTTGCCTACTAAACTCGCCCTGGCCTAGGGGAATTCACAGCCCACCTCCCTCACCCAGACACCTCCACTGCGCGCAGAATCAGCTGAATGTGACTGTACTCACCCCCTTGTGGCTGCTGTGATGCCCTCAAGCGCCCATCCCACTCTGGATACGCCACTGCCAGGATCCGGAACATCAGGGGGGTCCTGGTGCGACGGGCACCCCTCCCACGTTGGGAGGCCATCCCCAGCTGGGCCTCCGCCGTCTTCTTGCTCCAGTGGCGAATGTCCTCCCATCTTTTCCGGCAGTGGGTGCTCCGTCTGTGGTGGACCCCCATGGCCCGGACTTCCTTGGCGATGGCATGCCAAATATCCTTCTTCTGGTGGGCGTTGACCTAAAGGAATATTACAGGGGAAAAGAAGAAGATATAACCGTCCGCACCGTCACTGTCATTGGCCCGCATCCCTAACCTTGCCATGACGCACATGCACTCACCGTCGTTTCATGCACGCCTCATTCTCCCCCCCTATCTTCCATCCACACCACTCCACACAGGCATTGCCCATTCGGCATGCTCACAGTGTACTTACCTGTTTGTCTGGAGGACCGTAGAGTAGCGTGTACTGAGGAGGACCCTATCCACTAGTTTCTCCAACTCCTCTGTGCTGAAGGCAGGGGCCCTTTCCCCAGACACATGAGCCATTGTCTCTTCCAGACTGAGGTCACAGCAGCACTTGCAGTGTAGGTCCTCTCCTGTCGATGATCAGGTATCAAGTGATTGAACAGAGAGAAAATGGCGGTCACGTCCGTGGCGGTGCGTACCATCACCGCCGGCGTACATAGTCATTGGCTCATTGGACCCATAGCGTCCAATGTTAACCAATGCAGGATTGCGCCGGGGTCTACGACCGTCTACCACGACGGTGTACAACGCCAGCGCAGTTACCTCATATCTTCTTGTCCCACATTACAGGTCAGGCAGCCGCCATTTTAGGGGGCCACATGGCATTAATTTTAAATGCGTCACACATATCTAGGCCTCGCATACACACTAATACAGGCACATAGCGGTTTAAAAAAATTGAGGAATAAAGTTGTGTTAACGTACCTCAGTGTTGGTTGACTCACTGCTCTCTGTTCTCCTCCGTAGAGCACGTCCACTGGGGCAGATGAGGAGGTGGCGGCATCCTCCGTTGTACAGACCGCTGTGGACCTGTCGACAATGGAGGAGAGACCTATAATTGTCACCTACAGACTTGATCGTGCCACAATCCTGGAACTGTGTGCCCAGTTGGAGCCAGACCTGATGTCAGCTATCCGCCATCCCACAGGAATCCCCCATCTAGTGCAGGTCCTGTCAGTTCTCAATTTCCTGGCAAGTGGGTCTTTTCAAATGACAGTGGCCATAGCATCAGGGATGTCACAGCCTATGTTTTCCAACGTGTTGTCCAGAGTGTTGTCTGCCCTGCTGAAACACATGCGCAGCTACATCGTTTTCCCTCAGGTGGAGGATTTGCCTACAGTGAAAGGTGACTTCTATGCCCTGAGACATATCCCCAACATCATAGGTGCCATTGATGGGACACATGTGGCCTTGGTCCCCCCTGTAGGAGTGAACAGGTGTACAGAAACCGCAAAAGCTACCATTCTATGAATGTGCAGATGGTGTGTTTGGCCGACCAGTACATCTCCCATGTGAATGCCACGTTTCCTGGATCAGTGCATGACGCTTACATTTTGAGGAATAGCAGCATCCCTTATGTGATGGGGCAGCTCCATAGGCACCATATGTGGCTATTAGGTGAGGACATGGAGCCTATACAGTGTGACTAGGTTTCTGGATCTGGGGATGTCCCTAAGAGTTAGTGTGTGTCTAACAGATTTCCCTCAACATTTGCAGGTGACTCTGGCTACCCCAACGGGTCATGGCTACTGACCCCAGTGAGGAATCCCAGGACAAGGGCAGAGGAACGCTACAATGAGGCCCATGGGCGAACTAGGAGGGTTATAGGGAGGACCTTTGGCCTCCTTAAGGCCAGGTGCCTCCATCTGACAGGTGGTTCCCTATTCTACTCACCAAAGAAGATGTGCCAGATCATCGTGGCCTGCTGTATGCTTCACAACTTGGCTTTGCGATGACAGGTGCCTTTTCTGCAGGAGGATGGTCCAGATGGAGGTGTTGTGGAAGCTGTGGAGCCTGTGGACAGTGAAGAAGAGGAAGCAGAAGAAGAGGACATTGACACCAGAAACACGGTGATCCAACAATTCTTCCAGTGAGACACAGGTAAGAAGACATCACTGCCTGCTGCATCTGATATAATGGTTCGACCTCTCATCTGTCTGTCACCTTCACCCAGTGTATGGACCCTGAGTTGTCACTTTCCCTTTCAATTTCACAGATGTGGGTCCCACTGTGTGACATCTGCTTTGTTTCCTCCTGGACTAGAGCTGTGTGACATAGGTATGTTGACAATACAATGGATATATAATTTTTACACAGTTATTGCAAATACACATTTTCGAAAGCACAGACTGACTCCAGATTGTTTTGTGCTTTAAGGGTGTTTATTTAAGTGCTAAGTATTGGAGGGGGTTGTAAAATGGCCAGGGGTGATGGTGGAGGAATATCCATGGCAGAGTCCAGTCTATTAGTCTCACAGGTGCATTGTCCAAAGGGGCATAGGAAGTGGAGCTAGGGCAGTTTAAGGATGGACAGTGTGACAAAGTGGGACAGTAGGATGACAATCAGGGTGGTCTAATTTCTTGGCGGGGTCTTGGCATTGTTCTCTGTCTTTGTCCTGGATCTCAGGGAGCGCTTGAGGGTGGTTCTCCATCTGAAGGGGTTGGGGTGCTGGTGTTGTGGTCCTGTGACGGTGCCTCCTGTCCACCAGCGCCAGCAGAGGTGGTGTGAAGTTCATCGTCCAGGCTAGTGTCAGGGGCCCCTTGTTGTGCCACAGTGTCCCTCCTGGTGTTGACGAGTTCCTTCAGCACCCCTCCAACGGTGCCCAGGGTGGTGTTGATGGATTTGAGTTCCTCCCTGAACCCCAAATACTGTTCCTCCTGCAGCCGCTGGGTCTCCTGAAACTGGCCCGTACCGTTGCCATCGTCTCCTGGGAATGGTGGTAGGCTCCCATGATGTTGGAGAGGGCCTCGTGGAGAGTGGGTTCCCTGGGCCTGTCCTCCCCCTGTCGCACAGCAGCCCTCCCGGTTCCCCTGTGTTCCTGGGCCTCTGTCCCCTGAACCGTGTGCCCACTACCACTGCCCCCAGGTCCCTGGTGTTATTGGGGTGGTGGGTTAGCCTGGGTTCCCTGTAGTGGTGGACACACTGCTGCTTGACGTGTCCTGGGGACAGAAGTATGGGCCCGCTGGGTGGGTGCTGTGCTGGTGTTTCCAGAGGGGGGAGGCTCTGTTGTGGCTTGTGCCAGTGTGAGGGGAACTGACTGTCCCAAGGTCCCAGATGGGCTGGGCTAGTCATCTAGATCCAGTTGGACAGAGCTGCTGTCATCACTGTGGGCCTCTTCTGTGGGTGAAGTGGAAATGTCTGGGCCCTCCTGTCCGGTGACGTTGGGTAGGGGTCCTGCAGGGATGTAAAGGCATGATTATTGCATCTGTGTGAGGCTTGGTGTGCAATGGGTGGGTGACCCTGTACCCCAGTGCTTGCATTCTTGTGTGGGACCTTGTGTGATAATTGTTTAGGGGGGTGTGTGTGTGGGTATGTGCAGTGGCCATACATTGGTGATGGGTGTCCATGCTTTGGTGTTGCATGCAGGGCTTGGTGTTGGGATGGGTGGTTTGTGATAGTGGGACATATGTGAGGAGTTGGAGTGATGGGGGTGAGGGCGAGGGTGGGGGTATGTGATTGCATGCAGGTAGGGTGGGGGATGTAATAGTTAAGATTTGACTTACCAGAGTCCATTCCTCCAGCTACTCCTGCGAGGCACCTCAGGATGCAGTATAGCCAAGACCTGCTCCTCCCATGTTGTTAGTTGTGGGGGAGGAGGTGGGGGTCCGCCGCCAGTCCTCTGAACTGCAATGTAGTGTCTGGATACCACGGAACTTACCTTCCCCCATAGGTCGTTCCACCTCTTCCTGATGTCATCCTGTGTTCCTGGGTGCTGTCCCACTGTGTTGACCCTGTCCACGATTTTGCGCCATAGCTCCATCTTCCTAGCTATGGTGGTGTGCTGCACTTGTGATCCGAATAGCTGTGGCTCTACCCGGATGATTTCCGCCACCATGACCCTGAGCTCCTCCTCAGAGAACCTGGGGTGTCTTTGCGGTGCCATGGGGTGGTGTGGGTGATGTGTGGGGTGGTGTGTGTTGTGATGTGTGTGGTGATGTTTAGGGGTGTGTGGTGTTTTGTGCGTGGATGTTGTGTGAGTGATGGTGTTGAGTGCCTGTGGATGCTAGTTTGTAGATGGTGGTGTCTCTCTCTGGCCTTCAGTCCCAATTGTGGTCGTAAGGGTTTGTGGGTGATGTGGGTGTGTGTTTTGTATTGTATTGGATGTGTGGGAGTGGTGTGTGTATGTGTATCAGGTGTGTGTATTTGGAATTGTCCAATGTGGTAGTGTTTTGTAAATGTGTGTGTATTTTGAGTGTGGCGGTGTGTACTGCCAATGGAATACCGCGGTTGAAAGACCGCTGCTTGGATTCGTGGGTCGTGATAGTGTGGGCGTATTCCTGTTGGAGTGACGGTGGAGGTTTTGTTATTGCCAGTTTATCACTGACCTTTGGTGTGGTGGACTTGTGTGGGTGTCTACATTTTGGTGGATTCCGAGCTATGGGTCATAATAGCTGTGGCGGAATTCCACGGCCGCGGCGGTGTGTTGGCGGTCTTCTGCATGGTGGTAAGCGGCATTTACCGCCAATGTTGTAATGAGGGCCAATATGTCCTATTTCCATTCAACAGCCACTCCACTCAACCTGTAGGCATAAGAACAAACTTAGCTTCCTTTCCCTTCCATGTCATTAACCAAAGTCTGAACTTTATTATTTCCATTGTCCTGAATACATTGTGGTCTTTATTGTCCCATATATCACACTTCTATAGGATCACTAAACCCTGGGGCCACCCAGATGCAACGGCCGTTCAGGTATAGACCCGTCAACTACAGTTAACAGGACGCAGTAGTTCTACTGATTGTGTAATTGATGTCTGGTTCACAAAGTATTGTGTTTATTTTTGCATTCTTTTTCTCTTTTCTGCCATTCCCTTAACTTTTCCCTTGCTCGTTTTCCTTAAATTTCTTCTGATCTCACTCAAACCAGTTCTTTTTTCCTGTATTTAGTACTTTTTCTTATCTGTTTATTTGCTACTCCTTCTCATTCCTACTCCTTCTCATTAGCTGTTCAGATCTACCCTTAAAACAACAACCTGTAGACTGTAAATAGGATCTGACTAACGTTCCTGCACATTTACAATCTTCAGTTTCTTCCTTTGAATCTTGTGATTTCCGTAACACAAACACAGCCTTGCACATTCTTTTGTGGAATGTAAATGGTCTTACTCACTACATTAAAAGTAAAAAATGCTTTCTTATCTCAACTCCAAACATGCAGCCACAGCTGTCCCCCAGAAGGCACACCTTCAGAAGAAAGAAGCTGAGAAGCTTCAGTGGGACTGGATGGGCAAGAAGATACACAGCTCTTTCCTATGAGAGAGGCAGCTGAATTACCAAGTCCACGGAAATGTGGTGTAGCCATCCTGATTCGGAAAACAGTATCGAATGTGGTGCTTAAGTCTTGGGTCGATCTGGAGGGTTGCTATGTCTTCGCCAAATTAAAAATCAATGGTAAGGTTATATGCATAGGTTTATTATATGGGCCCACGGATTCAATGCACTTCTTTCTTCTTCCTCTCACACGAGTGTTGACAGAGGTCAACATCCTGATAGCTGGAGAATAGAACCTGTCCTGAGATGTGATCTTAGGCAGTCTAAGATCCGATTGCGTCCAATTGATGTATCAAATAATGTGGATAGGGCACTCTTAGGAGTTATTGTGAATGATCATGGCTACCACGAAGTATGGCGTCTTTAACATCCAAAGGACCAGGAATACACATATTTGTCTGAGGTAGACAATCACAATAATATTTGTTTACTGATGACCCACCATCTAGTTCCTGTTCTCTGCAAGACCTCAATATTAAAGGGCACACTTTCAGACAATTCACTTATTGCCCTGGATGCTGATTTTGGTCTGTCCCACCCATATACAAACCCTAAAAGGCACACATGAATCTAAATACCCTCTTCACCTCTAATTCCCAGTTTGCATTAACAGAAGTTGAAATACCGGCATTAACCAAACTCTCTGCTGTTAGAGGCTGGGTATTGGTAGGGGTAAGAATACACCTACCACTTTCAATACACCCCCAACACAGGGTTGTGCCCAGTCAAGGTCCCACAAAGTTGCCCCTTTCTCAGTCCCTGGTAGCTTGGCAATGAGCAGTCAAGCTTAACTCAGGAGACAGGTATGTAAAGCATTTTTATACACCAAAACAGTAAATAAGTAAGACACAACACACAATAAAAATCCCATACCAATTTGTAAAAATAATAAACATTTTTATCTTTAAAAGGACACCAAAATGACAAAACTCTAATATAGAGAACCAAGGATATGTAATTTTGAAGATGGAAAGTAACTACTGCCAATAGCACTTAGAGGAAAAGTTGCACTGGACTGGGACTCAGTAAAGAGTTCCAGCCGCCTGCTATGTAACACTTTACGCTTACTTCCAGAAGTGTTTCTTGATGCAGGAAAGTGGTCCACAATCCCAGTCCAAGGTTCCAGAATCTCTGAGTTTCTCCTTGGGACATTGGGGCTACAATTCCCACAATGCACCTGGCCAAATCCTTGAAAGTCCACTGGATGCACTCCAGGCTGGGGACTTTTGTGGAGTTGGTGCCGGGAAGCTCTTTTAACCTGTTTCTTCAGGGAGTCTACTCCTGAGTCCTTTTTGATGCAAGGCAAAGTCCTTTGGGCTGTGGTTCCAGTGTACAACAGGCAGTCCTTAATTGTGCAGGGCTCAGGGTTGCAAACCAGTGTTTCAGCAGGGCAGTCCTTCTTCTTCTTCTTGTGGTTTCACACAGAGGCTCTAAATTCCATTGCAGATCAGCCACCTTTATTCCATTGCCACATAATTACAGACTTAATTGACAAACCAAATTCACCTTGTAGAGCTCAAAGGACTTGAGTTCACCATCAGAGATCAAGTGTGTAAGATTCAGAATCCCAACTCTGCGCCAGGTGCCCCAGTGAAGCATGATCCCCCCTATGTGAATGCCTGCATTATTCCATTTAGGAGCTTTGTCATGGAGATGCGGAACCACCAAAAAGAGTTTGTTGGCTGGCATCCAGGCAGCATACATGGCTATCAGCATGGAATTGTGGGAGTAGGCAGCAGCGGGGCCAGGTAGATAGAGGACAAGACCTGGCTAAACCAACCCCCAGGTGTAGCTCAATGCCATCAACTCCTCCTCTGGACATCTGCCAATTCTTTTCTTAAGCCTACCATCTATCTGTGAAGTACAGGGGTGAGAAGACAGGCATTGTTACATTACATTCTGACATGTATTATATTGAAGCCTTAGCTTGCTTCACCCAGCCCCCTGCCTTCCCTGGTTCACCATCTGCCTACAACCCCCCCATCAGATAACCTCTGCTCAGAACAGGCTACTTATCACCTAATCACAGCAGCCTGGCTAATCCTGTTAGGGCTGACCAATCAACAGAGATCCCTAGCAGGCTGGAATTTGGCTTACAGAAAAGTAAGTCTTATAACCTCTTTTCTGTAAAAGTTATGATAAATTCAACAATGGCAAATTGTTGCATTTATTATTACCAGTCATTTGAGTCCACATATGAAATGTTTATGTTTTTCCTCATCATAATTAGGCTTATGAAACATATTTCCATTATAGCCTATGGAGCTGACTTTCTACAATGGGGGGAAATGAAAAGGTGCAGTTTGTTCCCTCACCAGGGCATATAAAACATATTGTATAATGCCTCTGCCTATAGTTACATGGCATCCCACCCCTGGGGCGCCTAGGGGAGACCTTGGGGGTGACAGATGTGAAAAATAAGACAGGTTAATACTTTGGAAGTACCTTTCATTTCAAAGTAGAAATACATACATTTTACTTTTTAAAGACAGTCTGCAAAGCAGGGATGCCTTTAAAAGGGACAGCAGGCACACAGCAGTGCACTCTCCAGTGCAGGGAATCTACTTGGCCATTTAAAATATACTAGGGATGTATAGGTAGTTAGAATCCCCCTTGCCCTTACATCTACTAAGGACTTACAGGGTCTGTCATTGCGAATTGGTATTAGAACATTATCATTTGACCATATACTTTTTATTCAGAGCACTGGCGTTGGGCCTGTTAAGCAGAGTCCAGGGCATATTTAGGGTCGGTTACGATCAGTAGCAGTCAGAAATATTGGGATGAACATGCTAAAAGGGTGATGTAGGAAGTTGGCTCTGTATGTGCTATTTCAAAGTAAGGAATAGCATGCACAGAGTCCAAGGGTTCCCCTTAGAGGTAAAATAGTGGTAAAAATAGATAATACTAATGCTCTATTTTGTGGTAGTGTGGTCGAGCAGTAGGCTTATCCAAGGAGTAGTGTTAAGCATTTGTTGTACATACACATAGACAATAAATGAGGTACACACACTCAGAGACAAATCCAGCCAATAGGTTTTGTTATAGAAAAATATATTTTCTTAGTTTATTTTAAGAACCACAGGTTCAAATTTAACATGTAATATCTTGTTTGAAAGGTATTGCAGGTAAGTACATTAGGAACTTTGAATAATTTCAATTGCATGTATACTTTTCAAGTTATTGACAAATAGCTATTTCAAAAGTGGACACAGTGCAATTTTCACAGTTCCTGGGGGAGGTAAGTTTTTGTTAGTTTTACCAGGTAAGTAAGACACTTACAGGGTTCAGTTCTTGGTCCAAGGTAGCCCACCGTTGGGGGTTCAGAGCAACCCCAAAGTCACCACACCAGCAGCTCAGGGCCGGTCAGGTGCAGAGTTCAAAGTGGTGCCCAAAACGCATAGGCTAGAATGGAGAGAAGGGGGTGCCCCGGTTCCGGTCTGCTTGCAGGTAAGTACCCGCGTCTTCGGAGGGCAGACCAGGGGGGTTTTGTAGGGCACCGGGGGGGACACAAGCCCACACAGAAATTTCACCCTCAGCAGCGCGGGGGCGGCCGGGTGCAGTGTAGAAACAAGCGTCGGGTTTGCAATGTTAGTCTATGAGAGATCAACGGATCTCTTCAGCGCTGCAGGCAGGCAAGGGGGGGCTTCCTCGGGGAAACCTCCACTTGGGCAAGGGAGAGGGACTCCTGGGGGTCACTTCTCCAGTGAAAGTCCGGTCCTTCAGGTCCTGGGGGCTGCGGGTGCAGGGTCTTTTCCAGGCGTCGGGACTTAGGTTTCAGAGAGTCGCGGTCAGGGGAAGCCTCGGGATTCCCTCTGCAGGCGGCGCTGTGGGGGATCAGGGGGGACAGGTTTTGGTACTCACAGTCGTAGAGTAGTCCGGGGGTCCTCCCTGAGGTGTTGGTTCTCCACCAGCCGAGTCGGGGTCGCCGGGTGCAGTGTTGCAAGTCTCACGCTTCTTGCGGGGAGTTGCAGGGTTCTTTAAAGCTGCTTCTTGAGACAAAGTTGCAGTCTTTTTGGAGCAGGTCCGCTGTCCTCGGGAGTTTCTTGTCGTCGTCGAAGCAGGGCAGTCCTCAGAGGATTCAGAGGTCGCTGGTCCCTTTTGGAAGGCGTCGCTGGAGCAGAGTTCCTTGGAAGGCAGGAGACAGGCCGGTGAGTTTCTGGAGCCAAGGCAGTTGTTGTCTTCTGGTCTTCCTCTGCAGGGGTTTTCAGCTGGGCAGTCCTTCTTCTTGTCGTTGCAGGAATCTATTTTTCTAGGGTTCAGGGTAGCCCTTAAATACTAAATTTAAGGGCGTGTTTAGGTCTGGGGGGTTAGTAGCCAATGGCTACTAGCCCTGAGGGTGGGTACACCCTCTTTGTGCCTCCTCCCAAGGGGAGGGGGTCACAATCCTAACCCTATTGGGGGAATCCTCCATCTGCAAGATGGAGGATTTCTAAAAGTTAGAGTCACCTCAGCTCAGGACACCTTAGGGGCTGTCCTGACTGGCCAGTGACTCCTCCTTGTTGCTTTCTTTGTTCCCTCCAGCCTTGCCGCCAAAAGTGGGGGCCGTGGCCGGAGGGGGCGGGCAACTCCACTAAGCTGGAGTGCCCTGCTGGGCTGTGACAAAGGGGTGAGCCTTTGAGGCTCACCGCCAGGTGTCACAGCTCCTGCCTGGGGGAGGTGTTAGCATCTCCACCCAGTGCAGGCTTTGTTACTGGCCTCAGAGTGACAAAGGCACTCTCCCCATGGGGCCAGCAACATGTCTCTAGTGTGGCAGGCTGCTGGAACTAGTCAGCCTACACAGACAGTCGGTTAAGTTTCAGGGGGCACCTCTAAGGTGCCCTCTGGGGTGTATTTTGCAATAAAATGTACACTGGCATCAGTGTGCATTTATTGTGCTGAGAAGTTTGATACCAAACTTCCCAATTTTCAGTGTAGCCATTATGGTGCTGTGGAGTTCGTGTTGGACAGACTCCCAGACCATATACTCCTATGGCTACCCTGCACTTACAATGTCTAAGGTTTTGTTTAGACACTGTAGGGGTACCATGCTCATGCACTGGTACCCTCACCTATGGTATAGTGCACCCTGCCTTAGGGCTGTAAGGCCTGCTAGAGGAGTGTCTTACCTATACTGCATAGGCAGTGAGAGGCTGGCATGGCACCCTGAGGGGAGTGCCATGTCGACTTACTCGTTTTGTCCTCACTAGCACACACAAGCTGGCAAGCAGTGTGTCTGTGCTGAGTGAGAGGTCTCCAGGGTGGCATAAGACATGCTGCAGCCCTTAGAGACCTTCCTTGGCATCAGGGCCCTTGGTACTAGGAGTACCAGTTACAAGGGACTTATCTGGATGCCAGGGTCTGCCAATTGTGGATACAAAAGTACAGGTTAGGGAAAGAACACTGGTGCTGGGGCCTGGTTAGCAGGCCTCAGCACACTTTCAATTGTAAACATAGCATCAGCAAAGGCAAAAAGTCAGGGGGCAACCATGCCAAGGAGGCATTTCCTTACACCCCCCCCCCCAAACGAAAGAGGATGAGACTAACCTTTCCCAAGAGAGTCTTCATTTTCTAAGTGGAAGAACCTGGAAAGGCCATCTGCATTGGCATGGGCAGTCCCAGGTCTGTGTTCCACTATAAAGTCCATTCCCTGTAGGGAGATGGACCACCTCAACAGTTTAGGATTTTCACCTTTCATTTGCATCAGCCATTTGAGAGGTCTGTGGTCAGTTTGAACTAGGAAGTGAGTCCCAAAGAGGTATGGTCTCAGCTTCTTCAGGGACCAAACCACAGCAAAGGCCTCCCTCTCAATGGCACTCCAACGCTGCTCCCTGGGGAGTAACCTCCTGCTAATGAAAGCAACAGGCTGGTCAAGGCCATCATCATTTGTTTGGGACAAAACTGCCCCTATCCCATGTTCAGAGGCATCTGTCTGCACAATGAACTGCTTAGAATAATCTGGAGCTTTTAGAACTGGTGCTGAGCACATTGCTTGTTTCAGGGAGTCAAAGGCCTGTTGGCATTCCACAGTCCAGTTCACTTTCTTGGGCATTTTCTTGGAGGTGAGTTCAGTGAGGGCTGTCACAATGGATCCATATCCCTTCACAAACCTCCTGTAATACCCAGTCAAGCCAAGGAATGCCCTGACTTGAGTCTGGGTTTTTGGAGCTACCCAGTCCAGAATAGTCTGGATCTTGGGTTGGAGTGGCTGAACTTGGCCTCCACCTACAAGGTGGCCCAAGTAAACCACAGTTCCCTGCCCTATCTGGCATTTGGATGCCTTGATAGAGAGGCCTGCAGATTGCAGAGCCTTCAAAACCTTCTTCAGGTGGACCAGGTGATCCTGCCAGGTGGAGCTAAAGACAGCAATATCATCAAGATAAGCTGTGCTAAAGGACTCCAAACCAGCAAGGACTTGATTCACCAACCTTTGGAAGGTGGCAGGGGCATTCTTTAAACCAAAGGGCATAACAGTAAACTGGTAATGCCCATCAGGTGTGGAGAATGCTGTTTTCTCTTTTGCTCCAGGTGCCATTTTTATTTGCCAGTACCCTGCTGTCAAGTCAAAGGTACTTAAGAATTTGGCAGCACCTAATTTATCTATGAGCTCATCAGCTCTAGGAATTGGATGAGCATCTGTCTTGGTGACAGAATTGAGCCCTCTGTAGTCCACACAAAACCTCATCTCTTTCTTTCCATCTTTGGTGTGAGGTTTGGGGACTAAGACCACTGGGCTAGCCCAGGGGCTGTCAGAGCGCTCAATTACTCCCAATTCCAGCATCTTGTGGACTTCCACCTTGATGCTTTCCTTAACATGGTCAGACTGTCTAAAGATTGTGTTCTTGACAGGCATGCTGTCTCCTGTGTCCACATCATGGGTACACAGGTGTGTCTGACCAGGGGTTAAGGAGAAGAGTTCAGGAAACTGTTGTAGGACTCTCCTACAATCAGCTTGCTGTTGGCCAGAGAGGGTGTCTGAGTAGATCACTCCATCTACTGAGCCATCTTTTGGGTCTGATGATAGAAGATCAGGGAGAGGTTCACTCTCTGCCTCCTGATCCTCATCTGTTACCATCAACAGATTCACATCAGCCCTGTCATGGAAGAGCTTAAGGCGGTTCACATGGATCACCCTCTTGGGGCTCCTGCTTGTGCCCAGGTCCACCAGGTAGGTGACCTGACTCTTCCTTTCTAGCACTGGGTAAGGGCCACTCCATTTGTCCTGGAGTGCCCTGGGAGCCACAGGCTCCAGAACCCAGACTTTCTGCCCTGGTTGGAACTCAACCAGTGCAGCCTTTTGGTCATACCAAAACTTCTGGAGCTGTTGGCTGGCCTCAAGGTTTTTGGTTGCCTTTTCCATGTACTTTGCCATTCTAGAGCGAAGGCCAAGTACATAGTCCACTATGTCTTGTTTAGGCTCATGAAGAGGTCTCTCCCAGCCTTCTTTAACAAGAGCAAGTGGTCCCCTTACAGGGTGACCAAACAGAAGTTCAAAGGGTGAGAATCCTACTCCCTTCTGTGGCACCTCTCTGTAAGCAAAAAGCAGACATGGCAAGAGGACATCCCATCTCCTTTTGAGTTTTTCTGGGAGCCCCATGATCATGCCTTTTAATGTCTTGTTGAATCTCTCAACTAAGCCATTAGTTTGTGGATGGTATGGTGTAGTGAATTTGTAAGTCACTCCACACTCATTCCACATGTGTTTTAGGTATGCTGACATGAAGTTGGTACCTCTGTCAGACACCACCTCCTTAGGGAAACCCACTCTGGTAAAGATACCAATGAGGGCCTTGGCTACTGCAGGGGCAGTAGTCGACCTAAGGGGAATAGCTTCAGGATACCTAGTAGCATGATCCACTACTACTAGGATGTACATATTTCCTGAGGCTGTGGGAGGTTCCAGTGGACCAACTATGTCCACACCCACTCTTTCAAAGGGGACCCCCACCACTGGAAGTGGAATGAGGGGGGCCTTTGGGTGCCCACCTGTCTTACCACTGGATTGACAGGTGGGGCAGGAGAGGCAAAACTCCTTAACCTTCTGGGACATATTGGGCCAGTAGAAGTGGTTGACTAACCTCTCCCACGTCTTGGTTTGTCCCAAATGCCCAGCAAGGGGAATATCATGGGCTAAGGTCAGAATAAACTCTCTGAACGACTGAGGCACTACCACTTTCCTAGTGGCACCAGGTTTGGGGTCTCTGGCCTCAGTGTACAGGAGTCCATCTTCCCAATAGACCCTATGTGTTCCATTTTTCTTGCCCTTGGACTCTTCAGCAGCTTGCTGCCTAAGGCCTTCAAGAGAGGGACAGGTTTCTTGTCCCTTACACAGCTCTTCCCTTGAGGGTCCCCCTGGGCCTAAGAGCTCAACCTGATAAGGTTCAAGCTCCAAAGGCTCAGTTCCCTCAGAGGGCAGAACTTCTTCCTGAGAAGAGAGGTTCTCTTTTTCTGACTGTGTTGCAGTTGGTTTCCCAACTGACTTTCCTTTTCTCTTGGTAGGCTGGGCCATTTTTCCAGACTCCAGCTCTACTTTTTCACCCTGTGCCTTGCATTGTGCTCTTGTTTTTACACACACCAGTTCAGGGATACCCAGCATGGCTGCATGGGTTTTTAGTTCTACCTCAGCCCATGCTGAGGACTCCAGGTAATTTCCAAGCAGACAGTCTACTGGGATGTTTGAGGAGACCACCACCTGTTTCAGGCCATTGACCCCTCCCCACTCTAAAGTTACCATTGCCATGGGATGTGCTTTAGTTTGATTGTCAGCATTGGTGACTGTATAAGTTTTTCCAGTCAGGTATTGGCCAGGGGAAACCAGTTTCTCTGTCACCATGGTGACACTGGCACCTGTATCCCTCAGGCCCTCTACACTTGTCCCATTAATAAAGAGCTGCTGCCTGTATTTTTGCATGTTAGGCGGCCAGGCAGCTAGTGTGGCTAAATCCACCCCACCCTCAGAGACTAGAGTAGCTTCAGTGTGGACCCTGATTTGCTCTGGGCACACTGTTGATCCCACTTGGAGACTAGCCATTCCAGTGTTACCTGGATTGGAGTTTGGAGTGGAACCTTTCTTGGGACAGGCCTTGTCTCCAGTTTGCTGTCCAGACTGACTACAGTTTCGACACCAGGCCTTTTTGGGATCAAAGTTCTTACCCTTGTACCCAGGATTGTTTTGTGAAGAGGCTCTGGGCCCACCCTCCTGTGCAGGTTTTTGGGGGCCTGTAGAAGACTCTTTACTATTTTTATTTTTGGCTGTCTCACCACCTTTCCCCTGGGGAGGTTTTGTGACCCCTTTCTTTTGGTCACCCCCTGTGGAAGTTTTGGACACCCTAGTCTTGACCCAATGGTCCGCCTTCTTTCCCAATTCTTGGGGAGAAATTGGTCCTAGGTCTACCAGATGCTGATGCAGTTTATCATTGAAACAATTACTTAACAGGTGTTCTTTCACAAATAAATTGTACAGCCCATCATAATTACTTACACCACTGCCTTGAATCCAACCATCTAGTGTTTTTACTGAGTAGTCTACAAAGTCAACCCAGGTCTGGCTCGAGGATTTTTGAGCCCCCCTGAATCTAATCCTATACTCCTCAATGGAGAATCCAGAGCCCTCAATCAGGGTACCCTTCATGAGGTCATAAGATTCTGCATCTTTTCCAGAGAGTGTGAGGAGTCTATCCCTACACTTTCCTGTGAACATTTCCCAAAGGAGAGCACCCCAGTGAGATCTGTTCACTTTTCTGGTTACACAAGCCCTCTCAAAAGCTGTGAACCATTTGGTGATGTCATCACCATCTTCATATTTAGTTACAATCCCTTTAGGGATTTTCAACATGTCAGGAGAATCTCTGACCCTATTTATGTTGCTGCCACCATTGATGGGTCCTAGGCCCATCTCTTGTCTTTCCCTCTCTATGGCTAGGATCTGTCTTTCCAAAGCCAATCTTTTGGCCATCCTGGCTAACTGGATGTCCTCTTCACTGGAGTTATCCTCAGTGATTTCAGAGGTGCTGGTCCCTCCTGTGAGGGAGCCAGCATCTCTGACTAGTATTTTTGGAGTCAGGGCTTGAGAGGCCCTGTCCTCCCTAGATAGGACTGGTAGGGGGGAATCTTCCTCCAATTCACTATCCTCTTCCTCTGAGTTGCCACCCTCAGAGGGGTTGGCCTTTTCAAACTCTGCCAAAAGCTCCAGGAGCTGTATTTTGGTAGGTTTGGGGCCTATGGTTATTTTCTTTAGTTTACAGAGTGACCTTAGCTCTCTCATCTGTAGATGGAGGTAAGGTGTGGTGTCGAGTTCCACCACAGTCACATCTGTGCTAGACATTTTGCTTCTAAAAGTTGGAATGCTTTTTAAGAATCTAAAACTGGTTCTAGAATCTAATTTCAAACTTTTACAAACTTTTAAACTCTAAAAGAAATGCTAAACAGGATCTAACACAAGGCCCTAGCAGGTCTTTTAAGAATTTAGAAAACTTTTCAAATTGCAAAAATCAATTTCTAATGACAATTTTGGAATTTGTCGTGTGATCAGGTATTGGCTGAGTAGTCCAGCAAATGCAAAGTCTTGTACCCCACAGCTGATCCACCAATGTAGGAAGTTGGCTCTGCATGTGCTATTTCAAAGTAAGGAATAGCATGCACAGAGTCCAAGGGTTCCCCTTAGAGGTAAAATAGTGGTAAAAATAGATAATACTAATGCTCTATTTTGTGGTAGTGTGGTCGAGCAGTAGGCTTATCCAAGGAGTAGTGTTAAGCATTTGTTGTACATACACATAGACAATAAATAAGGTACACACACTCAGAGACAAATCCAGCCAATAGGTTTTGTTATAGAAAAATATATTTTCTTAGTTTATTTTAAGAACCACAGGTTCAAATTTAACATGTAATATCTTGTTTGAAAGGTATTGCAGGTAAGTACATTAGGAACTTTGAATAATTTCAATTGCATGTATACTTTTCAAGTTATTGACAAATAGCTATTTCAAAAGTGGACACAGTGTAATTTTCACAGTTCCTGGGGGAGGTAAGTTTTTGTTAGTTTTACCAGGTAAGTAAGACACTTACAGGGTTCAGTTCTTGGTCCAAGGTAGCCCACCGTTGGGGGTTCAGAGCAACCCCAAAGTCACCACACCAGCAGCTCAGGGCCGGTCAGGTGCAGAGTTCAAAGTGGTGCCCAAAACGCATAGGCTAGAATGGAGAGAAGGGGGTGCCCCGGTTCCGGTCTGCTTGCAGGTAAGTACCCGCGTCTTCGGAGGGCAGACCAGGGGGGTTTTGTAGGGCACCGGGGGGGACACAAGCCCACACAGAAATTTCACCCTCAGCAGCGCGGGGGCGGCCGGGTGCAGTGTAGAAACAAGCGTCGGGTTTGCAATGTTAGTCTATGAGAGATCAACGGATCTCTTCAGCGCTGCAGGCAGGCAAGGGGGGGCTTCCTCGGGGAAACCTCCACTTGGGCAAGGGAGAGGGACTCCTGGGGGTCACTTCTCCAGTGAAAGTCCGGTCCTTCAGGTCCTGGGGGCTGCGGGTGCAGGGTCTTTTCCAGGCGTCGGGACTTAGGTTTCAGAGAGTCGCGGTCAGGGGAAGCCTCGGGATTCCCTCTGCAGGCGGCGCTGTGGGGGCTCAGGGGGGACAGGTTTTGGTACTCACAGTCGTAGAGTAGTCCGGGGGTCCTCCCTGAGATGTTGGTTCTCCACCAGCCGAGTCGGGGTCGCCGGGTGCAGTGTTGCAAGTCTCACGCTTCTTGCGGGGAGTTGCAGGGTTCTTTAAAGCTGCTTCTTGAGACAAAGTTGCAGTCTTTTTGGAGCAGGTCCGCTGTCCTCGGGAGTTTCTTGTCGTCGTCGAAGCAGGGCAGTCCTCAGAGGATTCAGAGGTCGCTGGTCCCTTTTGGAAGGCGTCGCTGGAGCAGAGTTCCTTGGAAGGCAGGAGACAGGCCGGTGAGTTTCTGGAGCCAAGGCAGTTGTTGTCTTCTGGTCTTCCTCTGCAGGGGTTTTCAGCTGGGCAGTCCTTCTTCTTGTCGTTGCAGGAATCTAATTTTCTAGGGTTCAGGGTAGCCCTTAAATACTAAATTTAAGGGCGTGTTTAGGTCTGGGGGGTTAGTAGCCAATGGCTATTAGCCCTGAGGGTGGGTACACCCTCTTTGTGCCTCCTCCCAAGGGGAGGGGGTCACAATCCTAACCTTATTGGGGGAATCCTCCATCTGCAAGATGGAGGATTTCTAAAAGTTAGAGTCACCTCAGCTCAGGACACCTTAGGGGCTGTCCTGACTGGCCAGTGACTCCTCCTTGTTGCTTTCTTTGTTCCCTCCAGCCTTGCCGCCAAAAGTGGGGGCCGTGGCCGGAGGGGGCGGGCAACTCCACTAAGCTGGAGTGCCCTGCTGGGCTGTGACAAAGGGGTGAGCCTTTGAGGCTCACCGCCAGGTGTCACAGCTCCTGCCTGGGGGAGGTGTTAGCATCTCCACCCAGTGCAGGCTTTGTTACTGGCCTCAGAGTGACAAAGGCACTCTCCCCATGGGGCCAGCAACATGTCTCTAGTGTGGCAGGCTGCTGGAACTAGTCAGCCTACACAGACAGTCGGTTAAGTTTCAGGGGGCACCTCTAAGGTGCCCTCTGGGGTGTATTTTGCAATAAAATGTACACTGGCATCAGTGTGCATTTATTGTGCTGAGAAGTTTGATACCAAACTTCCCAGTTTTCAGTGTAGCCATTATGGTGCTGTGGAGTTCGTGTTTGACAGACTCCCAGACCATATACTCTTATGGCTACCCTGCACTTACAATGTCTAAGGTTTTGTTTAGACACTGTAGGGGTACCATGCTCATGCACTGGTACCCTCACCTATGGTATAGTGCACCCTGCCTTAGGGCTGTAAGGCCTGCTAGAGGGGTGTCTTACCTATACTGCATAGGCAGTGAGAGGCTGGCATGGCACCCTGAGGGGAGTGCCATGTCGACTTACTCGTTTTGTCCTCACTAGCACACCCAAGCTGGCAAGCAGTGTGTCTGTGCTGAGTGAGAGGTCTCCAGGGTGGCATAAGACATGCTGCAGCCCTTAGAGACCTTCCTTGGCATCAGGGCCCTTGGTACTAGGAGTACCAGTTACAAGGGACTTATCTGGATGCCAGGGTCTGCCAATTGTGGATACAAAAGTACAGGTTAGGGAAAGAACACTGGTGCTGGGGCCTGGTTAGCAGGCCTCAGCACACTTTCAATTGTAAACATAGCATCAGCAAAGGCAAAAAGTCAGGGGGCAACCATGCCAAGGAGGCATTTCCTTACAGGTGACTTCCTTACATCCGCTTATTCTCCCCTCCTCATTACGTAAACATATCCAGGCGAAATTGTTGGCTTTTGTACGGGGAGGTAAGTCACCTAGAATAGCGGTTGCAACACTGAGCAAGACAGTTTCAGAGGGTGGTTTAGGATTCCCAGACGTTTCCACTTAGGTTCTGGAATTATGAGCCTGACAAGAATCCCTAGGTCCGGGTGGAGCATGCCTTTTCCCCTTCCCCTCTGACGGGGCTATTATGCCTACTGATGTCTTTCTCAGCACAGTCAACCCACTTGTTGTCTTTAATATTGCTGCTCTTGTCTTACTGGAGAGCGCTACGCTAACATAGGGCATTCCTGACCTATCCCTTCCGACTGATGCCTCTAATGCACAATCCTGACTTCATCCTGGGCATGACTCACCCCAGCTCCTTTAGCTGGAATCAGGGACACTCCCCTATCCTTGGGGATTTCTTTGATGATGGTGATTTGCAGTTGAGGGATGACTGAATTGCCAAATTTACCCCCACCAGACGACATGGCTTCAAGTTGACTCGCAGCTCTGATGATATCTTCTACAGTTGACCCTCCCCCAAGAACTACACTTATGTGTTACAGTGGGAAAGGGAATTGGCCACAAAAATATCTTATGATACTTGGTGGACTATTTGGCAGAGAGCGGCTCGATCTGTGTCCATTATAAAGATAATGCTTATAAAAAAAAACACTTGTTGGTACCTAACACCTGTTAGTTTGGCCCAGATCTTCGGGGGTTCTGATTTATGTTGGAAGGATACAGCGAGAGGGAGACCTTTTTACATACATGGTAGTCATGCCCAGTGATTCAGACTTTCTGGGTGGAAATACAGAGCATAATGCAAGCCATCACCAATATCCATCTCCCACTCAAACCCCAAATGATTCTGTTGGGCGATATATATTTTCTCCTCAGTGAGCCCTCAAGGCCACCTTATATCCCAACTAATCTTGGCAGGGCAACATTGTGTGGCGCAATTCTGGAAACAGACTCTCTCTCCTTCTATAAATATGTGGTAGGGAAAGGTTTTGATCGATTTATGCTATGAAAAAATTGACTGCTATCATCCGTGACAGGGTGGCCAAATTTGATGCTTCTCGAAGCCCCTTCACCAGCTGTGTCAAGCAATTGCACAGGGCAGGAGGTCACCATATATGAATGTCCAAAACACTGCATGCTTCAGAGATCCATATCACGTCTTCCTTCAAACCGAATAATGGTTCTGTCGAACTGTGAACAATGTGTGTGGGGCTTGGGTGGATTTTGTCTCAGCTAATGAGTCCTTTTGTATACGGATGTATGTGATTTGTTCCACCCGCTATGTACGAGTCTGATTTATTATCTCTGATGACTCTCTGTGATGTGTCATGTTCACCTGAAATGCAAAATAAAATTGTCAAAAAAAAGAAATACTCACATTACGAACAGGGAGAGAATGCAAGACGCCTTCTGGCGGTGCAGCTCAAGCAGAGGGAAGTGGAACTGGGCATTCCTGCTATCATCACCAATTCAGGGGCACTGGTCACCAAGCTGCAGGAAACTGCAGATGTGTTTGCATCCTATTATAAGACTCTCTACTTCACGGAAATTGTCAAGAAACAGATCAGATAAACATCTTCCTGGAAGATATTCACTTACCTTGCATCTCAGAGAGCAGCAGGCAGTTGCTCCTAGGTGAAATATCCAAAAAGGAAATATAGCAGGCCATTTCAGATCACCTTATCACAAAGCCCTGGGTGAGGAAGTCCTTCCTGCTCTTATTCATCATTCGCAAGTGGGGTTTGTACAAGGCCCTTCATTGTGTAATCATCTCTGCAATTTAGCTTATACGGTCTGGTTAACAGTCAACCTCCTGGATGAAGCCCGGGCACTGTTATTAGACACAGAAACGATAGAATGTGACCTTTTGTTTGCCCAGCTCTGGAAATTTGGCCTTGGAGAGGATTTAGGGGTCATTCTGACCCTGGCGGGCCAACGACCGCGGAAGCACCGCCAACAGGCTGGCGGTGCTTCCTGGCCAATTCTTCCGCGGTCAGAAAAGGGAAACCGGCGGATTCCCTCCGGTTTTCCCCTGGCCATAGGAATCCTCCATGGCGGCGTTGCAAGCAGCGCCGCCATGGGGATTCCGACCCCCTTCCCGCCATCCTGTTCCTGGCGGTTCTTACCGCCAGGAACAGGATGACGGGAACGGGTGTCATGGGGCCCCTGGGGGCCCCTGCACTGCCCATGCCACTGGCATGGGCAGTGCAGGGGCCCCCTAACAGGGCCCCATAAAGATTTTCAGTGTCTGCTTTGCAGACACTGAAAATCGCGACGGGTGCAACTGCACCCGTCGCACCCCTGCAAATCCGCCGGCTCCATTCGGAGCCGGCTTCCTCTTTGCAGGGACTTTCCCGCTGGGCCGGCAGGCGATCTTCTTGAGATCGCCCGCCGGCCCAGCAAGAAAGTTGGAACCACCGGCGCGGTCATTTGACCGCGGTGTGGTGTTTGGGCGGTGCCCGCCGCCCGCCGGGGTTGGAATGACCCCCTTAATCTCCAGTGTGAGATGTCTTTACGATTCTCCCTTGGTGCAGGTCAATTGTGGTGGCTTTCTGTCTGACCCCTTCCTAGTCAGAAGGGGAACCCGTCCAGGTTGGCCACTCTCCCCGATTTTATTTCTCCTTGCATTGGAACCTTTAGTGGTGTCTATGCACCAATTGGGTCGGATAATAGGTATTCCAACACCTGGAGGTCCTTTGACATTGTATCTGCAGATGATATTTTGCTTACCTTATCGGCCTTATCCTACTCCATCCCTGCGGTGTTGGAGACTATTGATGGGTTTGCAGCAGTATTTTGCAACAAAGCGAATTGGGGAAAGAGCGATGCTGAGTAACCATTTCAGTAGAAGAATTTGTATCTTAAATAGCTAATCATGCTCGTAAATAGGGGCCTGGAATGCATAGTTGCAGATAATATGGAGCTATTAATGAAACAAATGCAACTGGACTTCACAAAGTGGCCCCATATAAATCTCCCTCTCTGGGGATGCACTTGGTCAGTGAAAATGATTACCCTTCCCCAAATTACATACGTGTTAGGCATGTTTCCCCAATGAATACCCCTCTCGCCCCTCAGTTGGTTAGATAGGACCATTAAGGCCTTCATTTGTGGCTCATCAAGACCTGATCTGGCAACTCAGAAGCTTATTGCCCATAGATCAGCAGGGGGACTAGGCCATCCTTCTGTGGAACATTACTGTTTAGCCCTACATTTAGCACAAATAGCATACAGGCACCCTCAAATCCAGGACCCTCTGCTGTGGGTTATGATTGAGTGCAGACTCCAGGAGACATTGTTGAGTTTACAGGCCCTCTGTCTTCCTGACCCCGCTGTCACTAACTCCCCCAATTCCACGCTGATAGCCATGTATGCTGCCTGGATGCAGGCCAAAAAACTATTTTTACGCATCTCCATGACAAAGCTCCTATCTGGAACAATGAAGGCATTTACATAGGAGAGAACATGCTTGACTGGGGCACCTGGCACATAGTGGGGATTCTGAATCTCACACACTTGATCTCTGATGGTGAACTCAAGTCCTTTGAGATGCTACAAGGTGAATTTGGTTTGTTGCATACTCAACAGTGGGGACATGTATACAATTACATCATTGTCTGCTGAGTAAATTAGTTCCTGAACTTTGGACCATTCCCTGCTTTCCAGTGCTCTCTTATCTCAACACCTGTGGTCAGTTTAAGGGCGTGCTGTCCAGATTATATAATCTCTTGATTTGTCATCTAAATTGTCAGCCACAACTGGGTAGCCTCAGGATGACTTGACAGGCTTGTCTATAGGTGGAATATGATGAGCAAGAATGGGCAGATTTTTGGAGGCTCTAGAACGGGCAGTCCGTGAGGCACGGATGAAACTCAGGCTTTTCAGGATCCTTCAGGGCTGTCACTGGACCCAGCGAGGCTTCAAGCCGTAGGATTGCGCTCTCATTCTGCCTGTTGGTGATGTGATTATGCACCCTGTGATATTGCCCATATTTTGCTGGACTGTCCTACCATACAGTCCTTTTGGATGACAGTAGAGTCATCACCACTTCCAGGTCCCCTAATTCTCCTCCATGACTTATGGGACATTCCTGAATTGACCCGCCATGCTTGTCGGTTACTTCTCACTGCTCTCACAGCTGCCAAAATCTGTATTTTGTGACATTGGCGCTCTCCACAACTGCCATCACTTGAGGAATGTCTTGCGGAGATGTACAAGACCGCATCATATGAAAGGATGATTTAAAATTTAATGGACAAAGCAGATATTTTTCTTCTTACATGGTCCACTTTGTTCCAGAATGCCCCTGTCCCTCCCCCATACTAAGCTAAGATTTTTGCCTCTTTCTTATTTGTACTCACTACCCCTCTCCCTCCCCCTTGTTAAAAATGGGGTCACTAGTTGGAAGTGGTTTGCACCCCGTCCAATTAGGGACCCTTACTCTAGTCAGGGTAAGGGAGTCACACAGCTAAGATAAGCCCTGCTCACCTCCTTGGTAGCTTGGCACGAGCCATCAGGCGTATCTCAGAGGCAATGTGTAAAGTATTTGTACACACACACACAGAGTAACAGAGTGAAAACACTACAAAAGTACTCCACACCAGTTTAGAAAAATAGCCAATATTTCTCTGAGTAAAGCAAGATCAAACAACAAAAATCCAACATACACAAACAAAGATACAAATTTTTAAGGATTAAATCTCAGGAAAGTGCTTAGAAACACATTAGCTCCAACTGGGGATATCACAACGTCTTGATGTAGTCGTTCCCAACAGTCCGACACCACTCGCAGGGAGTTCGAGCTGGTCATGGGTCACTGACCTCAGGCACAGTACCTTTGAAAACGATGTGGAAACAAATACATTGCATGGAGTCAGAGAAGTGAGGTGTCGCTGGAGCTGGTGCGGCATCGCTTCATTACTGCTACCGGGGAGGTGAGGCATCAGCTTCTTACTGCAAGGCAAGGGAGATGAGGCACCAGTTCCTTACAGTTGCAGGGGAGGGGATGCGATGTCGGTGGCGAGGCGTCCGTTCCTTATGATCCAGCGGGCCGATGAATCCAGCAGGTCAAGACGCGAGGCGTCAACTTCAAGGTGTTGCGATCATACCACAGGGCCACAAGTACTGCGGCAGAGTCGGGTGTCACGTATGTCGGTGACATGGCACTCAGGACTCATGATGTGGCGGGACTTCGGAGGTGTTGCAGCGGCATCAGGCTTGCATTGTTGGTCACAGTCGCTGCACTCAGCAGGGACCACGCTCCAGTGCAGGCAGTGGCACGGAATCAGACAGCGGCGCCAGTTCCGAAGTCCCTCTGGAGTAGATGTATTTGGTTTCTTCTTGGTAACAGCAGAACTCTCTCTCAAGGGCCCAGAGACTGGATTTGGCACCACTTGGCAAGTCAGGACTCTTAGCAAGAGCGCCCAAGTTGTGGCAGGTGAAATCTTTGATGTCCTTGTGTCTTTTAACAGGAGGCAAGCTCAGTCCAAGCCCTTGGAGAATCTTTGGAAGCAGGGTGTAGAAAGCAAAGTCCAGTCTTTTTACTCCAAAGATAGAAGCAGCAGACCAGCACAGCAAGGAAGCAGGCAGAGTGGCAGTCCATTCTACAGCATCTAGCTCTTCTCCCTGGCAGAATGTCCTCAGTTCAAAAGGATTCTAAAGTTGTGGTCTCAAAGGTTCAATACTTATACTCATGTCTGCCTTTGAAGTAGGAAAGTCTTTGTAGTCCTGGTCCCCGATACAGTCCAGGGGTTGGAGGCTGCTTTGTTTAAGGACAGGCACAGCCCTATTCAGGTGCAAGTGTTAGCTCCTGCCACCATTCTAGACCAGGAAGACCCATCAGGATATGCAGAGCACACTTCAGCTTCCTTTGTGTGACTGTCTAGAGTGAATTCTCAAACAGCCCAACTGTCATCCTAACCCAGACGTATATTCCACAGACAGGTAGAGGCACAGAATGGTTAAGCAAGAAAATGCCCACTTTCTAAAAGTGGCATTTTCAAACTTACAACTTAAAAACCAGCTTCACCAAAATATGTATTTTTAAATTGTGAGTTCAGAGAACCCAAACTACATCTCTCTATCTGCTGCCAATAGGAAATTACACGTAAAAGATATTTCAAGGCAATCCCCATGTTACCCTGTGGGAGCGATAGGCCTTGCAATAGTGAAAACAGAATTTAGCAGTTTTTCACTATCAGGACATGTAAAACACACCAGTACATGTCCTACCATTTAAATACACTGTGCCCTGCCCATGAGGCTGCCTTGGGCCTATTTAAGGGGTGCCTTACATGTAGTAAAAAGGGAAGGTTTGGGCCTGGCAAGTGGATGTGCTTGCCAGGCCGAACTGTCAGTTAAAACTGCACACACAGACCCTGCAGTGGCAAGACTAATACATGTTTACAGGGCTACCCATGTGGGTGGCTCAATCAGTGCTGCAGGGCCACTAGTAGCATTTGATTTACAGGCCCTGGGCATACATAGTGCACATTACTAGGGACTCACTAGTAAATCAAGTTTATCAATAATGGCTAAATCAATGACCAATACCATTAAGACAGAGAGCACTTACACTTTAGCACTGGTCAGCAATGGTAAAGTGCCCAGAGTCCTAAAGCCAGCAAAAACGAAGTTCAGCACAGGATCAAAAACAGAAGGTCAGAAGCCAAAATGATTGGGGATAACCCTGCAAAAAGGGCCATTTCCAGCACCCCCTTTTTCCTCTCTGTCCCTCTTACCTTTCTTTCTTTACATTCTTCATTCTGTAGCTTACTCTCTCACCCCTTTCTTCCTCTCTTAAATATTAAACGTAAGTATTGTTTATTATCGGTACATACATCTGATAGAGACTTCTAGTTGCAGATTCTTTACCTTTGATTTTGCCCTAGGTGTCAGCTTGATCTGGAGAATTTTCTGAGCAGTATCCCTTCACGCCGTTAGGTGGCGTTGATCGACTCCACATCTGTCAGCAGCGGCGTCCGCACCTGAAATGATGTTGTGGGTCCTATATAGGTGCCACTCCAGCGCGGTGATGTCAGTTCTTTTCTTTTCTGATCAGCTAGTGCCCATCCACAGAAATTTATCCCTCAGCCACTTTTTGACTGGCCATTTTTCCATGCAAGTCGAGATCCGGGTCCAGAGGAAGGTCCCGGAGCGGTCACGGAGTCCTCCATTGTCGTCCCCACATTCCAAGTCCTCGGGATGGTCGGGTAAGGCGAGGCACAAGAAGAAGAGCGTACTGCGACTTCTCCTCATCCGTTGGCTGACGAGACAGAGGAGCGTCAGCGCTCTAGGCCTCGTCCCGAGGAACGTGGGATGAATCAGCGTCTCCTTGAGTTTCCGGGAGCTGGAGCAAACCCTGCCCAACTTCCAGAGTTCTGCACCAATGTCTTCAGCTCGGCATAGGGGGGCACTCATGGATCCGGTCCTGGATCCGAACCAGCATCAGTAGTACCACACTGACTTTCCTCAACGACACTCCAGGTGCTGCTGCTCCTGCCACTGCCTGGGCCCAGGGGCAGCGCCATCCCCATTTTCATTGCTGTCATGGACCCAGATGGATGTTGTACAATGCCAACTCCAACGCCGGCAGGAGCATTGCCTCCTATGTCAGATCCTGAAGTCCTTGCTTATGGGCTAGGTTATGGTGAGAAATGGGAGGGGTCGCTGGACCCTTTAGAATATCAGCTCCAAGACTTCTCCAGATACTGGCATGCTTTCTCCTCCTATCCTGGCTATGGAGGAGGGGGCTTCCTACTCAACGGTGGTGAGAGGAGCAACTGAGGTCTTGGACCTTGAGTTGCTTTCGGTGGCAGTCAGGACTAACCTTGTGACAGAGGTGCTTCAGCGTGGGGTTTCCTCTTCTGAACCCATGCTGTCCTTAATTGAAGCCCATACAGATGTCCTACTGGGTACCTGGTCCAACCCCAGAACAGGGGCTCATGCGATCAGTACAATTGCCCTTTGCCATCGCCCTGCTCCGGGGGGCCCAAGCTTTTTGACACAACACCCCACCCCTGAGAGCTTGTTCATCCAAGCCTCCACTTCCCAGTGAGCGTTCCCTTCCCCACGCCCCGGATAGGGCATCCAAAAAGTTGGATACACATGTGAAGAAGATTTTGTTATTCCTCCATCCGAGCATTGTGGTCTGTGAACACCACAAGTCTTTTGGGCCATTATTCCCACACGCTGTGGGATACGGTTGCACAAGTGCTGACACAGGACCCGGAGGAGGTCCGGGTTGTACTCTCTCAGGTAGTTGCCGATGGGAGAGACACAGCAAAGTTCACTGTCTGTTGTGGACTGGACACGACCAAGGCACTGGGCAGAGCAGTTTCATCAACAGAGGACCAGAGGCGCCACCCTGGTTGAGGAAGTCTGGCTTTTCAGGGGATTTCCAGGTGACTTTGAAGGACATACCCTTTGATGGCATCTGTATTTTCGGAGACAAGAGAGACTCGGTGCTCAAACTCTTCAAGTATTCTCATGCTGCAGTCAGGTCCTTGGGCCTCCCAGCAGCCTATCAACCCTCCTAGTCTGCCTTTTGCCCCTTTCATGGCAACAGTAGGGGCCTCCAACCGTGCCCATTCCCACCCAGCCACTGTGCCGAGCATGCTGCCATGCCTCTGGTGGCCAAGGGTGTGGGATCCACCAATCTGTGGTTCAGGGAGCCAGCAGTCTGGCCAGTCCCCTCCTCTGCAGCAGCCTCTAAGCCTTCCTAGTCTGACTCCCCACCAAGGGCCAGTTGGAGGCAGGATTCACCATCACTTGGTCCATTGGCAATCCGTCATGTCAGACGGGTAGGATTTGTAAATAGTCTGAAGGAGCTACTTACTCCCCTTTGAGACTACCCCTCCATCCATGCCACCATCATACGATCGCATGATGGAGGATCACTTATCCTTTCTCTGCAAGAAGTTACGACTCTTTTAGCCAAGGAAGCCATAAAGAGGGTTGCCATTCCCGCTACTATCTGGTGCCGAAAAAGGACAAGGGCCTCTGCCCTTTCCTAGACCATTGATTCCTCATTCTCTTCCTCATGAAGGAGAAGTTCAAAATGCTCATTCTGGCTCAGGATTTATCTGCTCTGGACCCAGGAGACTGGGTCCAGAGCAGATAAATGGTAGCGCTGGACTTGCAGGATGCTTATTTTCATATTACCATCCTGCCTGCCCACAGACATTACTTGAAGTTCACGGTAGGCCACAAGCACTTTCAATTCACCCTTGCCCCCCTTTGGCTTTTCCAGCATCTCTCGGGTGTTCACCAAGGTGTTGCCGGTGGTCACTGCTCATCTGCGCAGATCATTGGTTTCAGTTTTCCCCTATCTCGATGACTGGCTTTTGAAGGCGGGCTTGCCCTAGGCTGTCACTCCCATCTCCAGGTTACAGCTGACCTCCTGCATTTGCTGGTGTTCACTGTAAATGTGCTAAAGTCATACCTGACTCCCTCTCAGATGCCCCCTTTCATCAGAGCTGTACTCAACACAGCGCACTTTCGGGCTCATCCTCCCGAGCGGCGAGTTCTGGATATTCAGCCTCTATCCTGGATTTTGGTGAGAATGACTCTCAGTCTGCTGGGCCTCATGGCCTCCTGCATTCTGCTGGTGACACATGCCAGATGGCATATGCAGGCTCTGCATTGGGACGTGAAGTTTTACTGGGGGCAGCATCAGGGGAATCTCTCTGGCAAGGGCCAAATCTCAGAGGGAACTGCACAAGATCTGCAGTGGTGGTTAACAAACTGTGATTGAGTCAGAAGCAGATCCTTCTCCCTTTCCCAACCAGAACTGACAGTAGTGAAAGATACGGCACTCCAGGGATCGGCACAACCATCTGAGAGAGGTGGAGATGAGAGGCATTTTGTCTCCGGCAGATTCAACCATGCGATCCGGTTGGCATTGTCAGGTGGAAGATTGTTCAGGTTTTCACGAACAACACCACCATCCTGTGGTACTGCAACAAGCAGGGCAGGGTGGTGTCGTGGACCTTTTGTCAAGAGGCAGTGCACATCTAGATGTGGGTGGAACAGGAGGGCATATCCATGGTGATTCAACATCTGGCACTCTCTAAGCGCCATATCAGAAAAATGTCTACCGCATTACAATGGTATCTCCCACGGGAGGTGGCACAAGGTCTGTTTGCCTCCGCAAAGAACACACAATGTCAGCAGTTCTGCGCGATGGACTTTCCAATGCGGCAATCTCTCAGAGAAGCTTTTCGTCCTGAGTTGTCTCTGACCTCCTATACGCCTTACCACCTATTTCACTTCTGCTCAGAGTTCTCAAGTAGGTCAAGAATGACCGGGCCCAAGTAATCCTTATGGCTCTGGACTGGACATAGAGAGTCTAGTATCCCGAGCTGTTGAGCATGTCCATCAATCCTCCGATCAGACTGCCCCTTCGGGAGGATCTTCTGTCACAGCAGCAGGGAAGGGTTCTGCAGCCAAACCTGTCCACTCTCCACCTTCTTGCAAGGAGATTGAGCAGTGGCAGTTGATAGCTTGTGACATTCCACATGTTATCTTTGCAGCCAGTCATCCCCCCACCAAAACAGTATACGCCTGTCATTGGAAGAAATTTGTGGCATGGTGCACAGACAGGTCTGTTAATCCCTTTTCTGCCCCTATCTCTGAGGGTCTTTTGTTTATACTTTCTTTTGCCCAGCCTATGGGCCCTCTCAAAGTTTAATTGTCTACAGTGTCTGGTTTTTTTAGGTTGCCTGATCAACCTTCTTTGTTTAAGTTCCTTATTGTACATAGGTTCCTTAAATGTCTTACAGATATGTTTCCTCCATTGGTATTCGTTATGCCCTAGTGGGATTTGAATTTGGTTTTGACCTTTCTGATGTGCGCTCCATTCAAGCACTCCACAATTGTCCTCTCAGGCATCTCACTTTAAAAACAGCCTTCCTTGTGGCCATTACATCTGCCCGCAGGATGAGTGAGCTGCAGGCATTGTTATCTAAGACGCCCTACGTTTCCATCTACCCTGACAAAGTGGTGCTTCGCATTATCATCTAAGGATGAAGAGAGACTCCACACCTTGGACCCAAAGGCCTCGTTAGCATTCTACCTTAATTGTACAAAAGAGGTCCAGGTGGATGATCAACTCGTTTTCGGTTATGAGGGTGCGAAGAAAGGTAGGGCAATGCAGAAGCGGACCATCTCCAGATGGGCCGTACTCTGCATTCAAGATCTGCTATGCACTGGCCAAAAAGCAGCCACCTGAAGGTTTGCATGCTCATTCTACATGAGTTACAGCTGTAACCACTGCATTAGCATGTGGATTACAGTCCTTGACATCTGTCAGTTGGCAACATGGGCTTCTATGCACATGTTTACCAAACACTACTGCCTAGACAGTCAGGTCTGTAAGGACGGGTACTTTGCCTGTTCGGTCCTGCAGGACTTTTTAATATGATCTTGGCCCACAGACCCACTTGGGGGGTGGCATTGCTTGGTATCTATTTAAAGGTAAAGAATATAAAACTAGAAGTCTCTAAAGGGTGAACAAGTTCTAGTAAAGACATTGGGGGTCATTCTGACTTTGGCGGGCGGCGGAGGCTGCTCGCCAAAGTCCCGCCGTCAGAATACCGCTGCGCGGTCAAAAGACCGCCGCAGTAATTCTAAGTTTCCCGCTGGGCTGGCGGGCGACCGCCAGAAGGCCTCCCGCCAGCCCAGCGGGAAACCCCCTTCCATGAGGATGCCGACTCCGAATGGAGCCGGCAGAGTGGAAGGGGTGCGACGGGTGCAGTTGCACCCGTCGCGATTTTCAGTGTCTGCTTGGCAGACACTGAAAATCTTGGTGGGGCCCTGTTAGGGGGCCCCTGCAGTGCCCATGCCATTGGCCCCACGACACCCGTTACCGCCAGCCAGGTTCTGGCGGTCAAAACCGCCAGAACCAGGCTGGCGGTAAGGGGGCCGGAATCCCCATGGCGGCGTTGCCTGCAGCGCCGCCATGGAGGATTCCCTAGGGCAGCGGGAAACCGGCGGGACACCGCCGGTTTCCCGTTTCTAACCGCGGCTGTACCGCCGCGGTCAGAATGCCCATGGATGCACCGCCAGCCTGTTGGCGGTGCATCCGCGGTCCCCGGCCCTGGCGGTAGTCAACCGCCAGGGTCGGAATGACCCCCATATTCTAGTTGCAGACTCCTTACCCACCCACCTGTCCTCCCTGCTTTGCGAACAGATGTCTAGGGACAGGAACTTCCTTTTAAGGACCATAGTTTTGATGCACCAGTAGTCCGTGTTCTTCCTGGCTCTGCACTTCTGGTGTGGAAAGTCATGAAAAGAAACTGACGTCAGCTCCCAGGGGTGGTGCCTAAAAGGACATGTGATGTCATTTCCAGCGCAGGCGATGCCGACAACAGAAGCGGAGCCGATCAACGCCACCTAACGACTCCCAGGGGTACTGCTCAGAAAATTCACCGGATCAAGCTGACGCCTAGGGGCAAATTCAAAGGTAAGGGATCTGCAACTTTAATGTGTCTCTACCCCATAAGGTGTTACCGAAGGTAAGTAACTTGTTCATCACAGTCAATATTTGTATCCCTACATGGGTATAAGCTGATCTTGCATTTCACTACTTGCAGTTATTTCTCAATTCATAACTTATCCAATAAAATAATTGAAAGCCAAAAAAAGAGTTTGTCAGAAATGTAAGTTTGATTTGCTACATCCTGTTGCATCAAAGAAAATTCTCAGTCAGAGCATTGACCGAGAATTTATCTGGAATCGGCACGATGTAAAAATTAAAGGACGTGGAGTGCAGAATTGAAGACACATGCCATGCATTTTGTATACGATAGGCTATATACAATTGTATGCTCGGATGTATTTATTTATTTGATCTGCCTTTATCATCTGTAGCTTGTTCCACATCTTTTAGAAACATTCTGGAAAATTGCTGTTTTACTACTATTGCTCAGTTTTTCTTGAGAATAATAAACGTCCATAAAACGTAGGAAGGTCAGTCTTGCTTTGTACCATGAAAGTATTGTAATATTTTTCGTATCCCCTGTCCACCAAAGCAAAACTTTATAGCAAAATTTTGTCAGAAATCTGTTTTGAAAAGCACCATTTGACTCTATGATTTTTTCAAAATGCTCCTTTGGAAAACCCTCACTAGATCTTGAACAGGAGATCTGGCTTGCTCATTTTTCTCGCTTGTTTGTTGCAATTAGAGGCAGGCATTTTCACCCCATCGTAGTCAACATTCCACAGACTCCAGTGATGTAATTTTCAAAACAGATGATACTCTTGTGTCCTCGATTTTTGGAATCAACAAAATGTCGGCTACCCTGTCACCTACTGGTAAGGGGGTTTACTACTTACATAGATGTTCAAATATGGAACTTTGCCCGCTGGTACCATGTAAGGTAAGCATTTGTCTGTTTTTCACTGCACAAGCCCATTCCTGCTCGCTCGTTGCTGGTAGTCTTTTATGCACATCGGTGTGGATAAGAATCTGCTTTTTTCACCTCAGAAAATTCCCCTGTCATGGTCTAGCCACTATTCTAAGGTCCCGTTTAGGTCTATAGATTTGCTGTTTCTTTACCTCTATTTTATTTATGCAATCTACAGAACAATGACTTCAAGCCATGCATGTCATGTCATCACTTGCTTACAGCTGCTTACACTTATGATGTCGGCTGTTGAGAGGATGAGTGCTAGCCAGCTAGCAAGCTTTGAGCTTCAACGCAGGAAGGCAGCTGCCCCCTCCCTTGCAGCTTGGATACACCTAGGGTCTGATCGAAAGTGTAGTGTCTTGTGAGTCAGAGATAACCGGACCCTTTTGGTTCCTGATGGACTCTGGAGAACTGTAACGTAAGTGTTCTGGTGTGGTGAATGGATTTCATGTTTAGGATGTTGATTTCACAGTTACACACAGAGCAATAAAGACATGTAAAACCAAACTCTGTGTGTGGTCTAGTCATTTACTAGTACTCCAGTTGGGGAGAACGCTACAACTACTGATGAGATACGGGACATGTAACCAGAAGATCGTCAGTGCTCTCCCAGAAAGTTTGCTGTGGTCCAGTAAACTGCTTGTGTATGCCACACGTGCCTTGGTCAAAGTGAAGATCGACATCTGGTGTATTTGGAGTCAAAGCGCCAGTCCAGCCAGTGTGAAGCTTTTGAAGATAACAATGGTCTCATTGAGAAGTATATTCATCGTTGGCCTGAAACATGCTAGTAAACCTGTGAAAGAGGTACTGCACTACTATGCAACACTGAGCTATAAATCATACAGTACGGCTATGCTAAAGGAAGTAACAACGAGGTATGGAAAATACAACGAGCAACGACAGCCAGGTGCAAGAGAATGCTGTGAGTGAAAGCAGAAACCACTTCCTCCCTTCGATATCACCAGAAAGCAATAAATGGTGACAGGTGGAATGCCTGGATAGAAATGTTTGATGATTTCATTGATACACTGGAAGAAACAGACAACAAAAAAGACTGGCAAATACCTTAAACATCTTGCTGGTGAAGGAGTAAAAGAGGTAATAAGAAACGACTGTAAACTTAAGTCACATTGGCCCTCATTATGACATTGGCAGTAAATCCCGCTTACGGTGACAGCCACCACACCATCGTGGAGGCAAACATCCATTTGCCATATTATGACACACACACACACTAACCCAACAGAATACTGCCACAAACACATTTCTGCCAGACCAAAGGTATGTGTTAAACTGTCGGTACGAACACCCATCCAGTCACGCCAACAAAAGAACGTCCTCCACATCATGACCCATGAATCACCACGGTGGACATACAACAGCGGTAAACCATTGGCAATAGACACTGGTGCGGTCAGAATGGCCACCCAAATACAAAACAACACAACATTGGCCAAAACTAAAATCACACACCTGACACTGATACACACACTACACCCACCCACCCACAGCACTATAAAACACACACCCATATTACCCACAACCCTTTACGAACACGAAAAATAGCCAAGATAGTCACGTGAATCATAGACACAACTACACACACACCACAAACACCCATTCATCCGTCACGCACCCCACACCCCACCACTTTACTCAACACCAACTAAACAACACACACCGCACAACACCCATGTCCCCACAAAGGCACCCCCATTTCACTGATGAGGAGTTGCGGGTCATGGTGGAGGAAATAGTCAGGGTAGAGCCACAGTTGTTTGGAGCACAGGTACAGCAAATCTACATTGCAAGGAAGATGGAGCTATAGCAGATACTCGTGGACCGGGTGAACGCCATGGGACAGCATCCAAGAACAAGGGACGCCATCAGGAAGAGGTGGATTGACCTACGGGGGAAGGTACGTTCCATGGCAGCAAGGCACCAGCTTACCATCCAGAGGACTGGCAGTGGACCCCCACAGCTGACAGCATGGGAGGAGCAAGTCTTGGCAATACTGCATCCTGAGGGACTCACTTGAGTTTCCGGAGGACTGGACACTGGTGAGTCAATATTTACTATCTATCCCCCCACACACCTGCATGCCACCACCACCCCTCACCCTGACACCCATCACTCCACTCAATTCCCCCCCACAGTGCACCACCACAATATACTAACCTGAATGCCAAGCCCTGCATGCATACCCACTGCATGAACATCCCTCACAGCCCTGCATGTACACCTACCACCAATGCATGCACTGCATGGAGAACTAACAATCCCACAACACATTACCATACACAGACAAAGGTTGCAGGGCAACAGCAAAGATATAGTGGAAGCTAGGGATGTAGAATAAGTCACAGACATGTAGCATAATGCACCACTTACATCCCCACAGGTGCCCCAGCCAGTCCCAGTGGCGAGGCGGTGCCACGGCTACCCAGTCCCCCACCAGAAGATGCCCCCAGTGATGACAGTAACTCTGGACTTCTGGATCTGGATGAACTCCCTGGCCCATCAGGGACCACTGATCAGTCGGATACCCCAGCCCACACCCATACCACCCCAGAGCCTCCCCCATCAGTATCCAACACCACAGCAGCCACCCAATGTCCCCACACCTCTGTCCCCGGGACACGACAATCAGCAGTGTGCCCACCTGTACAGGGGCCCCAGTCCACACTTCACAGCCAAGACAATCAGGGTTATGGAGTGAGTGTCAGTGGGCACACTGTTCAGGGGACACAGGGGGCCAGGGACACTCAGAGGACAGCTGTGCGCCAGGGGGAGGACAGGCCCAGGGAACTGACTGTCCAGGAGGCACTCACTAATGTCCTGGGGGCTTACCAACAATCCCAGGACAAGAAGGGTCAGATGTTAAACATCTTGCAGGAGAACCAGTGGCTGTAGGAGAAACATCACCAGTAGATCAGGAAAGAATTGCATGCCCTCAACACCACCATGGTCTCCATAGCAGGGGTGCTAGGTTATATGGCCAACATCATGAGGGACTACACAGCACACCAGCAGGCCCCTTCCACTAGCCACTCAACTGAACAACCCTCCACATCTGCTGCAGCTAGTGGACAAGTGGCCCTGCCACAGGACCCACTGGCCACCAGCACCCCTCCCCTGCAGAAGGTGAAGCACCCCGCAGATGTTCCCTGTGACCCAGACAGACGCCAGAGACACTTGCCAAGACCAAGACCACTGCCAGGAAATGAATGTCCCGCTTGTGTTTCACTCTGTCACCTTGTCCACTTTGAACTGCCATTGCTCCTTTTCCTATGGCCCCTTGGACATTGGACCTGTGCTACAAACAAACTGGACCAATTCACTGGACTTTTCTCTACCATCACCCCATTCCACTGCACTATTCCTCCTATATTTTTCTCTTCAATAAACACCCTTGAACACAACTTGAGTGATAGTTCTTTATGTGACAAAAATGTGTAATAATTTTAACAGTTTCATCTTGTGGAATTGTCCAGAACTTTGTGATTCCATCCAAAAAATGGCCTGTAGCTGTCTGTAGTCATCGCATCAGTGCACAGTTGTAACCACACCAACATCTGCAAAATGGGAAGGCATAGGTGACAGTCAGTTGGGATGCTAAGGAAGTGAGGGCCATCATGCTACAGCCACACAGAAAAGATAAATAATCAGATGAATGGTCAGTTCCACTGTCTTACCTGTGTGTCATTGGAAGTACTGCCATATGACTAATGTCCTGTTGTCCACATCCTCATCCACTGCCTCGTCATCCTCACTGTCCTGAGGGTCCACTGCTGCCACAAGAGCATTTCCATCCTCCTCCTCCTGCAGGTAGGGCACATGTCGTCTGATGGCCAGGTTGTGCAACATGCAGCATACAACAACTATCTGGCAGACCTTCTCAGGGGAGTAGCAGAGGGATTCACCTGTCAGATGGAGGCATCTGAATCTGGCCTTCTGGAGGCCGAAGGTTCTCTCAGTTATTCTCCTGGTTCACCCATGGGCATCATTATACCTATTCTGAGCCCCTGTGCTGGCATTCCTTACAGGGGTCAAGAGACACGATTGGGTAGCCAGAGTCACCTGCAAGAAGTGACGGTCAAACATTAGCCTTGTGCAATGGTATGGAGGATGACTCCTGAAGCCATACTCTGACATGCATTGGGTGGGGGCTCAGGCTCACCTATTCGCCACACCCTGTGCCATCACATATGGGATGCTGCTATTCCTCAAAACGAAGGCGCCATGCACCGACCCAGGATACTTGCCAGCGACGTGGGAGATGCACTGGTCAGCCAGGTACACCATTTGCACATTGAGTGAGTGGAAACTCTTCTGATTCCTGAACACGTGTTCATTGTGCCGGCAAGGGGGGGGGGGAAATGCTATATGTCTTCCATCAATGGCCACAATTACATTTGGAATATGTCCCATTGCATACAAACCAGTGTTCACATTGGCCAAATCATCCACTTGGGGGAAAGCGATGTAGCTGCACATGTGTTTGAGCAGGGCAGACAAAAACCTTGCCAGCACTATTGAGAACATTGGCTGTGACTTTCCTGCAACCAAGCCCACTGTCACTTGGAAAGAGCAAGTTGCCTGGAAATGGAGCACTGATAGGACCTGCACAAGAGGGGGGATCCCAGTGGGATGACGGATATCAGATATCAGATTAGGCTGCAATTGAGCACACAACTCTGTGATTGTGGCCCTATCCAGTCTATAGGTTAGTATTATGTGCCTGTCCTCTAGTATAGTCAAGTCCACAAGGGGTCTGTACATGGGGGCTTGCCTCCTCCTCCTCCTATTCCTCCGCAGTGGTAGGTACCTAAGCGACACAAGAGTGAGAAGGGAGTGAAAAACTGAACAATGCAACCACCACTTCAGTGTACATTGACCATGTATGTTACTGGACTATGTAAATGGCAATGTATGTACAACTGACAGTAATGACGAAGTTTTCAATTTAATAATGCTGACCAGCAACATAAAATGACAAACGCCTGTCCTGTAAGTAGGGACAGGTGGAAGTGATGTAACTCTGCTGGCGCTGGGCATCATGGCAGAAGGCGGTCTTGCACCGCCATGCTATTCCTCATTGGCCTACATGGGGCTCTATGGAGTACGGTGTCCAATAAGGATCACCGGCGGCGGTGACGGTGTACGCCGCCGCGGACGTGATCACCATTTGCTGACTATAACCTCACTTGATTCCTGACTTTCCACAGGACTACACCTCCACTACGTGTGCTACTGTGACCTGAGTCTGGAACCTGCCATGGTCCGTGTGACAAGGGAAAGGGCCCCTTCCTTCACTTCAGAGGAGTTGGAGCGCCTGGTGTATGGGGTCCTACCCCTGTATGGACAGCTGGTTGGACCTCCAGACCAACAGGTGAGTACACCATGGGGACGATGCATGCAACAAGGTTGAATGGATATCAGTGTGTGCTGGCAGTGTGTCATTTGGGTGGGTGGTATGGCTGGTGGTAGTGTACATGCAGGGCTCAGGATGATGTGCTTACCCTTTGAGGGGAAATGCTATTTGAGGGCCATATTTGTGACAGGCTGGATTGTATGGTTAATGGTGTCCTCCTGTCTGTGTTTCCTCTGCAGGTCAGCGCCCATTAGAAGACGGGATTGTGGCGTGCCATTACCAAGGACATGCAGACCCTGTGGGTCTTTCGCAGGCGGAGCACCCACTGCAGGAAATGGTGGGAGGACCTGAGATGCTGTGCCTTGAAGACCTCAGAGGCTCAGCTGGGGATGACCTCCCAACGAGGCAGGGGTGCCCGTCGGAACCTGACCCCCCTGATGACCTGCATACTGGCGGTGGCCTACCCAGAGCTAGATGGGCGCTTGAGGGCAGCACAGCAGCCACAAGGGGGTGAGTACAGTGTGTGTAACACCCATCTTTGTTGCCTGGCATAGGCTGCTGGTAGTGGGTTTCTGTAAGTGGGTGCCCCTTCATGCCAGCTTGTACATTGCTGCGTGGTCCAGCTCATTGTAAATGGGTGAATGGCAAAATCTTGTTAGCTAGCTAGGTGGCATTCCATGTCAGTCAGGGCTTAGTAGGTCCCAGGAAGGATACAGATGGAGGTGGTTGGCTCTCATCTTGCTGTGGTACCTAGCCAATGGAATGCCAGTTCGGTGCCTAGTGCTCAATCTTGATCCCTGAGTGTGATGGTAATGTGTATGCCATCTGTGGCGTTGGTGCTGTAATTGGCCTAGTGCTCCCTTTCTCCCCCCGCCCTATTTTCTTCTGTCATCCTGTCCATGTGTACATTAGCATCATCTGGCGGAGGAGCAGGGGCACCGGCGACTGAGGGAGCTGCAGCCCACGGGACCCAGGAGGCAGAGTCCACTGACACCGAGGGGACCAGTGGGATGGAGGGCGAGGGGAGCACCACAGCGGGGACAGGAGTTGACAACACTGACTCTGATCCCTCCTCCGATGGGAGCTCCCTGGTGGTGGCGGACACCTCTAGTCCCACCCCAGCAACAGGTACAGCCTCCACCCCTGTACCAGCACCGCCCTCCCAGTAGCCCCCACCGAGTTACCTGTGCCCACTCACCCAGGAGGGTGGACATCTCCTTCGCCCCGGGCATCTCAGGCCCTGCCCCAGTGAGCCCTGCTGCCTTCAGTGAGGAGGCTATTGATCTCCTGAGATCCATCTCTGTAGGGCAGTCAACCATAGTGAATGCCATCCATGCCATCCAGGGGCTGGTCTCCAAAAAGCAGCTATGCAGTGCCTACCTGGAGGGCATCCACAGTGGGTTGGTGGCCCTACAGAGATCATTTTAAGCTCTGGCCTCCTCTCTGATGGCAGCCAGTGTCCCTGGTCCTACCATCCCCCCTCCAACTACCACTTCCCAGTCTCCTCAACCCCAACCCATCTCATGCACACATACAGACAAGCATGCACACAAAACATCACACAAGAGTGGCACAGACAAACACAGGCAGCAAACTTCAAGCCACAAGCACTCACGCAAACAGCAGACAGTTGCACACACAACAACATCCACTGCCTCCACTGTCTCCCCCACCTCCTTCTCCTCCTCCTCCCTCACAGTCACATCCGCACTCACGCCTGCATGCACTGCATCAACAGCGATCACCACATCATGCAGCACAACCATCTCACTTGCAGACACCTCCACAACCTACATCCACACGTCCTGTTTGTCCTCTCCCACCCTGTCTGCCCCCCTCCTAAGAGACACAAACGCTCGCACTCAGACACCCAACAACCATCCACCTCACACACGTACACTGTCCATGCACCTGCACCCAAGTCCAGCAGACGTACAACTCCTACCTCTCCCTCTACCTCCACTCCCATCCCTCCTCCCACATGCCGCCCCAACGTCCCTAAGAAGCTTTTCCTTGCCCAACTTGACCTCTTCCTTCCCCTTTGACCCCCGTCCTTCCCGTAAGAGCAGGGTCCCAACGACCGAGCCCAGCACCTCAGCCAAATAGTCTGCCACTGCTCCCACCAAAAAAATCAGCTGCTGGCACAAAGGGGCCCCTGAGTGTAATAGCAGCCACTCCTAGTAAGTCCACACCTCCGCCTCAGAAAGTTAGGGCTGGGGTGGTGAAACCTAAGGGACAGACGACTGGTCAGTGGACGCACCTCCTAGACCTAGAGGCAAGGACACAAGTTACATGACAAAGGCCATGGGGGCCCATCACAAGAGGGAACACAAGGATCCCCCTCCACCACCAAAGAAAGCCAAGGATAGCCCACCGCCACCAAAGAAAGCCAAGGAGCCCCCTCCACCAGCAGAGGGCAAGGAGCCCCCACAACCAGCAGTGGAACTCAAAGAACCCCGTCCACCAGCTGAGGGCAAGGAGCCCTCACAACCAGCAGAGGAACCCATAGAGTCCCCACAACCAGCAATGGGACCCAAAGAACCCCCTCCACCAGCTGAGGGCAAGGAGCCCTCACAACCAGCAATGAAACCCAAAGAACCCCCACAACCAGCAGTGGAACCCAATGAACCCCCGTTAACCAGCTGAGAGCAAGGAGCACCCACAACCAGCAGTGAAACCCAAAGAACCCCCTCCACCAGCTGAGGGCAAGGAGCCCCCACAACCAGCAGTGGAACCCAAAGAACCCCCTCAACCAGCTGAGGGCATGTAGTCCGCCCTCCAGAGACTGTTGGGCAAGGAGCCCCCTCCAGAACCGGTGGGCATGTTACCCACTCCAGAGACTGTGGCCTTTCACTCCCCTCCAGTGACAATTGGGCATGGAGCCCCCCCCAGAATCAATGGGTATGACTTCCTCTCCAGAGACTGTGGCCTTTAACTCCCCTCAAGAGACTGTTGGGCAAGGAGCCCCTTCCAGAACCAGTGGGCATGTTACCCACTCCAGAGACTGTGGCCTTTCACTCCACTTCAGTCACAATTGGGCAAGAAGCCTCCCTCCAGAACAAGTGGGCATGATACCCACTCCAGAGACTGTGGCCTTTCACTCCCCTCCAGTGACAATTGGGCAAGGAGCCCCCTCCAGAACCAGTGGGCATGTTACCCACTCAAGCTGAGGTGCCTCCACACCCCTCTTGCCCCTGAAGTGGCTGCCAATTTCCAACATGATGCCCCTGAACAGTGGAGTCAGGAAGTTGTCAGGAGTCAAGTTTGGCCTTGGACTATGCCCTGTGGCCATGTGGCCCTTTGGAACGTTGGACTGGCCATGGACCAATCTGGACATTGACGCCTGCATTTTCAGTTCCTTTTTCTTTATGGTGGCTGTTGGCAGTAAATGACAGTGTTCGTACTTCAGAATTGTAGTCCTTGCATTATTTGCTCGTGGGTCCTGTGACAGTCGTTTTATTCTGCAGCTGGTTCTGTATATGTGTGTGTTGTGCGTGTGTGTGTCACTCTCCTTTTCCTCCCTCCCTTGTGTGCTAGGTGGCTGTACTCATCGTCGTCGTCGTCATCTTCGTTGATGCTCCAGGACGACCATGGCGTGGTAGAGCATTAGGAAGACTTGGAGTTCCTGTTCCATGGCGGCTGTGGAATCCTCTGTGTCTCTGATGATTAATCTTTTGTTTTCTGTGAAGTGTTTCCGCCAGGCTTTTGATGGCGTTGGTACGGCCCCGGAAATCCTGGCGGTTTGCTATGTCATAATATGGTGGGCGGTACCTTGACTTCCACCTGGCTGTAGGTGGCTACCGCCGTGGTCAGTGGTGTTAACGCCCTGGCGGTTGGTGTGGTACATTGGCTGTCTATGGGAGGTATCACCACCATGGTCATAATTTGGTGGTAATTACTGCCACTTTAACAATCACCGCCAATGTCATAATGACCACCATATTGTAAAATCAAAGAAACTTTAAATCTCAAGTTCAATCCAATGACCATTGTCAGTTCCGAAAGATATATTTTCAGTCAGAAACAACAGAAAGTTGGTGAAACAATCAACAAATTTGTTGAGAGACTTGATACGATCGTCAAACACTGTAAGTTCAATTAATTCAATGAGAAAGAAGCCATACAGTGATGTCTCTAAAGAAAAAGAAACTGTGCTTTAGATGTGGATTTTCATTTCCATGTGAAGGCAAATATCCCACCATTGGACAAGTATGCAAAGACTGTGGGAAGGAGAACCATGGTGTAATGGTTTGCAAGGTGAAGTAAAAGCTAAGGCCCATATTTATGGAACCTTAGCGTCGCCTTAGCACCATTTATTTAGGAGCTAAGGCAGCGGTAACCTAACTCAATATTTATATTTTGATGCTAGACCCATCTAGCGTCAAAATATTGGAGTTGGCAACATGTTTAGGATGCGGAAACCCACCTTGTGCCTATGAGATGCAAGGTAAATGTTCCCGCCCTAAACATGACGCTAGCCCCCCAGCTACATATTTACCTCCCGGCGCAGAAGCGATGCGCAGGTGGGAGGCTGACCTAAATAATGGCGCTAAGCCCGCTTAGCACCATTATTTAACGCCTGGGTAAGACCAAGTGTTAGAGTGCTGGTAGGCCTATTTCTACGATAAATGGGTACACAAACGGCCACCCCAAGCCCCAGAAACACCATCACCCACTCCACAGGGACACTACAGGAGGAGGGAGCCTAATCCAGGTAGGTTGCAGGTAAGTGTTAGTGTGTGTGTGTGTGTGTGAGTGTGATGTGCCATTGGGGGCACCTTACATGGGACCCCCTGTCTGGCACTGGGTATGTAGGGCTTGCCAAGGGACACATGTCCCCTGTGGTGGGCATTGGGATGGTGGGCATGACTCCTGTCTAAACTTAGACAGGAGTAATTTTTGGGCTGCTTGTGCGTCAGAAAATGAAGCTAGGCTGACTAGTGGCAGAATTTGTGCCTCTAACCAGCCCCACTAGCACCATTCCCCCTAATGCCATCCCCCTGGCTAGCATGTTTTTTTTATGCTAGCCATTTCTTAGCGCCATCGTGCATCATTTTATAAATATGGCGCACGGATGGAGTTAGAGAATGGCATTAGCTCATGTTAAGAAAAATGGCGTTAGTGAAGTTGCACGGCATTTTTCATAAATATGGACCTAAGTGCGTCAAGACGAGAAAACAAAATGGATGCCCTTGCCTTTGGGCATGCGTAGAACGTTGCTTGTGGAACATCGGCGACATTCCAGAAGCAACATTCTACGCATGCCCACAAGGCCAAGCGGCAATACCAGCTGAGGCGAATCGACACTAAACAAAGTCGATCATCATCTAAATCTTTGTCCAATAGTTCCTCAGTTTCATTGTCAAGTGACAGAGAGGAAAACAAATGTGTTATGTCGATGTTTACCTCAGAAAAAGTGTGCAGCATGCAAGGAAGAATTCAAGTCAAAGAAGAGTCGACAAATAAAATCAGAAAAGTCATTTAAACATTGTCCAAAGATTACACTAAAAGTAAACAGTTGTTCTATACCTTTTATTACTGTCAGTGGTGCGTCAATAAATATTATGCCTGAGGAGAAATACAATGAACTTTCTCCATTGCCTCCTCTTACAACGTCAGAGACTTAGGTGTATACAATGAGCTGCATCAACACCATTAGAGAGTCAAGGTTTACTCGTAGCAACCATGAGACACAAAAGTACAAGCCTCCATTCACGTACTTCAAGGTACTGCGTCAAGTGTCTGTTTACTCAATTTCAAAACTGCTGCTGATATGGAACTGAGATCTGTGAACTACATCATAAATGCTCATCACGAAATAATAAGTCAGTTCTGTTGTTGTTTCATGAATTGGGAAAACTTAAAACCGTGAGGACGTTCGTCCTGTTGCCATAAAAAATTGTGTTTTATCTCTAAGAAGCTGTTGAGAAAGAGCTTGAGACATTACTAAAGCATAGTATCATTGAGCCATCTACCGGTCCAGCTCTGTGGGTTTTGGCCACAGTGGTAGTGCTCAAAAAGGACAGTGAAGGAGCTGTATGCATCAAGCTAACAAGGCAATTGAAAGAGAACAACATCCCGGTCTGCACATTGCCAACATGATCACACAGCTAAATGGTACTGAAGTCTTCTCTCACGTTGGTCTGAACAAAGGATATCATCAATAGGAACTCAAAGAAAATTGCAGGTACATTACCACCTTTTCGACCCATATTGGTTTCTTCAGATATAAATGCGTAGGTTTTGGTGTGTCATCAGCTATAGCACATTTTCAAGATGTAATTCGACGTATCATACAACCTGTCATGAATGCTTTCAATCATAGTGATGACATTGGTTTTCGAAGCTACCCAAAAGGAACATGATAAAGCACTTACACGAGTGTGTTGTTTATTTGCTGATGCAGGGTTAACTCTGAATGCTGAGAAATGTGAATATCACAAAATAAAATTCAAATTCTTTGGCCATATCTATTCTGATGGGGGTATGACACCAAATCTAGCTAAAGTAGAAGCTTTGTTAGCCACTGATCCCCCACAAGATGTTACCATGTTACATTCATTCCTTGTCATGGCCAGTTACTGTTCCAGATACATGCATGACTTTGTCACAGTACGTGGTCCCTTAATAGATGTAACCAAAAGAAATACTTCATTTAACTGGTCACATGCATATGAACAAAGTTTTAAGAAAATCAAGCATATCATAGAGAACACCACTGAAATGGTCTACTTTGTTCCAAGGTTTCATACAGAGGTTGTTGTTGACACAAACCGGACATGCCTATTCACAACCTGCGAAAGAAAGTTTAGCATTGCTTTGGGCTTGTGAAAATTCCCATGTTCCTATATAGAAAAATGTTTGCTTTTCTAACTGATCATCAAGCATTGCTTACCATCTTTGGCAATCCAAGATGCAGCCTAGAATTGAACGTTTGGATTTGTGGCTACAGGAATATGACTGCGTTATCATACACGGACCAGGGAAAGATCATAACCTTGCTGACTACTTTTCACGAGTGCCAGTAAGGTGTCATGGTACCCCTTCCAAACCTGCTGAAGCCTATATTAACTTATTTTTAAAGTCCACTACTCTGCCGCTATTTCTTTGGAACAAATTATCACCACAATGAGTAAAGTTAGTGACATGTTAATACTGAAAGACATTATTGCACATCAATCCTGGAAACAGCGCACTTGCCCTCATACACTTGACAGTGAATATCAGAAGTTCAAAAATATGAAAGACTAACTATCCGTTACTCAAGAAGGTATTGTCTTATGAGGTTGGAGAATTGTCATACTAGAGAGTCTGTGACAAGAAGTAATTGAAGTTGCCCATAAAGGACATCATGGAATTGTTGCCACTAAATAAGCTCTACAAGACTGAGTTTGGTTTCCTCATCTTGACGAGAGAGTTGAAAGAGTTAAAGGCCTGTCATTTGTTTTAATTGCTTATCTCCCAAAATTACTCAACATACTTTGAACATGTTGGATTTTTCAAAACATGTTTGGGAGAGAATCACTGTTGACTTCTTTGGTCCTCTTGACAGTGACCTGATGGTGATTATTGATCAATATTCCCATTTTCCACTAGTAGAAGACCTCTCATCCATTACTCCAGAAAGAGTCATTGAGAGGTTAGATGGCATTTTTGCAATATGGGATGTTCCTTCAGTTCTGAAGTCTGACAATGGCTCACCTTGCAATAGTTGAGAATTTAGGGACTTTCTTGATCATCTCAATGTGAAGCATCAGAAAAGCCCACCTCTTTGGCCACTAGCAAATGGCGCTGTTGAACACCTTATGAGCACATTAAAAAAAGACTGTTCAGCATGCTAATTTGGAGTAGCTGGACTGAAGTCAGTTCTCCATGTTACTCTTCGAGCTTATCGGTCGACACCTCATTTAACGACAGGTTAAAGTCCTACTACCCTGATGTTCAGGAGAGCCATGATGACCGAGTTACCACAGTGAACCAGCAGAAGGTCTACAACAGATAATGAACCTCGTCAAACAGACTTGTGTCATAAACAAAAGATTAAAGTATATGCTGACAAGTGTCGATGTGTCAAGAACATTACTTTCAATGAAGGAGATCAAGTATTGGTGCGACAACAGAGAAAATGCAAATCTGATGCTCCCTTTGATGCTGAACCTTTCGAAATTGTAACTAGCATAGGACACATGGTGACTGCTCACCATCCTGAAGAGTACTTTACGTGAGATTCTTCGCACTTAAGGCATGTGCCTTATCATTCGCCAATTCCTGATGTCAGATGAGACTGCAGAAAGCCACTTGACTGCATCTATCCCTACATCCCTGGCGCCAGGCATAGAGACTTCTCTTCTCTCTTCACAGCCTCACAGGACACGATCTGGTCAGAGCTCCACAACAACTTATAGAGGACTAGAGAAGTTATATATATATATATACATATATATATATATATATATATATATATATACATATACATATATATATATACACACCTATATATATATCTATATATATACACACACATATATATATATATATATATATATATATATATATATATATATATATATATATATATACACATATATATTTAAAAAAGGAGACCTGACACATCCAGGTGTTTGTCAATATGTAAAAACTTTTTGACTCATATCTTCAGAATTCATTTAAAATGAAACGTTCCACAATTCAATTTGGTGAAATCACTGTATTTTATTGATCCATTTAAAAGTTACAAGATCCATAGCCAACATGTTTCGTCCAAACGGACGTCTTCAGGGATATAAATATAAAATACAAAATATCAATATGAAAAATATGAAGAATATACCTAAATCCTAAAGTGCTATACAATTAAAATGCTGTGAGAATTCTGGGGATACAAAAAACATAATCGTCAAAATTAATGTGAACCAAATTCGATGTACATATTGCAATTATTTTGGAATGCCATGTCTTTATCTACATTCATATATTCATATATGGCTATTTTTATCTGGAGGATTCGTCACAAGATTCACTCCCGGCCATAGATCCATGGCTTCCATTTTATAATGGTATTTGTTGGCAAACAGTCTAACATATTGTCGTATAAATGTTTTATGTGAAGATGGGATGATTCGCCCTCATGCGGAGGCTGCCCTGCAAGGGTCTGTGGCCCCTTAACGGAGCATGTTGTACAGAAATTTCATTGAAGAGGCCCGACCCGCTTTCCTCAGTGAGAACCACAGCATTTATCCGAGACAGAAGGTTAAACGGAGGTGAGCAAGGGATGGGAGAGTGGTATTTACCTCTTTTCTAGCTATTTGGGACCTCCTTGCAATGAGAGGAATATGGGCAACAACTTTAAACAAGGACACTGTTCCAGTATAAATTGTAACTTTGGTGCCCATAATGCTATTTTACGCAGTACAATGATTCAGTACCAGAGTTTAAGAACATGGAATGGTGCACCTTGGGACATGGAGTTTGTGATTATCAGGTCACATGATCAGCAATTCAAAAAGCACTGGCTTTGTGATCACTTGCATTGCCTCACCTGTGATCAAGGCAGTTGGAGCCGAAACGCGTCAGGAAAAGGAGAGCTGTTGTTCACTCTTGAATAAAGCGCTTGGATGGATCCCAAACCGGTGCCTTCGCTTTTTTGTTTTATATATATATATATGCCTTGCGCCACACTTCCACTTATGGGACAATCTCATCGCGAAAAATGGTGAGCAAGTGCCCCTTTGTTTTTCACAATACCGATGCGGCCCTTGAATTGGATGAGGGCCTGGAGGCGATGTGGAATTTAAATCAATATATTTAATGGTTCTCTAGGAACGTGAGAAGAGAAAACGGAAAGGAAATAATCACTGTGACATTGAGATGATTTATAAATAGACACGACTTGTAAATACTGTTTAAAATAGCGGCATGAAAGTTAAATGTGCAGATGCACGGAGATAAAGGCAATGAGGCAATTAAACTACTTCATGGGAGCCGTTTTGAAAGTGAAAATGTATCAAGCCGTCCTGATTACCAAAATGGAAATAATGATGTCACAATTTACTAACAAGTCCCAGGTGGAACACATCAGAGAACTATAAATCCCAGAATGCACCAGCAATAATAAATATGTCCCAGAATGCTTCGCGCATATATAAGCTGTGATTGCGCTAATAATGTGAATGCAGACGAGATACCACTTGAGGAAGACGATAGTCGAAACGCGTTGTGGGGTCTGATTTCATGCTCTCTGGAAGAAATAAATGGTTACCACAAAGAGAAACCTCCGGGAGTGCAGCGCCTTTCTTGCGTTTGAATTTAACAAGGGTGGTGGTCTTCACCCTCACGTGTGCACCAGCAGCCAGAGTGCTCCACTTTGAAGACCGATTGTTGTGGATAGAATTTAGAGTGGTAGCACCCGGTACTGTGGATTCTTGAAACATCAATTGTGAAAGAGGAGGCGAGGGGACACTGTGCCTCTGCGTTTGTACTTTACAATGGAAGACTAAGGACGGGATGTCGAACTTCCAATGCGCCTTGCGCCACACTTCCACTTATGGGACAATCTCATCGCGAAAAATGGTGAGCAAGTGCCCCTTTGTTTTTCACAATACCGATGCGGCCCTTGAATTGGATGAGGGCCTGGAGGCGATGTGGAATTTAAATCAATATATTTAATGGTTCTCTAGGAACGTGAGAAGAGAAAACGGAAAGGAAATAATCACTGTGACATTGAGATGATTTATAAATAGACACGACTTGTAAATACTGTTTAAAATAGCGGCATGAAAGTTAAATGTGCAGATGCACGGAGATAAAGGCAATGAGGCAATTAAACTACTTCATGGGAGCCGTTTTGAAAGTGAAAATGTATCAAGCCGTCCTGATTACCAAAATGGAAATAATGATGTCACAATTTACTAACAAGTCCCAGGTGGAACACATCAGAGAACTATAAATCCCAGAATGCACCAGCAATAATAAATATGTCCCAGAATGCTTCGCGCATATATAAGCTGTGATTGCGCTAATAATGTGAATGCAGACGAGATACCACTTGAGGAAGACGATAGTCGAAACGCGTTGTGGGGTCTGATTTCATGCTCCCTGGAAGAAATAAATGGTTACCACAAAGAGAAACCTCCGGGAGTGCAGCGCCTTTCTTGCGTTTGAATTTAACAAGGGTGGTGGTCTTCACCCTCACATGTGCACCAGCAGCCAGAGTGCTCCACTTTGAAGACCGATTGTTGTGGATATATATATATATATAAGCACTCGAACTCGGCGTTTCCTTTCTGCACCAAACCGTCAAAGGTGCTAGTCTCGATACGCGCGCCACCGCGTATTACATCAACACATTTCTCCCACACTTGCGAAGAAATACAGCACTCCACGAGCACAGCAAGTTAATTATTTAATCGCACTTTAGTTGGTTGAATTGAGGAAAAGCATCAGTTTGCATATTTATTTTGTAGGGCACAACATGTCAACAGTCAAAAATGTAAAAAATTTAGTTTCAATATATTTAACCAAGAAAGATCTATAATTTGATAATGTTTTTTTTAAAATGCACGTTGGTTGTTGAAAACATCACTATGAGAGTATTTAAACTGAGCCAATATGGCGATCGACAGGTTGAAGAAGGCGGTAACGCCGAAACGCGTCCCTGTTGGCGATTAAATAATTAACTTGCTGTGCTCGTGGAGTGCTGTCTTTCTTCGCAAGTGTGGGAGAAATGTGTCGATATATATATATATATATAAGTATTTATTTATTTTTTATTATTTTACTAGGGGTGGAGATGTAGTGTCTTGTGACTTAGCAATGGTGGAACCTTTTTGGTTCCTGATGGACTTCGTAGAACTGTTGTAGAACTGTGATGTTAAGTGTTCGGTGTGGTAAATAGATTTCATGTTTAGAATGTTGAGTTTGCAGTTGCATGCAGAGCAATAAAGATGTGTAAGACCAAGGTCTGTGTATGGCATAGTCATGTACGAGTACCCCAGCGGGGGAAACCGCTACAAAAAGCAAAAGAGGCACAAAAAGAAGCAGAAATGTTGAGAAGCACCTGTTCCAATCCAGTCCTGTTGGGAGGTCAACCAGGTTCTGCTCATGAAATCCTCCTTTTCAGGAGAGGAGCTTTGTGCTAGTCTTTTTGCTCTGGCAGTTGGGCTATCAGGAGTTAAACCTAGTATTGGTGATCCATTGCTTTATGAAATGCTCTCTAGCAGATTCTTCCACTGCTATTGTCCCCTCCTCCCCTTCCCCCCAGGGAGGTAGAATCATCTAATATCTTAGACGCACTGGAGAGTCATTTGCTTCCATGCTGTTATTTAACCTTTTCTCAGACACCTTACAGGTTCACTAAGTGCAAATTTGAAGGCGAGAGAGATCCCTGTGAGCCTGTGTGCCTAGCCATGAGCAGCTGCAGCCTCCTCTGGTCCAGCTCTTGGCTCCTCTGTTGCAGCTCCTTCAGTCCCCAGTGCAGCTGCCAAGCCCCAGGCTTTCATGGCTCTAGTCTTACTGATCCATCTGGCACCATTGAGTCTGGTCCTGGTACAGGTCCTGACTTTTGACATGGTCATACCTGCTGGCTGTTTGGGCATGGACGTTTCCTTTTTTCGATCCACCTAGTAGGCAGCCCTCCACAGGAGAAGCCCTACCTTGAAGAGAAAGACACCAATTGAAACACAAATGCAGTAGGTAGAGCCTGATGACCATTAGGATTGTCATCCAACTATTTTCTATCATAGCATTGTTAAAGTTTTTTTAAATGCACAATTTTGGGTGACAAATTATTTTGAGTACTAATGGTTTTTACAATTAATTTTGGTTGTAAATGCTGAATTAATGGCATTGCACTTAAAGCAATTTTAATTAGAAATTTAGAAGTGTGTTTATTAATGTGATTTAGTTGTGCCACATTTTTGCGGTCTCCATTGGGATTAATATGGTTGCTGTTCTGATTTACTGTTCATTTCACTCCTGCTCATTCTTCCTCACAATCAATGTTCCCCTGCGTGTCTTCTTTCCCCACAATCTTTGCAGAGCATAGCACACTGTGACATAACTAGTTATTTTCCTGACCATGCATGTATTTTGAATGAAACTTTCTAGTTCTAATACTGTTGCAACAACTCAAGGTCTCTTCCACTGTAAAACCTTTGCTGGGTTAGCACTTTTATACTTGTTTATGGCCCCTTCTTTGAAATGTTGTATATTAGCTAAACATGCTATGAAGTTGTGACACAAAAGCTGTTTGATGCTTTCCTCAAAAATGGGCATTATTGTGATGCTGCTATTTCTGATTGTCCAGTATGTGTTAACACTTGTCATGGCATTCTGAACTTGCAGTTTCTGCTCATTATTAATGCTAGAAATGTGTAAAAAAAAAAAAGTGTTTTGGGGATGAGCCAGATGACTTTCCTCTTCTACTGGGGATGCTCTCCATTTTATTTAGGATCCTTTTTCTATTCTATTAGAGAGGCTATTGGGTTGGGTCTGACACCCGAACTCCCACCTGAGAATGGGGTAATCTGTGCATTGGCCTTAAAACTCTCTTTATAAGACCAGCTCATGTTACAGAACTACAGTTTCTCACAATCATAGCCATTCACCAATTTCCTAATTTCAACATCTTTGGACCCTAAGAACCAGGCCATCACAGACTGTCCAGTCATTTCACCAATACATCTGCAAGTTCATACTGTTGTGATGTGGCAGCTTCCCCACATCCTGTTTATCAACCCGTGCCTGTCATGTTAAGGACATTTCCACCATCTGTCTGATCAGACTGTAGTATAGCATGCTAGGGCCTGTTTAGAGCCTTCATTTTTAAATGCACATTTTCTGACGGTAACCTTTTACATGGCTTTTCGTTTATATGATAATGTACTGAGATATCATTCTACATGTTTCTTCTTCCTAGTAAGCATTGATGCCTTCTAGTCTGTACACTTGGTTGAAGGCTGAGAACACAGAACACAATGACTAAACCTTCTGATTGTCCATGGAGACAGCTTTGCATCTGTAGACATATCACAGCGTTGTGCTTGTATCTCTGACACAGTGTGACAAGGAAGGTGCTGGTATTATAAAAACTGCCTCTTCTCCATATGCGATAGAGGAGCACTTCTGCGAACTTATCCTGCAGTGCCAAATATGACACAGATGCAGCTTGGCTGACTCTGATGCAGATCCTGAATCCGATATATGATATGATTTGGATTTAGGTCTTGTCCTTCTCCTCCCTGAGGCTGCCACAATGATTTTCAAAGGCAAAGTGGTCCTAAGGGGATCCCTTCCCCTTGGAAATTAGTTACCTTCTCAACTGAGAGGTTGGTATCTTATCTATTGTTTGCAGCCATAAATGAAGTTGTAAACTGTCAACAAATTCCTTTCCAAATTGGAAATAGGAGGGAAACTCCATTCATGACACCTCCTATTTGCCGTTTACAAACTATTGCAAAAGTCCCTTTATGAGTGGAAAGAATTTTCTAACTCATAAATGGGCTTTTGTGCATAATAGTAAGCACTTTTGTTGTTACAAGTGATTTTGCAACATGAGACCCAAATGGTCGATTGTTTCTAAGTTACTTTGACAGACATGGCACCGATTGCCACTATATTACAGGGTGAGCCAAGACACAGCGACTTAGGAGGCCATTTATAGAGCTGTTATACTTCACAAATTCTCATGCTCCTTTAAGTTTACCTACAGTGCTGGCCAATGATAAAGATGATTATAACCTTTGCTAGACTGAGTGAAGCTCTTATTCAGGAAGACATGGCAATGTACCAGGGACAGACACAGGATTACCAAAACTGTCATGTTACTGGAATACCTCTTTTTCTGGAGCAAATCAGTGCACTCTGGGATTATTTATTCCAGATTCAATTCAGTTAAATAAATCAGACTAATCTAACTGAAAACAATGATTTACAAACACAAAGGGCACAACTGGAAATGTTGTATCCCTATGGCATGGTGCCATCTGATACTTGGAGTGATCCTGTCAAAATAGAAAATGTTTCACAAGAATCCTTAAGAAGTCACTCGCATAGTATAATTGAGAGGCTTCTATCCAATCTCAGAAGAAAAGAAAAGGGTGGCCCTTATTTAGATTCTGGTGGAGGGAGCTAAATCCATCTTAATGGCCAGCCAGCAAACTTTTCAAACCTTTTTTTGTTTTTTTCAAAAACAATCCGCTAAAGCAAGAGTTTATTTTTGAAAACCAAAAAGGCTACTGGCTCCCACACACTGGTTTTCTCCCAGGGATGAGGTGTAATTATTGTTTTCATCTGTAATTTGCAACCAGGTTTTACCGTCAGTAAGACAGATGGTGTAAGGTCCTCCCTTTCACGTCCCTAATTCGTCATCAAGCAAAGGATTGGGACTATAATCTATTATACTGAATGCCAATGTTCCCTGTATATCAGAGAAAGGAATATAGGCATTAAAGGCACAAAAAAATAATGATATCTTATATTAATTGACTTTACAAATGCCATTATCCAGCTGTCACTCAGACATAGCTTTTGTGCTAGGTGATGGCTCTCACAGCACTAGCAATAATGCTGGTTTCAATCCGGAGTAACATGACCAACAAAAGCCCATCGCAACGCAAGAGACCCTCCACAGGAGATTTAAGGAAAAACTATAGATTTCCTTAAATAAACTGTTACCCACCAGCGTTACCCCTTGGTGGCATGCTTCATCATTGAGTCCATTTAATTCCACTGTAGAATGAGGCATGCTGCAACCAACAAATTACATGGGAGCACTTTTTGTTTAGCCTAATTCGCTATGGTGGAAGGAAATAGGAGTGGGGACGGTTGAAAAGTTTAAAATACCTGTCTACCAGGAAAATCAATATTTTAATATTTGCTCTAGTGGTGGTATGTTTAAAAATGGGGTAAGTGGAAGCGCTGTATATTATGTACCTGCCTTCCTGGTCTACATGTTTCAAAGCCTTTTTGAGATGCTGTGCCCGTTGGACCTTTATCCACCTGGTCCTAGTCCTTTTAGTGTGAGTTCTCCTAGGCCTTGTTCTCCTTCACCTGTTCATCTGCCACCCTAGTCTTGGTTTCCTTGGTCCTGGCCATCATGGATATTCTTGTCTTATTCTCCTGATTATCATAAACCTTGTCTTTGGCTACCTTAGCCCTTATTGGTTCCCCCACTCTCGGCTCATCTGGCCCCTTTCCATTCTGGTCTTTTTGACCCTGGTCACATTGTTGTGGCTCTCCTCACCCTGAATCTGCTCTTCCTGATAACACAGCTCCTGGACCTGCTGGTCCCCTTTGTACATCTGGCTTCCCGAGACCTGGCCCTCTTTGTCTTTGTCCTCCTGATTTGGGTTATCCTGGCCCTATTGGAAACGTTCCTTGTTCTTAGTTCTAGTGGTACTGCAGCCACTGGTCCTGGCCCGCTTGATTCAGATTTACTTGTTTGGATCCTCCTGTGTCTTGTCATTTTGGCCCTGGTACTCCTGGCCACCATTGCCCTGTACCCTTGGTCTTCCAGACTTAGGTTGACCTCATTACATTCGATCCTCATCACCCTCATCCTGCAACCTGAGATGATTTCTCTGCCACACTTGGTAGTCTGAGCAATTACCCCCTAGGTCCTGATCTTCATGGCCCTCTTATCCCTGTTTCCACTTCTGACCCCTTTAGTTAACTTATCCCTTCATGTCCTGGTCTACTGGGTGCTCTTGTTACTTATCTCCTTCCTAGTGCTTCTCCCTCTTATCCTGGTCTCCTGATACTGGCCATTGTCCTCCTGATCATCATAGTCCTTGAAACTTTGGCCCTGGTTTTCCTGTCCCTGGGCTTTGTGCTTCTTGTGCTCATGGTTCTGCAATAACTTGTCCTGGCCTTTCCTAGTTCTGATGTGCCTTGACCTCTGGTTCATGCTAGCCTTAGATTGTCATGGCCCTGTACTCCCTGTTCCTGGTCTGCCTGGTCAACATTTCTATTTACTCCTGCACCCACTCCAGTGTGTGTGGTCTCCTGTTTCGCAAACTCCTGGTCTTGGACTGTTTTATCCTCCTCAACATAATTCTTAGCCATCAGTCCTCCTAGTCCTGCTCCCCTAGTTTATTTAGTCCTCTGCTTTGCTTGTTCCTAATCTCTCTTCTCCTTGTCCCCCTTGTCCATGTAGTCCTGGTCTTAGTACTGGTACTCCTTTGTAGGACCGTCCTGTATCAGATCATCTGGTGCTGGTCTCACTGCCATTGGTTTCCTTAGCCCTCCTAGTTACCTGGTTCTCCTGCACCATCCTAGTCTTACTAGCCCTTCTGTTTGCCTGTTTCACCTTGTTCTTGTCCATTTGACGCTGGTCGTCTCTGGCATGCTTCTCCGAGTCGTGATCCTTCTGGATCTGGTGCTCCTCATACCTGGAGCACTGGTCCTCCTAGCTCCTGTGTTGGGGTTCACCCTCGTTCATGTAGCTCTTGTCACTCTGGTTTAGGGTCCCACTGAGCCTTATCCTCATGGACCTTCTGATGTCGCCTAGGCTTCCTGGTCCTTTATATTCCTCCTGTTCCTGCTGAGCTATGGCCTCCTAGTTCTGCTATCCCTGGTCCTTTTTGGTCACAGTCCTCCCAGTCCTGGTCCCTTTGCTTCTAAACCCTTGTTCCTCCTTGATCTGAACTCTGTGGTCTGATCCTCTTGTCTCTAGTCCTTTTTCCATTGGTCTCCTGGTACTGATCCTCTTTTATAAGTTCAGATGGATTGGCTACTCCAGGCCTTGGCCGTCCTCATCCCACTCGTCCTTATTGGTGAGCTCAGGCACTCCTAGCCCTGCTCATCATTATGGTCTAGGGTTCCTCTTACACCTGGTCCTTCTGTTCTTTTGGCCATTAGACCACAGGGTCCTGATCCTCCTATTTCATTCTGATCCTTCTCACCCTGTTCCCGGTATCCCTAGTCCTGTTTTTTAAGTACTGTTCCTCCTTGTATATTTGTTTCTGGTCCCTTCTAGCGCTGTTACCTTGGTCCATATAGGTTAGGTCTCCCTGGGCCTGGTTCTTTCCGTCGTGGTCCATGTGTCTCTGGTCATCCTAGCCCTCTGGTGGTGCACCTCTTGACTCTTATCCTCCTGCTGGTCATCATCCTTCTCATACTGGTCCTGCTCCGTCCTTCTGCAGGCCTCCTCCACAGTGACTTTTGACAGGTGCAGCCTCCAAGCTTGTCACTCAGATTATATATTTTTTGGCTTCCAGATTTCTTTCACGGAGATAACACTGTCAAGGACAGAATTGAGCGCTCAGTAGAGACAGGACCTTGCCCAACTTAAACACAGCGTAACGTGTTAAAAACAAAACGACCATTCCTAAGTTACATTTTGCGGGTGTCTAGAATGTCAGTGTGGCTGAAGGGGCAACTGATGACATCAGATCAATATGCATCTACGCCTGAAACCCACTGTGCTGCGTGAATAGTATGAAAAAGTGTGTTTATTCAGCGTGCAGCTGAGTGAATAGACACTGCTTCTATGAAATACCCAGATTCATTGCTTACCTGTCTCTTGCTTTCACTTCCCCGTTCCACAGAAGCCCCATTTCTGTGTCTCACTCAGCGTATTTCCTGCAAGTCTCCTAAAGCACTGTGCATCTTATGTTTTGGTAAGCAACTGATTCATTGGCAAGAAATGTAAGTTTGCATTTCATAATTTACATTGAAATCTGAAGGCCCTTGATCTCCTGCAGATTGTCATGCAAACTGCACAGAATCTCAGAATGCAGTGCAGACCCAATTTAATTAATTGCCATCATTGCATAACTTTGACAGTTAGCCCGGCTCTTTCTTGAGTCCGCTGCTGAGGCCACCGGGTTTTCGGCACTTGCGATGAATTATGTTGTACCCTCACGGAAGCTGAGTCACCATGTTTCTATCTGCTCTGTAGAATGGCTGGGCCTCCCACTTGAAGCCACCCTCCTGCCCCGTCTGTGGGGATGAACCATGTCTGCAGTTTGGGGAGGGGTGGTCCCCTGCAGCAGTGGTCAGCGACTGGTGTTGTTCAGCTTATTTTAGACAGGTTGAGACTGTTATACACTGTGTATCCTAATCTCAAAACTTCAACTAAGTGCCCAGAGGTACACAGGACCCTTGTGTCTTGTTACAAAAGCTATAGTTTAGTGACCTTGCAGAAGGGTTTTATTTCTGGAGTGTTGCAGCTATTTTAAACCAGTGGCTAGGATATTACCCTCCATTACATGGCTATTTTCTTATAACTTATTACATCAACATAGCTGCTTAGTTCTACTCAATGCAAGCGTCACTCAAAGTTTCAAAGAAAGGAATTAAAAAATCACACATAAGTTTGCTGACAACATGGTGTTTCACACATAGGAATTAAAATATCACACATAGGTCTGCTGACAACATGGAAATGTCACACATAAACAAACCGAAAACTTGCCAGCTATGAAAAAGCTCTTTTCATTGTGGAGCAGTCAAGGTCTAGTAAGTCTCACCAGCCAAACCAAGGTCAAACACCATTCTTCTACACAGCCATATACTACTTTTGACAGTACAAAGCCTTTCAAGAGTTTCTGCTGAATGGCCCGTGGGCGCTTTAATTCACCGTTATTGGTGTAAAACCTGTAATTGCTGGATTTTGGTGCTGAGCTACAGGTGGCAGTCAAGGATTTTGGACCCCATTCCTAAATCCAGCCAACTCATAATGAGGAATTTAATGGACTAAAGAAAAGCAGCTGGAATGAATTATTCTTTTGATTGAGCTGTTTCTTAAATGGGACATTGAGATATTGGATAGTGCATTGTCTATTTTAGAACCACTGTTACTTGAAGCAACTGATGATTGAATGTAAGGCGATGCAGCAATCCTGGGGCTATAGATTATAAATACAAAGTGATAAAACCTTTTTTGCTGTAGGTAAAGATTAAAATTAATAAACCATAAGAAAGGATATCTAATCCGAAAGGTAGAATGTAAATACACTGATACAAGGAGCCAGATTTACAAGAAAGTGGCGTATCAGCTTTGATGTGCCATTAATCTTGCACCCCTCTGCGCACCATGGTGCTCGTTTCCACAATAGTGTCTTAATATATGACACTATTGTGGTGCTTTGCTGGATTAGCACCAAATATTATGGTGCTAGCGCACCAAAGCACTAGGGAGGCCCATAGGCTACTATTGGCCCATCACTTTAATGCCTCCTCCGGAGCAGGCGTTAAAAATTATGGAAAAAAGTGTCACAGTGAAATCTTGTAGATTTCACTGCGCCATTGTTTGTGGCCTCCCTGCATGGAAACGCCCCCTTGCATACATTATACCTGGCGCAGGTATAATGTGGCCCAAGGGTTTACAATTGCGCCACTTTGTAAATATGGCGAGGGAGAATGGCCTCCGTAATGCCACATTAGCATAAAAAAATGAGGCTAGTATGGTGCTAAGAGGCGCTAGGGCTTTGTAAATCTGGCCCTAGGTCCCTCATTCTTAAAAGGCTTCCCATATGGGAGTTGAATTGTAAATGATCTGTGATACTGCATCTCTGGGTTGGCAGGTACTGATAAGTATATGCTGACGCCCAGTGCTTAATTTGTAAATAAAAACGTGCAGGAGTCCAAACCCTCCTCTTAAAGACGTGGATGCTGCAATTAAATGTGGGAACACGGTAATCCTGAAGCCATCTCGGGCCTCTTCACTCCATTTACAGCCACTTCCTGCCATTTCAGTTCACTTTTGCAGCTTTCTGCTTTCTCCCATTGTGACGCTTTTTCGTTTTTCTCTTTCTCCGGGTTTTCCATATGTGTCTTTTGCTCGCAGTAAATGCTTGAGGAATAAAAATAAGCGCCGTCCCAAAAAAAAAGTGCTGGAGCTCCGCACCGGAAACAACAAGCACAAATGAAGCACTGCTGATGCCCAGCCTCTTGGCAAGAATGCAGAGTTGGCGAAGGAAGGGATGTAAAACCTGATTACACATGGTGAAAAATATATGCCAACCCCTCGCTCCTAATTGTCCCCTGATAATTTCCCCAACTCAGTTGCCTGACACTATAGCTGTACTCAACATCCTGAACTAACTCTACTTCTTAGAACTCTGAACCTATAACTTCCTGCAAGTGTAACCTCACTCCAATCCCCCCTTCAAACTGCTTCACCCACCCCCATCAGCAATGAAACCTCTTCAAACTAATAACATCTCAGCAAACTGCCACCCGGAAAAACCCTGTCTAAACGGTTTTTCTGACCCCTGTCCGACATCTACGTCGCCACCCACAACCAAATGCCTAGTGCCATCGATAATGCCTCACATGCCTGCATCACATATAAATCCAGCCCTGTAATAGACAGATGAACTCCATATCCATAGAAAAATTGTGTCACCTCAAAATGCAATTCTGGATGTACTATCCTGACCACATTTCCTTCTCTGCAACACATCTACGACTCTCTGTTCACTTTCCTCCTAGCTTTGGCAATGGCTGCCAGCCTGTCTATCCTCTGTCACTCTCTCCTGTGGATAAATTCTGACCTTAAAAACAGTCCCGGCCAGGACCTCTTTGCATGTCTCAAGTCAGATTTCATATCCTTTATCAACACCAATAATTCCTCCTTAACTAAATTGTTCCCTCCTAAAGGAACCACCAACACGTCTGAAAAGCTGCCCCTGTCTAGGAACCTGTTCAACAAAGGCAACAAATCCTGCCAAAACATTCCATCTTTTTCATGCTATCTTAGAGGTATATTCTTTTCGTTGAACCCGAATTGAATCCTATAATGTCTACTACTCCCTTGTTTCAGGCTCTGCTCTGCACTCCAATGTCCTTGCCAGTATAAAATATAGCCAGTGCCTCTAGCATCAGCCGAGAATATCTGAATACTCACTCTGCCTCCTCTCCTAGCCACTTCAGTAAAACACTGTTAACTAATGAGCGGAGCGCCTCGCCACATCCCCAGGTCCTCTTTGACACACGCTGCTATTCCTAGACTGTGGTGCAGGGAGGACATGCCTGCGAGGACCAACCTCAGCTTCCGGTAAAAACTCCTACCAGCTCAGGCCACCCTGCATGCAAAATTCAAATGCCCCAACATGCCTTGCACCTCTCACCTTATATCTTTTTCTTGGTCAGCATTATGTCAATCAATGCCATCATCACCAGTATTTTGTCCTCTGGGAACCTTCACCCATTACAACTGTATTTCATTACCCACAAATCTCAGTCTCTTGTGTTGCCTCCTGCCTTTTCAGCCACTAACAGCACTACTTTGTCCTACTTCAGCCCCTTAAAACTGGCCTGCACCCTCTGGCAGTCTGTGAAGCAGTGCTTTATAACACAAAATAAATAACCTAGGCAGTGTGTCACAGTCGTATGCCCTGTCGCAAACGTGAACAGTCATTTTAAAAATGAAGTAAATCTCTTGAGTAGGTAGCATGATATAGAACTCACTGGCAAGGCTTTGTCTACGTACCATTGCCCTTCAAACTGTATGCCTAGTAACTCAAAATCTTATGAGCTCACCAGCAACAGGCGAAATGCTGACTTAATGTTGCTCTTTGCCATGTATGCCCCTTGCTCAACTGTGTTGGCTAGGTCAATAGTTATGTCTACCAAAGAGTATGAAACTTCAGAAAACTCTCTGTAATTATAGTTATTCACCAACTGCCCTTCTGGCCATGATAAGTGCTGAATTAACTTGAACTTCCATTTTCCCTTCTTTTGAACCACCCCAATATGTGACATTATCAACCCGTTGAAAGACCACTCATCAAATGGACCCACTGTTCTGCCATCCTGCACCTCCTTCTCCAACTTCTCCCTGACAACCTGGGGATGCTTTTTGACTGATTTAAGGTTCTCTTCCCAACTCCTACTGCATGGCCCTGTATACCCCAGCTCAAATCCATCCTGAAACCCTTCCCACAACAACTTAGCGTCTTCTGCCTTCCCGTACCACTGTAGCCATAATGCCAAGCTCTTCAACTTAATTGACCTGCAAGCCTTTTTCTGCAGGTCCCTGTGATCTGCTACCCCGACTTCTCAGCTGATGTCGCAAGGCCCCACCCTCCACCCCTTGTGATCCTCCTTCAATAAATAAGGGGCACCTTGCTGCACAATTGGAACACTCGTTTGTAAACCTAGAGTATTACCTGCTCCAAAAACCTCTCTTAAATGCCTAGCACGCTCCCTCATACCTCACCTGTCCTCATCTTGCCGTTCCCACTCCTCCCTTGGTGGGATGCCCCTGAATTGGCTTGTGCACTATGGGTGCTGTGCTAGCCGAAAAAGAATGTAAGGGCTGGTTCTGCGAGTTCTATCATGTGGAGCCAAAGATGATTATCCAATCCCCCCATTTTATACCTGCTTCCTTGCCAGTCGTGCCCTGACCTCATACTCCTACGTTATCAAGGCATAACCCCCAGATGTAATGTGGGCCATTCTTATGACGTCCATGTATCCAAATAAGGTAACACATTGCCCTAGAAATTTCTCACAGTATAAACTGGCATATATTTAAAACGCTGCTGTCCTATTCTCAATTGTAACAGGGACTTTGGGCTGTTAGAGCAACTTATATTCTGTTTCTTTAGATCCTTCTTTTGCTTTAACATCTATGTATAAAAGCTTAAATATCTTAATGTACTTGCCCTTCCACATTTTTGTGGATCCCATAATTTTTTGTGGATCCCACAATTTAAAAATACATATTTGCTTGAAGTTGGTTTTTGAGTTGTAAGTTTGAAAATGCCACTTTTGGAAAGTGGGCATTTTCTTGCTTAACCATTCTGTGCCTCTGCCTGTCAGTTGAATATATATCTGGGTCAGGATGACAGTTGGGCTCTTTGTGTACTCACTCTAGACAGTCATGAAAAAGGGAGCTGAGGTGTGCCCTGATTGTCCTGATGGCCCATCACCAGGCTGATGGATCTTTCTGAGCTAGCGTGGTAGGAGGAGCTGACACTTGCACCGGAATTTAGCGATGCCTGTCTTTACACAAATCAGTTTCCAACCCCTGGAGTTTGTCTGGGGCCAGGGCAGGGTCTAGTGCATGACAAAGACTTGTCTTTAAAGTGTGCCTACTTCAGAGACAGAAGTGGCTGTAAGTACTGTACCTCGGGCACTCCATAGTTAGAATCTTCTAGCCTGAGGACATTCTGCAAGGGAAAAGGGCTGAATGCAGTAGTAGGGACTGCCACTCTGCCTGTTGCTTTGTTGGGCTGGCCTGCTGCTTGCTGCTTCTGTCCTGGGAGTGAAAAGACTGGACTTTGCTTTATACATTCTGCTTACCAAGGTTCTCCAAGGACTTGAATTGAGCTTGCCCCCTGTTAAGAAGTCTCAGGGCCATCAAAGATTTCACCTGCCAGCGCCTGGGCTCTCTTGCTGAGAATTCTGACTTGCCAAGTGGTGCCAAATCCAGTCCCTGGGCACTTGGAAGTGAGCTCTGGTGCAACTAAGAAGAAACTAAGCATATCGACTCCACTGTGACTTCGGATTCAGCGCCGCTCTCCAACTCTGCACTGCTGCCTGCACTGGAGCTGTGGTCCCTGCTGAGTGCAACAACTGCGACCTCCAACACAGGCCCAACGTTGCCATAGCACCTCTAAAGTCCCGTCACAGCATGAGTCCCGAGTGCTGTGTCACCAACGTCGGTGACACCCGATTTCAATTCAGGACCTGTGACCTCGTGGTGTGATTATAGCACCATAAATGTCTGCATGTAAGTGTGTATGTGTGTGAGTATGTGTGTTTGGATGGGTGTGAGTATGTGTGCTTGAATGCCTGTATAAATGTAGTTGCGAATGCGTGTATAGATGTAGTTGTGAATGCGTGTATGTAAGCGTGTGAGTGGATGCGTGTACGTAAGTGTCAGTGAATGGGTGTATGCGTGGTGCCTGTTGGTGTCTGCATGCATGTATGTGGGGAGGGGGTGATGTGGCTGAAGGGAAGGTGGAGGAGAGGGGCGATGTGGCTGATGTGAGGGTGGTAGAGGAGAGAGTCTAGTGCTTGCTGTGGGGGGCGGGGGAGCCATCTACCGGTGACAGGTAAGAATTACCTGTCACTGGTAGCCTATCCGCCATGGTTTTCGTGGAGGTGCTACCACCGTGGAAACTATGTCGGAAGGTCAGCTCCTAATACCGCCGGCGTTCTTCTGTGAACTGCCGGGCAGAAGTGATCCTCTCCGGACTGGCAGTTCTGACCACTGTGACGGTATGAGTGGAGATGTGGCAGGTTGGCAGAGGTCAACCAGCCACACTCATAATGTGGCAGTCTGCACTGCCAGCCTGTTGGTGTTGGGACCGCCACATTTACCCTGGTGGTCAAAAGTCTGCCAGGGTCAAAATGACCACCTTAATCTTTATGTGTATTGTGTATGTTGGATTTTTAGTGTTACTGTGAGTGTACAAATACTTTACACATTGCCTCTGAGATAAGCCTGACTGCTTGTGCCAAGCTACCAAGGGGGTGAGCAAGGGTTATCTTAGCTTTGTGGTTCCCTTACCCTGACTAGAGTGAGGGCCCCTATTTGAACAGGATGCAAGCCACTGCCAACTAGACAACACATTTTTAACACTCTTTCCCGGCTTAAACAGTGTCCCAGCACTCAGTCTCAACCCCTTTCGAGGCCATCTCAGGTGGTCCAATCGCTTGTAATGGCTTACCAAGGCTCAAGGCTGGCACCCACACCAAAGTTTGCGGCTTAGTCAGCAGTCTGTCATCCACTGTTTTGCTAACCACTTTTTCCACCGTCTTCCCACAAGTTCGTTCAGCAAGACACTAAGAGAAGTTTGTTTATTATCCCTTTCCTCCCCTATGCCATTGGCCCTTGACCACCGTTGTCATTCTGCCACTGTTCCATCCTTATCCTACTCAATCAACTTCCCTTCATCTACCCCACCCTCCTCATAATATAGCACCCACTCCTCAATAGTTTCAGCCCTCACTCTCAGTAGTCCACTCAGACCTGCAGCTTTACTGTCAAAGGTACCCTCATCCAACCATGCAAGTGATGTCTGCCCTCCACTCTTCTCAGGGAGGCCACACCAAACATTCCCCTCTCCACCTCTGAGGAGTCCTGGTCAGACCTTCCCTAATCTGCCCTGTTATTCGGTGGCATGGTGAGCAAAATAATTGATGGATTAAACCCAGGTATGTGATTGGGGGTGAATGTTTGATTGGTTCCACATTCGTCCATCATGTGTGTTTGTTTGCTTCTGTCGTCGTAAGTGCACTGGGAATGCCAGACGTCGATTCAAGCTAGCCTTGCTGATGAAAGGTGATACCCTGAAACCGGTCCCAGGATGCTTGTTTCCAGTCCAGGGAGGACCTGGCCTAGCAGTTCGGGCTGGACTGTTCCCATGGGGATCAGGGTCAAGGTTGATTTGCATATGGCTGGGTCCAAACTGGGGTGGCATGGTGAGAAAAATAATTGATTAATTAAACCTAGATTTGTGACTGGGGGGGTGAATGTTTGATTGTTTCCACATTTTGTCCATCATTTGTGTTTGTTTCCTTTTGTCGCCCTAAGTGCGCTTGGTATGCCCAGACTTGGGCCCCAGGCTCACTATGCCACTGGATTCAAGCTAGCCTGGCTGATGAAGGGTAATACTTTCCGGTCCAGGAAGGACCTTGCCTAGCAGTTTAGGCTGGACTGTTCCCATGGGAAACAGGGTCAAACCTGATTTGCATATGGCTGGGTCCAAACTGGGGTGGCACGGGGAGAAAAATAATTGATGGATTAAACCCAGATCTGTGACTGGGGGTGAATGTTGATTGGTACTGCATTCCTTCCATCATTTGTGTTTGTTTGCTTAATTTAAATGACGCCACACTTCAGTTGTGATCTATAGGTGGAAATCCTGTTCACAGGTTTTCAGACACCTTTATTATTTTGATGATGTCACACAGTACTGAACCAACCGGCCCTAATCTCCAGATGACCAACACTTCAAATGCCATGAATCATTTTACTACGTATGTGCTCTTGTACTCTCAACACTACAGGATTCCTGTGACTCACAGATATTTATTGGCTTCTGGCTGAATGAGGGACCTCTGAAGGTTGGGACCCCCGCCCCCGCGCACACAGTGGAGAATACCTTATAACACCAGCGAACAATATGGGGTAATTTGACCTTTTCTCAGTTTGCCATTTTCAAACCGTGCAATGAGTTGGTAGATTGTGAGGAATTACACTAGAGACACAATTTGTGTCTAGGCCTTATGAACTCCCTGATGGTAAAACATGGGTATTAGCTTTTTTTTTTTTTTTTTTTTAAACAGCTCTTTATTGAAAGAAAATGTCAATGATACAGCAATCAGGTCAGACATGTTACTCATAAGCAGTCATTACAGCCTCTATCCGGAAAAAGGAGCACAATTATGCAATACATCAAAATAATGAAGTACTTAATTGTGTCAGTTTTAGTTCAAAGCATCCAGTCTGCTCCATCAATGTCTCCCCACCAATCAGGAAAACCCAAAGAAGGAGAGAAAAAAGAATAAAAGCTTAGAATAAAAAAAAAAAACGGTCACTGTGATTACAGAAAGGCAAATCTGTTTGTGGTCCACTGAATGGAAACAAAGGATAGAAATGGGTCTTTATGGACAATTCTAGGATCAATTCTGGTGTGATGGTCATATTGTCAAAGGAAGCAACAGGTTCAAGGAGAAGAGGTGCACCCCAATGGGGCAGTATGTTCCTCACAGATAAGGAAGTGGAGAAGCAGCAACCAAGGATCTTACCACTAAGTTTCTTATTTTAGGGGCGCTCAAGTAAATGCTGTTGCCATAGCACAAGCATGAGGGAACAAAAGCATTTACCGAGTGATCCTGTGATGGAGAACAGAGTAAGAGAATAACAAGCCTGAGATTTTAAAAATAATTAATCTTGTGCTAATGACAGGGTGAATCCAGAGTTGAAAAGACTAATTTGGACGTAAAGGAAGGTTTGTCAGTATTACCATCACTGAGATAAACTGTACAGAAAGTCACACAGTGATACAGGTTAGTACCTCATTGTTACAGAGAACATACTTGGTTTTAACTGGTAGACACATAGTGTTATCAGAAACAGTTGTTTCAGGGATGCCACCTCTTGTTACATTCAAGTCATTCGAGGGGTTATCATTTAAAGGTACAGAGAAGACATTCAGTTTTCAGGCAATGGGCTCAGGGCTACAAAGAAGTCACTCAGGCCCATATTTATACTTGTCTAGCGTCAAAATATTGGAGTTTGCACCATTTTTTTGATGCCTGACCCTACCTTGCATCAATGAGATGCAAGGTAGGCGTTCCCATCCAAAAAATGGTGCTATCCCCTTAGCCCCATACTTATTCCCCCATGCGGGTGGGAAGAGGGGTTAAATAATTGCGCAAAGCTTGCTTTGCACCATTATCTAACACATGGGTCCGACCAGGCGTTAGGGGACCTGTGGACCCATTTCCATGGTTATACACCATGGAATGAGTCCACAGGTGTCCTCCCCAAGGAATACCCCATCCCACCAGAGGGACACTAGATGATGAGGGAACCCATCCCAGGTATGTAGGGTGAGTATTTTTAATTTTTTTTTTTGCCATCAGGGGTCCTAATTTCGGGCCCCCTGCATGGCACAGGGTGCAATGGCCATGCCCAGGGGACATGTCCCATGTGCTGGCCATTGGGGTAGTGGGAATGACTCCTGTCTTTCCTATGACAGAAATCATGTTTTTGTGGTTGTGCACCAGGAAATGGCACTAGTCTGGTTAGAGTCATTTTTTTTGCCTCTAACCAGGCCAGCGTCGTTTTCTGAAGCACAACCCCCTCCTTCCCTACCGCCACCTAAACCCGGCTAGCATCTTCTTCTGAGACCCTAGCCCAAGTTTAGCACCGGCTTGCACCATTCCCTTAATATGGCACCCTTCTGGCACTGTGAAATGGTGCAAGCCGGCGCTTTATTTTTTGCCGCAAAACTGCGTTTGCACAGGTTTGCGTCAAAAAGTATAAATCTGGGCCTCAGTGCTCCAGAGAAGCCATACAGCATTGCAGTGAAATTTGAAAGATTTACAGTTCACTTAATCTCTACTACAGAAAAAATAATTGATGTTTTAGGAAAAGTGGAGCAGAACATTAACAAGACTTATTTCAATAAAGCTATGTGGCTAAAAATGCTTTGCTTCAATCACAGTTAATAACATCTGGTTTGGATTGGGTTTAATGGGTGTAACTAAATGTTGTAAAAGGTCTAAGTAGGCCGGAACTTCATTTCACATGACTTATAGGAATATTTGTATCCATTTCCCGAGCTCCAATTGATGCCATCTGCATAGGTGGTGTGTGCGCCACCCAGGTACAGTCCATTCAGATTGGCATGGTGACAGTCATTATACCACCAGCCCCCCTTGTAGAGCCCAGCACAGCTCCCCGCATTAGAATCGTTGTCCTGGTCTTTGGTAGAGAACGGCTTGTTCAGATGAACATCAAGGGAATTTCCTGAAAAAACGAAGAGGACAGTTTATTTCTTAAATGGTGCTATCATTCTAATAGGCACTTGCGCACACACACCCACGGGCACACACAAAGCCCTCCCCAAGCTACTTGGTTTCAAGTGTGAGGAGCTTCTGCTCTCCTAAGAGTTAAAAATGAATGCCTCATAGAAGTAAGTGCACTAGAATGATTTGTAGAAAAAAAGCTGTTTTCTATACTTTGCCTGCATTTGCCATAAATTGCGTTAATTATTTCATTCATTTCCCAAAACATGTTTTGCTATTCATTCTGAAATTTTATGTCTCAGTTACAGATAACTTTAGCTGTCTGGCGAGGTCTCATGGCGTCACACACCACACACAGTTTACTACATACAGACATACAATTTACTGACATGCACAAGTACATAAAAATGGGCTCGCGGACAGTTCATTGTAGCTGTTGGCTGCTGTGGTTAATTAGGGGGTAGAGGAGTAGGTCAAGCTTCTTTAATTGCCCTTTATTTCACAGATGGGACATAGACTCAGCAAGAACCAGCGCCGGTGCTTCTAACGAGGACTTCTAGTTGCTCTTTACAGTTATGGAAATGCTGAATGAAACAAGCATTTGCACTGCAACGGGTCTCGCATTTCTCCGAGTTAGAGCTATTAGCAGTTGTAAACTCCCAACCGGATTTTTCTTGCCACATTAAATGGCAAAAAAGAGCGCGCTCACCCTGCTGCAGTTCACTCGTAGTGAAACCTATTGGCAAAAGTGCAATTATCCACGTAACCGGCAAAAGTGCAATTAACTATGTAACAGGGTCAATGCTATGCAAAGCGCTCGACCTCTGCCAAGCGAGATCGCACTGCGAAAAAAAGGTAAAAAGTAGTTCACAAACCTGAAGGGAAACAGCGAGCCTCGCATGTTTTCAGTACTTGGTCACTGCGCTCGAGGAGGGTTAACCACCAGAAAAGGCATGACGTATGCGTGCCTTCCACTAATGAAAGCAAGCAGATTTTAAAAGGCAAGCCCACGAACCAATGAAAGACACTGATGTGACATGGACGGGGCTCCGAGCCCTTTTCTAACTCCTAAAGCGCCTCGCAAGTGAAACGCATGCGCAAGCGCATGCAACTCAGGCTCGACCCTAAAAAGAAGGGATGTAGCCCAGGGATGCATGTAACGCAGGGATGTGCCTGATGAGCAGGAGGCAGCGTGGTATTCTGAGTCATTAGTAATAAAATGTGTGGCATTTTTTAAGGATCTGTATCTTCACAAAGGATCTCTCGGGGTTTGACGCTAATCTTGTGGGCAGAGTTCATTTTTCTGGATAACATTTTCTGATCATCTGCCAATTTTGCTGTAATGAAGTTTAATGTCTGCCTAAATAGAATGTTTTTTATATGTATAAATACGCTGATCTGTTATGCACTTTAGTAAACTGTACATTGTGCAATGAATGGGAACATTTCAAGGCCCATGAGCTAACCTTCCGTCTTGTCATGCATTCTGATTCTCATAAGGTACCAGGGGCGGCTCCTCCATTAAACTATGTTTATTATCCTTTTCTTTGAGAGGGGCGGGGCCACGTGGGTGAAGTGCACTGAGGGGGACTGCGCATGTATGTTTGGCTGGCCGTCTCGGCGCTCAGGGCTCTTTCCAGCCCACAACACAGTTGGAGATCTGGAGAGAGCCTGCATAGGGTACTAGTCTGCTCCCAGCCAATCCTGACACTGCTCAGAGCCGCAGGGCAGGTGGCTGGGACCGCTGCCTGCACCTGAAGTTGTGGTCCCCACTGAAGTGCGATGACTGCGACTAACACCGGAGGCCCAATGCCGCCACAGCACCTCTGAAACCCCACAACATGATGAGTCCCGAGTGCTGTGCCACCAACATCTGTGACACCTGACTCCGCTGCGGCGCTTGTGGCTCTGTGGTGTGACTGCAACACAGTGAAGTAACCCCATCGTGTCTTGACCCGCCAAACTCATCGACCCTGCCAGATTGTTAGGAACCGACACCTCACAGCCGACTCCACCTCACCTTCTAAAAAGAAAAAAAACACTGCTCACCCCCTTGTTGCTTGGGGCCTGTTCCCATCACAGCAAGGGTGACCTGGGGAATTATGCTAACAATGAAAAAGGGCTCCCACATGCTTTTTTTCTAGTAAAACAGTCAAAATCGGGGTGCAGTGGTCACTCATAGCATTGCTCCAGTGCCACTGCACCTGCTTCACTAATTGTAGTTATGGGCAATTAAAAAAACACAAGTTCATTTCTCTCTCCACCTTCCGCAGGGCATTGCCTGGGGAAGCTGTGCGTGTACATTTATAAATGAAAGAAATCACTCTCACATAACACCCTCTCCTCTGGGCCATAGTGGCTATCCATGGACAGAGAGCTGAAGAAGAAACAGGCGTTCTCACCAGCGTACCTGCTGCTTGCAAGAAACGTAAATGTGTGCAATTAGTTAATCACCAAATCTACAGGCTGCTTGAAAGCGAGTACAGGCTTTAATTGAAGGAGTCACTTGAAGCTTTATGTGACTAAGGTGTATTCTTTTCGGGAGGTTTTTTAAGGGTTTTGAGTTCTGGAAAGCGTCCTTTTAACAGACTTATAAAAATGTTTGCACTAGGTGCAGTGTGATTTCCTGCTACTAAAAGGTATTGTTTGAAAGCACTTGTTTTATATCAAACACTAAGGCCCTCATTTTAACCCTGATGATCTTTTGATAACAGGGTTAATGTGGCGGTATTACCGCCAACAGGCTGGCGGTACATACCGCCACATTATGAGTCAGGCGGGTTGGTAGTAGTCAACCCGCCACTTCACCACTCATACCGTCATGGCAGTATGAGCCGCCAGGCCCTAGATGTCAATCTCTGACCCAGCAGCCCACAGAGTACACCGGTGGCATTATGAGCTGGCCTATCGCGATAGTTTTCATGGCGTTAGCAATGCCACGAAGACCATGGTGGTAGGCCCTACCGGTGACAGGGAAGGAATTCCCTGTCACCGATAGGTGGCTTCCACACCCCCCAACACTCACCTGACACCCCTCACCCCCCTCCATCAAAACCCCCCAACCCTACCAATTCCGATACCCCTCCCATAAACACACACACACACATCACCCCCCACTACAGTCACAGCGCCCCTCACCTCCCACCATCCCTCCCCGCATACACGCACACATACACCCACACGCACCATGCATTCACCCATTCACGTACACTGGCATACACACATTCACTCATTCACTGGCATACATGCATTCACATACGCATTCGTCCAGACATTCTTACATACAGACACACTGACATGCAGACACACACTCACTTCACTGTTCTTACATGCATTCACTCACACGCATACAACACAACACAACACAGAGACGCATTCACCCACACACTCAGACACACACATACAACACCCCCCTCTCTTGTCGGACACCCGACTTACCTAGGGCGAGGAGGTAATCCGGCAGGGACCGAGAAGGGGCACTGCAACCGCCAGCAGTGCCCCGCCAGCAGAACATCGCCAGGCTGTATTGCAGCTCAAAATATGGCTGGCGGTATTCTACTGCCCGCTGGGAACACAGCCACAGACTCCAGCACTCTGACTTAAGCACTTTGATTGGTGAGCTTTAGAGTTTGTATGGCATACATTTATTAACCTGTGCCCAGAACGCATAGGATTAATTGTATAGTGATGGCTGTAAAATTTACACATCTGGGTAAAGATCAATGAGCATACCAGAAAAGTGAATAGTGTTGGCACATAGGCTTTATGCCTGTTTGTTTTGAAAATTGAACAGTTAAATTCGCAGGTTAGAACTGTCTTGCTCAAATGTATCTTTCTTCTTGTTAAAGTTAGATTTTCTTTTGTATGTAAGCATATGCACTGATGCACTTTGGCGCTTTGTTGGTAGATTATTTTTATTTTCTATTATGATACTCACAAAACCCAAGCATACATTTTTCATAACCTTGTCTGAAGCAGTTCAGGAAGGATCTCAAGACCTGGCTCTTCGATGGAGCAGCATGCCCAAAAACACCACCTTGAGACCCTACGGGTGATTAGCCACGCTTTAAAAATCACTGATTGATTGATGTACATAAAGCTCAAGTGGTGCCAACAAGCAGAGTATTTTGATATAATCTATTTGTTTGTAATAAATGTATTCTTGTAGCATCACCTTCTTATTTTCATGTCTCGCATCTGTTTCAGTATGTCATCATTTGTTATTAACTAAGGGACTAACCATATGGATTTGTGGTTCGCTTCCCGAAACATAGGAAATAATTCACAGTAGGAAAGTTGCCTTCCCTCCCTTTTACACTTCTATGATGCCAAAAGCCGATCACTCATCTACACCTGTAACCTCCCTATGATCCATAAGACCTGAGTGGACAACCTCCTGAAACAGCCAGCAGAGGAAATGGGATTGAGAACATAGACAACAAGCATTGGCAAAGCCAATAGGTTTCGCCTGTGGGAACTCTCCGTTTTACCTATGCTGTACAGCTTCAGCAAACATAAATGTTTTCCTATGTGGTGCAGCATCGACTAAAAGAAAAAACAAGTGATGTGATGATGCGACCAACAGTAGTAGAAGAAGCATCATTGTGTGAGTGCACACATGCTCATGACATATGTGCGCTCATGAGTCATCAATCTTTTGCATGTGTCACCACACAAGCTCACGCATGAATAACCACATGAATATGCCTATAAACAGACACAGGTGTCATTTAAAAAACATCCTGACACAAAATGGATTGGTAATCTTTTTAAAAAAAAAGAGAATTGGAGCAGTGTTATAGTGCTTGTTTTAAGGTGAAGGAAATGGTAGTATTTTGCTGCCAGGTCCTCCCCCCAAAATATGTATAAAACACGATTTTGGGACTGTGGAAGGCAAAGGAGTGAGTGGGCGAGCAATAAAATAAAAACAGAGTTGGGTAGGGGAGTAGGTGATAAGCAGGACATGAGGGAGAGAGCAACACAGGAGGAATGGGAGAAGGGCATGAAGGAGACAGCAACACGGAGTGAGAGGGAGATTGGCAGGGTAGAAGCACAAGAAAGAAAGAGAGCAGCACACGAGGGAGAGAGCAATAGCAAACGAAGAGGAATATCACAGCAAGAAGAGACTTGTATACACATGCACTCTAATGGAGTGCTAATCAAGAAGAAAAAAGTAGTCACCTAAGTGCAAGCAATTGAAGAATTCAAGTCAGCCAATAAAAAGGATGGTAAGAAGGCTTTGTGACAGGGTACCGACAAAGGTAGGAAAGCCTGCATGGGTCCTGCATGTAAAAAATAATTCTGCACAAACACAGTCACAGGATCTTTACAGCATCCAAAGGGCCTGCACATAAATGCATAGAGTATAACTTTGGCACAAATCTGCACAGAGTGCAAGTGCCTGAAGCACTGACATACAGCATATTAATCTGCACAGATTACACGAACTTCCATTTAAGGCTGGGATTTCCTCTCAGTAAATTAAGAGATCACTGAGGTTTGCACATAAGACAAGTCTACAATATGATCCAAAGCACAGCCAGTGATTCTGCACCAAAGAGCTACTCACCACAGGATTGATTCACAGAGGTAACTTACTGTTTTCAGTAATTTACCCTTTTGAATAAGTTTCCAGCTTTTTGTCTTTTCACAAAATCCTAAGGTAAATTTACTCCAAAATTGTACCTTACAAGTCTCTATCTTTTGGCATGGTTACTCCACTTTTTTGCCTGCTATCAGTATGCCAAGACAGTTTTCTCTTGGATCCTGCTACCCAGGACCCAAGTGATTGTGCTCTCTCACTCTAAATTTGGTTGCCTAGAACTTGTACACCCCACAATTGGCAAACTGGTGCCCCCTTATAAGTCCCTAGTATACTTAGGTACCCAGGGCACTGGGGCACAAGGGGTTCCCCATGGACTGCAGTATGTGTTGTGCCACCCATTGGAGCCCATGCAAAATGTGTCTGCAGGTCTGCTATTGCAGCCTGCATGAAAAGGTGCTTTGCATCCTTTCACGCAACTTTAGCAACACAAAAGGATGATGGACGGAGTGCTGAAACTTTTCAACCACTCACCACCAGTCACAGGTCTGAGTTCAATCCATTGTTATTTTGCTCACCATGCCACCCCAGTTTGGACCCAGCCATATGCAAATCAGTCTTGACCCGGTTCCCCATGGGAAGAGTCCAGCCTGAACTGCCAGGACAGGTCCTCCCTGTACTGGACACGAGCATCCTGGGACCGGTTTCAGGGTATTACCCTTCATCAGCCAGGCTAGCTTGAATCCAGTGGCACAGTGAGCAAGGGACCCACATCTCGGCATACCGTTCCCACTTAAGGCAACTTTAGCAACACAAAAGGATGATGGATGGAGTGCTAACATTTTTCAACCACTCACCCCCAGTCACAGATCTGAGTTTAATCCATTGTTCTTTTTCTCGCCATCCCAGTTTGGACCCAATCCATATGCAAATCAATCTTAACCCTGTTCCCCATGGGAACAGTTCAGCCTGAACTGCCAGGCCAGGTCGTCCCTGGACCGGAAACAATCATCCTGGGACCGGTTTCAGGGTATCACCCTTCATCATCCAGGCTACCTTTAATCCAGTGGCACAGTGAGCAAGGGACCCACGTCTGGGCATATCCTTCCCACTTAGGGGAACTTTAGCAACACAAAAGGATGATGGACGGAGTGCTGAAACTTTTCAACCACTCACTCCCGTCACAGACTGGGGGTGAATGTTTGAGTTGTTCTACATTCCGGCCATCATCTGTTCTTTTTGCATTTGCACCCTTTCACAACAGGCCACTGCACCAGGTCGCTGTAAGTCAAACTGGACAAAGGAAAGGGGTGTGGCCACTCCCCTGTCCATCACCACTCCAGGGATAGTGCCCAGAGCTCCTTCAGATGGCCACTCAATTCACCAGTCTTGAATCCAAGATGGGCAGCTGGGAGCATCTGAGTGCCCGAGTAAGGCAGGTGACATCACAGTCCCCTCCTGATAGGTGGTCACCCTGCAAGTGACCAAACCCCCTTTTAGTACTATTTAGGGTCTCCCTATTGGGTGGGTTCTCAGATTCAATGTGCAAGATTCCACCAGGACCCTCTGCATCGTTTACTTCATCTTCTAGCCACTGGAACCGCAACTGGACCCTTCAGGAACCATCAATCTGCAACTTCAGTGACGACTAAGCTTTGCAACGTTGTTTCTCCGGCTCCTTCTAGCAACTGCAACATTTCCCCAGCTGTGCATTCTTTGAGATCGAGAAGATGTCAGCCTGCACCAAGAAGTAAGAAGGAATCTCCCTTGGAATGAAGGAGTCACTCCCCTGCATCTGCGGGCACCAACTGCAACAACGACTGGCTGCGTGGATCTGCTCTCCTACGGTACTGCATGGATCCTGCATCACACGTAGTAGTCTGGTGTGGTACCCTTGGTCCTCTCTGCCAGCTGTGCAACTTGGGAGATGATAAGCCCTTGCAGGACAGTACCCCTGTGCACCATGACTCTTGCAGCTACCGAGGCTTGTTTGCTCCTGTTCCAAGGTATCTTCTGGCTCCATGTAGCCCTGGCCCCCAGCACTTCTTCCTGCAAAGCACAGTATCCTCTCCGCTGCTCCAGTGACGTGGAACTCCTCTTAAGGTGAGCTGACTGGGCCTCACTGCGACTTACTATTCCTCCTAGTGGGTTGCCTGTAGGGCTGTGACTGCTTCTGTTGGCTCTCCTGACTGCTGATGGTCACCTCAGACTCCCTCCTTGGGTCAAGTCCCCTGGGCCTTGCTGGTCCTCTACAGTCTTGCAACTATTTGCTTTCTTCTTTTGCATTTACAAGGCTTGATGGTGGTTCTCTGGCACCACTGACCCACTGCAACCCAACAGTCTATGTGGGATACCATCTGCATCACTTCAGGGACCCCTCTTCATCTGCTGCACCGCTAGTCTTCTTCTTCTTCCGTCGACCTGGTCCTAGTCCTGCATCCACAGAAGGGTTGGTAGTGGCTCCTGCCATGACCGGACACTCGATCTCGACCTGGACATGGTCCCCTTCCTTTGCAGGTCCTTTTCCGCCAGAATCCTCCTTTGGGTTCTTTCAGTCTGGTCTAGGTCTACCACAATCTTTTTCCTAAGTCCTTCTGTTAGTTTTGGGGTAAAACCAGGCTCTCCTGGTTGCTGGGGGTCCCTCTGGTACCCATCTCTTGGGGTTTCTAGTTCCTCCAGCTCCCCTCTAACGATTCCACATCTATGGGTGAGGCACTGTATTTCGCATTCCACTTTCTTAGTATATGGTTTGGCCCTCCCCTAGTTCCCTCACTATTTTCTAATACTTTTGCCAATATGTGTTGTTTTTATGCTTCTTACTGATCGCTATTGTGTATATAAATAGTGTGGTTACTTACCTCCATTTGGGGGGACTGCCTATTAGTATTCTAGTATTTGTGTTACCGTAATAAAGTACCTTTATTTTTGTAACACTGTGTGGTTCTTTTATGTGTGATAGTGCTGTGTGACTATAGTGGTATTGCATAAGCTGTGCATGTCTCCTAGATAAGTCTTTGCTGCTCATCCACAGCTACCTTTAGAGAGCCCTGGCTTTCTAGACACTGCCTACACTTCACTAGTAAGGGGATGCCTGGACCTGGTATAGGGTGACAACAACATAGGTGTCCACCACACACCAGGCCAGATTCCTACAGTCTCTATCCAATTAAAGGGCCTCAGAGCTATTCACTAACTGCCAGGGCTATTCACAAAGGTATTTACACTTGTGAGTAATTCTACCCAGGTAATTTACTTTTATACTTTTGGGTAACATTGCTGCATGTGTCTCTTCACAAAAGCTGAGTCTAAATTAGTCAAATGTGTAAGTTACCTTTGTGAATAAGGTCCAATGTTTGTATGTAGCCCACCGGCCCTTCAAAATGGCTGACAGTGCTTAAATCATAGAAGAATAAGTGTGAGGGCCCAGAGTTGTGCTGAGGCCCAGAGCTCGTGAAAACTACCAAGGCGGCTTAGCTTTGATTCCCCCTCATGCTTCTTAAAGGCACCACAAGACTCCCTGTCTCTTTAACTCTTGCAGGTTTTTTTCTTCCCTGCTTTCTCCCACTGTCACTGTTTTTCTGTCTTTCTCTCCCTCCTTCTTTCCTCCTTTTGTGTGTTCTCTCTTTTGTTGTGCATCAAAGTCTGTTGAGGAAAAATAAGTGCGGGCCCTAAAAAAATGAGTGCCCGTGGGCCCCACATTCAACCACCTTCTTAAATTAAGCACTATGCACACAACACAGAGTTTATTCTGGAAATACAATCAATTGATCTTCACATAGAGGTTCAGCTCCAGAAATCAGTACAGAGTAGGAGCAATTTAGAAGTTCCTAGGGCCAAAACAGGACAATGTGAAAGGTGTAGCCAGTCTTTAGAAACAATGGTGGTTCTACATTTTATCACAGAAACAGCACAAACACCATAGGAAAGAGTTATCATCAATTATGTGCAGCAGTGACCAGCCTGGAATCCAATAACGTGGTTATGTTCTGTACGGTCATACACTATTCACTAACTTTTATGCAGAACATATTGTTTGCTGCAGTGACTGTGATGTGACGCTGGTATTGCGATCTAGTGACTTGACATTGGTGCCAGAAGCTTGTGATCAGAAACTTGTGCCGTGTGACATTTACTCTGAGAGCTTGTGATCTGACACTTGCACCAAGGGCTTTGTATATGTGATGTGACACTTGCTCCTGGAGTTTGTAATGACATCTGCAGCAGGGGCTTGTGATTCGACTTTTGCACCAGTGGAGTGAAGTCTGATACATGGAATAGGAACTTGCATTCTGGTACAAGTAGAAAGAGTGGCATATAAGACATTAACTCCTATGAAAGTTACAGGTCACCCCAAGCAAAAGATACCTTCCTACATCTCTGTGACCAAGGGTTTTTGTACCTGGCGATGCAGACGGAGAGGCAATAGAAGTAATCATGCCCAGTCTGTATTTATCAAAGAGTTTACTCCAAATGCACAGAGGACAAATATTTCAGCTTGAAGGAAATTACCACACTGGGGTAATTTGAAAATCCCTTTCCTTAACCAGAAAGATGAGGCCTTCACTTGTGCCTAACCTAGAGAATATTGTAATAGACACATTACCCCAAACGATTAAAGTCTATTTGTAATTAACAGGAGCCCTGAATAGATACCGCCCTGCTTAAAACATGTGTTGCACTCTTGTCTGAAGAAACCGTGGTCCTAAGGAATGTACAAGTTATCTCATTCCTAGAACTGAAATGCACTTCGACCATACTTATTAAATTGTCATATAAAAATCAACAGCAAAGCTTTCATCATACTCATATTTTTTCCACATCACCCACAGAAGGAACTTATTCACAAAAATTACATCTGTCCATGCTAAATTGTTTTGTATTTTCCGATTATCAATAAATTTACTAATATACATGTGTATTTGAAAATACATTCTGTGATGTGTGACTGCCTGAGATTAATGGAATGGTTATAGTTTTTAAGTTAAAGCAATTGATGATACTATTTCTCTCTCTCATGACAAACAAATTGTTAAGAGATTAAATAATAAAATAAATTAATCAAGTGATTATCTTAGTGTCTACTGACACTGTGATTTATTTGATTGACCGAGTGCTTTTTATTTTTATATAAGACACTGCTCCATGGAAATTATTTCTGCTCTATTATCAGCTGCTCATGAACTGACATTCGTACCACGAGTGTGTTTTCTGACACTGACATCAAGCGATTTTGTCTTGAAAGTGGTACCAGGAGGTTGCGAATTGACTCTCCTTCCACGGACTTGATTCACGAACCCGCACGCGACACCTGCTGCAATCACTGGTGATTTCAGTCGTTTAGCATGGACTTGTGTGTCTGACACTGGTAGAAGGAGATGGTTATGCTCCTTGAAGGCAAGGTGCTTTATGCATTTCTGAAGCTGCCTCAAAGTGCTAGAACAGGAGATTGGAGACCAAAAAACTTTCCGACCTCAGGAGCTGACAGAACAGTAGTGCATTATCAACGGCCATCTGTAGGTGTTTCGTTAGTTGGACCAGGGGAAGAGACCCACGGATGCTTTTATTTTAGCGCTTAAACGGGTTAAAGCCGTAAAATTAAAATCATTTGCAAAGCCAGTATGTCGGCACGTGCTTTGCCTTTGTCAATGCTTGTTTCAACATTACTGTCCTCCATGCCCTCCCTTGTTTGTAAGTTTCCTTCCCAAATCCCTCATCATTTGGCTCCTTACATTCTTCCTCATATCTGTTCAGTTATGTGAGTCTCTCTCCCTTGCCTCCCCTTCTCAGACTGGTTGTCGTCATCCCTCCTCTGTTCGAGGAACTTTCCATCTCACTTTGGTGCCTCATTTTTGTAACTGGCCTAGTCTCTTTCTATCTAGCTGACATACTTTATTAATGAGCTTGGAGATCAATTGGGGGTGGTCAGAAGTTGTACCTGCTGCCCTGGCTTGCCCTACTCCAGGCACCTTCACAAGCTGACATGTTTCAGACATCTCTTTGGCGTTTCTTGAATTTAATATCTCCTTTAACTGTTTATTTTACGCACCTCAGTTGGATCAGAACAATGGAGCTGGGACTGGGGTACAGAAGGTGCTACAACACTCCCACTCTTACAATACATTGTCATGTTATTGCTGGTTTGCTAGTTTGCTGTTAAAATCGCAAGATCCCCACTTTTAAAATGTTTCCAGCACCGCGGCTCAATACACCGGATACGGAAATATGACTATAACCTGGAGATTAGACATTTGAGTCATTCGATTCCACCATTCATCCTTTTGAGGCCGATAGCAAGTGGCCTATTTTAGATTATATTAGCATATGTTAAAGGAGCTGTACAGAGCTAGATAATTGCGACTCCAAGCGCTACATCAAAAAAAATACAATATTATGATGCGATTGCAAGATCCAAAGCAGGCTCGGTATTTAAAACAAAGATACAATTTATTTAAAAACAAGCCTAATGGATAATTATTACATACAAACATTAACGCCAAATTGTGTTTTTTTTATCTCCATAAAAAGCCATCCATTGGCAACCACAGGTCTACAATCTCGGATTGTTAAAGATTTAAGAGTTTGAATAATTCATCAGTTACAGGTTTCCAGGAATACTCCTGAACAAAGTGTGTGAATTCGGGATTTTCACGAGGAACATATATGCGTGTATTACCGTTCATTGAAAATCTGATGACCAGGTGCAATTTGAATATCATACCATCCAACACTACAAAACCCATTCCATCATACACCACATCTCATATCACATCATACAACATTAGACCACTCAACTCACCACACCAATAACACCCTCCCTCCTACTATTTTAGCCATATAACCAAGGTTAGTTTTAGAGCAGTGGGACCGGTGCGGCTGCACTGGGCGCTGACGTGAGGAGGGGGCGCTGACGTGAGGAGGGGGCGCGGACCTCAGGAAGGAGCCGTTTAGTAACTTCTGATTATAAACTCCTGCTGCAGAGCTTGTGTCCAGCTTTCAGGCAGCAATACAAATGTCAATATAACTCTTGTGATTAATGTTCCTGCTAGAGAGAGACTGAGTTTTTTCTAGTGGCAGTTTTGACTCGTCAAAAATTAGCACAGAGGGTTCATATGCCTGCTTCAAAGAATGGGTACCATGCAGATCACAGATCTGTATTTTATGTGGATAGCTGAGTGGATTACTCCTTTTGTCACAGAGATTCTTTCGTTACTGCAGTCCATAAGATACATCCTTAATATAGAACAGTAACTGTTACAAACTCTCATGAAAGAGCTGCATGCAAACTGCATTAAACAGGTTAGGACGTTATGTTTTTTACCCCAGTCTTTCATTATATATTCGTAATGTTCCTAAAAAGGGTAGGTTTGGGTAGATGTGCATTCTTATTAGAACAAGCCAGCCTTTGAACAAAATCAATGCATGTGTTAGTGGGGGTTTGGAGTGATGAGGGGCACTTTTACCCGGTGGTAGTGAGGGAATCTGAGAAAAAAGACGTGAGAGAGCGCCAAAAATGATAGTCGCACTCAGCGCCACCAGCGCTAAAGCCAGCACTGCATATAACACTGTGAGGCAACAACAACAAAGCAGACTGCACCTCCATGCACACAGCACATTGAAGTGTCTCACCACCACATAACACCCCTCCATACACCTCATGTTACTACTACACAGGCCAACTACTTGATCTGTTGCCAAACACTCCCTGCACATTACATATGTGCTCCCACACTGCCTGAGCCACAAACTTTAAAAAGATAACTTGCATTCTGGAACTCGCAACAGCACTTCCATCCCCGAAAAGATGGGGGTGATCATCCAGCAGCTGCTTGTCCACATCAGGTTAACAATAAGTCTCGACTTGCTTCTTCCACAGACCGAAATAAAGGATCAGAGGCATTTAATACCTGTGCCAGTTTTTATCTATGTGAGATGCTTCATCTAATGTTATATTGAACTGGGCTGTGCGGAGGTGAAATGCGAACAGCACAAACTATGCAACATTTACAATCATAGAAAGTAGATGATAATGCAATCATTCTGTTATGATAAATCATTGAATAGATAGGATTTTATTTACCTGTCCTATCACTGTAGACTGGGCAGATACAGATAGGCTTTAGCGGTACTGTCCCTTAATATTCCTTATGTCTATGACAATCACCTGCATGACCATCATCATAAACCAAAACCATCAATACTATGATCCTGACCTTATCTGGACCTTTAGAATGCACTGATCTGGACCTTTGGAATGCACTGATCTGGAACTTTAGAAGTGCAGGACCTTTAGAATGCACTGATGTAGACCTTTAGAAGTGTATTCTAGAGGTCTGACTTGTGAAATGAATACTTTGGGTGTGAGCAGCCCTCACCGCATTAGAGCGATACAAGCCCAGGTGCAGACCTGGCTGTCGAAAACCCGGGAGGCAGCAACCGGAGGGTAGCGGTCACCGGATCAGTAAGCAGCACAGAGGTAAGAGGCCTCAGGAGAGCATTTTCAATGGTGGTTTCAAAAGTAGGATCATTTGTCCTTTCCAGAACTGGAGCTTCAGCTGAGGCACCCGCTACGTTTATATCTGTAAGTGATTCCTACTGAGGTTTAATTTCTGTGATATGAGCATCATGGCCAGAACAGAAGCTACCTGCTTGTTTATCCAACAAGAGTCCACAGTTTTGCACAAAATGTCTATTAACTCGAATACTTTTTACTGGTAAGTTAGCAAGTGCTACCTTGTTAGTTGAATGGCCAGTGTGGGGAGGGGAACCGCATGGCCCTCCCTAGGCCTGTTCCAGTCACGGGGACCCCATTCCCCGGGGCCTACTACAATTCATTGGAGGGGTTGGACCTGGCCTTCATTAAATGGAGGAGGGGGGCTGCGCAGCCTCCATCCCCCGCTGACTTTGGTCCCCGGGGACCACATCCCCAGGACCCAGCCTTATAAAATATTTTATTTTGAGGGGGGGGGGCATTTGCTCCCCCCACCCCGTGCTGATCTCGGCCCTGGGGACCCCATCCCCGGGTTCCAGCCATGTTGCCAGGGTGCCCCCCATGGCTCCCAGTCACAACTGCCCCAGGGAAGTGGCGGTCTCCGGGACTGTGGGGGAGGCTGCAGGACACCCCTACTATAATTAACCAATGTTGCCCCAGGGAAGTGGTATGTCCCCAGCATACTACTGAAAATAAGCCTCAGGGAGGTGGTGGTCCCCGGGGCATCAGTGAGCGCAGGATGGGGACTTATGCACCCCACTTCTTTACTTTTTAAATGCCCTCTGGATATGGCCCACTCGGGGCCTTCAGTAAAATAACCATGGGAGATGCTGCCTTTTTTTTATAAATTGTTTGCCCCAAATTAGCGATGTTGCAAATTTCCAGCAATTTTTTTTTTAAGTGTTTTTTTCCCTAACGGGGTCCCTCTCGGACCCCAGCACCAGGGCTAAGGGGTCAGTGTATCTCTACACTGGCCCTTTTTTCACTTTTTTCAGGGACTCGACTTGGCTGCCAACACTTTCTGGTTGGCAGCCAATCAGAGCTCTGCAGATCTCTCTACTAGTTTGTTATTATTTGTGTCAGGGAGGAACCACAACCCTAGAGATACAAACTTGGTTTTGATTTAATTTCTTTTAAACTACTGATTGGCTTTACACCAAATAAAGAAAAGTGTAATCTGCAGACCAAAACCTATCCTTCTGTATAATTTGGTATAATTCCATCCAGCGGTTCGGCAGTAGTCGTGTTCAGAACTCCTAAGGGAATTAACATGGGAAGCGCACCTTTTTTGACCACCCTTTTGATGCACAACAAGGACCACTGGCACACTTTTTGGGGAAAATTTTGTTAAGATTCATCAAACAGTGTTAAAGATATAGGCAAGTCAAAAAACACTTTTTCTTTTTCTATAGAAACATGGTCCTAACTACAACTACCTACTAGTGACCGCCAGTAGGTGATATATATTTAACATATATCTTACTTCGTGGCAGTCGCCACTAAATAGGGCGCGAGTTACAGTTACCTTAGGGCATGAGTTATAGTTACTTGAGATAACTCTCACTATAACAGGTGAATTTCTATGGTTTTGTACATTTAAAATGTGAACCTAACAATAACGTCCATGTAACCGTTGTTTTTTAAAGTGATATAAGTATATATATATATATATATAAATATATATATATATATATATGGGGCAAAGGAACTGCAGGTTGGCATAGCAGTCACTGTTTTGGGGGGATGACCTACATTCACCAAACTAACTCTAAATGACCCCATAAGTGCTTTGCCCAGACAAGTGTGAAACCGAGATTAGAAGCCAGGCACCTAGGTTGAAAGTTTGCCAGCTCAGCAACTAGACTGCATCTCTTCCCTTAATGTAAATTTGATTGTAGGAAATATTTGTTTTTTTTAATTGACCAACTATTGATTACAGAACTGCTCACCTGCGTTGCCAGCTGTAAAAGCCCCATATGTTAGTTGATACTTTTCAGATTCTCTTCCGATTTTGAAGGAGCTGTATGTAGCAAAATGGTGGTTTTTTTCAAAATCGTGAAGATCAACGCGAAGCTCATAATTCCCTGTTAAAACATGAGAAGGATATTCAATAAATAATAGTCAACAAAGTCGCACCTCAACCTTGTTCATCTTTCAGCATAAAATAATTTTCTACTGTAAGATAAAAAACAATACATTCAGTGTCTGATAAGATGCTACTTACAAATAAGTGTGGCATACATCTGCAGTTTATCAAGTCAGCCAAAGCATACCGACATTTACTTTCTTTTACTTGGGTTTGAGCCATCTCTGAAGACCTTGTTTTTGTTGCCTTGGAGTTTTACTTTACCCTATTATTTTATGAAAATGAATTTCAGTAGTGAGGTTTCGGAATATCTGGAACTGGAGTCCCTTAATTTAATCACAACTGCGAAGAACTTTAATTCCATGCAGTTTTACTATGATCTTTCTTATACATATATATGTAACACTAACAATGTGCATCACGTCTTGCTGGGTAAAGACTTACAAGCTGAGGACTTTGTCAGGGGAATTGTATTGTAATAAATAATAGTTTAATTATGGCAAACACAAGTATTCCTTAATGGCATATGTCAACACACTTGCATAGTGATATACAGCACACTGTGGTTCTGACTCCCAATGGTAACTTACCCTTTTGAGTAACTTACACTCTTAATCAACGTTACTACTTTTTACTATTGACAAGATAAAGAGTGTAAATTTACTCCAAGAGTGTTACTTACATCTCTTCACCAAACTGAATGGCATGGGTTCTATTCACAAACTGCAGTGCTATTCACAGAGATAACATACACTTTAGATTAATTTACACATGTAATTTACTTTTACACTTCTGAGTACCTCAAAACTTATATTTTGTGAATTGCCAAAAGCAGTATAGTTATACAAAAGTGTACAAGTAAATTACACATGTAAATTACTAAAAAGTGTATATTACCTTTGTAGCTAGCCCTGAAAAGTGTACTAAAGAAATGCAGTTTGTGAATAGCCCACGGGCCTTTCAGTTTGGCGGAGACAAATAAATTACAGTTTTGAAGTAAATTTACACTTGGATTTTATGAATAGCCACAATTTAGTAAACTTACTCAAAAAGGTAAGTTACTCAAAAGTGTATTTTACCTTTGTGAATGAGACCCTAAATGTACCCTACGACTTGGGATAAGTTAATCAATGGAAATAATTGCAATTGTGAAAAGTTAGTAATGTGGTTGACTTTCTGGAAAGCCACGTAAAATGACAACACTGTCAGAGTTGGGAACTAACATTAGTGGAAAAAACAATTAACAGTCTGTTTCTTTCACACAGGTCTCACATTGCGTAGTCACCCCTACTTGTTTTCCAATTCAATTTTTGAGACAGCCTTGTGCATGTAACCCTACTCTATTCAAGTTTTAATAATCCTTTAATAAATTTGCACAGCACTCAGCATACAGCATATAGATGGACATTACCATATCATACAATAGCAAACCATGTTTTTATCCCAACAATGTCTGATATCCACCCCTTCCCAGCCTCACTTCACCTTCAGCTTTCTGAGTACCTAAAGCATATTAACCTTCACATATATCAACTGCCTTTACTGCATCTGCCATCTCTTAACTCATCTAAAACGAGTTTGTTAGCTATCCTTTAATACTGTAGTTAAAGAGGCAGGATTTCTCCGAGATGCTTAAGATGAGCTGCCTTGAGGCACTGCAGTTCCTTAGACTTCTTACCTACCTACGATTTTAGGATTTTTAATTGTTTCCTAATGTCTCACTCCTTTGTCGTTTTACTACTTTTTTCCAGTACACATGACAATCTCTGAAACAAAAACTCCCATGTCGGCACCACTGGGGATCTCAAGTGGATCAGGATTGCATGGTTTGCCACCAGTAGCATGTGTGAGATGATCTCTCCTTTCTTGGAGGAAGTGGTTAGATGATTTTGGATGGACAGTCCAGCAGTGTGACCTTTGGGCAATCTGCAAACCAAGTGCCTGTACACTCCTCGATCACTCCCAGAACCCTCCTCAAAACAGGGGTGGTGGGGGCAAAACAAAGTACATGTCAGCAACCTATTTCCCAATAACGCTAGAGCACATGACAGCTCCATGATAAATTCATGTAATGAAGCTTCGCAGGCATATAATGACACTGTTACAAAATCCTAGAGAATGTTTCTCTCCCCAAGTATATTCTGCAAAGATATTTGATCTGATCAACATATCTTCCCACTAATCAGAGTCCAGACCTATCTTCTTTTCCCAAGAGTACTTCTTCCCTATTATAAAAGAATTAAGGATCCAGTAGATGCGCTATGTATCTGACGCAGATGTGGCACTAAAAAAGTATAAATATGGGCCTTAATGTCTCACCTGCAAAAATTATTCCGGATAATCAAAAAGCTGCCCTCTCTCCAAGCTGCAATGCCCTCACTTCCCAGCCACAGGGTAAAATCTGTATTACCCACCATGAGGTGAAAAGGGATGAAAATGGTGTCATTCTGCAAAGCTGTACAGTGTGAGCCACAAATCACTGTCATCCTCCTGATTAGTGAGGTGTGGAGCTTAGGGTCTTTATGAGGCCACAGAAGCCACAGCATTTTCCATAGCAGTTCCCATTTAATGCGTGATCAATCATGCATCATACCTTCCACTGTTTAGCACTGAAATGCAGATTGGTAGTAGGTGGTGAAGTTAGAGTCACCCAGTCCTCTGCCTCTAGGTTGCACGGTACATTACATCCTTCCTACTCCTGTTTCACTTAAAGGCAGTACTTAATTGTACTGGTGTTTGCCTCATGATGTCACTATCTATTTGTGAGCAGAAGACATCAGTTTAACAATTAAATACACATTTAAAATCCATTCCTAGCAAGTCTGGGCCACTCTTAACAGTTTTGGGTAGCCTAGAAGTGGCCAAACTGCCAGGTTTATAGGAGTGTGATGCTTAGTAGTGAAGATTTATACTGGCACGTGGCAGCAGTTGCAGGTTCATTTGGTAATGCAAGCTGCAGTGTCCTCATGAGCAATACCTTGGGCCCTGGCACTTATTTACAAATTAAGCACGCCTAGAGAGGTAAGGTCGGCATAAAGTAACGGATCTTGGGCGTTTACAGTGCTGCATTTGCCCCACCTTGAAGAAAGGGGTAAGCTTACAATTATCCAAGTCAGCTGGAACCACCTTTTGTAAAGCCAAGAAGCTTACGCCTTTAGTTTTAAAGGGGAAACAGTAAGATTCATACCCAAGTATGAAATAGAATTGACAGGGCACTTAGAAACTGAAGTGAGCCAGGGACTACCATGCTCTTTGGTCTAGCGAGAGACAGGGGTCCCCAAACTCACTAAGCTTGATCTCAGGCTCTCTATTAATCTCAAGGCTCACTGGTAAAACTACAACTCCTCTCGCAATATAGGGAGCAAGGCAGATGATCAGTGATAGATAGCAAAACACCGTCTGTGAACAGACAAGTTTAAACATATCAATCCATCTTTACTGCCCTTATCGTTGCTTTTGGTCTAATCCACCGCCACCCTTTTCAACAGTGAGAGCATCTTCCGATTAATTAAACCCATGCTGAGCCACTGCCTTGTTATTATATAAGGATACATAAATTCCAAGAAACAATAGGCTGCCTATCTCACATCCAGACCTGCTGCAGGGTGCACAATTCCAAAGGCATGGCAGCTGTGGCCTGCAGGGTCCCCGAGAAGCTGCTTCATCCTTTAACTTTGACCTTTGAAAGGCGGTTGCCCCTTTTTCTCGTGAAACAGACTGGATGACGCTATGCTCATTATGCGAGATAAGTCGGAGAGACTTTCATTATCTTGTGATTGGCCTCGAATCCATTACTTGCTGCCCGGTCATCAAAAGAAAAGAAAATGAGAATGTTGGAAGTCAAAATGTAAAGAAAGGAGTAAAGTAGAGAAGGAACAAATGTGAGGAAGGAAGAAATAATAAAGGAAGGGGCAGAAAGGAAAAAAGGAGAGAAGAAAGGAAGGCATGACGAAGGAGAGCAGGGAATTAGGGGCAGGAAGGAAGAAAGGAGACAAAAATGCACAGAGAAAGGGAGGAATAGAAATAAAAAAGAAAGTAGAAAAGAAAGACTAAGGGCGAGAGGAAAAGGAAACAAAAATGAAAGGGAAGGAGAAACCAAGCAGAGGAATAGTTAAAAAGGACTGAAAATAAGGAATTAATGTGAGATGGAGATAATAAAAGAGAAGGGGGGAGGAGAAAAGGGAAAGACTGAGCACAGGAGAGAAGGAAAAGAAAGTGAGAAAGTAACACAAGAAACAATCTTGGAAATCAGAGGCAACAAAGAATGAGGCAGAGAAGCAAGCAAGACAAAAGCAAGTGGAGACGAGAGAAAAGACAGAAAAGAAGAAAGAGGAGAAACAGAGAGAATTTAAGCTGAAGAGATTTAAAAAATATAATGATAAATAAAAAGTCAAAGTAAGAGAAGAAAGAAAAAAATATAAAGACAGATGAAGAAGGAAGCAAGAGGAAGAAAAAGAAAGAACAAGCAAGGGAAAGATGAGAAAGAAGTTAGGGGGAAAAAGACGAGGAGAAAGAAAGCATAATTGTAGTGCAATTCAGAAAAATAAGTGTTTTGGATGTAGTGCAATAACCCATCACATTTTTGACCAAGAGTTCAATGAAATAAATGTTAATGAAAGCAATATTTTCCAGGGTTCCAGTTTTCAAACAGTGTGCTGCGACCTGAGGCACTTATTTATGGCGAGGCTTCTTTCCCAGGCAGCAGCATTGTTTATTTAATGAGAGGGTGTGGTGCCTGCTGCTCCTGTTACCTTTCTCTACGTCACAGGACAAGTGTACATCGTTTAAAACGCAGTTTCTACAGGGAGGCAGCTGGATACTCCCAGCCTCGGGGAAGAGGCAGCAAGCAACTCCAAGACACGCTACGAACTACTGGTAGCCCGTGATCGACCTGTTGAAGACTCAATGTAAAGGAGACATCCTTCCCCGAATCCCCTCTGTTTGCTGATCCAGTTCATTAAGTGACAATTCAGGTACAAGCAAACCTTAGCTTGTTCACTAGTCAGACAGTGATCAGCCCAAGAATGACCTCTAAAATCCCATTGTAATTAGCAAGAGTCCCTTATGAAGTCCAACTCAACACTATTGAATGCTTTCTCACTGTCAAATGATAGCAGTACCAATTTCCAGGTACTCCAGTACTCTCTAACAATGAAGTGTAATGCTTTTTCATGCTGTCACATTTTCCCCCAGTAATCAGACTCTTCTGGGTTGGAGTGCACCTGTAAGGGCTTCACTGCCCGCAGTTGGGGAACAAGGATCTGTATCCATATTTTTGTATAAACATTGAGGTCGTCATTATGAGTTTGATGGACGGGAAAGTCTGGACTAGCGGGAAACAGGATACAGCATTGTCTCTGGCTCGTAATCGAGCTGGCGGCAATGCTGTAACCCGCAGGGTGCATCAGCACCGTCGCAATGCTGTCTGCTGCGCTGCCCTGGCGGATTACGATCTCTGCCACCGCCAGGCCGTCGGGATCATGGATCCCGGCGGTGCTGGAGGAACCCTGGCGATCTGACCACCAGTGTCTTCATGGGGTGGCCGGACCACCACAGCTGCAGCAGTCCTGACTGCCACTGCAGGGCTAGCGGTCTGAATACTGCCAGCCTCATAATGAGGCCTTGAGTGAGGAAAGGCCTGTGGGAGGCACACTCTAGAGGCAGCATATCCGGCTTCAGAAAATGCAAAATCATGATCCTATTTATTGTCAAGAAGGCTATGCATCTCAGGAATGCTTCTGGAAGACCCTTAAAAAGACTGACATGAGCTGAGTACTGAAAGTTTGATAGAAGGCTCCTGATAATCCATTCAGTCTTAGCACCCTGGAGGTTATACAGTTCCCAGTAACGCCCAGGTTCTCTTCCTTCGTTATCGGAGTTTTCCAGTTATCTTTTTCCTTCATCCTTTGTCATCTGCAGAACTGCCACTTTGGATAAATAATCTCCCTGTCCATGTCTGTAAATAATAGTATGCTGAAATTCCTATAGTATGTATGTCCTGAAACACTTTGCTTTCTCTGGTTTCCCACTGTTGAAACAGGAAAGCCGAGGGCATGGCATGCAGTCTTTTACCCTGCCCTGTACACCCAACTGCAAGTATCTGGTATCCCGTTTTTTTCCCATCCCCACACTGTTCTAGTGTGTGTATGATGACCTAGGCCTGTCTTTGATAAGATAACTGGTCCTGGACTTTTCCAGGACCTGAAGGGGTGCACCAAGTGTCCCTCCCTTATGGCAGAGGACTACAGTCTCAAATGCACATTTCTTCATGTTGCGCTCTGTTGGTAGCATCCCATGGTTTTCAGCAATCAGTTTGGCAGACCTTTTTAACTGCGTCAAGTGACTGAAGGCCTACTGCCCAGTCATGTGAAGTACTTGTTACCAATATAATAAAAAGTGTGTGGATATAGGTAAGTTGTGGGTGGTAAGATTGGCACAGACTGATTAAGAGTCTGAGTAAGCCAGAGTGGTACCGGCCTGGTGATTCAGCTTTTGAAAGCCCTGTCCTTCTCATGTACACAAGGTAGAAGTGTACTGCTGATATTCCTCAGACTATAGAGAGGGAACTGAAGTGGTGAAGGAGGAGACAGGTTTCCCCTTAGAAACTTGATTAGGTCCTTTGAGGCAGAGTGCAGAGGGCTGCTGATTAGTCTTCCTGTAGACTGCCATGTGGTGTTTGGTAGGAGTCCATGGCGTTACTGCAGTTTCTGTTGTCAAGAGTGTGAAGTGTCCTTTAGAAGGGAGGGAGCACTTTATTTCTTTTCCTGATCTCTGTCAAGTGTGACTGTTGATAGGTACAGACTGCTCACAATTCTTTGTGTCTCTTTTGTGGGTGCTGCAGTCTGGAGATGACCTTGCTGTGAAGAGCATCACTCGGGACAAAGGCTGAGTCTAGAAGATAGCATGACCTGAACACATAAAAGGACATGCAACTCAAAACAGTTCTGTATTGACAGAGAATGCACATCCCCTATCTTCCATTCATGCATAAAAGTGCAAGCTGTTGACTCACTTGTTATTTGAGTTCTAAGTTTTCTTAGTCCAAGGAGGGAGAGCTCTACAGAGGACCCAGAGGACTACTGCTCAATTAGACCTTGTGTTTGCCTGACAGACAACTGTGCAGCCCATGTGTGCCTGTGGGGGCAGAGTAGCCACTATGCCTGACTATGGCCAGTGCACCTCCTGCCTAGTGCGGGAAAAACACAGAATGAAGAGCGCAAGGCTGACTCAGGTCTACCACAGCCCCAGAACAAGGGTATGAAACTGCATGTTATTACTGTCAAAGACTGGTAACCAGGGAGAAACACAATGCACTGATAAGAACACTAAAGCAACCCTATAGTAAATGGTGGAAGGAGGCAGAGTGAAAAGGAGGGACAGTTTTACGTGGTAATATTAGACACACACACCTAACCCGAGTATTTGACAATTTATGCTTTAGTATGTGGTATTGTTTTATTATGTAATTAAGTGCCTTTCTTTTTATGGGGTATGGGACAATCATTGGGCTGGACAATCAAGTTATTGTGCTGCTGGGATTCTGTTGACCATTGAGCCTGTTTCACCCTAATAGTAACCTCCCTAAGAAGCCTTTGACTGCAGATTGGAGCCACTGAGAGTCATGTGATGAAGGGATTGTACTCAGTACAGCCTGCAGAACCATATCAGGACAGACCTTGCAACATCAGAGAAAAATGACCCCAGCCACCAGGACTATGGCCCAGTAGCCTTTTTGTTTTGAAGACCCCATGAAGCAATCTAAGCTCTACCATACATTGCATTGTCAGGAAATTTAAACTCTGGTATAAAACTATGGTCTTGCTTCGCTCAAAATAGTTTAGCTAGTAATTGGCCTGATTTTTCCTCCCACCAATACACTTTTGTATAATCTTGCTAAAAGGTAATTTGTCCTGCCTACTTCAAATATTTTAATTTGACTCCATAATACTATCACTTTCCTAAACTTTCTCAGTAATGTCTCTCATCAATTTCAGGCGCAAAACCTCAATAATGATGTGACCCCACAGCACCATCTGAAGGGGCTAGCTGTGCTCACTTCTTTATCATCTATAGTAGAAGGTTATTTGGATATCCTTTTTGTAGAACTACAGAATTTTTTGATAAGGCACCATTCAGATGCCTAGCACCTTTACTGCTATGCTTCTCCTCAGCGCCCAAGGCAAGTAAATCTGCATATGATTGAGGGATGATCAGAAAGAGTCATACAGCTCTGATCCTTTTTGTTAATCTGTCCTAGCATCCATTTATCCACCATAATATCATCTAAGCACACACAGCTAACTGTCAAAGAGCCCTGCGTCTTCCCATTAGGACTTCACAAAGGATGAAAGGGCTGTGGGTTCTCCATATCGATTTTGTATGGTTAGAGACAAGCATAAAGTCAACAAGAGAGGAAGCTGGGTTGTGAATGGGTAATGCATTAATATTCTTTAAAGATGTGACTCTTCAACACTCTCCTAAATTGGAGCAGCATTGTTCCTGATCCTGGGTGCATACATGGAAAACCTTGTTGTCTTGTTTGTTCTTTTTCGCACTTCTGAGACTTTTAGACAGCAGTCTGATGTTGTCATGCCTCCAGCTGTGCCAATATCGACTTGAGATGGTGAGCCTTTCTACAAGATAAACATAGGTGCTGGTGGTGATAGCTTTGCAAATTATGCACTGAGGCCCATATATAAACGTTTTGGTGCAAAACTGACTAACTTTTATTATGCCTCTAGTAGGCTAGACCTTTTTCAATTTACTATGAAGCTAAAAGTGATGAAGTGGCATGCTCTGAAAGTTAATATTGCTCATGAAAAGATTGAGAAAAGAACTGACAGTAACCTAACAATAGGGGATATTGATACTCTGTTCTGTTTAACGGAGTTAGATACCGAAGAAGAATATACAGGTGATCCCTTTATAAACCTGTACAATTTAGGTATAGATCTTGACCAGAGTTGCCCTAGTAGTTATAAGGTAAAATCTACATTTAATCCCAAAATGAAATATGATGCGATTGACACATTTGAAACTCTAGTATTGCAAAAATGCCACTTTGGCTAAATAATCTCCCTGTCCATGTCTGTAAATAATAGTCTGCTTAAATTCCTATAGTATTATGTCCTGAAACACTTTGCTTTCTCTGGTTTCCCACTGTTGAAACAGGAAAGCCGAGGGCATGGCATGCAGTCTTTTAAAGCATATCTGAATAATAAGGTATATCTGAATAAATTAGAACATGAGGCTATTAATGAGTTACAGAAGGATACTAGGATTGTCATAAGAATTTCTGATAAAGGAGGTAACATGGGATTCTCTCTAGAGAAATGTATTTAGAGGAAGGTTACCACCAGTTCAATTATAAAGATTGTTTTGAACCAGCAGAATACAGTGACATACGGAGGTCAAATGCTAGGTATTATGAGATGCTGAGAGAATGGAGAGATATGGGCCTAATAGAATGGGGCGAATACAAATTTTTGTATTGTGAACACCCTAGGATTCCCATATTCTATCTTTACCTAAGATTCCTAAGGACCCCAGTAAGCCTCCGGGGAGACCAATAGTTCTATCTATCAAATCCTTGTTGAAAAATACATCACATTATGTGGATTATTTTTTAAGATCTTTTGTACAATCCCTTCCTTCATATGTGCAGGACAGTAGAGACCTTTTGAATAGGATTGAGGGTATTGCGTGGGAAGATGGTTATCTATTGGTGACAGTAGATGTGACAAGTTTGTATACAAGTAGAAGACATGAGGAAGGCATTAGGGCTGTTGAACATTTCTTCAGAGCTCGCCCACTTTCATTATACTTCCATATAAAAATGATTGTTCAGATGATTGAATATTGTCTGACAAATAACTTTTTCTTGTTTGATGATAAGCTTTTCCATCAAAAGCAGGGTACATCAATGGGAAAATGCTTTGCTCCAAGTTTTGCATGCCTTTTTATGGGATGGTGGGAGGAGCAGATATCAGAGAGATTACAGGAATTTGATGCTAATGCAATGCTTTGGCTGAGATATATCGATGACATCTTTGTGATTTGGAAATGCACAATACAGGATGCTACAAATTTTGTGCAGAAATTGAATTATAATGAATACAATATCCGATTGCCAGATCATATAGATCCTTGTCAGGCTAAATTTTGGGATATTTGTGTTAAAGTACAATACAACGAGTTAATCACAAGTTTATACAGGAAACCAACATCTGGCAACACATTATTACATGCCACTAGTGGTTATCCTAGGAAATTGACTGAGAGTATCCCATATGGGGAGTTTTTACGAGCTACGAGTAATTGCAGTACAGATCTACCTTTCAAGGTCAAAAGGGAAGTCATGGAATAAAGATTCACTGAGAGAGGTTATGAAGTAGGAGTCATAAAAACAGCCAGACAGAAGGCAGGGATGAGGAAGAGGGAAGAACTTTCAAATCCTACATGTGTAAAGAAAGAAGATAAGAAATGTAGATTCATTACTACTTTACCTAATAGAGCCCAGGAGATTAGAGGGAACTTAGAGGCATACTGGCCGATTCTGAAAAGTGAATCTATTTTGAATGAGGTCCTTGGGGATTTCCCTACCATCACCTTTATGAGAGGCACAACTCTGAAAGACAAATTGAGCAAGAGTGATATAAATCAAGATAAGAGGAATTAGTTCAAACAGGGCTTCTTCCCTTGTGGAAGTTGTAAAGCGTGTAGATACTGTAGTGCTAGGACACAATATCAATCGCCTCTCACAGGTAAGATGATAGACATTACAACTCATTTTACTTGTTCCAGTGACATCACAGTATACATTTTGGAATGCCCTTGTAAACTGTGGTATGTAGGTAGTACTAAACATGCCACCAGAAAAAGCATATTAGAACATATGAGAGCGATAACTTGGGAGGGTACACATTACCCCATTGCCATACATTTTGATCCAGATCATTAGAGGGATGTGTCCAAATTGAGCTTTTTCATAATTGAAAGATACCTCCCCTGAGGCAAGGAGGTAATAGGGACTTATTATTGAGGATGCAAGAGTCTCATTATTATATAATATCCTTGAATACAAAAACACTGAATGGATTGAACAAGTATGAGGAACTAGAAGTACACCTTGGAGAGTAAAAATTGGTGTCCTTTGCTGAATTTGTCGCATTAATGTTATAGAATATGCTCCCCCTTGTTCTTATTGCATATATCTCTTTGTAAAATTGTCAAGTTGTGTTATCTTTTATATATGTTCATGCAGATTTAATGGAAGAGTATACAGGCTGCTGTTTGACTAATCCTGAAATTTGGATTTCATCGCAACAAATAGAGGATAATATCTTCAAGAATGAGGTATTCTTGTATAACAGCATATTATTATGTCTATGCTTTTTGTGTCAAAGGAATTGAGAATTCACATCAGTACTGTGTCAGAAGAATGCCCACTGGGGCTGAATACTCAGAAGTAAATATAATGATGTGGTATACAGTCTGTGAAATCATGACATCAATATTGAATAATAAAAGACAAATGGGATACTTGATGATATGTGACTCAGATGTGAGGGCATGTTGATTTGGCCCACTGAGGCTGAATGTTTGATTTGATATAATGTATACTTGTTGATATGCCCACTGGGGCGATATGAAGTAGGCAATTTAGTGAAATATAAAATCTTGATAAGTAATATTGAAAAGTTAAATATAAACAGGAATAATAGGGAAATAATTGGTGAAACTATGAAAAGAGAAACAAATAGACAAAAACAGAGTAAACATATTGAAAAGGTCATGGTTCAAGGTTGGCTCCCACATTTTCATGTTTATTTATGTTTTTTGGTGGTGGTCCTTTGTTTAGTTTAGTAATTGACTGTAGCTTTGAAATTGTCAAGCAATCATGTGAAAGAGTTATCTGTGAGCAAGGCGTAGGACGCCAAAACGCATTGGGTCATTTCAGGGTGCTAATCGATTATGAAGATTAAATAAACAACACAGTGCTATACGTTGCTGAGTTTGTGTACTTCTTCAAAGACTGTTAAGAGCATTTGTGGACATTTATATTATGGGAGCCTGACCCAAACACGAACCGAAACGGAGTGAATTCAGACTATATATATATATATATATATATATATATATATATATATATATGTATATATATCTATATATCCAACAAAAACAAAAAACGTATATATTGCACGCTCAGGATTCAGGGAAACTGAAAAACAGGTTTAATCAAAGCACAACGCGTTTCGGCTGACACAGCAGCCTTGGTCACGTGGTATTCACCACCCAATCACCATTGTTAAATACTAACCCATCATAAACAAAAAAATAGGACAAACAGCAGATACCAGATAGAAGAAAGAAAAACAACCTTAGAATCACAGTCTCAAAGAGAATTGCATCTGAATTTCAATGATTAGTCACATCTATACCAATACACAATTGTCATATAAATAAATAAATAGATACATATAAATATATAAACATATAAAATATATCAATATAAATATAAAATACCTAGTTATACAACCGTGTAACCATACAAAAGGGAGTATAATGGGGAGATTAAACGAGCAGAGACGGAAGGTAAAAATAGGCCAAGTAATGGAAGTCCACCAGACTGATATATCATAATAAAATATTGTTACTTATAGACCAAACGGTGAACTAAAGCCATACGATGTAAAAATTTATTAGCCACCTTAACCATACTACCTGCAATAGTAATACCCCTATACCACTTTTTATACACTTTTTATACACATAGTTAGTTGTACTGGGACAGATCAGCAAAATAAACAAATTAATTAGGCATTTTCTTATCTCATAATCTGTACTGACAACACCCAATATCGTGTAATGTAGGAAGAAGCGGTGGCAGGTGGAAAGCAGCATTAAATTCCATCCGACCCCTTAAATCTGAAAAGACATATAAATACACTTGATAAATAACCCTATATACCCAAATCTAAGAAAACATCATTTTAAAACTGTACCAATTATAGAAAAATAAATTAAATGTGCATCTCCTACTAACACTCTCTATTAGCACTCAAGACAGTTATTAAATTCTCTAAAATACTATTAAATCTTTGGAGTTCACTACATACAGACTTATCTACAGCAAAATGCCCAATTATGAATTATCGTATAAGTGAGTATTTAATTCTTCCCCAATATTCAATCCTTTGGGTATCTTAGTCTCCAAATCTAAAATGTATTTTGACTCTTTTTTCCTCAGTATTAGTTCCCTATTACCCCCTCTATGGAATGGAGGGACATGTTCAATGCCAAAGTAAGCCAACTTAGTCCAATCGGAGTTATGTTTTTCTTTGAAATGTCTTTCTACAGGATAATGATCATCAACTGTAGTAATGGCTCGCATGTGTTCCATAATCCGTTTCTTAACATTATGTTTGGTACTACCAACGTACCATCTTTGGCAAGGGCACTCCAATATATAGATAACAAACGGAGTACTACATGTTATAAATTGGTTAATTAACCTGTTTTTACCGGGTTTACATAGTGCATACTGTTTCCGCATAACACTGTTCCGGCATTCTTTACAATGCCCACAGGGAAAGAAACCTTGTAAGCCATGTTGTTTAAGTTGAGACCTAGTAGTAATATCATTAGATCTTAACATGTCCTGTAAGCTACGTCCTCTTCTATATGTGATCTGAGGTTTATTTAATATAGAATCACCAATAACAGAGTCACTTTTTAATATCTTCCAATTTTTAGCAATGATATTCCTAACTTGTTTCGTATCATCATTAAATGTCATAATAAGTCTGATGTCATCATAACTGTCCATCTTTTGCTTGGGAGTATTGTCAAATAAGATGTCAGTTCTTTGTATAACCTTGATTTTATCAATTGCTTTTTTGATAACCCAATCAGGGTATCCCCGTTGTTTAAATCTCAAGGTCATCTCTTTTTGCTCAATTTCAAAGGCTTCATTGGTACTGCTAACTCTTTTAGCCCTTAGCAACTCTCCGTAGGGGATACTCCACTTAAGACTTTCAGGATGTCCACTAGAAGCATGTAATAGGCTGTTGCCTGCTGTGCACTTGCAGAAGAGTTCAGTATTGACCTTGTGTTCATCAATCTTTATAAGTATATCCAAGAACTCAATTGAAGACCTACTCATTTTACATGTCAGACCTATATTGCAATCATTGTTGTTTAATTTACCAACAAAGTTGGAAGCCTCTTCCTCAGAACCTTTCCAAATAATGAAAAGGTCATCAATATATCTTAACCATAGAATTGCCTGACTGGTTTCTGGATATTTTTCTTCATCTTTAAAGATATTCTCTTCCCACCAGCCTAAAAAAAGGCAGGCAAAACTCGGAGCAAAGCAAGTGCCCATCGCAGTCCCAAGGGTCTGCTGATAAAGAACCCCATTAAACAGAAAGAAATTCTTCATCAAACAATATCTTATCATATCTATTATCATGCCAGTATGTGCCAGATATTTAAGTGATCTGGCGTCTAGAAAATGTCTAAAGTCTTAAGTGGAGTATCCCCTATGGAGAGTTGCTAAGGGCTAAAAGAGTTAGCAGTACCAATGAAGCCTTTGAAATTGAGCAAAAAGAGATGACCTTGAGATTTAAACAACGGGGATACCCTGATTGGGTTATCAAAAAAGCAATTGATAAAATCAAGGTTATACAAAGAACTGACATCTTATTTGACAATACTCCCAAGCAAAAGATGGACAGTAATGATGACATCAGACTTATTATGACATATAATGATGATACAAAACAAGTTAGGAATATCATTGCTAAAAATTGGAAGATATTAAAAAGTGACTCTGTTATTGGTGATTCTATATTAAATAAACCTCAGATCACATATAGAAGAGGACGTAGCTTACAGGACATGTTAAGATCTAATGATATTACTACTAGGTCTCAACTTAAACAACATGGCTTACAAGGTTTCTTTCCCTGTGGGCATTGTAAAGCATGCCGGAACAGTGTTATGCGGAAACAGTATGCACTATGTAAACCCGGTAAAAACAGGTTAATTAACCAATTTATAACATGTAGTACTCCGTTTGTTATCTATATATTGGAGTGCCCTTGCCAAAGATGGTACGTTGGTAGTACCAAACATAATGTTAAGAAACGGATTATGGAACACATGCGAGCCATTACTACAGTTGATGATCATTATCCTGTAGCAAGACATTTCAAAGAAAAACATAACTCCAATTGGACTAAGTTGGCTTACTTTGGCATTGAACATGTCCCTCCATTCCATAGAGGGGGTAATAGGGAACTAATACTGAGGAAAAAAGAGTCAAAATACATTTTAGATTTGGAGACTAAGATACCCAAAGGATTGAATATTGGGGAAGAATTAAATACTCACTTATACGATAATTCATAATTGGGCATTTTGTGTAGATAAGTCTGTATGTAGTGAACTCCAAAGATTTAATAGTATTTTAGAGAATTTAATAACTGTCTTGAGTGCTAATAGAGAGTGTTAGTAGGAGATGCACTTTTAATTTATTTTTCTATAATTGGTACAGTTTTAAAATGATGTTTTCTTAGATTTGGGTATATAGGGTTATTTATCAAGTGTATTTATATGTCTTTTCAGATTTAATGGGTCGGATGGAATTTAATGCTGCTTTCCACCTGCCACCGCTTCTTCCTACATTACACGATATTTGGTGTTGTCAGTACAGATTATGAGATAAGAAAATGCCTAATTAATTTGTTTATTTTGCTGATCTGTCCCAGTACAACTAACTATGTGTATAAAAAGTGTATAAAAAGTGGTATAGGGGTATTACTATTGCAGGTAGTATGGTTAAGGTGGCTAATAAATTTTTACATCGTATGGCTTTAGTTCACCGTTTGGTCTATAAGTAACAATATTTTATTATGATATATCAGTCTGGTGGACTTCCATTACTTGGCCTATTTTTACCTTCCGTCTCTGCTCGTTTAATCTCCCCATTATACTTCCTTTTGTATGGTTACACGGTTGCATAACTAGGTATTTTATATTTATATTTATATATTTTATATGTTTATATATTTATATGTATCTATTTATTTATTTATTTATATGACAATTGTGTATTGGTATAGATGTGACTAATCATTGAAATTCAGATGTAATTCTCTTTGAGACTGTGATTCTAAGGTTGTTTTTCTTTCTTCTATCTGGTATCTGCTGTTTGTCCTATTTTTTTGTTTATGATGGGTTAGTATTTAACAATGGTGATTGGGTGGTGAATACCACGTGACCAAGGCTGCTGTGTCAGCCGAAACGCGTTGTGCTTTGATTAAACCTGTTTTTCACTTTCCCTGAACCCTGAGCGTGCAATATATACGTTTTTTGTTTTTGTTGGATTTATTAATACCGGCTTGCTCGTGCCGGTCTTTGCACCACCCCTCTTGGGCCATTTGAGTTCCTTTTGAGCATTCGAAGGTTGTGATATATATATATATATATATATATATATATATATATATATATATATATATATATATATATATGTATATATATATATACACACACAATAGAGCGGACATTTATTATTTCAATTCATCCGCTTTGGATCCTTCGTGGCAAGAAAAAGGTGGGGGATCCTAAAATTGCCATTTCCCATTTTCATTCCCATAGGAAGACTTATGATACAGAAAGAAAAGACTGAACTGTACTACACCAACTAGGCATGCAGTTAGACACTAACTCAAAGACTGTGCTTTTGTTGGTTTGGTGTAAATCCATTCAGTAGATTTCATGACATTATTCAAGGACTGTGCTTTTGTTGGTTTGGTGTAAATCCATTCAGTAGATTTCATGACATTAGCATTTAAAGAGCATCGTGGGTTTGGTCGGATGGGGTTAAATTTCAAAACATTTAGTGACATCTGGACCATTCAGAAGCCATTGGACGCTGCACTGCCCAGATGGAACTTGAAATCCCTCTGGTGTGGGAATCAAAGGGATTTTCTTTGGATATTTTCAGGAGAGCTTCCGCACCAACCGAGGCTAAAATATTCCCACCCTGAAATGCACACCAAAAAAAAACACCATTTAACTCCTTGCGTGCATCAGATAGCCGGGCCATGCACACCAAAAACACCCACCATTTAACTCCTTGCATGTGTCGGATGGCCGGGAGCCATTGGACGCTGCAGTGCTCATATGCGTTGGATGGCTCCCGGCTGTCCGCACACATGGCACTTGAAATCCTTCTGGTGTGGGAACTAAAGGGATTTACTTTGGATATTTTCCGTCTTGGTTGCTGAGGGAGAGCTTCCCCAACAACCAAGACTGAAAATATCATCACCCTGAAATGACAATAGACGCACCATGCATGCTGACGTCATTACAGGGGAAAATTAAAGTAGAATGAGCCAATCAGCTCATTTGCTTTCATTTTCTTCAGTGCTCAGGGGCATATCTCAGCCTAATGAGCACAAGTTTTAATGGGAGGGGTACCATTGGAAAGAGGAAAATCTCCCCTTTCTGAAGGTACCTTTTTCTAGTGGATCCCTGCTTGGGGATCGCCACAGACGGGCGATCCCCAAGCAGGGATCCTCTCCACTAGGCCACCCGTGCGGGGATAGCGGCCCCTTGGGCAAGGTTTTTTGCTCCCCCTTAATTTTGTAGCACAATCCAGTCTTTCTGCCCCCACCGGGTGGCAGTATAGGGTCAATAGCCCCTAATATGTCCCCCCGAGAGGCAGAAAACCCACTAGACTTTTTTTAATATTTAGGAAAGGGTGGGAGTGCCCAGAATGGGCAAGGCAAAGCCCCCAACCATCCCCACAAACAGGCACAGACTTTCTGCCCACCCTGGGGAGCAGATGGGGTTTATTACCCTCTTCCTGCTCCCCGGGGGTCGGGGCAGAAAGACCACTAGACACCAGGGATTTCTTTTGTTTTGTAAAAGAGGGGCGGGTGCCCAGAATTGGCAAGGCTTTACTATTTTGACTTGGATACGCTGTGATCTGGAAAAACCTACCAGACTCAGACACTTCTGACAACTAAACAACTGGGGAAGTCCAGGGTGGTGTGCTTCACATGCACCCCACCCCATTTTCTTACCCACAATGCCCTTCAAACCTCCAGCTTTGCCTGAATCCATGCACTTTCCTTAGAATTGTGCCCTGGAACTTCCAGAATCTGCAGGAATACACAAAATTTCTACCACCCAGTATTGCCCCATCTGTACTGATAAAAACAATGCCCCACTTGTGTGGTTGCCCAAAGCAGGGTCAGCCAAAAAATGTATGGGGAAAAAAATTACCTTTTGGACCCACTTTAGTTCCCCCTCAATTTCTACACATTTTTTACCCTTCCCTGTTACAGGCACTTGGCCCACATACACAGGTGAGGTATAATTTTTATTGGGTGACCAAGGGGAACCCTGGGTAGTAGGAAATGTGTGGCTCCCGTCAGATTCAAGAACTTTCCACCACAGAAATGTGAGAAAAAATTGTTCTTTCAAACAAAGTTTGAGGTTTGCAAGGGATTCTGCATATCAGAACCTGGTGAGAGCCACACAAGTCACCCTATCCTGGATTCCTTTGGCTGTCTAGTTTGTAAAAATGTACAGGCTTGGAAGATTTCCCTGGGTGCCGGCTGAGCTACGGCCCAAAATCCACATCTAGGCACATAGCAAAAAAACTGGTCAGTTTTGGGGGTTTAAATGTGATGTGTTCACATTGCGTTTTGGGCGGTTTCCTGTTGCAGGCACTAGGCCTACACACACACACAAGTGAGGTACCATTTTTATCAGGAGACTTGGGGGGATGCTGGGTGAAGGAAGTTTGTGGCTACCCTCAGATTCCAGTACTTTCCATCACAGAAGTGTGAGATAAATTTGTTTTTTCGACAAATGTTGAGGTTTGCAAGGGATTCTGGATAATAGAACCTGGTGGGAGCCACAAAAGTATCTCCATCCTGGGTTCCCTTGGGTGTCTATTTTTCACAAATATACAAGTTTGATAGGTTTCCCTAGTGCTGGTTGAGCTAGGACCCAAAATCCACAGCTAGGCACATTGCAAAAAAAGGTCATTTTTTCTTGGGGATAATATGCTGTGACCATGTTGTGTTTTGGGCCGTTTCTTGTTGCGGGCACTAGACCTACGCACACAAGTGAGGTACCATTTTTATCAGGTTATCACTAGTCTTAGAGGAACACAGAATGGTAGAACAAGTGTTAATACCAATTGTCTTTCTCTGCATTTGCGCCTTCCAAGTGTACGACAGTGAGTAAGAAAGAAGTAATTTTAATTCACATGCTAGTATGGGTGTGCCCAAATTCAGACATGTGCAAATAACCACTGCTTCTAAACTTCATATCTTGTGCCCATTTCGAAAATACATACGTTTCCTTGATACCTGTTTTTCATTCTTTAAATTTTACCAAATGAATTACTGTATACCCCGTGCATAATGAAAAACCACTGCAAGGTGCAGCTCAGTTATTGACTCTAGGTACATAGGGTTCTTGGTGAACCTAGAAGCCCTCTATATCCCTGCAACCAGAAGGGTCCAGCGGACGTAACGGTATATTGCTTTAAAAAATCAGCCATACTTAAAAGAAGTTACAGATGAAAACATAAACACAAATGGCTGTTTTTTTCCAACTCAATTACAATATTGTTTTTATTTAAACTGTTACTTTCCATAAAAGAAAGTTGAAGGATATACACAAATGACCCCTTGGTGAATTTGAAATTTGTATCTACTTTTCAGAAATGTATAACTTTCCAGGATCCACCACTGGTATTCCTACCACTAACTGGAAAGAGGTTATAACCACAAAAAATATGACAAATATGCCATGTCCCAGTGAAATGCCAAAAGTGGGTTGAAAAATTTGGTTTTCTGATTCAAATCTGCTTGTTCCTGAAAGCTGGGAAGATGTTGATTTTAGCACCACAAACCCTTTGTTGAGCCATTTTCTAGGGAAAAAAACAGATGCTTTCTTTTGCAGCACTTTTTCACATTTGTTCCAAAAAACCCAAAATGTAGCTGTATTTAGGCTAATTTCTTGGTCCCCTCGAGGGGAATCCACCCAGGGTACCGTTAGAATCCCCAGGATGTTGGAAATAAAGGACGCAAATTTGGCATGGATATCTTATGTGGTCAAAAAGTTATGGAGGCCTAAGTGCGAACTACCCCAAATAACCAAAGGAGGGAAGGCCTAGCAGCGAAAGGGTTAACTTCATAAAACAAACGTCAGGTGTGTTATTCAAGAAACAAGCTTCAAATAGAAACAAAAGCAGCATATGTTTGCTTCAAGCAAACATAATTTAAAATGAAAACATAAAACTTTAAAAGAAACTGTATTGGATAGGCAAACACAGAAATTTAGATAAAAATGCTTCTAGATGAAGAGATGCAGCATGCCAATACATAAACTCATTACATTTAATCAACTGCACAAATAAAAACAAATGTTGTAAAGTTAGAGACTTCAGCTTGTTACTGGAAACCTAAACGTTAGAATAATTCACGCAAAGCCACAGGTAAAAGTGTCTTTCGGTGGTTGGAAAAATAACACAATTTAATGTAATAAAATATCCAGTTTAGGTTTTCATGCATAACCAGCATACTGAGATATCCTGTTTAGTCTTTGCAGAAACGTTCAGTGCTACAGAAGCACAAGGAATGTAATTTTAATGAAAAAACACCAACCCTAAACTTTAGTTTAGCTCCTAATGTTTGGATGAGCTTCACAAATTATCCCAAGGCACAGCTCAAGTGGTACATGTAGGAAGACCAATTCCGAGCTTGGTGGTTGCAGAGAAATCACGCTGAGCACATTGTGAATGATTTATAATTGTCAATCAGCGCTTAGGGCCTGATTTAGATACTGGTGGATGGGTTACTCTGATACAATGGTGACAGATATCCTCTCCGCCAAAATCCCCCATTATATTTTATGGGTTTCCGATTTCGGCGGACAGGATATCCATCACTGTAGTGAGGGAGTAACCCGTCCACCAATATAGCAATCAGGCCCTTGGAATCTGATTTAGATCCTGGCAGAAGGGAATACTCCATCACTAACGTGATGGATATCCCATCTGCCTTATTACGATCCAATAATATCCTATGGAAATTGTAATAAGGTGGATGGGATATCTGTCACATTTGTGACGGGGTATTCCCTCCACCAAGGTCTAAATCAGGCCCTTAGTCAGCGGCGGCTGCCACAAATGTCAAAGTGGGTACAGAGGGGACGATGGGGGTAACAAATAATTTAAAAAAACCACTAACTGTTCCCCCCCCCGCCGCCTCCTGCCGCCTCGTTCCTCTACTCTTCTGGTGTCCCAGCATTGACTGGGACACCAGCACAGTCGCCCCCCTCAATCCCGGTACTACTCTTATACTATATCTAGCATGAGAGTAGCATCAGGATTGTTCTCAGTGGCTTGGTCTGCCGCTCAGACAGTGTACTGGGGTCTGTGCAGTTAGCCGGGTTGGAGAAACCTAAGTGCACATCTTTGTTTGGCCAGCCTAAGACGGCCGGCCAAACACAAATGCACACTTAGTGTACTGCACTCCTCCCCCTCTTACCCCCCTGGCTCAGCCCCGCCCCTCACTGCACATGCTGGCTGAGCCAGCAGCAGAAAAATAAAACAATAAAGAAATATCATTTTATTTTTCTGCTGGTGGCTCTTAGCCAGTGGGGCAACGCTCTTCCATAGGAGCCACCCCTGCAGCTCACAGGTCACATGGCTCACTGCAGACCCGTGAGATGAAAGAGCTGATGATGACTTGCGCGTTTTGCCAGAAAGCCTGGCTATCCTCAGGTAAGACCAGAGGTAGGCTCACACCGACTTTAAACAAAGCTGCTCTTCAACTGCCAAACTGTGTAACTTCAAAACCAGCAACAGCTCCTTACACATTGAAGCGTGATAAAAAACAGAAAATGAACTCACTGAAAGCAGTGCCATATAACTAATCTGTCCTGCAAAAACGTGGATTTCTTTTTTTTTAGAACAAGGCACAATGTTTAAGGTCAGTTTGTAGATATTATTTCCACGCAAATGCAAATCCGCTCTCTCTCTCTAGTGTTTTCGGTTTTTAAGTTCACCAATATGGAACATCCCAAAGAGCTTTTATTTTTAACACAACATTTGAAAGTACAAAATATGTTTTTTTTGGGCAAACATCCATCTGCAACGAGCTTCTTCTTACGCACTTGCGATCTTGGGCACACTAGGCCTTATCGGCAACTGTTCCATCACCAACATGACAATTTGGCAGTTACAAAACCTCCAGGATTTTGAGGAAATAGTCCAAGATGCCAGGTGCAACTTCAAAACCACAGGTTCTTGTTTATCCATTTTCCTTAAATAGGGCTGCTTCTTTTCTACAGGGCTGCCAGGCTGAACGGTGGGGGTCAAAAGTACATATAAAACTAGCACCTCTCTTAAAGGTAGGAAGGGATAGGATTTATACTCTTACCAACAAAATCCAATTACAACAGTTCCACTTTACACCGCAAGGTCCTTTGAAGCTTGTCACCATTGTTGTGATGCAGGCTGGCGTGCAGAAATACAAAGACACGCCAGTAGAATAGGAGAGGATTTATTGTAAGCAATGTCATAACGAAACTTGAGGGGGGCCCTCTCCAAAGTACATGGAGGGCCCGGCCTAAGTTCCCTCCAACCTCCTCTTGCCCCCCCCCCCTAAACCAGTCAGGTGCTCTCAGGTCAGGGACATACGTGCCACCAGACCAGATTCAGGAGAGAGACTACAGATTTTCAGTGGCAGTGGCCGCAAATTTCAAGGGGAGGGGTGGGGGAAGGGACGAGGGTGGCAGGTGGGCTGGAAAATAATAAAAAATAATTACAAAAATAATGTACCTCTTTCCGTTGCCGCCACCTGCCGCCTCAGTCCGCTTCTGGTGTCCCAGGATTCACTGCTGGGACACCAGCACAGGCTCCCCAGAAATGCTGGCACTGCTTTAATGCAAAACCTTGCATGAATGCAGCGCCAGGATTGGTCTGAGGGGCAGTGAGGGTCTGTGCAGTTTCTCCAGCCCGAGAAACCTATGCATGTGTGTTAGGCCGGCCTGAGGCGGCCGGCCAAACATATGCGCATTAAGGTGCACTCTCCTCACCTCTACCGTCCCACCACTCATGGGCCAACCCCCCACCCCCCAACTGCACTACTGGCTGTGCAAGAAGCAGAAGGGAAAAAACGATAGTAAACTATGGTTTTGTTTTTCTGCTTCTGGCACAGCCAGTGGGACGCTGCTCCTTCGTCATAGTGAGGGAGCTGCCCCTGCCGATTTTTAAAGCCAAAAATGGCTTCATTTTGGCTGTCTCCTGCTTGAAATTGTGTTCCCTTCAGTAGAAGTCAATTCTTTTTTTAATCCTTCATTTCCCTCTTCCAAAATGTTGGCATGTATTCAGGGGCCAGTGGCCCCTCACAGTGCCAGCTGTGCTGAGGGGCCCCCTAGAGCTTGGTAGCCCCCTGCACCGTGGGGGCTGCAGAGGCTAATGGTTCACCACTAATTGTAAGATATGTAGATACATACATGACCCCTCCAGGAGCAAATGTAGTTAGATAGTCAGGCCTGGTTTATCTGGCTCAACTACCCTCCAGGGAAACCTCACAATTCTGACATTCCATGACATCCTTGGGAAACTTGACAAGCAGAATACCACACCCTGGCCAACAGGCCAAGCCATGTGTCTGACCTCCTGCCAGTGCCAACCCCCAATTCACAAAGGTAAACTTACACTTTTGTGTAAGTTTACTTTTTTGTATACACAAACTATGAGTTAATAGTAAGTGTATGACTGTAGAGACTCCACAGTCGAGGCAAAGAACTCAGCACTTTTCTCCCAACCCTTGCAGATCATCTGATGGCTCTGAATGACTGAATCAGCAGTGTTCGGTCCTGAAGCTGGTACGATCAATGTTAACTTTTTCTTTCTGTATACACCTTTTCTTTCTTGATGTATAAAGCCCTAGGCTACTTTATGTCTCTTGTGATCACTAAGTATTAGTTTCCTATGTGTCCCAGCTTTCAATCCTCTTGCCATGCCATGTTTACAGCCACTCCCCACCTCCCGTAAAACTATATACTCTAATAGGGTGTGAATAACAGGATTAAGCAAAGTTTAATTAAAGCACAAAACAAGTGATTAATACATTAATACATTACCCTTTGCGGTTAGATAGTGAAGATTGTCGTTCCCCAACCAGAACTCTGTCATCTGGCTGCCAAAGCCTCTCTTGTATGTTTGCCAGTCCCGAAAGAAATCTACTGAGCCATCCCAGCGTCTCTGGAACACCTGGAAAACATAGAGAAGAACACAGGCACAGTCAATAACTAAATATTCCTTGGCCATGATCCTCCCTTCTGCACGTCCACTAAGTTTACTTATATAAGCTTATTTAAAATGATTTAATTAACTTATGGTTTGTGATCCAAATTTTTTATGTTCCTGCATGCCTGGAAGATGTCTTGATTAGCCAAAATTTTACATGTCTGCTTGTTTTTGCTGTTTCCTAAAATTTTTCCTCCTTCTCGTTCTGTTGCGTAGGCTCTCATTATCCTAATGAGACTACTGGATTTGGACGGCAGAATCACTGCACTGTGGGGGACTGAGTCTGAACCCACTACAGGTGACACCTGTCGGCCTAATCCGGGTTTTGTTCTTGCTAGCTAGCAGTGCCTCATGTCTACCCTAGAGCAGGGATGATTGGGCACCCGAACGCATGACACAGTTGACTCCTCAGGGAAATTGTGGTCACTCAGATCTCATCCATTTCTCTCAGTTACATTAGTCTCATGTATGCAAGGACAATCAGAGGCAGAATATAGTTCAATAAGGTTTTATTGAAGTAACTGCATCTTAGATAATAAAGCATGGATTGCAATAACTAGGACGATGACGCATGACAGGATTAAAATTCTGACAAGGAGAGTAAAGCATAAAAATAATGCTACCATATTGTCACTATGATCATTAAGAATAGTCCCTACCTAGGCTATGTTACAGCACAGTATGTTAAGCTCTAATTCTGCCCTTCAGGTTCCCCTGGGAAGACATCATCCCTCATACATGAGAAAGAGGCCTGTAGTATAGAGGCAGCTGCAGTGAAGCACTCAGCAATCAGCATACAGTTGTGGTCATCTGTCTGGACTCTCCCTCTAATGTACATGGGCCAAAGTAGAGTTTTTATAATAAAACAGCTGATGTTCCAAGAAAGTATCCCCACATAAGAGTGTGTATGTTTCTGTGAACATTAGAGACAAAGCATAGCACTTTTGCCGGCAACCTATCTTTACTGCAGCCTTGAGAAAAGCACAGAGTGAGAGAAATGTCTTGTTTAAGAACGCAGTGCTGGCCTAGGCAAAGAGCACCTAGACAGAAAAAATAAAACAAGACCGCAAATGTGGCTATTGTTAAAATAATAAAAACGAAGCTGAATAAAATATGTCTAGGTTAAAGTGCACAGTGGCAGGCCTAGTTTGCTAAAGTAATGTGTATGAAGCTATAACTAAAATGGCTACACAACAGTTATTTTTGTTATATTACAGAGCTTCCAATTTTGATTTAGCTTATATTGTTTAATATTTTATTCATCAGCTTTTGGGTATTTCTCTTCTACGATTAAAGGCAGCTCCCTGCTTGCTTGTCTGGTGTTCCTTATTGCTCCTCCCCTTTACCTACCTGTCCATTTAATGATGACGTGTGTGAGTCTGCCTGGCTGCCACTGGATCACAATGCCAGGGAGTCTAATCTATCTACTTACAGTCTATGTCAGAGAAACTGTCATAAGTCACCATGTGCCAAATCCTAGGGGCTTATAAGTAAGCTAAATATCCTATTGATTAGCAGGGGTAAAGTGCACAGAGTTCTACTGACAAACAATATAGAGTTCAGCAAGAAAGGTGGATTTCCTACAGGACTACTTCCTGAAATGTAATGCCTCTGCTCCAGCAGTGAACGTTTCAGTATTCCGTCATGATAGGAGGGAGAGGGGGGATTGGGGAGGAGCTGCTATCCTGTAAAATTGCCAATACCTCTAATGGGACAACTGTTAGCAACAGGAATCATACTGCAAGCAAGTTCAAAGAATGATAACATATGCATTGGGATGGCAAAGTGAAATGCTAGCAATCACTTACATTTTGGAACACAGAACTTGTGCATATTTAAACTATTCCAAGCCTTGATGAAAAGGGCTTCATCAAAACACATATCGCCTCTAGGAGCAGAGACATTACATTTCAGAAAGGTGTACCAAATCAAGAATTGTTAATAAAGATGATTTATACTAACGTGCTTGGATCACATTGGATTTGTGACCATGGATTGAAGTTACCTAATTACTGTCCACTAACCTTGACTGTGTAAATGAACAGAAAACCCACACAAGCTTCCTGGCATTGTACAGATGCTATTAATATACTAGTGGGGGCTGGTATTGGAGGATCAAGTGCTATGTTACATGTTCTTATACTGGGAATATTTTGTTGCATAGGTTCTTATTATCATAATGAGGCTACTGGATTTGGGCGGCACCTGAATTGTAAGGTACTAAGTACAATCCCACACCAGGTGACACCTGTTGGCCTAATCTGGGTTTTCCGGCTAACTAACAGTGCCTCATCTCTGCCCAAGAGCAGGGATGATTGTGGCAAATGGGTGCATGACAAGAAAGACCCCTCAGGAGAATCGTGGTCAATCAGAGCTCACTCCTTTCTCTTGGTTACATTAGTCTCACACAGTCAAAGACAATTAGAGGCAGAATATAGTTCAATAAGGTTTTATTGAAGTGACTGCATCTTAGATAAAATGGCATGTATTGCAATAACTAGGATGATAAAACACAATAGAAGCAAAATAGTGACAAGGAGAGCGAAACACAAAAACAGTCCCACCATACTGTCATTAGGAGTGATATCTATATTTCCTACCTAAGCCTTAATCTGCCCTTCAGGTTTCTCCCCTGGAAAGACATCACAGCCCATACCTGAGCAAGAAAGCCTGTTGTCTAAAAAGACACCGTCCCCATGTAGGCTAGGGATTCTGTAGTCTAAGCAATCAGCATGCAGTTGTGGTCATCTGGCTAGAATCTCCCTCTAACATGCATGGGACAGAGAAGAGTTTTTAAGATAAAGCAATTGGATGTGCTAGGAAAACATGTCCCCACTTAAGGGTATGTATGTTTCTGTGAATGTTGGAGACACAGTGTACCACTTTTGCCGGCAACCCTATCTGACTGCAGACTTAAGGAAAGCACAAAATGCAATGCTAAGAACGTAATGCTTTCCTAGGTGAAGGAACAGATAGATAAAGAAAATAAAACAACACCGCAAATGTTGCTAATGCAAAAAAATAAGCAATGCTGAATAAAATGGGACTGGGCTAGAGTGCACAACTGCAGACCGAGTTTGCTAATATAACGTGTATAAAACACAGCTAGGATAGCTATACCACACCCTCCACTTGTCGGTTCAAAGCTAGTTCAAAGTCTAAGATGAACAAAGGTGTAATAAAATCTTTCTATAAAAGCATATAAACATGAATGTCAATGGTGAAAAGTTAAAAGACACTTGAGCATGGAGGAAAAAAGGACAATTAAAAACTTCAGCAGTGGCGCCAGTAGAACTAAATTGAGAAGTAAGTGTAATTTCTAAAATCACCAAATATGTCCGGGATAATTGAAGCCAGGAAATGTGCCCACTTCAGTAGGTGGTAAAATATCCAAATCGTTGTCACGAAAAACCATAGAGCACTCGTGTTCCAAAGCCCGAGATCCAGCTGAGGCAGCAGCATTCCGTGTTGTGCCCAATCTTGAGTTAAGAATTGCATTATCCACAGAGGGCAACTCATAGCTTCTTGTAGCAAATGCAATCTCAATGCGCATGTCTGGTAATGTCACTCAGCGGGAACATCAACAGATCAGCGTCCAATGAAAGTAAGCGCTGGGTAGAAAGACAAACTTTTAGTGCACATTCAAAAAGGCATTGCAACACGGGCTGCACACAATCCAGAACTGATCTGAATGACAGAGACCAGTCGCACTCCAGTTCTTTCAGGAGTGGTGCTCCGAAATACTGCATCATGCGTTCACGACATAGTTGCGCTGGTGGAAGCGCTTTCAGTCCTCCTTGTTGTGAAGGGACAGCCATTGTGAAGAAAAAGTCCCACAAACTCACCAAAGTGTCTTGGAAAGTTAGTACTTGAAAGTGCTTATGATCTTGCAACCTGAAGCACATAGGTCTCACGTGCAGATGTAAGCATCACGTGTTTTTGAAACAATAAAGCCTTGAGTCTACTCAACTTGTCAAAATTCACATTTGAAGTAGCAATATAGGGCCAAATCTCAGCTACTTTCCTCTGTTGTATAGCAGGAAAAAGTACATTCCTGCAGCATTTAACAATCTTAGAGACCGAAACGACATAAACTATTCCAGCCATCATCCAACAACAGTTTTTCACTGTTGAGGAGGACATAGCTACCATTTGAGACCACCTGGAATGCAGGTCTAATCAAGGGGACTGGAACTCCCTTCAGACAACAGGCCAAGTTTGCTGCTGAGACATTATGGGGGTCATTCCAAGTTTGGCGGTCGCCGCCCGCCAAACTTACGCCGCCAAATGGCCGCTCCGCGGTGAAAAGACCGCGGGGGCTATTCAGACTTTCCCGCTGGGCCGGCGGGAAAGGCCCTGCAACACAGAAGCCGGCTCCGAATGGAGCCGGCGGTGTTGCAGGGGTGCGACGGGTGCAGTTGCACCCGTCGCGATTTTCACTGTCTGCTATGCAGACAGTGAAAATCATGCTGGGGCCCTGTTAGGGGGCCCCTGCACTGCCCATGCCAGTGGCATGGGCAGTGCAGGGGCCCCCAGGGGCCCCACGACACCCGTTCCCGCCATCCTGTTCCTGGCGGTAAAAACTGCCAGAAACAGGCTGGCGGGAAGGGGGTCGGAATCCCCATGGCGGCGCTGCTTGCAGCGCCGCCATGGAGGTTCAGCCCAGCCAGGGGAAATCCGGCGGGAAACCACCGGATCCCCTTTTCTGACAGCGGCTTTACCGCCGCGGTCAGAATGGGCAATGAAGCACCGCCATGAGGCCCTATATGCCCCGTGCAAGGACAGCTGTTTGCAAACCATCTAATGGATCACCGCAGTCTCGCATTCACTAACACTAAGAAAGACCTCTTTCAGGCCATTGAAACAGTTGTACAAAAAGGGAAGCTCCAACACCTTGTGTATGTAACTATCTCCCACCCTTTCATATCTGCCTACTGTTTCAAACAGGATGTAAATTGAAGTGTTGAAATAGGCAGATTATTAACCCAATGTATCAACCATTCAGCAGATGTTATTTTAGCCACAGTAAAAGGCCACTTTTCTAATTTGACAATGTTTAGCATGACATAAGTCGCTTCCTTCTTAGCCATTATTTGTTATTGTCGCGTTAAATTAAATGTTGCAAATATGTGCCTTGGGCTAACGTGTTGCCAGGGAATGTGGCCTGCCTTCAATGTTTGTAGTGTCCATCCTAACTGCATAATGGATCTTAGTTGACTCTGCCCCTGGTGTAAAGAGGACACATCACTTTGTATTATGTCTATTGCAGAAGAAACAATGTTATTTAAGGTGTATATTCGGACGGACAGGGTATTAATCCCATTATCTACAACAGCTAATGCCTTCTGTAAATTTTCCTGATCTATTTGCTTAACCGTGCAGCACCTTCTTGTTGAGAAAGCTTCCAAATTGCATTATAGACTGCATATGAGAAGCGCTTTCTGCATTGTTTTCTGGGGCCTAACAAGAAATCCTGTAAGTCAGTGTTATTATACAGGAGACTGAGGTGTTCTCTAACAGCATCTAGTGAAGAACTCTTCAACCATTGCTGGCATAGTTTTCCTACACTGTAGGTTGTTACTATACCCACATGTTCAGATGACACATAGCGAGGGTCTGGCCTACTTGTTCTAAAACCCCCATGTAGTTTATAAAACATTTATGACACCCATTGGTATCTATTGGCCACAATACCCACCCACCAAGACACGAAAGTGAAGCATTAAATGTGCCATTCTGGACCCATTCATCAAGCTGATCTTCAGTTGCATTTATATACTTTTGCCATTTGTAGGGGCAGGAATACTGGGTGCATTCAAATCCTTAATTTTTGCTAAGCCTAAACAGCTTGTCTGTTGTACAGTTTCATTTAAAAATATAATTCGAACAGGTATCAGGCATGCTCTAAATAAAGCTTCTTTATTTGCCAATGTTTTGTTCCCCACACACTTTTTAAGTCAATTGACCTCAGCCAGTATTCATAGCCTTCTATAGCCAACCGGGAAACAAAAGAATCTGAATAAATTAATTGTGTATCTGTCAGTAATATATGTACATTTTCTTTTTTTTTTTTTATTTTATTCGGAAAGGAATCATACAACAAGTAAACCAATATACCCTAATATCATTTTACATTGACAAAAACCCATACATAAATTTTGACCGACAAAAAATTTATTACAATGGGGGGGGGAAATAATCTAATTAATTTAAACATTAATCCTTGTGCGTAAGAATCCAGTCCTGGAGTAACCCCCAGATTGCTTTCCCTTTCCTCCTGGCGTGCTTCCCCTTGCGTTCGTATAATGCCTTCTCCAGATAATATACAGCCAGCAATCTAGCCAACCATTGCTGCCAGGTTGGGGGTTGAACGTTCAGCCACGCAGAAGATATACATATTCAGTACACAGCCATAGCTACAAAAATAAATGCTCTGTCTGGGCCACCCTCTTCTCCCGCTACCCCTAGAATCAAAATCTCGGGGGTAAGAGCCAGATCATATTCCAGAACCTCTCTCAGAACATTTTGAATACCCTCCCTCAGAGCCCTTAGTTCCCCACATGTAGCCATCATGTGTACAATATCTGCTCCGTACATCCTGCATCTTGGGCAATTTGTTCCTGATAGACTACCCCATTTAACAAGATGAGCTGGGGTATGATACAAATCGAATATAGTCTTATAGTGTTGCGCTTGCAGGGAAGATGAAAGTAGGATAGTGCGTCCCAGCTCTAATGACCTCAAAAAGTTATTGTCCCCATCTACCAGCTTATCCCTCCACCTTTCCTTGTTCTTCTCTAGATCATCAGGCTGTACTGCCAGCAATAATGGATAGATTGACCTGATGGATATATTGGGATTGGCCAAGATCTCGTTCAGCAATTGGTCGCTTCTAAAACCATGCGCACCCCCTGTTTTCCTCATATGGAAATCTCATATCTGTAAGTATTTAAAGAAATCCCTGCGCTCTAACCTGTACTGTTCCTGAAATCACAAAACGCCTTGAGCCCCGACTTGTCATAAAGATTCCCTAGCCTCGTTATACCCAGAGCGATCCAGCTTTCCATATATCTATCCTTAAATATTTCGGGGAGTGATGGATTATTCTCAATCTTGGTGTACCAGTTATAACTACCAAATCCTTTCTTTTTATACCATGTCTGCCAACATTTATAAGCTGCTTCCAATACCTTGTATCGAGTTTTCTTATAATATCGGGCTCATGAAATGTTACCAGACACCCATTAGCTTCTGCTCCAATCTGGAGTTCGTAAATATTAGGGCAGTCCGCTTCGCCTATCCCTTCTTCATTAATACACCAAAGTGGACGCATATACTGGAAAGCTGCTGACATTTGGTATAATTTTATATTTGGTAATGACCATCCCCCCCTTTTTCGGGAGAGAGACATGAATTTACTTGTTCTTCTACACTTCCCATATGTCCAAATAAATCTCATGACCACTCTTTCTATCTCTTTAAATTTAGCATTAGTAAAGTTCAGTGGTATAGCACGGAACACATATAACAGCTTAGGGAGGAAGATCATTTTTACCATATTACACCTTCCCATAATAGTCAAATGTAAGTTATTCCATCTGCACATATCTTTCCTAGCTTTGACTAGTATGGGATCCAAATTCAGATTAACAATTTCTTCTATTTTTGATGTAATATTTATACCCAGATATACTGCCTGAGCCACCCTTCGCGTGTCCTGAGTGCTTGTATATGAGTTAGTCAATAACTGTGTTTTAGCTCTATTTAGAAGATATCCGGAAAATATTCCAAATTTCCTTGACACCTCTTCAACCTCTCTCAATGCCATGTCAGGGGCAGGGGTTAATATAGCTATGTCGTCTGCATATGCTAATACCTTTGTATCAAATCCCTGCCTATGTATCGATGGGATCTTACTATTTGCTTCTAGATGTCTAAGCAAGGGGTCTATGTATAGAGCAAACAGAAGGGGAGAGCATGGACATCCCTGTCTAGTACCCCTCCTAACTTGTACACTCTCAGATTGCCCCCCATTAGTTGTATTTTCACTGTCGGAAATTTATATAGAGCCTTTACTGCTAGAATAAATTTTTTCCCTAACCCATAATACTCCATTACACACCACAAATACTTCCAATTTACCCAGTCAAGCCATAGGTTCCTCTGCTGCTGCCGTAGCATCAAAGAGTGCAATAACTCTCCGAATATGATCCGTAGTATCTCTTCCTGGTATGAACCCATGTTGTCTAGGGGAGACTAGTCTCCTGATCACCGTAGACAATCGAGCGGCCAGTATCTTTGAATATATTTTAACGTCGCTATTTATTAATGTGATCGGCCGGTATGACGCCGGATTTAATGGAGGTTTCCGTTTCTTCAAAAACATTACTATGTTGGCCCTATCCCATTTTGGTGGGGTTGACCCTCCACTTTGAACCTGGATAAATAGTTCTATCATTACCGGGAGCAATACTGCCTTAAAAGTTTTATAAAACTCCAGGGGGATCAAGTCAGGGCCTGCAGCTTTTCCAATGGGAAGATCGCTCAATGCCTTATCGATTTCTGAGATGTCTATCTGTTCTCCCATATTTAAGATATCCGTTTCAGATAGTTTGTTAACCTTAATGGGACTTAGAAACTCCAACGTATCTTCCTCTGAGCATACGGATGTCTACTCATATAGTTCGGCATAGTATCTATGAAACACCTTTCTGATTCCATCCGCTGTTGATATAATCTGTCCTTGCCAATCTTCAATCTCTCTGATGACCCCGGATGCTACTTTCTGACTAGCTCGTACTGCTAACAAACGTCCGGATTTTTCTCCAAACTCATACCCTTGCTCACGTTGCGCCAGATATTTTTCAGCTATTCTTTGAGCCATATTCTCGTTGATTGCTGCCTTAGCTACAACAACTTCCTCTTGAGCCTTTTCTATATCACCCCCGGATTCTATTGCAATCACCAATTGTCTTTCTAATACCCTTAGCTTCGTTTGAAGATCCCGTATTCTACTTTGGGCAATTTTCTGCTTTTTGATACTAAAACTCAGAGTTTCACCTCGTATTCCTGCCTTTAAGGTATCCCAGACTATCTCGACTGGGGCTGACCCTTGATTGAAACCCAGAAATTCAACTAACCAGTTTCTCATATGCTTGCAATACTCCGGGTCATTAAAGAGCCCCCTTTCAAATGTCCAGCCCCTAACCCTTGATTCTAACCAGTCCAGTTCCACATCCAATACTAGGGGATTATGATCTGAGACAACCCGAGGATATAATTCCATACTCCCCTGATTTAACAATTCGGGAGAAGTCAAAAAATAATCAAGTCGTGCTAATTTCATATGAGGAGCCGAATAGTACGTATACCCAGTCCCCTCCTTCCCCCTTCCAACCACCCATCCTCCCCCCCTGGGACTGGCCCCCCATCCTGTTGAGCAATCAGACCAATCATGGCCTGGATATTGGTGTCGTGTATAAGTGGGCCTACCCACCCACCAGTCTCCCAAGCCCCTTTGTTTTCCAGATATCTCTGTACTCTATCACTGAATCCCCATCACATATTCCTTTGCTTTGATTTCTGACGTAAATACTTTTACTTTCCCATTCATAACTGTTTTGAGTCGAGCAGGGGCCAACAGGTATGCCTCCCCTCCTTTCTCTAAAAACGGTTTAATAAGCTTTCTGAGCCGCCATCTCCGCTCCACAGTGGCGTGGCAGAAGTCAGGGCGGGTAAAGAAGGTAACCCCATCCACCGTGCATGGCGTGTTTGGTCGAGCCTTGAGAGATATTTCCTGTCGAAGTAGATAATTTCCAAAATAGACTAGGATAGCCCTAGGATATTTCGAGTCTGCCCGTTGGCCCCCTCCCGCCGAGTTAGCGGGAACCTGTGAACCCGCTGCAGCTCACTCTCCCAGTCCCATTTCCCCAGTTCCGGAAAGGCCCCACGTAAAAGGTTGACCATATAAGTCCGTATATCACTTCCTTCAAGCCCTTCCGGTATGCCCAAAAATCGAAGGTTGTTCCTTCTCTGTCTATTCTCAAAATCCTCCATTTTCCACATAACATCCGTCAGTTGTTCATTCCGCGCAGTACTCTGTTCTTTAAGTGTGTCAACCTCCTCCTCAACTGTGACGATTCTTTCTTCCATCAAGCCTAACTTTGCTTCTATTTCTATGCATGATTTTACAACCTTACGAACCGAGCCCTGCAGGCTTTTTGTAGCTATCCTTGCACGTCGACTTTCCATCCTGGTCTCTGTTTGTAGTTCTTTGATTGAACTGTATATTGACTGCAACAGCCCAGCCTCAGTACCCACCGTGGACGAAGTGTTAGGGCAAATTCCTGTCTCTAATTCCATTTTCCCGTCAGTTGAGCCCTGTTGGCTTGAGATGGGAGTGTCTGAGAGCCCGATACCAGAGTAGTCCCATTTCAAAGTCTTGCCGCACAGAGACCTCGAATTCTCGGAACCCTCCTGAGAACAGGGCCGTATTTTCACAGATTTCCGCTGTTGGCGCGGTTGCCGTACTGTAGGCTCATTAGTTGAAGACATATTTCCAGTTACCAATATTTCACTGTCTTCTGACTCACTCAGGCTGTAGTCAGTACTGCTATGATCAGACTCTTCTGTCAAAGAGTAAAATTTATCACTGCTATCTTTCCCCCAGTCCGTGGGTTGAGAATCTTTCCCTGTAGTTTTTCCCCCTCTTTTAGGGCTTCCATAAGTTTCCTGTTGATCCACCCTTCCCATAATAGGTCCCGTTAGTGTTACAATTTCTTCCCTACTCCGAGGCTCCGGGTAATCACTCTCATCGGCTTGTTGCGTTTGGGGGTGGTTATTCCCCTTCAGGAGACTGAGCTCCTTTGCTCTATCCTCCCCCGCCTTTATCTCCAGCATAATATCAGTGTCTTGTATAGGTTTCATGTAAGATTCGCAGTTCTCAGTACATACCTCCCCACTAGTCATATTCGGGAGAGTAATTTCTTCATCTAATTTGTACTCATTTAGCAGAGGAGGGAATTACAGAGTCATTGTCTTGTGGACCGCCTGCAAAAAAAGTCATGATAGTAGATTGGCTTTTGTCTTTGCTTTTAGTTTCCAGTGAAGGGGTAATACTGTCGCTTGTCTTAATGTTTTTCCCCACTCCTGGCATATTTTTCCCCCCGCCTGTTTTGCCTGCTACTGACGTCAGACGTTTATTTACTCGTGCTGGCTCTCCTTTGTCTCTCCCAGTACGAGTCCTCTTAGTTCCTTCATTCATGTCTCCATGGTTCCGGATAGTCTTAGGTGCCATATTTACTTTAAACATGAGAAATAATGACCCAAAACGTGTAATTGCACCACTAATTGTTGTTAATGCGTCAGCTATTTTTTGTTGCGTACCATTTAATAGTGACCATAGCGAGGTATTTAAGTGGCAGAATAAATCTGCTTGTGTACCCGATAGCATTGGGGTCCGTGAGCCTTTTAAATCTCTTCCCCCCTTCTTTGGTGCCCTGGACTTTGCTAGCCATAGGAGAAAAACATTGGGTATTCTTTTCGGCAATTCCCCGGTCGCACAGGCTACATCAGCCTGTAAAGGTTACTTAACAGCTTGGTTAAATGGCCCGTATAGTCCGTGTTGAAAAAATATGGGGGGGAAAAGATTGTTTAGCAATCTACAGCTCAATGCCTGTATTGGAAGTAACACTTAGGCAAACACAAAAAAGTTCAGTCTGATCCTTCTCTCTTCTAAATGAGAGAAACAATTACATGCACCCTTGAAAGGTCCTACCACCTCTGTGCTTCCACCTATCCCCCGGCAAATGTTGAGACTCTTGGAAAGTTTGGGTCATGCTCTGCCAGTTTCTCTATTCACACCGCAGTCCATCGGGTGCTCGGCGTCCTCCTCCCGAGCGCCGCTGCTACCGCCTCGTGTCCCCTTTGGACCGCGATATCCTCAGCGGCCCTAAGCGGTCCTAGGCGGCCGAGGAGAGCTCGGAGCCCCGAGCCCTCCACAGGCGGCGTGTAATCAAAGAGCCGCGCTTTTGGTTGCTGCCGTAACGGCCGCGGATTCAGCGTCTGACTGCTTGGATCCTGGTGGGCGGGGCCAGTGAGCCACGCTGACTACGCCGGCACCATGTTTGCTCTCCAATATATGTACATTTTCATGGCAATCTGAAATAATATGACTCAACATGTTTAACATTGTGCCCAGAAAAATATACAACTTTTTCAGAATATGTTTTAGAACTCCCTTGTTGGCGGAGCTGGACAATGTTCCCATTGTGTGTAGTTAAAAATAGTCTTTGGGGTACTTGCTCTATGTATGAAATGGTGTCCATAATAATTATAGCAAAACATCTCACCATAATTCTCTTTGGATTGATAACCATCCTCACTTTCAAATACAGTAAAATACTACAATTCAGTCATCATAGAATCAACTGTTTTCACATCCCAGTCATCAGAAACAACTCCGGCTATTATTACATCATTCATAGAAAGTTTAAACACATATGCTATTTGAATGACCTCTGTGTGGCTGTATATATCAAATGTGAATTTATCCCAAACAATCCCATCAGGAATTGGTTTAGCAAAAATGTTCATGAAAGATAAGCCTCTTCGGGCCTCGTGAGAAGAAAAATGGGGTTTTAGGACCTCGTCCACCAGTTCAACTGTTGATCTTTTAGGAAAGTAATGACCATATATTAATAGAAAGAATTTAATGACAAAGCCAATCCAAAGGAGGAAAGCTAATATAGTCAAGAAAAGCCACATATAGTTCATGGGAAAATAAAGTAATTTGTTTTAAGCCAGTTGATCAGCTTTCATGTTTTTGGCAGTTCAGATGTAGAAGAGGCAAATGAGCCCGAAAAGGTGTCATTGATGTCTGCAAAGTATCTAGATGCAGTTTGTGCAAATACTGGAGCTGTATTTGAAGGAGGAGAACTGTTGGGGATCTCCCACGGTGGTTCACTGTAAATGATGCCTCCCGTCTGTGTAGAATTCGAGTCAAATCGATCAGTAATTTCTGTGTTGTTTGATGTTAGTCGAACTAATGCAAGAACGTTTTCCACCCTCCCCAAGCTCGGAGAGGTGTCAGCGTTGCTGCTTAAAACTTGTAGAAGGGACATCGTGACCAGTAGCGAGAGGGATTCAGGAACTACTGGTTGTTCCTCTTGGTCTGCTGTGTAGGATCGGCCACATGGTGTAACTTGACATTGTTGATAGATACAAAGCGATTTTCTTTAGCACCAGGCAACGGTTGTAGAATGACAGTTCTGGTACAGTGTATTCCCAGGACTGGGACCGGTGCACGATAAGGACCAAACTCCTTTTTCACAGCAACTTTTTCACATACTAGATCCCCAACCTTTGGAATCCAGCCAGTAGATGTTATTGATACATCCTTAGTTCGTGCGGAGGCAGCCCTGGCAGAAGCATTGTCGTCACAGAGCTGTTGTAATTCCTGCAAGACAGTGACACTTTCATTTATGTCAAAAGGTGTTTCAGCAGCCTGCACACTAGGACCATCAAGATCTGGAACATACATTTGAGTTCCAAACAGGCACTTGTATGAAGTACGACCCCCCCAAGGACCTTCTAGGCAGATTATTAAGTGCTTTCTGGACTCCATAAAGGTGATTAAGCCAACTATGACCCGTACCTACTACTGTGGCTGTCAAGGATTGCTTTAAATCTCTGTTTCATCGCTCCACTGCACTGTTTCCCTCAGGATGAAATGGAGACGAGTAATGGAGTTGGACTTCTAACGAAGCCATGGCGTCCCTGAATGCCCTTGAGGTGAAAGCAGAGCCCTGGTCCAAGTGGAATGCCGCAACTGCATATGTGCCAATAAAGACTTGCAAATCTTTCATAACAGTCCGATGGTCAGCGAGCATTGTGGCCACACCTGTAGGAATCTGGAGCAGGAGTCAATAGCGACTAAGATGTATTTGTACATACTTTCTGGTGTTAGGGGACCGCAATGGTCCAAGTACACACATTGTAAAGGTTTGTTGGAAATTAGGAGGGGTGTCTGCGGTGGGCGTTTGACGGTGGACCCTTTAATTTGTTGGCAGATGTCATAACAAAGGACATACTGCTTAGTCTGTATAGACCTGGCCACCAATAATGTGCTTGCAACAATGATATTGTAGCCGCCACACCAGCATGAGCAGATGCAACCCCCTCATGTGCTGCTTTAATCAACTCTGGTCTTAGGTCTTTATTGGGAATTTCTCAAACTCCCACCCTTGGTATAACTGCTAGGGCTGTATTGAGGCATGATATACAGTAGCAATATTTTGCAGGATATACTTTTGGTAAGGGTGTGCCGTCAGCCGAAGCTTTCACAGCTGGTAGTGTTTCATCATCCAATTTCGTTCTAGAATGAGTTACTGCAGCCACAGAAGCCGTGGCTACTGCTAATTTGGCTGCTTCATCAGCCAAGGTGTTGCCTGCGATGGTGTATTCCAACATGCTGATATCCTAGTGTATGTACAGCATGGACACTGGGTAGCGTTTCCTTCAGATCCACTACTTTCCCCCACAATAGTCTGTGTTTAATGGTGTTTCCTTTTGAATCTCAGAACCCATTCTGGCGCCAGTAAGGCAGATATTCATTGAAGAACTGGACACAATAGTACAAATCACATACAATCAGCGTCACCTGCTCAAGATCCGCGTGTTCTAGTGCCATCACCAGAGACGTGAGCTCTGCTAATTGTGCAGTGCAGTCCCCTAAGGTCTGCATGTGTGTTGTGGATGGAACTCACCAGCCTTCATGTAGCCACTCACGACTGCGCAAGCGGCAGAGTATTGATGTTTTGTGTCTATTGCTGGTTGGGCTGAACCATCAATATTCATAATTGTTTGATATTGTTCAATAGGCAATGTGTTTGCTGGAACTGGGTATTCATGTTCGTATTGCAAAAATTCTTTCGTTTGTAATTTTGAGTCAAAACTATAGTCAACATCAGTGGCCTTCAGAGACGTTGCCCATTTGATCCAACGTGGATGTAATGCTTTAGCTTTAGGAATGCTAGCTTTGGTAACAGCCTCAAGGGTCCGGATGGAGGATACAACAGTGATACGTTTCCCCTGGGCTGGGGGTCTCTCTTTGATGTCAGCCATCTGAACAGCAGTGAGATTTTTTTCAGTGGGAGAAAAACGCTGTTCTGCTGTAGAGTGCAAGTGTGATTTGTATGCTATCAGGACGGTCTCACCCTCATTGAACCTTACGTAGGTGAAACCAACGGCACCAGCAATTACTTTGATGACCAGGTATTTTTTGTTGTCCCTTGTATATAGTTGTTTTGCTGCAAGCATGTCTTGTTGTAATGCTCTGAGAATGCGTGTGTGTTCGACTGTCAAGTATTTGCTGACCAAGTCAGGACGTATCGAGTCATATAAAGGTTTAATGCGTTGAGCATATTCTGGAATATAAATTCTCCCAAATTTAAAAGGCCCAATACAGACTGGAGCTTTTTGATTGTGTTTGGAGGTTGTAATTGTGTGCATTCTTCTAGAAATTGGGGTGCAAGGTTCTTGCCTTCATCTGATAATTCGTATCCCAAGAACAGGACACTAAGGAAGGCTATTTTTATTTTATTTTGTATTTAATTTGTAGCCGAATTCAGCAAATCCCACAACAATGTGGGCAACCTGTCTTATGTGTTGCATGAGCTCGTCGTCTGTAAGGTAGATATCATCCAAGTATGACAGGTCAAAGTCATGTAAAGTAGATGTAACACAAGCTGATAACAGTCCTGGTCAGTTCTTGTACCCCTGTGGGAGTCGACAGAATTTCTTTGGGGAGCCTAAAGCGTGGGAACTTGTTAAGTCCCTACATTCAGGTGCTATATTTTGGCAGAAAAACCAGCTGGAAATATCCAGGGTCGTTTTGTATTTTTTGCGCTCTATATTGTTCATGAGTGCTGTGCTGTGTGCATTTTGTATAGCAAATGTGTGTGTGTGGCCGTTTAAATGTCTGTAGTCTAAAACTATTCTATATGAATAGTCGGGTTTAACTGCAGGGAACAATGAATTGTTCATTGGTGAGACACAGGGTTCAATTGCGCCCTGGTATTATAACTGTGTGAGGATTTCCCTCCCCAGTGCTTTTGCTTCATGCTTTATTGGATATTGGGGTCAAGGTTGAGGTTGGGATTTAATTGCTATTACATGATAGGGGGAATCTTTATCCCACTCTACATGGTTATGGTATAACACAGGTTCTTGCTCCACTGCCCAATCAATTGTGCGTATTTCTACGAGCTTTCTGGGAACAAGGGGCGAGAAAGATTTTTCAATAATCTCTTCTCCATATGGGAGACCATGGACAAATTCTGGTGGCCAATCTTTTTCGGCCAGTAAAATATCATAAATAGTGACTGTAACGGTTTCCAAACGTCCTCAGGATCAGCACAATGAGATCATGGGCCCATATCCAGGCAGCTCCAAGTCAGATTACTCTTAAAGTACAGAACATTAGAGAGGCCAGGTGAGGGGAAGGGAATTTGGGAAAGGGACGCCAGGGAAGGAGACCTAAAAGGAAAAATGGTTAAACACACAAATTATTTTCTACACTTTTGTGAATCATATTGTTATAATTCCGTTATGCTCTCTCTCATATAGAATGACATGAAGAATATTTTAGGAATAATTATTGTGCAATATTCCTTGAAAGCGCTTTATGACTCAATATTAACTTCCATTATAATCTCTCTTATAACGGGTTATGACATAGAGAATACCTTTAAAATGACGATTGTACGATATTCAGGGAAAGCTTGCTTGCCTATTATACCAACAAACCTCGTTTAAAAAATAAAAGATCAGGCTCCCCCATTATAATGTTCCAAAACTCAGAATTAAACTGAAATGCACTATGGCGAAATATTGGGAGAAATATTGAATAACTAATGTCTTAGGAGTTTGTATATTCGTTAAAGTTTTGCCAATAATTACCCGCTCTGAGATCTGGTTCAAAGATAACCAAATTACTTGTGCCATAAAACAGAGGAATCAATACTTGTGAAATTCTGAAGTCGCACTGTAGAATTCACGCGTAGCAGCAGCCGGCAGCTGGGACTCAAGGACCGGAATGAACAGGATCCGAGGTCGAGCCCGACCTCCAAACCCTCTCACCAACCAGCTGAAAAGAAATCCCCAGGAACAGCCTGGTAACACTCTGGAGCTGCAGAGAAGAGATACTTCTCTTCCAATGGCCAAAGCAATAGTGAGCAGATCCCCATGTTTGGGGCTGCTTAAATAGCCAGTGGTCACACTTAAGATGCTGTCAATCATCACAGCTGTGAACACCTCCCACAAGTTTAAACAAACAAGCACTGGCATCAGATATGGCACAGAGAGAAAACAAACATTGGTATAGTACAATGGAAAATGTTTGTGAAAAAGCATTGGGCTCTGATATTATACAAATGAATTGAAGATTGGTATAATATAGGGTACTCTGGGATATAAGTGAAAAACCAGTGATGTGAACTGCATATAACAGGAACATCTTTTAGGGCATTGCAACCACCAACACGCGTCATAGTAACCATGTCTTTTCCCACAGCAGGGATTGCCGGTTTGGCGAGTGTACAAGACCACTCGCGAATTGCGATATGACTGAAAGCATGCAGGTCCTAGAACACGTGTCTTTGCAGTCCTGACAGTGATGACGCAGTCCCAAAAAATAGTGTTGATTGTGCGTTCAATGTCTCCCTCTGACTGTATAGTTACTTTATAAACCCTGTTGGGCGTGGAGACACGCATGTCTGCAGTCTCAACTTGTAAGAAGTCATGAGTTGCTTTCACCTCCAGAAGCTCTTGAAGATCTTGGTGAACTATTGTGATCTCTGCTGTACTGTCTAGCAGTCCTAGTGCCCACTTCCTGTTCTTCAGTAAAGCCCTCTTCCTGAGTGGCACGTCGTATTGCAACTGCTGACACTTTCTTCTTTTAAACTGGGGTTTTGTTGGGGAAGTTTCTCAACAGAAACCTCAGATGAGCGTTGTGAGTCCTTTCTCAGCTTCATGTACTCTGTTCGCTGCTCTGACTGCCAAGCAACAGCTGGCAGAATGGGGACTCGTAACCCCCAGGGCAGCACTTGCCTGGTAGATTGAGACCGCCGGCACCACCAGACTGGCGGCAACCTGGCAGTGTCGGCGGTACGACCATGGCAGCTCCACCACGGTCCTAATGTAGAGGCCGGACTGCTGCTTTGGCTGTGTACCGACCTCCAGTCCGGCCCTGGTGGTCTCATGACCGCCAGGGTCGTAATGACCACCTATATCTTTTTTGAGTGGTCTCTGAATGCGGATATTCTCCCCTTTCCTTTTTCAGGTGTTTGTTGTTTTTTATCCAAGCATTGTTTAGATCCTTCAGGTGCTTGCTTAGTAGAATCTTTATAAGACCTACCTTGTAATTGTGGTTTAATGGGTCTGGCCCCCCGACTTTCTCAGCGAGTAGGTCTTAACGATAATCTTTGGCAGCTCACGTTCTTGATCCTGTACAGAAGCATCCTGGAGCCGCAAACGCATCGCTAGTGCAACTGCCTCCCCTTTTAAATTACTTAGTATTATTGAGGACAATATGGCAAAATTTCCCATTAATTGTATCCCCAAATCCATATTCGTCTTGAATTTGTTTTAACACTTCCCGAAGGTTGGCAAGTGTTGGTGTACCATGTGCGGTAGTATAGAGCGTGGCAAATATCGTGCCTCAAGTGTTGCAGTTATCTACTGTAGAAACCATCCCAAATGGCAAGCACATAGTGAGAATTCTATGTTTATCCTGAGGACCCATGTGAGAAAAGACTGCTTCAAGCACATTTATTTTTTGAGCAAACCAAAACAGAATTTTCTCCCGCTTGGCAGGTACTTTACCCATGATCGAATGTATAGTTGCAGGGTTAATGCCTGGGGTAACTGCATGTAGTTGCACTGGGGCAGCACGTGCTAGGTTAGTATTTAATGTTTGAATTACAAACTGTACTAATAGTCTGTATATTGCTGTGAGCTCTGTATATAGGTGGCGCACCTCAGCTACTGCCAAAGTTGCTGCATCAGGGTGCGGTGTATATGTGGCCATAAAGGCCTGGTCCGGCCATCATTGCTCAGAGGACCTAACATGTAATATTGCATGTGGTAGGGCGCTATCAAGCTAATTATTATGGTCTTGATATGATAAAGATATTTCTAAATATGCGTATGCTCTGTATTGTGCAGGTATGTTAGCCGGTGTGTAGTGAAGAAATGTATTTGTATTCCCATCAACTGTTGGAAAAGTGACCACCAAATAAAACGTTTCTGTTCTGTAGGCTGGATGAGCCTCAACAACAAATGGAACTTGACCCCCCTGGCCTATTAGGCCATTTGCCAATAAATGTGCTGTGAGGGGTGGTCTCATATTTGCTGCAAATACTACCCGTTGTGGGTTTGCATTGGTTATGGTAAAGGTATTAGTTCAGAGATAAGGCCACCAAGTGGGATTAATCCTTTTAAGGTTCAAGCTTGAACAACCTACAGTGTTAGTTAGGTGCTACCTACTTAGCTGAGGAGGAAATCGTCTCCGTATATAGTATTGAGGTGCCTTTAGCCTTTAGTGAGACAGAGATACTTAGGAGGATCCGAAAATTAGTACCTGACCAAATGTTGGTGGTGCCATGTCGCGTAGGTTCTCATTATTCTAATGAGGCTACTGGATTTGGGTGGCAGAATCTCCTGAATTGTAGGGTACAGAGTACAATCCCACACCAGGTGACACCTGTCGGCCTAATCCGGGTTTTCCAGCTAACTAGCAGCTCCTCATCTCTGTCCAAGAGCAGGGATGATTGTGGCAACCTGGCGCATGACAAGAAAGACTCCTCAGGGGAATCTTGGTCGATCAGACCTCACCCCTTTCTCTCGGTTACATTAGTCTCACACAGGCAGAATATAGAACAAAAAGGGTTTATTGAAGTGACTGCATCTTAGATTAAATGGCATGTATTGCAATAACTAGGATGATAAAACACAACAGAAGCAAAAAGACACCATTCCCCACGTAGGCCAGGGATACGGTATTCTAAGCAAGCAGCTGTAGCAAAGACGATCAGCAATCAGCATGCAGTTGTGGTCATCTGGCTGGAATCTCCCTCAAACGTGCATGGGACAGGGAAGTGTTTTTATAATAAAACAAATGGATGTGCTAGGAACAATGTCCCCACATAAGGGTATGTATGTTTCTCTGAACAATGGAGACACAGTGTACCACTTTTGCTGGCAACCCTATCTGACTGCAGCCTTGAGGAAAGCACTAAGTGCAATGCTAAGAACGTGATGCTTTCCTAGGCGAAGGAACAGACAGATAAAGAAAACTTAAACAACACTGTAATTGTGGCTAATGCTAGAAAAATAAAGCGACACTGAATAAAATGTGACTGGGCTAAAGTGCACAAAGCCAGGCCTAGTCTGCTAAAATAACGTGTCTAAAACATGGCTAAAATAGCTATGCAACAATTTAAATGCATTTTGTTATTTGCTTTTGTTTTTTTTCTTTTTTAAAATAAAATATTCAGAGATGGCCACCCTGGTGGTGCACATCCTTGGTTGTCTTGTTTGAAAAGGATGTGTTTAAATAAAACAAATCCATTTGAAGATGCCTAATATGCAGACGCGCACCAGTGCAAATGCAAGCACCCATCTTGGACAGGTCACAAAACCATCTTAAGTGGGCCACTTGCCATTGGTGGGGAATGCAGCAAAGAGTGGCTTGAGTAGGAAGGAACAGAGAGTGGATGGGAGGAGGGGAGCAGGGAGACAGATGGTCAGAAAATAGACACCCCCATGCACTGCAACGCAAGGTCTGACATCAGCAGCAGAAGGAAAGTTCATCAAATCAGAACACTATGAGTTCTAAATGTCGCAGAGAATGGCAAACATAAGAACAGCAAGGAAGGACATTAAATAAGGAGCCAGGAATTGAGAGAGACAGGAAAGCTATTCATTCATGAACATGGTGCTGACCAAAAGTCCATTCAAAGTATTCAAATAGTTAAGTCTAGACAGTTAAAGCGGTGTGGTGCTAAGACCGTTAAAGCATATTCTTATGCTTGACCTCCTCTTGTCCTTAAGTTCACTAGGCCTCATTCACAAAGGTAAACTTGCACCTTTATGTAGATTTGTTGGAATTCACAAAACCACATTTTAATAGTAACTTCATGAGTGCAGAGAACTTCACAGATTAAAAGTTAGACATGCCATATCTTTATATGTGTGGATTTCTCAGGCCAGACTGCAACTGTGATTGACAATAAAAGCCCCCTTAAAATCACTCATTTGAAACCCACAGTGGTTTTCTCCATTGTGTGCAGATTTGCACTCTAAACTACAAATGTTGATACAAAATAGGTTGCGATTTACAATCAGGCCATGAAAGAGTGGCAGCCAGTTCATGATTCCTATTTTGAACTAACGTGCCATAAAATATATTGGAATACTTTGGATATTGTTAGAAATGGGGTCTCTAGTTGGCGGCAGAGGTATACATCTCTGTCCAAGTAGGGACCACAATCCTAGTCAGGGTAGGTCAAACACAATTCAAATTATCCTGTGCCCACCCTCTGGTAGCTTAGCACTGAGCAGTGAGACGTAACTTAGGAGGCCGTGTGTAAAGTATTTGTGCAATAAATCATGCAATAACATAGTGACAACACCACAAAAACACACCACACAGGTTTAGAAAAATATAAAATATTTATCTGAGTGAATTAAGGTCAAAACGATCAAGATTTGATAAGTACAAGTTGAAATATCACTTTTGTAATGATAATAAGAGTCTTAAGTCTTTAAAAAGCAACAAGTGTCTCTTGCAAGAACAAAGTACCTGGTATGTGTCAAAATTACACACACAGAGACCGCAGAAGAGGGTATGCGAAGAAAACAAAGGGTGTGTGTCGGATTTCTGGGCGCACAAGGATAATGTGTTGATTATTTTCCATGCAGGAAGGACTTTACATCGTATTCTGGCATGCAGGCTTGAATCCTCCTTGCAATGCGGGGTCTTTTAACGCCCCACAGATGATGCATGGAAATCCTGGGCCTGCAGGACGAAGTCACAGGTGCTGCGTCGACCTGGTGGGTGATGTGTCGGAGTTTCTATCGCACAGCAGGCGCTGCGTTGATTCTTCCTGCAGGAAGTCAGTCTGTGTTGTTCCGGCTCGGCGATGCATCGAGCCATCGACTTTCGCTGCACAAGGAGTTCCTTCGCAGAGATGAAGTCTTTTTAGCCCTGAGACTTCAGGAAACAGGAGGCGAGCTCAATCCAAGCCCTTGGAGAGAACTTCTCAGCAGAGACAGATGCCAGCAAGGCAGCAGGGCAACAGCAAGGCAGCAGTCTTTCACAGCAAAGCAGTCCAGGTCAGTCCTTTGGGCAGCCAGGCAGCTCCTATTGGCAGATTGCAGGGTCTGGTTCAGAGTATCTGTCCCAGGAAGTGTCTACATTGGTAGAGTCAGGGACCCAGTTCATATACCCAAAAGTACATTTGAAGTGGGGGAGACTTCAAAGAGTGGTTTTGAAGTTCAAAAGGTCTCCTCTCAGCACAACTCTGTCTGCCAGGGTCCCAGTAGGAGGGTTGGCAGTCCATTGTGTGAGGGCAGGCTACTGTCCTTTGAAATGTAAGCGTCAGGCCCTCCACCCTTCCAGCCCAAGAAGACACATTCAGTATGCAGATGTGTGCAGGTGTGACTGAGCATCCTGTGTTAGTGGTTGTCTGGGTGAAATGCACAAGGGAGCTGTCAACCAGCCCAGCCTAGACATGGATTGGAGACAGGCTGTAAGGCACAGAGGGATTTTAAGTGCAGAGAAAGGCTCACTTTCTAAAAGTGGCATTTCTAAAATAGTAATAACAAATCCAACCTCACCAGTCAGCAGGATTTTGTATTACCATTCTGGCCATGCTAACTGTGACCTATCTACCCCTTTCTGATAAGAACCTATCACTCCAACAGTATATGAGGATAGCCCTAATGTTAGTCTATGAATGGAGCAGGCCTCACAACAGTGAAAAACAAATTTAGGAGTTTTCCACTACCAGGACATATAAAACACACAGGTATATGTCCTGCCTTTTACCTACATAGCACTCTGCCCTGTGGGTTATCCAGGGCCTACCTTACGGGTGCCTTAGACAAAGGGGAATTTCAGGCTTGGCAAGAACCTTTAAATGCCAAGTCAAAGTGGCAGTGAAACTGCACACACAGGAATTGCAATGGCAGGCCCGAGACATGGTTAAGAGGCTACTTATGTGGGTGGCACAATCAGTGCTGCAGACCCACTTGTAGCATTTAATTTACAGGCCCTGGGCACACGCAGTGCACTTTACTAGAGACTTACAAGTAAATTAAATATGCCAATTAGGTATGAACCAATGTCACCATGTTTTAAGGGAGAGAGGACATGCACTTTAGCACTGGGTAGCAGTGGTAAAGGGCACGGAGTCCTAAAACCAGGAAAAGCAGTGCCAAAAAGTGGAGGGAGGCAGGCAAAAAGTTGGGGGTGACCACCCTAAGGCTTTCAGGTCTAACCGAAAGAAACAATGGACACAGCAATTGAGGATGTATGCAAATTTTACTCGAGGCTAGACAACATGAGGTGAAATTTTGTTTTCAAAAAGTAAGGGAAATAGTATTGGGCACAAGTTTTGCTTATATTACCTTTTAAACACAGCATCTTGTGGAGACTGTGAGTTCAAATGTGCATGTGCAGATTATGAATGCATTAATTCTACAATTAGTAAAATTAAAGCATAAGATTCAATAACTGTTGGACTTTTTTGCCTATGGAGGGTCATCCCCAGTATTTTTGCCTCCTGTCTCCTATTTTGTCTGACCTGTTGCTGCTGGTTATTGAACTCTGAGCACTTTACCACTGCCAACCAGTGCTAAAGTGCATATGCTCTCTGTGTAAATTGTATTGTTGATTGGTTTATCCATGATTTGTATATTTGATTTACTAGCAGGTCCCCAGTAAAGTGCACTAGAGGTGCCAGGGCCTGTAAATCAAATACTACTAGTGGGCCTGCAGCACTGGTTGTGCCACCCACATAAGTAGTTCTGTAATCATGTCTCAGACCTGCCATTGCAGTGTCTGTGTGTGCAGTTTTAACTGTAAATTCGACTTGGCACGTGTACCCACTTGCCAGACCTTAACCTTCCCTTTTCTTACATGGAAGACACCCCTAAGGTAGGCCCTAGGTAGCCCCAAGGGCAGGGTGCAGTGTATGGTTAAGGTAGGACATATAGGGGGTCATTCTGACCCCGGCGGTCCGAGACCGCCGGGGCCAGGGTCGGCGGGAGCACCACCGACAGATCGGCAGTGCCCCGCAGGGCATTCTGACCGCGGCGGTTCTGCCGCGGTCAGATGCGGGAAACCGGCGGTCTCCCGCCGGTTTCCCGCCGGTTTCCCGCTGCCCTGCAGAATCCTCCATGGCGGCGGAGCGCGCTCCACCGCCATGGGGATTCTGACACCCCCTACCGCCATCCTGTTCCTGGCGGGTCTCCCGCCAGGAACAGGATGGCGGTAGGGGGTGCCGCGGGGCCCCTGGGGGCCCCTGCAGTGCCCATGCCCAGGGCATGGGCACTGCAGGGGCCCCCGTAAGAGGGCCCCACAAAGTATTTCAGTGTCTGCTATGCAGACACTGAAATACGCGACGGGTGCCACTGCACCCGTCGCACCTTCCCACTACGCCGGCTCACTTCTGAGCCGGCGTCCTCGTGGGAAGGTTGATTTGCCCTGGGCTGGCGGGCGGCCTTTTGGCGGCCGTCCGCCAGCCCAGGGCAAATCCCAAAATACCCTCAGCGGTCTTTCGACCGCGGAGCGGTATTTTGGTGGGGGAACTTCGGCGGGCGGCGAAGTTAGAATCACCCCCATAGTAATGTGTTTTATATGTCCTAACAGCAAAATATTGCTAAATTCGTTTTTCACTGTTGCAAGGCCTGTCCCTCTCTCTCATAGGTTAACATGGGAGCTACCTTTAAATCTGATTAAAGTGTAGGTTCCCTTTGGGAGCGGATGGACTTGTGGAGTTTGGGGTCTCTGAGCTCACAATTTAAAAATACACCTTTTAGTAAAGTTGATTTTAAGATTGTGTGTTTGAAAATGCCACTTTTAGAAAGTGAGCATTTTCTTGCTTATACCATTTCTGTGACTCTGCCTGTTTGTGGATTCCCTGTCTGGGTCAGTTTGACAGTTGGGCTGGTTGCACCTCACGCTAGACAGTGACAGAAAGGGAACTGGGGTGTAGCCTGCATATCCTAATGAGCCATCTGTGCTAGGAGGGAGGGGAGAAGTGGTCACTCACACCTGAAAGGGCTGTGCCTGCCCTCACACAATGCAGTCTCCAACCCCCTGGTGACTGTCTGGGGCCTGGCAGGATTTCACATTCAAAAGAGACTTTGCTTTGAAGTAGGCCTACTTCAAAGGAGAAATTGGGTAATAGAAAGGCATCCAAAACAACAGACTTTAGAACACTTCTGGAAACCAAGAGGAACCTCTGCCTGGAGAAGAGCTGAGGAAGAAGAGCTGCCCTGCCTTGACTGTGCTTTGTGGAGCTATCCTACAGTTACTGCTTCTGCCAGAGAAAGAGGGCAAAGACTGGACTTTGTGTGCCTTCCATCTTGAGAAGAACTCTCCAAGGGCTTGATTTAGAGCTTGCCTCCTGTTGTTTGAAGTCTCAAGGACAGCAAAGACTTCTCTCTGTCAGCACCTGGAGTCTCTGGAGAAACTCCTACTCTGCCCTGTGGTGCCCATCCAGTTCCTGGGACCCTGAAAGGAGAAGCTGGTAGCCTAAGAGGAAGAAATCCATGCACAGACCCTGGTGCAGGGAAAAGATCGACGAGACTCCGATCTGCGGCTGAAGAAACGAAAATCTACGCTTGCCGGAAACACGACCGAAGAATCGATGCACGGAGCAGGAGAAACGACGCCCGGCATCGTTGACGGAGGCTGGGAGATCGCAACCCGCGCTGCGTGCTTTTCGGATCATCGTGCGGCTGGATTTCTGACGTAAGTACCGCTGGGCGTGTAAAAACAATGCAAGGCCTGCCCGGACCTGAGAGTGCTGACCGGATTGATGCATCACTCTCCTTCGGAGAGAAGGAACGACGCACCCGACCCGACGAAAGGAGAAACAACGGAGGGTCCTGCTCGTGAGTGGAATCGACGCATCGCAAGCCCTTTTTGACGCACACTCGCCCGTGCTGGGTTATTTTTGACGCACACAAGGTACATTTTCACGCTAACAGTGTTAGTGTGTGTTTTAAACTACATAAAGACTCTTTTTGCTTTTTAATTGGTAACTGGACTTGTGTATTGTGGATTTTTCTCGTTTTGGTCTTGCTTTGTTTAGATAAATATTTCCTATTTTTCCAAACCTGTGTTGTGTCATTTTGTAGTGTTTTCATTAAATTTCTGTGTGTGTTGGTACAAATATTTTACACCTAACACTCTGAAGTTAAGCCTACTGCTCTGCCAAGCTATCAAGGGGGTAAGCAGGGATTAGCTGAGGGTGATTCACTTTTACCCTGACTAGAGTGAGGGTCCTTGCTTGAGCAGGGGGTAACCTGACTGTCAACCAAAGACCCCCATTTCTAATAATAACCGGTTAACTTGAACCTCTTGAACGTCTACATGTTTCCTCTCACCAAGATTCTTTTTTCCTATAACATCAGGTATCACATACATGCAACTCAACCTCAAGCTTGATGACAGTTCTGACAACCAATCTAAGGCATCACTTTACCTCTCTACTGTTCATCACTGGATGCGGGAAACTCACTTTGAATGGTGATAACACTGAGATTGTTAGAGTTTAGACATATTGGACGCCTTCCGAATCATAACGGAAACAAGACTTATCCTATATGCCTCTTGAGTGTGGTTCTGTAGACAACCAGCTGATGCACCCCAGACCTCAAGAAACACCAAGCGTAACTGCCTTCTATTAGAGAAGCAATGGCGCATCTCCAAGGACCCCTCTGACAGAGCCGCACACAAAGCAGCTCTCAATAACTTTAACTGGTCCATCAAGGATGCCAAAAGACCTCCATCACTGACCGCATGGATACCACAACCCACCACACCCATGAAATCTTCAAGATCATCAAGGAATTCTCCAACCTGACTGCCACAGAAAACACAGTACACCCCTCCCAACTCTGCGACTCTCTATCTGACTACTTCCACAGCAAGATTGGCAATATCTACAACTTTAACCCTCAAACCACATTGTTCAGACCCGACAACCTCATTCAACCAGCGCAACCCAGCCCAGCCATAACCACCTGGTCTTCACTCGATGTCCAGACCACCGCCACCATCATGTCCTCCATCCATTCCGAGGGACTCACCGACCCCTGCCCCTCCATCTCTTCAACCTTGGATCCAACATAGTTAGCTTTGAACTAACCAACCTCCTCAATATTTCCATCTCCACGCCAACCTTCCCAGACATTTGGAAGCATGCAGACATCAGACCCATCCTAAAGAAGCCCTCAGCCGACCCCAGCAACCTCAAGCACTACTGGCCGATCTCCCTGCTTGCATACCCAGCCAAAGTACTTGAGAAGGCCATCAACCAACATCTCACCGACTACCTAGAAAAGAACCACCTCCTGAATGCATCACAATCAGTTTTCAAGGCCTACCATAGCACAGAGACCACGTTCATCGCCACAACAGACAACATCAGAACCCTCCTCGAGCAAGGAGAAACAGTGGCTCTGATTCTCCTCAACCTGTCTGCAGCTTTCGAAACCAACACCCACCACATCCTCATCAACAGACTCCACAACATCGGAATTCAACAACACACCCTCAATTGGATCACTTAATTTCTCTCAGGACGCACCCAGAGCATACAACTACCTCTGTTCTCTTCTGCCCCCAAAAACATTATATGTGGCATGCCCCAAGGATCATTGCTTATCCCCACGCTGTTCAACAACAGGACTCCCCTTGTGGACAATGTTTGAGCCCACTGACTCAAAATCATCTCCTATGCCAATGACACCAAGCTCATCCTCCTGCTCACCAAAGACCCATCTAACACCTAAACCAACTTCCGCAACGCCATGACCAACGTAGCCAACTGGATGAGAGACAGCTGTCTCAAATTGCACTCCTACTAAACTCAACTACTGATCTTTGGAAAGAACTCCTCTGCTTGGGACCACAGCTGGTGGCATGAAGAACTGAGACCTACTCCCACACCGACTGACCACGCTCGCAACCTTGGCATAATCTTGGACAGCCAACTGATTATAAAACAACAAGTCATTGCAGTCTCCTCCTCCTGTTTCCACATCCTCTGCATGCTCTGCAAGATCTTCAGATGGATCCCATAAACACCAGAAAGACAGTCGCACAAGCCCTCATCACCAGCCACCTCGACTATGGCAACATGCTCTAAACCGGTATCCCCTCCCAGCTCCTCCTAAGACTCCAGACAATACAGAACACAGCAGCCAGACTCATCCTGGACCTCCCCAAGCACACCTACATTACTCCTCACCTCAGGAAACTCCACTGGCTCCCTGTCCAGAAAATATGGCAGTTCAAGACATTCACATATGCCTACAAAGCCCTCCACAAACTGGGACCATCCTACACCAATCACCTTCCATCTTCCCTTGAGACACCTGCGCTCCTCTTCACTGGCCCTCGAACAAGTCCCCTGCATCCATCGCAGCGGGCCCCATATTCTCCTACATTGCCGCCAAAGCCTGGAACGACCTTCTCCTCCACCTCCGAACGGCACACTTTCTTGCAGACTTCAGAAGGCAACTCAAGACCTGGTTTTTCAACGCAGAACCCTGGTGCCCCGACATCCCTAGGAGTGATAGAGTTGCACTTTACAAATGTATGATTGGTTGAATGATTCTGAATGTGTTATGTGAGGATATGCAATAAACGTGTCTTTTTGGGTACTATTACATTCATTAAAGTAAATGAACTACATTTCCCATGGCTCCGCAGGGGCAACGCTTCCCAGCTGATATCAGAATTCTGGGATAAAAGGGCCTTTTCTGATGACCGCTGCTGGGCGTAATTAATGATTTGAAGTGAGCGGTCGTGGCCTACTGCTCGCATTCAGAAAACTCACTTGCGCTCGCCAAATTAGCGGTTTCCATCGAACTCGCGTGCCAACTTAATTGTTGGCAAGTGAGAGAAAAAACTCCATTCTGCATCACTTCGCAGAGTTTTTCTGAACTCTGCGAACCCCACCGGCGGACCACAATTCTTCTCCCACCCCTATTTAGGACTGCCATTCGGGGCGACTCCATTTGTGTGTTGTGCTGCTGTACGAACAACGTTCAAGTAGGGTCGGAAATCAGCAGTGTCTTGGGATTCCATTGTTTGCTTTACATTTTGTCTTCCTTTCTACGAAGCGCACCCATTGCTGTCCTCACAAGCTTCCCTCACTTTTGCAGTTCCCGCAACTTCGGGAGCTGTATTCTGGATGTGAGGGTCGAATGACTATCAAGTGCACTCTCTCCGCATTAATATCCTTTTCCTGTTTCTATCGGAATGGCTGAGGAGTCTGTGGAGGTTCCGATATTGCATCCTAAAGATCATTTGCCTGCATTCTCTGAGAGCGTTATTAGCAAACTGCTGTTTGGAGAGACATTTCTTTGAGCTCTTTCTTTTTCCTAAAGTCTGACTATTTTTTGGTGTTATTTTTGAGTTACAAAAAAAGCAATGATGGGAAATTCCATGAAACACAGTATATGATTTGATCAAGTATATGGGATGCCATACTATAAGAAAAGAAAAGTTGGTGTCTACAAAAATACAGTGCCTTGCTACAGGTGTTCATTTTCTTCTTGAAATCGTCAAGGTTCTTTCTCCACTGTAGGGATGCGTATTAACATCGACTTTCATTAAGTTCTGAGAGCATAAAGCATAAAGCATATCTTTAGTGCTTGGAGAAAATATAAAATAAGACGTATTCATCTTTATTTTTGTTTGTGGCATGTATGCCAGTTCCTGTGAGTGTGGTGACAAATGCTCATATGTGTCTGAAAGGAAGTGTGGATGTAATCTCCTTTTGTGATGTTTTCCTTAAAAGTTCACACAGTGAAGGAGAATTATTCACCTCGACCTTGCGCAGTGGGGGTAGTGTTTACTCCTCTACCTAGTACCGCGAAACAATAGTTACTTCTAAAAATCTTCATTTACCAGTATATAGAAATTCGGAAGAGTTGGAATTTTCACTGGTTATAATGTTCTTCTGTTTTCTTACAGGTCTCTTTCCTTGCTGATCCCTTCCCATTTCCCTCTTCCTTGCTTGATCGCCCTGAAACTCCATACCTTACTGGTAAGCGGAATTGGGGATGTCAAGAGGTGGACCATACTGTACATTGCACTAACCCTGTGGAGTTCTCTCGTAAACATGAGCTTGACAGAAATCTTCATAATGGGGATGGCCAATGCTCACCATCAGACCTTCATTTGGCCGGAACCCTTCAGCTCTACTTCACAACCTGCAACCAAACCCTGTAAGCTTTGAGTTTAGTTTGACAGTGAGAACTCTTTCATGCCACTGACTAGACCCTATGATTTACTTAATTTGCTTCCACCTACCTCAAAAAATTGCCAATTTTCCTAGCCAGTTGTGAAGGAGAGTCCTGATTTCATTAAAGACAATGGGGTTAACGATTATGCAATCTCCTTTCATACTGTTTACTAAACACAGCGCATAAATGCACTACAATACCCACAAGTGTGCAGACCTAACAGGAAATGACACAAAGCATAACCAATCCAACATAGAATTAATAGTACCAGTCCCCACAAGGCCTCCTCCTCTTTTCTTGCTTCCCGATTTGTAGGCTGATTAAGTGCTGCATATTGAGGGTCTCTATTGGAGGCTTTCTCCTCATGGAGGATTCATTTGGGAAAGAAAACTTTAGAGGTCTCCAACCTTTTTTGTAGTTACAGCTACTTATGTTAATGAAAATCAACCAGAGCTACGAATATTATTAGAATTTTAATACTGACCACATCAGACAAGTTTACATGTTTGTTTTAATATATCATTTGTTCAGTTTTGTAGGCTGATGTGGATAAGGTCTTAGAAAATGTTTCCTTGCATAATATGTGGGCACAATGAGTGGTTCATTGTTTATTAATAATGTTTCCACAAGCCGTTACTTTATATGTGCTTATTAGAAAAACTACAGGCTGTATATAAGAACATTTATATGTTGCCTCATTTGAATTTGATAGTGGTAATTTCTGTTGAAATATTAAAAAAACAGTGCTTAATTTGTAAATAAAAAACATGCAGGTGCGCAAAGATCTCCTCTGAAACACGCGGCTGCTGCAATTAAATGTGCGAGCACGGAATACTGAGGCGGCGTAATCCTGAAGCCTTCTCAGGCCTCTTCAATCCATTTATAGGCACTCCCTCCAGGAATATATGTTTAAGGGATAATGGCTCCAGTAATGACAACCCTTTCTTTACATACACAAAGTGGACAAAGGAGTCTGATTATACTGCTGTACCAATTGATGATTAAAACTGGTTAACCATCGGAAATATAAACAAGAATTGAAGCACATCGGTAAGGTGGTAAACCCCTATATGGGGAGTGGTATGTACTACTGATGTAGTATTCCCGACAAAAACAAGATCATACTCAATCAATGGACTTGTTTTACTGTAGAGGATGTAACTTAAAAGAAAATAATGACCTTGATATGTGGCATATAAGATAAATGCTGAAACTAAAGCTATTATTAAATGCTAGGTGCAGTGATGCTTTTATCTACCAGTGAGATCATTCCCAGAAGAAATATAGGGGGTCATTCCGACCCTGGCGGTAAAATCCACCAGGGCCGGGGACCGCGGATGCACCGCCAACAGGCTGGCGGTGCATCCCTGGGCATTCTGACTGCGGCGGTACAGCCGCGGTCAGAAACGGGAAACCGGCGGTGTACCGCCGGTTCCCCGCTGCCCTGGGGAATCCTACACGGCGGCGCAGCTTGCTGCGCCGCCATGGGGATTCCGACCCCCTTACCGCCATCCTGTTCCTGGCGGTTTTGGCCGCCAGGACAGGATGGCGGTAAGGGGTGTCATGGGGCCCCTGGGGGCCCCTGCAGTGCCCATGCCAATGGAATGGGCACTGCAGGGGCCCCCGTAACAGGGCCCCACCAAGATTTTCAGTGTCTGCAATGCAGACACTGAAAATCGCGACGGGTGCAACTTCACCCGTCGCACCCTTTCCACTGCGCCGGCTCCATTCGGAGCCGGCATCCTCGTGGAAGGGGGTTTCCCGCTGGGCTGGCGGGCGGCCTTCTGGCGGTCGCCCGCCAGCCCAGCGGGAAAATCAGAATTACTGCGGCGGTCTTTTGACCGCGCAGCGGTATTCTGACGGCGGTACTTTGGCGGGCGGCCTCCGCCGCCCGCCAAAGTCAGAATGACCCCCATAGTGTCCCATTGAATTCCATCATTACAGAAGTGGATTCCCAGCTGTACGTTCCAAATATACGTCTGGAATTGTCTTAGAAGTTGTGATAAAAATGTGTTTTCTTTCGTTGAAAGATATATGTATCTAGATGCAATATAGTCATGAAGAAGGTGAAACGTATAATTAAATTCCACTGAATTATTGTCACATAACCTACCAATAATCAACATTCTTTTATGATCAAAACGAAATTCATGGATGCTCAGTAATATGTATGGTAGAGGTGTATATGTTCAAAGACAGATTGATTTGTCTTAAAGAAAATCTCCCTTTTTGTAGTTGTGTGTAGTATCTGTTCTTTTATCTTATGTATGTGCTATTTTAATACCTTATAAACACATTTTTATCTGATTACAGCTCTATATATTTTCTTGACATTTGGTATTCACATTGGCTTTCTTCGGACTTGGGGCAGTGTATCTGTGGATTGTAAAACAGAGTGCTTGTCTAGCATAGGCGATTACACTTCTGTAATCCACACCAAGGGAAGCATTGATAGATTTGATCTCAGTGATGACAACAACATAAGAGTTCAGGTTCAGTAATGATCAGGGGTGTAGGACAGAGGAGTGGTTGTGAAAAGAATGATGCAATGTGTCAATTAATTTCAATGCAGACAGTGTATTTTCCATTATAGGTTTTAATTACACATTATAGAATAATTCACCCATACAAATGTTTTTAAATATGGAACATGCTGCCATATCTAATTGTAATATAAACACAAATATACAAGGGTGCAGTCAGAGTAACTTGGGCATTCTCAGTTCAGCAGTTGACTGAAAGGTTGTGGTATTCTGAGAGAATACTTTTTTTCATGTAACTTAAATCATAAATATCTCCAATTAGTGAATATAATAATATGCAAAGAACAATTGCACAGCATACACTCCCAAATATCATGTCCATTCTACTTCTCCATCACAAAATCTGGGGTTCTATATTCTGGTGTCATCAAAACCCCAAACATGATACTGATCTGCAGACAATCTTACGCTAGAGAAGCTCCTGTCACAATAAAATGTTTTTTGCAAATCCATCTGCTGCTTCTTTGAGCTATGTATGTGTTACATCACATATTGAAAATCAATATTTTTGTTACTATCTTGCTATAAAAATATTACTGGCAATGGAAAATATTGTCCTCAATCTCTTACTCAAGAGTAGATCTTTAAGGTTCCAGAATGTTGCTAGCCAACCTATCTACTAAACGTTTGTTCACTGACCAGCAGTTCCACCCCATGAGGTCTCTGTGCACAGAGGTGGTAGCTTTGCTATCACTGGATTGATTATGGGACCTTTATTTTTTTGGCCTGTGGTGATTGAAATGGGTGGGAGTTGCTGGTATGCACAGTTCATTCAACTTCAGCTTCAGGGAGCTTTTTCTGCTACCCCCATACTGAAGTAGAAGAGTGGGTGGGACCGGGAACAACAGCAGCCCACAGTTTCTCGGATATCTCTGGGTCTTGTGCTTCGGGGTCCAGAATTATCAGGTCCGGAGTTTGAGAATTCAATAACTCCAGGTCAGGAGACTCTGACAACTTGTAGCTAAGAATGAGGATCTAAGTGTCCCTGTATCACTTGTGTTATCTTCCAACAGTTCTGACTTTTAGTCAATAGTACTTTGTATGCTAAGACTGGGTATTTCTTTTTTAACTGAAAAATTAACCCACAAAACACATAATATAAATTCACATTGTCTAAACCTTTATCACAGTCCCGCTTTCACACCATCCCTTATCATGTTGTAATAAGGAGCAAATATTGTTTATCTTGTAGACAACTTGTTCATTCTCACACCACTAGGTGGCTCAAGTCCCAAAGAGAAGGTGTTAGTGTCCCAGGGCCACTCCCCAGACCATTGCTGAATGAACGTGGCAATAGGCAACCTTTAAACATTTGAAATGTTTCTTCATACCAACACTTACTCCTGCATACCATGCAGAGAATATGAATGTAGAGATAAACATGCACTGATACCTGATAACTCCGCAAGAGTTGATGCAGAAAAATGTCCACATTAAAAACCATGTTTTTCAGCCTTTCTTACCTAAGAGGTGTTCAACCGTTTTTGTTACTTTGATCATTACAATAAAGTTAGAGAGAAGAGGCAACTAGGACCACCATCCAATCCCCCACTGCCTTGTCCTATCACAGAGATGCCACTTACGTTGACAGTAACACACAAAGTCGCTAGGATATTTCAATAAAAGTATTCAAAGAATGTTGACATTACAACCGGTCTACTGAATACTTGTGTTGAACCTGGTTCTGTGCAGGTTTCAACTTGGATTGCTTTTGTCAGAATTGTTTTCTATGTTTCCTTCTTTGTTTTAAGGTTTCTCTTCTTTGTACAAGCACTTCTAACCTCCTACCTGATTTGTTTGGCAGGGACCAAATGACCATCTCCGACTACCAATACTATCTCTGTTCTCATTCTATCCATCCCAGTCATGCAGATGAAGAGCTGGAAGGTAATGGCATCTTCCTCCAGCATCTTCCATGTTTGGTCCTTTCATGGCACGATGGCATATTAGGGCTCCCACCCTAAATCCCCCTGTCTCCTCCACCTTTTCTAACCTACTAACCATATTCCTTGCACTGCACTGCCATATTACCAACATCCTCACCGTACGTGCACTCTTCAGGTACATTGTCATAATGCTTGTACCTTGTATATGTCTGGGGATGCTCTCTGTTGCTTATGGCTAGACCTGCATAAGCACTTACCATGACTGCCTGCAAAATTCTGCATTATTTAGTTTCCTCCTTTGTCCTTCCCGAGTGGACAATTCAGGCCATTTCCTATGATTGCCTGTATCCAGTGCATTCCATTAAGGTTGCCTTTTGTTGCTTTTGGTTAGACTGGAAAAGGGATTTACTATGGCTGCACTGTAATCTAGTGCATTCCTTTGGGTTTCTCCTCTGCTGCTGAATCCCAACAAAGAACTGTAACCCTTGCTGTGACTAGGATCGTAGGAAAGTCCAGATGTGCATCTTATGTCTGACACCACATCATCCCACTTCACTCATAAGTGCAGCAACAAGAGGAAGGCTTTCAGTATTCATCACGCACAACACCAACACTTTCGACCAAGGCCATCCTCCACCCAAACACTTTCAAACAGCTAGAGCTATACATTAATAGAAAGCACGTTTAGCATCCCTCAGTTGTCGCCCCTCTTGTACGCAATTAGTGACTGTGACGTAAATCAAATTACGAGCACTGATTTGGTCAATCACACACATGTTCAAAGCACTTTCCAGAGAGACGACACTGCAATTCAACAAGCTTCCAACCAGGCACTTTAAAATGATGCAGTGCATGGCCTGTCTGTCTGCTAATGTGCTTCGGTGCCTCATCGATGTGGTAAACCACGATGTTAAAGCAATTACCATACAGTATCAAAATATATTCGCCATGGTGGGGTTTGAAATGCTCCTACTAATATAAAAAGGCTCTCTGGAGGCAGCTGAGTCTGGCGGGGTGCTGAGTTGCTGCTTTAGGAGCTCCTTACGTCATTCCCATTTTTTGGCTTTGTGAACTCTTAAGGTTACCACATTGAGTGGTTGGGTCTAGGTTTCAAAAACCTAAATGATTGGAAGAGCTCTCTTTTGAAGATGGCGAAGATGGGCAGGTGAAATCTAGAAGTGGACCATGCCAGTGGCACCTGTAGCACTTGTGAGAAATAAGGGCTGGTGCAGCCTTAGATGTGGACGCACTGCCAGCAACTAATTGGGTTGTGGGCAATTCCTTATTGACTGGTGGATACAGCTTTAACTGGGATCAGTTCACACCTCTACAGCTTAAAGGGGCTGAAGGTGGAAGAGAGCAAGGAGGATTTTGATGCAATTTTGACAGCAGTAGACTTCAGCTACAATGGCATAATGGTGATAAAATCCGAAGGAGTAAAGACCCCTTTTTCCCAGCTTTCCCTTGAAAAAAAGGGATGGGAAATGCTGATGACATCAAGCCAGCTGTCACACTCTGTCTTAAAAAATGCTGGACAATATTGCATTCATCTGTGGCTGGTTAGAGGAAAAATAGATTCTACAATGTTTGTTCCTTCTTGCATCTTAAATAATGGAAGTCGGACTCTTCAAGAAAACCCCTCAAATGTAAGAGCCCAACCTCACACAGATAACTGGCATACAGTATAGAGTCATGTCCAGCTAATTAATTTTTGCCTTTCTACCCCCTCCCACTGTTGCATTGTAGCTAAACTCTACCTATATAAGTAGCATTTTATATGCACATGCAACTCATACCCACATACAATGATAAAAGATTTCCTATCATACCGTTAAAGGGTAATAAAGTTAAGGGGTCTCTGCTGATAGAGAAAATTTAAATACTTAAAGTGGGATCTCAAGTGATTTAGCCTCTGTCAGCTTTGCTGGGCCATGGATCATAGGGGGTGGAGATACTAAGCTGTAGCATGTGGAAGGATGCAGTGCATCATTTAAGGACCTGGCCACACTATTGCTCTAACCTGGATTCTGATCTTGGACTATGGTTTCCATCTCCCTTGGCAGGTTTTCATGGTCCTTTGCATTGCCAGGCGCGTATAAATTCTCCTCCACCCAGGCATATAAATCTTTCTTCACCCACAGAAGTAGCCATCAACTGGCTCGATGGATGAGAAGGGTACTGTGAGCATTCAGGCTGAAATCATGAAATCCGACTCACTCTATCATGTTTAGAATCTTGCTACAGAACACGCACACACTTTAGAATTTAACAAACAGAAATTATAAATTGTATTTTGAAGAGCTCAGATTCTGGTGGTTTGGGGCAGTAGGGGAGTGTATCAATGGGGCCCTGTCTCAGCCTTGCCAGCTGCATGTCAAGGTTGGATCCATTGCTTAAATTGAGCCAGTGGTTGCCGGTGGGGGCCACCAGTGCTCATTTTAGGGGACTGGCATTTATATTTCCTCATCAGACCTTTGCCAAGCTCAAGAGAGTGACAAATACACAAACAGGAAAAAAGGAGGAAGGGAAAGAAGGCAAAACTAGCAGCAAGGGGAAAGCAGGCACCTCTAAGATGGCAAGCAGTGTCTGTCAGTGGACTAAAGAGACCTGAGGTAAATTCAGGACTACGCAGCCTGGGTATTCGGTGCCCTGACATTTAATAGCACCAGTGGGGCTCCTGAGTAGCGCTTTTGGTATCGGCACTCAATATTTTACAAATTAAGCACTGGTTATATATAATGGGAAGAATGTATTGCTTCGCTAATGTTATTTGTTGTACCAAGAGGAGCAGCTACTTTAATGAATGTACACTGTGTTTCTCGCTTGAGAACTAAACTGCCAGGTAACTTTCCTTTGCAGAAGAAGGATATAAATACCTGTACCTGGAGATGCTATGTCAGACATGCTGTGACCTACTGGGATTGAGATATTGTTCAGTTGAATAGACCTTCACTGTCAAAGAATTAACCTGGTACTGAGTTTTATTTACGAATTGTGCTTTGACAGTATATACACCCAGAGGCAGCTCCTCCTCTATGGCAGAGGAGAGTCACCCCCCCCCCCCACCTCCCACCAGCAGCAGCAGCTGCAAAACTTGAAAAATAAAATGATAATAAATCATGTTTATTATTGTTTTATTTTTCAAGGGGGTGGGGCCATGGGGGATGACATGCAGGGAGTGGGAGTGGTGTGCACACCCCTCGGTGTGCAAGTGGGTTCGTTCAGCCGACTCAGGACGGCCAAACCCACATGCGCACTGCGCTCTCTCCAACCAGAGCTGTGTTGCCGGGTTGGAGACAGCAGGCACAGGCTCCCAGTCTGCCTGGGAGCGCAAATCAAGGACACTCAGTCCAATTCTGACACTGCTGTCATGCTGCCAGCAGCATGAGAGCAGCAAGAGGATTGGCCGCTGGGCAGACTGGGAGCCTGTGCCTAACGAGCGGTTATGCGGGGATGCAGCGATTCGGCGATGTGACTATGGGCAGGTAAATTTTTTTTCAGTTTCTGTGTTGTGCCCCGCCACTTTGCCCATACACCAGCCATGACTGTACACACACACACAAACATTCTCTATTTTAGTGTCCCTTTTAGAAGTAATCAATGGTTAAGTAGTACCTAATGTAATCACTGGTAACAGTCAATGACCTGCTGGGGTTTCAGCACAGTAGACGATATTTTGGGAGCCCACATGTGTGGTTTACTAATGAATGGGATTACAACCTGGCATATCCTGTATTGGGTGAACCACCACAATAATGGAGAACAGGGGTTACAGACTTACTGGGCAGCAATGGGCAGACCCACCCACTCTCCCAAACTAAGCAAGCAAGAGTCAATCTTTTTAGGAAGCTGCATGTGTTTGGAAACCCACTTTGTCTGAATGCCTGTAGATCGTTGTGTTTTTGTTCTGTTTTTTTAACATTTACTTTTGCTTGCACCTTTTAAACTCTAGTAATTTTTATCTAAATTCAACTTGAGTGTGGACCAGGGTCAGACTAGCCTATACTGCAATCAGTCAGTGCCAGATGGGCTAGTCTTACAGGTCAATGTGTGGGCTGTTTTTTTAGCAGTTTGTTGACCTGTTTTATGGCCAGATGGCCAGTTTTTACTGCTGATGTCCCTGATATTACCACAAGCACTGCCTGTTGATTTCCCTGATATTACCACAAGCAGTGCCTGCAGCGACTCCAAAAGACTGCAATCTCCCATACATTGCAAATTACCCATACAGAGTGTCTTTACGGGTTCAAAACTAGGCTGATTTATAAATGTGGGCCACTTTTTTAGCTATCTGCTTAGCTACTGGGGGCTGCTTTTATTTCGATGCTGAGCATATTTTTTGGTCCAGTATGACCCTGATGTACACCCCATTATTGTTTTGCCGTAATTACACACCACTTCCTCAAAGTCTAGCTGTGGGCGAAGCAAATGTGTCTGCTTGTATTTTGGGGTATTTGACCACCAACTTGTCACACTTCATCAGACTGTGTTTAATAAAACCTGTGGGGAAAGGGAATAGAAATCAAACAAAAGATGTTGGAGTGAGTGCTTGCAAATCATCAAACATCTGGAATTCAGGATAAAATTCCAACCCTTAGTTTTTCACCAACTGTGCAATTATTGACAGAGACCCAACCTATGCATCAGTACTGAGCCAGCTCCTCATATGAATAGTCCATTCCAAACCACCAGTTGAGGCCTCCTCCAAAAGGAAGCACAAGCAACTCCACACTGGTTTCGGCCATATTAGGCCTTGTCAGTGAGGTATAGCTTAGACTCAGCTGCATTGAAAGCAAGTGACGCATGTTTGGGAATATCCTTGGCCAATTAGGGCCCTACATAAAACACACATAAGGAGATGGAAGATATGCTTGCAAATAGTCTAACTAGTGACAATCCTTCTCTGTAGCAAACCTTCATTTTTCACCCACTGTAATACTAGACAGATGCTCCCCTATTCAACCTGAGACTAGCCACATAACAATATCCTCTCTCAGTGAGTTTGTATATTGACTATCACAACCCTGTTTCACCATAACTAGTTAAACCTTTTGTTGTAAGGCTCTCAGTTTTTGTAAGAGTTCTACATAGTTCAGTTGAATATGTTTATTTACGTTCTCTTATAGTTTCTGATGAAAAACTGATGGATAATTTTTTGATATATCAGTGCGGGGACAATTTTGGATGGTTTCATAACAAGCAAAAGACAATTTTTTACAAAAATGTTGAGAGTTTTATTAAATGAACAAGTGCTATTGAAAGCATACCTCAAGGATGGCCATATTATCCCACCAATCTGATGATAACTTACAATCCATCCTCCTCCATCAGTGTCCATGTCGCAGAGCACAGTCGTGGACTTCCCATCCTCGGGGTAGATGGTGTACCAGCCACTGAGAATGGTCCCACTCTGCAGCAGCTCTTTGCAGTTCCTTCCCCCTGCATCATTGGTTGGTGAATGGAAGATAAGATAAAAATATCATGTAGGTAAGACAGGTACAGCATCCAATCGAAAATCATAGAAAATAACAATAGTCTTTTTAACAAGAATGTTAGAGAAAGTAAAATACATTTTATATAGAGAAGCAGCTAATTATCATTCAACTCAAATCAAACCAGTATCTGTAGTCACTGAAACTGTTTTCAGTCCACTGAAGGCAGTGCTGCAAAAGACCTATTATATTGATAAAGGCCTGAGCCTATGGCCTAACATATAGCTTTTGATCTAATTGTATTGTAATTGTATTGTAATAGTATTTATACCAGGCTTACTACCTCTGATGAGGCGTCAAAGCGCTTTTCGGCGAGCAGCACGCTACTCTGGAACCCAAAAGGAATTAGTGGTGGATTAGTATAGGGAAATATGAGTACAGTTTTAGTATTATTATGAGTTAATTTGAGCTGCGGATATGTGAGTTTGTTAGTTGGATTGACTGGAGTAATGGAGGGGTAGAGGAGGGAAGAACCCAGAAGTGTTAATTGGGAGTTTATAGTAACAGGATGAGACTTGGGATGAGTAAAGGGGGGATGGAGGAGGGAAGAGTCTGTGGAAAGGGTTAGGGAGATCATAGTAGCAGGAGGGGTTTTGGATGAGTCAAAGGTGAGCTAAATGAGGGAGAATTTAGTGGGGTTGTTTGGGAGATCATGGTAGTAAACTGAGGTTTGGGTGAGTTACATGTGGAAGAGGAGGGAAGAGCTTAGGCAGGGTTATTTAAGAGATGAAAGTAGTAGAATGGGTTTGGGATGAGTCAGAGTGCGGATGGAGGATAGATTGATAGAGACATGACATATGGTGATGGGTAGACAAAGTAAAGCATACAAGACAATAAAAAGTATAAAATGTTATTTATTTATAATTTTATTTATACATATATCCACATTTTTAGCATTATTTTTAATTACTTATATATTATTATTAATGTATTTTTAGTAATCTAGGGCCAGATGTAGGAAGGAAGCAATTTGCGAGTTGCAAATTGCGAGTCCTTCCGACTCGCAATTTGCAACTCGCAAATTGCTATGCAGTACGGTGTCTCAGACACCGACTGCAACTCGCTGTGGGGGTCGCAATGACCCACCTCATGAATATTCATGAGGTGGGTCACAAATTGCGGCCCCATAGCGAGTATAGGCACTCGCTAACATGGAGGCCTGCTGTAGTCAGCAGGCCTCCATGTTAGCGACCTGCTTTTCAATAAAGCAGTTTTTTTTTTTTTTTTAAATGTAGCCTGTTTTCCCTAAGGGAAAACGAGCTGCATTTCAAAAAATCCGAAACCTTTTGTTTCGGTTTTTTCAGGGCAGGGAGTGGTCCCTTGGAAAAAATATTTTGGGGTCAGAGATGATTTTATTACCTAAGGCCTGGAATAATGAAACTGCTTAAAGAATTCACTGTGAGTTGCTGGCTTTGCTTTTTCATCCCGTTTATATAACCTGTTGGGAGTGCGCTTTCACATGAGGACAACTTTGTTTTTGATATATATATATATATATATATATATATATATATATACATACATACATACATATACATATTTAAACTGTGAGTAAATATACATTAGTTAAACAGGTCTAAAGAGTATGTGTGTGATTTATTGTTAGGACATAGTAGCGATACATATTTCCTAAAGAACTATACATATCTAGAATATACACATAATCCGATTAAAAATATTTATCAACAAAGGCATATGCAGTCCATAGCTGTTTGAATATGGTGGTTATGAAGGAAAGAGGCAACTCTTGAGTAGTCTTGTGAGTTAGAATAGTTGTTAGCCACGCACAACGGTCTATTTCATACACTTATCAGTGTCAGCCACAAACGTGGGGCATGATTCTTCTCCTTCTTTTCAACGAAAGAAGCGGTGTTCATTTGCCCATGATCTGTAATTGGTAGCGTTACGTAGCCAAAGAACTGGACAGCAAGATCTTTAGGGACCCAGTATATAATGCGTCTATTTTTATATTCCCTCCTCTGAGACGTATTACCAAGACGCTTCACTAGTGAAAAACAGTGTAACTTCATTGCACAATTTATCCCATTTTGGTAATCGGGTGATGCAAATGATATTTGCACCATGTGGAGTGTGTCACAAACTGATTTTCACATTATGTGTTGCATTTCCAAATAAAGATGTTTAGAAAATCAGGCGCTTCTGGCTTTTCAAATGTGAAAGAAAATGTATTATCTCTGAGGCAAAACTAACAAGCCCTTGAGGAGAGTTTAGAAGATGACTGCACTACCTTGAGTTGGGTAAACGTATGAACAGAAATAGGAAAATAAGGCTGGAAAAGTATTTTCTTTTTCTGTTAACAGAATGAAAAGTCTTGCATGGTTCTTGCCTTGCATTTCAGCAAAGCTCTAACGAAGTTAACAATAGCAGAGCAGCCTGAGAAGTTTTATGGCCCCAATAAAGGAGATAAGCAATGCCTTGTGTGAGGTAGGCTCTGCAAGTTTCACATCATTGCTTCTAGGTTTAGCTACATTCTACAAGAAAGGGCATATTGTGGCTTTCCTGAACAGTGAGCTAAACGTTTAGGCACCGGGTGTTTCTTTTGTACAAGAAACTTATTTTAATGTTACATGAACAAGCGCAAAAATAAGATTACTTCAAGATTAAATCAATGCACGCTGGGATGTACTGAAAGAACATTAATCAAGCTGGGCAGTGGTAAAATAACATAAAATAAAAAAAAGGAAGCATAGGAGCTCCCTTTTATTAAAGATTTAATGGTGCAGCAGATGTTCAAGGTGCCAGAGGTAAACGAGAACAGCACTGGAATAAAGCCAAAACAAATGTGATGGACATGGGAGGAGGTGGGAAGAATGGAATGCTGCAATAAAACGAGGGCAGCTACCAGCCTAAAACACCCACAGTGAAAAGGCAGCAACAAAGAAATAACAAAAGTAGTCCGTCACAGCAACAGATAAAGAAATCAAAGTGGAATAATACAGTAGCTGGTCACTGCTCTGAAACAGAAAAAGCAGGGAAAAAAGGCAGAACTGACCACTAGCGAGCAAGAATTTTTTACAGGACACTGCAACCAACAAATGAAATAACTTTAAGCCATAAGAAGTATCCTAAAAGTATACACAAGGTCAAACGCTTACGCTCGACCTAAAAATTAAATATACAGTACAGCTGCATCAGATGCTTAAATTTTGCTTACATATCATAAACAATTAGACAAAATTCACAAAATCAAAAAGAGATACAGAATGACAGTAACATGGCTACACCAATAAAATAATATAATTTTTCATTCAGCAGTTTGCAAGTTTTGTGCGACAAACGTTTGCTATGGAAAAGCCTATATTAAAAGTGAAACGTTTTGGAACTATCTCTCCCCTTATAACTTTTTCATGATTTGACCAATCACCACCAAATTAGGTGCCCTTCTAATTTGAATTATCCACGCTGTTCCCAGCAAGTTTGGTATAAATTGATCAAGAGGGAGCAAAGGTATTAATGATGAAAATGGGATTTCCTAGGGTGTGAGGTCTCATCATCAACTACAGAGCTGTGATTGTGCCTCTGTGATCCTTATTTATGTAACCTACTAGACAGAATGCTAGGCCAACTTAGCTTATGAAAAACTTTTGGTGGGGCACTAGACATCCAATGGGGAGGAATGAAAAGGGTAAATAGGGGTATTGAGGGCTACTACTAGCGATTTTTTAAATGTGCAATTTTGGGTAACAAATTATTTTGAATGCTAATATTTTTCATGATGCATTCTCGTGGTAACCTAGAAATTAATAATATTGCAGTGGAAACGAGATTGCTGAAGCATTTAGAAGTGTGTTTATTAAGGTGTTTCAGTTGTGCCACATTTTTTATTGATACACCATTTTATTAAAATGGATGTTGTCTCTGATGAACTATTCAAACTGCTCCTGTTCATCCCTCCTTCCAATCAGTGTCCCCCTCCATGTCTTTTCTCCCCATGTTTTCAGCCAACTCTGAAGAGCACAGAATGATATGAGGTAACTAGGGGCCAGATGTAGCAAAATTCCAAATTGCGAGTTGCGAGTTGCAATTTGCGAGTCCCAGCGACTCGCAAATTGCAACTTGAAATTTGGAATGCAGAAAGGTGTCTCAGACACCTTCTGCGAGTCGCTATGGGGTCGCAAAGACCCACCTCATTAATATTAATGAGGTGGGTCGCAATTTGCGACCCCCATAGCGATTCAGGGCACTCACGGGGATGGTGGCCTGCTGGAGACAGCAGACCACCATGTCCGTGACTGCTTTTAAATAAAGCAGTTTTTTTTTTTCAAAGTGCAACCCGTTGTCCTTAAAGGAAAACGAGCTGCACTTTGAAAAAAAAACCGAAACCTTTAGTTTCGGTATTTTTCAGGGCAGGTAGTGGTCCATTGGACCACTGCCTGCCCTGAAAAATGATTTTTTATTCCAGACACAAAGGGGAAGGGGTCCCTCCCATCAAGTGGATGGTAACCGCAATCGCGGTCGCAAATGAAAATGCATAGCATTGCGAGTCGCAAATAGGAAAGGAACACCCCTTCCTATTTGCGAGTCGGAAATGCATTTTGCGAGTCAGATCCGACTCGCAAAATGCATTTCTACATAGCAATGAGGCTTTAGCGACTCGCAAACACCGATTTTCACCGTTTGCGACTCGCTAAACCCTTGCTACATCTGGTCCTAGGTATTCCCTTAGGGTGCCATGTACTGTGAATTAAATTTTGTGTGCTGGATGTAACACTTTGAAGGCCTTATGCTGTAACTTCCTGATGTCCGGAGATGCACAATGTGTTGTGCATCTCTGGACGGCAACAGTGCAGATGATGCTGGAGACCTCTGTAGAGGTGGGCTAGTTTTAATGTGGATTACGATGATGTGTAATTTTGTCATTTGTTTACACTGTGTTACCACTAGTCACACCACAGTGAGTTTGCTGTTTTGCTCATTATTAATTCTAGAAATGTGCATAAAACTCCTTGGTTTTGAGCTTGAACCAGAGGACTTTCATGTTCCTCCCGAGACTCTTTCCATTTGTTCAGAGTCTTCCCCTTTCCACTAGAAAAGCTTTCAGGCTGCTGTATGACTTTGTTATAACATGAGACGTTTCCTTTTTCTCCAGAGACTCTGTCCATATTGATTTTGCCTTGTGTTTGGGCCTTAAAATTGTTTTTATTCCTTATGATGTACACTCATTTATTTATTAATAGAATGTAACCATTACTCAGTACCGACTGATTAATGAGATTTTGTAATAAAATACTTGAACTTTTCCATGATCTAAAACTCAGTTGTTAAGTGGTCCCAGTTACAATTTACGCTGCTAATTCTGTTGAGTCTGATGTTGAAGAGGGTAGTGATTCTTACCGCAAGATCAAGGGTGCAGCAGCCGAGACTCTAGAGCTGTAAAATCTTTTGGGTGATCTGAAATTTGGGGTGCATAGCACTGGGGTTCACTCCCACAAATTTTGGTAGTAGAGGATGCTTACGTAAGAGCACCTCCTCCTATGTAGGGGGTCCTCAAATGATTCCAGAGTTTCTGGAACCTTGGCAAGAGTTTTGATGCCGGAGACCCCTGAGAAGTGACAAGCTAAGCGTTCCCGAATGACTTTGAGTGGATTGAAATATGTGTTTGTAAGATGGATTTCTATTGTCTGTGTAAATTGTTTGGATATTCAATGATGACTCCGGGTTGAATTGGTAGACTAATTACCACTGTGATGAATGTATTGTTCATATTTGTTAACATGTTTGAAGTTCTATTGGTTGTTCTAGTTTTGATTATCAGATTTGTTGAAATCCAAGATCTCGAGATACACTGATTGCTTGTCTGTAATTGTGGTGTGTTATGCGAGTCACTGATAGGGGTTTGGAACTAATGAGTTTTCCTTTTTAAGTTGTGTGCCTCATTTGGGTTGGTGTATCTTTCTCCTGCTCGGGAGTAAGAGCACTGCCTGAGGTAGATTGCGTCTGGACGGTAGTCTATTTAGTGTGAATTGTGGTTTAATGGGTCTTTCTGATCCTTGTTCTCAACTATGAATCTTGTATGTCTTGTTTCTGAAGTTTTATGGTTTGCGATTGAATTATTTTAATTGATTTACTGACATATGTCCAGAGTAAACATAGAAGGATTTACTGAGTTTATTGCTTATAAAAAGGATTTGACATTGTTTTCCTCTGCACAGAGAAGTTGTGCTGTGGTTAGTCAGCCAGTGTGCTGCACTGGGATTGTGGTGAGGCATTGGTTGGTTGCAAGACCTGTAATACAAACATCTAACCCACGCTTACAGGTGTGTAAGAAATGTGCTTCTTAAATAATGAAAATATGTAATAAGATGTTCTCCATAAAACACAACATAGGAATGGTGAAATAACTGGAGTTAATATCATAAAAATTAATGGTGTTCACTTTACAGAGCTCAAAAAGATGAAAGGCTGAGCTGGCTTTGCTATGTTTCAAGCTTCTGAATTGCTAGTCAGAAGTGCTTAACTAGATGAGGAACCTTGCCAGCTGGTAAAGTGTAGCAGTCCTTGCCAGAGCTTCCCTTTAATGAGGTGTGAAAACTGCTCTCTGAGGAAGATTAAAGGATTTGGATAATTTCACAGGAAGATGTGGTTGTGAGGTATGTGAAATATATCACTCATGGAAGACAGCTTGTGAGAGTCCACGAACTTCATTACCTTGAAAGAGACTATGGTGAGGCCAGCCCATTGGGGGTCATGTTTTTTTATTTTTCAAAAACAATGTCCCAATTTGGGAATTTGTTTTTTTAAAAACAAAATATGTCTGAAAAGTTTGACGGCTGGACATCATGGCCGATGGTATTGTCCATCAACCCTTTCATAAATTGACAGCAACAACCTCAACAGTGGTTCCTTCAATTGTACAGAGTTGTCCGAAGGAAAAATGGACAACTTTAAATCTCCATAGTGCCAAATTCTAAATCAGTTCTCAAATCTGAAGGTAAAATGTTGACCTGGTAAAAGTGTAAAAGTATCTGCCTGAAGCAACAACTTTGTCGGCTGCAAAATTTGAATTTCTCGTGCTCAGAGCTTTTCAAAACAAAACCGCCAGCTTCTGAAGGATCTCATCCAGTGGCTATCTGGATTCATGAGAACTTTGAAGATATACCCTGTAACATTGACCTGCTGGAGAATTTCAAGTTTCATGTCAGAGACTAAGGGTCAATTTAGATTTTGGCTGAGGCCTGCTTCTCTGCCAGGTAGATTGAGTAAATTACTCCATTACCCTGGTGGAGATACTGAATTTATAAATGAATGCCACGCTGGCGGTCATTTATAAAGGATTGTCAGGAACCACCGTCACAGCAGTTCTTGTCAATGATTTTTGTAGTTTTAGTGCAGGACTGTCAACAGGATAGAGCCCTGCACCAAACAGTTTTCAAAAAGAAAATCCTGATATGGTATATTAATTTTGAAAAGAAAAAAAGAAAATGCCTCCTAGTCTTAAGAGTGCTCTCCCATGGCGAAGGGAGCTTTTATCAGTTTTCTCTGCCCCTTACCACCAGGGTTTTTCTGGTGGTGGAGGGCAGTGAAAATTGACCTCTAATTCTGCTCATCTTAATCAGCAGAACTACAGGTAAGCCTACATCAGCCCTTACTTCAGAGGGCTGTCAGTGGTGTTTAATCACGGCACAGATGGAGTAGTCTCCACCATGTTTAAACCTATGGTCTGCCAGCATGTAGATCCACTGGGTTGACCAACCTCTTTGTGGTATAAACTCCCCGTCAACTGAGTATCAATACTGACAAGATATAAATCTGCATTTATGTCAGAAGGTAAAATCAAAACCAGATTGGTGTAGCTGACTTCTATTTCATTGATGTGAGCCTGAAATGGTGCCTCGTTCTTGGTCAACCGTGAACAGTGACTACTGATTGGTGCTCTCCTTTTTCTGGTGCTCTTTGCATTAAAATAAAAAAAAAATCATATCTTCTGTTCCTCTGAAGGAAGTTTTGACATTTTGGTGTCATTTTGCTCATTATATTTTCTCTGTCTTTCTAAATTGTTTGTAGGGTTTTTAGTGATGTGTTTTGACTTTAACTGGTTTGTTACTGTAAATATCCACAAATGTTTGGAAAAGTGATAAGAAATGTCTTTATTTCAGCATGGTGACAAATCCAGCTGCTGGAATTTCTAAACATGACAATGCATAAGTGCGCACACAATGACATACTTACATTCTAATATTCAGTGGTAAACAAAAGGGCACAAAGGAAAATGGAATCATAAAGATTACAACACATTTCCACCTTAACAAATCTAAGAGAAGCAGAAAAAGAAAATGAAATACAAAATGAAAATGAAGAAGAGATATTAAAGCATGGCCAAAGAAAACAACAGAAAGATGGAAAGTAAAATATAACAGATATGAATGAACCTGGAAATGTGACAAATGGAGAATTTCATTACATAACAGTCAAAATGGCTGTGGGTAAGAACAGCTGGGCAGCAGGGTACATCAGAGGAAGATGTGAAATAACTTGACAACTTTGCAAATGGAGACATTTCAATGCATAACAGACCAACAGCACACAAAACGTGAACATTAAACACCTACAATTCCTTTGTTTTAGCTGAAGGCAATCTATTTCTCCCCATCAACTTGACCTGGCTGGCACAGGTGTCCTCTGGTAACTTCGAATTCACATTTATATCTTTGTTTGGTCCATGAGGGACAAGAGAAACTATTATCACCACTCTGAGAAACAAATACTCCTCAAAATGGCCTGCACTCCTTTTGCCTCCACCTTATATTTCACAAGTTTTCATATATTCAAGACTTCCATCTTGCGTTACAGCACTCTGATGATTTACCTTTATAACCTTATAAGATATACCATACTTGGGACTTCCCTTTACAACAAACCTGGCCTGTTTCAATTCAATTCTTTTATCCAAGATATGGATCTCAAACTAGGTCCACATGAAATTAGCAGCATTTTATAGTACATTTTAATAAAACTTTTTTTTTAAACATCTTATAGAACTCTTAGGGCCAGATGTAGCAACAAAGGAAATTGCGACTTGCAATTTGCGAGTCCGTGTGACTCTCAAATTGCAAGTCGCAATTTGCTATGCAGAAAGGTGTCTCAGACACCTTCTGCAACTCGCAATGGGGTTGCAAAGACCCACCTCATTAATATTAATGAGGTGGGTCGCATTTTGCGACCCCGTTGCGAGTATGGGCACTCACGGGGATGGTGGCCTGCTGGAGTCAGCAGACCACCATGTCCGTGACTGCTTTTTAATAAAGCACTTTTTTTTTTCCCATCTGCAGCCCGTTTTCCTTCAAGGAAAACGAGCTGCACTTGGAAAAAAAAAACGAAACCTTTAGTTTCGTTTTTTTCAGGGCGGGCAGTGGTCCATTGGATCACTGCCTGCTCTGAAAAAATATATTTATTTCCATTCACAAAGGGGAAGGGGTCCCATGGGGACCCCTTCCCGTTTGCGACTGGGTTACCATCCACTTCAAGTGGATGGTAACTGCGATTTCATTTGCGACCGCTTTCGCGGTCGCAAATGAAATTCAATAGCATTGTGAGTCGCAAATAGGAAGGGAATACCCCTTCCTATTTGCGAGTCGGAAATGCATTTTGCGAGTCGGATCCGACTCGCAAAATGCATTTCTGCATAGCAGAGGGGCTTTTGCACCTCGCAAACGGCGTTTTTCGCCGTTTGCGACTCGCAAACTCTTTGCTACATCTGGCCCCATGGGCCTAATTACCAGATGGGCGGTCTTGAGTCCTGCTGATCATGACTTCCCTTTCTGCCAGCATTTCCATGGCGGGGTCTCTGCCATGAAAAGGCTGGTGGAAAGGCAGTGCTGTGGTCCCCCAGGCCCAGGGCCCTCGAAATGCTCACTGTCTCCTGGGCCAAACAGTGTGCATTCTGAGAGTGCTGGGGGCCTCTGTGCAACGGCATTGGCCTCGGATGCCTAAGGTAGTCAAGGCCAATGCTGTTGCACTGTTTCACTGGACTGACTGGCGGAAACGCTGTAATACGATGTTTCCACCGGTCAGCCCGGTGTAAACATTGTAATGTGATGGGGCAGTCTCCTCCCCACAGCTTTGGCGGACCGATTTTAGGACCACTCAAGTCGTAATCAGGTCCTTAGGAAAAAAATATCATTAGGCGGAAGAAATACCAAATGGCGGTCTTCAGCCACCATTCCAACATTATTATATTTTAAAAATTAAGTCCTCGGAAATTGGCAATGCTGAAGATGTAATGCTGGACAGAAAAAAATAACACACGATTATTGCCCTGTAAGCCAAGATTACAAAGGTTAGACACTTTGGTGGTCATTACGAATATGGCGGGAAACACCACCGACCGCCGTGGCGACGGTGAACAGAAGACCGCCATTGGCGGTGAACAGCATACCGCCATGTAATGATGCCAAAAACAGAAACCTCCAAAAATTCTGCCACCTCCAGCCAGCCACCGCCAGGGCCATTGATGGCACAAAGGCTGTACACCCGACCCCGCCACCGCCAAGCAGACAAATCCTCCGTCCTCCAAATAATGATGCACAAATCACCGTGGTGGACAGTGGATGTCGAACAACCATTGGGGGTACGGACCGTCACGGCCAGCAATGAGACCCAACAGCAAGAAATGCACACATTGGCAAGTTTGAAACCCACACACCTGACACACATCCACAACACTATAAAGCACTCACATACACAACCCAACAATCCTTTGCAACGCCAATAGCACGACAGATATTGACAACACAACACAACACACATACACTGAACTCAACATCACACAAGTCACACACCCAACCACACAACAGCACCCTCACCAATAATCCTACAACACACCACCAACAACACACACCAAGGCACCCCCTAAGCACCTCTGCTTCACAGATAGGGAGCTAGGGACAATGATGGACGAAATACTGAAGGTCAAGCACAAATCTTCGGGGCACAGGTCCAGCACACACCCATCGCTAGGAAGATGGAGTTATGGCACACGATTGTTAACAAGGTCAACGCAGTGGGAAACCATCCATGCACAAGGGACGACTTCCGCAAGAGGTGGAACGACCTGCACGGGAAGGTACGGTCAATGGCATTCAGGCACAACATCGCTGTACAAAAGACCCCCCACCTACACCCCGACTATACCGACTGGGAGGAGAAGGTACTGGCTATCCTGCACCCTGAGGGCCTCACTGGACTCACTGGAGGACTGGACTTGGGTAAGTCATCTCCAATTTCTTCATATCCACCACACCTGTAATGCATGTACCACCCCACCCCTCCAACAACCACCAGGACCACTACCCCACCCAGGCCACAATCACTACATCCAGCCACCCTGCATGCCCACAAACCCACTAACAGGCCCACATCCCGCCCCCAATGTTTGATAATGTTCAGCATTCCGTCCATCACGTGTTGTTTTTGCTTTGTCGCCCTAAGTGGGAAGGGTATGCCCAGACGTGGGTCCAGTGCTTCCCATGCCACTGGATTCAAGCTAGCCTGGCTGATGAGGGGTGAAACCCCGAAACCGGTCCCAGGATGCTTGTTTCCAGTCCAGGGAAGACCTGGCCTAGCAGTTCGGGCTGGACTGTTCCCATGGGGAACAGGGTCAAGACTGATTTGCAAATGGCTGGGTCCAAACTGGAATGGCATGGGCAGCAAAAAAACGATGGATTTAGGCCCAGATCACTGTACTGGGGGTGAATGTTTGATAATGTTCAGCATTCCGTCCATCACGTGTTGTTTTTGCAATATGTAGGTTACACACACAAGCGATGTATCATGTACAACTTTAGGGACATGTATGCAGTGATACCTCTGGACTGATGTGAGGAACAGACACTCATGTGGGCACGCAAATAATGACTGGGATTTGAAGGCCCTGAATGGGGCTCATGACCAGGAAATATATACGTGGTGCTAGCAAAATGGCAGCCTCCTGCCATCCAGATCTGAAGGAGTGGAAGTGACATAATTCCGCTGGCGGTAGTTGTCATGGCGGAAGGCGTTGTTCACCGCCGTGCATCCATTCATTGGTTTACATGGTTGTCAATGGGGAAACTGGGCCTAACATGATCGCCGCCAGCGGTGACGGTGCACACCGCCGCGGAGCGTACGCCATGTCATCACCCCAATTTCACTTGACTCCCGAATCCCGTGCATGCAAGTACTCCACTGAGTGTGCTGCTTATCCTGCCTCTGGTTACTCCAATGGCACATGTCACAGGGAAATGGGCCCCGGCCTTCACCACGGAGGAGCTAGAGAAGCTGGTGGACGGGCTCCTGCCCCTGTATGCCAAGTTATATGGGCGACCAGAGGAGCAGGTGAGTTGGTTGTTGTCTTGCATGGATGTGTGTGATGGTGGCAGATGCCTGTATGCATGTGTGGTCAATTTGTAACTGCACAGACGTAGATTGTGTGACACGTACTGTTAGTGAAGTGGTAAAATGATCCTGTGAAGTATATGTCCCATTGGGGTCGACATGTCAGTTATATCAGAAGGGCATGTCCGGATGTCTGTTTTTCTTCTCTGTGTGTCCCATACAGGTCAGTGCCCATCAGAAGAGGGGACTCTGGCAGGCCATCGCCAGGAGGTGCAGAACCTGGGGGTCTACAATGGGTGGAGCACCCACTGCAGGAAGTGGTGGGAGGACCTGAGGCTCTGGGCCAGGAAGACCTGCAAGGCCCAGCTGGGGAAGGCCTCCCAACGAGGAAGGGGTGCCCGTCTTACCCTGAACCCCCCAATGGCCCGCATTCTGGCAGTGGCATATCCGGATTTGGATTGGTGCTTGAAGGCAGCACAGCAGACACAAGGAGGTGAGTACCAGCACTGTTTCATACCACTTTGAGGGATGTGTTTGGGTGCTAGGGTATGTATGCTGTCTAGTGCCAGGCATTCTGACAGGTGTCTTCCAGCAGTCCTGTCCCCCATGGGCACGTAAATGGTTAGGGGCAGGTCTAAACAGTCACAATAGGCCCTTGGGGATTGATCTTCCTGTACTGTAGGGTTCTTTGTGTGCACATGGACTAGTGGGTGCATTGGATGGCCATGGTCCCCCACGTGTGTAGTTCATACAGTTCATCAGGTACGTGTGTCATGTGGGAAATTAGTTTTATGCTGGGGCAGTGGCCACTAGTCAGGGTGATAGTCAAGACTATAGTTGTAGGTGCTGCTTGTAGGTGTATAAGCTGGATGGGAGTGTGTGTGCACCACGTATGTCATTCCATTCTGGTATTTACAGTGTCTCTCATGTTTTGTTTCCCCACCCCTGTGCTCTTGTGTTCTTTGTGTACATCAGCATCATCTGGCGAGGGAGCAGTGGCACCGGCGAGTGGGGATGCAGCGGCCCACGGTTCCAAGGAGGCAGAGTCGACCGACACCAAGGGGACCAGTGGGCTGGAGGGCAAGGGGAGTACCACAGGGGAGGCAACTACCACTGGAGGTAGTGACTCTGATACCTACCTCCGATGGGAGCTCCCTGGTGGTGGCGGACCCTAGTGGGCCCACCCATTCTATGTCATCTTCCGCCACCCCTCATACCATCACCGCCATCCCAGTTGCTCCTCACCCAATTGCCTGTGCCCGCTCACCCAGGAGGGTGGGCGTTTCCTCCGCCCTAGGCACCTCATCCCCTGCCCCAGTCAGCCCTGCTGCCCTCACGGAGGAGGCTATTGACCTCCTGAGGACCATCTCTGTAGGAAAGACAACCATTGTGAATGCCATCCAGGGGCTAGCATCCCAGATGCAGCAATGCAAAGCATACCTGGAAGGCATTCATGTTGCCATGTCTGACCTACAGAGATCTTTTCAGGCTCTGGCCTCCTCTTTGACGGCAGCCAGTGTCCCTGATCTTGCCGTCCCCCCTCCAACCACCTCTACCCCTTCCAGCACACCACTCTCATCACCCATCCCAAGCACACGTTCAGACAGCCATGCACACACCTCAACACACAAAGAAGCACACAGAGAAACACAAGCACCACACTTCCCACCACAGGCATACACACAGCCAACATACAAAGGTACACACAACAACATTCATTTCCCCCAGTGTGTCCACCTCTCTCGCCTCCCTGTCTGTCACCTCGACATGCACACCCACAAGAACTGCACCCTCAGTCACTGCTGCTGCACCCATTCTTGCAGACACCACGACATCTGACATCCAGTCATCCACCCCAGACACCACACCTGCACCCACCACAACAACATTGACTGACACATGCACACTCACCAGACCTGCAGACACCCAGACAACATCCATTTACACTGGCAGCCTGTCTTGTCCCACTGTGTCCACCCCCCTCCTCCCAAAACACTCAAACGTTCACAGACACCCGCTTAACACACATCCACCACACATCAGCATACTGTTCAGGCACCTGTATCCACGTCCAGCACATCTACACCTGTTACAAGCATTCCCTCTACCTCCACTCCCACACCTTCCTCCATATCCACCCCAACTGCCCCTAAAAAGGTTTTCCTGTCCCGTGTTGACCTTTTCGAACTCACTGGCCCACCCTGTCTCATCCCTAAATGTGCCCATCTCCTTGCCCTGTCCACTCCTTCCTCATCTAAGTCTGCCCCAGTCCGCCCTTCCCATTCCTGTGCCCCTTCCCCAGAAAGGAAAAAGCCCTGTGCTGGCTCAGGTCCATCTCCCACCCCCCAGTCGAAGCCCGCTCCCCCACCTTCCAAGGGAAACCCAAACCCCCTCCACCTCCCAAACATAAGCCCAAGCCTCCCCCTCCCAAATGTAAGTCCCCACCCCGCCACCCACTGCCCCTGTACCCTGAGGTGCCTGGCTGCCCCACTGATGTCCCTTTATGGTGGAGTACACTGTGCACATGTGGGAGTCAAGTTCAGCCCATTTGGGCCCTTTCCGGCTATTTCTCAGGGACTGGCCAATGGCCTTATTTGGACATTATAGATTTGTTGTTATATTAAAGTTTGTGTGCCCAGTGGTGCTGTTGGCATGATATTAAGACGTGGTTCATCGTTTCATTGTGGGGATGTGGTGTGCACATGTGTGTACTTTGGGCAGGTTTTATTTGCATTTTGTTGGGTAAGTACCTCTTATTCTGGTGTGTATGGCTTGTGATGGTGTGAGGGGTTGGGGGTGCGTTGCGGGGTGGGTGGCTTGGGTGGTTGTGTAAATTTCCCCTTTCTTCTCTTGTTTACTAGGTTGTGGTACTTACCATTGTTGTATTCATCTGCGGTCACTGTCGTGGAGTTATATTGCGAGGAGTAGGACTGGCAATATTTCCAACTCTCTCCATGTCTGCTTCAGCGTGTTGTGTGTGCCTACGGTGAGTGTTTCTTTTTATGTGGTTCGTTTCCGCCAAGATTTGCGTAGCGGTGGTTCCCGCCCCGGAACTGATAGCGGCCTTGTGCTTCATTATTTGTTGGGCGGGTGGGGCCTTTCCGTCGGCCTGTGGGCGGCCTCTTCCGTCGTTGTCGGCACTCCAATGCTGGTGGTGTGTGGATGAGCCACTGGCTGTTTCTCATGTGCTTCATTATCTGGCGGTCTGGACCGCCAGACCGTTGGCAGTAGTTACCGCCACCGCCGGCATAGCGGGGATTGCTGCCATGTTCATAATGAGGGCCTTTATCCTTATTCTGTACCTTTCACCAATTAACGGTTAATGTTTTTAAAGGGAGAAAATTCAAACGCAATAATGATAAAAAATGTTTAGTACTATGATCACGGTTCCAGGTCAAGTATTGCTGTAGTTTCCTCACATTGCAAGAGGCAGTTATTACATCGAATTTCCCCTTTTAGCTACAAAAGTCTGATTCTAGGCATGAATTTAAATTACAGGAAGCATGCTATAAAAAAGTTTTTAACTGTACATCTGACCAAGTAAACAGGGATTCCTGCCTTAAACAGTAGGTGAGATTCTTATAAAATATAGACTTTTTTAATTTGAAAGATTTCATTACACATAAAACTCCCTAGTGAATTTGCATCAATCCTCAACAGACAATAGCCCCATTGTCCACTGCTGCCAGAACTTGCATGCACAAAAGCAGCCATTAACCTCAAATGTAATCTCATTGTTTGTATAGAAGCAAGTGAATTGAAATGAAAAATTTTCCTCCATATTTTGGCCTTCCATTTTGGTTAAAGCAAATCCCATTTTTCAATATCGTTTATATCCATAGCATACAATAAGTGTGGAGGGATTTTTGTCCAAAAAACAGAAAGTAAATGAACAAAGTACCTACTCCCTTCCATGTTGTAAAATGCCCATGGCTCATTGGCTTGTGAAGAGGCCTTACTGGAGCTATGGGATACATGTTTGTTATCATTCAGGTTACTGGACATCAAATTTTCCAAACAGGAGTACAGGTTTACTACCTTCAATTTCTCCATGGCAAGATGCCAACAGCAGTTTCAATGTTTCTGCAGTTTTATTTCCTTAACAATTCAAACTTTACTTGTAGAAACATTCATTTTTCAGGAAATGAAAATGAACAAAATGCTGTAAAGATGACAGACGATTTTTCAGGTCCCTCAGTTTAAATCAGGTGATGATCTCGGAGGTCTCCATTAATACTACCTAGATGAAAATGTTAAGTCTGACATATATAGGGTAACTTAAATGGGAACTAACATACAACCCTGTTTCAAACTATTTTTTGGTGGGAATTACAGAAGACAGCCCCGGATCACCTCCTAGGAGACCCTGACACCGATTAAATGTAGCAAATTGTCTGGCATACCACGCCTCTGAAGTTTCTTCCACACGGATGGATGGTTGACTCTATTGAACACTGTGGAAATGTCTATGAAATCTGCATAGACCGGGAGACCTCTGTTCTAATGTATTTTTCTGTGATTAGTTGGAGCATGCAATATTATCCAGTGTAACCTTTTTTCCTAAACACAGCTTGTTCTGCCTGGATAATTCTTTCCTCATCCACCCAAGATTGCAAGTTGGGAGATCCCTTTCTATATAAAAGAACTATGAGGTTCATAAACCAGGACGGGGATATTGCATGGTGAGGATAGCAGTATTCAAATATAGGGGCTAAAAACTTCAACCATAGCATTGCTTCCAATTTTATTACTGAAATGGGATTTTTCTCTGGGAAGTTGGTTCCATTACACCGAAGGGAGAACCATATAGCAACTGAGAATTTGAGGGGAAAAAGTGTTCCCTTTATTCAGTTCCTCTCTATGATTAGCAGCATGTAACTCAGTAATGCAATTCATTCATTACTCTACCCTGATTGGAATTGGGAATGTGCAACGCTAAGAGATAAATTCTCAAAATGTCCTTGTGTTATTACATGAAGTTGCCTCTCTTAGGTCAATCCATTTGAGATCACATTTGTTTTTTAGGCTAATTTTTAGTCTCCATTGTCTACATTTCATGGGGCCAATTAAGTTACTTCTTTTAACGATGAAGGAGATGAATTGTCCTCTGATAAGCCTACTTAGCTCCTTGTTTAGGTGGGAGAATTTCTGAAGAGTTGGCCTACGTGGAAGGGCCTTGAGTGGAGATTTAACTTTATTTCGAATTGCTTCATGTACCATCCATATTTATACACAGTATCTACGTACATAAGTTCCCTATCCATGGTTACTGGTTTCAATGACTCTTTTAGTTTATTAATCATGATAGGCCTCTGATGAGTTCTAACTGTAGACTTGTCAAATATCACTGTGTCCCCTTTGTCCATGGCCCTACACCTGTCAGATGAATCTCTAACCGAAATGAAAAAATACATTGTGACCACTAATAACATTATCTATAACATTCACTTTGGAGATCAAATTAGGAGCTGGATAGGAGACAATCAAATAGTCAGTGATGGAGCAACCTGAAATAGCCTTTTAGGTATATTGAATTGGGGAATCATTATCAATGCTACCATTTACAATCGAACATTCCTTTTTTCCCTTGTAAGTCCAGAAGGGTAAGACCTCTTATGTCTGTTTTCACTTTGACAAGAAATATAGCCAGTGAGATTTTTAAGGCCTCATCCCTTTCTGGATCGGTGAAAACTTTCTGTGTATGATTTGACACTTTACAGTTGAGGTATCCAGCTAGTACTGCCTGCCTACAGCCCTCCACCTTCAGGATATCAGCTATGAAAGAGAACATTGCCTTGATCAGATAGACATAAGAAGTGTCAGGGGGAATCTAAGCATTCACTAGAAGGATTGAATCGGCCTGACCCAGACCCTCCATCTTGATAACCTTTACGCATGAATACAGTTGGAGGCATGTGTGAAGCTGCTATAAGTCCAGCTATATTTATTACTTAGAAGTATTGCTATGCCCCCCCAAACCCCCCAAGTGAGACCTTTCCTAGAGGGGGTTGCACTGCACCTGAGGACGAAGAACCTGTCCAGCTCAAAATCTTTGGTTTGTCAGGTTTCTGGAAACATATGACATGTCCTTCCAAGCTCTTTAGGGAAGCAATTTTAATAGGATCGCTCAACAGGCCTACCACATTTCAGGATCCCACTTTTAAGCTATTATAAACATTACCTGTTATTCATGATTCCTGAAGTACATTTGCAAGTGAGAGTGGTCGCCAACCAACTCCACCTTCCCACCTCATCCTCTGTATCAGTGGGGGGGTCTTCTCATCTTCTGTTTCTAAAGGTGATACCAGTCTGCCCCCTTCACCCAGAGATACTATGAACTTTTTTGTGTTCTCTAGAGGCGCTTCTTACTCTGATGCTGAAAAGATTACATTTACAGAACAGACATCCTTATGTTGACTTTTCTGGCTGAATACCTCTACTGTCCTTTTCAGGTAGGACCAGGATGACATCAATCCCCCCGGGTGAGGAAATAATTACTGTTTTGAGAATGAGATTTGACACAACACTGGTGTTGAACAGAACTCTAGACTTATTTGCAGAATTTATACTGCTCACTAAGTGAATTTCACTGCTTTGTACATTCTTCAATACCGCAATATCAGTGAAATAGGATGGAAAAAAAGGATTTATTCTGTACTATGTCTTGATAGAAGATAGCAACATTCAAAGCAAGGGTTGATACCTCAGTTCTTCACTTTTCCAGTCTGTGCACAATATTATCCACTGGGTATAAGGAAAACACCTTGGAATGCGGTTTGAGGCAGGCGGTAACTATACATGGAGTTGAACCCCTGATGGAACTGCCATTCTCAGAGGCAACTGGACAGATAGTAGCTCTTAGGCACCCCCCTGTTTATTAGAGACTTCGTGCAACACCAATGAAAGGGTTTCCACTTTTCCTCTTAAAGCTCTGGCACTTCATTTGGCGTAAAACATAGTTTCTTGGCCATTGTTTATGAATTCTGAATTGCTTTCTTTTTCTGGAGCCCCCCCCCCTCCATTCTTCTGTGTCACTTTTGAGTCCCCAGATTTCTGCCTAGTGGAAGCCTCTTTATTCTTGAAAATTGGAAAAAAGTGCCCCTTAGGTAAGTTTCTGAAGTGGGTTGCGCCGATTCAGGAGTCTCCAAACGTGGAGGATCAAATAGGTTTTTAATGAATAGATCTGGATAGTCTTGCTCTTATTATTACAATTCTTCTTACATTTTCTGCTCTTGGATTATGCAGCCTACATACCAAAATCCCTCCAACAGGGTTTGGGCTCAGAACACCTGTTCTGAAAGGACTGCTGACCACCAGAAGAGGGGGGCAAGATCAACTTGTTTGCCCCTCCTTCTTGTGACATGTTGAGAGATCATATTTTTAAGCATTGTCCTCCTCATCATGGTCTATTAGCCACTTAAGAATGGCCAGTATGGAGTGCTGAATGTGGTTCAGTTACTTACTGATTTTTCAAGTAAAGAGAAGATGGAGGACAAAATTATTTCCAGACATTTTAGTGATTTTGAATACTGGACATAAGACCCTGGTAAATTATAGGAAGAGTGTAGATGTAACTCTAAGTCTGGTGTAGCTGATGTTTTTTATGCTACAGAGATTTTCTCGCTAGGAGAGCTGCTGAAACATTTCACCATAGTTTTTTGAGAATTACACCAGTGATTAGTTAGAGCTTCTAAGCTTGGATGTACTACCACTCTATTTATAAAATCAATGTCAACATCCAGTAATGCAAAATCATCATTGAGTGGTACCAGAATCTCACCATTATCCAGTGATAGTGAGCAATTCTCTGGGGTCAGCCCTGAAAGATCATCATCAAAAATACCTGTACAGTGAGGAGCACTGTACAGGTATTTTGGTAGTGAATTTCCCTGCTAATGCCTGTGCTCTGCTGCCTCCGATTTCAACTTCAACTTTTTGGAATAAGGCTGGAATTGAATTGAAGCCCTTTATGCCTTTTAAGTGGAGAGATTTATTTCAAGGGATTAGATTTTCTCCTCCTACATGCACTTACAGAAATCATTCTATCGAATTGAAGTTTTCTGATTGTCATATCTGTTACATGTCCAAAAACAATGAATGTTATGAGTTCACTAAAGGCCTCAAGATGCAACCCTCCCAAATTGCCAAAGGAGGAAATTAGGTGGAATTTGTCTCAGTGGGCCCTAAATCTTACGGATCTTTATACTTTCTATATCTCACTGTCTCTCACTCTTCGTCAGCCTACTGCTCTTTGCACTCCACTGATGGCTTCACAACCTCCCAGGTCAAAGGATGTATTAATATAGGTAGGCTTGATCTGCAGGAGTACCCAAAAACAAATCCAGTGTAATCCTAAAATGACTTGTATTAATCTGCTACCAGATGTATTGAGATCGTCCAGTAAGCCTGAGAAGACCAATAGCCTTTAAGCAACTGCCCACACTTGCCCCTTGACCACCTTCCTAACCCCCTACAGTCTTCTCCCTACTGATCAACTCCTCAATCAATTGTGTGGTGCCCAAGGGGTGGGCTTGCGGCGGCACACTGGGGCAGGGAGACAGCGATGGGGCAGAGGCAGCATAGACAACATAGGCAACGCAGACCAGGCACACGTCACCTCAACTGCTTCCGTGCAGTAGAATAGTATAGCAAACAAGATTAATTCAGCTTAGTAGGCTTGATATGGTTGCTGAGTTGCGCAGATACCTCCATTTGGTGAAACAGTGAAGAAATGAGGAATGAAGCAGATGCACATTTGGCGTACCTGATGACTACTACAGCTGCTGCTCTCTCGTAAGCAGGTGCCTAGCTCCTATAATGGAGACGCCTAGCTGCTGTTACCATAGCTGCTGCAAGAGAGCAGGTGAAGGAGAAAATGTTCTCACTCCCTTGAGGATGCCACTCTTGGGTGCAAGCAGGGGAGCTTCATGGGGAGCCAACGTTTCCAGACCCTAATCTGGCCACTTCTGCACTACCCTCGTAGTGCTACCCTTTGTCTCAGTTGCCTGTGGCAGTCTCCTTCTTACTCTAGAGAGACTGGTCCATCCTTAGAAACTCTTCGGAGTGCCGGTTCGATGGGCTCGAAGGGTTCCGGACACCGTGCAGTTCAAATTCAGTAGATGCTGCTTGCTTGCCCTTCCTTTTCCTCATCACTCTGCCCCTCACGTCTCATGCCTCTGCAGTTCTATTGTTAGGCAGTGGGAGCACCTGTCACTGCCGACTAATACCATCTGCATAGTCTTATCCATTCTCCAGGAGAAAAATTGCACCATCCTCGATCCATGATAACTTACTTTCATATTTAACTGTTTCTCAGTTGCATACTTGCAACTACCTTTCTCAACTCACTGTCATCTCCTCTGAAAATTTCCCCCACAGTCCACCACAGAAACAATTTAGATAATAGATCCAACCCTTTAAATAGTTTGAGCTCAGCACAATTCAGAGCTCAGGTGGCAAATGCCACATTCCCCTCCTCTTTGCCTACTCTTTGGGACTACACTTCCCCCACTTTGTACACACTGACATCTACAGTTATGATACATTCTTTACCAACACAGTGTCGCGTAGGCTCTCATTATCCTAATGAGAATACTGGATTTTGAGCAACAAGATCGTCCACAATGTGGGGGACCGAGTCTAACCCACAGTAGATGACGCTTGTCACTCCAAATCTAGATTTTGCTCCGGCTAACTAGCAGTGCCTCATCTCTCCCAAATGGTAGAGACAACTGGGCAGCCGAGCGCATGACATCTTAATACTTCTCAGGGAAGTCGTGGTCACTCAGGGCACAACCGGTTCTCTCATACACAGTGCGGTCTCATATATACATGACAATAAAAGCAGTATAAGTTTTAAAGATTGGTTTAATAAAACAACTGCATTTTAGATAGCAAAGCGTGAGCTGCAATAACCAGGACTACACAACATAGTAATATTAAAATAGTTACAATGAGAGTGAAGCACAAGAACAAAGCTATCATAGTGCCGCTAATTTATTCTCTCTCTAAGTTATATTTTCGAGCACAGCATCTTAAGCTCTAAGCCTGCCTTTCAGGTTCCACCGGGAGGACATTGACCATCATACCTGAGCAAAGGCCTGTAATCTGCATCAGCATCTGCAACGGGGCATTCAGCATTCAGTTGTGGGTCCCTGGCTGGAATCTCCCTCTTGACGTGTACTAGGACTAGAAAGTGTTTTTATAACTAACACGCAGATGTTCTAAGAAAATGTCCCTACGTAAGGATGTTTATTTTCTACGAATGCTGGAGACTAAACTTCTACCACGTTTACCGGCAATGTACCAGACTGTAGCCTTGACTGAAGCACAGGGCGATCAAGAATGCATTATTTGAGAACACAGTGCTGAACTAAGCTAAACAGTGTGATAGAAGAAATTAAAACAAGACCGTAAAAACTGGTTATTGTAAAATAACAGTGCGAAGCTGAATAAAATATATCTAGGGCAAAGTGCACAGCGGCCTAGTATATTAAACTAACGTGCATGAAGCTATATTAAAAATGGCTACACTACACCCTCCCCTTGTCGGTAGAAAGTGGTTTAAGCCAAAGCTAAAATGCCCTAAGCTAAAATATATCTAAAACCCTATTTAATTCTGACAAGTTAAGAGGACACACAAGCATACTACTCGGCAATTTAAAAGATGAGCATGCGGCCAAGAGCCGAATTCAAAGGAAAATGTCAATTTAGGACTGTTCCAAATCAAGCATCAGTCATGGAAAGCAGGAGATCCTCCACCTCAGCAGGTGACAAAACCGGTAAATCCGCGCCAAAGACCACTAAGGAGCAGGTGTGTTCCATAGCCCCAGTGTCAACCAAGGCGGCATCCCATGCAGTGCCTATTAACGAGTTAATGGTAACTTCCTCCAGGAAGGGTAGCTCATAATCAGCTTCTCTGAGCAAACGCAGCCGCAGCGCGCATGTCTGGTAATGAACCCTCAACGAGAACATCAACAGATCAGCATCAATCACTAAGGGGTGTTGCTGAGAAAGACAAACTTTCAGTGCATGTTCAAAAGAGCACCAACGGCACCGAAACACAGGCTGCACACAATCCAAAACCGGTCTGAATGACAGAGACCAGTCACACCCCAAATGTTCCAGGAGTGTTGCTCCAAACTGCTGCATCATGCGTTCACGACACAGCTGCGCTGATGGGAGCGCCTTCATTTGTCCTTGTTGTGGCGAGACAGCCATTGCGGAAAAACAACAGCAACAGCAAAATGACGTCTAATAAAGCCAAAGTTATTGGAAATCTCCCAAAAATGCTTCCAAAAATCGAGTGAATAGCCGAAGGTATCAAATTGAATATAGAGGAAAAGGTGTGAACAAAACCAATACCAACAGCTTTGAAAAAATGTGCTAATCCAGCTGTGTTGGACGCATTAAATATAGGTCCCATGAGTTCACCAAAGTGTCTCGGAAAGTTCGTACTTAACAGGGACTGTATTTCTGCTGATGACCTTGCCACTTGAAGTGCGTAGGTCTCGCGTGCAGATGTAAGGGCCACATGCTTCTGAAACAATAAAGCCTTCAGTCTACTTAACTTGTCAAAATTCACCTTGGAAGTAGCAATGTGAGGCCAGATATCAGCTACCTCCCTAAATTTAGTGGGGGGAAACAACACGTTCCCGCAGCATGTAACGACCTTAGAGACTGAAACAACGTAAACTATTCCGGCCCGCATGCCACAACAGTCTTCACTATTGAGGAGGACGTAGCTGCCGTTTGAAAGCACCTGGAACGTGCGTTTAATCAAGGGGACTGGAACTCCCTTCAGATAGCAAGCCAAGTTTGCAACCAAGGCATTACACGCTCCATGCAAGGACAGCTGCTTACAAATCATCGAATGGCTGACTGAAGACTCGCATTCACTAACGCTAAGAAAGACCTCTTTCATGCCATTGAGGCATTTGTACGAGAAGGGAAGCTCCCACACCTCATGGATGTAACTATCTCCCAACTTTTCATATCTGCCTGCCGGAACATGTTTCAAACAAGAAGTGACTTGTAATGTAGAAATAGGCAGAATAATAACCCTGTGTATTAACCACTCTGCCGAAGGAATCTCGGCCACGGTGAAAGGCAGTCTTTCTATCTTTTCAATGCTAAGCATGACATAAGTCGCTTCCTTCTTAGCCATTAGTTGTTGTTGCCGCGTCAAATTAAAGGAAAAAAATATTTCCCTGGCACTGATGTGCTGCCACGGAACGCGACCCGCCTTCAATGTCTGAAGTGTCCACTCCAACAGCATAATTGACCTGGTCTGACTCTGTCCATGATATAAAGAAGACATATCAGATCGTCTAATGTCTATAGCAGAAGAAACAATGTTGTTAATTGTATATATCTGGTCGGACAAGGTGTGAATCCCATTATCCACAACAGCTAATGCCTTTTTCAAATTTTCCTGGTCCATTTGCCTTAACCGTGCTGCAGCCTCTGCTTGGGAAAGCTTCCATATTTCATTGTATACTTCATGAAAGAAACGCTTCCTACGTGGTATCTTCGGGCCTGACAAGAAATCTTGTAAGTCAGTGTTGTTAGACAGGAGACTAAGATGCGTCTTAACCGTGTCTAGTGAGGATGATTTTAGCCACTGTTGGCACAATTTTCCTACACGATATGTTATAATTATGTCAGCATGTTCTGGTGATATATAGCGAGAGTCTGACCTACTCGTTCGGAAACCCCCCGAGGAGGTGACAAAACATTGATGACACCCATTGGTATCTATTGGCCACAATAACCACCCTCCTGGACGTGTCAGTGAAGAATTAAACGTACCATTCTGGACCCACTCATTAGGCTCATTTATAGTTGTATTCGTGTATTTTTGCCAATTATAAAATTTTGCACGGGCAGGTATACTGGGCATGTTTAATTCTCTAATTGTGGCTAAGCCTAAACAACTCGTTTGTTGTAGTGTTTCATGTAAAAAGATCATTTGAACAGGGACGAGACGTGCTCTAAACAATGTTTCTCTACCCTTGGTCTGCCAATTTTTTGTTCCCCAAACACTTTTCAAATCAACATATTTTGAACAATATTCATAAGCTTCAATTGATAACCGGGAAACAAAGGAGTCCGAATATATAAATTTAGTGTTGGTCAATAACATATGTATATCCTTAGTGGGAGTTACCTTAAAATAATATGACTCAGCATTTTTTTTGATGATGCCCAGAAAAATACGCAAACTTTTCAGAGTAAGTTTTTGAACTCCCTTGCGGGGGAGTTGGGCAATGTTCTCATTGTGTATAGTTAAATATCGTTTTTGGACTGCTCGCTTTATGTATGAAGTGGAGCCCATAATAATTATAGAAAAACATGTCACCATAATTTTCTTTAAACTGGTAAACATCTTAGTTTTCATAGACAGTATAATGTTGGAATTCTGTCATCAGAGAATCAACTATTTTCACATCCCAATCATCAGATACAATGCCTGGTATGACTATATCGTTCATGGATAATTTTAACACATACAGCACTTGAATAATCTCAGTGGGACCATATATATCAAATATTACTTTGTCCCACACAATCCCATCAGGAATTGGTACTGCAGAGATGTTCACAAAAGACAAGTCTCTTCGAATCGTATGTGATGAAAAATGTGGTTTCAAAACCTCCTCCACCTGTTCAAACGCTGATCTCTCGGGAAGAAAATGACCATGTATTAACAAAAAAAAGGTAATGACAAAACCAATCCAAAGTAGGAAGGTTCGGACAGTCAAGGAAAGCCATACATAGTTCCATGGAAAAACTAAATATGTTTCTTTAAGCCAATGTATCAGCTTACGTGCACCTGACAGGTCAGGAGTCGAAGAGGCAAACGAGTCCGTTAGACCGTTGTTGTAGTCGGCAAAGTAACCAGAGGCAGTTCGTGCAAATGGCGTTGCGTGGTCAGTGGTGGAGTTGGTGTTTCCTGTGGTGGTACACTGTAGACAGCACCATCCGTCTGGCTTGTAGTCATAGTAACTTGATCAAATGTTTCTAAATTGCTTGTTGTTAGTGGCTAATACAAGATCATCATCCACCCTCCCCAAGCTCGGAGAGGTATCAGTGTTAGTATAAACAACTTGAAGCGGAACTTCTTCTCCAGTAGTGAGAGGGATTCCGGAACTACTGGACGTTCCTCTTGATCGGCTGTGTAGAATCAGCCACATGTTGTAACTTGACATTGTCAATAGAAACAAAGCGATTTTCTTTGGCACCTGGCAACGGGGGTAGAATAACAGTTCTGGTTCCGTGTATCCCCAACACAGGGACTGGTGCTCGATAAGAAGGGCCAAATTATTTTTTCACTGCGACCTTTTCACGCACAAGATCCCCAACCTTGGGAATCCAGCCGGTAGGTCTTACTGGCACATTCTTAATTCCTGTGGAGGCAGCACTGTTAGTAGAGTAATCTTCACGGAACTGCTGTAATTCCTGTAAAACAGTGACACGATCATTTATGTCAAAAGGTGTTTCATCCGCCTCCACACCAGGACCATGAAGATCTGGAACAAACATTTGTGTTACGAACAGGCACTCATATGAAGTACGACCCCCAAGGGACCTTCTAGGCAGGTTATTTAGTGCTCTCTGAACTCCATACAGGTGAGTTAGCCAACTACGACCCGTACCTAAGACTCTGGCTGTTAAGGATTGCTTTAAATCGTGGTTTAATCGCTCCACAACAGAATTTCCCTCGGATGAAATGGAGACGAATACTGGAGCTGGACCCCCAACGAAGCCATGGTGTCCCTGAATGCCCTTGAGGCAAAAGCAGGGCCGTGGTCCGAATGGAATGCCGCAACTGCATATGTACTGATAAAGACTCGCAAATCTTTAATAACAGTCCGAGCGTCAGCCGAGCGTTGTGGCCACACCCACACAAATCTGGAGCAGGAATCAACAGCGACTAATATATATTTGTATGCACTATCAGGTGTTAATGGACTGCAATGATCCAAGTACACACATTATAATGGTCTATTTGAGATTAAGAGGGGTGTCTGCGGCGGGCGCTTAGCAGCGGAAACTTTAATTTGTTGACAGACGTCACAACAAAGGACATACTGCTTAGTCTCTTTATAGAGACCGGGCCACCAATAACGGGCCTGCAAGAGTGCAATTGTAGCCACCACACCAGCATGTGCAGATGCCACCCCTTCATGCGCTGCTTTGATCAATTGAGGTCTTACCTCTTTATTGGGGATGTCGCATATGCCTACGCCTGGAATCTTAAACTCAGCGTTCAGCATACTTCCCATCAAGTATTGATATTTATTAGGAAATCCTTTAGGATATGGCATGCCATCAACCGTAGCTTTTATGGCAGCCATAATATCTGTGTCTGGTTTAGAACTTGAACGAGTCACTGCAGCTACAGTGACGACTGCCACTGCTGACTTTGCGGCTTCATCAGCCAAAGTATTTCCAGCAACGTGTATTCCAACGCACTGGTGTCCAAGTGTATGCAAAACATGGACTTTGGGTAGCGTCTCTTTTAGGACTGCTACCATCCCCCACAGGAGCCTGTGTTTTATGGTGTTGTCTTTTGAATCTCTGAACCCAATCAAACGCCAGTAATGCAGGTCATTAAAAGACTGGACGCAATAATATGAATCACAAACAATCAGTGTGAACTGTGTCGGATCCATATGTTCTAGTGCCATCAGTAGAGCTTTTTGCTCAGCCAATTGTGCTGTATAGTCCCCTAAGGTCTGTGTATAGGTATGTTGGGGACAGAATTTCTCCCCCTCCATATAGCCGCTCACAACTGCGCATGCAGCAGAATATTGATTTTAGTTCCAATCGCTGGTTGCACAGAGCCATCGGTGTACATGACTACATGATATTGATCAATAGGCAAGGTGTCAGCGGGAACTGGATATTCTACTTCATATTGTAGAAATTCTTGAGTTTGTAACTTTGGGTCGAAAATATAGTCTACGTCAGTGGCTGTTAAAGACGTAGCCCATTGTATCCATCTTGGATGAAGCGCTTTTGCGTTCGGGACGCTAGCTTTTGTAACAGCCTCTAGGGCTGGAATAGGAGAAACGACAATAATGCGTTTTCCTTGGGCAAGAGGTCTTTCGTTAATAACAGCCATCTGCACAGCAGTGAGAATTTTCTCCGTGGGTGCAAATCGTTGTTCAGCAGCTGAATACAAATGTGATTTGTATGCAATCAGGACTGTCTCACCTTCAATAAATGTGACATAAGTAAAACCGATGGCCCCAGCTATTACCCTGATGATCAAATGTGTCTTATTGTCCCGTGTGTGTAAATGTTTTGCTGCTAGCATATCTGCCTGTAACTTGCGAAGAGTAGGTGTATGTTCAATTGTCCAGAATTTGCTTGAAAAATCAGGACGTATTAACTCATATAACGGTTTTATGCGTGTAGCATAATCAGGAATTAATGTTCTGCCAAAATTTAGAAAGCCCAACAATGATTGAAGTTTTTTAATCGTATTTGGTGGTTGCAATTGTGCACATTTTTCTAAAACTTGTGGCGCTAGGCTCTTCCCTTCACTCGAAAGCTCATATCCCAGGAACAGGACGCTGAGGAAGGAAATTTTTTACTTTTTGAAGTTAAATTTGTAGCCGAGTTCGGCAAACCCTACAACAATGCGGGCTACCCGTCTTAAATGTTGTAGTAACTCGTCATCCGTGAGATATATATCGTCCACATATGACAATGCTTCAGGCTGCAAACAGTCCTGGGCTGTTCTTATACCCCTGAGGCAAATGACAGAATTTTTTCTGGGAGCCTAATGCGCTAAAGCTTGTTAATTCCCTGCTTTCAGGTGCTATATTCTGGCAGAAGAACCCATTCGAGATATCTAAAGTTGTTTTGTATTTTTTCCGCACTATTTTGCTCATTAGTGAAGGGCTATGTGAGTTTTGTATAGCATATGTACGTGTATGTCCGTTTAAATGTCTGTAGTTTAAGACTATTCTATATGAATGGTCCGGCTTAGCTACAGGGAATAAGGGGTTATTCATCGGTGTTCAATCACACCCTGGTATTCTAATTGTGTAAGTATCTCTCTCGCCGGTGCCCTTGCTTCATGTTTTATTGGATACTGCGGTTGTGGCTGAGGTTCACTTTTAATGGGAATGACATGGTATGGAGAGTCCCTATCCCACCCTACGTGATTTCTATATAACGCAGGTGCTTGTGCTAGGTCCCATTCTATAGAATAGGACTCAGTGAGTTCCTCTGGAACAAGGGGCGAGAAGGAAGGTTTAATAACCTCTTCTCCATATGGGCAGGTGCGGACAAAATCAGGCGGCCAATCTTGTTCGGCCAATAAAATGTCATATATTTTAACTACACGGTCCCAAAAGATTGAGTGTATAGTGCGTTCAATGTCTCCTTCCAGTTGTAGAGTTACTTTATACACCCTATTGGGTTCGGAGACACGCATGTCCACTGTTTCTACTTGTATAAAGTCATCAGTTGCTTTCACCTCCAGATGCTCTAGAAGATTCCGGCGATCTATTGTGACCTCTGCCGCGCTGCCTAGCAGAGCTAGAGCCCAGTTCTTGTTCTTCAAGAGAACCCTCTTCCTGAGTGGCATGTCTAACTGAGACAGCTGCCACTTTTTTCTTTTTAAATTGTTGTTTTTGTTGTACAGGTTTCTCTTCCTTCTTAACAGAAACCTCCGAAGAGCGTTCTGATTCCTGTCTCGGTTTCACGTACTCTGTTCTCTGCTCTGATCGCCCACCTCTCTCATTTCTCTTTTCCGATGAGTCCTGAAAGGAACGTGATTGGCGTGTATCAGTATATTGATATCTATCAGGCGTTTTTATATGCTCTCTATTCCTGAGATTATATCTATTCTGTGGGGTCTCCACTCATGGAGAGTCTCCCCTTTCTTTTTTAGGTGTTTGTTGTTTTTACTCCCAGCGTTTCTTATTTCCCTCAGGTTGATGTTTAGTATTATCTTTAATAATTTTACCCTGAAATTGGGGTTTTTGTGGTCTAGCCCCAAGGCTATCTCGACCAATACTTGAATATGTTTCCGCTATTATTTTAGGCAGCTCTCGCTCCTGATCCTGTTGCGGAACGTCACGGAGCCGCATGCGTACTGCGAGTGCAACTGCTTCCCCTTTAAGGTTACTGAGGATGATGACAACTCGCCGTCGTCCCCCGCATCCGAAGAAAGACCTCCGGCGGCAGATCCTTCTCATACCTCGCCACCAAAACCTGGAACACCCTCCCCACCAACCTGCGACAGACTCAAGACCTACTCACCTTCAGAAGACTCCTCAAGACCTGGCTCTTCGACCAGTAACAACAGCTCCCCCCCCCCAGCGCCTTGAAACCCTCACGGGTACGTAGTGCGCTTTATAAATCCAATGATTGATTGATGATTGAAGAAACTGTGGCAAAATTGCCCATAAGTTGCATCCCTAAATCTAGGGCCCGATCAGCCCCGTATTCATCTTGAATTTGCTTAAGCACATCCGGTAGGTTAGCTAGTGTTGGTGTACCGTGTGCCGTTGTATAGAGCGCGGCAAATACAGTGCCCCATGTGTTACAGTTTTCAACTGTAGGGACCATCCCAAAGGGCAAGCACATAGCTAATATTCTATGTTTATCCTGAGGTCCCGTATGGGGAAATACTGCCTCCAGAGTATTAATTTTTTGTGCTAGCCAAAACGGAGTCTCCTCTCGTTTGACCAGGACTTTACCCATAATAGAATGTACAGTCACTGGATTTATACCTGGTGTTACTGCATGTGGTTGTGCTGGAGCAGCACGCGCTGGGTTTGTATTTAAAGTCTGCATCACAAATTGTACTAATCGTCTGTATATTGCTGTTAACTCAATGTATAAACGTCGAACCTCAGCTACTGCCATATTTGCAACTGCAGGATGTGGTGTATATGTGGCAATAAAGGCCAGTTAGGACCGTCATTACTTAGTGGACCCAACCTTACTGGTAATATTGTATGGGGTAGGGCGCCATCAAGCCAATTATTATGTTCTTGATAAGATAGAGGTATCTCTAAATATGCGCACGCCCTGTATTGCCCAGGCGCGTTCGCAACTGTATATGTATGAAATGTATTTGTGTTCCCATCAACTGCTGGAAATGTGACCCAAGAATAAAAAAGTTCTGTTTTATAAGCTGCGTGGGCGTCCACCACAAACGTGACTGGACCACCCTCGGCCGTAAGGCCATGTGCTAGGAAATGTGCTGTGAGAGGTTGTATCATGTTAAGAGCTATTTGTACAACCTGGGGATTCGCCATCATAGAAACACTAAGAGTTCAGAGAAGGCACACCAAGATGTTTTTTTTTACTTTTAAGGTTCAAGCTTGAACAACCACCAACTGAAAATAGGATTACCTATACGGCGGTGGTGGAAATCCTCAGTACCACGGACGTCTCAGTATACGGAACAGAGGGGTCATTATATAAAAATGAGACCGAAATATGCCGGTGGACCTGAAAAATAGAGCCTGACCAAACGTTGGCGGCGCCATGTCGCGTAGGCTCTCATTATCCTAATGAGACTACTGGATTTTTAGCAACAAGATCGTCCACAATGTGGGGGACTGAGTCTAACCCACAGTAGATGACGCTTGTCACTCCAAATCCGGGTTTTGCTCCGGCTAACTAGCAGTGCCTCATCTCTCCCAAATGGTAGAGACAATTGGGCAGCCGAGCGCATGACATCTTAATACTTCTCAGGGAATTCGTGGTCACTCAGGTCACAACCGGTTCTCTCATACACAGTGCGGTCTCATATATAAATGACAATAAAAGCAGTATAAGCTTTAAAGATTGGTTTAATAAAACGTCTGCATTTTAGATAGCAAAGCGTGAGCTGCAATAACCAGAACTACACAACACAGTAATATTAAAATAGTGATAATGAGAGTGAAGCACAAGAACAAAGCTATCATAGTGCCGCTAGTTTATTCTCTCTCTAAGTTATATTATACGAGCACAGCATCTTAAGCTCTAAGCCTGCCTTTCAGGTTCCCCCGGGAGGACATCGACCCTCATACCTGAGCAAAGGCCTGTAATCTGCAGCAGCATCTGCAACGGGGCATTCAGCATTCAGTTGTGGGTCCCTGGCTGGAATCTCCCTCTTGACGTGTACTAGGACTAGAAGGTGTTTTTATAACTAACACGCAGATGTTCTAAGAAAATGTCCCTACGTAAGGATGTGTATTTTCTACGAATGCTGAAGACTAAACTTCTACCACGTTTACCGGCAATGTACCAGACTGTAGCCTTGACTGAAGCACAGGGCGATCAAGAATGCATTATTTGAGAACACAGTGCTGAACTGAGCTAAACAGTGTGATAGAAGAAATTAAAATAAGACCACGAAAACTGGTTATTGTCAAATAACAGTGCGAAGCTGAATACAATATATCTAGGGCAAAGTGCACAGCGGCCTAGTATATTAAACTAACGTGCATGAAGCTATATTAAAAATGGCTACACTACAACAGAATGGCTTTAATGTGAGAGCACTGAGATTATCAGATTTTGAATGTCAAAGGCCTTCTACTGTTGTTCTGCCTACAAGAACTCTGCCTCTTTTCTAATTAAATCTTGTGATGACTCCATTTTTCCACACAAAATTATTGACACATTGCAATACTATTCCAGATTGAATATGGTGCGAGCCTTGTTTGCCGTTAGCCTCAAGGAGGTCCCAGTACCAACTCGCCATGCTAGTGCTCTCCAACCTGCTTTCCCAGGTTCCTTCCTCCTCCTCCATCCCCACATGTGATCCCCACCATGAGTGCAACTAATAACATTTAAATATCAAAATCATACACCCAGTAAGTGTTGTCATTTTGGCCCAGGCGCGCGGCAGGGGGTAGGTTTTCCCGATGAACCGAGGACAAAACCAATTTGTTCTCCTTGGTTGATGCTAGCGCAGACCTAGGGAGCCCAATCTCTAACATGGGATGGGCGACTGTACTGACCAATTGACTTAGACATATTCTGTCTTCTACACTGTAAGTGACTTGATGTGCACTTGATTTATTATTGACACATAGGAGAAGTAGTTTAATAATCAATAGTTTTTTTGTGTGGGTCCTGAAGAAGCGTCACTGGATCACTTTGTGACCAACCACAGACGCGAAACATGTTGACCATGCAGGATTAGGCGAACTACCTTCCCTGAAGCATAGAGTGTGACGGTACATTATTTCCAGTAACACTCTTATATTTATTGTTTTTAATCTTGGCCTGAACCCAATTTCTATCACATTAAAATAATGGCTCAGGTTCAGAGCTAATTTTAAGAATTTTCTGTCGTATTCTACACTCTCCTTTCCTTATTCAGTTTTGTTCCCAGACCCTCGTTGCTAGCGAATTTACAATGGTTGAGTGCCACCCAGAATGCTGGGGGGCCCGCCAGGCATTGCAGCACCAGTCTGGCGAGGAGTGAGCTCGATGATGATACCTGTCACCCTAGTGGGTGCTTGAGGGCCCTCCTAAGAATACTCAGTATAGATTCGCCAATTTCTTATTTGATCAGTTTTCTTGTTTCCCTCTCTCTTATGGAACAGTGCACCCCTTTTTCGATATTACAGGTCATTTTGGCCCATCCAGTTAATCTTATCACATCTCGCAGATCTCTTCAATAACTCAAACATGTATGATTCATTCAAAGGCTGACTCAATGCAGTGTTCAAACATTCTAGTGTCCCAGGGGAATTCCAAACTGTGCAAAAGTCAAATAATATGGAATATGGAGAACTCTCCTAACACTCATCCAGGTCTTTAGGGCTGCAACACGCACTTTCAGTCTGACTCGCTTAAAATATTTAGAATCCCTAACTTTATACAAGAAGTGATGGCATCCTATACCTTCTAGCATGGTTGTATATAGTATGCCCTTCAGTGAATTATCTGGGTCATTTGCTAACAAGAGGATATTTTTGAGCTGAAAAGCATGGTAATGAATCTGAACATTGGGCAAGGCAACCCTCCCGCCAACAACTTTCTGCTAAGTTTTTTCCAGGAAAGTCTGATACCCTTGGATGCCCAAATAAAACTGCTGACTCTGTCCTGGATCTTATTTCTATACTTTTTTGAAGAGGTGAGGGCTATAGTATCAAATATAAGTGAAAATTTAGGTAAGATAATAATTTACACCTGGTTCACTCCCTCATAAATTGGAAGGTGGGTGCATTTTTGCAGCACCTTGTTAATATTAAGGTATGAACGATTTGGATCCCAAGAGATCTCATTCAATTCTTGGCATGATGGATAACGCTCTTCTTCACCCATGCCATTATCTCAGTTTTACCTTCATTTAAATTATACCCTGAGATCTCACCAAACCCTGCTGCAGACTTTATAACCTTGGATATTGAAGAAATAAGGTTGCTGGTATATTGCAGCATGTTGTCTGCATACAAGGCCAATTTAAATTCAAACCCAGTCACACAAAATGGAATAATAAAGGGATCTGACCTAATCTGTTGCACAGAGGTCTCTATATGAAGGTGCATAAAAGTGGAAAGAGAGGGCATCCTCACCTAGTACCTCTTGCTATACTAAAGCTCTCTGACAATACCTAATTTACTAGAACCCTTGCGGTGGGTGATTGATATAAACTCTGGATAGTTCTGACCATCTTATGGGTAAATCGGAATTTTGCAAGGATTTCACAAAGGTAGCCCAAATTGACCCTATCACATGCCTTTGTGGCATTTAGGGCAGCCACCATCAGTGGAACCTGTTGGGAGACAACTATATCTATAGTGCCAATCAAAAGATGAGTCAACGCATTTAAATGATTTAAAAGCCGTCCAGGAGTAAACCCCTGCTGGTCTGGATGTATGTTTGCTCTAATTACTCCTGCTATTCTGCTGTCCAGTATACCTTCAAAATTCTTATAATCCAAATTTTCTAGAGATACTGGCCTGTAGGATTCAGCACTGGTGGAATCTTTTGCTAGTTTCAGGATCAACACAATTGTGGCCCTTGGCCCAAAGGGTGGGGCCTTTTCCCCGAATGGTATATTTTATTAAACAATGCCTTCAATGGTTGCACCAGGACTGCTCTCAAGGTTTTATATAATTTGGCTTGAATCCCACTGGGTCCGGTTAACTCAGCGCCTTTTTAGTTCATATTATGATTTTGCACTTCTTCAGAGATCTCCTTGTTTAAGGCATTAACCTGTGCTTAGTGAGTACTGGGAGATCCTTGTCTATTAGCCAGTTTTTTTATTCTCTCACTGTCTGAATGTACATCTTCTCTGAATAATCTACTAATAAATCTTAAGATTTCACCTTTTATCCCTTTATTGGTACCAAGAACCTTACCGTGTCTACTTCAACTAGTGTGCTGATAGGATTTCTAGTTCTATCCGTTTTAATCCATTTGAATTTTTCATGATAGAAAAGAGCTGTAAGTTCTCCACTTATCTTTTATTTTCTTTACTAGGCTGCCTTGATATGCTGCTTGAGCCCTCTCTAGTTCATGTCAGAGATCTCCCAGTTTAGACGGATCATTTATTGTGGCATTTTGCAATTCTGCCTTCCTCCTCATAATTTTATCTTGAAGACCTTTTTCCTTCCCCCAATTCTCCTGATTCCGCCTAGCTGATAATTTCATTATTACTCCCCTTATGAATGCATCCTATTTCCTGGACTGACTTGCTGTTCCCTTACTTAATATAAAGAAACTTTCCATTTGATTCGCCAGCTCTATTCACAGGGCATCATCTATGAGTAACGTCCTATTCATGTCTATCTTTTCATGTGCAGTGTTAGAAATGGGGTCTTTGGTTGACAGTCAGGTTACCCCCTGTTTAAGCAAGGACCCTCACTCTAGTCAGGGTAAAAGAGAATCACCCTCAGCTAACCCCTGCTTACCCCCTTGGTAGCTTGGCAGAGCAGTAGGCTTAACTTCAGAGTGCTAGGTGTAAAGTACTTGTAACAACACACACAGTAACTTAATGAAAACACTACAAAATGACACAACACCAGTTTAGAAAAATAGGAAATATTTATCTAAACAAAACAAGACCAAAACGACAAAAATCCGACATACACAAATCAAGTCATGATTTTTTAAAGATTAAACTCAAAAATAGCACTTAGAAACACAAAATGCTTCGATGAGGTGTTAACACGGCGTCGTGACGGAGTCGTTCCCAACAAGCTGACACCAGCGGCACCGGACACGGAGTCGCGTAGACCCCCAAGTACAGTACCTTTGGTGAAGAGTGAAAACAAGCCGATGCGTGAAGTCGGGGATGGCAGCGTCTGTGCGAAACGTTGAATCCGCGTACTTCGAGCGGCGTCGGTCACGATGTGGTGCGGCGACTTCCACGGAGTCGCGGACTTCAGTGGGGTTGCAGCGGCGTTGGGCCTGCGAAGGTCGTCGCGTTCCAGCGAAGGTCACGGTGTCGGTTGCAGGCGGCGTCACCGGATTCAGTCGTCCGAAGTCGATTTCCTTGGATTTCCACCAGCTTTCCTTTCAAGGACTGGATAGGGCACCATTTGTCAGAGCAGGAATCTCTCCAGAGACTCCAGGTGCTGGCAGAAAGAAGTCTTTGCTGTCCCTGAGACTTCAAACAACAGGAGGCAAGCTCTAAATCAAGCCCTTGGAGATTTCTTCACAAGATGGAAGGCACACAAAGTCCAGTCTTTGCCCTCTTACTCTGGTAGAAGCAGCAACTGCAGGATAGCTCCACAAAGCACAGTCACAGGCAGGGCAGCACTTCTCCTCAGCTCTTCTCCAGGCAGAGGTTCCTCTTGATGTCCAGAAGTGATGTAAAGTCTGTGGTTTTGACAGGCACAGCCCTTTCAGGTGTAAGTGACCACTCCTCCCCTCCCTCCAAGCACAGATGGCTCATCAGGAAATGCAGACTACACCCCAGCTCCTTTTGTGTCACTGTCTAGTGTGAGGTGCAACCAGCCCAACTGTCAAACTGACCAAGACAGGGAATCCACAAACAGGCAGAGTCACAGAAATGGTATAAGCAAGAAAATGCTCACTTTCTAAAAGTTGCATTTTCAAACACACAATCTTAAAATCAACTTTACTAAAAGATGTATTTTTAAATTGTGAGCTCAGAGACCTCAAACTCCACATGTCCATCCGCTCCCAAAGGGAATCTACACTTTAAGCAGATTTAAAAGTAGCCCTCATGTTAACCTATGAGAGAGACAGGCCTTGCAACAGTGAAAAACGAATTTAGCAATATTTAACTGTCAGGACACATAAAACACATTAATATATGTCCCACCTTAACCATACACTGCACCCTGCCCTTCGGGCTACCTAGGGCCTACCTTAGGGATGCCTTACATGTAAGAAAAGGGAAGGTTTGGGCCTGGCAAGTGGGTACACTTGCCAAGTCGAATTTATAGTTAAAACTGCACACACAGACACTGCAGTGGCAGGTCTGAGACATGATTACAGAGCTACTTATGTGGGTGGCACAATCAGTGCTGCAGGCCCACTAGCAGCATTTGAATTATAGGCCCTGGGCACCTCTAGTGCACTGTACTAGGGACTTAATAATAAATCAACTATGCCAATCATGGATAAGCCAATTACATACACATTTTGTAAAGGAGCACTTGCACTTTAGCACGGGTTAGCTGTGGTAAAGTGCCCAGACGAACAAAAACAGTAAAATCAGAGTCCAGCACACCTGGGGAACAGAGGCAAAAAGTAAAGGGAAACCACGCCAAGGATGAAAAGTCTAACACGCAGCTTCACAGGTAGACACAACTTTAAATAAACCAAAGAGTGATCAGAAAATAGGGCAGGACAGTGTGTCACCAGCTCAACAAAATGATTTAACCACTTGTGTGCTGAGGATGTAACAGTTCTGTCCTCAGCCACGGTGGGCATGCACATGCAAAGGAAATCCCTCTGGTGTCGGCATTTTCCTTTTGATATTTTCAGCCTTGGTTGCTGGAGAAGAGGTTGCCCAGCAACCAAGGCTAAAAAGATCCTTACCCTGTAAGCACCAACGTCATTACAGGGAAAATGAAAGTAAAATGCTCCAGAGTGGAGCGGGGTTGAAGCCCACTAGACTCCAGGGACTATACTATTTTTTAAAATAAGAGGGCTGGGGGCTGCCCACCATGGGCATGACCATGCCCTCACCCCAAATAAATAGGGACACAGTCCTTTTGCCTCCTGGGGGTAGATGGAGGTAATTACCCCTGAATAACCCTATGGGGGCCAGCCAGCCAAATAGATGCCAGGGGGGGGAAACAGAGTAGTGGAGGCTGCCCACCACCATGGGCATGGTTATACCCCCACCCCAATTGAAGGGGGCAACAATCTTTCTGCTTCCCCTGCAGACTAAAGCACCTCATCCCAATGGCAAGTAAGAGGACTTTTAGGTGTTGATTTTACATATGGGCCAGGTGAGCTTGGCTAACTCCCAAGATCGTCACACTTGCAATGGTGAAAAGCTGAATTTTTTGGGCTTGAGTAGGCTGCCACCTGGAAAAGCCTACCAGACCAAGACACTTCTGAAAACTATACATCTGGGGGAGTCCAGAATGGTGTGCCTCACGTGCCCTGCAAACCTCCAATTTTGCCTGAGGTCATGCATTTATCCTACAATTCTGTGATATAAACTTCTGGCATCCACAGAAATCCACAACATTCCTACCACTCAGCATTGCCCCATCTGTACTGATAAAAACTCTGCCCCTCAGGGCCTAGTGCCAGTGACAGGAACGGATCCAACCGTGGTCAAAAGGAGCCTCCATGCAAAGGCTCCCATTGTCCTCGGTTTGATCCATTCCTGTTGCAGCACTAGGCCCAGCTACACAAGTGGGAAAGCGTTTTTTTATTGGCACAAGAGGGGCAATGCTGGGTGGTAGGAATTTTGTGGATTCCTGCAGCTTCCAGAACTTTCCATTACAGAAATGTGAGGACAATGTGCTTTTTAGTCAAAGTTGGAGGTTTGCAAGGGATTCTGGGTAAAGAAAATGTGGTGAGAGTCACGCAAGTCATCCCACTCTGGACAACCCCTAGGTGTCTGTTTTTTAAAAACATACAGGTTGGCTAGGTTTCCCTAGGTGCCAGCTGAGCTAGGGTCCAAAATCTAGAGCTCCCCACATTGGAAAAAGGTCAGTTTTCGGCGCTGCATCCGTGTAGCATTTTGGGCTGTTTCCTGTTGCAGGTACTAGGTCTACCCACAAAAGTGAGGTAACATTTTTATCGGGACACTTGTAGGAGCATAAAATAGTAGAACATTTGTTATTACCAATTGTATTTTGCTTTATTTGTGCCTTTCAAATGTAAGCCAGTGTATAAGAAAGATTACATTTTGAGAAATATCCTCCAAATCATGCGCTGGAATGAGTACCCACAAATTCAGAGATGTAGAATTCACCACTGCTCCTAAACTCTATATCTTGTGCCCATTTTACAAATACATAAGTTTCCTTGATATCCATTTTTCACTCTGCCTATTTTTCTATAAGAGTTGGTCTAAACTATGTAGTCAACAAAAACCCATTGTATGGTGCTGCTCAGTTATTTCCTCTGTGTGCCTTGGGTTCTTCGAGAACCTAGAGGCCCTATATCTCCCAACAACCAGAAGGGTCTAGAAGACATAATGGTATATTGCTTTTGTCAATTGACCTTGTGACAAAATGTTACAGATGAAAATGTTGTCACAAACGCCCTTTTTTCCTACGCATTTTTGATATTTTTGTAGTTCAACAGTTATTTTCCTTGGGAAAACCTTGAAGGACCTATACCTGTGACACCTTGTTGAAATTGGACTTTTGTCTACTTTACAGAAATCTATTGCTTTTCTGGATCACCCATGGGTTTCACACTGGTTTCCATCACAAACTGGAAGTAGTTTGAGAGCACACAAAATAGGGAAAATGGGGAAATTCGTGCGTTTGAGGCCCTCTTCCACCCACAGGCTCCCACCTGCACCTCATCCCTGGTGGCCCAGTGTTGAGCTTCTGTCTTTTCTGTCTGTGTTTTTCCTGCTTTTTTGCTTGCCTTTTAGTACTTTTTCTTTTTTTCACTTTTTGCCTTATTTTGCATTATTGCCTCTTCTCCTCTCTGCAACATCACGCCCCTGCCACTGCTTCGTCCCTGTGGCCACGCCCCCTCTCAGCGCCACTTTCCTGCCTCCCAGCTGACCAGCCCCTCCCACCTTCCTGCCCTACTCAATGCTGGCCGCTGCGCGGTGACAGAGTGACTACACTGTCCCTTGGTCAGCGTCTTTAGCTCCCCACCTCGCAGCTTCACCTATCTGCTGCCGCCCCTCGCGCTCCTCTGCATCCAAGCTTGGCACGTTCGAGGCCCTCCTCCACCTGCAAGCTCCCGCCTGCTCTTCATCCCTGGTAGCAAAGTGATGAGCTTCTGCCTTTTGTTTCTCTGTTTTTCCTGCCTTTTTGCTTTCCTTTGTGTACTTTTCCTTTTTTCACTTTTTGCCTTATTGCCTCTTTCCCCTCTCTGACACTTTCCTTGCTCCTCTCCACTCCCTGCTTTGCTCCTGCTGCCCCACCCCCATCTCAGTGCCTATTTTCTGCTTTCCAGATGACCAGCCCCTCCAACCTCCCTGTCCTTCTTATTGGTGGCCGCTGTGCAGTGGGCGTGCCAAAGGCAAGCCCATCTGCACCCATCCACGCATGGACCGCACCCAGCGCCACAGATCCTGGTCTTCATCGCTACAACGCCAGCACTGTCAACGCCCTCAACACCGGACGATCCACCGAAAGCCACATTGCGCTGCCCAAAAACCTCAAGGCCCGTTCACCTGCCGCAACTGCTCCTTCTCCTACCTCCGCACACTGGACCCTCCCACCACATGCCCACACAGTACTGGATCCGACCACCTCAGCTGCATCTTTCTCAACACCTGCTCCCGCATGAAATACGCAAAAGAGATCTGGGACCTGCCCGACTCCATCACTCTAGACCCAGACGTCGCCTTCTTCACAGAAATCTGGGTGACCCCCGCCTCAGCCCCGGACATCGCCACCGCCATTCCCGACGGCTTCAAAATCTACACAACGACTGCATCAACCGTCCAGGAGGAGGCATCACCATTGTCCAAAGAAACAACCTCCATCTCACTACCAGTTACGACGACCACTCCCCCAGCATGGAGCACCTCCACTTCCAGATCCAGACCAACCCAAACACCACCCTCTGCGGCACCCTCATCTACAGACCCCTCAGATCTCGCCCCCCTTTGGCATATCCATAGTCAACTTAATTGCACACCACACTCTCACCTCAACGGACTACACCCTCCTCGGCGATCTCAATTTCCACCTGGAAAAACGCAATGACCACAACACATCTTCCCTACTGGAGAACCTCACCGCCCTGGGACTCCAACAACTGGTCACTTCACCAATCAACTCAGCAGGACACACACTCGACCCCATCTTCTCCACCAGCAACGACATCCACGTCAGCCATACCTCAGAACTGCACTGGAATGATCACCACTGTGTTCACATCTCCTTCACCAAACACACCGAACACCTCCACGCCCACTGCCACCCACGAAGGAGCTGGAACAAGGTCTCCGAAGACCAACTCGTCACCACCCTCCACCAAATACCACTGCTGGCATCCACAGATGCCAACACATTAGCACGCAACCTCCACCAATAGATCTTTGACTGCACCAACATTCTGGCCCCTCAAGAAACCCTCTGACAAGCAACCAGGCAAGAAAGCCAGCTGGTTTTCCCCCAACCTCCAAGAGTCTGAGCGCACCTGTAGACGGCTCCAGAAAAGATGGAGGAGCAGCAAAGACCCCGGCGACCAACGCAGCCTTCAAAACCGCCATCACCACACACCACCACCTCATCAGAATCACAAAGAGAATGGCCATTCAGGAATGCATCAACGTCAATGCACACAACAGCAAAGAACTCTTCGCCCTGATCAAAGAATTCACCAAACCCAGCACGGACTCCACAGACATTCCCCTTCCTAGGGCCTCTGGGACAACCTCGCCAGCTTCTTCCACCGCCATATATTAGACATCTATGCCAGCTTTTCCACCCAGGACCCTCCCACCCCGCCCCCAACCACCACACCCAAAGGACCCAGTTCCCAGCCAACCCTGCATGACTGGACCACTCTCTCCACTGAAGACATCCAGAGACCATGAAAAACATCCACTCCTTGCGCCCATGCCCCCACCACATCTTCAACCGAGCCAGCACCACCATTGCCCCCAAACTATGCTGCACCATCAAGTGCTTCTTCAAGTCTGCCACATTCCCAGATGACAGGAAGCACATAGAAATCAACCCACTGCTGAAGAAACCCTCTGCTGACCCGACGGACCTCAAGAACTTCAGACCCATCTCGCTGCTTCAGAAGCAACCACAGCATTGAGACCGCAGTCCTTGCACCAACAGGCGACATCCGCACTCTCCTTCACCGAGGCGAAACCACAGCCCTCATCCTTCTGGACCTCTCTGCCATCTTTGACACCGTCTCCCCCCACACCCTCTGCACTAGACTGCACGATGCCTGCATCTGCAGCAAAGCCTTAGAGTGGGTCTGCTAATTCCTCACTGGCCAAACCCAGAGAGTCAGGCTCCCACTGTTCTTCTCACAACCAACAGAGATCAACTGTGGAGTTCCTCAGGGCTCCTCTCTGAACCCCACCCTGTTTAACATCTACTTGGCCCGCCCACTAACATCATCAGAAACCATAGACTCAACATCGTCCCAACTAATCTTCTCCCTCACCGACAAACCTACAACCACAAAAAGCAACTTCCACAATGGAATGAAGGCAAAAAATGTTACTGCCATTAGAAACCCCACAAGGATACTTCTTTACTCCATTCCTTCATTCTTTTCATTGAATCCTGTATGACTGTTTTCAGGAGAGATAGTATCCTCCTTTACCTTTTTAGTCTCCTTTCCTTCATTCATCTCCCTCCAAACTAGTTTGTTTCAGAAGCCACAGAGAGAATATGGAAGACATCTATGGTCATCTCTACTAGGCTGTCATCTTCCCATTACACTTCCAGGTTGTTCCTTTCTAGGCCCCTCACTTCTCAGTGCTGTAGGGTCTGAGGAATGATACACGGTAGGCTATATGTTAGAGACCTGACAGGTCTCACGTAGAGCCCTGTCAGTTCTCTTCTACTGTGACTTCTGCTGCTTCCAATGGTGTTAGAAAAAGTCCTATAGGTCACAGTTGCTGCCTATCGTGACTACTGAATGGACAGTACTAGTACTACTCAGTACGTTGTTATACTTTAACCGAACAGTAGCAGCATGTGTCAGAAGCAAGAAAATGTAAGGAGGCAGACAGCAACTGCACCTCTTAGTTTCAAACAGTTATAAACAGAGCCTGTTATAGTAAAGGTATCTGTTCATTTTCATTGTGTAATAACAGTCAAGGTTCTTACCAGTGGTAACTGACCCTCCTTCATCCCCTTTAGCACCTAAAAAGAATAACAGCACAGAATCAGTTCCGGAAAATAAAATGTGAAAAGCCAAGTCAGCTATTCAAAGGAGGACATATTATCTTTCATTCCACTCAGACTCATTAGCATGGTAAAACATCCACTCATATTTCTGAGAATTGGACAGTACTATTCTAGATTCTTTAGCAAACTCCAATATGATCACAAGCTCATTAGTACTGAAAAAACACCCATTAAATGATGAGCATCATCAATTATCACAACACTAAGATGGACTACGGAGGTCAGAACTATCAAACAATAACAACTAAGGGCCTCATTATGAGTCTGTCAGTCTTCAGAACACCAGATTCGCAGTGGCAGTCGAACTGCCGTGGCTTTGACAGTCCGACCGCCAAATTACGACTTTGGCAGTTGGACCACCAAAGGAACACTGTCCCCGCCAGGAACATGGTTCCCGGCGGTTGTCGGGCTTGTAATCAGCCATGGCGGCACTGAACTCAGCACTGTCGTGCTGATTACAACCCCTCTTTCCATTAGCCTTTTCATAGCGGGGACCCCGCCATGAAAAGGCTGATGGAAAGGTAGTGCAAGTGGTCACAGGAGGGCCCTTGCACTACCCACAACCTAGTCATGGGCAGTGCAGGCCCCCCTGCTCAGCACCACCAGAATGCGCACTGTATGCCATGCAGACAGTACGCATTCCCATGGTGCTGGTCGGCCCCCTCTGTGCTATGAGATAGCACCCGGCTCCTTTAAGGGAGCTGAGTGCTATCTCGTAGCACTGTTCCCCCTGGACTGTCCAGCGGGAACGCTCTAGTACAATGTTCCCTTCAGTCAGACCAGAAGGAAAATCGTAATAAGGTGGAGGGGTGGACTCCACTGCCATGGTGGTGGCGTCCTCCCTGCAAGTTTGGCGGTCCCACGTTGGGTCCGCCAAACTCGTAATGACCCCTTAAATAGAATTAGCAAAAACTAGTCATCAATCACACAAGACGACAAATTCAACTGAGGAACACAGGTAGAAAATATTTAATTAGCTAAAAGACATCCACTCTAGAGTATGACACAAAGGTCATGGTAATCAACAGCAGGATGGAACCCCCCCTTCCAGTCACATAGAGCAAGACATAGGCACATCTCTTACCAGAGGTAACAAGGTAAAACAAACCTGGGTCTAAGGTTTGACCCAGCCTTCTACATCTAACAGTAAACCACGGCTATAACAAAAATCTCTAACATTCAGCTAATGATGGTGAGCAGGTTTAAAATCAATCAAATCAAATCAGGGTTTATAAAGTGCAACTACTCACCCGTAAGGGTCTCAAGGCGCTAAGGGAGTTTGCCCTCTGAGCTTCAGTTGAAGACCCATGTTTTAAGGTCCTTCCTGAATTGAGGTAGTGATAGTGACTACCTGAGGTGCAGGGGCAGGGTATTCCAGCTCTTTGCCGCAAGGTAGGAGAAGGATCTTCCACCAGCCGAGGTCTTCCATATGCTGGGTACAGTGGCTAGTGCTTGTTGAGCGGAGTGGAGAGGTCTGGTGAAGGAATAGAAGGTGATGTGGTGGTTGAGATAGGTGGGTCCTAGGTCGTGGAGGGCCTTGTAAGCACGGATGAGGAGCTTGAAGTTCATTCTTATCTCAGCAGGAAGCCAGTGGAGGTCTCTTAGATGAATGAAGATATGTTTGCGGCGGGGAATGTCCAGGATGAGTCTGGCAGAGACATTTTGGATGTGCTGTGGTTTCTTCAGGTTCTTCTGGGTGGTACCAGCATAGCGGGTGTTTCCATAGTCAAGTCTGCTGGTAACCAGGGCATGGGGTACGGTTTTGCAGCAGTCCTTTGGGATCCATTTGCAGATCTTCCGGAGAAGTCTCAGAGTGTGTGAAAGCAGGAGGATGCAACTGAGTTGACTTGGTGGGACATGGTGTGCAATGTGACCAGGATGAAGCTGAGGTTGCATGCGTTGGGGTGGGGATGGGGGGTGCCGAGGGTCGATGGCCACCAGAAGTCATGTGGATGGTCCGAGGATGAGGATCTCAGTCTTGTCAGACTTCAGCTTCAGGCAGCTGTCCTTCATCCAGGCGGCAACAGCTTCCAATCCCGTTGTGGAAATTCTTCTTGATAGTAGTGGGGTTTTCGGTCAGTGAGATGATCAGCTGGGTATCGTCGGCACAGGAGACGATGTTCAGCCCGTGGTTCCTGATGATGGATGTGAGCGGGGCAATGTAGATGTTGAAGAGTGTGGGGCTCAGGGAGGAGCCCTGAGGAACTCCAGAGAAACAAATGAATCCAAGCCTCAAGAGCTCTACTGGTGTTGCTGAAATAAACTTTACAGAAGGGCATCACATAAAGAGCTACTTCAAAGGGTCAGAGACCAAGCAACCAGTTTATGCCTGGAATGGAAGAAGATGGATCGCATCAATCCCGTCTTAAAAAAACAGCAATGCCTTCTGGTAGGATAAACGATGAAGTTCAGACTCATATGTATAACCTACAGAACCTTTGAGGAAGGGGTTCTCCCAATGCGTGGAAACTAGTGGTAAATATTAGTGATAAGGAAATGCTATACTAATGGCCCAAGCTCACTTGAAGCATAAAAATAAATCAATAAAAGTGTTGGAACTTCCATGAGAATTACTCCAAACCATAAAGTCCTAAAATCACACATGTAAGGACGTACGTCATATTGCTGTGTGTCCTCATTTTTTTTGTGCTGGACCTCTGTCATAGTCATGGGAGTCAATTCACTAAGATGCCAGCGGTAGTGGAATTGACATCACACGCTTTTAACCTTTACTGTGACCCATACACGTGCATGCTTACACATACACACACTCTCACACACACTCTCTCACATAAACACACTCTCACCCACAAGCATGCATGCAACATACATTTAAAATTTACCTTCGCTGCCAGCTAGTGTCATATTTAAAGTAACTGTACTCAATGTTTTACACTAATAGTGAATAATATTACTGACGATTTGTGAACTAAAGAAATGGACAAATAAATCTGAAAAGTGCAGCCTCAACCGTCGTCCATTAGGACGAGTTGCCCCTGTGCTCTAGGCACTGTTGTTTCACCATCTTTGAGGCCAGGAGTCGCAAAGGCAGTGACAGGGGTCACAAGGGGCATGCCAGGGGTTGCAATTGCAATCCCTGGTGCCCCCTAAATGATTCCATGGTCGTAGCTGCAGCTTGCCACACTGACATAGATGTGTGCGCTGTTAAAAGGATAAACATTTTTATTTTCAAATGCCCACACTGCCAGGCAACAGTCCTAGCCTCTGTGCCTTTCTAAAGTTATTTAAGCATAGTAATCAATGGAGGTGGGAATTTAAATTTTCCAAGAATAAAATAAAGCGCCTGCCAATTTATGAGATCAAACACTTTTTCAGCGTCTATCATTAAAATTGCTACCTTTTCACGATTAACTGTGAAATAATCAATAGCTTGAATCAAAAAATTAATATAGGCGCCCATCAACCTGTTGGACGAAAAAACTAAGGGATTTTGATCTTTCTTTCCGGAAGCCTACTACTACCTACTCTTTAAAGTTCTTTGAAATAGATACAGCTTTTTTCATATCGTTCAAAACTTTTATTACAAATGGAAGTAGTTCTACCACAAAGGCCTTATGTACTTCAGTGGGAATGCCGTTGCTAACGCTAGTATTAGCATACACCATATTTTTAAGAGCGGAAGTGATCTCCTTGGCCACTATTTGCTTTGAGAGGGTGTTCTTCTGACTACCAGATATTTGAGGTAACTGCAATGAAGAAAAATAGTCGGACAATTGCTCTTGCGATACTGTCTGATCTTTTGCGTAAATCTGTCTATAATGATTAAGAAATATCTCCATTATTCTTGTGCTACTATCTAGATCACCCCCATTGCTGGGTCTTCTTATTTGATTAATTAGTTGCCTACTCTGTTGACTTTTTGTTGACCATGCCAAATACTTTCCCAAATGCTAGCTCTCTTCGTAGAGATTCTGTTGAAAGGGTTTACCCCCGGTAATTACCTCTAAAATATATAAAGAAATCTCTGAGCTCTCACTTTGCTCTGATGAGCTGTTCTTGTTCTACCTGCCTGGCCGATGGGCTCATTGGATTTGAGGCTTCACTCATCACAGTCTCTACGGCTGCCCGAAGATTTGGGATCTTATAAATCTGGGCCCTGGCTAAATTTGCCTTGTTTGATATCATCCGTGCTCTAAAGGCTGCCTTAAGTGCCTCCCAGACCATAAAGATGGAAGCAATATTAGCATTAGTCTAAAAAAAAAACCTCTTGAATAAACTGGCGCATTTGCTTTAGCCAAGTTTGATCGGATAATAATGACTTAGCAAATTGCCATTGTGGCCTCTTTACCTCCCCAACTTACCAGATAACCAGCTGGACCATTGAATGGTCTGAAAAGGAGCATGTGAAAGTCTCGACCTTCCTGCTTTTTAACAACCTTGATATTAAGAAAAAGTCTATGCGGGAGGCAGAGTGAAACCTAGCAGAGTAGCATGTATATTGTGTGAATTCAGGATGAATAGGGTGCCATGGGTCTACCAACGCCACATTCTGCTTGATTATATTCAGAATCTTAGCAGTCTTCAGCATGAGCTGTCTTTAATCTTTCTTGGATGTGTTCAAGGACAGATCTTGTATAATGTTAAGATCGACGCCCAGGACTAACAATCCCTCTGTCTAAACAATGAGATTGTACATTTGGTCCAGGCTTTCAGTATCATCTATTATTGGGCCATAATAATTGCAGAAATTCAAAACCTTCTCAGCTAGTCTAGCTTCTATCCATATCCACCTGCCTTTACTATTCCTAAAAACCTATTTTATCTCTCAATTTAAGGTGTTTGTAAATAATACCGCCACCCTTCACATTGTAATTCCTCCTGAAGCAGAAAGTGCCTGTGTGTATTTCAGAGGGATGGAAACTCTTGGAGAGTTATTTTTAAAATAGGTTTCCTGTAAAAAGATGACCTCCGGGTTAAATGTGGCAATCTATTTTAACAAAGCACCACATTTCTGTTTGTTCAAGAGACCATTTCCGCTACAGGAACTATTTTTTTTATCTGCAGTATCATTTTAATCTACATACTCAAGCTTCGCCCCTAGACAATAATCCTCCTTGAGCCAGCTAAATTCCCATTCAGATATCATGGAACATGCAACGTAACCGCCTGCACTTGCCAGGGTCTTCGAATGCTTACACCAGACCTTCCTTGAGCCGCATTTGCCACTCTGCCCATGCTCATTTTGAATTAGCACACTGCCCCTACACCCTCTTCTATCTCAAATACACACACCATCCCCAGACCACCACCACTCACCCCACATGACAGGAAGGAGTGTCCACCTTTCTCCTTGCCCCCTCCCAACACAAGATGGGTGCAATGTCCCCACTGTGCTCTGGGGCCTGCCTCCTCCCCCCACCCCCCACCTACCTCCTGCAAGAACACCCACCACCCGGACCCTGGAAGCTCCCTAGCCATCAATACAGCATACTATCACATTAGAGACAGTTTGATAAATCTGGTGGAAAACCAGGAGAGGTGCCTTTGCCCTCCCTGTCATCATGAACCCTAGTCTTCCATATAGCTTCATGGCCTAGAAACACATCTTAGAAACTTGAAACTGAAAGCAGAAAGAAATAATACAATGCATCCTGGACCATATTAACCACTAAACCCTGGAATTGTGCACAGCCTCCTGGACTCTCCTGCCCCACCCGCAACCTTCACATATAGCATTCTACAAAAGAAGTGCAGTATACAATTATGCCATCTATATGTCTTTTAACCAGCCGCCTCATGCAGCAAGGATTGTGCTTCTTCTAAAGTGGAGCAGACATAGAATTTGCCTTTAAAGAACACTTTTAACTTTGATTGCTGAACGAGTGAGGCCTGGGCGCCAATGGATTTAAACTGTGCAATTAATCCCAAAATGTCCCTCCTCCTGTGGGCTGCTGAGGCTGACAGAACCAGGTATAAGACAGTGGCCCTCATTCTGACCCTGGCGGTCTTTTCGCAAGACCGCCGAGTTACCGCCGCGGTGAAGACCGCCGACCGCGGCGGTATGCCGCTGTGCGCATTCTGACCGCTGGGAGCGTTCCGCCGGAAAACCGCCAGCAGCCACACTGGCGGTCGGCGGGAAAGTGGAGACTGGTCAACCTCCACCGCCACGCCAGCAGAACACCGCCCATAGAATTACGACCCACATTTCTGTGTGGCGGTCTTCTGTTGGCGGTCTTCTGTTGGCGGTCACCTCCCCATGGCTCCCGTCGCCTCCCGGAGGACCAACGCACAAGGTAAGTTGATCGTCCGTGAGGGGAGGGGGTGGGGGGGTGTTGTGTGATGTGGGCGTGCATGGGGGTGTGCGTGTGAGTGTGTAGAGGGGGTGTGTGAGTGCGTGTATGCGGGCGGGGGGTGCTGCTGTGTCTATGGGTAATGTGTGCTGTTCGGCAGGTGCGCATGTCTGCATGTATGTGTGCGGGTATGTGTCCCCGTTGTGTATGTGTGTGTAGGGGGTGTGTATATGTGCATGTTGGGGGTGTGTGCATGTCGGGGTGCATGTATGTGCATGTCGGGCTGGGGGTGGGGAGGGGGTTCGTACCACCTCTGGGGGGTGGCAGGGGGGTGGAGGGTGTGGGGGGAGGACTCGGGTGGGTAGTGGGGGGTGGGGGAGACCCCTATCAGTGCCAGGGAAGGAATTCCCTGGCCCCGATAGTGCTTACCGCCATGGTTCGCACGGCGGTTCCCGCCCGCAAGAAACCGCGGCGGTAGGCAGGGTCATAATACCCTTGGCGGTCTTGGGACGACCGCCGGGCCGGAGTGCGCAAACTCCAGCCCGGCGGTCATGACCGCCGTGGCGGTCGGAGTGGAGAAGTGGCGGTCGGTCGCGGCGGGGACCGCCGCGGTCAGAATGCCATTTTTAATACCGCCGGTCTGTTCGCGGTCCGACCGCCGTCTCTCCGCCGACCGCCAGGGTCAGAATGAGGGCCAGTATCAGTTCTGTCATCCCAGATATCGGCTTTTTTCAGATAGTGGGGCATTCCGTATTGTCATGCTTTTTTGTAATTACAAGACTGCGAGTTTTGGGGTCTGTTGCTATCTAAATGTGTGTTAAAAGTGTGGGAACTACTTGGATTTAGAATACTTGTTGACTTTTATAACGGGGCGAAACTGATAACGTTGGAAAGTGTGGTACAGCAATTTGGCAGTCAGAGCACCTTAATTCGTTTCAATTTTAATCAAATACGCAGCTTCCTAAAGAACAATTATATAGTAATGAATGAAGGTGCAAGGTTGATAACATATCATATGAATTTAACCAAATTGACAGGCGTGGGGAATTGGTACCCTCTGTTACATCACCAGGAAAATCAGAAAATACTTCCGGAACTATTGCAGAAAATCTTTCTGGAAACTAGTGTACATTTAATAGTCAGGAATGGGAGTTTCTTAGCGAGATTGGGTAGAGCTCTTTAAGAGCGCCCAATTTTAAGTGTATGACTTTTCTATTAAGATGGTTAGCATAGTATACACCCCATTGGCTCCATGAGATGTAGTCTTCGGTGCTCGATCAGTGTGCTCCGCAAAGGGGTGTGGTGGATGGATCCATGGTTTTTTTGGTTGTCCTAGTCTCCCGCAATTTTGGTGCGAAGTCTTCAATGCAATTAGGTTCAGTGCCCAGACTGAGATTTCCCCACCCCGTTGCTGGTGCTGTTGGGGTTTTCGAATGAGCTGCTGTGCTCTGCACAAATATCAGCAGTATTTTACATCACCTGCTGTTGCAGTAGCTCATTCTCTGATTTTGCATGTACCAGCAAATACATTTATCAGAGGGGTGTTTAAGACCCCACACACCCCTCCTGAAGCTACGCACCTACATACATGTGGGAATTAGTGGTGTAGGATATTTTTATTCCACCCGCTTCTAAACATATCATGTTTCCTAGCACCTTTTGTTGCAGGAACTATGACCTATATCCTGATATATAATATGTAATATCCCTTTTAATTAATAGCCCATGATATGAAAATGTTATGCAGAACAAATTTGCATTATATAGGCAACATAGGCCAAACAGATCAGTGGTTATTGCTTAATACCATTATGAAAAATATGATACTTTCTGCTTAAACTCCGATGACGTGCATGCTATTAACATCATCTGCTCTGAGTGGATTGCGTCACTTCACAGATCTCCATGAGCATGCTCTCCAGCTGATCACAGAATGCCTATATGGGATATCCTGTGGCTATTTCACCATTGAGAAAGGAAATTAAGAACATTCAGAAAAGTAATGCCCTTCAGGATGATTTTGCTTGAACCCCAGGGGCTCAATGAAGCCTCATAACAAGAACTCATCATTGAGTAACAATAGATCGTGTTTCCATGGGTTTCTCACCTTTTTCTCCTGGAAGTCCTGGCAAGCCAGAAATACCTTTTGGTCCTGTTAAATCCACAAAACAAGAACTGTTTATTAGAGACGTTACATACTGAAGAGTTTATGAAAGACAATAAGAATAATCATAGAATAGTTATATTATTTCACTTCACTTGAAATGCAGATGTCATTATAATCATCTGTTCCCAGCTCTCTGCTAGGATAGATCAGTGAGGACATGAAACAACTGCAGCTATCTACTTGCAGCCTCACAAAGCACAACAGCTCACCTTCCCCAGGTTTTTGAAAACACGAATCATTCAGCTGGATATCATTGGAGAACATGTGCCTGCAGATCTGCTTTAGAACAAAACAATATTTAAAAACCAGTGGCGAAGACAACAGATGTCAAAATGGTTTGTTATCCGGCATAAACAGATAGATAATGTGAAAGATGAACATCAAGAGCATATGTATGTATATGTATGTATATATATATATATACAGACTGAGGTGAGCAAATTTATATATATATAAACAGACTGAGGTGAGCAAATTTAGATTGTCGCTTGTGTTGCAGGGTACTCTACACTGGAGCTGCTCTCCACCTAAACTTAGGATCTACGCCATTCTATGCCTGAGAGGGTTTTGTTTACTTTCAATGCATACATACACACACACACACACACACAGACACTTGCGGTGAAGTCAACCTCAGTATCTGGTCTCCTTAATTCAGTTAACCAAATCAGTATTTAACTTCATTACATACTTTAGATGTAATGCTTTGAGATAAACTAAGATAAACTAGAGAGGGCCCCTGACTTCCTGAACAGGTGCTGCGTTTAACGATGACAACGCCTACGAAAAGCATGTATAATGAAATGTAATTAGTCATTTTTAACGTTGTAATCTACACGTTTACATTCACTTCACAATTAGATGTGTGCATCCCAGACGGTGAAGTTCCACAGCACTCATAGAATAGAATAACCAAATTAATTTATTAAACATATATATAAGTATCTATGTATCCTGTGGGAGTATCTCCTGTCTAAATAGTTTTCCCACAAGAATATACACAAGGGGACTAGGGATTCAATATTGAGATGCTTACAAAGCCAGAGCTGATCTTGCGGAAAGAACCAGTAGAACTTTAACAGAGAGCAGCCCGTATTTTGATATGGGCAGAGATTGCTTGGCAGCAGGCTGTAGGTAAATTAAGCTCCTGCTCTCAGTCTGCAACCATGTCAAGGATCACTTTAGGTGAGCAGCAGTATCTAGCAATGACTTCTTCCCCTGACACTCCATGTATATTGAGCCTTAACCTCTTAACCCTCTCTCCTCTTCAAACAATTACTCAAAATGGGGTGCAATGATGGCAAAACAAATTGCTTGATTGTGTGAGTTCCTTTCTTATATGGTCAGCCCGGATGTGGTTGGTTGGTGTTGTAATAAGTTTCACATGTACATGATGGTCTAGTTCAAAACAATAATTCCTTGCACCAACAGGTGTGTTGTAACCCTGTGTGTTGTAAGTAGAGTAAGACATATTTTATACATTTCAACAGGATTTGCTTAAAAGACAAAACAATTGAAACTGTAAAAGTCTTGTTATAACATTCAACTAGATTTCCTTCAAGAAAAAAAAAATGATAGAATTTTACAATAAAATAATGTTCCTGTATTTTCAAATATATTGCTATCCTTATTTGGTAGTTCCATTGTTAGTATGTTGCAGTACCCAAGGTTGCCAATGTGTGGTACTGGACTTATTCCAAGTCTGAGCTGGAGTACATTTACTACTATCTTGGTTCCTTCCTTAGTAACTTTAAAAGTACAGTTTGTGAATAGTAATGGCTTACTATTTTGTTGGTGGGTGTTTGGCACTCCCTAACCCCATCCTTACGCCCCCCTTAGCTCCTCCTCACTCCTCCCTAATCTCATCCAATTAATAGTTACTAGTGCCCATTTCCCAGCCCTCCCAAATTTTCTACACACTACTTACGAAATACATACTTATTGTTAGAAATTGTGGTATTGGTTGAGGAGGGGGTGTTAGCCCTTCTCAAGCAACAACCACAATCCTTGTCACGTTGAACCACAAAAGTCACTAAAATAACCTGTGCTAGATCGTCTGGTAGCGTAGCACAAAAGCAGTTAGGCTTTACTCAAAGGAACCATGTTAAGTATTTGTGCAGCACAAGCAGTAATAAAGTGAAAACAAAACACAAGAAAAATCTCACCCCAAATATAAAAAAAATGAGAAAATGTTAATAAATAAAAAGGCATAAAATTAGTTAAATCCAGTCAGTAGTACCAGAGTTATGAATGTTTAAAATGTTTAGTGAAATCTAGCGCCTAAAAGATCAAAGCACTAATAGCACATATCTGGTTGTGCAAGACTGAGGGAAAGTCAAAAGTTAAGGCCATCCACGATGGAGCGTGGTTCAAACACAGTAGGTGGATTAGGCCCCGTCTCACCTCACTTTGGACTTAGAAGAAAATTTGTCTGCGAAGGTAAAATGAAGCCAGGCATGGCAGCCAGAGGTGTCTGAGGAGGATGCGCTGATGTTGGGTAGCCCCTGGAAGAAGTCACAGTACAGATATCTACGTTCAGACTTTTCTCACTTTTTTTGATACGAAAATCTCCAGCGGGATGAAGCTGCAGATTGTGACAAATAAAGGCTAAGCAAAGCAGATATCCTACCAGAGAGGATCCACCAAACAGGATTTTCAGTTCTGAGGAAGAATGTAGCAGGAGCTACCACAAAGTCAGGTCGACCGGCGATGCACGTCTGAGGTATTGGTGAGCAGGGAAGTCCCGGTCTCCAGTCAGTTTTCAGGCCACTTTTTAGTGGAAAATGTCCAAACTTCCATGTTTTGATTTTGGCTGTAGGGGCACCTTTAGCATCACTTCCATGAGTCCAGGAATGAGTCGGCACCACTTGGAGGGCAGGACTCACTTCAGGTAGGGTACAGGTGCAGTTTCAAGGTTGTTGGAACTTTTGGTGTCCCTGGAGCTCAGAATAGGAAACCAGCCAAATAGGTTCTGAAATGACTCTGGTAGCCCTGGATTAAAAGAAGACAGGCCTAAACCGGCAGGGCAGTCCTTTGGGTTACAAGGCAGGCTTCAAACAGCAGGGCAGCCGTCTCGTGGCAGCAAGACAATCATTTGAGTTGCAAAGCATGCTGCAAGCAGCAGGGCAATCTTCTGAAATACAAAAGCAGTCTTTCTGAGTGTCCTTTGTAGGTCCGGTGAACTGAAGAGTGGATCTGAGCGTCCTATTTTTATACCTGTTGTTAGAAATTGGGTTTGATTGAGAGGATGAAACCCCTTCTCAAGCAACAACCACAATCCTTGTCAGGGTGAGCTACAAAAGTCACTAAATTAACGTGTGCTTAACCCTCTGGTAGCTTGGCACAAAAGCATTCAAACTTGACTCAGAGAAAATGTGTAAAGTATGTATGGAGCACTTAAGCAGTATAAGCAGTAATAAAGTGAAAACACAACACAAGAAACATCCCATACCAATCTAGAAAAACAGAGTAGAATTTAATAAATAATTTAAGATCAAAATGACAAAAATCCAATTAGTAGAACAGAATAGGAGTTACACATGTTTTAAGTTTTCAGTGAAAAATAGCACGTAAAAGATCTGGCCACCAATTGCGGACATCTAGTTGCGAGAGACCAGGACAAGGTCGAAAGTAATGGCCGACCGCAATGAAGCATGGTTCAGATACACGAGGTGGATTCACCCTGGCCTTGGCTTACCTTCTCACTTAGAAGAAATTGTGAAGACAAATGTCTGAGAAAGTACATTTCAAAGGGGGCAAGTCATCCGGCGTGTCAAAGGCAGAGACGTCAGGACGAAATCACAGTGAAGATTTCTATTCTGGACTTTGTCACTTTTGTGGAAGTTGGAAATCTCCAGTGGTACAAAGCTGCAGGCTGTAGTGGACGAAGGCTCCATAAGGCTTGATACCTCTTCTGCGAGGAGACACTGAACAGGCTTGCTGCTCTGGAGAAGAATGTAGCAGGAGCTACCACGTAGTCATGCTGATGGGCGAGCAGGTAGGCCCGGTCTCCTCTTGGTTCTCAGGGCACTTTTTGGCTGAAAATTTTCCAAGTCCCATGTTTTGGATTTTTGTTGTTTGGGCACCTTTAACACCACTTCCAAGGGTCCAGGACTGTGTGGACACCACTTGGAGGATAAGACTCACTTCAGGTAGGATTCAGAAGCTGGGTTCAAGTTGTTGGAACTTTTGGTGTCTCTGTAGCTCAGAACAGGAGGCCAGCCAACTAGCCCCTGGAATCACTCTGGTAGTCCTGAGTCCCAGCAGCAAGGCAGGCTTCAAACAGTACTGCAATCCTTTGGGAGCAGCAGGCAGTACTCTGAAGTGCAAAACAGTCCTCAAATAGCCCGAGGGTCCTATTTTGATATCGTTTGTCAGCTTTGAAGAGGAAAAATCTTCTACAGCCCCCACCCACAGTTAGTTCTGGAATTTCCTTCCTCCCACACCCAGGCTCCAATGGGTCTGGGGAAACAAAAAGCTATTGTGAAGTTCTTTGTGAATGCGCTGAAGCAGCATCTTTGAAATGTAAGTGGGGCAGGGAACAGCTCTGCCTCACTCATCTTGGCAGGATGGCCCACCCTGCCCACCTCTAGTCCCCCTTGTTCTGGGAGAAATACACAAAAGGCAACTCTAATCACAGTGATGTAGCCCAGGAAACATGCTGCAGACATCAAATGGTTAGAACAAGAAAATGTCAACATTCTAGAGGATTTTAAATTACAACTCTCTTGAGACTGAACATTATGTTGTTATCTTTTCCCAAACAAATGTTATCACTTATTAAATGTAATATGGTAACCTATGGGAGAGATAGGCCTTGCAGTAGTGAAAAACAAATTTAAGAGTTTTTCACTATCAGGACATGTAAAACTTAAAAGGTCATGTCCGACTTTTTAAATACACTGCACTCTGCCCTTATGGCTGTTTAGGGCCTATCTCAGAAGTGACATGCAAATTAATAAAAGAGTCTTAGGCCTGGCAAAAGGTTTATTTGGTCAGGCTGAAATGGCAGTTTAAAACTGCAAACAGGCTGCAATAGAAGGCCTAAGACACGTTTAAAGGGCTACTTAAGTGGGTGACATAATACGTGCTGCAAGCCTACTGGCAGCATTTAAAGTGCAGACCCGGGTACATGCTGTACCACTTTACTGGGACCCAAAAGTAAATTAAATGTGTAATCAGGTGCTGGCAAGTTTATAATGTTTTCAGGAGTGAGCACAAGTACTTTAGCACTGGTTAGCAGTGGTAAACTGCACAGAGTGGTAAACCCAAAAAAACACATTTCATCAAACAGTAGAGGTGAAGGGAAAAAATCTGGGAGAACATTACACCAAAGGCTGACAGGTTTTACACTCATGTACTTGTGCAGAGATTTCACCGGGGTGAAGATTTCTGCATAGGAAAGATAGCAGAGGTGATCTAATGATGTTGGTTTATGAATAGATTGTTGTGGTATATGAGTAGTACTTTTGCACCATTTGTGAATAGGACCACAGTTTGCAAACCATACCTTTCATTGCTCTGACTTCAAGTAACTGATGTATAAACCAAACTTCCCAGTGGCAAACAGGTAATGTACGAGTTTTCAAAGTACTGAAATGTTTTGCATGTAGTGAAGTATTCTCCCTCTGATCTATTCATTCTGTTCATACAACGTTCAGCAATTATCATCAAGTTGACTTTATTGCAAACCAGTAGTGTAGGAAGATGTTCCACCTTCTTTACACACACAAACATACACACACACAAGGTTTGAGTCACCTGAGCAGGAAAACACAGGGTAGGCCAGAACACAACTGAGGCATTATGTCACAGCTGACTATCTATGGCGGACTGTTGTCCCAGTGGAAACAGCATTTTCAAATCAGATGGTGCTATAGGTTAATAATGAGGTACTTTCCCCTGGGTTGTGGTGCAGGACAGCAGTGAGATATTTTGCCATTACTCTGTATGTGTTGCAGTCCTGGCATAGCAGGGTTTGTTGCAGGTCAGGATTGAGGTGAAATGATAGGCCTGTGTTCTCTAGAATGGAAAAGCTGAGATGTGGCCAGTGAAAATCGAGCTATTTTGAACTATTTAAAAGTAACTAATACCAAGGTCCTATCCTTGACCCGATAGAGCAGGGGCCTTCAAACTGGGGGGCTGGAGGGTGGGCCCCTAGGGGTGCCCTGTGTGATTCTGGGGGCGCCAGGCTCTGGCCAAAAGAAGGATTATGCAGATAATAATGTTTGTTTTAAGTAAAATCATGTTTTTTGTATTTTTAAAAACGTTATAGAACTTAACTGCAATGTTTAAATAAGTCTAAAGAAACAGTGAAAAAGTGCTGTCTTGAGCACCGTATGGAAGCAAGGCTGGTGAGGGTACAGGATTTACAAACAGTTGTGAGTTATTCATTAGTGTCAACTACTAGAACCCTCGACCATATTTATTGTGGTTTGCTGACACAAACCATCGGTTTTATCTGTCATTTTAGGATGTGCACTGTGCACTTTAAGGCAGCTTTTCCAACACAAAACATTTGGCAGCATGACCTACCCCCATGCTGATGTAATAATCGATCAAAACAGAGCACAAGCCACTTTATATTGTTCTGCTCATTATAAAATGAGCCGTCCAGGTTCTTTTTTCTGATTCCCATAATGCGCAGGTCAAATATCAGACAGCAAAAATTAGGAGGAGAATTTTTATTGAGACTATCTACATTAGAGATTTGTCATGCAGTATTAAGGGCCAGATGTAGCAAAGAAGCAATTTGCGACTTGCAAATTGCGAGTCCCTGCGACTCGCAATTTGCAAGTCGCAAATTGCTATGCAGTACGGTGTCTCAGACACCGACTGCAACTCGCAATGGGGTCGCAATGACCCACCTCATGAATATTCATGAGGTGGGTCGCAAATTGCGGCCCCATTGCGAGTATAGGCACTCGCTAACATGGAGGCCTGCTGACGTCAGCAGACCTCCATGTTAGCGACCTGCTTTTAAATAAAGCAGTTTTTTTTTTTTGAATTGTAGCCCGTTTTCCTTAAGGGAAAACGAGCTGCACTTTAAAAAAAAACGAAACCTTTAGTTTCGGGTTTTTTTCAGGGCAGGGAGTGGTCCCTTGGACCACTCCCTGCCCTGAAAAAATATTTTGGGGTCCAGTCACAAACTGGAAGGGGTCCCATGGGGACCCCTTCCAATTTGCGATTGGGTTACCATCCACTTGAAGTGGATGGTAACTGCGATGCCATTTGCGACCGCATATGCGGTCGCAAATGGTATTGCATCCCAATGCGACTCGCAAATAGGAAGGGAACACCCCTTCCTATTTGCAAGTCGGAAATGCATATTGCGAGTCGGTAACGACTCGCAATATGCATTTCTGAATTGCTAACCCACGTTTGCGAGTCGCAAACGGCGATTTTCGCCATTTGCGACTCGCAAACGGGTTGCTACATCTGGCCCTAAATTATATTAAGTCCACCTAGGAACTTAGGAAATGGTTTGAAGAGATCTGAACATTGAACATCTCAAAGTGGTCTTTTCATTGCAAAAAGCCTGGTAGCACGACTTAACTGTTCTGTTAGAATGAAATTCTAAAAACAAAACACAAGTCACTTTAGGCCAGATGTATGATTCTGGCCTATTGCGATTCGGTAATTGCGATTTTTAAGAAATCGCTATTACCGAATCGCAAAGGGCCATGTATCACATTTGCGATTCTGTAATAGCGATTTCTTAAAAATCGCTAATGCAATTACCGAATCGCAAATTGCGATACTGGCCCCATTTGCAGCTATGGGCCTGTTGGCCCATAGCTGCAAATTTTTTGCATTTCCTAAATTGCGATTTCTGAACCAGAAATCGCAATTTGGGAAATGCAAAAGACCAGGGTGCTGGGGGCCTAAGGCCCCCTCTCCTGCACCCCAATTTTTTTTTTTTTACCATGTAAAGTACACACATTCCAAAAGGGCATGTGTGCTTTACATATTACATTTAAAAATGCAGTTTTACTGCATTTTTAAATTTTGCACCAGGTTACCACCTGATTGCAGACAATGGTATTTTGCATGTGCAAAATACCATTCTGCGAAAAATCGCAATTTGCGATTTTTTGCAGAATTGCCTTGCAACCTGGATTTTGCGAATAGCAAAATACGATTCGCAAAATCCTGGTCGCAACGCAAAAAATCGCAATTTTTGCGATTTCTATTTTGTGGTCTGCGAATGCCTTTGATGCATTGCAGACCACGATTTTGCACTCGCAAACGGCCGATTTCGATTTCGATCGCGAGTGCAAAATATTTTGATACATCTGGCCCTTTGTGCTGTTCCGATAAATTTGTGTTTTATGCTTTTCCCCCTGGTTTTTGAAGTGTGTAGGTTAAATATCAGTCCACATCAGTTACAATTGGAATCCTTGCAGAGACTTGTCATATGACAGATTTTATATGGCGTTTTAACACCAAGATAATTTTTAGCAATTAGGTAAATCTTTGGAGAGATAAAGATTTAACTGCAAATGATTTTGATGATTTTATCTGTTATTGATTCCCATAGAGAAGTTATATTTTTATTATTGTACATGTTTGAGTTGATTTTATGACTTTTATGGCTTTTGCCGAATAAGGTTTATTGAACTGAAATGATTAGCAGCCAACAGTAAATGTGCAAGTGCTCTCAGATGTTCAACAAACAGATTTTCTCCATTACAATACCATGCAGTTGAACACCAATGTATAACCTATGAAGGGGCTCGGAAGACAATACCTAAAATTTAACTGAATGATGGGTTTGGGTAACTTACCTAAAAACTGATCTATAAATAGAGAAAGGAAAGTTGACCCATTTCATTTCCCGAACATAATAAATGTGAATGATATATTTCAACTGTTTCACACCTCTTTTTCTTCATTTGAAAATGTTTTGATGTAATACGTTATTTTTTTTATCTTTCAATATTTCTGAGTTGGATTTATGTTTTCTAGCAAAAGACATTTAGTTGAAAGCCACTAAGTCTGATCTAATCTTCTCATGATAAAGAGCAGTAAAGAGGTCAACCACAGTTACCTATAGCCTTTTCCAATGGTATCACTTTACCAGCTAGAACGGGACTTCACAAATAATATAATCATAAGTATAATTCTGTGTGCATGCTTGGCAGGAAAGCCCCTCTACATTGACATCTCACAGCAATGAAACACTTTTCCACAGCTTTCATCTCAAGCTGACTTCTGAAAATTCTAGATAGAGATGAAGACCCAAATGTTTCCCCACAGATAGTTAATACTATCACAATGTTTTGTATTCCAAATGCTTAGTAAAAACTTCTTCCACCACCTTAGATGGTAACTTGTATTTTGATTTTCAGAGAAGAGTTAGATGTGAGCATCAGGTGGCTAAGAGTTAGTTAGGCAAAAGAAACAAAATACAATTCAAAATTAAATAATATTGTTTCCATCTTTACCCGTTTCTCCTGCTGGGCCCATTTTTCCAGGAATGCCTGGGTCCCCTTTTACTCCTAAATAGAAAAAAACATAAAGCAGAGATGGTACTGTTACCCTGTAGATGTTAGTATATTATTTATCACTGATGCATGATATTTCCTTCTTGACACAGACATCCTTCACAACCTAGTTCAGGGTTCTATTAATAGGTGTCCAAAGTAGTTTATTTATTATTATTGTGATATACATAAAGCGATCATTTTCTACTCAAAATGTGATGAGAGCTGGAGGTGAGAGACGCCTGGACCCACATATGGCAACTTTAGACATACGGAGGAGCTTGACCTGACTAAAAATAAGTTGACACTTTGTACATTAGCGATAATGGCGGCCCTAGAAGAAATAGTTTGAAAGTGGAGAAACACCAAGAAGGCAGACAAAAACAGACTGTGATGAGGAATGATCTGGTATATGCCCTCTCAATGACTGATTTACAAAGAATGAGTAATAATACTTTCATTAGTTAGTGTGCAATTCTTTCCTTGTGGGGTATTTTGAATATTTGCTGTCTATATCTTATGGGCACTTTCTAAGTGTCTATCTCAGTAGATTTAATCAGTTGTTTACTCCTGTTGTTTCTTCCTTATTGTTATAATCTAAAATAATTTCAGAGCTTTTATGCTTAAAGATTTACATCAGTTATTAGTTTGTTGTACCTGTTTTGATATTGTTCACTTATATGATAACTGATGTATACTTAAAGTACTCAATATAAATGTATAAAAGACCATTGTAGTGTAGGCAATATTTGTTATGAAGGATGGTGTGTTAGAATGATAAGACTGCAGAATGGATTTAAATGTAGGTACCTCAACATGGAGTGAGGTGGTGTATTGTTTGAGATGATGAAGACAGTTCAAGGGGGGAAGAAAGGCTAGCACAGCTTCAAGGCAAGTACAAGACTTACAGGTCCAGTCTCTGGGGGTTAGGATGTACATAGGTTGGGCTTCAAGTTAACCCCAAACACCCACCACCAGCAACACGAGCCCGGCCGGGTGCACAGGTCAAACTTGAGGTTGATTTAACATGGGCTCCTATGGAGACTGGGGGCACTAGGAATCAGGCCTGCTTGCAGGTAAGTACCCGTGTCTTCAGAGGGCAGACTTGGGGGGTTTAGAGGAGCAACAGGGGGCCACAGGTCAACACCAAACACACACCCTTAGTGGTGCGGGGGCGGCCAGGTGCAGGGTGTAAACACAGTGTTGGGCTTCCAATGCTTTCCTGTAGGGGAACCCCGGGGATTACAAAAATGTTGCAGGTGAAGTCCAAGGGGTCATTCGGGGAAACCAAAAGCTGGACAAGGAGGAGGGTTGCCTACTGAACTTTGGTGCACTGAAGTTCAGATTCCCCAAGGCCAGGAGGCTGCGGGTGCATGGGCATCTTTTGGCATTGGGAATCTTTGTCCGGTTCTGTCACGGTCAGAGGGGGTTGTTGTGTTGGACAGGGGGGGTCAACCTAGGATGGGCACTTGCTCAGAATCGCCTGGGGACCAACTCTAGTCAGTTGGTCCACCTGGACACGGGCCAAAGGTGTCTGGTGCGGAGTGTACAGGACTGTCGGATCAAGGGAGGCTCTGGAGTCCTTGGATGGAGTTTCTTCTTGGACAGGGTCACTGTCCACGGGAGTTCATGGTCCTCTGGGATGTAGGCAGACCTCTTGAGGCTTTTCAGAGGTTGCTGGTCCTTAAGGATGCGTCACCTTCTTTTAGCAGGGCTTTAGAAGCTGGAGACAACTCTGGTTAGTTTGGATCTTCAGTCTTGTCTGCTGGGGGTCAGCTTAGCAGTCCTTCTTCTTTCTTCTTTCTTCTTGTGAGGTTGCCAGGAATCTGATGAGCTAGATTCAGGGGAGCCCTTAAATCCTGGATTTAGAGGCATTACAGGTGTCAGAGGGCAGTTGCCAATAGCTACTGTCCCTGAGGGTGACTACACCCTTCCGGTGTACTCTCTCTTTGGGGAGGGGGACACAGACCTAACCCTATTGGTCTCTGTCCACCAAACCAAGATAGAGGATTTAGCAAATAGGGGGTCATGCCCGCTCTGGACACCTTAGAGGTGGGCCCAGCTGAAATGGTCACTCCTCCTTGTTTTCCCTAATTTTCCCACTGGACTTGCTGCCAAAAGTGGGGCTTTGTCCGGGGGACGGGCATCTCCACTAGCTGGAGGTCCCTGGGGCACTGTGACAAGAGGCTTGAGCCTTTAAGGCTCACCACCAGGTGTTACAGTTCCTGCAGGGGGGGTTGTGTGAAACACCTCCAGTCAGTGCAGGCTTTGTTTCTGGCCACAGAGAGCACGTACAAAGGCTCTCACCCCATGAGGTCACAAACTCTTCTGGAAGTGGCAGGCTGGCACAGATTGGTCAGTCCTGCACTAGATGTTTGGCTAAAGTACAGGAGGCATCTCTCAGATGCCCTCTGAGTGAATTTTTCAATAAATCCAACACAGGCATCAGTTTGGGTTTACTGTGCTGGGAAGTTTGATACCAAATATTTATATTTAACCCAGTGCTTCTTTTTGTTCAAATATTTTACTAAATAAAAGACCAGATGTATCAAGCTTTTTTGCATCCGCAAACGGTGCGAATTGCAAAATTCGGCCGTTTGCGAATTCAAAAATGCCTTTACAATGTATGAAAGGCATTTGCAGTGCAAGTTTAAGGAAACGCTAAAATAGCGATTCTCTAAATTGGAAATCTCAAATAGAGAATTCCTATTTGCGATTTCCAATGCACATGTGTCAAGCATTTCATAAATGCGAATTGGGCATTTAGGAAATGCAATTACCACAAACTAAAGTTTGGTGGTAACCATGTGCAAATTTTAAAAATGCATTTTTAAAATTGACATGTAGTGCACACATGCCCCTAAGGCATGTGTGTGCTTCACATGTCTGTAAAAATATTTTTGGGGTGCAGCAGAGGGAGCCTTAGGCCCCCCAGCACCCTAGGATTTGCATTTCCTAATTTGCGAACTCCTAACTGGAATTCGCAATTTGAGAAATGCAAAATCATTCACAACAGGCCCATAGGTGCGAATGGGGTCAGATTCTCTATTTGCGATTCAGTAATAGCATTTGAGAATTTTATGAAATTGCTATTACCGAATTGCAAAAATCATACATACTATTTTGCATTTCTTAAAAAGCGATTTCTTAAAATTCACTATTTAAGAAAGGCAGATCGGTTTTTTGATACGTCTTGCCCATGGCACTTTAATCTCAAAAGGGTACCAAAATGACACACTACTAATAATGTAAACAAGTCAGTGTCTCTGGGTGCTACTTTATCAAATGTTACAATCACACCACTCCCTTGCTTTCCCCAAAGTCCAGTTCTGGGTGCTCTCCTTCTATCTCTACAGTTGGAAAGAAGTAGCACAAATTGAGCACAAGCACAGTTCAATCATTCTAAAAAAGGGTGAATAAATCCTTTCCGGACTATATTCAAGAAGTCTGGAACTCTGGAGCACTCTTGCACACTCTTGAGGACAGTCTCCACTTCACTCCTTCCTGGACAGTCTCTCAGTTGAAGGGTATGTCAGCTTCTTCCATCAGGGAGCCTCTTAGGTGGACAGGACAGGTACACATCTTTTCCAGCAAGGGATCCAGGCTTCGGTTGATGTTTCCTTTGCTCTGGAGGGCCGGATTATAGGCAGAAGACAAACCAAGGTTGCACAGAAGCCCACTGGGTGCTCTGGGAGAACTCCCTTCCTTTGCTGGAGAAGACTTTGAACTGGAACAACACAGTTGCGTAATAAGTCTGGAATAATATAACTGGTTTGAAGTGGTTGTTTCAACTGTACTTTCCAGGCTGTTCTCAATGCACAGCATTTGTTTTTTGTTGAAAGTGATGCTCCTCACAGCAGAGTCATCTCCATCCTGGAGCATGCACAACAAAGGCACAAAGAGGTGTGAGGTTTCAGGAGCTGGCTATCATCAGTCCAACTGAAGAAGTAATCAGAGAAAGACAAAAATATAGGTCTTGTCAAATGGCGCCCTCACCTTTCACAACAGAGTATGCAGTCCCATCACTCACCCCTACCGTCCACCAAATAGCAGTGCTCTGGAAGGCTAATCAGCAACTTCTTGTTAACCAAATTAACTCAAAGACTATCTAAAGGGCCCTGTCTCATCTCCCCTCATTTCAATGTGTAAGTCTCCTTCAAGTTACATAGACTATCTAAAGGAGCCACGTCTCCTCTCTGCTCACGTTGGAATGTAGGTCTTCTCTCTCCATCTACATCAATGTGAGCAATGCACTTCCACTGCCTGAAAGCAAAATAGTCACCCTCTATCTTATGCAAGGCCAAGTCAGGGGTATCCAAAATGGATCCTACAGCCTGTCATTACTGTGGCTCACTCACATGGACTGTGTGTGTAGTATGCAGGCTAGACACAACAACACACTAAGGGCCTGATTATGACCTTGACGGATGGAATACTCCGTCACAAATGTGACAGATATCCCGTCCGCTGCATTTCAAGTTCCATTATATCCTATGGAACTTATAAACCGGAGGGTGGGATATCCCTCACATTTGTGACGGAATATCCCATCCGCCAAGGTCAAAATCAAACCCTAAATATGGGCTTAGTGTGTTATGGCAAAGGACTGGGTAAACACAGGAAATAAAAACCGTATATGAGTGGGAAAGTAGTCCTCATTTTAGTTACTCAGATAAAAAGACCTGGTAAGGCTACTGATGCTTAAACAATGGTATACTGCCACCATCACTCTATTTGCTAAACCAAAAGACAGAGACAGTAGTCTTCTGTCTGAAAGAGGGTACACTTGGTGCACCCCTTCAGGACACCGGACAAGTTGAGGGACTGCTCATTGTTACAGACAGGCCTAGGCCTCTGCAGATACTCTACATCAGTGTGACGCCAAGGCCAACAAGGAAACATCAGGATACCAGATATACAGAGTAAGGTACACAGTGCAGCGGACATGGTCGTTTGCCATGCAGGGAACATTACCACCCCAACAACAGCCTACTGGCCCTTTTCAAGACACATTCTGCTGGTATGTGGGTACCCAGAACATTTTGCTGACATTTTCTGTACACGTTGAATGTGTGTGCATGTGTAGTGTGCATGTATTATATGTGCTGTGGTAGGATCTGGACCCAGGTTTTCCATGTCACAAAATGAATGTTGAGGCCAGCTTCCCCAGACATTGAAAGTGCATTCCCTCTAATGCTGTGGCACAGAGTGGAGATCCAGACACTGAAAAGAGGAGGATAAAGATAGGGGTAGCTTTAGAAATTCCTTAAACACTATGTTAGTAAGATGCTGCTGATTAGTTCTTCTTAAGCACTGGTCTTAGGTAATTCCTTTTTCTAAAAGACAAGCACTGGTCTTGGCATCAAAGTTATTGTGTCTGCTTGCTGATTTATGAGTTCTGAGCTCATGTTCCCCAGACAACCTCCCTGAGAAGCTGTTCACTGCTTGCACTCTCTAGCTTGAGAGCTAACTGCAGTTTGCAGAGACACGGTAGGAATGACATCAGTAAACTAGTGGCACACAGTCTCAATCTCCGTGGTTGGGGCCCAGTAACCAGTGTCAGCCCTGTGGATCCCTGAACAGAGTCAGGCATAGATTAATTCTGAAAACAGTCTGCAGTTCATTCTAAAGGGAGATTTTCTGATGTGAATTGACATAGAACAAAAGTATGTAGCACTGTACTACTCACAGAAGAATGGTCAATAGAAAAGACTGGATAGATGAGTCAAAGTGTGCTTTTAATTTGTGTTTAATGCTTGGCTTCAGACGCAAGCGTTATAAAATACATTGTTATCTTATCATAACAGCACCTTTTTCACAATGGGCAGGGCCCATTCCACGTATTTCTTGGAAGGAAGCCCAAGATCAAGATCATACCCTTTCTGAGTCTGGAGGTTTTGAATGCCAGGTCATGTGAGTTAGGGATATTTCAACTGTAAAATCCAAGTTTCAGTTGTACGTGAAGGATGGTGTAAGTTTGAGTGTCACAAGAGCCATAACCTATGCAGAAATTTGGAGCTTAGAATTTATGTGTAGTGGAAGGTTGGTGAGTGTGGTGGCTCAAGTGTAGTAAACAGACAAACAGGAGCTGTCCACCTTACAGGTTAAATAAATGTAATTAAGTATGCTAGAGTGGATCTTGGTGAGAGGCAAGTGCATATGGTTATGATCAACAGGTAGGGAGGATTGTAAGTGGTGCTTCATAAAGCACACGGTCAAAAAATTATTGATCATGTTAAGGGTTTCTTTGAAGAAGTCGGAAGGGCAGTGCAAGGTTCCTATTGCCCTTTAACTGATCCTCTAGACATTTGTAATTGTTCTTTTTTATTTCAATGTTGTAATTGTTTAATTGTGTCAATTTCACTTGTACAGAATTGCCATTTCTAGGTGCTGTAGGTAGCAAATGTAACAATTACCAAAGTCAATAGTACTCAAACAGATGTGTTGTATTGGATATGTGTTTTCTACTAGATGGTGCACTGAAGTGTAATGGAAATGGAAGTTACTAAGGATACAGTGGAATGTAAGTGGTGTAATTGAGGAGTCAGTTGGTGGATCTTGTAGACAGAATATGCATCTGCTGTTGTTCTATGGAATTACTGCTTGCTGGATGGTCCCCACTTTAAAGCTCCTCTGTTCACTATGTGCTGTTGGAACACGCATGCATTGAGAAATTGTTGCCTCACTGCAAGTCTCTCAGTCTCACCTGTTTGAGAGTCTGTGAGAGACAGAAATTGACCCATACTAGTTTATATCGCTCAGCATTTGCGTGTATTACAGTCACTTGGAGCACTCCTTAATTCTGACATCTGGTTTTGCAACAGCAAAACAGTACTCCCTCTCATTTTACACAGTTGTATACCTTTCATTCCGGGGATTCCTGCTTCTCCTTTGGTTCCAGGGGATCCAGGGAATCCAGGACATCCTTGTAGAATGGTCAGCTTGTCCTGTGTTCCCAGACCAATAATCTTTACCTCTAAAGAATGGAGAAATAATAAGTGTAAGATTGATTGCATGTCTCTTTTGATCATTAGTGATAATGGTCAATAATCTCTGGCCCATTTCATCTGCTCGTGGTTCTCTTCAGCTGAGTTTAACATAGAGATGATTCTGGCTACCTTTCCTTTAAAACATTGGAAGATAGAGTATGACACTGAATTTCAGCTTCAAAAGTATCGAAAAAAGAGGATGGGAAATGGTAGCATAGCTAATTGTATAGCATGCTATGTCTTCTTTTTTTTTTTTTTTTTTTTTTTTAAACAGCTGAAAAGGCACTATAGCGTTATCTTTAAGAACACATACAACTAAAATAGCCAGTTCTGGGAAGTGGGCAACAGTGAAGTTTTACATAAAGAGCTACAGGTGACTAGTTTGGAACCATTATAATATTAATTTCAGCATATGATCATTTGAATGCACCCAATGAGACATTAATCCTAGATAGGATTTGTATGGGAATGAGAAGTAGGTGGAGGCATGTGTTAAGGTTCTTCACCTGTCAGGAATTGGCAGGCCTACTATCCATTATTACAGAGATAGCTTTGTGAACATGCCACTCAGAGGCCAAATAGAACCTATTGGTGTACTAAATTGCTTAGTGAGCAAGCTATTAAAATTACCACCAATTATCAACCAGTGATCTAAGGTAACCAACTTAAGCATGATTTCTTGAAAAATCACAAGAAACTTTTGGTTTGGTCTTTAGATGTAATGTAGTATTAGTATAAAATGGTGAAATACCAACACAGCAAAAACCTATCTACCCTAGTAATCAACATGCTTGGAAACATCCCAAGAGGAGGACTGAGACGTAGGATACCAGTTTCATGAACAGGGGATCGCTATGATCTGACCAGAACTCAGCTGGTTATCATCCTAAAGAGGATTATACAATCCCTACAGAAGATTCTGGACTTCGGTAAGCAAGTTTTATCAGATATTTCCTTTTTCATTTTGCAGGTGACTGCTGTTTGTAATCAGTGTTTAGTACTATCACACAAAATAGAACAATTTGATGATTATCTGACATGGTGAACATAACAACAATGTCACACGTGACCTAACGGGCTACACAACTTTCTTCTTTTACCCTCCCTGTACTCTGTCAACCAAGTTGACCCACCAGCATTCTAGGAGGACCCACCACACCCACAGACCCACACCATCACTTCCACACCGGACTGCTGTCACACAGCTCACCACTCTGTAAGAGTGCCTCTTTCACAACACCCTACCTCAGTGGCAAGCACAAAATAAACAAAAAGATATAGAAAGACATAGTCCAATGCCTTCTCAATGACACTCTGTCAAATAATGACAAATCTAAAATAAAGATACTGAGGGTCGACGCAGAAGACTATAGTAGCTCGTTCAGATGAAAGCTTTGATTCACTGTCACCAGACCTTCCCTAACCAAACTTTCTGATTGGACCCCAGCAAGGGTGACGGACTTGAGGCTTTTCTTTTGGTCAAGGTCAGAAGAGAGATCAGCTGAAGTAGTTTTGTTCCTGTAGTTCTCACATTCAAGCTAGCATTTGGACAGGGCTCAAATATTAGCAATATTTTCAAAGAACTGCGACCTTAAAATACCTAGGTGTGAAAAATTCAGGTTCAAAATCTTTATTCGGCCATACATGGCCACAAAAGACACAGTTCAATCAAATACAAGCATGGACTAAAATAATCTAAAAAAATTACAGATTAAAAACAGCCATGCTCATCTGTGGCATAAGTACTTCAAGGATAAATTAGCACGTTAACCACTTAAACAATCATACTGCCTGACAGTGTGTTGGAGGACATATTTGATTACAGTTGACAGCGCACATATAAGGTGCATACCGCAAGAAAATAATACAATATAAAAAGAGCATCATTAAAACGACAATTATTAAGATACAAAAACGTGCCATAAACAAAGAATCACATTGAGGCCCTCATTACGTGGCTGGTGGTCTTCAGAGAGCCAGCCTTGCGGTTGCGGTCGTACCGCCGCCAAAGTGGCAGTCCAACCATGACATTACGACTGTGGCGAATGCGCCACGGTCCGACTGCTGGAACCACCATGTCACCGAAGGCGTGGCAGTACCGGCGGTTGTAATCCACCAGGGCAGCGCTGCTCGCTGTGCTGCCCTGGGGATTACAAATCCCCTCATTGCCAGCAGCTACACTGCTGGCAGTGACGGGGCGTCGGGCCCCTATGGCAAGGGCAGTGCAGGATTCCCCCTGGGCAGCCCCTTAGCGCTTTTCACTGTCCGCATACTGGACAGTGAAAAGCACTTTGGGGGCTGCTGTACCCAACGCACCGCGACATTCCTGATGGCTCGATTACAAGCTGGCATCAAAGTTGTGGGTAGTTTCCTGCAAGGCCAGAAGGAAACTCAGAATAGGGCCATACGGGCAGAAGACCGAACTGGCAGTCTTCCATCCTCCGCCCGCCAAACTCGAAATGAGTCCCTGAGTCACTATTACATGATTATACGAAGACAACTACCCCTCCACACTGTTCCTGGCTCGGACTGCTGCTTTGACAAATGAGCACACCCTAAAACAAATATCTGGAGTGTTTAATAATTGCAAATAAAACAAGGCCTCTCCACATCTATGGAGACAGTGATTTTAAAAGGGGTTTGAGAAATAGACTATGGGGATAGATAAAATGAGTGCGAAAAAACATATAGTGCAAGAGTGACTGCGCAGATACCCAGTTGCAAGAACAGGGCGGAGCCGGTCCCCCCAAAAGCTCCAAGTTGACTCCTATAGCTCAGGAGCTGCCAAACCATTCCGGCTCTAAAACAACAAAGATGAAACCTTTCCCATTGTGTTAGTTGTAAAGAGAGATAAAAGCAGGTTCAGCAGTGGCGAAAGACCTATGATAAACTTGCACAGTGCTTTTCACCAACTTGAATGTTTGTCTTTTTTCTTTATACTCAGAGGGGACATGTACAAAGAAGACAGCCACAACGCCTTGAATGTTTTAGAGCTGTGACTCAGCCAAGGAATGGTGATAGAGCGTTCCGTACTAATAAATTACCTGTATTTGGACGCTCTTGGGTCGATGAATCTTTTGACCAAGTGGGGCTCTCTTCACCCGAGATTAGTCAATTTAATCAAATCAATAATCAATAACGAACATAAGCAATGCCCTGATCAACATAACACTTCACAATTAATCCAGAAAACATTTCGGCGAACCATGACCTTTCGGCCATGAATAACCACACCAGTTCATTCAAAGTTAATGAATTTATTTCCCTATATTAACAAAGCTAGCACGATATAAATGTGTCTCAACACCAAATGATATATGTAAATGAACATTAATAGCTGTCCATAACGGCGAAAAAGATGCAATCTATGCAGCATTTGAATAACAATGCATTCGATAATAGCAACGCAAACCACTAAAACTATAATCTGTAATGAGCTAATTGCATACATTAGTCAGCATAACAAGGTCTCAAATTGCATCGTGCAACAAATGAATCCTCATCTAACCTCAAATTAGCATCTGCATGTGGGACTTCATGCAAAAACAATTTAGCAACATAGATTTGGAAAACTACTAACTAGGGCTCTTATCAAAAATCAGCAGTTGGTTACCTAAAAAGAAACACAATGCAATTGTACATTTTCCTTTCATATTTACCAAATTCAATCAGCATTCAAGGAAGTCTTCGTCTCACAGGTACCGGTTTCCATCAGCATGGGACGGGGCAAAGGGGGCAGGGTGGACGGGGCAATTGCCTCACAGCGGCAAGATAAAAGGACAAAACTACTACTTTATGCAAAGGGGCAGATCAAAGTTAAAGTCTCTAGGGCGAGAATTACTTAAAGTCTCTTTTTCTCTCGATTAGAGAAAGCATCAAAGTCTCATTCAAAATGGCGTCGAACATCAATTGGCATCGTAGAAGATGGCAAAATGACGAAGTCGGCAAGATGGGCCATAATGGCTGCAATGTCCTGCAAATGGCGGGTAATGGCCAAAGGCTGATGGCTAAAATGGCTAATGTCTGATGACTAATGGGTAATGGCAATAATGTCCTCCATGGGTGCAGTGGGTAATGGCCAATGGCTGATGCCCAATAGGTAATGGCTGCTTTCTTCTTGTGCACCAGGTTTAAATAAACAACAGTTCAAATCCAGTAGGGTCTTCCATTGGAGGGTTCATAGGTTGGCTTCAAATTGTCCAATCAAAAACAACAATTCACAAGCTTCTACCTAGGCATACATTATCCTTGGAGTCGGGAACGTAAGTTGCAACATATTTTACCAATTAACTCACTTTCAGAGCTTCCATTGTCTGCACCTGCAGATTGACCTTGGAGCAAAGAAGAAGATGCCAGGCTGGCACGAAACCTTAAAGATAAGCATGTGAACCGATCTCACTGGAAAAGTACAGCTTCAAGCAGGAATACACGTTTTATTAGCACATTAGAAAAACACGAGCATCTAAACCGTCAGACAAGGCAACTAGGCCGAAGCCTCCACTAAAGTTATGCTAAGCTAAAACATTTCAAACAAGCAAATCATGGCACACGTTTATGGTTATGTCAGATTAGTACAATTCTAATACATCACGTTATATAAAGCACGCTTATAAATGTTGGCGAACTACTCTGAGGGCACATTTGTCCCCGTACAATCTTTATTAGTTCAGTTAAAGTCACACTTGATTATTGCGGCACTACGTTTATGCGCTAATAAATGTAAAACCTTCGTTTCTGCGTCATCAATCTCTCCTCTGATGACTACTTGTCATCACACAAAACTATTCCCACAAATTTTATTCCATTTAAAATTCTGTCAGTTCTCTTTGCCTTTTAGTTCCCCTTGTTCTTGCCTTGTATTCTTCTGCCATCCTTTTCATCATTTTCTCTTCCTTCCTTCTCTTAATTCTTGCCATTATCATTAGTATTCCCCTCTTTATTCCCCAAATCCCAAAGATGCAAATTAGTACTATTAGTATTCCCTGTATTATTCTTAGTAATATTCCATTCCAAATGCCACCCAGCCAATTTCCCACTGAAGCAATTCCCTTTCCAACCTTCTCCCAAACTCCTGGTTCTTTCAATTCCTTCAAGTCTGCACTCTCTTTTGTTAGATTTGCAAGCATTGTTTTAATCTTCACACTGTTGTCTGGTATATACGTGCAACAGTGACGCGCACCAAGCATTTTGCAAACGCCGCCATCCTTTGCTAAAAGAATGTCTAGGGCAAGCCTGTTTTGAAGAGTCATAGCTCTTTCTGCTGCAAGTTCAGCATCCATCAGGATTATAGCACCTGAAAACTTTGTCAACATGTTATCCACTATAGTAGACAACTTTCTTATTTCGATGGAATTCAACACATCTCCCAATGAAGGAATCATGGCTCCAAATATATCTCCTACCACAGCAGCTGCGGTCTCTCTTTTCTGGATACGATGAGATCCAGACGTCTTTGGAATCACCGATAGGTCATCCAGTTGATAAACCTTTGGGAACACTATACCCAAATAACATCTCCCCCACCATCCCTTTGGAAGACGATAATAGGCATTATGCCCGCAAATGTAATATACACCAGGTATGACAGGGTCAAGTCCGTTCAGCATGAATGTCCATTTGGCCTTAAAGATAAACGTATGTTTACATTCACTCGCTCCCACGAAAATGTTATCATAATAAGATTCACCACGATATATACAAAATTTCCCTACATGCCAAGCGTCTAAAGCTATTCTCCCTTGTGTTTTTATTGCGGCAAAAGCATAATTATCTACTGAAGTCCTCTTACTTAGCTCTTTTTCTAATTTCGTATTCATTTGTGCCCTTCTATCATCTGTGCGATATAAAAAGCTTATTTCTACTGCAGAGAGCGAGCAGGTAAGGTTTTCCCTATGAGCGTGAGCTGTTTCAAAAGGTTGCATTGGCTCGAAAAATTCCCTCATTATTTTAGCATCCCAATCTTTAGCAATCTGGCTTAGTTGCGTTATTATAGGAACATATGCAAAGGTAACATCATAATTTGAATAAAAATACTGTATGTTAGTTTGACCATAAAATCTAGAAGTTACTATACTACATGTAATCCCATATGTAAGAGGCATGTGGTGATAAGTCACCCCTTCCGTTACCGATGTCGGTATCTGTGTACACACATAACAATCTTTCGCATCCATAGTCTCAACATATTCTGTTAGTAGGCAATAGAAAACATTATACGAAAGTTCCTTCTTATCATGCAAGTGTCTCTCATCTAATTCTAGTCTTTTCAATGCGGTTAGTTCAGTGACAGTAACAGGAGCAGAAGTAGAAGCATCAATTTTCTCATTCTCACCCTTACCACGCGTTGCAAGCACTATTGCCATTATTATTAGTACACATGCAGTTATCAAGCCTATACACGCATATTTACAATAAGTCACTCTACTGTTTTGTGTAGCCATGATCTGTATAGAATCAGAGAGCTAGAAGCACCTATAAAGAAACTATTTAGCTATTAGTTACAAAGCTGAACGAGCGCAATGTTCACACAGTTTTCTTCAGGAGCCCAGTCACTTATCGGTTAGCAGCATTTGTCTCAATTCGGCAATAACTCAGTCTTTTTTTTTTTTTTTTTTCAGTTAGCAACGTTGTCTCAAATCGGGTTTAAGAGTCAATCAGGTTATCAAAGTCTTATCAAGTTAGCAAATGTCTCATCCGGTTTAGCAATGTCTCAGCTGGTTGTATCACGTTAGATTATAGCAAGCAATGTCATTTATCACCCTTTCAATCAATAGTGTCCATAAAACTTTTCTTTTCTATTGGTATCTCTTCTTCTTCGTTCTCGAGGCTAAGAGATACAAATTCGTCGGTCCAATCGTCATTGACTACATATGCCCATTCTGGACCGGAATATCTCCTGTTTGGTATCCTTTTCCTTTTCAATTTTGCATCTCTCTTTGATTCTGCCTCACTGGTACTTTCCTCTTTGGCCAAGTCTTTTTCTTCACTTGATGCTGGTACCACGACAGACACTTCCTTTCTTTTCTCTTTCACTCTTGGCCTTTCACTGTCGTTCAACTTTTCTCTAGTTCTTAATTTTACTGGTGATACACTTGGTCTCCTCTTTGCACTGTGTCCACTTGATGGACCTGCGATCTCTTCTGAGGAAGTTTGAACAGTTTCGTTCTGTTCTGTCTTGTCCCCTCCTTCTGGGGAGTCAATCAGGTTTTTCTTTTCTTTTTCTGTACCGTCTGCTTCTGGGAAAGCCCTCCTCTGATCAGGCTCTCCTGCTTCTTCACCTCTTTCGAGCCCTTTGTCACCGTTACTTTCTTCAGGCTCTTTGTTACCTTCAGCTGCTTCAGGCTCTTTGCTACCTTCAGCTGCTTCAGGCTCTTTGCTACCCTCAGCTGCTTCAGGCTCTTTGCTACCCTCAGCTGCTTCAGGCTCTTTGTCATCAGGTACTGGCAGTTTCAGCGCTTCAACTTCCTCATCTGTGGGACACAACACCTTCTTTGTATGACTGGCGTGAATCCAGTTGGGAACTCCCGCACACTTCACAGCGGTAGTGGTCGTCAGGATCACTTGGAAAGGGCCTTTCCAACGGGGTTCCAGACACGACTTCCTCACGTGCTTCTTTATCACGACCCAGTCACCTGCTTTCAGTGTGTGTCCTGGACCTTGGATCGGTGACAAGGTGGTTGCTTCCACCTGGTGAGAGAAAGAGCGAACCACGTCAGCCAGACCTTTGCAGTAGTCTAACACCATATCATCTGTAATATTCAAAAGCGCATTTGCGGGAACTGCAGGAAGTCTCATGGCCCTGCCCATGAGAATTTCGTGCGGGGACAATCCAGTCTTTCTGTCAGGGGTGTTTCTCATTGACATTAACACCAAAGGCAATGCGTCAGGCCATTTCAAATTTGTCGATGCACATTTTTCGCCATTCTTGATTTCAGTGTACCATTCATTTGTTCCACCAGTCCTGAGGCCTCTGGGCGATAGCTACAATGCAGTTTTTGCTCAATGTTCAGCGCTGCGCAAAGTAACTTTATCACCTCGTTATTGAAGTGACTTCCTCTATCTGATTCTAAAGAGATCGGGAATCCGAAACGTGGTATCAACTCCCTCTACAATAATTTTGCAACTGTAAGGCTGTCATTTCTACGTGTGGGGTATGCTTCAATCCAGTGACTAAAAATGCACACAATCACCAACACATACTTCAGACCTCCATGCACAGGCATCTCAATAAAGTCCATCTGCATTCTGCTGAACGGGCCACCCGCCCTGCCAATGTGGCTCACGTTCACAACCGTTCCTTTTCCTGGGTTCATCTGCTGACAAATGACACAACGATGGCAAACTGCTTCTGCAACTTGACGGAATCTGGGGTTAAACCAATCAGTTTTGAACAATCTTATCATGGCATCTCTCCCTAGGTGAGCCTGCCCATGATAGAACCGCGCTAGCTGCGATAAGAGACCATTTGGTAAAACAAATTTTCCTTCATTTGAAACCCATAACTCATCTGGTCTCTTTGTACATTGTGACTTAATCCAGGAAGCTCTTTCATCCTCCCTGACGCTATTCTGTAATGCTTTTAGTTCATCCATTGTATCCACGACCTTCAAGGCAAATGCTTCAGCTGGTTCGAGTTCTGGTTCACTTATCAAATTCCATTCATCCCTGAGCAATATACAGTTCAAGGCACAAAATCTTGCGACTTGATCCGCATATGCATTTCCCAGGGAAACATAGTCCTGTCCTTTTGTATGAGCACTGCAATTTCGGCTGGCATCTGAATGGCGTGTAACAATTCCCTTATTCTCTCCCCGTTTTTCACTGGGGACCCTGAAGAGGTCAGGAAACCTCTCTGTGACCATAGTTGCCCAAAGTCGTGCACAATTCCAAACCCGTACTGACTATCAGTGTAAATGGTAACCTTCATCAATGTAGACAGTTGGCATGCTCCGGTAAGGGCTACAAGCTCTGCTACTTGTGCGGAATAGACTCCTTGAAGCCAGGATGCTTCCAAGACACCTGTTACAGTACATACAGCATATCCTGCTTTCAATATTCCCAATGCATCTCTTAAACATGACCCATCAACAAAAAACAATTTGGTCATTTTCATCAAGCTTAGTATCCTTAATGTCAGGTCGGGGTTTTGTGCAAAATTCAGTCACCTGAAGGCAGTCGTGCTCGACGTCTTCAGCGTTCTCAATTTCAGCATTTTCACCGGGAAGCAAGGTTGCTGAATTCAACGTAGTGCACCTTTTCAGCTGCACATTCGGTGAGCCCAGAATTATTGTTTCATACCTTGTGAGTCTTGCTCCAGTCATGTGTTGCGTTCGGGAGCGGGTCAAAAGTATCTCAACTGAGTGAGGGACCATGACTGTTAATGGATGTCCCATCACTATTCCTTCACTCTGAGTGAGGCTGATACCAACTGCTGCTACGGCGCGCAAACACCCTGGCAGTGCTGCTGCGACCGGATCCAAAGTAGCGGAGAAATACGCTACTGGTCTGTTTATGCCACCATGGGCTTGGGTCAAGACAGACAAAGAACATGCATCACGTTCATGACAAAACAATGTGAAAGGCTTTGTGTAGTCAGGCATACCTAAAGCTGGAGCCCTGCACATGCATTCTTTCAATTCAATAAAAGCATCCATCTCATCTCCTTTCAGCTCAATTTCATCCAAGGCATCCTTCTGGGTCAGTTTCAGTAAAGGCTTTGCTAGAGTTGAAAAGTTGGGAATCGACTGGCGACAGTAGCTCACCATCCCCAAAAACTTCCTCACCTCCCTCCTCGTCTTTGGTGGACTCATTTGAAGTACACTTGTTATTCTTTCCTTCATTATTCTCCGTGACCCTTTCTCTATTTGATGACCCAAGTATTTTACTTTCTTCTGACAGAACTGCAACTTTGAAGGAGACACCTTGTGTCCATTCCTTCCCAAATGGTTCAGTAGAGCAATGGTGTCGGCTGTGCAGCCACTTTCTGTCTTAGATGCAATCAGTAAGTCATCGATGTACTGTACTAGGGTTGACTCGAATGGCAATTCTAACGCTTCCAAGTCTTTCTTTAGAATCTGATTGAAAATTGACGGTGACTCCGAAAACCCTTGAGGAATTCGACACCAACTGTAAACTCTGTCTAAGAATTTGAAACAAAAGAGAAATTGGCTGTCCTCATGAAGAGGCACCAAAAAGAATGCTTGTGACAAATCAATGACTGAGAACCACTCGGCATCGCAAGGGACTTGAAACATTATCACAGCTGGATTCGGTACTACAGGGCAGCATTTAATTATGATGTCATTTATTTTCCTCAAGTCCTGCACTATTCGGACCTTTCCACTCGGCTTTATTAGTCCCATGATTGGTGAATTACATGGACTGCTTAACACTTCTTTCAGTACTTCCTGTTTTACAAACTCGTCAATGAGTTGGGCGACTTTCATGAGGGTGTCTTGTGCCATGTGGTATTGTGGGGTCTGAGGAAAGGTTACATTGGGTTTTACGGTCACTTTCACTGGTTCCACTCCTTTCATCAATCCCACCTCTTTTCCTGTCATATCCCACACTTCCTTTCCGACTTTTTCCCGTAATTCAGCTGGAATATCTTCTTCAGTTATCATCGGGAAAAGGTTAATCAGAGGATATTCTTCATCGACAGTTTCCATCTCCTCCCCTTCTACACTGTCCTCTTCTTCCCCATCACTGCTCGTCTGTATTCTAATTCCATCGTTCGAACACATAATCGAACATCCCAATTTGCACAACAGGTCTCTCCCTAACAGTGCTATCGGGCTTGAGTCACATACCACAAATTTATGTGACCCTTGATAGTTACCAATTCTGACTGGTACTGGATCTGTGATTGGGTTCGTCAGGTGCCTGTTTGCTACTCCCACTACTTGAACTGTTCTCCCTGAGAGTGGCAAATTTGGTACTTCAATGCTCCTAACAGTTGAACGTGTGGCTCCTGTGTCAACCAGGAATGAAACACTATGACCCATAACTCTTCCCTCCACATATGGACCCTTTTGATCAACTTCCAAGGATGCTGCAAGCACACAATTTCCCTCCTCATCTGAACTTTCACTCTCCCATACATTGTTTATTCCATTCTCACTGTGTAATGGGAACTGTTGTACGGTGCCATTTGTATTCCTCACCTGACCCGAGACCTGTGGAGGAACCATCACTTGCTGCTGACTCACTGGTGCCAAAGGTATTTGCATTTGCTGATTAGGTACCATGGGAAACTGCTGTTGCATTGGCTGCATTTGCGTCATCTGCATACGGGGCATCTGCATCTGCTGCGGCTGCATGGGCTGTAATCCCTGCAGCTGATTTATGGTCTGAAAATTTGGGTTTGGACCACTCATTTTCGGTCCCCTCATTGTCTGGAATGCATTGACATCATTGTTTTGCTGACCAACGCCTGCACCTTCCTGCACCACCATCGGGCACTCGCGTTTCCAATGACCGACGATTCCACACACGTGACACGGCATCACCCTTTTCATTGCCTGCACACCATTCGGAATTACAACAGTGTTCAAATCCGGACCACTACTCCCAAAGCCTCCTCTGCCTCTGCCTCTGTCTCTCGCCTGTGGCTGAAACACCATATTTCCCTGCGGCTGCGGCTGCGGCTGCGGTATCTGCTGTTGGAACCCTTGCAACCCTTGCAGACCTGTCTGAGCTGCTTTAAGTTGCATCATCATCACTTTCTCTTTCAACCTTTTCTGTTTCACCTCAATTTCGTCGCTACAGTATTTCGCATAATTCAACACCTCATCAATAGGTTTCGACTGCCAACAAATCAAATGGGTCTTTATCATCTGACTTATCTCTGGTCTCAGCCCTTCCACAAATCTAAACACAAAATGAAGAATGTCCTTCGCCTCTATTGTTTCCGTGCCACTGTAGTTCTTGAACGCCTTCAACAACCTCTCATAGTAACCATGAATCGACTCTTTAGCCTCTTGGGCAGTTCGATCAATCTTCTGCCAATCCACATTTTTCGCGGCAACCTTCGTCTTCAAATGCTCAATCACCTTATAGTACAAGCTCATTACCATAGGTGATGGTGCACCCGTATCCCTGTCTCTCTCTGGTTCACTTGTCGGCCAACCTACAGCCCTTTTGCAGTCTTCCCACAAATCTGCCGAAACCACAATCTCAAAGAGGGTGTTCAGGTCTTCCCAAAGACATTTTGCAAGCTTCACAAACCTATCAGTCTGTTGATACCATTCAATCGGTTTCTCTCTCAGTTTGGGAAAATCATCCGTAAAAGACTGAATGTCGCTTCTGTGCCACGGTACATGTATTAATTTTCCCCCTGCTGTCTCCCTCATTGGTAACATGGTTATTGCATCACTACTTTGCGGTCTTTTCTCGTTGTGCTCTGGGACACTGTCTTTCCTCTTTTCCTTTTTCTTTGCCCATCTGCTTTCCCATTTGTCTAAGCACCTCCACACTTGTGCACTCTGCAGCAATTCTCTAAGGTGCGTTTTCATGCCTGCTGACCTCATGTGTTCAAAGTCTGTGGTCCCGAAATCCAATCTATAGCTCCTGCTCAAGTGTTTTGTCTTGTCTATCTCAACCCCGTTTTTGTCAGCTATTTCTTGCAGCCTTCTGTGTACCTTGTTCACTTCTCTCGTAATCCTAGGACATAGATACCTCAGCTCTTTTTCCGAGTAGGACTCTAACCTATTCAAACCCATAGTCCCTTCCACCAATTCTTCTGCTTCCATGTTCAACCTGACCTTATTCAGATAGTCTTCTCCCTTCCCACTGGCTGAGCTTTGTGTGGAATTCAGACTGTTGAACCACTGTGTCAGCTGTTGCGCATTCAACCCCATCAGTGTAGCATTCACATCGACTGCCATTGATGGTTGCGGCAACTTTTCAGTGCTCGATGATAGCGGTATCATCAGTGGGGGACTCGACCTCACCACTGTTGACTGAGCACATATGGGACTTAACTCCATCAAGGACCCAGATCCAGTTGGCAGAGCCGCTATCGGAGTTGTCTCTGGAGTGTTTTGTATGCACCTCCTTTCCGTCCCACTCTGCACCATTGATCCTTGACCGCTCATACCTGAGTTAGGCTGAATGTACAAAGGTACCGGTGGACCTACAGTAATGGGTAGGGATATCGCATCTGCGTTCTGTCCATTCCCCATGTTCTGAGGCATGTTCATTCCCACACTATGGGTCATCATTGCCGGCATGCCCGTCTGACTCCCCGTCATCTGAGCATGTGCGGTTCCCCCCTGCATCTGCTTTTGAGGCATCAAAAACTGGGTTGATTCAGCTTGTGCCAATGTTGGGTTGCGACCATTCTGTACTCCCATTACGGTTGGATCTAGAATCATTCCCGTACTGTTGTCACTGCTGTAGTACCTTGGGACCTGCGGCTGATAATTTTCTGCTGTTTTCAATATAGGCACATCTGGATATATTCTCCTAACCTGCGGTATCTGCGGGGTGAACAGTAAACTCGGGTCCTTAGATCCCGATGGCGTTTCTGAACTCGGAGTTTCATTATTCTGTACCGGTGCCGGAGGGGCAGAACTGGTACTTGGACCTTGTCCACTCTCTGCATAAGGTGGTGGACGGTCGTTCAGCAATTGCATGATTAACTCCTCATCCTCTAACTCCTCTTCTCTCCTTAACTTTTCCTCGTCCTCTCTATCTTTGGAACACCTCCTGTTTGTCTTACAGGTAGCTTTCTTGCCTGTCGCCTCTTCTTCCTTAGCAATTGCGGGAAACAATTTTATCCCCTGCAATATATCTGACCTCCACACCTTCTGTGCATTATCCCACCTAGCGTCCGCTAGTGTCTTTTCTACCTTTCTTATCCTGGTCTCGAACTTCTTTTGCTGTTGCTGTCCAGCCATTAGTTCCCAAATCGCTAGAGCCTCAAACTGTGCTGGCCTTGGAGGTACCTTCATGTGGTACATCGCGAATCTCAAATTCTCTAGGATCCTTATATTGAATGTCCCATGGGTCGGGAGCGCTACGCTCCCATGTTTCTCTGTCAGCTTGTGCCATTGCTTTAGCCAAAGGCACGGAGCTACCCCCTTTTCCTCCATTACAATGTAAGCTGGTGTACCTTCGGGTGGCGTCTCCTCTCCTACGCTCGCTTTAATGTAAGACTCCCCCTTCATCGCACTCTTTAATGCTTTAAAAAACTTCATTTTCTCGTCTTTTATTTCACAAAGTTTGTAATCAATAAGTGACTTTAATTCCCGGAATACTTTTCGCTTGCCTTTCCCCTTCCAATCGAGCCCCACGGACTGCGTCCAATCCGTGCGCGACCCTTCTTTGCAACCAACCTATCCCAGCGCGGCTCCTAGTGACGTCACACTCACACACACTGCGGCTGACAAAGCCTCGCGGCTTGTCCTCCTTCACTCCGCTCCTCTCGTAACAACTTCTGGCATGTATCGCGAGCAACCAAATAATAATAAAACAGATCTGTCGGTTTACTACAGGAAGGGTAACACAATCGCTTCAGGACCTTAGGGATTTTTCACTAGCCTCGGCAGTTATTCCATCTTTCTCGGTCCCCACTTTCGCAAGCAAATCCTGACCCGCAGACTCTGCTCTCAACTTGTCAATGATCTATTCTAGTGCACTTAGAATTTGTCAAAGCCCGAAGTCGAAGTTTTCTTTCACTCCCTTAACACACGTACCGACTCGTTGACCACGCCCGGTCAACCTACTAAACCGACCAGACCACAACATAAAACAAGTGTCTCATACACTTTTCAACATACTCCGGAGTCTCTTGACCTCGCAGGGCCCGTCTCAACAACAACAACCACGTGGACCTTTTTCTGCACAAAGCGCCACATGCACATGAAGTTCGACGACTTCCCTACTCTCACACTCGGAGTCGCACCTCCGCTATTCTCTAAAATCCTCGCAACCTTTTCAAACAATCTGCGGCAATAAGCTGTGCAAGCGCAAAACCCTGACTTCACTCATACCGTCACTAGTACCGCCAACGCCGATTTCACACCTCCATTCTCTCCATTCGCAAGCTCCGAGATCCCGGGAAAGTCGCGGGGGACTTAGGGCATCATCATTCTCTCAATCTGTTTTACCCAAGAAAAATCTAATTCAACACCATATACCTCTCGAGTGGGGTCCCAAAAGTCGGAACCGTCCTCTGCTACCATCTACTGATAGAGCGTTCCGTACTAATAAATTACCTGTATTTGGACGCTCTTGGGTCGATTAATCTTTTGACCAAGTGGGGCTCTCTTCACCCAAGATTAGTCAATTTAATCAAATCAATAATCAATAACGAACATAAGCAATGCCCTGATCAACATAACACTTCACAATTAATCCAGAAAACATTTCGGCGAACCATGACCTTTCGGCCATGAATAACCACACCAGTTCATTCAAAGTTAATGAATTTATTTCCCTATATTAACAAAGCTAGCACGATATAAATGTGTCTCAACACCAAATGATATATGTAAATGAACATTAATAGCTGTCCATAACGGCGAAAAAGATGCAATCTATGCAGCATTTGAATAACAATGCATTCGATAATAGCAACGCAAACCACTAAAACTATAATCTGTAATGAGCTAATTGCATACATTAGTCAGCATAACAAGGTCTCAAATTGCATTGTGCAACAAATGAATCCTCATCTAACCTCAAATTAGCATCTGCATGTGGGACTTCATGCAAAAACAATTTAGCAACATAGATTTGGAAAACTCCTAACTAGGGCTCTTATCAAAAATCAGCAGTTGGTTACCTAAAAAGAAACACAATGCAATTGTACATTTTCCTTTCATATTTACCAAATTCAATCAGCATTCAAGGAAGTCTTCGTCTCACAGGTACCGGTTTCCATCAGCATGGGACGGGGCAAAGGGGGCAGGGTGGACGGGGCAATTGCCTCACAGCGGCAAGATAAAAGGACAAAACTACTACTTTATGCAAAGGGGCAGATCAAAGTTAAAGTCTCTAGGGCGAGAATTACTTAAAGTCTCTTTTTCTCTCGATTAGAGAAAGCATCAAAGTCTCATTCAAAATGGCGTCGAACATCAATTGGCATCGTAGAAGATGGCAAAATGACGAAGTCGGCAAGATGGGCCATAATGGCTGCAATGTCCTGCAAATGGCGGGTAATGGCCAAAGGCTGATGGCTAAAATGGCTAATGTCTGATGACTAATGGGTAATGGCAATAATGTCCTCCATGGGTGCAGTGGGTAATGGCCAATGGCTGATGCCCAATAGGTAATGGCTGCTTTCTTCTTGTGCACCAGGTTTAAATAAACAACAGTTCAAATCCAGTAGGGTCTTCCATTGGAGGGTTCATAGGTTGGCTTCAAATTGTCCAATCAAAAACAACAATTCACAAGCTTCTACCTAGGCATACATTATCCTTGGAGGAATACACGTTTTATTTGCACATTAGAAAAACACGAGCATCTAAACCGTGAGACAAGGCAACTAGGCCGAAGCCTCCACTAAAGTTATGCTAAGCTAAAACATTTCAAACAAGCAAATCATGGCACACGTTTACGGTTATGTCAGATTAGTACAATTCTAATACATCACGTTATATAAAGCACGCTTATAAATGTTGGCGAACTACTCTGAGGGCACATTTGTCCCCGTACAATCTTTATTAGTTCGGTTAAAGTCACACTTGATTATTGCGGCACTACGTTTATGCGCTAATAAATGTAAAACCTTCGTTTCTGCGTCATCAATGGCAAGCCCTCTATCCAGGCTAAGACAGTCCAGGATAATATCTCTACAAATTTGTGCTCTCTGATTAACCTATACACTGGCCCACAATAATAATGGGGCCAATACACTTATACCACGGATGCAGTGGTCCTTTTCCCCTTTGCTCTGGGAAGATTAAGGCCCATATTTAAGGAAAAATGACGGAGCGCTCTGTGCACCAAAATTGGCAGCGCCGCTCTCCTTCATTTTCACAACGCAGGGATGCGTCATATTTAATTGAATAAGGGGCACCCCTGTGTTGTCCCTTGCACAGGCACTACATTTGCAGCCGAGCGCCAATGCAGCCACCCTTGCGCCATGGTGCAAGGATGGTTGAGTTAAGGGGGAGATTGTTTTTGTGCAGGAAGGGACACCTTCCTACACAAAAACAATCTTCAAAGGCGATTTGCTCTTTCTATGTGTGCTGCAGGATGCAGCACACATGCTTAAGCCGGATGAGCGACTGCCTAGAGTCTTGCACATTGCCCCCAAATGTGTGTTCCTTTGCAACATTCCTTACTTTCAAAGACTGAAGACCGCTTGACAAACATAAACGAATCAATTAGATTCCAGTCAGTCTTTTTAATAATCTATTCCCCAATGGAAGGAACACCCAGGCCGTCATTCACTTGGTACGTATAAATTAAAATCCCTCCAATGGATCTAACTGTTATTTTGTTCTTTCAATTGGCCTGTGTCTCCTTCAGATGCTACTATTCAAGTAAGGTCGGGGGGTTTCTGTTGTAACTTCCATTGCAAGCCTGGATTGCAAGTTGTGATTGTAAGCTTCCAATTCAGGCCTCCATTTTTTAAAGCATGGTGTTAGCAAGATAGTTGTGTCTACTACAAGTCTTGGCTTCAGTATCGCTTCTTTTTTCACTTGCATAATGAACTGTATTAGGGCACGTTCGGTCCATGCCCAATTCTGACCCGGGGAGCTTACAACTATTGCACACTTCCCTCGGACATCTGTTTGAGCGCTGCACATATCAAGGGCCATATTTATACTTTTAGACGCACAACTGCGCCAATGCAGTTGTGCGTCGAAAAAGTTAACGCCGGCTAACGCCATTCTGAAGCACCATGCGGGCGCCGTATTTATTCAATGATGTTAGCCGGCGTTAGCCGGCGGCGCTGCCTGGTGTGCGTCAAAAAAAATGACGTACACCAGGCAGCGCCGGCGTAGGGGAATATGGAGCTTGGGCGCCAAAAAATGGGGCAAGTCAGGCTGAGGCAAAATTATCGCCTCAACCCGATTTGCCCCATTTTTTTCGACTCCCAACCCCCATTGAAATGACTCCTGTCTTAGCAAAGACAGGAGTCATGCCCCCTTGCCCAATGGCCATGCCCAGGGGACTTCTGTCCCCTGGGCATGGTCATTGGGCATAGTGGCATGTAGGGGGGCACAAATCAGGCCCCCCTATGCCACAAAAAAAAAAAAAAAATACTTACCTGAACTTACCTTATGTTCCCTGGGATGGGTCCCTCCATCCTTGGGCGTCCTCCTGGGGTGGGCAAGGGTGACAGGGGGGGTCCCTGGGGGCATGGGAGGGCACCTCTGGGCTCCTTCCGAGCCCACAGGTCCCTTAACGCCTGCCCTGACCAGGCGCTAAAAAACAGCGCAAAAGCGGCTGGACGTCATTTTTTTTGACCGCCCACTCCTGTGCGTGATTTTTGCCCGGGAATGTAAATACGGCGCACATGCCTCGGAGTCAATTTTTTAGATGGGAACGCCTACCTTGCATATCATTAACGCAAAGTAGGTGTCCACGCTAAAAAGTGCTGCAAACTCCATGGACTTTGGCGCTAGACGCGTCTAACGCCAGAGTATAAATATGGAGTTAGTTTTGCGTCAAATTTGCGTTAAAAAGACGACGCAAATCCGGCGCAAACGGAGTATAAATATGCCCCCAAGTGTAGGAGGCCGATCTTCACCCATGTTTATTACCTCGGCCCACTGAAAGTCAAGCACAGAGACAAGGGTTCGCTATGTGGGGCTTATGTTAAAGAATTACTGGCTGTATCACGAAGACACAATGTAAAATCTAATACATGGTGTTCAACGTTCTATCCTCAGCATCGAACCACGTCTGTACAATTCAGCAAATGCATAACTGTGTTCATCTTCATAACCGACAACCTTTCCTAAGGTTTACTGTAAATAAGTTATTTTTTTCTAGTTAATCACCAGATAAATTGCTAAAATTGGTCTTTGGGTTAGTAACAACCTGGTACTGTCCGCATACTGCTTACAATTATATATGTACAGTCCCATTTCTATACTTTGTGTGTTATGTTTGGGAGCAGTGTACGGGTAAAGAGATTACAGCACAGCAGGTGTAGGGAGCTTGCAGCTGTCTCCTCCCCCGCTATGGCTAGGGAGCATGTGCAGAGAAAGGGCTCTGGTACAGCTGTAGTGGCCAGTACCACACATGATGCATTCACCCTAAGTAGGGCGCACACTGTTACCTGTATCGGCCTCGTTCTGATGAGAGAAGCAAGCAGAACTCAGGAGCTACCTACAGCATGAGTAAGGTGGCCACGACTGCTTCCTTTTTCCACAGGGCGGGGGCAGCTGAGACCAGGTAAGTGCACGGCTGCAGCCACTTCATACTTGTGAACTTTGACAAAACTTCTCAGGTGAAGACCTGCCCCCATTTCTATCAAATCAAATATCGTCTTTGGCAAACACGCTTGGAAGCTGCGAAACTTCTGAAAGGCGTACGAGTGCGGACTGATCACAATCAAATGCAAGTGCTTTGAGAACACCCGGCCCCAGTGGTGTAGGACCTTCACAAAGGCCCTCAAGGTGTACGGCACACATACCGCCCAATTCTCACAAGCCCCTTTAGGGCTGAACAATTCTGGGTCCTTGACCCAGGGACTTGTGAGTTCCTGATATGTTGCTTGTGCTGTGCAAATGATTCTGTTTGCTCAGGGTCACACAGGATGTGTATGTCACAGTCAGCTCAGGAAGAATGCTGAGAATGTTAGTAGCCTGGCCTAAAGTTCACAAGGGACATGAACCCCGCGTGGTGAATGACGCAGCAGGAAGTGCCGGAAGTGATAGGACGTGAAGGATATGGCACAAACAGGAAGCATGCCGGGTGCCTTGAAAGGTGAGGTAGCAGCCACGGCACTTCAGGTTTCTAGGTTCAGTGGAAGGAAGCGACAAACATTCGATCCGCAAACCTTTAGGTCGCCATCTAGGATTTGTTTTATTCTGACCGCATACCATTTTCTTATTATAGTTATCTGGTTTCTGTACTTTTACGACTTTCATTTTCAGATATCTTTGATATCTGAAAAACGGCAATTTGTATATTTCGCCATACGTTTCCATCACTTTCGCTGAAAAATTAAGTAAGGAGTCACGAGGAACTAGCTCGATACTCGAAACCAGACTTACTGGTTTCCTTGTAATTCCTCATTCCTCAGGTTATTATCAGGGTTCATCTGGAATCCCCGTTAATTTCGTAATGCCACAGTTAACAGGACCCCCGGTATAGTTAAACCTCGGGGTATGGGATTAACGCCTCCACATCTAGGCCATGCAAGTCTGTGGGGCCACTCAAGGAGGAGCAACTCATTGGAACAATAGAGTCTAAATGGAAGTTGAAGGAGCTTTACATATCTGTGGGCAACGGGACTGTTGGTGGGTTCGAGTCCGTGTGGCACTGCCAGCTGGTGTAACAATTCAAGCATAGCAGGCAGGACAGGGCATGGGGCAACTCTTAATGCAAGTCTAGGAGCGATGCAAGTCTGTGAGAGCATGGGTGCGTGCATGATTACTATGCAGAGCAACTTTGTAGGGCAAAGAAAATATGAATGTCAGTCCATGAACTTACGCTAGTTTGTGGTTTGATGTAGTTTTAGGAAGCAATGCGACGCTATAGAAAACACTTAAAACCAATCACCAGTTTGTTACAAAGGTTTGTGATATAATAGTTTAGCTGTGACTTAATTACCGGCTTGCAAAAGACAGAAACCCAATTACTTCAGCCAATAACGCAATTACATCACTAGGCTTTCCATAACGTAGCGCACTCCATATTGACTGATGCAGTGTCAGGCTCATCAGATATTGACTGTCCTGTAGGAAGATGGTCTGATTCACACCGATGGTCAATGCCCTAAGGACAAGTAGGGCTGGCTAGAGGCAGTCACATGCCAGTCTCTGCCTGATCCAATGGACTTCAGAGGCAAATACTGGAGATAGGTTTCCAGACTCCCAAAAGGACCAATCCATCCCAAAGGGCTGTTTCCTGTCCGCAAGACAGCAACATCTCTCTGTGCCACTGGGCAGGGAGATACACAAGACAAGACCTCGAGAAATTAGAGTGACTGACAACCTTCAAGAGGGTCCGTGCTGGAAAAACAGGAGCTGCTTCTGGGAAAACAATCCCTTGTCCTACCTCTGCACAAAGTTCAAATTATTATTAGTTATGTTAATATTTATACTATAAATATTGATATTGACAACACTATTAATATTGATAACAGTATTAAAAAGCTGTACACGTAAACATAGCAGTCATTGCCAGACAATCTTGATTGTTTTGGTAAAATCATTGCATAGTGTTAAGAAAACAAAACCTGATTTTTTTTTATATGCAGAGATTTATTGTTGTGTTTTTTGAAACACATCGAGATTTATTGAATGACTGTTTTTTTTTTTGCAGGGCGGCAAATTACCACGATGCCTTGGTTCCTAGACAGTCTGAGCTGGAACCACCGCCCTGGGTATCTTATTAGGAGGAAGGAGAGAGGAGGGAGCCGCACTGTGCCAACAGCTGAAGCTTTTACTGTGCGGTTTGCACACAAAGGCCTAGAAATTAACAAGTTGTGCAGTCGCACGTGCAACGCGTGAGTTTTTAGTGGTTAGTAAATTGATGCAATACTTTGCGTCGCTTGCCGTGGTGCAAGGTCCTGCGCAAAATGTTTGTACATAATATACTGGGCTCCAAAATAGTCAAGTCAAGGTTGTGTGCATTTTAAAAGACTACTTATGTGTTTTTAATGAACTCTTTCAGGATAGAATTATAAAGTAAGAAAAGTTAATTGGTGCATACAATGATTTCCACTGGATTACAGAATTTGGGTAAATTGGGAATACACGTTATGCTGTTCTCCAACCTGGAACCTGTGCACTAGACTACAGATCCTCTCGTATTTCGATGAGTATTATTACTGCCACTGTAATAATAATAACAGCAATGTAATAACAATCATATACATTAGTATTCTGCTTCCTTCTGTAATTCTTCTTTTGCTGCTGCTTCATATTATTATTAGCATTGTTACTAATGTTATTATTATTATCATATCTTTCAGGTACTCACCTGGGCAGGTGTTCTCCGCACTGCACAGCATCACCCAGAAGAAAAAGACTACTGGGAGGCCGAGTTTCTCCATTACCAGCAGAGTCCGGGGAGGTCCCGTCAGAAGTGCTCTCCAGTCTCTATCTAAAGCTTTACCAACAGTATGTGCTTGCAGAGACTTTAACAAGGAATGCCTTCAGTCTCACTCCGCCCCTCTGAGCTCTGTGCCCAGATCTCCTCCCCTGCTAGTTCCCTCTGCTCTTTGATATGACATGCTTTGGTGGAGATTTATAGCTGCAGTGGTACCTCACAGGAAGCTCTAGTTCGAAACACCACCAAACCAGCACGGCCAACTCTTATAGTTTTGTCTATTTAATATTAAAACAAGTTTTCTACATTTCTTGGAGGGTGGATATGTAGATTAGATAAAGGAGTGGGAACTGGCACTGCTTTACATTGAACTCATAACACTGGGGTTACACTGTTATTTAGATCTCCCACTTGAATGATAAGATAACTAAGGCACAGGAGGTGAAGTTGATCGCTCAAAATTTATGTCAGTAAATTTGATTCTTAAAGTTTACGCCAATTTTTATCTACACACCTTCAATGTATAGAGATGGGATCCTGCCGTGGTATGCATGTTAGTTGTGCACATCTAAGGCCTTTCCTCATTACATACTTACAAACATCAGACCACACCCTCTCTAAATCTGTTTAAAAAGAGATGTAAATATGGCAAACATCTTCATGTGCCCATCACTTTGGTAAAACAAGTGAAAAGTTATTTTGGGCCATAATTATGGCCTGGTTTGCGTGGCTCATGCACTATTCAACGTGGTGCAAGAGTGACACAAACCTTAAGTGAGATTTATGATGCTATGCAAGGCCACCTTGTGTGGCTGTTGGAGGTAGCACTTTTTGGTAGGCTAAGGTGAGGCCCCAGCCCGGCAGAACCTACCACTCCTGTCAGGGGTGGGTGATTGCGCTCACTGTATAACCTGCTCTCACTCTTGTGTAGCTTGGCAGTGACCAGGAAGGCATCTCAGTGCCAAGCTACCCAAGGCAATGTGTAACACATTGGCACACACTCTTACACAACAAATACACTGAGCGTCACAAATGATACTTCACATATTGTGTATGTAAAAAAGATTTGTATTCAACACACACATTGCTTGACCTAACATGTACATCATATACTTCTGGGCATAAATCACACTTAGAAATAACACTAGCAGTATAATGCCCAACCGTGTTAAAACAACATCACCAATGTATACACTTGGTCAGAGAATCCTACTTTCACTTTCAAAATCCTCATGCGGTGTGAAACGTTGTCAGCACAAGACCCACCCTAGCAATTATTACAATTCAACATCACACAGGTATAGGGTGCACCCAGATTAACAACTATAGCAGCAACGTGTACACACAGCTATTTGCAATACTTTTAACGTGCCTTGTGGGCCTAGGCGGCATGGGCAGAAACTAATGTCAACTGTGATAATCTTCTGGCAAGGAAACAACGTGTATTCAACAACTGTGCAGTTGGTCACAGGCAGTCACTCCCACACACTCACTCCACACCGCTATACAGTGCCACAGATATCAGACAGGCTTGTATAGCATGCACTCGCACACAATCGCTCCAAGATCCCTAATGCAGTGCACTGACATCCAGCAGTGGTCAATGTGCTTGCAGACCCAGTCGGCCCAAACCCTCCTCCACCCTTCAACCAACACCTTCTACCCTACCCCAAGGGCTGTGAGGAAAGAAACCTTTCCCTGGTGCTAGGCCGATTGTAGCCGGAATCACATATTTATTCAGGGTCCCCGGGAAACGGTGGGGGGGGGTTGAGGTAACAGGCTGATCAGCAGCAATAGACAAAAATGAGGGTTGGCTCCCACTCGGGAAGTTCACTCAAAGGTCTCCACACTGTGTCTTCCAGCACAGGTCCTGTTCTCCAAAGCACTGGGTGGGGGTCACTGTAGGACACATGCCGCTCACAATAGACCCCAGCCAAGCTAGGCACTCCAGTACACAAATCCACTCCTCTGCTCCCCCTGGAAATGGGGCACAAATTCTGGTGTGCGATAACTTGAGTCACACCAGACGATTTTGATTGCACATGAAGAGTTATCAAATGTGTACCTTCCTAGAATGAGGCACAACATCTGGCATGTAATGACTTGAGTTGCTCCACAAAATCCTAGTAACACACAGAGATTTACTAAACGCGTACCTCCCTGGAATGAGGCACAACATCTGGTGCGCGATGACTTAAGTTGCACAGGACAATCCTGGTCACACACGAAGACTTACCAAATCCGTACCTTCCTAGAATGAGGCACAACATCTGGCATGTAATGACTTGAGTTGCTCCACAAAATCCTAGTAACACACAGAGATTTACTAAACGCGTACCTCCCTGGAATGAGGCACAACATCTGTTGCCCGATGACTTGAGTAGCACCAGACAATCCCGGTCACACACGAAGATTTACCAAATCCGTACCTCCCTGGAATGAGGCACAATGTCTGGTGTGCAATGACTTGAGTCGCACCAGACAATCCCAATCACACACAAAGAGCGCAAGTTCAGCAGTGCCTCACGAGGTAGAATGCGGCACTGCTGCGGGTATGCCCCCATCTTCAAGGGTCGCAAGCCGTGAATCGGATAACATGTGCAATGAGCATGCAGTCAGCTTGTCGCACAAGAGAAATGCGGCACAGTTGACGAAGTGGGCCACGCGGCGTACCGCAACCAGTGAATCCACTCACTATCAACAAGATGCTTATGTGTGTCAAGTCCCCATGATGCACGGCCACCCACCTTGAATACGGGCCATTCCTTTGGGGCCGTGCACCCGGCAATTCGGTCTCCAGACACAATACTTGGTTCCATGTTGCCACGGCTGCTACCAGATGGGATCCAGCAGACAATATGGGCACTTGAGAGGGCACCGCTTCCCAGATGTCACCAGTAGATGGTGCAGATCTCTTGCGGGAGGTCATTGATGTCCCTGAGACTTCCACAAAAGAACAGGGGGCAAGTCAACAAGCCCTTGGAGAGCACACTTCACAATGTCACACAGCAGCAGGCAATCAGCACAGGCTAGCCACGATCCAGAAAGGGTGCATGGTCCCTTCCAAGGGCAGTAATGCCTCTTTGTGCAAAACAGATTCTTCTGGCAGTGTGCACCATACAGTCCAGTTTCTCCGGTCCTGCATCCCCTCAAGCGTATCTCTAGTTTGCTGCAGTGTGGCACCAGTAGTTATACTGTAATGTGCCTTTGAAGTTGGGGGTGGTTCCGAGGGTTCCCTTTGAACCACAGATATCACCCCTAAATTTTAGCACTGTCTGCCATGGGGCCAATGCAGATCTTTATCTTTAGTGGGGCCATGATCTGGCTCCAAGAGGTCAAGTGTCAAAACCTTTCGTTTCAATCCATCCAGCCAGGCCCTCAAGTGGCAGAGGTCTGTTCCAATTGTGTGCCCATGGTTTATAGCTGTCACTGGGAAATGCACAGATGTGCCCCCCAGCCTCCAGTGTGAACTTGAGGTGAATTTAAAATGCACACAAAGTGTTTTAGAGAAGAGAAATGCCTACTTTCTAGAAGCGACATTTCTGAGTTTTTATTGAAAAAACACCTTTACCATGGGAAGGGGTTTGTCAGGACAATTCCAATGAGAGCAAACAGTAGAAGGCTGCTCCACTGCAGTCCACTATTGCAGCTAGGATTAATTGTAAACTTTCCCCATGTTAACTTATGGGCAGAGAAGCTCTCAGGCAGAGTGAAAATACACATGGGTCCTCACTCTCTGGGCATGTGTGCCCTCACACCCACAAGCCTGTGATGGCAGGTTGGACAAATGTTTAAAAATACCATTGGCACAAGTGCGTCCACATAGGACTGCTATGACAGTCTGAATACATGTTCTAAAACACCATAGGTGCAAGTGCACACACACAGGTAAGCACCCCTTCCTAACATATGTTGGAACGGTGCATGCACTTCCACACTTTACTTACAGTGGGAGAGCGCCCAGAGGCCTAAGGCCACTAGTAGAGAATCAGAAAAAACCTATGAGAAAAAGCAAAAAAGTTTGGGGAAACACTACCTCAACATGTTGAGTCTACAAGTGGCCCTGCGTGACTTCATAAAGCTTGAGTAATGTAACAGTGCAAATCATTGGGTTGCATTACTCTGCATCAGGGAAGCGTTTCCGTGGATGTTGATGCATTCCCAGATTTCCAAGAATTTGTAACCCTGGGAATGCACCAAAAAGATATGTCTCCCTAGGAGAGGTGCAAAGAGGAGAAATATGTTTATTCCTCCTCATTTTTTGCTCTTTCTAATTCTAAATGTGCTGCATTCTGCAGCACACATTGAAAGAGGAAAAAGCCTCTCAGGATTGTTTTTGTGCAGGAAGGTGCCCCTTCCTACACATAACAGTCCTGCCTGCAAAGATGGCACCCTATCACTATGGTGCAAGGATGTCAGTGTTGGCGCTAGACAGTCAAAAGGATGCCAGCGCAGGGGGAAAGGGCAGGAGTGTGATGTATTTGATAAATATGGCACATTCTTGCCCTTTCCCTGTGACACAGGGCAGCAAGATGACTTGCTGTGCTGCCCTGTGCTCCAAAGCACATAAATCTAAGCCTTAATGTCTGAAACAACTGTGGCTATTTATTATCTAAAACAATGCAATAAATCACCAAAGAACATAAATGAACACCATGGATAATCGTATGCGAAATCATAAAGGCTTACCAAAGTCTCTATATAAATAACTAAAAACTCTACATGTATTGAAAACAGTTCTCAACACTTTTTGTGGTAAACTCTTATTTGGCTTCATCAATCACCCTTTGGACAAAAAAGTCAATATTACCTTAAGGTGCAAAAGTCAAACAACTCAATGTTCTCTGTGTTGTGTTTCATTCAGACTTTCTCTTGCCTTCTTCAGGGCAAAAATAATTTGGATGCTTTAATACTAACCACAATTTCTTTATTTTTTTCAAATGAGCAATCTCTAACCTGAAATTAAGAAAAACCCAAACAATCCACTGTACTCTGTATACTCAAACACACTGCTTTTAAAGACGTTCCTACATTTTCAGTAGTGTTAGACCAATTTTTATATTGCTCCAGTGTTTTATTAAAGCACTGGTCTAGTAATAATAGGCTACTGCCTACCTCTGAAATTCCTAGATTAAAAATTACTGTGGAGCTGTACAAAAACCTGCTATGGAGCCATGCAAAGTATACCACATAAATATTGCACACATGAAACTCCAGGCACAGAAACACCCAAACTTGGTCCGAGACACAAGGAAAATGTCAGCTAAATTTTCACAATTTAAATCTGAGTGCGATTCATGCACATTCAGGCCCATATTTATACTTTTTGACGCTAAACTGCGCTAACGCAGTTTAGCGTCAAAAAATTTTGCGCCGTCTAACGCCATTCTGAAGCGCCATGCGGGCGCCGTATTTATGGAATGGCGTTAGCCGGCGCAAGCAGACCGGCGCTGCCTGGTTTGCGTGGAAAAAAACCACGTACACCAGACAGCGCCGGCGTAGGGGGAAAATGGCGTATGGGCGTCTTAAAATGGGGCAAGTCAGGTTACGTCGAAAAAATCGTCGTAACCCGACTTGCGCCATTTTTTTTCGACGCCCATCCCCCATCAACATGACTCCTATCATTGTAAAGATAGGAGTCATGCCCCCTTGCCCAATGGCCATGCCCAGGGGACTTCTGTCCCCTGGGCATGGTCATTGGGCATAGTGGCATGTAGGGGGGCACAAATCAGGCCCCCCTATGCCACAAAAAAAAAAAAAAAAAATACTTACCTGAACTTACCTTAATGTCCATGGGATGGGTCCCTCCATCCTTGGGTGTCCTCCTGGGGTGGGCAAGGGTGGCAGGGGGGGTCCCTGGGGGCAGGGGAGGGCACTCTGGGCTCATTTTGAGCCCACTTGTCCCTTAACGCCATCCCTGACCCAGGCGTTAAAAAGCGGCGCAAATGCGCCGTTTTTGGCCACGCCCACTCCCGGGCGTCTCTTTTGCCTGGGAGTATAAATACCACGTAAAGGCCTGGGAGTCATTTTTTAAGACGGGAACGCCTCCCTTGCATATCATTAACGCAAGGAAGGGGTTCACGCTAAAAAATGACGCTCACTCCGGGCACTTTGGCGCCCGAAGCGTCTAACGCCATAGTATAAATATGGCGTTAGTTGGCGTTAGTTTAGCGTCGAATTTGCGTCGAAAAAAATGACGCAAATTCGGCGCAACCAGAGTATAAATACGGCCCTCATTGCTTACAAATTGGCTTAGCTCCTGGATTACATATTAAATCTCCCTTATTTCTTAGATGCAAAGCTGTACAAAGTGAAATAGGAACTATTTCCCATTATTCCTACAGGTAAAAATCAGCGGCAGCGCTTCCGCTATGGAGGAGGAGCATCGCCCCCCCACCAGCAGCAGCTGCAAACCGAAAAATAAAAACAATAATAAACCATGTTTTTTTATCATTTTTATTTTTCAGTGGACGGGCCATGGGCGATGACAGGGACATAAGGGGAGTGCACAGCACTCCCCTGAGTGCGCATGTATGTTTGGTCAGGTGTCTCGGGCCAGCCAAACACACATGCACACTGGGCTTTTTCTTTTGGAGACAGCAGGCAGATCTGAGTGCAATACATACACATTAATTGCTTACAAATTGGCTTAGGTCCTGGATTACATATTAAATCTTCCTTATTTCTTAGATGCAAAGTTGTATAAAGTGAAATAGGGACTATCTCCCATAATTAATACAGGTAAAATTCAGCGGCAGCTCTTCCGCTATGGTGGAGGAGCGTCACCCCCTACCACCAGCAGCAGCTGCAAACCCAAAAATGAAAACTCTGTTAATTATCATCACAGCACTCCCCTCAGTGCGCATGTGTGTTTGGTCGGCCGTCTCGGAGGCACTGCCACCAAATGTTGGGACTGTAGCCCTCTCTGTTCTCCCTTACTCCTGGGATTACCCACATGGAACCATGATGTGGACACAGGAGACAACCTCCCTGTCAAGAATATAGAAGTTATCAGATAAGGTGAGGGACAGCAGTAGGATTAAAGTCTCTAAAATGCTGGATGTGGGGGTGATAGAACACTCCAGTGGCCCCTGATCCAGTCCACTGGTTCTGGTACTAAAAGCTGCCCCATCAGACACCACACACGAATTGAGGTTCTGTGTGGGTTATAGAAAGCTAAATTCAGCGACTAAGACAGATGCTCATCCCATCCCTTGGGCTGATGAGCTAATGACCAGCTAGAGGCTGCCCAGTACGTAAGTACCTTTGATCTTACATCACGGTTCTGGCAGATCGTCCTAACTGAGGGTGCCAAGGAGAGGTCAGCCTTCTCCAGTCCAGGGGGCCATTACCAATTTCACGTGATTCCCTTTTGACTCAAAGATGCCCATGCCACCTTCCAGAAGTTGGTGAACCAGGTCCTTTCTGGTATGAGGCAATCTCAGCAGCCTATTGGGATGGCATAGCTGTCTTTAGTAGCAGCTGGAAGGACCACCTCTTTCACCTCCAGGAAGTGCTTCAGGCTCTACAACAGGCAGGTCGGACTATCAAGGCCAGTAAGTGCCAGATAGGGCAGAGGTCTGTGGTACACTTGGGATACCTGGTGGGCAGGGGTAAGGTTAAGGTACACCCCCCCAGGACAAGACAGAGTCTATCATGGCCTGGGAGCCCTCCAAAACCCAGACTGAGGTCTAAGGTTTCTTGGGCTTCAGTGCATACTACCGGAGGTTTGTCAAGGGATATGACACCATTGATGCCCCCTTGACAGAGTTGACTTCTAAGAAGCAACCTATAAATGTGACTTAGACAGAGGCATGCCAAAAAGCATTTGACTCTCTGAAGCAAGCCATGTGCACAGCCGCTATGCCCAAGGCCCCTGTCTTCTCCAAAGAGTTTATCGTTCAGACAGATGCCACAGAAAATGGCAGAGGGGGAGTTTTATCACAGTTAAATGAAGAGGGCCTGGGCCAAACTGTAGCCTTTATCTCCAGGAAGTTACTACCCAGGGAACACAGGTGGAGTGCTATAGAAAGATAAGATTTTGCTGTGGTTAGGGCAATAAAGAAGTTGAAGCTGTACCGGTTTGGCAATCATGTCCTGATTCAGTCTGACCACAGGCCCCTCAGGTGAGGGGTGAAAATCCAAAATTGTTGAGGTGGTCCATCTCCCTACATGGTATGAACTTCAGTGTGGGACACAGACCAGGGGTAGACCACGCCAGTGCTGATGGTCTATCCAGATTTTTCTGTCTTAGTGATGAGAAATCTGTGGAGGTTATGTACCTCTTCCCAATTTCAGCTGGGGGCATGTGTTAGACCTGGCAGCCTTAGGTTGGTCTTCCTCTAATCATTTTGCCTGTTTGCCTCACATTTTTGCTGTATCGTTTTGCTGGCCTTAGGACTCTGAGCACTGTACCACTGCTGGCCAGTGCTAAAGTGCATGTGCTTCTCCCTTAAACTTGGTAACATTGGTGTTTCACAACTGGCACACTTAATTTACTTCACTCTATTAACACAAGGTTCCATAAGGAGGCATTTGACGACTACAAAGGTTGGAAAATGCAAAAATGTGTCTGGCGGTGGGAAATTTTGACCGATGGGCTTTTTATATATATATATATATATATATACTGGAAGATGCAGGATCACAAGAAAACAACTGCCAGCCAGGGCAAAAATCTGGATCCCAAAGGATACAAAGAGCCACAAGAAAATGTAATATCTAAGAAAGAAGTGACTCAAACAGATGATCTCACTAAAGAACAAAAATATATTTCTACTACAACGTTTCAGCTTCCGCCTTCCTCAGGTAGTACAAGATGTGCAGCCACTGAGAAAACCATCTTGTACTACCTGAGGAAGGCGGAAGCTGAAACGTTGTAGTAGAAATATATTTTTGTTCTTTAGTGAGATCATCTGTTTGAGTCACTTCTTTCTTATATATACATATATATATATACATATATATATATATATATATATATATATAATGTATTTTATCATTGGTATGCTCTCTGTACTTCCCTGTATTCATGAACCTTGAGATGTTGTTATGTTTATGAAATGTTTTTTATCATTCTGTACTTTTATGGCAAAACCATCTTGTACTACCTGAGGAAGGCGGAAGCTGAAACGTTGTAGTAGAAATATATTTTTGTTCTTTAGTGAGATCATCTGTTTGAGTCACTTCTTACTTATATATACATATATATATATATATATATATATATATATATAATGTATTTTATCATTGGTATGCTCTCTGTACTTCCCTGTATTCATGAACCTTGAGATGTTGTTATGTTTATGAAATGTTTTTTATCATTCTGTACTTTTATGGCCTTCTTCGGTCAAAGAAAGTTTTTGTGACTGACTACTGATAAGTCCCTCGTAAAGTGGTATATCATATACCCATGGCATGTAAATAAATGCTACTTGTAGGCCTGCAGCACTGATTGTGCCACTCACTTCAGTAGCCCTTAAACATGCCTCAGGCCTGCCATTGCAGAGCTTGTGCATACTGTTTTACTGCCACCTTGACAGGGAATTTTAAACCCCTTGCCAAGCCTTAAACTCCCCTTTGTAGATATATATGTCACCCTCAAGTTAGGCCCTTGGTTGCCCACAGGGTAGGATGCTATGTAAGTAAAAGGTAGGACATGCACTTTTCAGTTTTACATGTCCTAGTAGTGAAAAACTCCCAAAGTCACTTTTTACTACTGTGAGGCCCAAGCCTCTCATAGGCCAGGATTGGAAATTCCTTAATACACTTTACAGCTGTAATTCCTGATCAGAAAGGAGTAGCTTTGTCATGTTTCATATCTTTTTAATGTTAATGATAAATCCTCTTTACTGGTAAAGTTGGATTTAACATTAGTATTTAAAAAATGCCACTTTGAGAAAGTAGGCATTTCCCTGATCTTATTGTTCTCCAATGCACGTCTGGAGTAGGTGACAGCTACACTTTGTGCATTGCCTCTAGACAGCCGCAAACACGGGAAGGGTGGTTGTGACAGAAAACGCCTCTGCATTCATCTGCTTACTGATAGCTCTTCCTGGGCAGGAAGAGGGAGGGGGAACTGATACTTACACTTCAATAGGCAGTATCCTCTGTCCCGCACAGAGGGCTGATTACACCCTACTGATAGTCTAGAGCCAGGGCTGGGATGAAAGGGGATCTGTGAACTTCAAGGAGCTGCTTTGAAATCACCCCTACTTTATAGGGACAGATCACTACTGGACCTGTTTAAGAACTCTTCCAGGAGTAAGGACTGCTGTACTACAAGGATTGCCACCCTGCTTGACTGACTGATCTAAAGGAACGGTTCCACTGCTTTGCTGAGCTGCTCCTGCTGCCTGCTGATCTCTGTCCTGTTGAGGACAAGGACTGGACCCATCTCACTTGAACTCAAAGTGGCTCCAAGGGCTGCAGGCTTGCTTCCTGTTTCTGAAGTCTTGGGGCCATCAAAGACTTCCTACAACTTTGTTTCTGTTGCTGGACTCTGCCGTTTCTGAATCTTACCCCTACCTGAGGTGCCAATCCAGTCTTGGGCCTCAGAAGTGGGTTTTCAGCTATTACTCTGCAAGAATTGACGCATCCAGGCCGTTGCGCCATCCAGAACCAATGAAGTGCCCTTCAAGACCGATGTGGTGCCAACTCAACAATGACACAGGACCCGACTGCGAGGTTTGATGATGATGCAGCGCTGATCCAAGGACATTTCTGCAAGGCTCGACACAACTATCCGACTGCGTGGATTGGAACCAATATATAGAGTCTTCGGCGCTGACACTTGCTCCAGTCAAGGTACTCTTTCAGCAGGCTTCACATGACTCCTGTAGCTGGCCTGTCCTCCAACGCCAGCGGTCTGAACTTTGGATTTACCCCAGTCTAACATGACCTCAAGTTTATTCATATCTCGACTATTCCTGATTGGATTTTTGTTGTTTTGGTCTTGTGTTATTCAGATAAATAGTCTCTATTTTTCTAAAACTTCGTGGAGTCTTTTTTGGTGCTTTGATTGCGTTACTGTTTGTGTTGCACAAATACTTTACACATTTCCTTTTAAGTTAAGCCTGCCTGCTCTGTGCCAAACTACCAGAGACTGAGCATAGGTCGTTTTAATTTTTTATCTGACTTACCCTGACTAGAATTGTGGTCCCTACATGGACAGGGTGCATACCTCTGCCAACTAGAGAACCACGTATATGTCGCCTTTGTGGGCATCAGAGCTACGTTTGACCTTGTCCCTATGGAATGCTTGTGGTCCACTCTAGAGTCAATGGGATTCAATCCCTCCTTGCTAGGACTTCTCTTTAGAGTTCATCAGGACAATTTTTCCCAAGTCAGATGTGGGGAGGGGGAAGCTCACAGATTACATACCTGTAGAGCATGGGGTGCATCAAGACTCTGTACTGGCCCCTACCCTGTTCTCTCTTTCTTTTCAATTATGCTATACAACATCTTAGAGCCTGTACTCATGACTCCCCCAAACTGAGGAGGATTTCTATTCCAGACTTTGATGGTGACACTCTCTCGGTCTCCCACACTCCAGCGGGTCTACAGAATTTACTCACCAAGTTTGCTGATTTTTGTGATCTTCAAGGTCTGAAAGTGAATAAGTTAAAAACTAAGGTTATGGTGCTTAATCTCAATAGATCATTCAGAGGAGGGTTCTTGATGAAGGGGTTGACCTTGCAAGTAGTTGATAGCTTTGATTACTTGGTAGTTAGAATAGATAAGTCCCATAATTGGGAGTCAAAAAGTGAATTGACTTTATTACACAGAGCCTCTGCTGTTATTATTAAGAAATATAAAGATACAACTCCCAGATCTGTCTCCCCGTCTATTGAGGTCTATCGTGCAAAGGCACAAAATGTGGCTCTTTATAATTTACCTCAAAGCACTCCTTCGATTCCTTTATTCTAGGACACAGGACTCAAAAAGGTTAGTGATTTAGCCACCTTGGAACCTCTACTTCTCTGGGTCAGGCTAAGGTCAACCCTCGAGTTACTACATTATAAGTCAGTACTAACAGAAATAATACATATGGAGAAGGCATACTCATTACCATAGCTTTCACATATAAAATTGTACCTCAATGAAATAGAATTGGGAAATTGTTGGAGTGATCCTACGTCAATAAATAAAAGTACTAAAGGCACTGTAAAAGAGGCTGCTATACCTGACAGCCTTATTGTGGTCTTCTCTCAGCGTCTTGCCTGCCTCCCTGCATTTTTCTGATCTCATTTTTTCTGGTTCTAGAACTCTGTGCACTTTACCACTACGGACCAGTGCTAAAGTGCTCTCTCCCCTAAACGTGATGACATTGGCTCATACCCAATTGCCATATTTAATTTGCCTATAGGTCCCTAGTAAAGTGCACTAGAGGTGCCACCCACATAAGTAGCCCCTTAACCATGTCTCAGGTCTGCCATTTCAAGGCCTGTGTGTACAGTTTCACTGCCACTTCGACCTGGCATTTAAAACTACTTGCCAAGCCTTAAATTCTCCTTTTATTACATATACGTCTCCTCTGAGGTAGGCCCTACGTTACCCATAGGGCAGGGTGCTATGTAAGTAAAAGGCAGGACATGTGCATATACGTTTTACATGTCCTGGTATTGAAAAACTCCCAGAGTTGTTTTTTCACTATTGTGAAGCCTGCTTCTCTCGTATCCAAACATTGGAAATTCCCTTATATACTTTTAAGTGGTAATTTCTGATCTGAGATGAGTGGCCTTGTCATGTTTGGTATGTTTGGAATGGTGGTGAGAACTGCTACTTACTAGTGAAGTTGGATTTTACATTACTATTTTAGAAATGCCACATTTTAGAAAGTAGGCATTTCTCTGCACTTACTGCTCTCTGTGCCTTAGACCCTGTCTCCAAGCCACAACTAGTCTGTATTGGTTAACAGCTCCCCTTGTACATTCCACCCATACAGCCATTAACACAGGACACTAAGCTGCATCTGCATTCATCTGCATACTGATGGATCTTCCTGAGCAGGAAGGGTGGAAGGGCTCTCACTTACACTTCAAAGGCCAGTGGCCTGCCCCCACACAAAAGACTGATAACCCCCCACAGGGCTCCTGGCAAGCAGGGCTGGGTTGAAAGGGGAATCTGTGCACTTCAAAACCACTCTTTGAGGTTTCCCCTACTTCAAAGGATGTTTTGGGTATATATATACTAGGTATGTGACCCCTCCAAATCAGACATCTCTAAACCTACAACTGGACTCTTGTCAGCAGGGGCCAATTGCTGCCCAAAGGACTCATTTTGACTGTTTTGCTGGAAGGACTGCTGTCCTGCTTGTTGCCCTGCTGTCTGCTAGCCCCTGACTCTGCCAGAAGGACTCTGTCTTACCCAAAAGTGCTCTCCAAGGGCTTGGACTGAGCTGGCCTCGTGTTCTGAAGTCACAGGGATATCAAAGCCTTCACCAAAGAGATGTATTAAATTTACCAGCAATTGGAAGCCTAACCCAGATAAATCTCCTCATTGTATGTTATGTAGAGCTATGATTGAGGATGTAAATCATTTTTTTTTTTACCCAATGTATAAAAGGGCAAGGAAGGACTGGATCAGGCTGCTATGTATAAACTTAGAACATTACAAAGTTGTCAATAGAATCCTCTTGACGGACACCAGTCCTCTCACAGTTTTTGTGCTAACTCACCATCCCTAGGATCTGGAAGAACATGGGTGGAGGAAGATCCTTCCCCTACCTCGCCACGCAGACCTGGAACACACTGCCACTTCACCTCAGGCAGTCACCCTCGCTGGCTCAGTTCAGGAAGGACCTCAAGACCTGGCTCTTCGACTGACCCGCGTCCCCCTTCAGCACCTTGATACCCCCCAGGTGATAAGCTGCGCTATATAAATATTTGATTGGTTGATTATTTATATACTGTTTGGTTCGAAAGGAAGAGGCGGGGTCTATCATTTTGATTTTTGAATCAACTGACTTTCATATTTTAAACTGACTTAGCATACTAGGCTTGTGGTTTTCTTTTATATGATGATCATATGAATTTTATAATCTGAACTATTATAAGCACAAGATGTTAGATGGTCTTTAGTTAAGGAATGCATTTACCACTGTTTTAAGTTGTTTGTATCACTGCTGTTTTTATATGAACTTTGTTATAAAATTGTCTATAATTATAAGGGGCTTGATCCCAAAATAAAGGTATTTTGAATCTAACTTTATCTGTATCCACTATGCTATGTTTTTCTTTCAAATGTGTAACAAGATGGTATTTGTGTTCATTATTATTTAGACCTTAAAATGCTCCCGCCACCTCTCTTTTAGCTTTTGTTTAGTGGATCCCACATATTTTAAACCACAAACACAAATATTTTTTTATATGCAACCCTTAGAATTGTGGTTAATTAACAATTCTTTTAAAAATGTTCTACTTCCATCCTAGTACTCTACATCTTTGGTCCCATCCTTGACAAATGTGCAGCAAGTACAGCTTCCTCATTATGTAACACCCTATGGGAGCATTTGGAAGCTAAGATGTTCATAATGAAGTTGTTTCTCAAACAAGCATCCATTTTATGGTTTCAGTAATACTGAAGAACGTCTTAAGTGTAGGTGCTTTTGTGAACATCATCAAAGGTCTATTAGTAATATGTTACTTTATATCTTCATCCAACTTTAAAAGTCCTAGTGCCTTAACACTGTGTTGAAGATGTACAGCTTATGCATAATAAATATTGTTATAAATCAGATGTTCATCTTTCATCTGTTTAGGTTTTTGCTGAAGTAAATACAACCATAAATCTTTTCTTGCGCGTTACATGGAGAACCAAATCATCCCCCCAGGTGAGTGGACTTCATGTGTGAATTCCCAAAGAAAGGTATTTTTGCAAGTGTACACTGGATTGGTGGTTGGAGTGACAGTAAGGGAACCTCCTGTTATTTGCATCCATGTTACTCCCTGTATTTCACACACTATACTTATGGTTTCCTCCCAGATGAGTACATTTCAATGATGATTTGGTCCACAGGGGTATTTTTCGGGAGAACACTGTTTTGTTGCTTGGTGTTGGGGCAACAGTGCCTGCTGTGAGTTACAGTCCTGTCAATCTCATTGCTCCCCAAAACCTGACAGATACCTACTCCCCCAGTGAATACACATCATATGAGATTTAAAAGTATTATAGACTTCAGAGAAGAGGACACTGTTCTGGTGTTTGTAGTGACAGTTCCAGTGCCTCTTAGCCTTAGCAGTCCTGTCAGTGCCTGTGCTACACACGCTATACAAATGTCTTGCTTCCAGGTGAGTACACTTCATTGGTGGGTTCAGAAACAAGGTTCATTTGAGCAAAGAACACTGGGATGGCTGAGTGGAGTAACAGTGACAGAGCCTCCTGGTCTTAGCAGTCCTGTCAGTCCCTATACTACATCCACTGTATAAATGTTATCCTCCCAGGTGAGTAGACTTCAACAGAGAATTGTGACACAGGGGTCTTTGTTGTAGGGACGCTGGAAAGGCTGAGTGGAGTAACAGTGACAGAGTCTCCTGGCCTTAGCAGTCCTGTCAGTCTTTGTACTCCACCCACTGTATAAATGTTATCCTCCCGGGTGAGTAGACTTCAACAGAGAATTGTGACACAGGGGTCTTTGTTGCAGGAGACACTGGGCTGGCTGAGTGAAATAATAGTGACAGAGCCTCCTGGCCTTAGCAGTCCTGTCAGTCCCTGTACTACACACAGTATCGAACTGTTATCCTCACAGGTTAGGACTCTTCAATTCGGACATTGGGCTGGCTGAGTTGAGTGACAATAACAGTGTCTGCTGGGAGTTGTAGTCATGTCAGTCCCTGTACTACACACATTCACACTATACAAAGGTCATCCTCTCAGGTGAGTACACTTCAATGGGAAGTTAACAAACAAATTAATTTAGAGAAGGATACACTCTTCTGGTTTTTGTAATTGTAGAACAGTGTCTGCTGGGAATTGTAGTGCTGTGCAATCCCTGTACTACACACACTATACACAGATGTTGTTCCCCCAGGTGAGTCTACTTCACATGTGAGATACCAGACCGGAGTCTATGAACAGGTGGACACTGGGCTGGTGAGTGGGGTGACAGTGAAGGTGGCAAGATGTTGTTGCCCCAGGTTACTCTACTTCACATGTGAGATGCCAGACCGAAGTCTATGGGCAGGTGGATACTGGGCTGGAGAGTGAGGTCTCAGTGAAGGTGGCAAAAGGTGAGCAGTGAGCATGCATGACAATACATTTTAATGAGATATTTTGTGTTGTGTTTTACCAGAGTCCACGCCCCCAGGTATTCCTGTCATGCTCTCAGGATGCAGGATGGCCAAGGCCTTCTCCTCCCAGAATGTGAGTTGTAGGGGGGGTGAAGGGGGCACCGCCAATCTTCTGGACCTGCAGCTGGTGCCTGGATGCCATGGAATGGTCCTTGCCCCTGAGTTCGTTCCACCTCTCCCTGATGTTGTCCTTTGTGTGCAGGATGTGCAGTACAGAATTCACTCTGTTGACTATCCTTTGCCACATTTCCATTTTCCTGGCCATAGTAGTGTTTTGGACTTGAGCTCCAAATAAACATGTCTCCACTCTTACGAGTTTATCCACCATGACTCCTAACTCATCTTCAGTGAAACATTAATTTTTCTGGAGTGAGATGCTGGTGATGAAAAATAAGGAGCAAGTTAATAGGTGACGATGGTGAGTTTATGGATTTGGGAAGTGCAAATGGTTATAACTGGAAATAGAAGTGTGTTGAAGGTGTGGGATTTGTGCTTAGGGAAAGTTGGAGGGGTGCCTATTCTGGAGTTTTGTCTTTTTTTTGGATGCGCTCTGGCTTCTGTGTTTGACGTTGGAGATGGAAATGACTGTGGTGTATGAAGGGGTGTGTTTTATAGTGTACTTTGCAGGTGTACTGAGTGTGGCAATATGTGTCAGCAGTGTGGTTTTCAAATCCATCCAATGTGGAGTTGTGTATTACTTTGGTGGCTGCACACCACCTTGGACCACCATTGGCGGGCTGCCATGGCTGACTGCCACTGCGACTTTTGACTAGTGATATGGTTGGTGGCTGGTCGACGGGCTGTCGGGGCTGGTGGTTGGACCGCATATTTCCCGCCCTCAACGATACTGGCAGACTGGCATTTTTGGCTGGCTTTTGGCAGTCCTGCCTGTGTAACTCATAATATCGCAGTCGGTAAGACCGCCAATATGGTGGTCTTTTGGCGACCGCCACTTTGGCGGTCCAAACGCCAAACTCATAATGAGGCTCTATATGTAGTATATATATTTTAATAAAATTTAAAAATAAATACCAAAATTTAAAACAAAACCCTACCATACTTACTAATATTTACCCTATTATGTGTGGAAAAGGTATGTGTGGTAAAGGCATGTGTGGTAAAGGCATATGCGTTTTAAAGACTGCATGGTAAGTGCAATGCATGGTAAAGACTGCATGGTAAAGGTTGTTTCCGATTCCTAACCATTTTGCAGACTAATCTCTTCATTTGTACATTCCCTCTGGATAACCTGGCAATGCAGAAGGGTCCTATTAGTAAGATGGCAAGAAACATAGGAACAAGACAAAAGAAACCCTTAAAAATGCAAAGTAAACTGCTAACGATGCCAACATGGGATACTAAATCTCAAGCAAACAAAGATGGATATGTGCATACACATTTGGAGCTAAATTATCACTTTTCTGGGGCTTACAAACGATCCCTGGAAAACTCCTATACACCTTCACCTATCCTACACCTATCTTAGAATTGCGGCACTACAACTTTCTCCCTCTTTCTCAACCCAGCCCTTATGTAGTCTTCTAAGGACAGGTCACCTAAAGGACCTAACTTAGCTTTTTTTTTTTTAAACTAAAAAACTTCACCCGTAGGTGGCATTATAAAAGGGCTACTGCCCCCTCCCTCAATGTGTCCCCTTTCTAGGGTTGAGCGCGCGAGTGCGCAAGCGCTCTAGCCTGCTGTAATCTCTCTGTGGGCTTTTAACCATGCCCACCTCATGGCCATCATTTTCGTTGGTTTGGGTGCTTGCCTTTTAAAATTCACTTGATTTCATTAGTGAAAAGCATGCATACGTCATGCCTTTTCCGGTGTTTAGCCCTCCTCGAGTGTACCGACCAACTTCTGAAAACATACGAGGCTCCATGTTTTTCACATGGCTTCCGGGCTACTTTTTCTTTTCATTTCCTTTGTAGAGTGATCTCACTGGGCAGTAGTCGACCGCTTTGAGTGACAAGGACCCTGTTACATAGATAATTCTATAAATGCCAATAGGTTTGACTGCAAACAAACTTCTGTTTCCTTTTCTGTCTCTCCTTCGTGCTTCATGCTCATGTCCTGGCGCTTTAAATCAGCTCGCTTATGTGAAACTGTTTTACTTTTCATTTTCAATTTATGTGGCAAGAGCTGGGTTTTACACAGTGCGATCGCGCTAGTTTTTTTTAAAATATTTTTTTTTGTAAATTTCCCCCATCCTCAAGCCTGCCCGCCCTCTGCTTGAGATTTGCAGTGGCCGCCGCTGCACATATGCATTGGCACGCGTCCTCTAGTTTACAATGCTAATATCTCTAACTCGAGTGATGACGCAGAAAAAGAGAGGCCAACAAATATTCATATATCATATAATCAAAATTGTTTAAGGTAGTGTGATTTTAGCAAAGAAAATTAATGTACGTGGGAAATTGTGCCCACGGGGTAGTTCGCCATTATTATAAACGAGCTTAATTAATCATGAAGAATTGACAAATATAGTAATCCGTCATAATTGCAAATGTATCCTATGATTTTCTTGCTGAGACTGTTTTATGCTTAGCTTAAGTTTAGCAGAGGCTTTGGCCTAGTTGCCTGGTCTCAAATTTAGCTGTGTGTTTTTCACTTGTATTAACAAAGACATATTATTTTACTTCAAGGTTGTATTTTTTCAGTAGAGATGACTAATACACTTATCTCAAGTTTTCGTGCTAGGCTAGTTTCATCCCCTTTGAAGCAAGGTCAGTTTCTGCTGGTGCGGACAATAAAAGCACTGATACCGAAATAATTGGCAAACTTTGTTGCAACTTGTGTTCCAAGACCCCAAGGACACCTTATGTAAAATTGAGTACTAAGAGAAAGACATTATTCATTGGTCAAAAGGAAGCCACCCTATGAAACCTCCAATGGAAGACCCTGAAGAATTTGGAATGTTTCTTACTTAAACCCACCGGACAAAGAGAAGTCAGCCATTTTTCCTTGATGCCATTTTGAAGCAAGCTTCAAGAAGCCATTTTGGAACGAACCCTCTGATACCTTTTTTCTGTCGCAGAGAAAGAGACTTTAAGAATTCTCACCCTAGAGACTTTAACTTTAATTTTGCCCCGTCTTGCCCATGCAGTACCTTTAGCCCCACTCTACTTGCTGCCGCAAGGAAACTTGCCTTAACTCTGCCCCCTTTGAAATCTGCCCCATGCTGATTGAACCGGTACCTGAAGGACGAAGACTTTTCTTGAATGCTGATTGTATTTGGTAAATATGAAAGGATAATTGTATTATGCATTGTGTTTTCCTTCCTAGGTACCAACTGCTTATTTTGATAGGGCCCAAGCTAGAAGTTTTCTAAATTTGTGTTGACTAAATTAGTTTTGCATGAAGCCCCACATGCCAATGCTAATTAGAGGCTATTCGAGGTATTCATCTGATGCACCATGCAAAATTGAAATCTTGTTATGCTGACCGATGTATGAAATTAGTCAAATTCAATTGCTTATATTAGTGATTTGCATTGCTATAACCGAGTGCATTATAATCCAGATATTGCGTAGATAGCGTTTCTTCCGCCGCTATGGACAGCTAGTAATGTTCGTATACATATGTCATTTGATTTTGAGACTTACTTATATTGTGCTAGCTTTGTTAATATAGGGCAATAAACTAATTAACTTTTAATAAACTGGTGTGGTTATTCATGACTGAAAGGTCATGTTGCGTCAAAATACGGATTGTTATTGATTTCTAATGTGTTGATTGATTATTAATTGACTATTGGTTATTGATTAAAATAGTTATTGATGATTAATTTGAGTGATCCGACTATTGTTCGATGAGGAGAGCCCAACTAGGTTAAAAGGTTCACCGACCTCCAGCGTGACCAAATACAAGTAATTTATAGAGGCTGGACGCGCTATCAGTAGAAGGTAGCAGAGATTGATGGTTACGCCCTTTGGGACCCCATCCGAACCAAAGACGGAGTCAAGTTGGAATTTTCTTTGATAAAACAAGTTGGAGAGATGATGATGCCCTAAATCCCCAATGACTTTCCCGGAATCTCAGAGCTTGCGAATGGAGGAAATGGAGGTGTGAGAATGTTTTCGGCGTTCCTAGTGACAGTATGAGTGAAGTTAGGGTTTCGCGCTTGCAAAGCTTATGCCGCAGATGAATTGTGAAGTTTGTGAGGATTTTTAGGGGGTTGTGAACTCCAATTAAAATTTAAGAGGAGTGACACTCCAAAGTGTGAGTGTAGGGAAGCCGTCGAACTTCACATGTGTGTAGCGCTTTGTGCAGGGAAAATTGTCCACGTGGTTGTTGATGTTGAGACGTGCCCTGCGAGGTCAAGAGACTCTGGAGTATGTTGAAAAGTGTATGAGACACTTGATTGATGTTGTAGTCTGTTCAGTTTAATAGGTTGATCGGGCGTGGTCAACGAGTCAGTATGAATATTGAGGAATGAAAGAAAAGTTTCAACTTTGAGATTTGACGAATTCTAAGGCGCGCTAGGATAGTTAATTGATCCGTTGAGAGTAAAGTTTGCGGGTCAAATTTTGCTTGCGAAAGTGGGAAACCGAGAAAGATGGAATAACTGCTGAGGCTAGTGAAAAATCCCTAAGGTTTCTGAAGCAATTGTATTACCCTTCCTGTAGTAAACCGACAGATTTGTTTTCTTCTTTTCGTTAGTGCTCGCGATATACTGCGGAAATTAGTCTTGCGTGAAGTTGAATGAAAGAGGACAAGCCGTGGGACTTTGTCAGCCGCAGTGTGTGAGTGTGACGTAACTAGGAGCCGCGCTGGGATAGGTTGGTTGGTGAGAAGGGTCGCGCACGGATTGGACACAGTCTGTGAAGCGCATTTGGTAGGGAAAGGCAAGCAAAGAGTATTCCGGGAATTAAAGTCACTTATTGATTACACTTTTTTGAGAAAATAAAAGACGGAAAGATGAAATTTTTCAAAGCACTTAAGAGTGCCTTAAGGGGGGATGTATATATTAAAGCAAATGTAGGAGAAGAAACACCGCCGGAGGGTACACAAGCTTATATCGTGATTGAAGAAAAGGGTGTTGCACCATGTCTTTGGCTAAAGCAATGGGGTAAGTTAACAGAAAAGCATGGAAGTGTAGCGTTCCCTATCCATGGGTCGTTTAATCTAAGAGTTTTGGAGAATTTAAGATTTGCGCTATACGACATGAAAGTACCTCCAAGACCAGCACAGTTTGAAGCATTAGCAATTTGGGAGCTAGTGGCTAGAAGGCAACAACAAAAGAAATTTGAAACAAGAGTGAGAAAAGTAGAAAAGACACTAGCGGATGCTAGATGGGATAGTACTCAAAAGGTTTGGAGATCAGACGTATTGCAGGGAATTAAATTGTTTCCAGCAATTACTGACGAAGCAGAGACGGAAGGAAGGAACGCTACCTATAAAACAAACAGGAGTCAGTCCAGAGATAGAGAAAACAACAGAAACTCGAAAAGGTCAGACGATGAGGAGTTCATTATGCAATTGCTAAATGACCGCCCGCCACCATATGTGAAAAGCGAAAATGGCCCAAGCACCAGTACTGCCCTTCCAAAACCAATACAGGGTAATGTAACACCGAATTTGAGAATATCACAGAGGCAAAGCAGTTCCGATATGTCTTTTACCTCACAAATACCACAAGTTCAGAGGATTAATCCTGACGTGCCTAAATTGAAACCTGTCAATGATTATCAGCCGCAGGTTCAAAGGCGCTATTGTGATGAGCATAGTTTGTAAATGACTTCTAATTTAATGGTGCAGGGAGGACAGAATTACCAAAAACCGACCTTGATTCAAACTGAATCAACACAAATTTTGATGCCTCAAAAGCAAATACAAGAAGTGCCAAGGTACATTCAAACAGCAGAAAAAAAGCTAGATATGCCAGCAATGATGAACCCTAATGTGGGAATTAACATACCACAGAATTTGGGGAACAGACAGAATCCGGACGCAATATCTCTGCCTATCACTGTAGGTCCGCCAGTGCCATTGTATATACAGGCAAAGCCGAGTGTATGCGATCAAGGGGTAATGACACAAAATGAGACAGGAAGGAGATGCATAGAAAATACTCAAGAAACGACTCCGGTAGGTACACTGCTAAATAGATCTGGGTCTTTGTTGGAATTTAGTCCAATTCCAGCTTGTGTTCCGTCAACTGTGGTAAGGTCAGGTCCACCACTAATAGTACCGCTAACTTCAAAAACAGAAGTGCTACAGAAGCCATCAGTAGCAGTAGATGTAAGTGCCACATTAATGGGACTAGATGCACAACAGTTAACACAATGGTTGAATAGTCTGAACTCCCCACAGAGTACACCCAGCGGGAAGGGAGAAGAATATTTGAATAAAATAAGACTGGGCATGGAAGCAGACGAACTAGTAGAAGGAACGATGGGTCTGAACAGGTTAGAATCATACACCGAAGAAGAGCTGAGATATTATGTGCCCTAGAATTACAAGAGAAGTAAGCAGAATACATAAGGAGTTACAAGAAATTGCAGACAGAAACAAAGTCGACATAGGTAAAACCAAACACTTGAGCAGAAGTTACAGGTTAGATTTTGAAACAAAAGATTTTGAACACATGAGATCTGCAGGAATGAAAACACACCTTAAAGAGATACTGCAAAGCGCGCAGGTTTGGAGATGTCTAGACAAATGGGAGAGCAGGTGGGTTAAGAAAAAGGACAAGAAGAAAGAGAGTACTCCAGACCGGAATGAGAAAGTACAACAGAATGATGATCTGATAACCATGCTACCAATGAGAGAAACGGCAGGGGGAAAGCTTGTTCATGTACCGTGGCATAGGTATGATATTCAATCCTTTACAGATGATTTCCCCAAATTGAGAGAGAAACCGATCGAATGGTATCAACAGACAGATAGATTTGTGAAACTCGCAAAATGTCTTTGGGAAGACCTGAATACTTTATTCGAAATTGTGGTTCCGGCAGATTTGTGGGAAGATTGTAAAAGGGCTGTAGGTTGGTCAACAAGTGAACCAGAAAGAGACAGAGACACAGGTGTACCATTGCCTACGGTAAAGAGTTTGTACCATAAGGTGATTGAGCATTTGATAACAAAGGTTGCGTCGAAAAATGTGGATTGGCAGAGAATTGATAGAACAGCAAAAGAAGTTAAAGAGTCGATACATGCATACTATGAGAGATTGTTGAAAGCGTTTAAAAATTACAGTGGTACGGAAACGATTGAGGCAAAGGACATGCTTCACTTTGTGTTCAGATTTGTGGAAGATTGAGACCCGAAATCAGCCAGATGATTAAAATGCATTTGATTTGTTGGCAGTCAAAATCGATCGATGAGGTGTTGAATTATGCAAAATACTGCAGTGATGAGATTGAGACAAAGCAGAAAAGGTTGAAGGAAAAGTGATGGTGATGCAGCTTAGAGCAGCTCAGACAGGTTTGCAAGGTTTGCAAGGTTTCCAACATCAGTTGCCGCAGTTGCAACAGCAAGGAAATGCTAGGTTTCAGCCACAGATGAGAGGCAGAGGCCGAGGAGGTTTTGTGAATAATGGTCCTGATTTGAATACTGTCGTGGTTCCAAATGGTATACAGGCAATGAAAAAGGTGATGCCATGTCACACATGCGGAATCGTCGGGCATTGGAAACGGGAGTGCCCAATGTTGGTGCAGGAAGGTGTAGGTCAGCAAAACAATGATGTCAATTCATTTCAGAATATGAGAGGACCGAAAATGAGAGGTCCAAATCCGAATTTTCAAAATAATATGAACCAGATGCAGGGTTTACAACCCGTACAACCACAGCAGGTGCAAATGCCCCATGTACAAATGGCGCAGTTGCAGCCAATGCAACAGCAGTTTCCCATGGTACCTAATCAGCAAATGTAAATACCCTTAGCACCAATGAATCAGCAACAAGTAATGCTCCCTCAACAGGTCACGGGTCAAGGAGTGAATCAAAATGACACAGTACACCAATTCCCGTTACACAGTGAGAATGGAATAAACGATGTATGGGAGAGTGAAAGTTCAGATGAGGAGGGAAATTGTATGCTTGCAGCATCTTTGGAGCTGAAAGGGACCGTATGTGGAAGGAAGAGTTATGGGTCACAGCATTTCATTTCTGGTTGACACCGGAGCTACACGTTCTACAGTCAGGAGTATCGAAGTACCAAATTTGCCACTTTCTGGGAGAACAGTTCAAGTAGTGGGAGTAGCAAATAGGTATCTGACAAACTCAATTACAGATCCAGTGCAAGTCAGAATTGGTAACTATCAAGGTTCACATAAATTTGTGGTATGTGACTCAAGCCCGATATCACTATTAGGGAGAGATTGTTGTGCAAATTGGGGTGCTCGATTATGTGCTCAATATGTGCTCAAATGATGGAATTTAAATTCAGACGAACAGTGATGGGGAAGAAGAGGACACTTTAGGAGTGGACGAAGCGGAGACTGTCGATGAAGTGTATCCCCTGATTACTCTTTATCCAATGCTCACTGAAGCAGATATTCCTGCTGAGTTACAGGAAACAGTTGGAAAGGAAGTGTGGGATGTGACAGGGAAAGAAGTAGGATTGGTTAAAGGAGCAGAACCAGTTAAAGTGACTGTAAAACCCAATGCAAATTTTCCTCAGACTCCACAATACCATATGTCACAAGACACTCTCATAAAAGTCGCCCAACTCATTGATGAGTTTGTGAAAAAGGGAGTACTGAAAGAAGTACTAAGTAGTCCATGTAATTCACCAATTATGGGATTAATAAAACCGAGTGGAAAGGTCCGAATTGTTCAAGATTTGAGAAAAATAAATGACATAATAGTCAAATGTTGCCCCGTGGTACCAAATCCAGCTGTGATAATGTTTCAAATTCCCTGTGATGCAGAGTGGTTCTCAGTTATCGACTTGTCACAAGCATTCTTTTCTGTGCCTCTTCATGAGGACAGCGAATTTCTCTTTTGCTTCAAATTCCTGGACAGAGTCTACAGTTGGTGTCGAATTCCTCAAGGGTTTTCGGAGTCACCATCAATTTTCAATCAGATCCTAAAGAAAAATTTGGAATCATTGGAATTACCTTTTGAATCAACCTTGGTACAGTATATTGACGATTTGCTGATCGCATCGAAGACAGAAAATGACTGTATGGTTGACACTATTGCCCTATTGAACCATTTGGGAAGGAATGGCCACAAAGTGTCCCCTTCAAAATTACAATTTTGCCAGAAGAAAGTGAAATATCTGGGCCACCAAATAGAGAAAGGGTTGAGAAGAATAATGAAAGAAAGAATAACAAGTGTACTTCAAATGAGTCCACCCAAAACGAGGAGGGATGTGAGAACATTTTTGGGAATGGTGAGCTATTGTCGCCAATGGATTCCCAATTTCTCGGCTCTAGCCAAACCTTTGCTGAAACTGACTCAGAAAGATGCGTTGGATGAAATAGTGTTGAAAAGAGATGAAATGGATGCTTTTATTGAATTAAAGGAATGCACGTGCAGAGCTCCAGCTTTAGGTATGCCTAATTACACAAAGCCCTTTACATTGTTTTGTCATGAGCGTGATGCATGTTCCTTGTCTGTCTTGACTCAAGCCCATGGTGGCGTAAACAGACCAGTAGCATATTTTTCAGCTACTTTGGATCCAGTCACAGCAACCTTACCGGGATGCTTGCGTGCTGTAGCAGCAGTTGGTATAAGCCTAAATCAGAGTGAAGGAATAGTGATGGGACATCCTTTAACAGTCATGGTCCCTCACTCAGTCGAAATACTTTTGACATGTTCCCTAACGCAGCATATGACCGGTGCTAGGCTTACAAGGTACTAGACAATAATTTTGGGATCACCCAATGTGTAGCTGAAAAGGTGCACTAAGTTAAATCCAGCAACTTTGTTTCCCAGTGAAAATGTTGAAATTGAGAACGCTGAAGACATCGAGCATGACTGTCTTCAGGTGACTGAATTTTGTACAAAGCCAAGACCTGATATCAAAGACACCCCATTGGAAGAAAATGATCAAATTATTTTTTTTGATGGTTCCTGTTTAAGAGATGCACTAGGAATATTGAAAGAAGGATATGCCGTCTGTACAATAACAGGTGTTCTGGAAGCATCTTGGCTTCAAGGAGTTTATTCTGCACAGGTAGCGGAACTAATAGCCCTTACTAGAGCTTTCCAACTTTCCGCACTAATGAAAGTCACCATTTACACTGACAGTCAGTACGGATTTGAATAGTGCATGATTTTGGACAACTTCGGTCACAAAGAGGCTTCATGACCTCTTCGGGATCACCAGTGAAAAATGGTGAAAGAATAAGAGAATTGTTGCACGCTATCCAGTTGCCAGTAGAAGTGGCAGTGGTAAAATGCAGTGCACACTCGAAATCGCAAGACTTCGTTTCTTTGGGAAATGGATATGCAGATCAAGTCTCAAGGTTTTGCGCATTGAACTGTATATTGCTCAGAGACGAATGGAACTTAATAAATGAGCCAGAACTTGAACCAAGTGAAGCTTTTGCTCTAAAAGTTGTAGATACAATTGAAGAATTTAAATTCCTACAAAATAATGTCAGTAAGGATGAGAAACTCTCCTGGAGCAAACTACAATGCATAAAGAAACTAGATGATTTGTGGGATTCAAGTGAAGGGAGATTGGTTCTACTAGACAGTCTTTTAACGCAATTGGCCAGGTTGTATCATGGACAAGCCCACCTTGGAAGGGATGCCATGATTAGACTATTCAAAATTGATTGGTTCAATCCCAAATTCCGTCAAGTTGCTAAAGCAGTTTGCCACTGCTGCGGTTCTTTGGTCACCAAATGAACGCAGGGAATGGAACAGTAGTAAATTTGAGCCACATTGAAAGAGCAGGTGGGCCATTCAGCAGGATGCAAATGGATTTTATTGAGATGCCTGTGCATGGAGGCCTGAAATATGTGTTGGTGATTGTGTGCATTTTTAGTCACTGGATCGAAGCATACCCTACACGTAGAAATGACAGCCTTACAGTTGCAAAATTACTCTTGAGAGAACTAATACCACGTTTCGGATTCCCGATCTCTTTAGAATCAGATAGGGGAAGTCACTTCAATAACGAAGTTATCAAATTACTGTGTGCAGCACTGAACATTGAACAAAAGTTGCATTGTAGCTACCGCCCTGAAGCATCAGGATTAGTGGAGCAAATGAATAGCACCTTGAAATCGAGGATGGCGAAAATATGTGCATCCACAAACTTGAAATGGCCTGACGCATTGCCCTTGGTGTTAATGTCAATGAGAAACACCCCTGATAGAAAGACTGGACTATCACTGCATGAGATTCTCATGGGCAGAGCCATGAGACTTCCAGCAGTCCCTGCCAATGCTCTTGTAAATATTACAGATGATATGGTATTGGACTACTGCAAAGGTCTAGCTGATGTGGTATGCTCTTTTTCTCACCAGGTGGAGGAAACCACCTTGCCACCGATCCAAGGTCCAGGACACGCCCTGAAAGCAGGTGACTGGGTCGTGATAAAAAAAAACGTGAGGAAGTCGTGTCTGGAACCCCGTTGGAAAGGACCTTTCCAAGTGATTCTGACAACTACCACCGCTGTAAAGTGTGCGGGAGTTCCCAACTGGATTCACGCCAGTCACACGAAAAGGGTGACGTGCCCCACAGAAGAGGAAGTTGAAGCGCTGAAATCACCAGTGACTGACAAGAGAGTACCAGGCACCGAGACAGGACAAAGAGAACCTGGAGGCGAACAAGCAGAAATAGAGGAAGGGGAAATATTTTCTGAGGAAGAAGCAACTAATCCATTTGAGGAGAACCGAGGAGGAGCCTCAGGAAGTGACGAAGATCCTGAAGGTGACAAAGAACTTGCGATAGGTGAAAAAGCAGGAGAGCCTGAGCAGAGGAGGGCTTTCCCAGAAACAGACGATACAGGAAAAGAAAAGGAAAACCTGATTGACCTCCTAGGGGGAGAAAACGAGGCGGGACAGAGTGAAATCGTTCAACCTCTTCCAGAACCGGTTGCAGGTCCATCAGGCGAAAGCAGTGCGAAAAGGAGACAAAGCATATCGCCAGTGAGATCAAAGACTAAAGAAATATTAAAAGAAAGTGAAGGGCCAAAGTTGAAGGAGAAAAGAAAAGAAGTGTCTGTCGCAATAGCAGTACCAAGTGAAGAAAAAGGCACAGCAAAAGAACAAGACATCAGCAAGAGAGAATCAAAAGGTTATGCAAAATTGAAGAGGAAAAGAATGCCGAGCAGAAGATATTCTGGTCCTGAGTGGGCATACACAGCCACTAACGATTGGTCTGACGAATTTCTATCTCTCAGTCTCGAAAACGAAGAAGCAGAATGACACTTTGGTACTTGAGAAATGAAAATTCCATGAACATTACCGGATAAGACATTGAAACCTGATTGACTTTGAAACCGATTTTGAGACAAAGCTGCTAACCGATAAGAGACTAAGCTGCTAAAGAAAACTGTGTGAACATTGAACTCGTTCAGCTATATATATATTCTATATAAGCTATACTCCTCTGAAGAGCTCTAATGAGAGCGAAACACGTGTCAGGGGTTGCTTTACTCGTTCCAGGTTGGCTTGGATGGTATTTGACCAGTCCAAAGCTGTAATACTGTGCCTGGAGTGGTAAATGGCTTTTGTCATTTTACAGCTCGGCAAGGATGACACTATGTCAATCCTATGCTTAAAGATTTTGCTGTACAAATGGCAAAAGACTTTGTCACTATCTAGCTCGGCAAGGATAGCACTGTGCTAATCCTACGCTTAAAGACTTTGCTAGATAAGCAGACATTTGAGGTGAGCAAATCTAGAGTGTCGCTGGTGTTGCAGGGTGCTCCTTACTAGAGCAGCTCTCCACCTAAAATTGGGAACTTCCCAGAGTTCTCCTTTGTTTTTTGCATAATTTATGCGTCGCTCTATCCCTGAAAAGGGTTTTGGTTTGACTTATACTGGGTGCTCCCTTGTGTCTGGACAAAGCTATACTCCTCTGAAGAGCTCTAATGAGAGCGAAACACGTGTCAGGGGTTGCTTTACTCATTCCAGGTTGGCTTGGATGGTATTTGACCAGTCCAAAGCTGTAATACTGTGCCTGGAGTGGTAAATGGCTTTTGTCATTTTACAGCTCGGCAAGGATGACACTATGTCAATCCTATGCTTAAAGATTTTGCTGTACAAATGGCAAAAGACTTTGTCACTATCTAGCTCGGCAAGGATAGCACTGTGCTAATCCTATGCTTAAAGACTTTGCTAGATAAGCAGACATTTGAGGTGAGCAAATCTAGAGTGTCGCTGGTGTTGCAGGGTGCTCCTTACTAGAGCAGCTCTCCACCTAAAATTGGGAACTTCCCAGAGTTCTCCTTTGTTTTTTGCATATATATAGATATATATATATATATATATATATATATATATATATATATATATATATCTGCAAATCTGATTTGATAAAGTGTCTTCAACTTTCTGATTCTATATAGATCATGCCAGGCAATAATACAAAGGGACATAAAATGAAGTGTTGTAAATACACATGTATAGGCTTAATAACTGCATGTATACTAATAATTATAGCAATAGTTTTTGGAATGCATGGAAAGAATGAAAGAGACGCGAATGATGCTTCTACTTCTAAACCTACTACTGAATTAACTCCTTTGCAGCAACTTGTACAAGACGAGAAATATTTACACGACAAGAAAGAATTATCTTCGAATGTCTTCTATCGCTTGCTGAACGAGTATGTTGAGACAATGGATGCAAAAGATTGTTATGTGTGCACACAAATACCTACCTCAGTAAAAGAAGGAGTGACATATCATAGCATGCCTCTTACGTATGGAATTTCATGTAGTTTATTAATGACCAGATTTTATGGCCAGGAGTATATTCACTACTTTTATTCCAATCATGATGTTGTATTTGCATATGTCCCCATAATTGAGTACCTGAGTAAAATAGCAAGAGATTATTATATAAAGTTAGTTAGGGGTTTCTTTGAGCCATTGTCACCTTTTCACACAGTTTACGCTCACATATAAAACCTTACATGCTTGCTTTCACCGATGGAGAAACGTTTTTTAGATCACACTGACGATAGGAGGAAAGTGGGGAATGAGAAATTAGAAAGGGAATTACACAAAAAGACATCTGTAGATAACTATGCTTTTGCCGCCATACGGACACAAGGGAAACTAGCTTTAGATGCAATATACGTAGGGAGGCTTTGTGTATATAGACCTAAATCATATTATGACACAATCTTTGTGGGAACGAGTGAATGTAAACATACGTTTTTGTTTCAAGCTAAATGGACGTTCATGTTAAATGGCCTAGATCCAGTTATTCCAGGAGTATATTATATCTGTGGACCCAATGCCTATTATCGTCTTCCAAAAGGATGGTATGGGAGATGTTATTTGGGAATAGTATTTCCAAAGATTTATCAATTGGACAACTTAAAGAATTTTCCAAAGCTGTCTGAATCACATCGCATTCAGAAAAGGGAGACAGCTTCTGGTGTGGTAGGAGATATATTTGGGGCAATGATTCCTTCAGTAGGAGTCATATTGAACTCAATTAAAATACGAAAGTTGTCTACTATTGTGGATAACATGTTGACAAAATTCTCAGGAGCTATAATCCTTATGGATGCTGAACTTGCTGCAGAAAGAGCTATGACTCTTCAAAATCGGCTTGCTTTAGACATTCTTTTAGCAAAGGATGGTGGCGTTTGCAAAATGCTTAGTGTACGTCACTGTTGTTCTTATATTCTGGACAACAGCGGGCAAATTAGGAAAATGCTTACAAATTTAACTAATGAAAGTACAGATTTGAAGGAATTGAAAGAACCAGGAGTATGGGAAAAGGTTGGAAAAGGGTTTGCTTCTGTGGGAAATTGGCTCAGCAACATTTGGAACGGACTATTATTGAAAATAGGAATAAGTATAGTAATAATATTAATTTGCTTATTAGGTATTTGGGGAATATGGAGAGCTATTAAGTTATTGAAAACAAGAAACAAAAGGAGAAGAAAAGAGAAAGAACAAAACAAAATGGTAGAAATATACAGAGAAAAATCTAAAGGAACCAAAAGGAAGAGGGAAATGACTGAAGTGTCAAATTACTAAAACAGAATTTTAATGGAATAAAATTAGTGGTGGAAGATTTGATGTGATGACATAATTAGTCATCAGAGGAGGGATTGATGACGCAGAAAAAGAGAGGCCAACAAATATTCATATATCATATAATCAAAATCATATAAGATAGTGTGATTTTAGCAAAGAAAATTAATGTACGTGGGAAATTGTGCCCACGGGGTAGTTCGCCATTATTATAAACGAGCTTAATTAATCATGAAGAATTGACAAATATAGTAATCCGTCATAATTGCAAATGTATCCTATGATTTTCTTACTGAGACTGTTTTATGCTTAGCTTAAATTTAGCAGAGGCTTTGGCCTAGTTGCCTGGTCTCAAATTTAGCTGTGTGGTTTTCACTTGTATTAACAAAGACATATTATTTTACTTTAAGGTTGTATTTTTTCATTAGAGATGACTAATACACTTATCTCAAGGTTTCGTGCTAGGCTAGTTTCATCCCCTTTGAAGCAAGGTCAGTTTCTACACGTGCGGACAATAAAAGCACTGATACCGAAATAATTGGCAAACTTTGTTGCAACTTGTGTTCCAAGGCCCCAAGGACACCTTATGCAAAATTGAGTACTAAGAGAAAGACACTATTCATTGGTCAAAAGGAAGCCACCCTATGAAATCTCCAATGGAAGACCCTGAAGAATTTGGAAAGTTTCTTACTTAAACCCACCGGACAAAGAGAAGCCAGCCATTTTTCCTTGATGCCATTTTGAAGCAAGATTCAAGAAGCCATTTTGGAACAAACCCTCTGATGCCTTTTCTCTGTCGCAGAGAAAGAGACTTTAAGAATTCTCACCCTAGAGACTTTAACTTTAATTTTGCCCCGTCTTGCCCATGCAGTAACTTTTGCCCCACTCTCCTTGCTGCCGCAAGGAAACTTGCCTTAACTCTGTCCCCTTTGAAATCTGCCCCATGCTGATTGAACCGGTACCTGAAGAACGAAGACTTTTCTTGAATGCTGATTGTATTTGGTAAATATGAAAGGATAATTGTATTATGCACTGTGTTTTCCTTCCTAGGTACCAACTGCTTATTTTGATAGGGCCCAAGCTAGAAGTTTTCTAAATTTGTGTTGACTAAATTAGTTTTGCATGAAGCCCCACATGCCAATGCAAATTAGAGGCTAGTCGAGGTATTCATCTGATGCACCATGCTAAATTGAAATCTTGTTATGCTGACCGATGTATGAAATTAGTCAAATTCAATTGCTTATATTAGTGATTTGCATTGCTATAACCTAGTGCATTATAATCCAGATATTGCGTAGATTGCGTTTCTTCCGCCGCTATGGACAGCTAGTAATGTTCGTATACATATATCATTTGATTTTGAGACTTACTTATATTGTGCTAGCTTTGTTAATATAGGGAAATAAACTCATTAACTTTTAATAAACTGGTGTGGTTATTCATGACTGAAAGGTCATGTTGCGTCAAAATACGGATTGTTATTGATTTCTAATGTGTTGATTGATTATTAATTGACTATTGGTTAGTGATTAAAATAGTTATTGATGATTAATTTGAGTGATCCGACTATTCTTCGATGAGGAGAGTCCAACTAGGTTAAAAGGTTCACCGACCTCCAGCGTGTCCAAATACAAGTAATTTATAAAGGCTAGACGCGCTATCACGAGCAAACGCGACACCAATTGCATTGCAAATGCTTGTTTGCTTTTTGCAGGTGCTGCACTGCATTTGCAAAGGCAATGCGTCACTAAGGAGCAATCTATTGGATTTGCCAATACTAGTTGCCTAGGAGTAATTTGTATTCCTGTTTTTTGCTCCCCACCTGTAAATCGTAACCGAACAGTCATCACTGTGTGCATTTATTATGCTTTAGTTTCAGTAATTGTTGGTGTTTACATGTGTTGCTAAAGGGAGCACAGCTTGCCCCAAACCAGCAAATTGTGACAATCACTTAAAAAATGGGGAATTTTTGCCTGCTGTGCTCTTGGAACAGATGAACAGGATGGTCAATTGTAGAATGGAAACTTCCATCGGGTCTGTTTTTTCCGTGCTTTGGGCCATATGTACGAACACATTTTCCCATTGACACAGAATGGGAAAAAACCTTTGCTACATCTGGCCCTTTGTTAGGTGAGTAAAGATGGTGCTTCCTGGAAAACAGCGCAGGCCTTCGAGAGACTAATAGGAGCAGCAGCTCAGTTTCTGTCAAAATAGGTACTTACTTCTTTTGTGCTGAAATGTATTTAATGAATATGAGAAATAATCGGCAACCTGTGATAAGGGCTTGAAAAATATGAAAGAGATAGGATTGTGTTCGTGTTACACACTTAATTTTGGGCAAGGAAAGGAAAAATAATAGACCGCAGTGGATGGAAGGATGGCTCAGTGAGCTGAAACTTTGAACTATCAAATGTTGTGTTTTGCATGTCATGAGTACGAATTCCACCCTTTCATCCTTAAGACTAAATTGATTGAGTACCCTACATTGAATTTTAGTAAGGTGGTATTTAGAGCGCTTGAAAATGACAGAAGCGATATATATGAGTACGACAAGGAAAGATAGGTCTTTTTGAGCTTAAAAGAAGTGGTCGGGTTAACTTTTGTGCAACAAGAGGGGCATAACAGATGGTATCACAGAACAGTTTCATACTTGTGAAATTTAAAGTAACACGTGTTTATCGGTATTCAATGTGAAAGGTTCACGAGTTGGAGAGAACCTGTTTTTATTTTTTAAGTTTTATCTGGCAGTGCATCTGGAATTGTTAGTGACTTTGCCTCAATGTTGGTGTTCCGCTGGTGATATATCTGTTTATGCATTCTGCAATGCACATGGCTGTTAGAGTACAGAAGATAATTCCTGTTGTTCCCTAAATATATTTCATTTGTTTATTCAATGTTAGTTTCAATATTTGCTGATGCTATAAGCCAGTGGCCAAGACTGAAAGGCACACTCTTTACCATGCAGTGTGATGTGTAGGTTTCAGCAGGATTTTAAATATCAACAGGACTTGAAATAAATAGCAGGCCTGTAGCATCGGGCTCCCCCTTCATTATAAACAGGTCTCCCTGCTGAGTTTCTTCCAGAAGCCTAGAAAGTTGTTTGTTTTTTTCCATTCAATATCTTTGACAGGAGCCAAAAGTTCTTCATCAGAGTTAGTTTCCTGCCACAGTTTTTAGGGTGGAGGGGCTCTGGTCTGTTGTAATCTGTGCACTCTTGCTATTCATTCTTTGGAGTGCTTGTTTTAAATGCTTCATTTTTATTGGTGCATTTTGTGAAATGTCCCTCCTTTGTGCGCGGAGTTCTCTCCTAGGTGATTTCACTAAGTGAACCTTTTTGTTTTACCATCACTCTACGTCACACTTCTTCCTGTTACAGAGTGTGATGGCTTCTCCGCTGGTTTGGGTTTGCCTTTCATCCCAGACGCGATCCTTTCTAGATATTCACACAGGGAGCCAATAAATCTTGCGCTCATGCTCATGGCAGCTGTGGCCCTTTAAATTGACTTCCTTATGTCAACTGTTTTACTTTTAGATTTCGATTTATGTGGCAAGAACAGTCCAGTTAGGAAATTACAACGCAAATAGTTCTAAGTCGAGCAAATGCGAGACCCTTTGCATTGCAAATGCTTGTTATTTCCCGTAAACATATTGGACAGGTGCCACAACACCTGCCCTTAATTTGTAAGTATTTCTGTCTTACTATGTCTTCTGTTATCTTAACATGGAATCCTACCTTGCAGGATCTGGCTTCTCAGTTTCTAGGGCATTAATGAACTGGCTGTGCTTATCCATCCACTTTAGATTTATGGGTGTAAGTAGGTTTTCTAATAGATAAAAGCTATCTCGATTCCCTAGTGGCCTTTCTTTTGAATCTAATGATAACCACACTGTGCCCAAAGTTCTAATTGGTGGGTTACACCAGAACGCCATCATGCCTAACTTCTAATTAGAGAGAAAGGCAGTCATCGTGATCATGGAAGCTCCGGAGGGACACCCAATGGCATACACTACCAAGGTCTAAAAGGCCTTCTTCATTTTACAAAGCAGCAGGTCGATTTTACAAAAACCTTCGTTTGAAAAAGCTAACTTTGCTACTAATTGTGCAAGACTGAAGGGCTATGTGTTACAGAGTGCAAGATGGTTTGAAGTGTGAGATAACACTCCTCGAAAAGTGACATCTACAGATAGAAGTCCCTCACTGCCAGTCATAAGTAGAAAAGGCACATGTTGTCTTGTTTGCCTGTGCCCACTGATGTCCTTCCTCTTGAACACTAACCTAGCCCTCTTGATTCAACTGCCTTGAAAACATTGATTAAAGAAACTTTGGAGACAGCTTTTATTAAAAGATTTACAGAGCCTTCCTCCCTTTCAACGTCAGTGACTGGTAATCCAAATATTTTTTACTTTATTTTCCAGCACTTTTGCCTGACCTTCCTCTCCAACAATGCATTTGAAAGATTCTCCCACAAGAATGTTAAGAACATTCTTTGGTTCTATGCCTTAGACAAACTCGTAACCCCTAAAATACTTCAACAAATACTTTCTTAAGGTATGAAATGTGGATAATAGTGTCTGGTGAGATGCTCTATTGCAGCCTCAGAAGACATATCACTTTCAGATCCCAGACACAAACTGGTTGAACGTGTCTGTAAGAGTGAGCATCTGGCTTTTGTATTTGCTCTTCAAGCCAACGTGTACGCATCTTACTGTACTCAGCCTGCCATGAAAGGTTTTCAAGATATCCTTTCAGCTCTTGATGATAATTCAGATTGTACATCTCTAACTGATATTATGAATGACTACAATTCATCTAAGTTATTGCTCTAGACACTTTAAAGGCTTAATCTTTATAAGATGTCTTAGCAGTGGGAAATAGGCAAACCGTTTGGCTTTTTACTCAGAAGGGAGATCATGCCAAAATATCTCTTTTTTTAAACACCTTATCTAGGACAACCTCTTTTTGGTCAATAGATGGCAGAATGGATCAAACAGGCACCAAAGGACCACAAGCTAGCAATTTCGGTCAATCCTCATTCAGTGTGGTGAAGACCATCATCTATTTGCCCCTATACCCTTCGACCTGTGGTGTTTGAGGATGCTAATTCAGGAGGAAACCTTGGAACTGAGGCTCTGAATCATATTGGGGTCATATGTCCTCATCGTCAGACACTCAGTGCTCTTGACTATCCCAGAATAATGACCTTGCAAGAGATCAACCATATAGGAGGTTGTCTTCATTTCAGCCTTGACATCTGGCACTATGGTTTTTCCAACCACTGGGTTCTGGACATTGTTCACCGAGCTCATGAAAAGTATTTGCTTCATCCAACTCCTCCTCCTGCTACATTTAAGATTACCCAATGGCTGAGAAATCCTGCCTTGAAATAAGTACTCTAGACAGATGTCCAGGAATTACTCAAGAAGGGTTCTGTGGTCTCTGTTCCTCCAGCTGAAACCATCAGAGAAATGTCATTCCATAACAATTTTCATGATGGACATGAGCAAACTCATCACCCCCATCTGTGTCCCCAGGAGATTTTATAACCTCCAAAGACATGAGATATTTCAATATTGCTGTTTACCCTTCTTGTCAGCAGTGACTAACGTTTGCTCTTCCAAAAGGACATCTACAATTTCAGGTCATCCCTTTTGGGCACAATTCTGCTCCTTGCTTATTCACCAAGGTCAATTAGGTGCAATTCTTTACCAAGAAGGCATTCGTGTCTCATGCTACCTACATGATGTAATGGCCCATGCTTCATCCCTGCACCTAGCACATTTCACAGAAAAAAGTTTGTCATCTGTTTTCCCACAGATGTATTTTGGTTGCAATTAGAATAGCATCCGCTATCAATCACGGGTACATGAAAAGTAACAATTCAGTTACACAACATCAAAACCCTTGATTATCAAGCCTTGAGAATGTTAAATTTAATCCTAAGAAAAGGGAGAGATATTAGAAAAAGGGGAAAGAAACATATGAATGTGGATAAAATCAATATCACTATGAGGAAAGAGCATCAACATAACAGGATCCAAGATGGTCATGTGTAAGGTTTTGACATGTTCTAACTTCCATGAGGTCCTCTCTATAGAAGGAGCAAAAATACTTTGTCCATAACATATATTGCACTACTTGATAGACCTACGCGTGGTTGAGAAGATTTAGGCCCTCATTATGACCTAGGTGGTAAATGCCGCCTACCGCCACGGCGACGGACGCCAAAAGACCATTGCCGTGGCTACCTATCGTCCACCATATTATGACCGTAGCCGGAACTCTGCCAGAAGGCTGGCGGAATTCCGGCTAAGGTTATGGCGGCGGACGGCGGTAAGGTGGCGCTGCTGCCAGCAGCAGCGCCACGCCAGTAGACCACCGCCGACCGTATCATGATCCATGATGCAGCCGTTCTGTCTCCTGCCTGAGAACCCCCTGCAAGCAGGTAAGTCGGGTGCTCCGACCGGGGAGGGGAGTGAGGGTGTTGTGTGGGTGTGTGGGGATGTGGGTGTGTGTCTTTGTGTGCGTGCAAGCAAGGGTGGGGCATTTGGAATGCGTGTGTGCATGAATGGGTGTGAGTGTGCGTGTTTGTTGTGTGGTGTGAATTTGTGTGTGCTCGCATGTATGTCAGAGTGTGTTGCTCTGGGTGTAAATGAATGTATGCATGCGTGGGTGAATGTGGGTATGGGTGTGTGAATGCTTGTGTATGTCTGTGAGTGTCGGTGTGTGTATGTCGGGGTGGAAGGGGGAGGGGAGGGTGGGGAAGGACTCTGGGGAGGGGGCCAGGGGAGACCCCTATCAGTGTCAGGGAAGGAATTCCCTGGCACTGATAGTGCCTACCGCCATGGTTTTCGTGGCGGTAAGATTGCCACGAAAACCATGGGGGTAGGTGGGGTCATAATCCCGAGGGTGGGACTGTGATGGCCGTCTGGCTGGAGACCGAAGTCTCCAGCCCAGCGGCTATTACCGCCCTGGCGGATGGAGTGGTACATTGGCGGTTTGGCTTGGGCCAAACCACCAATGTCATATTTTGCGGCAAGGTATCGCCAGCCTGTTGACAGTACCTTTCTCCAAAATACCGCCATCCGCCAGGGACGTAATGAGGGCCTGAGTTTGATTTCCTCAGCCAACATGAGGAATATGTCACCAAACATGGAAAACTGAGGAGGCAGAATGTGGTGGTAAGAATATCACTTAGTTCAAAGTGTGGTTTCACAGTTTTTCCGTTACGGTTTCCCATATTCTTTTATAGATGTCCATCATGTTTTGCGTTCTATAAATAAAGGAGACTAAGGCGGTCATTATGAACATGGCGGTAATTACCGCCACCGGCATGGCAGTCCGGACCGCCATATGTTCATAGCAAGACCGCCACAGGCGGAACTCCGCCACCGCTAGGCTACCATCGTCAAGCAGCCTGGAGATGGCGGAATTACTTATCCAACAGGGCAGCGTTGCAAGCAACGCTGCCTGCCGGATAATGCACCTGTTTTCCCCCAGCCTTTCCCTGGCGGTTTAGCCTGCCAGGGAAAGGCTGGGGGAATGGGTGCCCCGGGGCACTTGGCATGGGCAGTGCAGGGGCCCCTTTGCACAGTCCCATTGCGCATGTCACTGCCCAATTAAGCGCTGTTATATGCGTGATGGGTGCTGCTGCACCCGCCGCACTGCTACATTGACGCCTGCTCCATGTGGAGCCGGCATCAATGTACAGGCCCTGCATTCCGCTGGGCCGGCTGGGGAAACACTGTTTCCACCTGCCGGCCCAGCTGAATGTTGTTCATGTGGCCGGCGGGGTCTGCAGTGCGCTGGCGGGATTTCCCACTGAGTTCGTAATGACCCCCTAAATGATCAAGTTCTGTCAGAGTGTATTTAAGGAAGGCATTGAGACATCTAATGATGCAGGATACACGCCTTGCCGATAGGCAGCAAGGTTGGCATTCAATATCTCCAGTGTGAGGATGTGTCAGGGACCAGGAATGTCTCATGCAATTGTGCTTGTTTCACCTATGACTGAAAAAAGATAAGGTTACAGAAATGTAAGGTATTCAACACACCATATCAGTAAGAGCCCAAAGCATGAGGAAATGATTACTGACTGCCATTTGACATCTCCAGCATAAGGAAACTCAGCTCAATCAAGGACATTTAATTTAAATGGGTTTTAATACCAATTATGTAGGACATTATGGTGGTGCGTTTAAGTTCTGATTAACATTAGCCCCAGTCGTAATTTTCCAACAAAGAGGCCCACTCAGCATCTGTGTAGTCTATCAAAGATAGATTTAAATATAAGGCATGTCATGAACATTGTAGGATGAGAGAAGAGGTCTTTTATAATAGCATTGTAAAGCCTTAAAACAACACTGTGGCCCTCATTCTGACCTTGGCGGTCTTTTCGCAAGACCGCCGAGTTACCGCCGCGGTAAAGACCGCCGATCGCGGCGGTATGCCGCTGCGCGTATTCCGACCGCTGGGAGCGTTCCGCCAGAATACCGCCAGCAGCCACACTGGCGGTCGGCGGGAAAGTGGAGACTGGTCAACCTCCACCGCCACGCCAGCAGAACACCGCCCCCAGAATTACGACCCACATTTCTGTGTGGCGGTCTTCTGTTGGCGGTCTTCTGTTGGCGGTCACGTCCCTATGGCTCCCGTCGCCTCCCGGAGGACCAACGCACAAGGTAAGTTGATCGTCCGTGAGGGGAGGGGGTGGGGGGGTGTTGTGTGATGTGTGCGTGTATGGGGGTGTGCGTGTGAGTGTGTAGAGGGGGTTTGTGAGTGCGTGCATGCGGGCGGGGAGTGCTGCTGTGCCTATGGGCGATGTGTGTAGTTCGGCGGGTGCGCATGTCGGCATGTATGTGTGCGGGTATGTGTCCCCGTTGTGTATGTGTGTGTGTAGGGGGTGTGTATATGTGCATGTTGGGGGTGTGTGCATGTCGGGGTGCGTGTATGTGCATGTCGGGGTGGGGGTGGGGAGGGGGTTCGTACCACCTCTGGGGGTGGCAGGGGGGTGGAGGGTGTGGGGGGAGGACTCGGGGGGGCAGTGGGGGGTGGGGGAGACCCCTATCAGTGCCAGGGAAGGAATTCCCTGGCCCCGATAGTGCCTACCGCCATGGTTCGCATGGCGGTTCCAAACGCCAGAAACCGCGGCGGTAAGCAGGGTCATGATACCGTTGGCGGTCTTGGGTCGACCGCCGGACCGGAGTGCGCAGACTCCAGCCCGTCGGTCATGACCGCCGTGGCTGTCGGAGTGGGGAAGTGGCGGTCGGTCGCGGCAGTGACCGCCGCGGTCAGAATGCCATTTTTAATACCGCCGGTCTGTTCGCGGTCCGACCGCCGCCTCTCCGCCGACCGCCAAGGTCAGAATGAGGGCCCGTGTGTGTTACTCAGATATTGTTAAAAGTATGTATGAGTGAATCATGGAGTGGTCGCAGTGACTTTCCTGTGCTACATTTGCAAACAGTATCTAAGTTGTCGAAAGTACCAATGTTAGTTTTCCCCAAGTCAAATTTGAGGTTTAGGTCATCTAAAGATTGAAGCTCTCCATCATACAGTTGATGTATGACAAAAGAAGTGTCTCAACTTACCCGGCAATATCCAATGTTTATTTATTTATTTATGTTCATTTATATAGCGTATAATCACCAAAGATAAAGCAGGATAACTATAAATGTGGTGCAAGGTCGTATATCAAAATACAATAATCTGAGGAGACAGGTGGGGGCGGCTTGGAGAAGAGAGCAAATGGTGGAAATTAAAGTTGGGAGGAGGCAACAGGTGGGAAGGGGATAGGGGCAATGGGAGGACAGGAAGAGTGAAGTGGGCTAGAGACATTGGTAAGAGGGTTGGCAGGGATGGGATAAGTGGTAATGGAAGATGAAGAATGGGTGTTGAGAGGCAGGGTAGAGAGGGAGCAAGCTGCTATGGAGTGAGTGGTAGAGCAGAAGCTGAGGCGGAGGAAGGCAGAGAAAAGAAAGGGAATGGAGCAGAAGTAGATACAAAGAGACAATGCAGAGAGAAAGTTCAGGGGAGATTGATTAGTGAAGCATGAAGACAATATGATGTAATGAGAATTGGATAACATGGGCTACTTTGATTACTGAGTTGAGTAAAGTTTAAACAGATGAGTCTTTAAAAGATGGCAGAAAGATTGAAGAGTTCAGTTCTGATTTCCAGAGGCAGGTTGTTCTAGAATAAAGAGGCATCCACTGATAATGATTGATAACCGCTATGTGAAGTTTAAAAAATGGAGGTTTATAGGAAAGAGATTGTTCATGTTTCAGGGTGCCTAGGACCCTCCAGAGACCGTTAGGAGACTGGCCAAGTAAGGCAGGCCTCTGGAATGAATTGATTTGAAAGCTAAGCATCCCAAGTTGAAATTGATTTTAACCTTGATGGGAAGCCAGTGTAGCTCACTTATAATTGAGGAGAGGTAGTACAATTTTGTGACTGATGTTAGCCATGTGGCTGTGGAATGCAGGACTGCTTTTAAGATCAGGACGGCAGACTGGGATGTCCCTACCAATACCATATTGCGAAAGACCAGGCGAAAACGTTTAATGCATGCATAGCAGTTCTCATGAGATACTTTTCCTGAATTGGTTTTACATTTTTAACATATGATAATAGAAGTTTGTGCTTTTGACAGTTATATTTTCATGCAGAATCTTTGTTAATGAAGGGTACGGAGTTATTCCAAGGGAGGAAACCATTATTACAAAGTTGAGGTGTGTGGTGAAGTCAGGTAAGCTTAAACGGTGTAGCAGTTTAGGGCGAATAATTTTATGAGTATTGGAGAAAAAAGTATAAATTCTGTCTTTTTTGGGTTAAGGTTAATAAAGTTATTTTTCATTTGTTCTTACACTGACATTGTCAAATGTTATCTCAGGTAAATTTGCATGTCATCTGCTTATTGGTGAGTGGAGATTATATAAAGTTTATATCCGGAGAATGAAGGAAAAATCAGTCAATAGATAATGTGCCTGCATTCTTCACTTTCTTGAAGGCTGCTTAGTAGCATCTGGCTGGCAAAGGTTCACCTACTTTTTATAATCTCCTGGAAAGACATCTTATCCTGGGCATTTATTATAGGGCAATGGCAACCGCTTCCTCCAGTTCCTAAGTTGTAATCTCTTATAAAAGTTTCCATCCATCATCTTGCAGACTGTTGATCGATAATTGGTCTACAAAAGTTCTTGCAGCCTCTGTGGAAAAGAATTGTGCAAACTATATCAATTGGCTGTGCATTTGTTTTTAGTCACTCCTATTCTTTGAGGATTGCAGTTGTGATTCTCTCTATTTGAATTGGGTGGCAAGCACTCAGCCTGCCTTTTCTCCACTTTCATAATACCACGTATCATTCAAGCTGGAGCATATTCCTCTTTGTCTGTAAACAAGAAGTTCAAATAAAATTTCATAGATTCCAGGTCTCTTAACAAATCTTCTTATGGTGTTGGTTCCAACAAATATAGCAGGACTGTGTATTAGACCAACCCAAACTTCACAATATAGAGACTTAGGGCCTCATTACAAGTTTAGTTTTCCTAGGACCGACAAACTTGCAGTGGCCGTCAGACCACCGCAGTTGTGGTGGTCTGACTGCCAGATTATGATCCTCACAATTGGACCACCAGGAGACCAAAGCTTCTGCCGAGATCAGGGATCCAGATGAGTTGGTGGCAGTGAAAGTTGTGATCACCTACGGTGGTGCCATGTTCGACAACATCTTGCTGATCACGAGTTTTCTTTCCACCAGTCTTTCCATGCAGGGTCCCTCCCATGAAAAGACTGGCAGAAAGGCAGAGTTGGGAGCCACAGGGGGGCCCCTGCACTGCCCACGACCAATTCTTGGGCAGTGCAGGGCTCCCCCTGTCAGCACCCTTGTAATGCGCACTGTCTGATATAGCAGACAGTGCGCATTACAAGGGTGCTGTGTATCTCTCAGGAAGCCAAGGCCAATGCCTCAGCACCGTTTCTGCTGGGCTGACGGGTGGGGATGTCGTAATACGACTTTCTGCCAGTCAGACCATTGAAAACATTAGTGGTGCGGCTGCCGGCTTGATGGCTGCCTCGCCACCAGCATCTTGGTGTTCGGGCAGTTCAATGGCTGAGCAGTAATCGGCAATATTAGAATGGTAAACAATGTGAACACTTCTACCAAGTTAATTGTTGCTAGTGTTTATTTACTCCTATCTGTATCTAATACTATACTAAAGAGAGCATAGAATGAGTATCTTTGTGCCAGATCAGTTGGGAGAATCTAACCCCCATACCTCAGTGTTAGGTGTCAGGAAGCCAGTACAGGTTATCCTCCTTGGTATAATGGGGGTCGGAGTCAGCAGGACTACATCTCAGTCATGGCTCGTAGAGGTTCCATGATAATCCCAGAAGCGAAGTGCTCCTCTCATCGAGCTTTAGCACAGAAGCTGTTTATATAACAAAGTATTGTTCTTATCATTCTGTGGCCGAAGCGCAGAGTAGCTCATTTGTTTCGTCTAATTAAAATTAAGGGTCAGATTTACAAGGCCATAGTGCCTTTTGTGATGCTCCACTGGCGCTGTGCAGTGCACCCTATTTACAAGAGGCATTAAGCCACTTTTTGTGGCTTAACACCACCTTGTAAATATGTCCCCTTTACATGCAGCACTTTGTGTGGAAGGTGCATGAAATGGGTGTTGCTGTGGAATGCCCATTGCATTTTGATGCTGCCAGTGATTTATGAGATTTTGTAAGTCTGAGGCAGCGCCAAAATCCAACACCACCCCAGGGGTGGCATTAGCACGGTGCAACAAGGAGAAATGCTTTCATTTCTCCTTGTTTTGTGCTCTTTTTATGTGTTCTGTGTTAGACTTTTCATCCTTGGTGTGGTCTCCCTTAACTTTTTGCCTCTGTTCCCTAGGTTGTTGATGTGTGCTCGACTATGATTTTACTGTTTTTGTTACTCTGGGCACTTTACCACTGCTAACCAGTGCTAAAGTGCAAGTGCTCCTTTACAAAATGTGTATGTAATTGGCTTATCCATTATTGGCATATTTGATTTTTTAGTAAGTCCCTAGTACAGTGCACTAGAGGTGCCCAGGGCCTGTAAATTAAATGCTACTAGTGGGCCTCCAGCACTGGTTGTGCCACCCACACAAGTAGCTCTGTAATCATGCCATCGCAGTGTTTGTGTGTGCAGTTTTAACTGTAAAGTCGACTTGGCAAGTGTACCCACTTGCCAAGCCTAAACCTTCCCTTTTCTTACATGTCAGACACCCCTAAGGTAGGCCCTAGGTAGCCCCAAGGGCAGGGTGCAGTGCATGGTTAAGGTAGGACATATAGTCGATGTGTTTTATATGTCCTGAAAGATAAATATTGCTAAATTCGTTTTTCACTGTTGCAAGGCCTGTCCCTCTCATAGGTTAACATGGGGGCTACCTTTAAATCCGATTAAAGTGTAGATTCCCTTTGGGAGTGGATGGACATGTGGAGTTTGGGGTCTCTGAGCTCACAATTTAAAAATACATATTTTAGTAAAGTTGATTTTAAGATTGTGTGTTTGAAAATGCTACTTTTAGAAAGTGAGCATTTTCTTGCTTATACCATTTCTGTAACTCTGCCTGTTTGTGGATTCCCTGTCTGGGTCAGTTTGACAGTTGGACTGGTTGCACCTCACACTAGATTTTGACACAAAGGGAGCTGGAGTGTAGTCTGCATTTCCTGATGAGCCATCTGTGCTAGGGGGAGGGGAGGAGTGGTCACTCACACCTGAAAGGGCTGTGCCTGCCCTCACACAATGCAGTCTCCAACTCCCTGGTGAGTGTCTACGGCCTGGCCTGGGCAAGGCAGGATTTCACATTCAAAAGAGACATTACTTTGCAGTAGGCCTACTTCAAAGGAGAAATTGGATATAAGAAGGGTACCGAAAACCACAGACTTAAGAACACTTCTGGAAACAAGAGGAACCTCTGCCTGGAGAAGAGCTGAAGAGCTGAGGAAGAAGAGCTACCCTGCCTGTGACTGTGCTTTGTGGAGCTATCCTGCAGTTGCTGCTTCTGCCAGAGTAAGAGGGCAAAGACTGGACTTTGTGTGCCTTTCATCTTGAGAAGAAATATCCAAGGGCTTGATATAGAGCTTGCCTCCTGTTGTTTGAAATGTCAGGGACAGCAAAGACTTCTCTCTGCCAGCACCTGGAATCTTTGGAGAGACTCCTACTCTGCCCTGTGGTGCCCATCCAGCACCTGGGACCCTGAAAGGAGAAGCTGGCAGCCTAAGAGGAGGAAATCCACGCACAGAGCGCCATGTGGGGAAAAGATCGGCGCAGCTCCGATCTGCGGCTGAAGAAACGTCGCGCCGCCGGCTCCCTGGCTGAAAATCGGCGCTCGCCGGAAGCACGGGCGAAGAATCGAAGCACGGAGCTGGAGAAATGGCGCGCAGCTTCACTGATGGAGGCTGGGAGATCGCAACCCACACTGCGTGGTTTTCGGATCATCGTGCGGCTGGATTTCCGACGCGAGTACCGCTGGGTGTGTAAAAACAACACAAGGCCTGCCCGGACCTGAGAGTGCTGACTGGATCGACGCATCGCTCTCCTGCGGAGAGAAGAAATGACGCACCCTGACCCGACGAAAGGAGAAAAGATGCAAGGTCCCGCTCGTGAGTGGAATCGTTGCATCGCAAGCCCTTTTTGACGCACACTCGCCCGTCCATGGTTATTTTTGACGCACCCAAGGTACATTTTCACGCTATCAGTGTTAGTGTGTGTTTAAAACTACTTAAAGACTCCTTTTGATTTTTAATTGATAACTTGACTTGTGTATTGTGGATTTTTGTTGTTCTGGTCTTGTTTTGTTTAGATAAATATTTCCTATTTTTCTTAACCTGGGTTGTGTCATTTTGTAGTGTTTTCATTAAGTTACTGTGTGTGTTGGTACACATACTTTACACCTAGCACTCTGATGTTAAGCCTACTGCTCTGCCAAACTACCAAGGGGGTAAGCAGGGGTTAGCTGAGGATGATTCTCTTTTACCCTGATTAGAGTGAGGGTCCTTGCTTGAACAGGGGGTAACCTGACTGTCAACCAAAGACCCCATTTCTAACATTCTGCATTCTGCTGAACACAGGGAAAGAGCAAATCGCCATAGAAGATTGTTTTTGTGTCCCTTCCTGCACAAAAACAATCCCCCCCTCAATGCAGCCATCCTTGCACTATGGCGCAAAGGTGGCTGTGTTGGGGCTCGGCAGCAACTTTAGCGTCGTCGCAGGGGGAAACACAGGGGTGCACCGTATTATTATTGTAAATAGGGTGCATCCCTGCGTTTTAGAAGTGATGCAGCGCTGCCAATTTTGATGCAGCAGCTGTGGTGTGCCACTTCTTGTAAATCTGGCCATAAGTGTCTGCTATCAAGCACAGTAGGGAAGCAAAACAATGGCATAGTGTTCTGAAATGTACGCTCCTGGAACTAACTGTACGGAATACTGGGCATCAGTGTGTATCAGAAATACACATACAGCACATTTGCGCATTAACAGTAAAGTGTGGAGAAAGTCACCAAGAGAAAGAGATTTCAGATCAAAGAGTTGAATCTAAAATGGGAGCTAAAACACAGACCATGCAACAGTGGGTGGTTGTTGTAAAGCAGATCTCTGATTCTGCTTTCCATTTTGTTTCTCTTTGTTTTGTCTGCAGGAAAGGGCACTTTCTTTATTTATCATATCCCTCTGGTAACTTTGCCTGCCGCTCACAGATTTTGTGGAGAATCAACAGAGTCCTCGTTTTCTTCTAACAATAATCAAAGGCTGGACCCAAGTTTATCCTTTTCCTCTATGACCTTGAAGTTAGAGTTATTCATATTCCAAATCTTCATTATTGCGCAGGCTAGGCCTGTGTCCAGATCAATAGAATGCATGGCCTGATATTCTTTTTTGCTAGAATATCAGAGATGACTGTGGGGTGTAACGAAATATGAGCTTAATATGTAAGAAAAAAAGTGTACTTTCTTTTGGACCCAATAATGCCTAAAACTCAACATGGGCATGGTCCTGTAGAAGATCAAAGAGTATTGCTCTGTTTAAAAAAATCGGCCTTCTCTGGGGGGCATTACCTGTCAAGATCGCATCCATTGGCAAATTAAATTAACCTCTTATGAAATTGGGTGTATGCCCAAATTCCACCACCAGTCAATTCAGTTTAGTGAGGAATAGTGTACATGATTATTTAACCTGGCCCTCTCTGCAGGCTAACTCCCCCTATAATTTTGCCTTTTATCCTCCACTTTTTGGTGAACTTGTTTTGGTTGACCTTAGGACTCTGTGCACTTTATCATTGCTAACCAATGCTAAAGTGCGTGTACTCCCTCCCTTAAAAATAGTTTGATTGGCTCACATCTGTTTGGCATATTTAATTTACTCATGAGTTCCTTGTAGATTGGTATACTATATACCCAGGGCCTGTAAATAAATGCTACCAGTGGACCTGCAGCAGTTATTGTGCCAACCACTCAAGTAGCACTTTAAAACGTGTCCCAGGCCTGCCATTGCAGCCTGAATGCAGTTTTAAACTGCCAATTCGATTTGCCAATATAATCCCCTTACGAAGCCATAAGCCCTCCTTTTATTACACGTCTTTCATAAGGTAGGCCCTAGTTAGCCGACAGGGCAGGGTGTGGTGTAATTAAAAGGTTGAACAAGTACTTTTAAGTTTGACTTGTTCTGGTAGTGAAAAACTCCCTAATTCGTTTTTCACTACAATGAGGCGTAGGCCTACCCCTGCCACAGGACGACATTGGAGATTCTGTATTACATTCAGTTAGATGTAATTTTCAATTGGAAGCAGGTAGGTTTGCCATGTTTGGTATCTATGAAATTGTAATGAGAAATCCTATTTAATGGAAAAATTTGATTTTTCATTACAACTTTAAAATTGCCACTTTTAGAAAGTTGGCATTTTCTTACCGGTTATGTCAACAGCCTTGGGTCACATGACTGGGTGTAGCTGATGTATAGACATTGTGGATTCTTCCCATAGTGTCACACAATAGAGGGATTAGGTGTGACTTAATGGGACATCTGCTGGTAGGATGGGGAAGCAGAACTAAGCACAGTCCTACTTGCAACTGAATAGGGTGTGCTCTGCCTTCACACAAAGCACCTAACATTGTCAATGCAGCGACCTTGGAGCCATGCACTTCAAAGAACCTTTCTAGAAGCATCTCCCACCTTCCAGAAGAAGGCACCAGGTTATAAAAATATGACCTTCAGACCCACTCTTCAGTTCACTACTGAACCGTCAAAAGGACTCTCAGAAGACCGCCTGCTGCTGGGACCTGCAGAGCACTCTGCAAGACTGCCGCTGCACCTGGAAGGACTGCTTTGCTGTCTGGAGCCTGGCTTGAACCCTTAGAGGCCAGTCCTTCTGTTGGGCCCTACATCTTCACCTGTATCCAGGACTAGCAGAGTGACTCCAACAGCTAGTTTGCTGGCCTCCTCTTCAGAGCCACAGGGACACAAGGCTCCCACCATCTTGAAACAGTACTAGACCCAGCCAGAGTGAGGCCTGAACCCCCAAGAGGCGTTCCATCAGTCCTGGGCCATTGGTTGTGGTGCTAAAGGTACGCAGATGGCCAAATACCAAAACTGAGGACTTAGAAATATTTTGGCCAAAACCTGCTCTGAGAACCAGGAGGAGGCCAGGACCAACCTGCTCCCCTAACCACCCAGTGGTCCTTCACTAAAGGGGTATCCGGCCCTTTGGAACTGTCTTTAGCTATAACCCCACCCCAGTCAACCAACACACCAGTTTCTCACAATGATTGATTGGGAACACATACCCTGCCCAGAATCATAATTGCCTCAAAATTGCTCAGTTTAAAGAAAATATAACTGCCTCCTGGATACTGCTCTGTTTTCAAAAATCCTACAAACCATGGACTTTCTGAGCAGGATGGCCTCCCAACATTTCTCCAAGAGGCTGGAGTAGCAGCTGGCATAATCCTGAGCAGGATGCAGGTGACTTTGACTGAGGAGTCCACCAACCTAGTCTTGTTTCAGTTTATCAGTATTTCCTGATGAGAAATGCATCTCATGGAGTAGTTAGTAGTTGCTGCAATGTTAACGCATTTCATATGTAGATAGTGTTGTATGTTTTATCTCTTAACATAGCTCACAAGATCTTTAAGCTTCAAGGATACAAGTTTCAATGGACAGGATGTGGTTGAAAGTTGCATTTCACAACTAATGCTGCAAACCGTCCCAATGAGTAGACTTTATGGTGGCAGGGCAGTCCAACAGTCAGCAATGACAAGATAAATGTTTGAAAAGGGACTAAAATATGACACATGACCTGGGGTCCCTGTGTAGAATCTGGAATGAGGGAGAGATAGATAGAATGCATTAGGTATCTTGTCTTATCTATATGCTGGATATAGCTGGTAGGTCACACTGAAGGAGGGTTCACCCTATCAGAACTGGTGGAGTGGAGAAGGTAAAATGTGAAATTAAGTCAGGAAGGGGCCATCAAAGCTTTTTTTTTTTTTTTATCTGTTTATTCATTTTGTCAAGTACTTTACAATGCGTTAATCACGAAATCGAATTATTGTGTCGATCCATCTTATATCTAGGATATCTCTACTGTCTACTTGATATCTTAGCAGATCTCTCGATTAACATTAAAAAATAATAGAAAAGAAGAGAAAGAAAAGAGGTTAACAGTTAAGCGCCATTTAGAAGAATTATTGTGTGTCAGTGACCCAACACGTATCCCATAGTGTGTGGGGGAGGTGCTATGGGGACAGGAGCCTGGAAGGGGAGGGGGGGGAGGAGGCAACACAGAGGGGGAGGGAAGGAGGCGAGCTGCCTATCGCTAGGGGACCCCAAACAGAACAAGGAGGTGAATTGTGTATATATATGCTAATGAAATAGTGTTAGTTCAGGAGGCCGGGTTTCATCTTCTTGTTCCAGCTGTTCTATGAGGGAGTCCCATAAGTCCGGCCCCTTGATTTCCATCCCGCTATCGCGCATTTTGTGTATTGTTTGCGCTTCTGCCCTGGCCCAGTGCAACATCTCTGATGTCCATCAGTGTATATCTGGTGCGCTGGGCAATTTCCATTGTATCGCTATTAACCGTTTGAGTAAAACAAACGCAAGGTCGGCGCACCAATGTTTCTGTCTGTCCTTTCCTCGATGTGGGCGCATCCCTAATAGGCAGGATTCCGGAGTTGGGAGTAAGGGCAATCTCGACCAGTTAGCCGTCTGCACCGTTACATCCTGCTATATGTGGTGTACCAGTGGGCAACTCCATGTCATATGTAAAAAGTCAGCTTCCAGGGACCCGCATCTCGGACAGTCTTGGGTTGATTGTGGGAACATGCGCTTTATCCTAGCTGGGGTGAGGTATGTCTGGTGAAGGTAATTGAACTGAGTGTATCGAAAATGGGCATTTCGCGATACTTCTCGTGTAGTTGCAAGCGCTGTGTTCCACGTTTGTGTGGATAATGGTGATAGCAGGGCCGTCTCCCACCTGATTTTAGCCTGTGGCTGTATCTCCCCTGGATAATCCTGCAGTATCTTGTATATCCAAGATATGTCCAATTGCACGCCCGTGCCCAGCAATAATTCATGGAGCACCGTTGATGTGTGTGGCTCGCTATTGCCGTTCCCCCATGTATTGCGCACTACCTGTTGCAGTGCCCTGTGTGTGAGAAATTCGCCCCTGCCTAGATCGTATGTGTTTGCCAATGTCTCATATGATTGGAAGTGTCCCTCCCCAAATATTTCTCCAATGATTTGTACACCCTTGTCAACCCAGGCAGATAATTTAAACTGCCTTTTTATTTTATTTGTGCCAGGGGTGGCGATTCTGGGAGGTGACCCTTTTCATATGCCTCTTGCAGCATTTTTAAGTATAGTGTTGCCGTCTGTGTTGAGAAAATTTGATAGTACTCTGCCGGGAGACCGTCTCCACCTTTGGCTTTATTATGGGCCATTTGCTTCAGGGCTTGCTGGATCTCGTCCATTACTATTGGTTTTTCCAAATCTAATAACTGTGCTTCCGTCAGGCGAGTTACTTGGGATGTCTGGAGGAATTCTCTTAACGTTTCCTCTGACGGGGGACCCACTTTGTACAGAGTGGCATAGTATTGTCTAAAGGCCTCTTTGATCTCCCGCTGTGTATTGACTATGCCACCCGCATCTTACCGAATCGCTTTTATGGTGGAGTGTTGTTGTTCACCTTTCACCAGCCAGGATAATAATCTGCTGGATCGGTCCCCCTCGGCATGCATTCTTGCCGTATAATGTCGGTAGTCAAATTTCCTCAAGCGCTCATCAGTCTCGGTCCATTGTGCTTTTAATTCACTCACTTCTTTCATGTCTCCCCCGCTTCCCTCCACCCTCCTCTCCGCCTCCTGCAGCCTCCCCACAACACCATGTAGCTCAGTGATCAGTGTGCGCTGAACTCCGCCAGACGCCAACATACATAAACCTCGTATTACCACCTTGTGTCCTTCCCACTCAACTGCTCTCGATGATGCCGATTTTGTGTTTATTTTGATGTATGATTCTATACCCTCTGCTAACTCGGCTCGAAAGGGGGGGTCCCATAATAAGGAAGGCTACAGGCGCCAGGTAGGGACGCGTGCCACCATCCTGCCCCAGTGCTTTGTAGTAACTAGTGGGCTGTGGTCTGATATAGTTTTAGCTAGGTATGATGCTTTGTCCATGAGTTGGGTAAGTTCGCTGGAGCATAATAGCAAATCTATCCGGGTGTGGAGTTGGTGTACCGGGGAGAAGAAGGAGTATTCCCTGTCTGTGGGGTGTAGGCTCCTCCAAACATCGTGGAGTCTCCTCTCTGTCAGCCAAGTTCGCACCACTTGGGAGAGTCTTCTACTTTGAGCGCCCTCAAGCGGAGGGTGGGATCTATCTATGATTACGTCTGGAACGCAGTTGAAATTTCCCCCCGAAATTCTGGGTATTGACGGATCCCATGATAAGGCTGCATAGGTGGATATTAAGAAATCTCCCTGTTTTGTATTGGGTGCATATATTCCTGTTATGGTCAGTTGTTTCCCATTGAATTCTCCCCACAAGTGAACATATCTGCCATCTTTGTCTATTTGTGTGCGTTTGATTGTATAGGGGACCCCAGGGGCTACCCATACCAACACCCCTCTTGCGTATGCCGATGCTTTAGTGACATATATTGTTCCCAACCACTTCCTATCAACCCTGCCTAGTTCGTCATTTGTGAGGTGTGTCTCCTGGAGTATTGCTATGTGTATTGCATGACGCTTAAGGTAATTGCATATTCTGCTGCATTTGGAGGTATTAGCCATCCCTCTCAAATTCCAGGTTAGAATATTAACTATAGCCATGGTTTCAAATTTACTTTGCTTTGTGACATCCCTCCGTCAATCATGACCCCCCCCAGCCCGAGGCCTTCCCCCCAAACTCCCCCCTCCGAGTATGGAACACATGGTGCATGTAAAGAAAGGTGTAAGGGTGTAACAAAACTTACAATAACCAAAACAGCAACAAACTGTATAGCACAACCGGTGCCAACAAATACGTTACTCCAATCAAGGTCCATTCGGTAGCCCATGTGGGCGCGTAGGCGTGGTCAATGAGAATCTGGGTTGGCGTTTGCTCGTGGCCCACACAAATAATCATGTCTTCCTGAGAGTCTCAACCGCCCGGACACTCGTCCATACTCGTCCACGCTCGGCCCCCCAGTGTGATAGTTGATCCGGTTTCCTTTTCCGGGTTCTGGACTGGCACTCTCACAGCAAGACGGAGCGTAGCACATCCGGATCATTGTTCTTAAGTTTCCCTCTCAGCGCCAGTTTGTCAGGGCCGTTTATGTCTCATAGAGTTCATTTATGTCTCTGAGGGCTAAAAGTTCCAGTGTTTCCAAATCCACATGTTTTGTTTCATATGTAATCAGCCGTGCGTGGTATCAGGTCGGGCCGGTTATAAGTGGCGACGAAGGAGGGCTTAGGTGGCCTAAAGAGGAATTCGAGTCTGTGTCCCCATTCTAATTTCTGGACAATGCTGGCGTGGTCATGAACCTATTTGCTTCTTTTAGGGCTTGTGCCTGTGCGTCCGCTGCCTGTAGCTTCGATGGGTGTGTTTTGAACCTGGTGTTTATTTTTATCTTTCGTCCGGGACGTTGTTCCAGCCATTCTGTCTCCGTCTTAATCGGTCCGGGAACAAGAGGGAGTAGGTGATGTTCTTGTCTCAGAGCACCTGTTTTACTCTAGTGAAGGTGGCACGCCTGCGCTGAACTTCCACTGTGTAGTCTGGATATGCTGTTATCTCCGAGTTCTCCAAGCGAATAGGGCACTGAGTCCGGAAGCCTTTTAGTACTTGATCTCTGTCTCTGTAGTCTAGGAATGTCGCAATCAGCGGTCGGGGCGGTGCGTCTGGTCGGGGCGGACCGCCCGGGACCTGGTGGGCCCGCTCCATCACCAGCATTGGTGATACATTCTGGGTTAACACTATGGGGGTCATTACAACCCTGGCGGACGGTATTAAAGTGGCGGTAAGACCTCCAACAGGCCGGCGGTAAAATTCTTGCAATTACGACCGTGGCAGAAACCGCCAACAAAGACAGCCTTTAACACTTAGACTGCCACGCCGGTACAGACAAACAGCTTGGCGGTCACCGCCAACATGCAGGCGGGAGACAATGTACCGCCCACACTATTATGGCAGGCCAATCCGCCACCTTTTCCGGGGTGGATTCAGCGCGGATAAAAACACGGCGGAAACAGGCATTTCGAATGAAAAACGCTCACCTCTACACACTCCACGAGGAAGGAGGACAGCATGGAGCCGGAACTTCATATTCTCCCAGCGCCAGTCTTCCTGCTTTTCTACGAGGATCACCAACGCCGGCGGCGAAGACCACAGTGAGTACTGCACCTACGACATAGGGAAGTGGGGAGGAAAAAAACAGGGGGACACACACTCAACACCCCAACCCCCACCCGACCCTCAACCACTACAACACACACACTAATGCATATCTATACATTACAGTAACACCCGCCAACCCCCCCGGAAGAATGCAAAGACAAAAGGAAATTAGTGTAACTATTGTAATATATCAAAAATCAGTAAGCAAAAATATACATATATATTCACTATAAACAAAATATATACCACGATTAGTAGTCCGGATTTTGCATCATTCATAGTCCGTGGACCACTGAGCCCAAAATGCATGGGCGAGGCCCACACAAGATACCCGAACATGACGGAGAGAACACTGCAGGGGCATTAGATAGAAATACAACAGGCACCTCAGGGGGAAGGGGGGGGCACCTCAGCCGGATGAGTGCACGACGCCAGATCCACGAGGGGCCTCCATGCCCATCGATCAATCCTGGGGAGTGCAAAGCCACAGTCTCTCAAGTCTCTACAGTGGGTGGTTTGCCCACTGTACCATCCTGGGGAGTGCAAAGCCACAGTCTCTCAAGTCTCTACAGTGGGTGGGTTGCCCACTGTACCATCCTGGGGAGTGCAAAGCCACAGTCTCTCAAGTCTCTAAAGTGGGTGGTTTTCCCACTGTACCATCCTGGGGATTGCAAAGCCACAGTCTCTCAAGTGGATAACAGTCTCCACTGGTTCTGAAGGGGGACTGGTGCCCAGAGTGCTTCATCCTGTGAAGGAAAGAGGTAGTGGGTGGATGTCTCCACTGGTTCTGGAGGGGGACTGGTGCCCAAAGTGCTTCATCCTGTGCAGGACAGACGGAGTGGATGCATGTCTCCACTGGTTCTGGAGGGGGATGGTGCCCAGAGTGCTTCATCCTGTGCAGGACAGACGGGGTGGATGCATGTCTCCACTGGTTCTGGAGGGGGACTGGTGCCGAGAGTGCTTCATCCTGTGCAGGACAGACGGAGTGGATGCATGTCTCCACTGGTTCTGGAGGGGGACGGATGCCCAGAGTGCAGCACTCAACCCGTGACGGTCCCAGTTGCGTCACTGCCCCTGCCGCTAATGGGCTAGCGGTGTTTGCCATGGCGGTCTTTGCCCTGTTCAGCGGTGCTTGAGTTGGCTGTCTCTGCCCTGTTCAGCGATCCTTGCCCTGGCGGTCCATCATTGCCCAGCTGGGCTGTGGCTGGCGGTCCTTCATGGGTCAGCTGGGCTGTGGCTTGCAGGGCCCTCCTGGACAGCTGGGCTGTGGCTTGTGGGGCCCTCCTGAGCAGCTCGGCTGTGGCTTGTGGGGGCCCCCTCCTGGACAGCTGGGCTGTGGCTTGTGGGACCCTCCTGGGCAGCTGGGCTTTGGCTTGTGGGGCCCTCCTGGGCAACTGGGCTGTGGCTTGTGGGGCCATCCTGGGCAGCTGGGCTGTGGCTTGCGGGGCCCTCCTGGGCAGCGACAATGGGGCTGGCGGTGACCTCCTGGGCAGCGATGATGGGGCTGGCGGTGGCCTCCTGGCCAGCGGGGATGATGGCGGTCTTCTCCGCTGTGCTGCTCCTCACTGACTTTACAGGTTTCTTCTGCCTCTTCCCCACCTTGGGAGGAGTCAGAGCTGAGTCCACACTCCTCCCGGGACCCCTGTGAAAGGCTTGGCTGGCTGGAGTCTTCCCCCTCTCCCGCCGGGCACTGTCCAACTTCTGGTGCTTCACAGGGGGGGGGGGGGGACTGGCTGTGCTGTGGCTCCGTGACAGACTGGCTGGCCTGGTGGCTGGTGCACTCCACATACCTGTAACAAGAGGCACCACTGGTCCCGGAGATTTTTTGGCTGAGGTGCTAGTACGGGACCTATGAGTTGGAGGGGGGGTGGTGGGAAATAGGCTAAGGGGGGACAGGAAAAGTTGTTTGGACACACTGGGATGGGTAGCTGGAGGGGGTTTGGGAGTGGGGGAAGAGGTGGTGGTTGTAGGAGGTGTAACTTTTGTGGATTTGGGTGCAGGTGCAGGTGGGTGGAGGCTGTCGTGAGGTGGATGGCTGTTGGGTGGGTGTGTGCCTGCGTTTGTGTATCTTGTGAAGGGGCGTCACAGACACACTGGGAGAGGACACAGGGGACGTTTGAATGGTAGTGGGGGTGTTGACTGCACATGAGCGGGGTGTGCTGGTGGGTGTGCTGGAGAGGGACGTAGTGGTTGTAGAGGTAGTGCATGTAGGTGTGAGCGTAGACGAGACTGGGAGGGAGGAGGGAGACGACGAGGAGGGGGACACAGAGGAGGCAGTGGATGTTGGTGTGTCTGTATGTGTGTGATGCTTGAGTGAGTGCCTGTGGGATGTGTAGTGTTTATGTTTGCCTGAGCTTCCCTTGTGTGGTGAGGTGTGTGCAGGCTGGTCTGATGGTATGCTTGGGATAGGCAGAGGTACAGGGGATTGGGTCTGGGTGGAGGAAGTTGGAGGGGGGAGGCTAGACACAGGGACAATGGCTGCCATCAGTGCTGAGGCCAGAGTTTGAAGGGTTCGATGAAGGGCAGCCTGACCAGAATGAATGCCCTCCAGGAATGCATTTGTGTGTTGCAACTCCATTTCTACACCCTGGATGGCATTAAAAATGGTAGACTGCCCAACAGTGAGTGACCTGAGGAGGTCAATGGCCTCCTCACTGAGGGCAGCAGAGGTGACAGGGGCAGGGACTGAGGTGCCTGGGGCGAAGGTGATGCCCACCCTCCTGGGCGAGCGGGCACCGGGCACACGCTGAGGGGCTGCTGGGAGAGCGGTGCTGGTAGGGAGCTCCCATCGGAGGACGAGTCCATGTCGCTGGTTGCAGATCCTGTGACCGCCGTGGTGCTCCCCTCGCCCTCCATCCCACTGGTGTATTCTGAGTCCATAGTGTGGGCCTCCATGCCCATGTGGGATGCAGCTCCCTCGTGCTCCGGTGCCACTGTACCTCCGCCTGATGATGCCAATGCACACAAGAACAGGGAGATCGCAAAAAAAGGGGGGGGAACAGAAGAAAGACAGGTTGAGTGCATGGCTTACCCCTACCGTTGGCGGACAATACAGACACAGCAGCCCCCTGCACTACGTCGCGCTGTTGGGCTCTACAGTGCAATTCCTGGGAAATGGCCTACAAGGCTATGGACGACATCTGCACACATAGATGACCCTGGGGCATGAATAGCTGTACTTGGCACTCTACAGAGGTGGGGTGGGGGCCACAGGTCCATGCCTTATGAATGGGCCTAGCCTACGGAACTCGCCCTGGCCTAGGGGAACCCATAGCCCTCCTCCCCCCCCCAGACACCTTCACTGCGCGTAAAGTCAGCTGAATGATAGTGTACTCACCCCCTTGCGTCTGCTGTGATGCCCTCAAGCGCCCATCCAACTCAGGGTAGGCCACCGTCAGGATCCGGAACATCAGGGGGGTCATGGTTCGACCAGCACCCCTCCCACGTTGGGAGGCCATCCCCAGCTGAGCCTACGCGGTCTTCTTGCTCCAGCGGTGAATGTCCTCCCATCTCATCCAGCAGTGGGTGCTCCGTCTGTAGTGGACCCCCAAGGTCCGGACATCCTTGGCGATGGCACGCCAAATATCCTTCTTCTGGTGGGCGCTGACCTACATGAAATGTACAGGGAAGAAGAGAAGTCATTACCAACTACACCGTCAAAGTGAGTGGCCCCCATCCCTACCCTTGCCATGTGGCACATGCATTCATCGTCTTTCATGCACTCAGAACTCTGCCCCCTTCCTTCTTACAACCAGCCCTTTCCACACAGGCATAGCCCATACAACATGCTCCCTGTGTACTTACCTGTTGGTCTGGAGGACCGTAGAGTAGTATGTACTGGGGGAGGACCCAGTCGACAAACTTCTCCGACTCCTCTGCAGTGAAGGCAGGGGCCCTTTTCCCAGACGCACGAGCCATTGCCTCTTCCAGACCGACGTCACAGCAGCACTTGCAGTGTAGGTCCTCTCCTGTCGAAGATCAGTTATCGAGTGATTAAACAAGTAGAAAATGGCGATCACATCCGCGGCGGTGCATACCATCACCGCCGACGTACATCGTCATTGGCTCCTGGGACCCATAGGGTCCAATGTTAATCAATGCAGCATTGTGCTGCGGTCTTCGACCGCCTACCGCGACGGTGTACAACGCCAGCGCAGTTACCTCACATCCCATTGTCCTGCTTTAGAGGTCAGGCAGCCGCCATTTCAGGGGCCCACATGGCCTAATTACCAACTGCGTCACCCATACCTAGGCCTACTCTCAACACACATACAGGCCACATTTTGTGTATGATTGGTGTTCTGTGCATACTGTGGGTACATACCTCTGAGTTGTTTGACTCTGTGCTCGCTGTTGTCCTTCATAGGCACGTCCGCTGGGACATATGAGGAGATGGCGGAATCCTCCGGTGTACCGACCGCTGGTGGACCTGTCGGCAATGGAGGAAAGACATTTGATCATCACCTACAGGTTTGACTGTGCCACAATCCAGGAACTGTGTAGCCAGTTGGAGCCAGACCTGATGTCAGCAATCCGCCATCCCACAGGAATCCCCCCTCAAGTGCAGGTGCTATCAGTGCTCCATTTCCTTGCAAATGGGTCTTTTCAAACAACTGTGTCCATAGCATCAGGGATGTCCCAGCTGATGTTTTCCAACGTGTTGTCCAGAGTGTTGTCTGCCCTGCTGAAAAACATGCGGAGCTACATCGTTTTCCCTCAGGTGGAAGACTCGCCTACAGTGAAAGGTGACTTCTATGCCCTTGGACATATCCCCAACATCATAGGTGCCATTGATGGGACCCATGTGGCTTTGCCCCCCCCCCACAGGAGTGAACAGGTGTACAGGAACCAGAAGACTTATCATTCCATGAATGTACAGATGTTATGTTTGGCAGACCAGTACATCTCCCATGTGAATGCCATGTTCCCTGGCTCAGTGCATGACGCCTACATCATGCGGAATAGCAGCATCCCTTATGTGATGGGTCAACTACAGAGGCACCGGGTGTGGCTATTAGGGGACTCTGGTTACCCCAACCTGTCATGGCTACTGACCCCAGTGAGGAATCCCAGGACCAGCGCAAAGGAATGCTACAATGAGGCCCACGGGCTCACTAGGAGGGTGATCGAACGCACCTTCGGCCTCCTGAAGGCCAGGTTTAGGTGCCTCCATATGATAGGTGGATCCCTATTCTACTCACCAAAGAAGGTGTGTCAGATCATCGTGGCCTGTTGTATGCTTCATAATTTGCCTTTGCGACGACAGGTGCCTTTTCTGCAGGAGGATGGTCCAGATGGCGGTGTTGTGGCAGCCGTGGAGCCTGTGGACAGTGATGAGGAGGAAGCAGAGGAAGAAGACATTGACAACAGGGACTCAGTCATCCAGCAATATTTCCAGTGAAACACAGGTGAGAATACATTCCTGCCTACTACAAGTACTTTTACACTTCTACCTCTAACCTGTCTGTCGATTTCACCCAGTGTATGGTCACTGAGTTGCCACTTTCCCTTACGGTTTCACAGGTGTGGGTCCCAACGTGTGTCATCTGCTTAGATTCCTCATGGACTAGAGCTGTGTGACATAGGTATGTTGACATTACTATTTCCTGGAAATTTTGTCACTGTAATTGCAAATACACTATTTCAAAATCACAGACAGACTCCAAATCTTTTGGTGCTTTAGGTGTGTTTATTTAAATGCAAAATATTGGAGGGGGAAGTTAAATGGTGAGGGGTGATGGCGGAGGAGTGTCCATGGCAGAGTCCAGTCTATTTGTCTCATAGATGCATTGCCCATGTGGGCATAGGAAGTGGAGCTGGGGCAGCTCCAATATGGACAGGGTGACAAAGTGGGACAGTGGGTTGACAATCAGGGTGGTCTAATTTCTTGGCGGGGGTCTTGGTATTGTGCTCTGTCTTGTTCCTGGATCTCAGGGACCGCTTGCGGGGTGGTTCTCCATCTGCAGGGGGGTGGGGTGCTGGTGTGGTGGTCCTGTGGCAGTGCCTCCTGTCCACTAGCGCCGGGAGAGGTGGTGGGCAGTTCATCGTCCATGCTAGTGTCAGGGGCCCCTTGGAGTGCCACAGTGTCCCTCCTGGTGTTTAGTAATTCCTTCAGCACCCCTACGATGGTGCCCAGGGCGGAGCTGATGGTTCTGAGTTCCTCCCTGAACCCCAGATACTGTTCCTCCTGCATGCGCTGGGTCTCCTGAAACTTGGCCAGGACCGTTGCCATCGTCTCCTGGGAGTGATGGTATGCTCCCATGATGGAGGAGAGGGCCTCATGGAGAGTGGGTTCCCTTGGCCTGTCTGCCCCCTGTCGCACAGCAGCCCTCCCAGTTCCCCTGTGTTCCTGGGCCTCCGTCCCCTGGACCGTGTGCCCACTGCCACTGCCCCCAGGTCCCTGTTGTTGTTGGGGTGGTGGGTTATCCTGGGTTCCCTGTAGTGGTGGACACACAGCTGATTGACGTGTCCTGGGTACGGAGGTATGGGCCCGCTGGGTGGGTGCTGTGCTGGTGTTACCAGAGGGTGGAAGGTCTGTGGTGGCCTGTGCGAGGGGAACCGACTGTCCCGAGGCCCACGATGGTCCGGGCTGGTCATCTGGAGCCAGTTGGACAGAGCTACTGTCATCACTGTGGGCCTCTTCTGTGGGTGGGGTGGAGATGTCTGGACCCTCCTGTCTGGTGACGTTGGGCAGTGGTCCTGCGGAGGTGTAAAAGCTTAATTATTGCATCTGTGTATGTCATGGTGGGCAATGGGTGGGTGACCGGTGTACCCCAGTGCTTGCATTCCTATGTGGGGACTTGTTTGATGATGGTTTAGGGGGTTGTATGGGAATGTGCAGTGGGCATGCTTTAGTGATGGGTGTCCATGCGTTGGGGTTCCATGCAGGGCTTGGTGTTGGGTTGGGTGGTTTGTGATAGTGGGGTATATGTGAGTTGGTGGAGTGATGAGGGTGAGGGTACAGGTAGGAGTTTGTGATGGCATGCAGGAAGGGTGGGGGATATAGTAGTAAAGCTTTGACTTACCAGAGTCCATTCCTCCACCGACTCCTGCGAGGCCCTCAGGATGCAGAATCGCCAAGACCTGCTCCTCGAAGGTTGTTAGTTGTGGGGGAGGAGGTGGGGGTCCGCCGCCAGTCTGCTGAACAACCAGGTGGTGTCTTGAGACCACGGAACACACCTTCCCCCGTAGGTCGTTCCACCTCTTCCTGATGTCGTCCCGATTTCTTGGGTGTTGTCCCACTGCGTTAACCCTGTCGACTATTCTTCACCATAGCTCCATCTTCCTTGCAATTGAGGTGTGCTGCACCTGGGCTCCAAATAGCTGTGGCTCTACCCGGACGATTTCCTCCACCATGACCCTGAGCTCCTCCTCGAGAACCTGGGGTGTCTTTGCCGTGCCATGGGGTGGTGTAGGTGATGTATGGGGTGGTGTGTGTGGTGATAAGTGTGGTGATATGTAGTGGTGTGTGGTGTTTTGTGCGTGGAAGTTGTGTGGGTGATGGTGTTGAGTGCCTATGGATACTAGTTTGTGGATGGTGGTGTCTCTTTCTGGCCTTCTTTCTGAATTTTTGATTGTAGGGGTTTGTGGGTGATGTGAGTGTGTGTTTTATATTGTAATGGGTGTGTGGAAGTGGTGTGTGTATGTGTATCAGGTGTGTGTATTTCGAATTGTCCAATGTGGCTGTGTTTTGTATATGTGTGTGTATTTTGAGCGCGGCGGTGTGTACCGCCAATGGAATACCACGGTAGAAAGACCGCCACGTGGATTCGTGTGTCGTGATAGTGTGGGCGTATTTCTGTTGGCGTGACGGTGGAGGGTTTGTTTTCGCCAGTTTATCACTGACCTTTGGTGTGGCGGACTTGTGTGGGTGTCTGAATTTTGTCAGATTTCAAAATGTGGGTCATAATAGCTGTGGTGGAATTCCACGGCCGCTGCAGTATGTTGGCAGTGTTCTGCACTGTGGTAAGCGACTTTTACCGCCAATGTTGTAATGACCACCTATGTCCTTTAGCCATCGCTTCAGGAGGAGTTCAGCATTGGGAAGCTCCGCTCGTTCTGGGACACCCAGGAACCTTACATTGTTCCTGCGTGATCGGCCCTCGGCGTCCACGGCTCTGCGTTGTAGTTGCGTTATTTCAAATTCCATTCGTCTGATTTGAGCTTTCATTTCAGATATTACAGGTTGAGTCGTTTCCAGCTTCGATTCAGCAATGGTGACTCTGTCCATCAGTTTTCGTGATCCGCACGGAGGAGATTAACCTCCAGTACCACTGAGTCTATTTTCCCTTCCAATGAGGCCTTAGTGTCCATTATCACCTGCAGCACCTTATCGAATTGCGCTGAGTGAGTGGCCAAGGTTTTGGACATCCTATGTAAAGCGTCGGCTTGAGGTCTCAGTTCCCCCTCTCCGGTAAGGGTTGCAGACTCTGTGCTAGTGTGCGCCCTCTGTGGCTTTGGTTTAACCATGGTTGCCCGCGGTGTGTCCGTGTCTTCCGCCATGTAGATCGCCGGCAGCCCGGGTCCCATTGTATGCCGCGGTCCGCCCAGTCCGCACGTCAAAGCGCAGGGCCCCCCTTCAGGTGCTATCGTCCCTGTTCGTTCCTGAGATGCCTGTCCCTTGCTCCTTTCTCGCCCCGCTGGGTGTCTTCATGTGCTGGTACCTGGGGCTATAAACCCCCTGGAGATAGTAGTGACCATTATTCCTGCATTGCTGGGCGGCACTCCTTAATGCTAATATTTGATTGGGCTGCAGTGATGGAGCAGGGGTAAGGCCCAGATCTCTTTTGGTGGACCCGTGTTCAGGGAGCTATAGATTAAACAAGTAAGAGGGGGAGGGGAGAAATCTCAATCCCCCCCTGTCATCACAGAGAGGGTCCCCTTTGACTTAGTTGGGGGCGTCCTTATTTGTTCTGTTTCTCCGTGATTGTTCTTAATTTGTTTGCTGGCTTCTCCGGATGTCAGCCTCGTTTTTCTTTCCTTTTCTTCTTCCCCCCTCCTTTTTTTTTTTTTCTTTTATTCTTTTTCAGTTGTATGCCGGCTCTTTATGCAATTTCTGTCACGGGGGCACCAGCGGGGCGCTCCCTTAATGAAGCCTCACAGCCGCTCCTCTGCTTCTCTGCGCGGCCGAGCGATCTGGCCGCTCACTCTATCGCGTCCTTGTGGCACGAGCGCACGAGGTCCGCCTTCAAATTTCTCGAGTCTCACGGGGGCCCGGATCTGCCCCCGTCGCCGCTCAGCCGTGCTTCTTCTGCTCTGGGTGCCCAGCCTCCAGGGGCCCCGTTCTCCCTATGTTGCCGAGTCCCGCGATCTCCGACAAGGCAGGAAGGTCGCTCTGCTCCGTCTGACATGCGCACCCAGTGCGGGCTCAGCGCTCCCCTTACCGGTCTCGCTGCGCTTCAAGAGCGACACCGGTGGTCGCCGGCTACTCCCGGGGGCTCTGTGCTGCCGAGATGACCGTCCAGGCGGTCTCAGGAACGGACAAATATCCGGATCAGTGGTGGGCCGCGGACGGAGCTCAAACTAAGGGTCCGCTCCGGCCGCCATCTTAGCCACGCCCCAAGGGGCCATCAAAGTTAAGTTCAGGAAGAAGGGACAATGGGCAAAGTCCATGGTCTTGCCGTCAGAGACTGTGAAAATCAGCTACGTTCAACAGAGTAAGTCGTATGATCAGGGGATGAGTGTTACTACTCTAACTGGCTGGCTATACTTCAGTTCTTGGCCCACCACTATCAAGGCACCAAAGTGTAATGGTCCCTAGACAGGAGAGAGCAGGGAGAGGCCTAGATGAAGGTTTGAGGCCAAGAATCTGAAATAAAAAGGTAGGGGGTGTTATCTGAGGCCTGTTCAACGGGTTCTCATAAGTTAGAGGGAGGCAGTTTGTGCTAACAGAGAAAGAATCAATAGTTTTAGTTTGTACTCTAAAGGTGCGTAAAGCCATGAAAGATCTCTGAAAGTTATCAGGTACCCTTGTAACACGTGCTTGGGTAGACTGGTGCCACTGAAATATATATAGTGTAAGGCAATAGCAAAGAATAATAAAAATGAAGTAAAGATACACAAGAAAATAAAAGATCTTACAGTATCACCTGCAATTTCTTGAACCACTTTCATGACCAACCAACTTTGCATTTGCCTTCGGGGGTCGAGCTAAACATGTCTCTGTCTTGTATCATAGAACCTTCCATTCAGTTTATGCTCTCCATATCAAAGCATCTGTGATGAAAGTGGGTATGGTCTGAGTCGGTGGGCTCTGAGTTCCAATGTTGGAGAGAAAACGAGCTTGGTGAGTTGAGGTAGGAAACTTTATTCAGAATCTCTCCATGTTCCCTTTTTCCCAGACTTTCGCTGACATCAAAGAAGTGCACATTAATGCTTCATGTCCAATGCTCCATTTCCATAATCTTTTTTTCACATCAAACAAGTTGATTACCTAACAACATTTTTAAGGCTTCAGTTGATTTCTCTGAGGTCTAAAGATGGCTTTGAAAGGCTGCAATGTCAGTTTGGGGTATAATTGATCTCAGGAGACATTTCCGTCAGTTTGATCTCCAAGGTGCCTACAGTAGAAGTTCAAATTAGCTGCCTTAGCCTTTGTACGTGATGGGTTAGTATCCACCAATCAAGTCACATAACTGCTGTGATGGTATTGTGAACCCATGGAGTTCTTTGTTCACTGGGTCAGATCTGTCATCATGGTGGGCCTCCGTTTCCAGTGAGACACTTCATTGTTGTGGGCTCACTGGAGAACTAACGGGAAGGGCCATCTTGAGTGCTGGCCAAAAACTTCCTCCTTCTCATGGAATTCTGTTAAATTTTGATAAATCCTGTTTAAAATTAAGTCAGCAGCTTGAATGCATATAAGACCTCTTCTGTACCTGTGTCAAAGAGGTATTTAACTCTCCTTTACAAATTCAGAAGCTTCAAGTCCATCTCTCAAAGCATCTAGAGAAAAGATCAGCACCAGATCATCATTGGTTTCAAATTCAGGGGGGGATGACTCCTTCCTGTATTGTGGTCCCCTAGGTAGATTTCACATGAAACCTCTAACATCTCATGAATACAGAACATTCAGGCCCTCATTGCCACCCGCCAAGTTGTAACCACAGTGCGGCCGCATTCCCGCAGTGGCCATTACGAGATCCCTGCTGGGCCAGTGGGCGGAAACCTAGTTTCCACCCGCCGGCCCAGCGGGGATGTCGGCCGCAACATGGGAGCTGGCTCCAAATGAAGCCGGCGGTGTTGCAGTGGTGCGAAGGGTGCAGTTGCACCTGTCGCACTTTTCACTGTCTGCTATGCCGACAGTGAAAAGCTCCATGGGGCTGTGGCAGGGGGCCCCTGCACTGTCCATGCCAGAGGGCCCCACGACTCCCCTTTCCGCCAGCCTTTTCATGGCGGTTCCTACCGCCATGAAAAGGCTGGCGGGAGGGGGACTTGTAATCCCCTGGGAAGCGCTGCAAACATCGCTGCCCTGGGGGATTACAACTGCCGGGACCAACGTGGCGGTAAACCGCCGGTCCCGGCGGTGCGACCGCAGCGCTTCTGCCGCGGTCGTAACTAGCAGGATTGCGCCGCCAGCCTGTTGGAGGTGCAATAGTCAGAACAGCCCTGGTGGTCTTTGACCGCCAGGGTTGTAATGAGGGCCTCAATGTCATTGGAAACAGAAGGAAGCAACCAGAAATAGAGAAATGTAGAAAAATAACAACAATCATTCAAGCTCTTCTGTTTTTTTGTCTGTCACCCCTAAATCAAGTTGCACATGGGCAGGGTCATATCTAATCTCTGTATCTCAATGAGCAGTATCTTTACATCTTTTTTGTATTTCTACCTGACTATGAAACTGTTTCAGAACATTTGCCAATAATTAGGACAAGAGATCAATCTTCTGAAAACCACAATGACACCCATTTTCCCCTGCACTTCCCAAGAACATGTGACAAGAGGTAATCGGAAATTGATGCAGGTTCTTTGATGTTTCTACTGATTGGATCTTAGCCTCTCTCTAAATATAGTCCAAAAGAATCTTTCAGATGTAATCTTAATCAATAGATTGTTTAGGTTAGTTTCTTCTTTCCTCCTTTCCGGATTAAAAGCTTGTTCTCCATACTTTGGATGGTTTAGAGCAGTACAGATTTTATCATGACAGAACTATTCCCTTTTGTGTGTCTGATTATCTCTTTGTCACTTTTGGTATAGGTCACCAAGGTCACAAAGCATGCACTGCTATCCTTAGCAGATGGCTACACTCTACTATTATCATGACTTATTTTCAGTCTCAAGTTCAAGGCTGTCTCGAGTTCAGCCTTTATTCAAGGCCATTCTACTTGGGAGGGTAGGCAGACTATTGGGCTGAGGTGAAGGGAATTTCCATTCGAGATGCTTTTCAGGCAGCTACACATGCTTCACCTGGAACTTCATACACCATTATAAGCTACATATTGTCCCTTCTGCTGCTGATTTTGGACCTGCTGTACTGAATTCTGCAACATAATAATGTAGCTATCTGTATTCAAATTTAACATGTATCCTGAAATACTTATTATCTATTTTCTTCCATGCCCTTCATTTCACTACTTGTGTTCTTCTGATAGATATGGACTAGGACCAGCAAAAGGGATGAAGTGATAATAACCTGATTACTTCTTGGTAACATTTATTACACTAAGGGCCTGATTTAGAGTTTGGCGTACAGGTTACTGCGTCACAAACGTGAGTTCTATCATGCCCTCTGTATTAAAAATGCCATTGGAAACAATGCACTTGTAATGAGGCTAACAGTATATGCCTCATGTTTGTGATGGAGTAACCCATGTGCTGAACTCTAAATCAGGCCCTAAGCCCTATTATTCTTTGTCCAAGTCCTGCAACTCTCCTTCCCACCCTGGGAGTTTTGAGCAAGGTACATTTTGTATGCTAGTTATTAAAGAACAGCAATGAGGTGTGTTGCCCTATTATTCCCTCCTATAAAAAAGTGGATGATAGGGCTTCTAGGTGGTCTGTCCTGAGAGGTTGGCCAGTTATGGCTTAGAGATGAGGACTTGAACAGGAAAAAGTAGGATACAGTGTAATGAAGAATACCAGTAAGTAATCAGGACAGTCCCAACCAGGAAACACACTCCTGCCACTGACAGGAGTATGTGTGTGCTTTTCCATGATGCAAAGCTACCTGCAAGAAGTACATGAAAACCAACAAACATACATGTTAACAAATGTTTACCTAGATTTGCAATTAGACCAAATTATAACATTGATAAATGTGTATCACTGAGTTTGCAATTGTGAAAGTCAATCATTGCGCTATCTATTTTGGATGCAAGGGTGCACTTTGTAATAAGAAACTAGATATTTATGTGAGAATCACATGTTGGGAACCAGGAGCACACATTGTGACTGGGCAAAAGTTGTGCATTTCCACACAAAAAGTATTGACCCTCCACACTGATGCAGTTGTTTCCCTATTTATCCAGGTGCCTGAGCTTTAACTTTCAGAGGAACTCAAATGACATTGTAATAGTGTAGGAAGATGGCTCTGTATTTACTATTTCAAAGTAACAAATAGTGTGCACAGAGTCCAAGGGTTCCCCTTAGAGGTAAGATAGTGGCAAGAAGAGATAATTCTAATGCTCTATTTTGTGGTAGTGTGGTCGAGCAGTAGGCTTATCAGAGGGCAGTGTTAAGCATTTGTTGTACACGCACAGGCAATAAATGAGGAACACTCACTCGAAGACAATTCCAGGCCAATAGGTTTTTATATAGAAAAATATATTTTCTTAGTTTATTTTAAGAACCACAGGTTAAAGATTTACAAATAATACTTTAAATGAAAGGTATTTCACTCAGGTATCTTAGGAACTTCGAATTATCACAATAGCATGTACAGTTTTGACAAAAATGGCAATAAGCTATTTTAAAAGTGGACACTGCAAAAATCAACAGTTCCTGTGGGAGATAAGTAAATGTTAAGTTCACAGGTAAGTAAAACACTTACAGGGTTCAAAGTTGGGTCCAAAGTAGCCCACTGTTGGGGGTTCAAGGCAACCCCAAAGTTACCACACCAGCAGCTCAGGGCGGGTCAGGTGCAGAGGTCAAAGTGGTGCCTAAAACACATGTGCTTCAATGGAAATAGGGGTGCCCCGGTTCCAGTCTGCCAGCAGGTAAGTACCCGCGACTTCGGAGGGCAGACCAGGGGGGTTTTGTAGGGCACCGGAGGGGACACAAGCAGGCACAGAAAGTACACCCTCAGCGGCACTGGGCGGCCGGGTGCAGAGTGCAAACAGGCATCGGGTTTTTAATAGGAATCAATGGGGAGACCCGGGGGTCTCCTCAACGATGCAGGCAGGCAAAGGGGGGCTCCTCGGTGTAGCCACCACCTGGGCTAGGCAGAGGGTCGCCTGGGGGTCACTCCTGCACCGGAGTTTGGTTCCTTCAGGTCCTGGGGGCTGCGGGTGCAGTGTGGTTTACAGGCGTCGGGTTCCTTGAAGCAGGCAGTCGCGGTCAGGGGGTGCCTCTGGATTCCCTCTGCAGGCATTGCTCTGGGGACTCAGGGGGGTCAACTCTGGCTACTCACGGGCTTGCAGTCGCCGGGGAGTCCTCCCTGTAGTGTTAGTTTTCCACAGGTCGAGCCTGCGGCTTCGGGTGCAGAGTGGAAAGTCTCACGCTTCTGCGGGAAACGTGTGGTCTTTAAAAGTTGCTTCTTTGTTGCAAAGAGTTGCAGTTTCTTGAACAGGGCTGCTGTTCTTGGGAGTTTCTTGGTCCTTTAGATGCAGGGTAGTCCTCTGAGGCTTCAGAGGTCGCTGAACCCTGTTGGATGCGTCGCTGTTGCAGTTTCCTTCGAAGTAGGGAGACAGGCTGGTGGGGCTGGGGCCAAATCAGTTGTCGTCTCCGTCTTCACTGCAGGGCTTCAGGTCAGCAGTCCTTCTTCTTCTTTTGGTTGCAGGAATCTATATTCCTCGCTTCTGGGGGCTCCTAAATACTCAATTTATGGGTGTGTTTAGGTCTGGGAGGGCAGTAGCCAATGGCTACAGGCCCAGAGGGTGGCTACACCCCCTTTGTGCCTCCTCCCTGTGGGAAGGGGGACACATCCCTAATCCTAATGGGGGAATCCTCCAACTACTAGATGGAGGATTTCTAAAAATAAGAGTCACCTCAGCTCAGGACACCCTAGGGGCTGTCCTGACTGGGGAGTGACTCCTCCTTGTTTTCCTCATTATCTCCTCCAGTCTTTCCGCCAAAAGTGGGGGCAGTGGCTGGAGTGGCGGGCATCTCCACTAGCTGGGATGCCCTGTGGCGCTGTAACAAAGGGGGTGAGCCTTTGAGGCTCACCGCCAGGTGTTACAGTTCCTGCAGGGGGAGGTGAGAGGCACCTCCACCCAGTACGGGCTTTGTTTCTGGCCACAGAGTGACAAAGGCACTCTCCCCATGTGGCCAGCAACATGTCTGGTGTGTGGCAGGCTGGCAAAAACTAGTCAGCCCACACTGGAAGTCGGTATGTTTTCAGGGGGCATCTCTAAGATGCCCTCTGAGTGTATTTCACAATAAAATGTACACTGGCATCAGTGTGCATTTATTGTGCTGAGAAGTTTGATACCAAACTTCCCAGTTTTCAGTGTAGCCATTATGGTACTCTGGAGTTTGTGTATGACAGACTCCCAGGCCAAATACTCTTATGGCTACCCTGCACTTACAATGTCTAAGGTTTTGCTTAGACACTGTAGGGGCATAGTGCACATGTACCTATGCCCTCACCGGTGGTATAGTGCACCCTGCCTTAGGGCTGTAAGGCCTGCTAGAGGGGTGACTTATCTATGCCATAGGCAGTGTGAGGTTGGCATGGCACTCTGAGGGGAGTGCCATGTCGACTTAGTCATTTTCTCCCCACCAGCACACACAGGCTGGCAAGCAGTGTGTATGTGCTGAGTGAGGGGTCCCCAGAGTGGCATAAGACATGCTGCAGCCCTTGGAGACCTTCCCTGACATTAGGGCCCTTGGTACCAGGGGTACCAGTTACAAGGGACTTACCTGGGTGCCAGGGTTGTGCCAATTGTGGAGACAAAGGTACAGTTTTAGGAAAAGAACACTGGTGCTGGGTCCTGGTTAGCAGGTCCCAGCACACTTTCAAATCATAACTTGGCATCAGCAAAGGCAAAAAGTCAGGGGGTAACCATGCCAAGGAGGCATTTCCTCACACAACCCCCCCCCCCCACCCCCCAAACAAAAGAGGATGAGACTAACCTTTCCCCAGAGAGTCTTCATTTTCTAAGTGGAAGAACCTGGAAAGGCCATCTGCATTGGCATGGGTAGTCCCAGGTCTGTGTTTCACTATAAAGTCCATTCCCTTTAGGGAAATGGACCACCTCAACAGTTTTGGATTTTCACCTTTCATTTGCATTAGCCATCTGAGAGGTCTGTGGTCAGTTTGAACTATGAAGTTAGTACCAAAGAGGTATGGTCTCAGCTTCTTCAGGGACCAAACCACAGCAAAGGCCTCCCTCTCAATGGCACTCCAACGCTGCTCCCTGGGAAGTAACCTCCTGCTAATGAAAGTAACAGGCTGGTCAAGGCCATCATCATTTATTTGGAACAGAACTGCCCCTATCTCATGTTCAGAGGCATCAGTCTGCACAATGAACTGCTTGGAGTAATCTGGAGCTTTGAGAACTGGTGCTGTGCACATAGCCTGTTTCAGGGTGTCAAAGGCCTGTATACATTCTATAGTCCAGTTTACTTTCTTGGGCATTTTCTTGGAGGTAAGTTCTGTGAGGGGTGTCACTATTGATCCATAATCCTTCACAGACCTCCTATAGTACCCAGTCAAGCCAAGGAATGCCCTGACCTGAGTCTGGGTTTTTGGAGCTACCCAGTCCAGAATAGTCTGGATCTTGGGTTGGAGTGGCTGAACTTGGCCTCCACCTACAAGGTGTCCCAAGTAAACCACAGTACCCTGCCCTATCTGACATTTGGATGCCTTGATAGAGAGGCCTGCTGCTTGCAGGGCCTGCAAAACCTTCTTCAGGTGGACCAGGTGATCCTGCCAGCTGGAGCTAAAGACAGCAATATCATCAAGATAAGCTGCACTAAAGGACTCCAAGCCATCAAGGACTTGATTCACCAACCTTTGGAAGGTGGCAGGGGCATTCTTTATGCCAAAGGGCATCACAGTAAAGTGATAGTGCCCATCAGGTGTGGAGAATGCTGTCTTTTCTTTTGCTCCTGGTGCCATTTTTATTTGCCAGTACCCTGCTGTCAAGTCAAAGGTACTCAAGTATTTGGCAGCACCTAATTTATCAATTAGCTCCTCTGGCCTTGGAATGGGATGGGTATCTGTCTTGGTGACAGAATTAAGTCCTCTGTAATCCACACAAAACCTCATCTCTCTCTTGCCATCCTTGGTGTGAGGTTTGGGGACTAAGACCACTGGGCTAGCCCAGGGGCTGTCAGAGTGCTCAATGACTCCCAATTCCAGCATCTTGTGGACTTCCACTTTGATGCTTTCCTTAATTGGTCAGACTGTCTAACATTTTTGTTTTTGACAGGCATACTGTCTCCTGTGTCCACATCATGGGTACACATGTGTGTCTGTCCAGGGGTTAGGGAAAAGAGCTCAGCAAACTGTTGTAAGACTTTCCTACAGTCAGCTTGCTATTGGCCAGAGAGGGTGTCTGAAGAGATCACTCCATCTACTGAGCCTTCTTTAGGGTCAGTGGAGAGGAGATCAGGGAGAGGTTCACTCTCAGCTTCCTGGTCCGCATCTGTAACCATTAACATGTTTGCATCTGCCCTGTCATGAAAGAGTTTGAGGCGGTTCACATGGATCACCCTTTTGGGGGTCCTGCTAGTGCCTAGGTCTACCAGGTAGGTGACCTGTCTCTTTCTCTCTAGCACTGGGTAAGGGCCACTCCATCTGTCCTGAAGTGCCCTGGGAGCCACAGGCTCCAGAACCCAGACTTTCTGCCCTGGCTGAAACTCAACCATAGCAGCCTTTTGGTCATACCACATCTCCTGGAGTTGTTGGCTGGCCTCAAGGTTTTTACTTGCCTTTTCCATGTACTCTGCCATCCTGGAACGTAGGCCTAGTACATAGTCCCCTATATCTTGCTTAGGCTCATGAAGAGGTCTCTCCCAGCCTTCTTTAACAAGAGCTAGAGGTCCCCTTACAGGATGGCCAAACAGAAGTACAAAGGGGGAAAACCCTACTCCCTTCTGAGGCACCTCTCTGTAGGTGAAAAGCAGACATGGGAAGAGGACATCCCATCTCCTTTTGAGCTTTTCAGGGAGCCCCATGATCATCCCCTTCAATGTCTTGTTGAATCTTTCCAAAAGACCATTGGTTTGTGCATGGTATGGTGTGGTGAATTTGTAAGGCACCCCACACTCATTCCACATGTGTTTCAGGTATGCTGACATGAAGTTGGTACCTCTGTCAGACACCACCTCCTTAGGAAATTCTACTCTGGTAAAGATACCAATGAGTGCTTTGGCTACTGCAGGGGCAGTAGTGGACCTAAGGGGAATTGCTTCAGGGTATCTAGTAGCATGATCCACTACTACTAGGATATACTGATTCCCAGAGGCTGTGGGTGGTTCAAGTGGACCCACTATGTCCACTCCCACTCTTTCAAAGGGGACCCCCTCCACTGGAAGTAGAATGAGGGGGGCCTTTGGATGGCCACCCGTCTGACCACTGGCTTAACAGGTGGCACAGGAGGCACACAATTCCTTTACTTTCTGGGGCATATTGGGCCAATAGAAATGGTTGACTAACCTCTCCTAAGTCTTGGTTTGTCCCAAATGCCCAGCAAGTGGAATATCATGGGCTAAGGTCAGGATGAACTCTCTAAACTCCTGAGGCACTACCACTCTCCTAGTGGCACCAGGTTTGGGATCTCCTGCCTCAGTGTATAGGGGTCCATCTTCCCAATAGGCTCTATATATTCCACTGATTTTTCATTTGGTCTCTTCAGCAGCTTGCTGCCTAAGGCCTTCAAGAGAGGGACAGGTTTCTTGCCCCTTACACAGCTGTTCCCTTGTGGGTCCCCCTGGGCCTAAGAGTTCAACCTGATAAGGTCCTAACTCCATGGGCTCAGTTCCCTCAGAGGGCAAAACTTCTTCCTGGGAAGAGAGGTTCTTTTTCTTTTGCTGTGTTGAAGCTGGTTCCCCAGTCTTCTTTCCTTTTCTCTTGGAGGGTTGGGCCATTATTCCAGGCTCCAACACCTCTTTTTCACCCTGAGCCTTGCACTGTGCCCTTGTCTTGACACACACCAGTTCAGGGATACCCAGCATGGCTGCATGGGTGTTGAGTTCTACCTCAGCCCATGCTGAGGACTCCAGGTAATTTCCAAGCAAACAGTCTACTGGGATAGCAGAAGAGACTACCACCTGTTTCAGGCCAGTGACCTCTCCCCATTCTAAAGTTACCATAGCCATGGGATGCACTTTAGTCTGATTGTCAGCGTTGGTGACTGGATAAGTTTGTCCAGTCAGGTATTGTCCTGGGGAAACCAGTTTGTCTGTCACCATTGTGACACTGGCACCTGTATCCCTCAGGGCCTCTACACTAGTCCCATTAATTAAGAGTTGCTGCCTGCATTTTTGCATATTAGGGGGTCAGGCAGCCAGTGTGGCTAAGTTCACCCCACCCTCAGAAACTAATGTAGCTTCAGTGTGAACCCTGATTTGCCCTGGGCACACTGTTGATCCCACCTGGAGACTGGCTATTCCAGTGCTAACTGGAGTAGTAGTAGAAGTGGAACCTTTCTTGGGACAGGCCTTGTCTCCAGTTTGGTGTCCCTGCTGATTACAGCTACGACACCAGGCCTTTTTGGGATCAAAGTTTTTACCCTTGTACCTAAAATTGGATTGTGAAGATGCTTTGGACCCTCCCTCCTGAGCAGGTTTTGGGGGTCCTGTAGAAGACTCTTTACTTCTACTCTTGGATTTCTCAACACTCTTCTCCTGGGAAGTCTTTGTGACCGCTTTCTTTTGGTCACCCCCTGTGGAAGTCTTGGTCACCCTAGTCTTGACCCAATGGTCTGCCTTCTTTCCCAATTCTTGGGGAGAAATTGGACCTAGGTCTACCAGATGCTGATCCAGTTTACCATTGAAACAATTACTTAAAATGTGTTCTTTCATAAACAGATTGTACAGCCCATCATAATAATTTACACCACTGCCATTAATCCAACCATCCAGTGTTTTGACTGAGAAGTCAACAAAATCAACCCAGGTCTGGCTCGAGGATTTTTGAGCCCCCCTGAACCTAATCCTGTACTCCTCAGTTGAAAATCCAAAGCCCTCAATCAGGGTAGCCTTCATGAGGTCATAGGATTCTGCATCTTTTCCAGAGAGTGTGAGGAGTCTATGCCTACACTTTCCAGTGAACATTTCCCAAAGGAGAGCACCCCGGTGAGATTTGTTTACTTTTCTGGTTGCACAAGCCCTCTCAAAAGCTGTGAACCATTTGGTGATGTCATCACCATCTTCATATTTTGTTACAATCCCTTTGGGGATTTTTAGCATGTCAGGAGTATCTCTGACCCTATTTAAGTTGCTGCCACCATTGATGGGAGCTAAGCCCATCTCTTGTCTTTCCCTTTCTATGGCTAAGAGATGTCTCTCCAAAGTCAATCTTTTGGCCATCCTGGCTAACACGAGGTCATCTTCATTGAGTCTTCCCTCAATGCTTCCAGAGTTGCCGGACTCCCCTGTGGGAGAAGCAGCATCTCTGACTATCACTTGTGGAGTCAGGGTTGGAGGAACCCTGTTCTCCCTAACTAGGAGTGGAGGTGGGAAATGTTCCTCCCCATCACTAGCTTCCCCCTCTGTAAGGGTATCTTCAGAGGGGTTCTCTCTAGCAAACTCTGCCAAGAGCTCCTTGAGCTGTACTTTGGTAAGGTTTGATCCAGTTTTTATCTTTTTGATTTTGCAGAGAGTCCTTAACTCTGACATCCTAAGATGCAGGTAAGGGGTGAGGTTGAGCTCCACCACCATCTCTTCTGCAGTAGACATTATTTCTCTAAAAGTTGGGATACTTTTTAAGAATCTAAAACTGTCTCTAGAACTTTTACAAAACTTTTAAACTCTAAAAGCAATGTTAACAGGGACTAACACCAGGCCCAAGCAGGACTTCAATTTTTATTTTTTAAATAGCTCAAATTTCAATAATCAGTTTCTAATGAAATTTTTTGGAATTTAGTCGTGTGATCAGGTATTGGCTGAGTAGTCCAGCAAATGCAAAGTCTTGTACCCCACCGCTGATCCACCAATCTAGGAAGTTGGCTATGTATATACTATTTCAAAGTAAGAAATAGTGTGCACAGAGTCCAAGGGTTCCCTTTAGAGGTAAGATAGTGGCAAAAAGAGATAATTCTAATGCTCTATTTTGTGGAAGTGTGGTCGAGCAGTAGGCTTATCAGAGGGTAGTGTTAAGCATTTGTCGTACACACACAGGCAATAAATGAGGAACACACACTCAAAGACAATTCCAGGCCAATAGGTTTTTATATAGAAAAATATATTTTCTTAGTTTATTTTAAGAACCACAGGTTCAAGATTTACATATAATACTTTAAATGAAAGGTATTTCACTCAGGTATCTTAGGAACTTTGAATTATCACAATAGCATGTACAGTTTTGGCAAAAATGGCAATAAGCTATTTTCAAAGTGGACACTGCAAAAATCAACAGTTCCTGGGGGAGGTAAGTAAATGTTAAGTTCACAGGTAAGTAAAACCGATACAGGGTTCAAGGTTGGGTCCAAGGTAGCCCACTGTTGGGGGTTCAAGGCAACCCCAAAGTTACCACACCAGCAGCTCAGGGCCGGTCTGGTGCAGAGGTCAAAGTGGTGCCCAAAACACATAGGCTTCAATGGAAATAGGGGTGCCCCGGTTTCAGTCTGCCAGCAGGTAAGTACCCGTGACGTCAGAGGGCAGACCAGGGGGGTTTTGTAGGGCACCTGAGGGGACACAAGCAGGCACAGAAAGTACACCCTCAGCAGCACAGGGGCGGCCGGGTGCAGAGTGCAAACAGGTCTCGGGTTTTCAATAGGAATCAATGGGGAGACCCGGGGGTCTCCTCAATGATGCAGGCAGGCACAGGGGGGGCTCAAAGGGGTAGCCACCACCTGGGCTAGGCAGAGGGTCGCCTGGGGGTCGCTCCTGCACTGGAGTTTGGTTCCTTCAGGTCCTGGGGGCTGCGGGTGCAGTGTGGTTTTCAGGCGTCGGGTTCCTTGAAGCAGGCAGTCGCGGTCAGGGCGAGCCTCTGGATTCCCTCTGCAGGCGTCGCTGTGAGGGATCAGGGGGGGTCAACTCTGGCTATTCACGGGCTCGCAGTCGCCAGGGAGTCCTTCTGTAGTGTTAGTGTTCTGCAGGTCGAGCCGGGGGCGTTGGGTGCAGAGTGGAAAGTCTCACGCTTCCGGCGGGAAACGTGTGGTCTTTAAAAGTTGCTTCTTTGTTGCAAAGAGTTGCATTTTCTTGAACAGGGCCTCTGTTCTCGGGAGTTTCTTGGTCCTTTAGATGCAGGGTAGTCCTCTGAGGCTTTAGAGGTCGCTGGACCCTGTTGGATGCGTCGCTGTTGCAGTTTTCTTCGAAGTAGGGAGACAGGCTGGTGGGGCTGGGGCCAAATCAGTTGTCGACTCCGTCTTCACTGCAGGGCTTCAGGTCAGCAGTCCTTCTTCTTCTTTAGGTTGCAGGAATCTATCTTCCTTGGTTCTGGGGGCCCCTAAATACTCAATTTAGGGGTGTGTTTAGGTCTGGGAGGGCAGTAGCCAATGGCTACTGGTCCTGAGGGTGGCTACACACTCTTTGTGCCTCCTCCCTGTGGGGAGGGGGGCACATCCCTAATCCTATTGGGGGAATCCTCCATCTGCAAGATGGAGGATTTCTAAAAGTAAGAGTCACCTCAGCTCAGGACACCTTAGGGGCTGTCCTGACTGGGGAGTGACTCCTCCTTGTTTTCCTCATTATCTCCTCCAGCCTTGCCGCCAATAGTGGGGGCAGTGGCCGGAGGGGCGGGCATCTCCATTAGGTGGGATGCCCTGTGGTGCTGTAACAAAAGCTGGTGAGCCTTTGAGGCTCACCGACAGGTGTTACAGTTCCTGCAGGGGGAGGTGAGAGGCACCTCCACCCAGTACAGGCTTTGTTTCTGGCCACAGAGTGACATAGGCCTCTCCCCATGTGGCCAGCAACATGTCTGGTGTGTGGCAGGCTGGCAAAAACTAGTCAGCCCACACTGGAAGTCGGGTATGTTTTCAGGGGCATCTTTAAGATGCCCTCTGGGTGTATTTCACAATAAAATGTACACTGGCATCAGTGTGCATTTATTGTGCTGAGAAGTTTGATACCAAACTTCCCAGTTTTCAGTGTAGCCATTATGGTGCTGTGGAGTTCGTGTATGACAGACTCCCAGACCATATACTCTTATGGCTACCCTGCACTTACAATGTCTAAGGTTTTGCTTAGACACTGTAGGGGCATAGTGCTCATGTACCTATGCCCTCACCTGTGGTATAGTGCACCCTGCCTTAGGGCTGTAAGGCCTGCTAGATGGGTGACCTATCTATGCCATAGGCAGTGTGAGATTGGCATGGCACTCTGAGGGGAGTGCCATGTCGACTTAGTCATTTTCTCCCCACCAGCATACACAAGCTGGCAAGCAGTGTGTATGTGGTGAGTGAGGGACCCCCACGGTGGCATAAGACATGCTGCAGCCCTTAGAGACCTTCCCTGGCATCAGGGCCCTTGGTACCAGGGGTACCAGTTACAAGGGACTTACCTGGGTGCCAGGGTTGTGCCAATTGTGGAGACAAAGGTACAGTTTTAGGGAAAGAACACTGGTGCTGGGGCCTGGTTAGCAGGTCCTAGCACACTTTCAAACCATAACTTGGCATCAGCAAAGGCAATAAGTCAGGGGGTAACCATGTCAAGGAGGCATTTGCTTACAAATAGTAAGAAATCTACTTTTTGATTGAAAGGGACGAAAACCCATATCAATCAACAACCACAGTTCATGCCAGGTTGAAGCACAAAAGTTACTAAATAAATCTGCACTTATCCTTCAGGTAGCTTGGCACAAAAGCAGTCAGGCTTGACTTCAAGGCACTGAGTTAAGTATTAATGGAGCACACAAACAGTAAAAAAGTGAACCCACAACACAGGATGAATCCCACACCAATTTAAAAAAATTGGGTAAAATGTAATAAATAAAATGCCACCAAACAAATTAAATCCAATCAGTATAACCAGAGTGATGAATTTTAAAAATGTAAGAAAAAAAAACACCTAAAAGATCAAAAAGCTAACCAATGACATTTCATTGCATGAGACTGGGACAAAGTAAAAAATTATGTCCGAACTCATTGAAGCACGGTCCAGCTACACCAGGTGGATTGGACATGGCCTCGGCTTACATTCAGACTTATAAGAAATTTTGAAGAAAGGTAAGGTCCAGGAGGGCAAAGCAGCCGGTGGTGTCCGAGGAGAAGGCGTCGTTGTCAGGGAGCTGCTGGACGAAATTGCGATTGAAGGCTTCTACGTTGGAACTTTGTCACCTTTTTGGAAGTCAAAAATCTCCAGTGGGACAAATCTGCAGTTTCTAGCTGACAAGGGCTCTAACAGGTGGGAGACGCTGAATAGGATTTGCTTCTGTGGAGAAGAACATAGAGGAAACAACTGCAAAGTCATGCTTGAATCGATTGGTGAGCAGGTAGGTCTCAGTCTCCTCTTGTTTCTCAGGCCACTTTTTGGTGGAAAATTTTCCAAATCTCAAGATTCAGGTTTTGGCAGGAGAAGCACCATGTCCACGGGTCCAGATCCAGGACTTGTTGGGCACCTCTTGGGGGAAGGGGCAGGACTCATTCTAGGCAGAGGATATGTGCAGGGTTCAAGATCACTAGAGCTTGTTGTATCCCTCTAGCTCATATAGGAGATCACCCAACTAGCCATTGGAGTACTCTGATAGTCCTGGGATCAAGCAGCAGAGCAGTCCTCTGAGGCTACAAGGCAAGGATTAAGCAGCTGGGCAGCCCTCTGGAAGCAGGAGGGCAGTCCTATGAGGTACAAAGCAGGCCTCCAGCAGCAGGGCAGTCCTCTTATTACTTTGTATTAAAGCCTACAGGTAGGTATTTTATTAAATGGAATCTCACAGATCACTATAGCACCCAAGAATTTTGGTGCTGGTGTCCCTCTGTGAAAAACCGTGGATATTAAAGATTTGTACTGTCAGAATCCTTGTTGGGCCTTCTTAGAAGACATAGGTGGTCATCATGAGTTTGGCGGTCCTGCCGCGGTAACACTGCCGACAGCGTGGCGGAGCAGGACCGCCAAATTATGATTACGGCGGTGAATGTGCTGCAAAGCAGCCAGTTCACCGCCTGTACCAACAGGGCGGTGGGGCCGCTGGGTCAAAGGTGTAGCACCTTCAGTCCGGCGGTCCACCTTATACGTCCGATGGTATTATGAGTCTCCTTTCCGCCAAGGATTTCCTGGCGGCAACCCTGCCTGGAAATCCCTGGTAGAAAGGATACTGGTGACAGGAATTAACATTCCTGTCTCCAGTATGCGACTTCCCCGCCCCCACTGAAACAGCCGCGGCCCCCATCCAACCCCATGAACCCTATAGACACTACCCTCCCTGCCCCCCCAAACCCTATACAGCCCCATCCACGGATGCACATACCACACACACACACACACTCACACATCCACGCACACACATTCACACACATAAACGTGTCCACAACACCCCCACTCCGCTGACACACATTCACACAGATACATGCACACAGATGCACACAAACATCCTCCCCTCCTTTCACACACATTCACACCCCCATTCACGCACACAACACTCAAAATCCCCCCAACCCCCTTCCCCTGTGGGACCATCACCTTACACAGAATTCCAGCTACAGTTATAATGGCATGGACGGTCGGTAGCCACGGCGATGGTATGCTGGCAGTCGTCGCCGTGGCGGTAGGCGGCATTTGCCGCCCATCTCATAATAAGGGCCTATGGGGGTCATTACAACCTTGGCGGTCAAAGACCGCCAGGGCTGTTCTGGAGGAAGCACCGCTAACAGGCTGGCGGTGCTTCACAGGGAATTACGACCGCGGCAGATTTTAATCCACCAGGGCAGCGCTGCTATCCAGACAGTGAAAAGCACGACAGGTGCTACTGCACCCCTCGCACAGCCGCAACACCACCGGCTCCATTTGGAGCCGGCTCCTGTGTTGCGGCCAAGATCCCCGCTGGGCCGGCGGGCAGAAACCAGGTTTCCGCCCGCCGGCCTAGCGGGGATCTCCTGATGGCCGCGGCGGGAATGCGGCTGCATTGGCGGCCGCCCGCGGTCAGACCTTGGCGGACAGCTTCAGCCGCCTGCCAAGGTCGTAATGACCCCCTATATAACTTAAGGGTGCCTTGAGGAAAAGCGTACTCTAAGTACAGGAGACCTCTTTTGTTTATGCTGTTGAGGGGGGCCACTATTTCTAAACTAGGAGATCATTCTGAAATGCTATTGTCCATGTGTTGTGTCATTGTTTTACGAGACAACCAGCATGTTGGTTCTAAATGTGGCAGCCATGTTTGACTTTAAATCAATGATAGACTATTTACAATACCCTTGCAAGATGGACACCTGCTGCAATGTTTAACTTTGCTACTGAAAACATATGCACGCTGTTTAATCAGGCAGCATGTTTTCTTTTTTCCATTTGTTTTTTTAAATGTATCTTGAATATGTTTTTAAGTTTGTGTGTTGTATTGTGACTGTGTCAGAGGGTGAATGGAAGGATGAGTAAGTGGATAAATTAACCAATAAACTTGGGTTTTTAAAGCGTGGCTATTGACCCGTAAAGCTAACTAGGCGCTAGGTTATTTTTGGATCAGTTGAAGAGCCAGGTCTTGAGTCCCTTCCTGAATTACTGGAGAGAGGAAGTTCGGAGGTGAAGGGGAAGATCATTCCAGGACTTGGCAGCAAGGTAGGAGAAGGAACATCTCCACTGTAGCTCCGGCAGGAGTTGGGTTGTGATTGCTGCATGGAGTGCGTTGCCATAGTCCAGTCGGCTGGTGACTAGGGCTTGAGTGGCGGTTTACTGGTGCTGACAGGGAGCCATCGGAAGATCTTTCAGAGCATGCAGAGGATGTGGAAGCAGACTGTGTTGATCTGGAATATCATGGTAGATTTGCTGTCCAGGATGATGCCAAGGTTGCTGGTGTGGTCTGTAGGTGTGGGTCGTTCCTGAAAATCAGCACTTCTGTCTTATCGGTATTGCGCTTCAGGTAGATGGTCTTCATCCAGTCAGCAACACTGGTCATGCAGTTGTAGTAGTTGGTCCTAGTGGAGGAGAGGTCTTCTGAGACCGAGAGGATGAGCTGGGTGTTGTCTGTATAGGTTATGGTGTTGAGGCCATGGGTTCTGACAATGTTGGCCAGGAGCATCATGTTAGTGTTGAACAAGGTGGGGCTGAGGGATGAACCTTGAGCGATGCTGCCGATGGTGCTCTTGGGTTCTGAAGTGAAGGGTGAAAGGTGGATTCTCTGGGTTCATCCTGTGAGGAAAGATGTGATCAACTTGAGGGTGTTTCTGTGGATTCCAATCGGTGGAGTGTCTTGATGAGTGTGTTGTGGGATATGGTGTTGAATGCTGCTGAGAGGTCGATGAAGATCCGGACTGCTGTCTCGTCCAGGTCAAGGGAGGTTCTGATGTTATCGGTGGCAGCAATCAGGGTGGTCTCGCTGCTGTGGTTAGTGCTGCAACCAGATTGGGAGGTATCCAGAAGGTAGTTTCTCTCCAGGTGTTCGATGAGTTGGTTGTTGATGGCGTTCTCGAGGACTTTTGAGGGGAAGGGGAGCAAACAGTTGGGACGGTAGTTCTTGAGTTTGCTGAGGCTCGCAGATTTTCTTGAGGAGGGGACTCACCTCTGTGTGTTTCCATCTGTCGGGGAAGGTGGGCGTGGTGATGGTTGCTTTGAAAATGGAGGTGAGATTGCCACTGATTTCCTTGCTCCAGAGGTTGAGGAACTTGTGGGAGCAGGGATCCGGGCGTGATCCAGAGTGGATGGAGTTCAGGGTGGATGTAGTGCTCTGAGTGGTGAGCTGTGTGCGGTAAGTGGGTAGTTGTGGGTGGCATCCATCTGTGTGATGAGGTTGGGGTTCAAAGTTACTGTAGATGGTAGACATCTTGTTGTGGAAGTAGCCACCAAAGTGTTGCAGAGTTCCTGGGCAGCAGGAATCATGGGGGTGATTCTCACCCTGGCGGGCGGCGGAGGCTGCCCGCCAGAGTTCCCCCCTCCAGAATACCGCACCGCGGTCATTAGACCGCTGCGGGTATTCTGGGTTTTACACTGGGCTGGCGGGCGACCGCCAAAAGGCCGCCCGCCAGCCCAGTGTAAAACAACCTTCCCACGAGGACGCCGGCTCCGAATGGAGCCGGCGGAGTGGGAAGGTGCGACGGGTGCAGTGGCACCCGTCGCAAATTTCACTGTCTGCAATGCAGACAGTGAAATTCATTGTGGGGCCCTCTTACGGGGGCCCCTGCAGTGCCCATGCCGTTGGCATGGGCACTGCAGGGGCCCCCAGGGGCCCCACGACACCCCATACCGCCATCCTGTTGTTCTTGGCTGGCTTGATGATGTTGCCAACTCTGCTGTCACAGTCGGTGATCCAGGCTGAGAAATTCTGGACGGCCTGTTCAAGGTTGGTTGTTGGGTTGGGCTAGGTGGTGTTCAGGGCGCCCATCAATTGGGTCTCTGTGACTTTGCTCCATCTATGGTGCGAGGAGCTGGGGGGGCCTGGTGGTGGTGCATGGTGGTCCTGCAATGATGAAGTGGACAATTGCGTGGTTAGTCCAAGTGAGTTTGGTGACATGACTGTACTTGACTCGGTCACTGGCAGTGAAGATCAGGTCAAGTGTGTGTCTTGGGACAAGTGTGGGGTTGGAGACCAGTTGGTTGAGGTTGATGTTGCTCCTGCTTTCCAGGAGATTGGATAGGTTTGCATCTTTGGGGTCATCAAGGTGGGAGTTGAGGACACCAAGAAAGATGTAGTGATTGGAGACAATGGTCAGTTGGGCAATGAATTCGGGGATAGAATTGCAGAAGCGAGGCGTGGCCCTGGGGGTCTGTAGGTGAGGGTGTCTCTGATGGTAGTTTTACCCTTGGTTTGGAGTTGGATGTTGAGATGTTTCATAATTGGTGTGGTGTTGTCTACAGTGGTGGTGCAGTGGATGGTTTCTTTGTGGATGATGACAATGCCCCCTCTGTGTTTGTTGGTGCGGTCCCAGTGTATCATCTTGTTGATGTTGGGTGTAACAGTGACGATGTCGGGGGTGGAGAAGGGGTTGAGCCAGGTCTCTGTGATGAAGACAACATCAGGGGTGAGGGTGGTGATGGTGTCCCAGATTCCTGTGGCATTGTTGAAGATTGAGCGGCCATTGAGAATGAGGCAGTGCAATGGCTGTGGGACGGTCTTGAGGTGTGTCTCTTGAGGGTTTCCATGAGAGCGGGAGGTCTTGAGTTGAAGGCAAAGCGGCAGTAGGTAATAAGTCATACTGTTGATGGAGGAGATGCAATGCAATAGCAGTTGTTACAGCATCTGGGGTCCAGGGTTCAGAGCACTGCAGGGGAATAAATGTAGGTGGCTGGACAGCCCCAGTTTCCGGCACTGGGCGTAGTCCAGGCACAAACGGGCACAGATAGGCTTGCCTGTGGCACTCTGGTGGCGCTCCCGCTGCGCTCGTCCACTGCACAGTTGCACTGGAACCTCCATTAAATAGGTTTTAAGAGGTTGGAGCGTCGCTGGGAGGCAGTGGGCGGGGCCAGCAAGAGGGAGAAAAAACATCAGGAATCGAGGGAGCAGCGGGGGGAAGAAATAAATAAATAAAACAGCAATCAAGCAATATAACAACGAAAAAAAAACACAAAAAAAACCATCACAATTAGTGTGCAATATGGGCAAGGCAAATGTGAAAACACCAAGGAACAAATCAAAGGCAGAGTAAACAGAGGCACAACGGGAGCAGGACACAGGGATCTGCTCTATGAGGTTACGTTGCAACCTCCTTTAAGTAGGAGGTGGAAGGGTCGCTGGGAAGCAGTGAGTGGAGCGGGCACATGGGAGAAAAAACAGCAGAAATTGAGCGGGCAGCGGGAGGAACAAAGGAATAAACAACAATCAGGCAATATAACAGAAAAACAACATACAGAACATCACAAATAGAGCGCAATGCATGTTCCACTCAGGAGAGCTCAGTCCTCGGGTCACAGAAACTGTATGTCCAGGATCAGTCAGGCTGTTGTGGAACCGCATCTTGCAAAAACCTAACAAGCATAGCCTGGTAAATAGGACAACGTGTGGCTGGTCTGTCTCTTCCAGAGAATAGGGGTGTTTTTGTTCAGGGGTGGGTCATTAAGGAACAGGTGAGCTCTCTGTTTAGGAGCATGTTTTCTTTTGCTTACCAGTAGTAGGACCTTATCGGGTGTACAGAGCAATCACCAGGGCTTAATTTAAGCCAGTGGTTGCTGGTGGGGCGCCATCAATACTTATTTTTGGGGGTCAGCACTTATGTTTCAGCATCAGATGTTTACCGAGCTTAAGAGAGGGAAAAATACAGAGATCGGCTAGACAGAGTAAAAGAAAGGTGGCAAAACCATGATAAAGGTAGAAAGTCGAAATAAACTGACCAGGAATGTCTGGCAGTGGATTAAAGAGGAATGAAGTGGATTTAAGACTACCAGAATTGGTATTCGGTGCACCAACATTTAATTGCATCTTCTGCTGGTTTCTGAGCAGAGCTTCAAGCATCGGCACTGATATATATATATATATATATACATATATATATATATATATATTTTACAAACCAAGCACTGGCAATTTCACTCTTAATACTGCCCCTTAACCTGTCAATCAGTACCACACCTGTTTTCCCATTACCAGTTTCCCATTATCTGTAGAAACCTGGTATGTCATCTTTTGGGACAAATTGGCCTCAATTTCTTGCATATTATCTTGTGTCTGTGTGACACAGAATGTGGGGCCACAATGTAAGAAACTATGAAATCATAGTTAAACTGAAAGAGCTTCTCTGGATGGTCCCACTTCTTTCTGAGTTGTCAGCTGAGAGTTTGTATTTTGCAAAGCCAGGGTCATCTTAATGATTTTTGGGAGCCCTGGCAAGGCAATGCATTTGTAGGGACCCCTTTTTTGCACCTACTTTCAATTTTGTTCTCCTTTTTCTGCTAATTCTACCACACACAGTGCCAAACAATAATGGAATCATGCAATACATTTTCATTAAAGGAGGATTCACATAAAAACAGCCAAAATATGTCTTGGGTGGGGTCCCAAAATCCTTAAGAAGGGTGGTAGGGAAAAAGGAATCTGTGGTAGGTGTAGGCTGAAAGAGGGAAACAAGTTCAGCTAGAGAAATAGAGATGACACAGAGATAAAATCACTTTCCAGGGCCCCTTTTGCAAGATAGGGCCGTGGGCGATTGCCCACTTTGCCATGCCTTAAAATGTCTCTATATACGTTTTATCACAGCTCACCATTTCGTGCTGTAACAGAGCAGAACTCTACCGAGGTTGGAATTTACAAAAGAAGCATTCTGTGTTCATACAACTCGCTCTGGCGGTTGCCACAGCTCATGCATGCCACAGTCTAGAAGGTTTGAAGCATATGACTTCCTTTATTGCAGCTAAAATGTAAAATATTAATACACATGTGCCCTGAAATGAGTCAGTAGCGTAGCAAGGATGCCGCGGGCCCTGGTGCAAGCAAAGACAAGCATTTGCAATGCAACGGGTCTCACATTTCTCTGAGTTAGAGCTATTAGCAGTTGTAAACTCCCAACTGGACTTTTCTTGCCTCATTAAATGGAAAAAAAGAGCGCAATTGCGCTACTACAGTTCACTCGTAGTGAAACCTATCAGCCGAAGTGCAATTATCTACGTAACCGGCAAAGGAGCAATTAACTATGTAACAGGGTCGATGTTATGCAAAGCACTCGAATCTGCCAAGCGAGATCACGGTGCGAAAAAAGTGAAAAAGTAGTTCACAAACCGAACGGAAAACAGCGAGCCTTGTATGTTTTCAGTACTTGGTTGCTGCGCTCGAGGAGGGCTAACCACCAGAAAAGGCATGACGTATGCATGCCTTCCACTAATGAAAGCAAGCAGATTTTAACAGGCAAGCCCACCAACCAATGAAAGACACTGACATGACATGGATGGGGCTCCGAGTCCTTTTCTAACTACTACAGCGTCTCGCAAGCACATGCTCGCGCAGGCTCGACCCTAAAAACGGCCACTTTGACTGTTTTTGGGGTAGTAAAATACAGCAGCTATCAGGGTTAAATGGACTCCTGAGGGCTGTGGGCCTAGGCGCCTCAGCACCAGCTGTGCCAATAGTAACTGTGCCCAGTTAACAGTTGTGTCTCAACTTGGAATCCAACACTGGGTGTTGGACTGCTGTGAAATTTGAAGTGAATTACCATTTGCATATACTTTTTTGTAAGTCACAGAAAAATGTTCCTACGATGGCAGACTGTGCTAAAGCTGTTTTTAATCACGACTACAGCTACCACCTGAAAAGAGTGAGTTTGAACTTAAGAAGCAAGTGTAGCCTGGATATGATGCCGTGGAATAGTCTCATTGTGAAACTCGAGGTTGGCCAGCTGAGGTAATTTCTTGGAAATAGCGCTCAATTGAAGTGTGTAATCAAGGACAATCTTCCTTTATTAATGCTGTAGAAATAGGAGGGGGCACGGGGAAGAAAGACGGACAGGAGTGAAGACTGGAAAAGTACACACAAAAAATCTTCAGCCACACCCAACTCCAACAATAGGGAAGTCCATTCAGTTTTTTAAAGTTTTTCTATACTATTAGTTCTTAATTGGTCCCAGTGCGTCACAATCAGAACAGGTGATAAGTGGGCAGAGAAGTTAGAGGAGGGGGCAGCAGGAAGAGGTGGACGAGCTGTAGGTGGGAATAAAGAGCAAGGTATAGGCAACTCGCAGTTCAGAAGCCTTCATTCCCAGAGACCCCCTGACACCCTTCCTTTTGAGCGAGCCACATGGCTTTTCAATATGATTGCATGCACTTCTGCAGAGATAATACACCTTAATCAGAGACATGTCCATTGTTGCTGCAACCACTGGAATCCTTGGATTAACTTATATTGATGCACAAAAGGTTGGATGCCCTGCATACTAAAATTGCTGCCCAACTCTTCTAGCACTTTCTTTTTAAACTGAATCTCTAGGCATGCAGATCAGTGGGGATCTTCACTGGTCTAAACTGCTAGATGTTTCCACTGCTCCCGGCCCTGAAGATCACTTTCTCTTTGCAGGATGTTAGTTTTACTAAGATGATATTCACAATTTTTGGTTCCTTTCCTTACCTTTTTTGGAGCTATGTTACTCCAGTGGCTTCAGTAGTCGTTGCTGGCCCTGCAACCAGGACCTGAGTTTACATGAGAACGTGTAGAAATATAAAAGATTTTACCCTTTGGACCTGACAGGATTCATCTTCATGCCCAAGTTTGTAACTTTCATGGCGCTATTGACCATCACCATATTCTACAGTTTTTGGGATAATATTGCTAAAGAGCAATGAGAAAGTTAAACATATTTTCTACACAGATTTATCAATGTTGAGAACACTGGAATATTCTTACCTAGGTGTCCCATTGATTTCTCTGTGAATGTGACTCTGTTAGTGGAGGTTCCAAATGCTGACTCTGTTGTTGTAGCCAATGTTTGGATGCTGTTTCCCATGCTGTGGAGTTTCCCATAGATGCCAGTAGCGCCTTCATATCCATTCTAGGCGGTGCTTTAAACACACTGGGCACCAGTGAATGATGATTGGTGAAATCTCTGCTACATCTGTCCTCCCCCAGCTCAACCACTTCCTGAACATTGCCACTTACTTTTATTTCTTCAAGTGCCACTCTTTCCCGAAATACTTCCTTTCTAGGGAAAGGTGGCATACTACAGTGAAAGGTATCTTTGTCATTTTCTTTAATTTGCATAGGGCGTCTTCCCCAAATCTCTGCTTTTCTTTTCTCACCATAGGCCTCGGCCTCTCTTTTCCATTTATTTCCCCACCCTTTTGGGGGTGGGGTGTTTGGGCTGGGACACCCTCCTAATAAATGTTTTCCTGTAGTAAATGGTTGGGTACAAGTGCTTTCAGTCGGGTATGGTAAAGTGTCTGTCGGATTTCACCTTGGATTTTTGCATGCACACACTGACAAAAAGTATTTAGTCTCTGTTTTGAAGGCCTTAAAAATGTTGGTTAGTTTAAAAAATGGTGTTCTTTTAAAGCTCCTAACAAAGCACCCTCACTCTTTTTCCGCTGTCCCCTGAGCCCCCTCTTATCCTGCTTCTCATATGTTGTGTTTTAACAAGATATCCCAGCGTGGTTGTTGGGAAATCTGAACCTCCCCCCACCCCATATTATTGACCAAGCTTATGCCCCTGTTCCTACCTTCACCTTCTGTGCTGTATAACCATGCTCTGCAAGTGGGAAACTGTCTGGGGCGGAGGACTATGCGGCCATACCTCACCCAACAGTCAAGAAAATGAATATAGAATATGCTTATTACCAGCCCAATGCTGATCATAGCTGCCTGTGAAATATAGAGATGTCCAAAACACACCCTCTGCCACTTATTCAACCTCTTTGGGGACACCATTGAACTATATTACTGATTGCATTCCCTGTTGTGAACAAGACCATCTCTGAAATGTGACCTTCAATTGGCTCCTCTCTGATAGGATAATCCTTTTTTCCACGAATGAATGTCAGACTGTGTTCTGGTTTCAAAATCCACTTCCATTATGCAAGCATCAACAAAAGCCCCTTTGTTCTTTGAAGAAGCAGCTATAAGCAAACCTGTTGTTGGTGGCCTGCTACTAGTTGGCACAATGTTTGACATGGGGTGGTAGACTCAGTGCTTGTAAGCAGCACTTCTCTCGATGCCAACAAGGATTGAGGTGCACTCTTGCATCAGATGCCTCTTGGATCACTACAGGCACCCCGGTCTGAAGCTAGCATCTCAGAAGCAGAACCTCGTATTATCATATATTGCCTTAGTTTTGTGCCATGTTAAATTGTCTTTATATTTTTTTTTTACTAAAAAGAGTCGTCTATTTAGTAGTGTTTAAAAGTTTCTTTATCAGTCATTATTGACCTTTTTGTGAGCTTTATCTTTCTCTGGGTGTAACAGCTGTTACAAAGGCGGCTGTGTCTTTGAAATGTAAGGGAGGGCTTTGACAGAAAGCTGAGCATTCCTCAGAGCGCATTTTACTTTCGCCGCTTTTTTAGGTGTCATCTAGACAGCAAATGCACTGTCTCTGTGAGACATGTTGTTTACATACAGTGGGCTTCGAGCCCATCCAGAGCTTACCATATGTTAGCTTCAGCATTGCTTTCATTTTCTTCGTCCCCCATTTGTCATGGTATACATGCATCATATCCTCTTCCTGTGTTTCGCCCTCCCCTGGAGCATGAACCAAGTGCTTGTGTCCATCACTGATCCTGTTTTTAGAGCTACTTTTTTCTTTGTGTTTAAGCACTCTATATGAGTGCTTGTGTTTCCAGTCCATCTCCCTTATCCCCGTCCATGCAGGTTCTATTGTCACTCACCTGCCCCTCTTCCATGTTGCTTCTTTTCCCTCCCACCACCCTGTACTCTATGCCACAACACTCTACTGTGTAGCACTCTACTCTACAACACTGCACTTTTTGCCACTCTACTCTGCAGCACTCTACTCTACGTCACTGCACTATATGCCACTCTGCTCTTCTCTGCACCACTCTACTGCAAGCCACTGCACAGTATGGCACTGCATTCTACTCCACTATAATCTGTATCACTCTACTGTACATCACTGCACTCTATGCCACTGCACTCTACACCACTGCACTCTACTCTGCACCACTCTATAGCACTGCACTTTATGCCATTGCACTATATGACTCTCTACACCACTACACTCTGTGCCACTGCACTATATTCTGCACCACTGTACTCTAGGCCACTACACTCTATGCCATTCTACTCTGCACCACTTTATGCCACTTCACTCAATGACACTCCACTCTGCACAACTCTATTCTGCGCTACTGAACTCTACACCATTGCACTTTATACCACATCACTCTACTCCAGGCCACTGCACTCTATGCCACTGCAGTCTACTCTACACCAATGCAGTCTATGCCAATGCACTCTATGCCAATGAACTTGCGCCACTCCACTCTTCTGTGCACCGCTGCACTCTATGACACAGCATTCTGTACCATTTTTAATATATTCGTATAGCATTAAATTGCCACTTCATCTGATTACATTCGATTTCTTTGCTTCTTTTCATGCAGATTTTGAAAGGTCATCAAATGAACTGGGTAAACAATAGATCAATAGTGTCTGTCGTTTTTCTGGTTTTGGTTGCATGCGGTTGCTTGGCCCCAGCACAGTGCTTCTCAGATCTGGCTTGACAATGCAGCTGACTGCAATACCTAATGTTGCCAATTAGTCAAACTATACATTGGCTCCACCTAAAGAAGTAGATTCTCTCACTGAATCCTATTGGCTGTTTGGTGTATATTTGCATTGCAGCGAATGAGGGACTATTTTATATATCAGAAGAACACTGGGGGCCTGATTCAGAAAGGTAAACTTACACTTTTGTGTAAGTGTATATACTTGTTTTAGAAACCACAAAACTGCATTTTAATGGTAAGTTTTCAAGTGCAGAGACTCTGCAGGTCTGTCTTGCATTTTGAGGCCTGACTAATATGTTTATTTAAAAAAAGCCTAAAAATAAACACAAAAATAGTATTGCTTTCTATATATAACGCATGTATGGGAATAAAGAATTCAGTTTGTAATGATTCAGGAACTGCTTCAGAAAGGTAAATGTACACTTTTGTGTAAGTTCACGTTTGTTTTGGAATTTACAAAACTGCATTTTAAAAGTAAGCTTATGAGTGCTGAGACTAGGCAGTCGTGGCAGACAACTCTGCACATCAATAGATAGGCATGTCATATCTTTTTATGTGCGGAGTTCTCTGCCTCTCCTTTCCGAATCAGGCCCTGAATCATTACACACTCAATTCTTTAGTTCATACATGCATTGTATACAAAAAACAACACATTCTTTTTTGTTTGTTTTTTCAGTCTCTTTTCTAAATAAATTTATGCCAGGATTCAAAATGCAAGACAGACCTTTTGGCTTTGGCAAAGCTTGTTAAATAATTCGTAGTACATCTGGTGATGTGCATGTGTTGTCCTCTGCACAATGCAAACCTGCAGTTTTTCATGCCGGCCTTCTCAAAATATTAAGAAATTAAACTTTTTTTTTGCAATGCTACCTTTGGATATAATAAACGTAGAAATGTACTACCATGAATTAGCCTCAAAAGATGGAATACAAATAAATTTTGTCACACGAGGGCACGCTGACACAAGGAAGAGATAGAAAATGATAGCCTCGGTGACATTTAAAAGGCGTTTTTGTTTCAAAAACCATGATTAAACTGGCAGTCTTACAATTAACGTGTTAGCAAATTGTTCTTCTGTGAGTGCCTGCAGTCCTGGCATATGCCTTTGGATAGGTGCAGGGCTTTCCACAGCACTAGAACCAACAGGAACCAGAAGTGCCTGCGAAGAGTAAAGCTTAGGTGCTAGGGAAGACCTTCCTGTGTGGAGGTCTTCAGAAATCGGGCGTTGTCTCTGGATGCCCATACAGTCCACCAGAGTTTCCGTCAATTAATTTGACTGCCATCTGTGAATTTGGACCATTCTTTGATTTTAATACTTGAATACAGTTCAAACCAGTACTATCCAGATGTCATTTGTTTGGTGGGTAGGGGGCTACCCATTCTACAGGACAAACTGTTGTTTTTTCTAAAGGGGTGATCTTAGGGTACCAAACCCCTTCTTTCGAACTCCACCAGGGTTACTCAACCCGATGCTGAATGATCAGAGGGGACGAGACAACAAACAGGCTGTGGCATGGTTTAAGAGGCTCGGTTTGGGAATGGGGAGAAGATAAAAGGTATTTTCCTGGTGCACAGAAAAAATCCTGGCATGAAGCTACTTCAGAGCTGGTGGAACACCAAATTATAGTTTTTTTGTTATCTTTTTTACTTAATCCTCTGGATCTGTGTCTCTACTGTATCTGGTCCCTCACTGAGACTGAGACAATGTTTCTGGGCAGGGCAGCCAGACAACAATGGTTTGCTGAGTGTTCTTCTTCCAAGCAGTTCTTCAGGAGGCATTTATACAGGGCAGGTAGATAGGGCCTCATTACGTGTTTGGCTGATGGTAGGACCCGTCCGCCGCACTTCCAACAGAGAGGTTGCCGCCTTACTAGTGACCTCCCCACAGCCCTATTACGACTTTCCTCTGAGCTGACAGGCAGCAACCAAGGTTTCGGCCCATCAGCCCGAGGGAAAGTGGCGGCAGCATTGTCACTGGCTCATAATTGAGCGGGAGGCACTGCTGTTGCCCGTAGGGGGCACCAGCACCCTCGTAATGCTGGACAGGGAGACTCCTACGCTGCCTATGCCAAGGGCATGGGCAGTGCAGGGGCTCCCCTTTGGCCTCCTGCAGCTGTTGTCTGGCAGCCTTTTAATGACGGTGTGACTTCAGTGCCGCCTGGCTGATTACGGCCTGCACAACCGTCAGGCCATTGGGAACATTGTTCCTAGTGGAGACAATCGTCGTTTGGCACTCCGACCTCCAAACTCTTAATTTGGCTGTCAGACCACCAAACTGGCAGCGGTCATGACCGCCACGTCGAGACTGGCCGTCTGTTGACAGCCAGACACGTAATGAGGCCCATAGTCTTTTAGGGCAGAACTTCATTTTGTTTTTCTCCAGCAGAAGGGAGATGAACCATTTATAGTTCCCTGTTCTGTAAAGTATGCGTCCAATTCTAGTGTGTAAGAAAGTTGGTTATTATTTAGGGTAGATGTGAGTTCTCCACAGCTCATAAGTTCAAATTGTGGTCAGGTTCAAGACACAAGTTCAATAAATAAACTTGGACTCAACCCCTGGTAACTAAGGCACAAAGCAGACAGGCTTAACACAAGGGAAACTGTGCAAAGTGTTTATCAGTGCCAAAACAATTCAATGAAATCACAAAAAATCCCACCACCAATTTATAACAAGTATTGGCAAAGCCAATAGGTCTCGCTTCTGTAAGAGTTACTGTCTTTGTTAGTGTCTTTTAGCCTTTTTGTACAGCGGCATGGCTAATGTTCATCATTGCTAAATGTTAGTGTCATGGCATAGGATAGAGTGACGTAGAGGACTGTGGCATAAAGAAGAGTGGAGTAGCATAGAATGGAATGTCATGTAGTGGTGTGGACTGGTGTAGAGTGCAGTAGTGTAGAGTGGCGTGGCTAAGGATAGAGTGACATAGAGTAGAGTGGTGTGGTGTAGAGTGGTGTAGAGTAGAGTGGCCATGCCATGGAGTGGAGTGGCTTAGAGTACCATGGAGTAGAGTGCCCTGGAGTATTCAAATTATTTAGGTTCCCAAACCCTCCCCAGCAGCCCTTCCTGAGACAGGATGAGCCTCACACCCATGCCCACCCCCAAAGGTCTTAGCCACTGTTTCAGCTCTGGAAGCAGTTTCACAACTCATTATGAGGAAAGTACTGATAGGGGGCACCCACTGACAGGCTATTGCTACTTAGCCTACTGGAGCTTCAGGCAGGCAAAGTCTACATTTTTGAAGGTTCCTTTTACTAAATAATGATCAAAACACTACTTTGTCATTTAACTTTTAATAAATATTTAGAAAACTGGTTTACTCCTCCATGTAGCTAACATTAAACCAAAATCAGCAAAAATAGTATTTTAGTTACAATTTAACATTTCTCATAGGCTATGGTAAGCCCTTTCCGTAAAAGCCTATCAAGCTAGTCACTGTAGGAATATACCAACAGAACGTCCTTGCATATTCCTCTTTTAATTACTAGACACCTACCTTGTGTTCCTTAAAGCCCACATACAAGTGACTTATTTAATATTTAAAAGTTATGTTCATTTTGGTCAAAGGGTGTTATTTTGACAGGTTTGCTTGCAGCTTCAAAGGTAGGCTGCAGAGTTAGTAATGAAACCAGTTTTTTTTTCCTTGTCAGCCTAGGGTTTGGCACGATAAATCACCCATCACTGAGAGTTTAGGGCTTTTTTGAACTAGATTCATTTGAACGTCAAACAAAACAGTTTCAAGAGCGTGCCTTTAGTTGGTGGCCAGAAGGTGCCTACTGTTGTCATGTGAGTGGATGGGCAACTGATGTGATGAACAGTATTTTGAGGAAATGAACTCTGGAGATTGACTCAATGTATGTTAAAGCAAACCTCTATAGATCAGTGCATTTACAAGTAGTATATTTTTTGTAGGAAATAAAGAAGGAGGGGGTGCCAAAGCTTCGCTCAGCCTAGTGTCAGCACAGTCATCCAGATCTGTTATTTGCACAGAAGGGGATCTGCTATTAACCAAAGATCATTAAAGCCAAAAGGCTTATGTGCACATATGTCATCTGTTAACTTTTCATGCAGTGTGACATCTCAGGAAGAAATTTGTGTTATGCTACATTATGCTATGTTATACTATGTTATCTTAATTTATCTTATCTTATGTTACGTAATGCTAGCCATTATTATATTATCTTATGTTAGTATGTTATATTATGTTACATTTATAGAGCACACATACACCCCTAAATCTCATTGAATGTCCCTGGACTGTCGGAATTGGTACGGGGCTTTGGCAATGGCAGAATTCACCCTTTGCAAATTGCTATAACATAACATTAAAAAACATAACATATCTTAAAGAAGCTGGGTATTTAGGCAGCAAATGCATGTAGATAATAGGGCAGAGAATTGTGTGACGTAACTCCTATGGAGTATAGCATTGATGTATAGAACAACTGCTGGGTGCATTGTACATGGGTCACTGACGAGAGCTTTCAAGGATGCAAAGTGCAAGCATATACCACCGTACACCGGTTACAACCAATGGAAGCTGGATAAACACTAGCACACTTAGCCCAATTATCTATAATCTTCATAGGGAAGACAAACATCCTCCAAGACAACCTAATACATCCCAATTATCCCAATCAATCACAACTAAAGAATGAAATGTTTACAAAAGATAAAGTACTGGCCACAAACAGGTCCAACCTGGGGATATCTATACGCTACTGACCTGCATGCACCCACAGCAGCCTTACAGCGATGAACCAAACCTCTGTCTTTTGAAGACTGTAATCCCCTTAACTAATGGTATGGGTCTCCATAGCAGAATCATCTAGCATGTTCATAGGTCCAGTGCATCCACGCAATGATTTTCTGGGTTAGTTAAGTTTCAAAATCCAAATTTAAAACAAATTTAGAAATCTTAAATGTGTTGAATCCAACTGGTAGGAGAAGGAGTAGAGGTCACAGTTTTCATGTGAGCTGTGGCTGACATCTTAAACCGCGTGATCAGAAGGCCCCAAAAGGATAAACCAGTGTTTCCCTCATTGCATGATTTTGAAATAAGCATGGTGTAAAAATCAATCGAAAATCAATGCAGTTATGAAATAAAGAAGTTAAAGCCCCAAAACAACCTGAAATAAAATGAATAAAACTCTATTACGAATTGCAAAAATTCAGTTGTATTTATTATTTATGTGTTAGAACTCAAAAAAGATCAACATAAAAATACAATAATACACCCTTAAGGCACCATCAACACAACATTATAAAAACGTTCCCAGGTGGCACATATACAAAAAATAGATATAACTGCAATAGCGAGATGTATTATTTCATCCATTAAATATTAGGCTACAAAAATACATAGACAGATCCATCAAACAGCCTAAATCTGGATGAATAACAAATATGGAGCGATACTCCATCACAAAAATGCCTGACCTTACAATGAGCAAGTTTGCCATATCAGTACAAAATACAGTATAAAGTGCAAAGGCCTAAATAGCGCTAATGCACAAAACAGTTGTCTTATCCAGGTGACTGGTTGACACCTGTTCGGTATAAGTCAATAAGGACGCTTAATGAAGGACCACACGCCAATTATGAATACAACTTAGCTTTACTAGAATTTCAGGTAAATGTAGGCATTTAGCACATTAACAATAGTAGAATAAGAATAGCAATGAAAAGCATCTATCTATATATAAGTACACTACAAAGAGCCTCTATGCATATATATATATAAGCAAAGAGTTCAATGACAGATATAAGTTTTGATTAACTGTATACCAAAATGCATCACACTACTATGTTCAGGAAGCAAAATATAAACAAGCTGAATACTTCAGATAAGCTTTGATTTACTGCACACCAAAATGCATGTTTCAGTTACTGTGGCAGGCTCACACTACGAGGTTTAGAAAGCAAAATATAAACGAGCTGAATACTTCAGGTTATAAACACAGTGCAAGCATAAATTATCTGTCATAATAATAGAGCAGAGAAACAAAGACCTTTCATCCCTGTGTGGAACTTAACTTAGTCCACGAAATTCAGGGAAGCCCTCTACCGCCTGCTTGGACCTCTCTCCCCCCCAAGCATCACGGTCAGCAAAACAGGGAGGCAGCGCTGGGCCTTGGCAGCTTTCACAACTCCATCTGCGAGCTTCAGATCCCTCACCCACACATCAGAGCTTAAAGAACTCGAAGCTTGGATTCTATCTCTTTCTGGCATTTTCTAGCTATGTTATCAGCACTTGGCTGCTCTGCCCTTCTCCAGCCTTTGTTTTCATTCCATCTTCTCCCTGTACTCTTGTTCTCAAGGTTGAGACGGAGTCTTCTACACAAACAAGCTTGAAAATAATATCATGAACTTTTCCAAGTTGTTTGGGGGGGTGTCAGCAGGCATCACACTCATCTACACTGCTCAAGCTAATTAACCCTTCGCGTCACAATGTCTTCCGCACCTTTCCCTATACTGATCAACAGTCTAATTAAGACAAATAATATTAAAATGTGCAAAAACACTATGAGGTATAATACTCTCTATATTAAAGTGCAACAGGCCTGAAAAGTGCAAACACGCAGGCAAAGTGCTGTAGGGATTAGTGACTGGAAAAGAAAACACAGTTCTGCCCACTCAAATAGTAAAGTGCAATAATACCAATATATGTATCCAACATCCAACGTAATCAAAGCATATAAGGTGCTAATAGAACATGTGATTGCTTATTAAAGTTTGCAATTCTCTGCAAACCAAGTAAGGTACAAAGGGCTATATTTATAGGCCCCTAGTGCCACAGGAGCGTCACTTTTTGTGGCTTAACGCCACCTTGTAAATAGGGCCCCCTTCCGACACAGCACTGTGCGTGGAAGGGGCTTGCAATGGGTGTTGCTGTGGGTGTTCCATAGCAACTCCCATAAAATTTTGATGCTGCCTCAGATTTATGAAATCTCGTAAACCTGAGGCAGCGCCAAAATCTAACGCCACCCCCAGGGGTGGCATTAGCAGGGTGCAACGAGGAGGAATACTTTTATTCCTCCTAGTTTTTTGCTTTTTCTATGCGTGCTGCATTCTGCCTCACGCATATAAAAAGCAAAATGCCAGAAATTATTGTTTATGTGCGGGAAGATGTCCCTTCCTGCACATAAACAATCATTTGAAAATGACGCTTTGGCACTTCTGTGTGTGCTGCATTGTGCAGCACACACAGAGGTGCCAAAGCAAAATTAGTGATTGTTTATGCGCAGGAAGGGACACCTTCCCGCACATAAACAATCATACCCCTCAACACTGACATCCTTGCACGTTGGTGCAAGGATGCCTGCGTTGGTGCCTGGCAGCTAAATTTAGCATCAGAGCAGTGGGAAACGCAGGGATGCGCTGTATTCCATGAAATACAGCGCATCCCTGCATTTCTAAAGTGACACAGCACGGCGCTGCCAATTTTGGCGCAACACTGCGCTGCGCCACTTTTCTTTAAATCTGGCCCAAAGATCTTTTGCAGATATATAGATAAGAAATGTAATGTACATTTAAAAAACATTTTAAAAATTCTTGCACAACCATTTCTGTTAGGGGGCAAATAAACATGCCTGAGCCTTGACTACCGAAGTTGTATTCTGTTTAAAAAATTGGTCTCAAAAAGTGGTGACGTGCAGAATGAACATACGGGCATACCAAAATCACATGATTTAAGTTTGGAAGATTGTTAAGGCAAAAATCACAGAACCTCTCACCTTTCAGAATACCTTCCCTTGTTCTTGTGATAACTCATAGAGATATCAAGTTTAACCTTAATAACAGGATAATTCTCCATACGCCATGTGGGAGATTCCATAGGAGATCGGATTGGGATTTTTTACTGATGCTACTTTCCATTAGAATCTCATTTGCATCCACAATGTGGACCACATAACACCATAAAATCTACTTCAGCACCAGAACTGGTCACTGCTATTTTAATTACATGCAAATAATTGAGAAATATACTCTGTCCACATATCATCGGATATCGGGATTGCCTAGGCTGTGACTCTAGAGTCGCAATATTGGGCTATTAAAGCAAAATATTTACAAGGATTATATGAAGTTGCGGCTTCCGTCAGATTGATCCACTTCCTACCCACCCCTTTCTGTGTTCTGCCACCTTCAGTTTTGTTTTTTTAAGGCTTAAGGTGATTGATTTCCCTCTGTCTTGTGATTGAAGAGAAGTGAAACTGCTTCCTAACAAAGGAGTTTATTTCATGATTTACCTTTATTTCAGCCTAAGACATCATAATGGGTGATTTCGGTCTTTTACCTCTATCTTTACTCCCAAAGGTTCGGAGGAAGGTCAGCTGCTTTTCAAACCAGGAAATTGGATTGTCTAATGACAAATTGGGAGGGCCCAAATTTGCTATTTTAATACTTTGTCCCAAAGTCTTTATGTTATCACTTGATCAAAAAGTGCGCCCACTAGATTTATTATAGACAACATTGTCCTTCCTGGAGTTTCAGGAATCAAGAGCCTTAATTCAATGGACATGACATGGAAAGAATACTATGATCACTTAATTCAGTCCCTAAAATCTCCAACTGTGAGCAAACACTGAACATTTGATGGGACACTATCATAAAGTATATTAAAGACTGACCACAAGGGGAATGAAACATATAGTAAAGTGGAGAGTCTTAGAGGAATCTTCAGTTAGGAACACAAATTCATACATTCACAGACTTTCCTGCCTATCTAATATAACATTTTTTGGTAAAACCCTATCAGGGATAAACCATACCTCATCCATTGTGGTATTACAAAAGGTCATACAGGCTGAGTTTGATACTTTAGCATTTAAGTCCCCTACGATTATAACCAAGGGACATTTCTCCAGAAGACTGATGTTATGAACAAATGAGAACACAGAGTTAACTAGAATATCCTGAGACTTACCAGGGGGGATATATATGTTTACAAGTAAAAGGGATGACAACCCTCCACTCTCATTGGACAGTGCCAACTTTAAACAAAGGCAAAGATTTGAGTGTTGAACAAATACCTTTGATTCCAATTAATGTATTTTTTAAATAAAATAACAATTCCTCCAGTGGCATGTCCATTTACAGAAGGTTTTGCTACATATAAAAAAAACAAAATAATTTTCATATGTGAAATCAGTACAGACCCATGTTTCCTGCAGACACACAATCAATGGCTTAAGGTGCGCTACAAAGTTCTGTTTCAAACTGGTTTGACCTAGGCCCGTCATATTCCAGGATACTAGTTTACCCCAAAGTTGCCTCCACAGCACTGGAAGCTTTGCAGTGTTTCTGGCCCTATTCAGTGTACCAGCTACCCAAATCCAATTAGTTAGCTCACCTCCCCTCTTGGGATCCCAAGTACTCGATTTCTCTGTTTCTGCAACATTTATAACTCTCCTCCCCATACCTCCACCTACAGAAATAGTGATGGCCTTCAGAATAACAGACCCCCTCCGTATCTGGTCCTGTGATTAACCCTGAGAATTCAACATTAAACAGTCACAATTAAACTCTGTAATAGGCTCTCCTTGAAAGACACCAATTCCTCTTTTCCGTAATAATCCACATTTTCTAGGATCAGCATTACGACAGTCTTGAAGCTGAATGTTACCCTTAAGCTTGAGAAAGTAGCAGAGGAATTTATAAAAACATTAACAATGTCTTTACTTGTTACCAATCTCAGGGTCTTAATTTCCAATAGTGAGTGTAAAATGAAGTGCCTATTCACAGGGCCCAATTCACGATCAAACAGGGAGACAAAGTCCAACATATCAGAAACTCAACCGATTTCCAGACGCTTTAAGACTCCTATAGAATTATCAGACTTTGTCTCGTGCCAATAATGAGGATTCAGTTATGGAAAAAATGGTTGAGTATCCCCATTAAGGGGTCTTTTGTGCCTTAGTTTGTGCCTTCTGGGCCTTTCCCCAAGGAGGTTGACTAATGATGGCAACTCTGAATTCCATCCCTCCGCTTGGAAATCCATGTGTCCTACTTCAGCCTTAAAATGCCATGATTATGCACCACTCTCCCACAACCACCATCCTGACAAACCTCATCTATACAATAATAGGTCTCATAAATACCTCCCTATTAGTGGGAACTGGCCCCTTTTCCTGACTGGAGATACTGGAACCTAGCATCTCTGATACGTTAGAAGATGAAGGTAGGATGGATGTTTCTGAATGACCGGGCACCAAACCTGGGTATGAAGGAATGTTATTCAACATTTCATTATATGTGAAAAAAATCATGACATACAGATTCCGCAGGAATACTGGCAAATCCTATGGTGCTATTACGAGTTTGGCAGTCCGAGGACCGCGAAACCTACGGTGGCGGTCGGACTGCCAGATTACAACCCTTCGTTTTTGGACTTACCTTCATAATTCAGACATTTCTTTTTCCTCTACCCCTAAGGACGTTTTACCCTGGAACTCCCTGAGGTGGCCGCCACATCATTTGAGGCCCTATTAGAGGGTACTGTAGGAGAATCAACAAAATGTTGAGCTTGGGGGGAAGTTCACCACCAGGGAGAATTACCCCTTTTTTTTAAATCAGAAAAGTGGGTACGATTTTTTCCATCAACTGGGCCTCTGGTTCATCCTTATTACACCCCTGAAAAAAATATTGGAATGAATACATATTGTCCTCCACCTGTTTTGCTTTAGATTTTACATTAGATACCTTAGAATGAGAGTCGTCTGACCCGCAGGCCTTACCCACTTGGATACCAATTTCTTTTGGCCCACCATCAAGTTATTATTAACTTGAGTGACCTGCGATTTAATCTTTCTTAACTTTTGCCCCTGCATTTGACATAAACCAGAGGAGGTAAGGTGTTAAACCCCCAAACAAATTGGAGACAACATATCCAACGGATGATCAGAATTGGAAACCAATCTTTGTAACAAAGATAAAATAGAAGAAATAACTCCCCAATACAAAACATCATTTCAGATAAAGCACTTTGCGGCTATACGTTCCATTGTGCTCTTGAGAACACACATGATTCAAAATTCATTGAGTTCACTGAATTCAGCAAGGCTAAAGGGGCCCTCAGGGAAGGTGTGCTACTATACAAAGCAGGCAGAGATGGGTGGCTGAGCAAACCTTGCGAGGCCTAGCCCAAATCGCCCCCAACCGCCACAAAGTTGAGGATGATTTCAGACATGCCTCCCTCAGCCAATTCTTATAAATGCCTATGTTGGGCAGAGTACATTTCTCCAACACAACTGGCCCCTCGCCATGCACCTCACTGTAGGACCCAGTAAAATTTTCCATGTGAGATGTGTGTTTTAAAACTGGGGAGACATCTTGTCGAAAGTCAGAGTCCACCATAGGATCTACCTGTGCAGTCCTGGTTGCCGGACGGGCCACTTGCTGAGTTCGATGCAATGCAGCTGTTTAGCACAGGGCCCAGCATTGCAGCCTCCAGAGCCCAACTCAAGATCACTACATGGGTTGATTTCCCTGGCATCTGCCCCTGCTTCTCCTAAGCCAGGGAACCTACATTGTAGACTTAACTCGGATGAAGGGAGAGAAATTTGGCCAGCTTGAACTCCCTGGCATGTGAAAGCACATGGAGAAGGTGAAGGGTCCAAGTGAACATCAACAACTTGACCCGTACCAGTAGCCATCTCCGTTTTTTCCTCCTCTTTACCATTCATTAAAATGAAGCTTGAAATTGAAGGACAGGACTTCAGGTGAGACAAATGAGACTTCTTTCAACAAATATATTTTTTTAATTTCAGGAGATTATTGGAAGGATTAATTGCAGCAAACGACCACATCATAGTTTCCTTAATGTAATTCTAACAAGGCTAGTTCAGAAGAAGAAGATGGGTCACACCAAATCACACTAAAACTGGGAAGCGATTCCCACAGTCCTGGGTCTTCTTGTGCCGGCTAGGAATTGTATGCGGCTGTATATGCTGCACTAATGCTGGACAAGAGTCAAAAGGTCCCTGTGCTCTCTGATAACTAAGTACAAGTCGCTCAGCAGAGCTATAAAAAAATAAGCAATGAATAAACAATTACAGAAACTCTCTTTGTAATGGTGCCTGCAGACAGCCACCCTTAACTTTCAATTTCCGATTCCTAGATGATCGCCAGGGGAGAGGAGCCTTCAAGGCAGAAAAATAAGAGAAGGAAGGACAGAGCAAGAACACACCGGGCAACTCACAACCTGCACCCAGACCTAACATGGCAGCCTCCGCGAAGCCCCAGCTCTCTTTCCTCAAAGGCAGACTAAAGCTGCTGCACATTCACATTCTGCAATACCAGAAGAACAGATTAGAAGCACAATACCTTGCATGCTGGGTACCTGGAGGCTGAGGACTGGTAATTTATTCTGAAAGTTGATTCTGTTTCTAATTCTGCCTAGCAGGGCGTACGGTTCACCAGAACAGACCAAGATTGATGACCAACAGAGGTTCTGGCATCATAATTCAAACATTTCATAGTTCTGAGTTCTGGATTAATGACATTTTTCAAAGGTCCAAAGTACCTGGCTACCCTCCATCCCTACCCCTGTCCCACAAAGTGCAAGCCCAATGTACCTCTCCCTATGGGTGCACTCAGTGCAAGACACAAGGCACTGGGTGGAGGGGGGTAAGTGTCCAGAAGTGTCCAAAGGACTAGAGAGCAAACAGGAACACACACACGTTCCGGTCGGAGGGTCGAGGAATCAGGAGTCCCCAGTGGCAACCACAATGGAAAGCAAGCCAAAGCATGACAGAGGTAGGAGGCTGGGGGAGCAGGAACAGGAGTCGCACTCAGTCTCAACCTCTTTCTCGACTCAGAGAGACTACACCTGCAAAGGCTGAGGCGAGGAGGCATGGAAGAGCAACAAAGCACTCTCAATACTCGCCTTTGACACTCTTACTCCATTCTCACCAGCAGGCGGGCAGGAAAAATAGCCACTTTGGCACCCTCTCCGGCGTGCCCTTACGGCAGTGCTTGTCCCCACCTCCCTGACTTTGCCTTGCCGGAACTCCGCATCAGCATGTCATGTCCTCGGCAGCTGACGAAACTTCACTGTGCAGAATATTTATTATACTGCAAGTACCATTTACCTTGAATGCAAAGGGTCCAACCCACCGACAGTAAAACCGGCACAAGTTTCACAAGGTAATAAAAAATACAACTTTTACCATATGTAACAATGGAAAAAGACAAGTAAATGTTAAAAAAAACTCGGTGAAAATAACAAAGTCACATTACTGGACTGCAGCAGGCCGTAAAGACCAAGTTAGAACGAACTATGAGTGCACATAGTCAGACTGAAATTGAGTCTTGGACTGCTCAAAGATTTTACCTCTTCTTTGTTAAGGAAACATTTGTCAAACAAGTCATCCCAGAGGGCTGTAACCAGCTATGTAGCTGTGAATTTAGATATGCAGGTTTTGAAACATTTGTCAAACAAGTCATCCCGGAGGGCTGTAACCAGCTATGTGGCTGTGAATTTAGATATGCAGGTTTTGAATCATGAGTGAAACACACTGATTTGAGTCAAACCCCCTCAAACCAAAGGAAGTACTTTTTGGTGGTTGGAAGTGAGGCCGGTGGGTTTGAGTTATAGCTGGACAAAAAATTGAGTTTTTAATGCCATGATACAAAACTATTGTGTCAAAAATATTGTCAGTGCAGAAATATTGTCACAGCTTTTTTTGATAAGAATATAATTTTTGATATATAAAATGTTTTTAAATAATATAGTTTTAGTAAATATAATTTACCTAAATATAGTTGTAAAAAATATTTGTGTGTGTAATTGAATATATATTATTTATAACATTAATTTTAGGCATTAGTATTGTTAGCATAATTGTTGTTAATTTTTTTCAATATACTTTCTAATTTAAACATTTAATTTTACATGTTTTAATTGTGTTAGTCATTTATCATGTAGTACCGAATTGTTGAGTTTGGGGGGGAATCAGGTGTGAGGTAATTGAAATTACCATTCATTTAATTATATTGCTAATTCATTTTTGTATTGTAAATAAAATATTTAATTGATTTATAATTATTTAACTGATTTAGTTTTTTAATAGTTACTTTAGGTATTGAAGTTTCACTTGTTAATTTTATCCATATATTTACATTTGTAAATTTTGATTAATTATTTTTATCACAGTAGCAGGTTGTTGGTTTTTGTTGGGGCAAGCTTTTTTAATGACTGATTTTATGCTAATTGTAATTATTTTTAATTGTTTATTGCCTATGTAATGGATTATTACTTAAATTGTTTTGATTTTGATTTGTTGGATTTAAAAAAAAAGTTTACAAGATGTTTTTATTTTGGTAAATAATTAATATTTTAGCAGTTGGTTGTTAGTTGTGAAGGGAAATAGGGTGGAAAGTTAATTAATGTATAAATAATTTAATTTAATGCTAATTATTGTAATTCTTAATTATGCAATCAATTATTAATTATCTAAATGTTTTGTAATTTTTCTTTCAATTTATATTTAGATTAAATGTTTACACTATGTTTAAATGTATACATTTTAGTTAATAATCTATATTTTAGTAGTAAGTTGTTGGGGTTTCCAGTGGAATAGAAAGGGAATATATTGGAACCATAGTATATGTTTAATTAATTGTTAATAATATTTAATTAATTATTATTTATGTTTTTATTGTTGGAAATGTTATGTACATTATTTGTAATATTTAGTAACTTGTTGTTAATAATGATGCTTGTTCAATGCATTTTTTATTTAAACATGTTGTTTTTGCTAAAGTAATATTTTTAAAAAATGTGTTTTATGTAAGTTTTTTGTGTTTCCTGTTTTTGTGGTATGGAAGTTCATTTTATTTATATGTTTTTTAAAACTTTTATTGTTTTAGGAGGATTAATATATATTTTTTATTTATAACTTGAATGTAATTTGTATTTGGTTTCAGTTACATATTTTGTACAAAATGTTTAGGACGTGGGATGTTCTTGTAGTCTTTTCAAAGGCTATATTTTCTGCACTGTTGGTTGGACTGAAGTGTGATTAATAAATTAAACCACTCTAGAGTCCAACACTTTCCCTGCTTTTGTGTAGATTGGAGTGGGAATAGTAGACGTAACCCCTCTGGAGTCAAACATTTTTCCTACTGTTGCTTAGAATGGACTAGGAATGGTAAATCTAACCTCTTAGGAGTCCAACACTTTTCCTACTGTTGCGGGTATTGGAGTGGGAATAAAAACATTAACACTTCCAGAGTCAAGAAGCTTTCCTATTGTTATGCAGATTGGAGTGGGAATATTAAACTTAAACCCTCCAGAGTGCAACACATACCTTACTGATTGGTAGGGTGGAGTTGGAATAGCGAAATATTTTTTGGGACATTAAATATTTTATGTAATATTTGTTTCCCTATATGTATAGTTATTGCTATTTACCATTGTATATTTATTTTGTGAAAATTATTTCTATTGTTTATGGTTTATATTATTTTTATAAAACACTTTTTAACCGCATTTTTATATCTATCATACAAGTTTAATTAATAATAATTGATATAGTTTGTAATACATTTGTGTACTATATTTAGGTTTTTCTCAGAAAAGGAAATATGTTGGTATATAACAACTTGAGTAGGTATAAGTCATTTACATTGTATTTTGTTCAACTATAAAGATATTTTTAAAACATACTTTACAGTTTTAAATTATTAAAATAGATATTCTTACCGTTTTTTGACATTATTTCCTTCCATTATATTTTTATCATTCCTATTATAAGTATAGAAACACAATATTTATGGTAACAATATTTTTGGCTATATTTTCGTGTGACAACATTTTTTAGCTCGATATTTTGTATTGAAAGGGGTTTCATTTGAGCCTACTCTGGAATGACTATTCTTTTGTGGGGTTCCTCGAGCTACTGATTAGTTATTTATGAAGTGGGATTCACTATGTCAGTCTCTGGTGAATGGTGCCCACACAGAATAAGTTATATGGATCCAGGAACGAATATAAGATGAGTACTACAGTCCAGTTCCACTTCCCATTTTAAATTATAGTGATCTCATCATAGGGGTGGGCAAATTGACTTCTGTTGAATGGCATCTTACAGATCATAGTTGTCACAGGACATTCGGAACATTTCCTATCTCCGAGGAAAGCTACTAATAGGAATCCTCTAAGTGCTTATGAAACAACTATATTTAGTTTTCTCTGTAAAAGACAATGACAAAGGTATGTGATCCTGTCATAATTCATGACCCACTGTGTAAAATGCCTTACCTTCCATATTGACAGTGACCCTATGGAGTGATGCGTTTGTTTCCAACAGATGAATTGGTGCAGATGGCCTGCCAAACCACCTGCTCAGGGAGACGTTGGCCTCCACTACTCTGGCAAAAGACAGCATGCCATAGTAATCTATGTGTATGCCTAAGTATGGATTGTAAATATCAGGAGCATCCAGGGTACCCTTCCAGTACAAAAGACTCTGATTAGACGAACTTTAAAACGTTTCCCATATCAAATGTGTGCTTAACAGTACAGCACACATACAAAGTAGAAATAAAAGCATTTCTCCTTTTCAACGCCTGCTTCAAAGTGGCGTTATTTTTTGGTGCAAAACCCTGTTTAGTATTGTTATTAGATAGAGTTTTACATTAAAAGACATGGGTGGTTGCATGGGAACGCCCATGCATCATCCATGGAACACCCTTTTGACACAGGGTAATGCAAAGCAGACCTCTCCACTGCTTTGAGTTACTTTCATGCAGCTTTCCAGTGCAAAACAAGTTTTTGCACTGGAAAGTAAATTAATAAAAAAACATTTTGCGCAGGTGTGGGTCATTTTTGTGACACAAACCCAGTGCAAAACATTTATAAATCTGCCCTTACGAGTCTTCATGCAAGCACTAACTATCCCCCTCTTTACGCTAAGCATTGCCATTGGTGTTGTGTTAATAAACAGTTGAGGACTGACTGTCGTAAGGATCAGCAAATTGAGACATGTCTTACCAATACGATGCTTGTCCATGTTAATGTGGCTGAATACTAGAAGAATAGCTTCAAGTGAATGCATTGTGTGAAGACCAGTCGAATGAACCATATCATTATACATTTTGGCTGTTTTCTAGGGTCTCCACTTTGCCTAAATTAGATTTTGGGAATGGGGCAGTCATTCCACGTTAGCATTTCTGCATACACTTGTGTAAGATTCGACACAGGATGATGTCCACACTTCTGCTTTGAGGGAATCACTTTTCCATTTTCTCAAATCTAACTCCACATTGTTTGCAGTAGGTTTCCAGATTCTTTCTTCTCAGCTACTGGATACCTTATGTTGTCTTTTTTTAAATAAGCTCCTAATTGTTCTCTGGGAGCTGAAGTCCACAATGTATGGACTGTTATAAGGTGCACGTACACCTTGGTCTTCATAGCAATCTTACTTTGAACTGTATGTATTTTTCTGTGCATTCACTTCACCCTTTTTTGGAAACCTAGTTACTAGCAGTGTGCTCTATTGCAGTGGGTCTACATTGACAGGTCATACCTAACAACTCCACCTTTCAAGTCTGAGACAGAAGTTTCCACTCCATGCAGATTTCACATAGTGATGTGCTTTCATGGCATTTGAGACTTCCCCAATGGATGCAATCAGCCTAGATTAGGCTCAGTAGCCTGACTGTCTATCCTGGATAAAGAACTTCCTCTCAAGTCATTCTCCCTTAGAATCTCCATAACAGCTTCATGTAACGTGTAGAACAACTTCTTGAAACAAACACAACTTCTTTCCTTAGATATCGTGGTGGTCTAAATTCAATCAGAAAAGATAAATAATCACCCTACTCTAGCCTCCCCCTTTAACCCAATGGCTCCCCTAACAATGTGTCTGTGTTTGACTAGACCTTGTTAATAGAAGTGGAGTTCTGCTCCAAATGCACCTCATTTGTCTCTTAGAGGCTGCCTAGGCTTCCTTGTTGGTGAACGTTCTGCTAGCACTGGGATGCCTCCTCGGAGGTTGCCATGCTATCTACAAATGTATTGTATTGTTTTAGAGCCTGAGGGTCCCTTTACTCCAAGTGTGGCTTTTAGAAAGATTGTTTTAAGTTTCATTACCCAGCACTGCATCATGTGCTATGATACCCTATGACCTAAGAGGAACCACTCATCCTATATTCACACTCTCAGTCATCTGTTGTGCTGGCTGCCAGTCAACATTCAGTGAAATAACTCATGATAACTAAGGCACCTGTCAAGAAGATCTTTGCAACTAACCTAGATGTCTACGCTTCTAGGGGTGCCCTCCAAATAATGGGGATCCCAATCTTTAAGACTGACACTATAAGTTTGGGCCTGAACTGGGAAGCCAGGCCCTCTCCCATGCTTATTATGTCCGGTGCCCCAGGTAGAACGTGAAAGCAGGAATGATCCTCGGCTATGTTCCTGGTGACTTTTCTGCCACCTTCTGCTTCTGACAGAACTGCCCAGTCCTTTTCTTCCACCTTCTCCCATAGGGCCTAATTATGAGTCTGGTGGATGGGAACACCCATATGCCAAACTCCCGAGAGGCACCGCCCTGGCTGATTGCAACCTGCACCCATCGTCAACCTTTCGGGATCACTGATCGCAGCAGAGAGGACGACACCCTGGTGGTTTGACCGCCACACCAGCGGCGGTCCTGATTGCCACTGTGAGTCTGTCGGTCGAGTGACCGCCAGACACATAATCAGGCCTATAGTTTCCCAACTCCAACTCTCCCTCTTGAAAGAAACAAAGAAACAAAGAAAGAAAGAAAGAAAGAAAAGAAAGAAAGAAAGAAATAACAAGATGGGGGAGCAGCTTGTTTCAGCGACTCTGAATATTGTGTTAAGATGTCACATGAGCTGTCCCAAGTGGCTGGATTATTTGATCAGCTGCTGTCCCAGTGGAATGACTGTCTTTCTTAATGCTCTTGACCTGAGGGGACCATCCACCCACACCAGACTATAAAATAGTCTAGATCAGATGGAACCTTGACCAAACCATATCTAATTGGTCTTCTATCAAAACATCAAGTTCATATCAACCTGCACTTACATCAACGTCAAAATATCAGCTGCCAGCATATTCTCAAGGTAACTAGATGTGGTTTTAAGAATAGTAAATCTATACTTCCTAATGTACTCTTACCTTGATATGCTGGTCATTGTTACACCTGGACCTCTCTGCAGGGTCATCCCCATACTTTTTGCCGTCCTCCTCGTCTTTTTGCTGAATTTGTTTGTGTTGGTTTTAGGACTCTGCCTTGAGGCCAGGCAGGTCTCCTCACATCGAGCAGCTCCTCCATTCTACCCTCATGTCCCTGACCCCATCCCTGCTGCCATTGTGGTAGGAGTACCTCAAACTTTTTTATTTCACTGAATCTGTATTTTGTTTCCTGCTCTTCGAATTTCATTCTGCACCGTGTTTTTAATTGTATTTGTGCCCTTTTTGTGCCTCAATTCGTTTTTTCTGCTGTGCTTGCTGCCTTTGTTGTCCCTCCGGCTCTTGCCGGTTCTCGGTCCCTGCCGCTGCGTCCCCGCCCCCCTCGCGGTCCCATTGGCCACCCCCTCTCTCTTCCCAGCTGCTCCTCCCTCCCACCTCCCCTTCTTAATGGCGGCCGCTGCACGACGCGAAGAGTGACCCCTAACCTGCCTTGAGGCCAGGCACGTCTCCTCGCATTGAGTTGCTCCTCCATTCTGCCCTCATGTCCCTGACTCCATCCCTGCTGCCCTTGTGGTAGGAGTACCTCAAACTTTTTTATTTCACTGAATCTATATTTCGTTTCCTGCTCTTCGAATTTCGTTCTGCACTGTGTTTTTAATTGTATTTGTGCCCTTTTTGTGCCCCAATTCGTTTTTGCTGCTGTGCTTGCTGCCTTTGTTCTCCCTCTGGCTCTTGCCGGTTCTCCGTCCCTGCCGCTGCATCCCCTGCGGTCCCACCCCCTCGCAGTCCCATTGGCCAACCCCTTCCTCCTCCCAGCTGCTCCTCCCTCCCACCTCCCCTTCTTAATGGCAGACGCTGTGAAGCTGCGCAGCGGGCGTGCCGCTGGTGTGCCGGAGGCGCGCCAGACGCAAGCCCGTCTGTGCCCGTCTGCACCAGGACCGCGCCCAGCGCTGGACCCCCTGGCCCTCACTGCCCCGAACCCCCGAGGCAGCGTTACTCCTCCACCAAACTCCACGCCCTCAATCCAGGACAACATCTCCCTTCCTGCACTCAGGCCACCCCTAAGCACACACACGGACCCTTCACATGTGACACATGCCGCTTCTCCTGCACTCCCACAAACACCAACAACACCTACACGCACCACAACTACAACAGCCCCCGCAACCACCTTAACTGCATACTCCTAAACACCCGCTCCGTCCACAAGCACGCCATCGAGCTCTGGGACTTGATCACAACACACTCCCCTGACATCGCCTTCCTCATGGAAACTTGGATGAACCCCTCATCAGAACCTGACATAGCCATAGCCGTCCCAGAAGGCTACAAAATCTCTCACAGAGACCGCATAAACAAACCAGGAGGAGGTATCGCCATCATACACAAGAGCACCATCAAGATCACCACCAACACCCTAGACAACACAGAACACTTACACTTCTTAATTCACATAAACGCCAACACCACCCTCAGTGGAACCCTCATTTACAGACCACCAGGCCCCGCCCCCCTTTCTGTGATGCCATCACTGATACCATCAGCTCCCACGCCCTCACCTCCACAGACTATATTCTCCTTGGTGACTTCAACTTTCACATGGAAAACACCCACAACCATAACTCCACATCCCTGCTAGACAACCTCACGAACCTAGGACTCATACAACTAGTCACCTCACCCACTCACTCAGCAGGACACACGCTGGACGCAATCTTCACCTCCAGCAACCACATCACAGTCACTCACACCACTGAACTCCACTGGACTGACTACCACTGCATCCACTTCTCCTTCACGAAACCACCCACCCACTACCGGCAACACACCACCCCCTACCGAATGTGGGACAATATCCCCATAAAACACCTGAACGGCAAGCTCACACAAATCCCACCCCCCCTCACCAACGACCCCAACATCGCTGCTCACAATCTCACGCACTGGCTAACAACCTGCGCAGACTCCCTTGCCCCACTGAAAAATAACAACAACACCCGCAACATCAAGACCGCCCCCTGGTCCAAGCCTCCAAGCGTGAATGCCGCAAAACTGAGAAAGCATGGCACCAAGACCCCTCCACCAACAACTTCTCCACCTTCAAAACCACCATGCGCAAACACCACCAACACATCCGGACCACCAAAAGGGCTTACTACAAAGAACGCATAGATAGTAACTCACATAACAGCAAGGAACTCTTTACCATCATCAAAGAGCTCACCAAACCCAAATCCTACACCATCAACCTCCCTCCAACACAAAACCTTTGCAACTCCCTCTCCAACTACTTCCACCACAAAGTCTTAGACATACACAACAGCTTCACACCATCCGCTCCCACCATCACCACCACCGACATTACTGACAACACAACACCGCCCCACCCCACCCAACTCCTCACCTTGACCCCAACCAACGACAAAGAAACAGAAAAAAACATGAACTCCATCCACTCAGGCTCCCCCACAGACCCCTGCCCCACCACATCTTCAACAAGGCCAGCCCAATCATCGCTCCCCAGCTCCGCGCCGCAATCAACAGCTCCTTCGACGCCGCAACTTTCCCAGACACCTGGAAGCACGCCGAAGTCACCGCACTCCTCAAAAAAACCAAAGCAGACCCGGTAGACCTCACCAACTACCGCCCCATCTCTCTTCTCCCCTTCCCCGCCAAGGTTGCTGAGAAGATAGTGAACACCCAACTGTCTCACTTCCTAGAGGAAAACAATGCACTCTACGCCTCTCAGTCTGGATTTCGCAAGAACCACAGCACTGAGACCGGCCTCATCGCCTGCACCGACGACATCAGAACCAGAGTCGACAAGGGCGAGACCGTCGCACTCATCCTCCTGGACCTCTCCGCAGCCTTCGACACTGTCTGCCACCAAATCCTCTGTGCATGCCTTTCCAGCGCAGGAATCCGGCACAAGGCCCTAGACTGGCTCACCTCCTTCCTCACCGAAAGAACCCAGAAAGTCCACCTCCCACCCTTCCAGTCCCCAGCAACTAAGATCATCTGTGGGGTCCCCAAAGGGTCCTCCTTCAGCCCTACCTCTTCAACATTTACATGGCCCCACTTGCCAACATCCTCTGCCCCCACGGAATCACCATTATCTCGTACACAGACGACACCCAGCTCGTCATCGCCCTCACCAGGAACTCTTCCACTGCCAAGACAAACCTCCATGCTGCACTCCTCGACTCCCCCAAATGGATGACAGCGAGCCACCTCAAACTCAACTCCAACAAAACAGAACTCATCATCTTCGGCCCCATCAAGACAGTATGGGACGACTCCTGGTGGCCCACTGCCCTCGGATCACCCCCAACACCCTTCACCCACGCATGCAACCTCGGTATCATCCTAGACTCATCTCTCTCCATGGCCCAGCAAATCAACTCCATATCATCTGCCTGTTTCAACACCCTTCGCATGCTACCGAAGACCTTCAAATGGATTCCCATAGAAACCAGAAAAACCGTCACCCAGGCACTCATCAGGCACTCATCAGCAGCAGATTATACTACGGAAACGCCCTCTACGCTGGTACCACAGCCAAGCTTCAGCAGAAACTCCAGCGTATCCAGAACGCAGCCGCACGTCTCATCCTCACTCTCCCACGCCACGAACACATCTCCGCTCACCTCAGATCCCTTCACTGGCTGCCCATCAAAAAAAGGATCACCTTCAAAGTCCTCAGGATGCTCACAAATCCCTCCACAACACTGGACCAGCCTACCTCAACGAACGAGTGAACTTCCACACACCCACTCGTCTCCTCCGCTCTGCTGACCTCGCCCTCGCCACAGTCCCACGCATCCAACGTACCACCTCCAGAGGCAGATCCTTCTCCTACCTCGCCTCCAAGAACTGGAACTCCCTCCCCGCCAACCTACGCAAGACCCAGGACCTCCTGACTTTCAGAAAGCACCAAAAAACATGGCTTTTTGAGCAGTAATACGGCTTCCCCCTCCCCCCCACAGCGTCTTGAGACCCTTTCGGGTGAGTAGCGCGCTACATTTTTTTGATTGATTGATTGATTGATTTAGTCTGGGTACTTTATCACTGCTAACCAGTGCAAAAAGTGAAGGTGCTCTGTACTCTAAACACAGTGAGACTGACATCCACAATTGGCATTTTTAATCTACTTGTAAGCCCCTAGTAAAGTGCAATATATGTGCCCAGGGCCTCTAAATTAAATGCTACTAGTGGGCCTGCAGCACTGATTGTGCCATCCACTACGTAGCTCTTTAAACATGGCTCGGGAATGCCACTGCAGAGCCTGTGCACAGTCTTAAACTGATATTTTGACCTGGTAAGTACACTCACTTTCCAGACCCAAGACTTTCTTTTTATTACATATAAGTCACCTCTTAGGTAGGCCCTAGTTAGCCCCAGGGGCAGGGTTCAGTGTATTTAAAAAAGTTGGACATGTGCTTTTAAGTTTAACATGTCGTGCTAGTGAAAAATGTCACATTTGTTTATCACTACTGCAAGGCCTATCTCTTCCATAGGTTAACATTGAGGTTAACTTGAAGCAGCTTTAAGTGCAACTTCCAATTGGGAAAAGATAGAAATTTGGAGTGTGGTGTCTCAGGTCTCACAATTTAAAATCACAACTTATGGTGAAGTCGAATTTTAAATTGTAGGTTTGAAAATGCCACTTTTAGAAAGTTTATATTTTCTTACTTTAACCATTCTGTGCCTCTGCCTGTCTCTGAATACACGTCTAGGGTGGGTGACCACTGTGCTTTGGACATTCTCTTTTCACAGTCACACACAAAGGGAGCTGGGGTATGCGTTTACATCCTGATGGCCAATCACCAGGCTGATGGGCCTTCCTGGGCTAGATGGGAGGCAGGAGCTGACACATGTGAATAGGGCTGTGCCTTTCCTCACACAAATTGCTGCATACCCTTCTGTGGAGTGCCTGAAGCTAGGGAAGGAAGGGCAGGGGCCTTGTGCACTTCCAATGCCTCTCTTTTAAGTCTTCCCCACTTCTGAACTGGGTATAAGTACTGGACCCCAAAGACCACCAAATCAGAACTTTGCTGAAACCAAGGATATTCTTCCTGAAAGAAGAGCTGCTGTTCTGCAGGACGGACTGCCACTTTGCTAACTGCTTTGCTGTGTTGGCCTGCTGTTTCTTGTCTTGAAGTGAAAGGGACTGGACCTGTGCTCTACATCCTTGAACCCAAGTGTCTCAAAAAGCTTGCTGGCTTACCCCCTGTTCTTGAAGTCTCAGGGCCATCAAAGGCTTCATTTTTTACTTTACTTCTGCTGCTGGACTCTACCAACTGTCCCAACTGTCAGTCCTTCCTTGCCTGAAGTGCCACCCCAGTCCTGGGCCCGATAAATAGGTTCTGTAGCTGTTTTGTAGAAAAAGTGATGCATCCAGGGTGTTCACTGCTCGGAACTGACGCAGTGCACTCCAATGCTGATGCATTGCAGATTCAAAAACAGCTCAGACCTGACTGCGAAGTTTGACAATGACACAGCACTGATCCAAGGATGTTGCTGGGCGGTTCAACATCGCTGCATTGCATGCATTGAAAGGGGTTTGATGACAACATGGGACCCGACTGCGAGGCTCAATGACGACACATCTACCAGCCTGTGCGGATCAGAACCAATGCATTGAGCCTTGAACACTGACACTTGCTCCATCCAAGGTATTTTTTCAACGAGCCCTGTGTGGGTCTTGTACCTGGCCTGCCCTCTATCGCAGTTGGCCTGAACTTTGGATTTACTCCGGTCTAGCGCAACCTCAAGTAACCTTTTAGCGCTATTGACTTCTAAGCACTACATTACAGTTTATTCTTTACAAATTCATATCTTGAGTTATACTTATTCGATTTTCGTCATTTTGGCCTTGTTTTACTCAGATAGATATTCTCTATTTTCCTAAGCCGGTGTGGAGTTTTTGGGTGTTTCCACTGTGTTACTGTAATTTAAGTGTTGCACAAATACTTTACACGTTGCCTCTTAAGTTAAGCCTGACTGCTCTGTGCCAAGCTTCCAGAGGGTGAACACATGTTGATTTAGGGTATGTATCTGACTTGCCCTGACTAGGATTGTGGTCCCTACTTGAACAGGGCGCATACCTCTCCCAACTAGAGACCCAATTTCTAACAGTCATTGACATTTTTGAGTCACTATAAGTGCAGGTAGGTATTATTGGGGTCGATATTTTGCCATACAACCTCATAAGTAAATTATATAGTGGTTACACCCGTGTTCCTAAAGTTTTTTCTTCTGTCTGATGGTGTAAGTATGGTCCTAAAAGAAGCCTTTAACTTTGTCAAGGGTCACTGCCATGTACAGATCTAAACTTTGGCCACGTATATTTTAAGTGTCTGGCACTGTGAGGTACTCCTATCACAAGCACAGTTGTTGCTTTTTAACGCTATTGATCAAAGTTGCAGTACATACAAGAAAGTGGTAGCAAAGGTAGAATATTGCAATAAACCTGCCACAGAGACGGATTGGGTGTGAGCAAGATAAGGAATAAGAATGAAGAATAAGTCAAGATAGATTAAGGGCCGAGAGATAGCCGCACAGAATCATTGGACTTTAAGCATTTCTCACTGAAGAAAGGCACACACTGAGGCTTGGGTTGGAGAAGAAAAGACCTAACGTGGGAGACCGGCCAAACTCTTAAGAAGATCCCCTGTAACCATGACGTGCCTCACACCTACAAACCTGATTGTATTCTGGTGGATGGCAACAGTGGTTTGTCATGCTACGGACACCTGCCCAGGTGAGTTCCAACAACACAAATTCTCCTTTAACCCAAATAATACTGAAGTCATCCTGTCTTGTAAAAAATACATAATATGTCTCATACATCTGTATTATTGTATATTCATCTGAAAATAGTTGCACTCACCCACGTGAAGGTATTCTCACTAGAATGGAAATTCAGTCTTAATAGTGTGAGTATACATTCTTTCTTCAAGATAATCACTCCGTAATAATCAGTAAATTAATTTTATATCATTCAGATACCAGTCATCAAATCCAAACCAATGAATCCTAATTTCAAATAGGGAGAGGGAATTGTATTCATTTAATTTGCCATTTTCATACAATGAACATTTTTGTAAGCATGTGTTGTTTTTACTTAACAGCCATGAAGAAGTGATTGGTTTGCAAAACACGTGTTTGCTGTGCTGATCATACTTATATTCAATTGACGAACGTTACTCTGACCACGTTTTGTATTTGATGACTAGTATCTGAGTGAAATAAAATTCATCCACTGATTATTATAGAGTGATTATCTTGAAGAAGGCGTGTTTTTCTCAGACTATTAAGACTGAATTTCCATATGGACTAAACATTGGTTGGATGACTGGTGCTCTGAGAATTTTAGCGCTGGGTCAGTCCTGCACCCGAATTTGATTATTTCTTTATTCTTACCAATAGCCACCTACTCACCAACCCTGCCTGTAGAGTTGGTGGCCATGGTATCTACCAACGTACTGTCCATGTTACTAAACAAAGGAACCAAACAGAACATAATATATTGTGTGAAAAAGGGCTGATCTCAGTGTGAGGGCACCAAAAGATGCAGGGGATGGACCTGACCCATCTAGTTTGTGGTGATGTTCATTGTTCATGCTGTCCGATCACTTATCAGTCAAGCAAACCTGACAAACATAAAAGACTAAGAATAACATAGAGGTTTATGGATTTCATATCTATCAATTTTAGCTCACTTAGAAAGCAGTTGGGAGAAGTGTAGAGCTGGCAGAGGTCTGTTGAATACATACTGTTAGAGCAACAGCTTGAGCTGGCTGCATAGTTAGTTCGCTCTCTGGAGTTTCTCATTTTGTTTCTTTCTTTCATCTTCTCTCAGTTCCCTGTGTTATTGTAGGCATGGTATCTTACTATTTGAATATATGGGATAAAGCACCCTCTGTTGTACAATATAACAAGGCGTTTCATGACAATATAGAGTAACGAGCCAGAATGACAGTAAATGCTTACCAAACTACTATGGGAATCTCACCAACAGCATTCAGGTGTTATTAAAGACGTGTTTTTGTGCATGCAAACCTTTGTTGACTGCAGAGTTAAATATGGTGGTTGTTACTTATAAAGAGATAATTTAGGGGTCACTCTCGAGGCATGTAGGACACATTGCTCGACATGGATGATTTTTGGCTGTCCTAAGTAGAATGACTGAGTTTAAATCCCACTTTTACTTTTAGATCAAAGGGGATATTTGAAAAAAAATTGGCGTAGGGCAGTGCTGCACAATATTTTGATACACTGCCCTTCGCCAATTTGAAATGGCAGGAATGCACCATATTTATGAGATACTGTGCATTCCTGTATTTTCAGCCAGTGCCAGTGCACAATTTGGTGCCTAATGCCAAAGCAGGCACCCTTGCACCATGGTGCAAGGGTGTCTGCATTGTTGGCAGGACTGTTTTTGTGCAGGAAGGGGCATCTTCCTGTGCAAAAATAATCCATGGAGGCGTTTTCCTCTTTCTATGTGTTCTGCAGAACACAGCACACATGGAAAGAGGAAAAAACTAGGAGAAATGAAAACTTTTCTCCTTGTTACGCCTCCCCGGGGCGCCTTGTAAATCTGGGAATGCGTTAAAACCCATGGGTGTTGCTTGGGAAAACCAACTTCAACGCCCATGGAATGTCACCCCTGACTCAGAGAAAGGCAATGCAGAGACTTGGGCTGCGTTGTCTTACACCATAGCTATGTGACCATGAAAAGCCATGCAAAGTGGCTTTCTGTGGCCTCGTAGCGATGGGTCTGCACTCAGCGCCACCAGAGTATTATAAAAAGTGATACTCTTGTGGTGCATGGGTCTTGTAAATATGCCTCAAAGTGTCTCTCTCATCCTTTGGCAAATCACTTAGGGCCTGATTTAGAGTTTGGCAGATGGGGTTACTCCGTTACAAACATGGCAGATATCCTGCCCACCGTATTATGCTCCCATTATATCCAAAGTGAATCTTAATATGGTGGATGGGCTATCTGTCCTGTTTGTGATGGAGTAACCAGCAGGGGCGGCCTCTCCGCCATGGCGGAGGACCATCGCCCTGCTGGTGAAAGCAGAAAAATAAAGGGATAAGAAAAGTATTTTATTTCCCCTTATTTTTCCACTTTCGTAGGGCAGGGCGTGTCCAGCCTCCTCCACGTCAGCAAGTGGAGGATGAGTGGTGGTGTGCTTCTAAGTGCGCATGTCAGTTTGGCCAGCTGTCCGAGGCCGGACAAACTAACATGCGCACTTAGAACTCTCCGACTATCTGTGTTGCACAGCAGGGTGGAGACCAAGCACAGTGTTCCACTCCCTCCCTGAGTGACATTTCTGCAGACTCAGGCCAATCCCGGCCCTTCTTTAATTCTGTGTAACAGCACGAGAGAAGTGTCGGGTTTGGTTGGGGAGGGACGAAGAAGACAAGAGACTGCTGGAGTGGCGGAACACGGAGGTGGCAGGTAAGTTATTTATGTTTTTTTATTGCCTTCCGCACCCACCGCTCCGCGCACTGCTCTTCACCCCCCCCAAACCTCCCCTGCCACCGGCCCCACTGGTAACCCGTCCGCCAAACTCTAAATCAGGCCCATGGTCTTTTATCACTTCAGTCCTGTGATCTCCAAATTTCAGAAAGGGCATAGAAATAAATTAATCAGTACGTCTAGGCATTGTATACAAACTGAACGTTTGCTACTTTTCTGATCCATGCACATTGATTGTTGTTAACATTTCAAATAATTGTTTTCAAGCTCTGGGTACTACCTAAATATGTGACACACCTTAGATTTTGTGAGGTAACACAACAGGCTTTCTGTTTTACTGGCATCGTTTATTTGCCCCACTTCCCTCTTGTCCAATTGGTCATCAGTCTCAGTTACACATGGGAAAGTTCTTCGGAGCTCGGATGCTGACATTGACCGGTATTTAATATGCAAAATAACGCTAGTGTATATTAGTTTTTAATGGCATATCTTTCCTCCTTTAAATAATCTAAGAAAATGTTAGAAGGTACACCTTCAAACAATGGAAAGCAAGTAGGTGTAAACTTCAGAATACTTTCACTTATTTAATTATGCATATTAAATTCAAGACCACACATGAACAGATGTTTTCCTTGAAAGAACATGCACAGTCGGCTCCCTTCTTGTCTGGCGGCAAGGGAGTCTCCCTTACCATGTAGCCAGAGGAAGCAATTGTACACGTCATCAGACAGATTTCTGTTCACTTTTTTTTTTCTTTTCATTTTATACCTTGCTTTATTCATGGGTGTTTTTACCGTTTTAAACACTGTAAATAAAACGTGTTACTAATGTATACTGGTACCCTCTCAACTTCATAAACCTCAATTGTCCTTGCCGACATTCACATTTGCTTTCTTTTAAACATTGGTTTATTGCGTTTTACAGGGATTACAATGGAAGAGGGTCTCAGGCATATGAAATTGACACATGTAGCCCTCCATATTCCTTACTGAAAAGTATCACCAGCTGCTGGTATCACTGTTCATATTTAGGAAGGGACAGGCTGTGTGTCTCCTTAGTTTCGTACCTCGTTCCGGATAGCCATCCCTAAGAGCAACCGAATGAAACCTTACCATACAATGAAACTCTCCTCCCTCCCCAACTATGTAAATGGCATACAGTACTGTGCCCACGTGTCCCAAAAAGTGTTAAATGTGCGTGTGACCACTACTCATCCTCAGTCAGGCCTCCTTTCCTTTGATCCCGGGGGACACAGGCGCAATTTACGCCCTGACAACTATGATGACTCCTACCCTTTGGCAGCCAATAAATGATGTTAACCTTCCCACACTCTCCTCGTAGAAGCAGTAAGGAGGGATGCCCCATCACTAACAATTGGGTGCTGGCGAACTCCCCTGTCCTCTTCCGCCCTCAGCACGGTCTCCTCTGGCCCAACTCATCACTCCACCTCAGATCGCCATCTGCAGTGGGGTGGCCCATCAGAAGATTTCCAGTGCATGGCCAGGGAACATCTGACCCACACTAGGGATAGATGTAGGAATCTAGCATTCAGACTGGGCAATTTTGGGGACACTGATAGTCCAAAAACCAGACTTAAAGCTCTCACAGATGGACGCGGTCCATGGCATGCCCCAGATCAGACATCACTCCCTGCCAAAACCTCATTGACCTTGGGCATGATCAAATCATGTGTATAAAATCAGCATGGAGTCCTGGTAGCAAGGTTATCACTTTGAGTGTTAGTGCCCATTATTGTATTAAGGGTGTGGGGTGTCAGGTACGTCGTATGCAGGAAATTGAACTGTGTATAACGAAAGCTGGTGTTCCAAGAAACAGTATGAACCCTCTCCAGTTCCCTAGTCCATTCACCATCCCGCAGCCCCGACACATCACCATGTCCCATCTGTCCTGGAGCTTTGCTAGGTCTGACTGTGACTGAAGCTGCACTGACTTATACAACCAAGAGACTACTCTACGGCCCTTTCAGAAGGTCAGGATAATGTGCAGAACCTCATGTGCCAGCAGTTTGGTATGTCCTTGCTGCCATAATTCGTGAATCACCCCGTCACCATGGCATACATAAGGAAATGTGAAGTGGGCAACCCTGCATCTGCCACCAGGTTCTCAAGTGATCTTAATCTACCATTCGTGTAACAGTCCCCGGCTGTAAGGATGTCTCCGGCAGTCCAATCTTGAAACATTCGGGACGTAAGTGGGCCACCAGAAGGTGTTGGAAGACCCGCCAATGGCAGGACTGGTACAACTTTGCCAACTTCGCCCATCATCGTAGCACAATCCACAATCATTTTTGGGACGGCCTTCTGGTGGGACATTTCCCCAATAAGAGCGGCACTAGCCAGCCATGGTCTGGGTCTGCTCGTAGGGTCCCAGTTCTGCTCTATGGCCGCCTTTGAACCAGTGAACCAGCCACTGTATTTGCGCTGCTATATGGTATAGCTTGAGGTTGGGGACACCCAGTCCACCCTTCCTTGTCAGGTGCTGAATAGTATGCAGTGATGCCCTACACCATCCCAGATCAGTTCCCTCATCAGGGTAAACAGGGATCAAAACCAAGAACGAGGTATCCAGAGAGATAGATTCACACAATAATAAAGTAATCTGGGTAACATGATAATTTTCATAAGTGCTACTCACGCCATCAAGGGGAGCCTAAGTGTTCGCCAGAATGCGATATTTGCTCTTAGGGATCTAAGCGCACTCCCCAGGTTACCCTCCAGGCTTCTGCATCCTCGTGGAAAATTAAAATCCTGAGATATCAGAACATCTGAGTCTCTCAGGGAAGGCCACTATCTCAGATCACCTGGAGCAGAACTATGTTGTCCTCACTAACCGGAAAGGCACACAATTTCCCCCACCTGGTACATAAACACGTCCCCTCTCCCAGGTATGGGAACATCAAGAACCCTCATGGCACCCCAGTGTGGGCATCATGGAAAAAGAGGAGCATGTCCTCCTCATATTGGGAGATGTTAAGCTCTCTGCCATGGAACCGTATGCCCATGTCTTGCTCCTGCTGCCGAACAGCGCTACCAAATGGCTCGATGGCCAATGCATATAACAGGGGGGATAGAGGACACCCCTGCCATGTGCCCATGCAAATTTTGAGCGGTCCAAGATATTCTGCCCAGTTCTTATCCGGGCTCGAGCTCTGGCTTATAACAGTGTTATCCACTTGGCCCGTTCAGGTCCCATGTTCATATGGCTCATTACAGTCTGCATGTACCTCCACTGCAGGGTATCAAAGCCCTTATGTAAATCTACAGACAGAACCACTGCCCCAGGGCAATGTCTGGCCTGGTCTCGACCAGCACTCTATTAGGGTGTCTAATGCTCAGGGAGGTGTTTCGGTGTGGGATAAAACCATTCTGATCTTCCTGGATCAGGTGGTGTAAGTAAGGTAGATTGGACCTTGCTGAGGATTTTGTAGTCGATGGTAAGCATTGAAAAAACAATATTAAAATTTGTGCCTACAGACCACATCAGATGTCAGCTGACAGGCTTAGCTTACTGAGCCATTTCCTGGTTTATATTAAAGCACATAGGGGCATATTTATACTCTGTTTGCACCGAATTAGCGTCATTTGTTTTACTCTAATTCGGTGCAAAACTAACTCCATATTTATACTTTGGAGCTAGACCCGCCTAGCGCCAAATTTATGGAGTTAAAGTCATTTCTTGGACGTGGAAACCTACCTTGCTTTAATGAGATGCAAGGTAGGCGTTCCCGTGCAAAAAATGACTCTATGGCCTTAACGTCATATTTATACTCCCGTGCACAAATGGTGCACGGGAGGGAGGAGGGGTCAAAAAATGGTGCAATGCTTGCTTTGCACCATTTTTTAACGCCTGGGTCAGGGCAGGCGTTAGGGGACCTATGGGCCTATTTCCATGGTCCCACAGGTGCCCTCCCCAGGCCCCAGGGACACCCCCACCCACACCGGAGGGACTGCGGAGGATGGGGGACCCCATCCCAGTTAAGTACAGGTAAGTACAGGTAGGTATTCAATTTTAGTTTTTAAAGTGCTGCAGGGGCCCTGAAATGGGCCCCCATACATGGCACAGGGTGCAGTGGCCATGCACAGGGGACCCTTCCTGTGCTGGCCATTGGGGTGGTGGGCATGACTCCTGGGAGTCATGGGGTATGGATGGTTTTGCGTCAGAAAATGACTCTAGGCAGGTTAGTCATTTAACGTCATTTTTTGGTGCAAAATTCCCTTCTTCCATACCGCCAGCCTCACCAGACTAATGTCATTTTTTTTTTTTTTACACTACCCTACACTTTGCACCGGCTTGCACCATTCCATAAATATGGTGCCCGGCTGGTGCACAGAAATGGTGCAAGCCGGTGCAAAACTTTTTGGTGCAAAACTGCATCAGTGCAGTTTTGCACCAAAAAGTATAAATCAGGGCCATAGTGGGAAAGGTAAACTGGACAGAGGGCAAGTTGCTATGTGGCCCTCAGTAACCCCAGATTAGGAAAATTTGCCATCTACTCACAGCCTACATTAGTATTACCCTGAGTACGTGGAACTAAAGCATTATAGACATAGAGGTGGAGCGTGATCTCCAGAATAACAACATGGCCCCACTTATGTGACATGAGGAGCAGAATTCCCAAGTAGAATTCTATTCTAAAGGGGGGCAGAGATCCCCTAGCAGATGGGTGCAGTGAGTGAATTGACCCATCTACATGGGTATGTCTACAGTGTCCCTGTAACCCACTTTCTCCTCTCCGGACAGACGCCCTGGGGAGGGAGAGCACACTATCCCCTTCCTCCTGACCTTCCCTTCCTTGTTTCCTTTGTCTGTTTCACATTAACTTGTGCCCCATTGTGTGCCCATTGTTTGCACTCAGGGGTGTTTTTTTAATTACGGAAGGAACCTTAGAGGCTTGTACTGCTCCCTCTGTAATATGGATCACACGAGCACTAGATGTGTACCAGTGGAATCACAAGAGTATATTCCCTCATGTCACCATATGCAGATGCTTGAGCAATGACAAAGAAGCTTTCAGGAGGTGCATTGACTGTGCACCACATAGAGGGTGGCGGCCAGTTTGTGTGTCCCCTGAAGGTGAACCCTGGGAGGAGGTTGAGGGAGTCCCGTGGATCCTAAGTGTTACCCTACATGCAGGTGCAGTACCACACTGAACTCTGTTCTGGGAGAAATTATTTTTTAATTGAGGAATCTTGACAAGTTGAAGCCTCTTCATGATTGGTTTGTCAGACTTAGGGCCTTATTTGCAATTTACCAGAGTGGGAACACTATCCTAAATTGGTGGTGCTCCTACCCTGCTGAACTTGTGATTCCCCCGCTCCATTTAGATTCAGGGAACACCATATTTACACTGGCGGACTCTCTTTTCTTTACCAGTGTAAAGCTCTGACCTGCAAGCCTGTATGCCAGAGGTTGCTAGGTCGCAGTGGTGGCCACTCCACTCTATGCGGCGCATGACAGACACACTCAGAACAAATTTCGAATGACCCCCATTCACAGCAGGAACCTTGAGTCCTGCGAATGGAGCTGATATTGCGTTATTCACAGTCCAGAGATTCCCACCTGGTAGGGATCTATAAATAGAGCAGCCGAGTGTGGGGAGACAGTTGCCTGAAACTCACTGTTACCCCGAAATGATGTTAATGGTTGTAATGTAATATTGTGTACAATGTTTACCTTTGTAGAAATATTCTTTCACCATATCAATGTAGTTTCTTGTGCACTTTTGAACTCTTAGAATTTTTTTACACATAGCCTATGAATTTCTTCTGTATTAATGAACATTTCACATCCTGGGAAGATCTCAAAGCAATGTTTTTCTCATCGATGCTTGTTTCTTTCTTTAGATATAAAAATTATTGGTTTGGGTGAACAGGACAAGCTGGCAGTTCTCCAAGGATGTCCTGGTTTTCCTGGAGCCCCGGGTGCCAAGGGTGAAACAGGACCCCCAGGAGTGAATGGTAAGCGGTACACAATGTGTTGTGGGTGGATAGAGCTTTGGGTTAGTCTTGTTCTTGTAAATCCAGATGTGAGACTCAAGGGATGCTCCAACTGACTCTGACACATGTGAATACTGATGGAACAATTTAAAACAAAACACTTTTCTTTGCAAATTGTGAAGGGTTGTTACAAACAGTAGTTCCATAATATTGTTCCTAAGCACGCTTAACCAATAGAACAAAAAGATGTCAGAAGCAGGGTTGATCTATCCGGCATTAATTTAAGAGCAGAATCATAGATCATTCTTACATTGCCAGCTCCAGAAGATTTGTCGTCACATTTACTGTGTCTTACATTACTTCTATTGCTTTTCAACACACCATTTAGCACAAGTACTTGATTCGATACTACACAGCTTCTCTGTTTGCAAGTCAGTAGAAATCAAGTTTACAAACACAAACAAGAAAACAAGAAATGATCAATAACCAATAACTGTATGGAACAATCGAACAGACTATTCTGCCTTACTCTCCAGACTTCTCTAGTTCCTTCAAAACATTCCTTCAAATTTCTTGGCAGCCTTATTCCTGATTCGTGGCTTTAATGTGCTGTCTCTAATTCAGTCCATAGTTATGGACATTGCTCCACAATTACCATTTTATTGCTGTGTAAAATTACGTTTCTGAATTTGCTAACTTTACCTGTGACTAAAGCATCCTGTGAAGAGAAAGTTGCAAGAGAACTTCTATAGATTTTTTTGCGTTTCTCGCCCCCAAAATCTATTTTGAACACGTTTTTCATCATATTTTTTAATTTTGCCAAATTCATGAAGTTTTAGAAATTCTGTGCATTTCACCCCTTCTCTCCATTTATATTCCTTTTGCCCTCGACATGAAATTCTGTTTACTCCACTTCCACTAGAACATTAGGACCATTATTTGTAAACACCTTCATGCTTGGATTCTGCATATCTTGGCCCACTTCCTTAGGGGCCCGTCATTTATTCATTCTTCCGGTAGCCAATCGGTGGTCCCCCTTCTCAATGCAGCAGGGGAACTACTAATTTAGCAAGGCGGGAGAATCACATATTGTGGGCCTCATTACAAGTGTGGCGATGTGAGGACCGCCACACTCGCGTTGACGGTCGGACCGCTGCAGTTCGGGCGGCCCAACATCCCAATTACAACCCTGGCAGGCAAACCTGCCGGGGGACCACCGTCCCCGCCAGGAACATGGTTCCCAACGGAATGACGGCGGTCATAGTTGTACTCAGCCAGGGCGGCGCTGAACTCAGTATTGCCTGGCTGATTACAACTCCCCTCACCACCAGTCTTTCCATGGCAGTTTCACTGACATGGAAAGGCTGGTGGTAAGGATGTGCTGGGGGCCCCTGCACTGCCCAAGACTAAAGCATGGGCAGTGCAGGGGTCCCACTTCCCAGCACCCTCAGAATGACCACTGTCTGCAAAGTATGCATCAAACAAATGCTGAAACATTTTGTTTAATTTATAATCAAATATAAAAAGGTGTTTTCATTTTCAATGTGGCTTTTTATTTGTATACATTTATTAATTTTAATATTATTTACTTTCGTAATACTGTTGTGAACCCTCTGAGTATGCCTCGTGGACCCCAGGGGGTCCTCGGACCACAGGTTAAGAATCACTCTACATCAGAACCAATTCAACCATGTTTGATGGTAAAACATTTTAATATTACTGCAAGGAAAACATGAGAAATATTCTCTATAATGAGTAGTAGAGAAGATACCCATGGCCATCAACATGCCGCCCAAACCTGCTGTATCTCTTCAGTAATGGGTTGCTATCAGGGAGTCCAAGCACCAACCAGTCTTCTGAGTAGGTACAGTATCATATCCTAACTCTCTTATTTTGGCCTTTGCAGCAAATTGAGTCAGAGAAAATTAACGATTCCCCTTGGCAAGGACCAAAAACCACCCAGTGCTTCCACTACTCTTCTGCTTACAGGGACATGCATCTATTAACATCCTCAGGTTGATGCTACTCTTTCTTGCTTTATCTTTTTTAACCTGGCAGTTCTTGTCACCGCAGTGTGTCCTCTCACTTTTTCTTTGTACTCAGGTGAGAAAGGAGATCAAGGGATTTGTGGAGAGATGGGACCTGCAGGAGAAACAGGTAAAGTGTAAACAGTTTTATTTGGCTATTTATTTTGCTTCTATTCTATCTCGATTTGTCTCCTAATGCTGCGTTAGGACATTTCTGTGAGTATCCAACGTACATCAACACCTCATGCAGAGCAGAGAGAGAACAGCTTTAGGGATCTACAAAATTATGTTGTCATTGTCCATGCACAGTTCGACAAAGGTGAGTCTTCAATCCTTTCCAGACATTAGTTTTGAGGTGCAGGTTCTGGGGTTAATTGCTACAAATGCTTCAAGCATTGAACAAAACTGCATCATCCTCACAAATATCCATAGATGAATAAGCAGATGGTCAAATTCATTTGGAGAAAACTTAGATGTGTCTGGCAGAATGACAGGGGTGGAAACAATGGGAGAGGCAATCTAGATTTGAGTTGTATGGAAACTTGCATACTAGTCATATGTCTTTCTAGTCAGATCATTTTTAAGGGACCCTTCAGAGGGCATTAGGGAAGTTTTGATGCGGTCAAAGCATCTCATCTGATATGAGGTGGGCACCATAGGTTTGGATTTTCTGAAATGGTTTGCCTGGGAGAACTAAGTAAATTAATTCCAGTGACCCAGCTGAGACATTACCACTGCAAGGATAAAGGCATTTCATCATCAGTAAGAAGCAGCAAGAGGATCCCATGGATCTGACACTGGTGAGAGAAGCATGACTTGACAGTAGAGATTATAAGTGGTCACTACATCATTCTACTTTATCCAGCAGGAATGGCACTGGATAGCAAGCTATTCTTTGGTCAAAGTCATCTTGACCTTTTATAGATACCTCTAATAGGCTGATCATATCTCTGACCTTCAGTCCTCCTTTTTGTGAAATATTTGAACTGGGCTAAGTAGATTCTTGAATTGGTAAAAATATAAAAGTAGAGAAAATATTAATTTTTTTTTACTCTGATACAGCTAGAATTAACTACACATTTTTTTTTTTTGTCAACGCGAAGGACAATATGACTGGATGCACAATCAAACAAGAGATGACATTTTCACATAAACAACCCATTAGTTTGGTGTTATCAGGAGAGGTGACATTGTCCTTTTGCAATTAGGCAATTCTTTTTGTTGGTAGCTGCACCTTCAGTACACCATAATAGTTGCATGATAGTAGCACCGCAGCATCATGCTACTAGATCTTTCTGCAGTCTTTGGCACCTTATTCCGCCTTATCAGTGTCCAATGGCTGCACAAAGCTGGCCTCCAAGGTCCCATACTTCGCTGGCTTGCTCCTGCCTGACAGGCTGTAGCCTGGGGTTAGTCTGGCCCCCTTCACCACTGACGTCATCAACCTCATCTGAGGATACCCACAATGATACTCACTCAGCCCCATTCTGTTCAATGCCCATGTGACCCCTACTGCCCAGCATCATCCACGCCCAATGAATCAACATCATATGCAATGCTGACGACACCAAGCTCATACTCTCACTCTCCAACAAGACACAAAATATCCGGACCACTTTCTCTATCTCCATGATCAAAGTCGCCAGATGGATGAAAACCAACTGCATCAAGCTCAAAACAGACAATACAGAATTAGTAATATTCGGCAAAGGCATCTCACTACAGGACTCCACCTGGTGGCCTTCCGAACTTGGACCCACACCCCTCCTGACAACGTATGTAAAAGAACCTCAGAATAGGAATCGACAACCAACTCATCATGCCCATCGACAACCAACTCACCATGACTGACCAACTGAATGCAGTCTCGTTCTCCTGCTCCCACACAATCAAGATGCTCAAAAAGATCTTCAAATGGCTTCTCACCAACACTCGCAGACTGTCACCCAAGCCCCCATCACCAGCATGCTGGACCAAAGCAACACACTCTATGCTGGAATCAACACTCAACTGACCAGAAGACTCCAGTACTCCAGGTCATGTAAACCTCAGCAGCCAGGTTCAACCTTCCATGCAGTACTCTTATCACCCTGCACTCTAAATAGCTCCACTGGCTCCCAATCCACAAATGAACACTCTTGAAACTCCTGGCGCACACATGCAAAGCCTTATACAACATTGGCCCTAGAGAACTCAACAACCACAAAAGGTGCCTCAAACCTACCAGACGCATCTGCTCAGCTGGACTCCTCCTCGCACATACACCTGGCAGACACAGAACCAGAATAGTCCTGCCTTGTCCTGCTTCACTGCTAAAGCCCGGAACAACCTTCCAGTGTACAGCAGAGCTGCTGCCTCAGTTCTCAAATTTCACAAGAAACTGGAGACCTGGCTGTTCACCTAGCCCTGCCCTGGCTCCGCACATACAGCTGCTTCTTTAGTGCCAGGATACTCTCCCGGGTGAGTTGTGCACTATACAAATACACATAACATGATGCACATGCAATGCTTATAGGCTTACTGCTTGTTTGGTGGATTTAAAAGCCTTGTTCAGTTGGGTAGGATCTTGCAGTTCCCTATCTGTTCCAGGGGAATGTAGGCACAGGTGTATCAGCCATATGGTCCAGACTAGGGGTGGGCGGAACCTCACGGGGTTTCACTTTGCAGAATTCTACAGAGTTATATAAAAACGCTGCAACATTTCACAGAGTTCCTCCAACCGGCGGAAAATATGCAGCTTGCTCTGCAATTTAGCTTTATAGCGCGAGCAGCGCTGGACATCAGTTTGAACAGCACCATGTGTTGAGCCAGACTGCATGGACATTCAAGTTAATGTTGTTGCCATTTGAGTAGAAAATATACTTGAGAGCCAGCAAATCTACTTGAACGGCAGCCCTCTGACCACAACCTCCCACAACCGCCCACGACTGCCCAGGTTAGAAAATCTCACTAGGCAGTGCAAAATTTCACTCAAGCTCACCAGCTCGCATTTTCTGGAGCCTTGGGGGAGGAAAATTCTGCTGTGTGGCAATAGGCAGAATTTTCCAGAACTCAGACACAAAACACATGCTTCTTACTGTCACTTTAGAAACAGATGGATTGTGAACACACTTTGAAAAAGGAATTCCACACATCTTTGGCAAGTAGGCCATTGACTTACATAGGATAATGCTACTGCTGCTTGTTATATGATCTGCACCATATTTCCTCTTTTAGTGACATTGTCTTCTCAATGTTTCTTTATATTCAGGACAGAAAGGAGATCCTGGGATTCCAGGAGAGGTGGGGCCACCAGGAGCAACAGGTAAAACTGGAAACAGTTTTGTTGTGCATTTTATTTTGTGTCTTTTGTATTTCGATCTGTCACCCAATGTCTGCTTCAGGGCAGTTCTGATGACGTCAAACACAATTCATCACCTCACACAGTGCAGCGAGAGAACACAGGCGAGTTCATGGAACCTACCACTTTGAGATGTCTGTGCACGCCTGATAAAGGTGGGTCTTCGACCCTTTCCAGAAGTTGCTAGGGGTCAGATTTGAGGTGCGCAACGTTTCATCCTCAAAAGTATTCAGACTTTATTTAAAGATGACCATATTGTGCTATACACGGTGAATGCTTTTGGCAGGTTAATGGAAATGGAATGGGTCGGAGAGGCAACCTTGGGTAGAGGATCGATCAGAGACAGACTATTGATCTATTGAATTGCACATTTGTTTGTCACGTTTGGTGTTTATTGGTTGTTTGCAGGGCTTTATCTGTTTCTGTGGACTTCAGACACATGTAGATAATATTGTGCTCAAAAGAGCACAGCTCAGCTGCTTTGTAACAACACCTAATCTGTCGCTCTATAAAATCCTGCCAGCCCTGTTCATGTGGGGAAATGAGGCAAAAAGCCTTACATTTCAAACCCTGGACCACATCTCAAGCCAGTGGCACACTGAAGCAAGAAATTGCATGTTTAGAGGTAATAGTTTGAGGGCATAAAAGGATTTACAGATATACATATTGACAAGGGACAATCTGGAATAAATCATTGTATTTTATCGGGAAGGCTCTAGGACGCTTTCTACATGTGAAAGTTTAGAACACAGAGGGGATCATTACAACCTCGGCGGTCTTTTTACAAGACCGCCGAGGGACCGCCGTACGGAAGACCGCCAGTAGTGGCGGTTTGCCGCTTGGCGTATTATGACTGTTGGTTGCTCTCCGTCCTTTTTCCCATGGAGAGCCGCCAACAGCCATACTGGCGGGCGGCGGGGAAGTAGAGGTTGCTCAACCTCCACGGCCACGCCAACAGAACACCGCCCAGCGAATCACGTCCTGTGATTCGGCGCGGCGGTGTTCTGTTGGCGGTGTGGTGTCGGCGGAGCAGCCCCCATGGCTCCTGTCCCCTCCCGGAGGATCGACGGGGAACAGGTAATTCGATCGTCTGTTAGGGGAGGGGGTCGTGGGGTGTTGTGTGTTGTGTGGGTGCATGGGGGTGTGCGTCTGTGTATGTAGAGGGGGTGTGTGAGTGCGTGTATGCTTGCGGGGGTGTCGCGTGTTTTGGGAATGAGTGCGTGTATGTCTGTATGTATGTCTGTATGGATGTGTGTGTGTATGTCTGTATATGGGTGTGCGTGTCTGACTGTGTGTGTGGATGTTGGCATGTATGTCGGTGTGTGTGTATATTGGTGGTGCCTGCGTGCGTGTCGGGTGTGTGTGAGTTCTGTGATTTTGGGGGTCAGGTGGGGAGGGGGGCCCTGCCACCTTTGGGGGGTGGCACGGGTGGTGGGGGGTGTAGGGGAGGGAGTCGGGTGGGGGTGGGGGGTGGGGGAGACCCCTATCAGTGCCAGGGAAGAAATTCCTTGGCACTGATAGTGCTTACAGCCATGGATTTCATGGCGGTTCCAACCGCTGGAAATCCACGGCGGTAAGCCGGGTCCAAATACCGCAGGTGGTATAGTGACGGCCGCCGGGCTGGAGACCCAGGTCTCCAGCCCGGCGGTCGTCTCCGCACTGGCGGGCGGAACGGAGAACCGGCGGATGACCCTGGCAGTAACCGCCATGGTCATAATTCCACAAGGTAAGACCGCCAGCCTGTTGGCGGTCTTACCGCCGGTTCTCCGCCTTCCGCCAGGGTCGTAATGACCCCCAGAGTGTCATGTTCTCAATTGACAGTCTGGGGCTTAATCTCAAATATTCACCGGTGATGCAGCTTGCACTCAAGAAAGGATTACACAGTTACGTGTGCCAAGGTAGCACACATCATTACATTGTCACAGATGACACAGTATCTTCGCAGACAAATGTGGGACAGAAGAGCAGATATCCAGAGGTGACCACGAAATACAGCATTCTATATTCATAGACATTACAGAAGAATGATACATAGGATATTCAAAGAGAATAGTGTAACGGCATCACATACTCATATTGGAGACATATGGCAAGTCCTCCATAGTCAAAGGTGATAGTGTAGGGAACAACGTAAAATATTGAGAAAGAACTATACAGGGGCAGCCAGCTTCCCCAACAATGTGACAATGATAAAGCTTCTTTGCAGTACACAGGAGCTCGAGCAAGGGGGATCAAGGACTTGTCACTAAACGAGGGGGAATAGCTGAACCCCAAACACAGTCGGGTTGTCCTCTCCGAATTTCCAATCCTCATCCGAACTACTGTGGGCGCCCCAGAGATTAAGGGGAGATTGTGGCTCAAAAGTATCAATAGAGGTTGTCCCACGGAAAAAATTTAGACTAAATACGGCAGTAATTGCTAAAGAGTACACTTTCTGCCCGGATTTTATTTATTACGTCTCAACAATTTACGTTCAGTATTGCACCATGTAGAACTTATGTAAGGCAGTTTTGAAAAGATTAAGCACTGGTTGTAGATTCTTTAATATATGTTTTTTTCCTTCATCATGATCTCTATGCAGCAGAAGTTTGCACAGGGATTGGAACTTTGAAAAGTGCCGAAAATATTGCACTTTCACATTTTTCCCCTTTTCGATTCTGCAATGGAACAGAAACTAACCTTCTTGACTATCCAGCTAAACGTGGATGAGTAGCGAAGCCGTTCTTAAAAGAAAGTCGTGGAAAGGCCTGGGTGAAATTTCGATTAAGCTGGTGAAATTCATGAAATTTATGAATTTACCGTATGGAAAAGTTCACATATCTGGCTTTGGGAGATTAGTTCGCACAGAAAATGTCTCCTTTAAGAAACATTTTCTGCTTTAACCATTGTCCTGGCGGTAACTTGTGTGGCATTTGTTTTGCATGCCGTATTTCTTTACATAAAGTTTTCACTCGAGTTACCAGCAAACATGTTTCACATTTTTTAATAATTGTCCCAAAATGTAATGAAAAAAATGTATGCAATGACACACGTACTGAGTAGCGACGCATCTGACATCCTCTTTATCAAAGAGACCTGGCTCAACCCCATAGCGGCTCTTGACATTGCCACAGCAATCCCAGCGGGCTACAAGATAGCTTGACAGGACCACCTTCACAAGCCAGGAGAAGGACTAGTTATCATCAACGGTCCATCAAATGCACAAAATCCACAGAGAACACCACCCCATTCATGGAACACCAGCCCTTCAAGCTGCAAATCTCAGTAAACTTAACCCTGAATCACCCGGACCATGAGCCACCTTTACCAACCTCATCACCAACTTCGTTGCTCCGCTCACCATCAACTCCAGAGCCTAAATTCTCTTCGGCGACCTCAACTTTCTCCTGGAAGACTGAAACAACCCCTCCCTCACAGCACTCCTCGAAAGCATGAGAAATAACACACTCACCCAGAACCAACAGACATCCCAGGACACACAGTGAACCCCATCTTCGCCACAAGCGACAGCTCAAATATAACTCCGCTACACTGTTCGCATGGACCAATCATTCCATCATCAACTTCCAAATAAAATACCTTAAGTCAACACCCCTACCAGGTTCAGTATTCCAGGCCGTAGCTAGGACAAAATTGCAGAAGCGGACTGGCTTGGTACCCTCAGCACAGATCAACCTAGCCCCACAGACAACCTCAACAAGTACATCAACAACTTCAACAACTGGATCAAGAACTGCGCGGGCTCCCTCACTCCCATCAAATCCAACAAGCATAAAAGATCACACAGGCAGGGCAGCTTGTGCACAGAAGACCTCAGAGACACCAACCGACAATGTAAACAGCTAGAAAGGAAATGGAGATCCAGCCACAACACCATCAACCAAAATATCTACAAGGCTGCACTCAGACGCTATCACCAGCAAATAAGAGGCACCAAGAAAAAAGCACTAGTGGACTGCATCGAAGAAAGCTCCAACAGCTGCAAGAAGATCTTCTAGATCATTAAGGATTTCACCTCATCCTCAGCCACTGTCACCAACATCGCTGCCTCCCAGCAACTCTACGATAACTTACCCAACTTCTTCCACAGCAAAACTGCAAACATCTACAGCAGTTTCGCACACCAACCCAACCCCAGGGAACTCGTTGCTAACCTACCTGCCACCAACTAAGACAGCCACCTGATCAAATGGCAACACTCACCAGAAATGACACAGTGGCAATGATGCAGATCATCCACTCAGGGGCCCCTTCAAACGCATGCCCTCACCACATCGACAACCTGGGAACATCCCCAATCGGCACCACCCTTACCCTCATCATCAACACCTCTATCACATCTGCCATTTTCGTGGATGAATGGAAACTTGCAGAAATCAATACCCTCCTCTAGAAGCTCACAGTCAACCTGAATCAACCAAGCAACTTTCAACCCATCTCCTTGCTTCTTTATCCAGCCAAAGTGATTGGGAAGGCCATCAGAAAACAACGCACAACCCACCTTGAACGTCATCCTTTTCTAGACAGCACTTAATCATGATTCAAAAAGAACTACATCACCAAAACAGAACTCATAATGGTCACTGATGATATTTGAATCACTCTGGACCGAGGAGATACAGCGGCCCTCATCCTTCTCAACCACTCTGCAGCCTTCCACACTGTCTCCCATAACACCCTCATTAGAAGACTCCATGAGATTGGCATACAAGGATCTCTGAAGTGGATTTGTTCCTTCCTCACAGGAAGAACCCAAAGGGTCAGGCTGCCACCCTTCACATCAGAGACCAATAAACTGATGTGCGGAGACCAACAAGGATCATCCCTCAGCCCATCTTTTTCAACATCTATATGACCTGCTCGCTAACATCATCCGATCACAAACCATCACCGTCATCTCCTACGCCAATGACAACCAACGCTTCCACTCCCTGACAGACAAATCAACAACCGCCAGAACCAACCTCATCAACTGCATGACTATGGTAGCAGCCTCAATGCGAACCAATTGTCAGCAGCTTAACTCCAACAAGATCGACATTCATGTCTTTGGCAACAAGACCTCCCCATGGGACTCCACCTGGTGGCTGTTGGAGACAAGACCAACACCCATACCCACAGACCATGCACAAAATATAGGAATTATCCTAGATGTCTCTATATGATGGCTCAAGTCAACCCAGTGTGCAGCTCCTGCTTCCACCCCTACGCATGCTGTGAAAAATCTTCAATTGGTTACATCAGAATACCAGATGGACCATCACGCAAGCACTCATCACCAGCAGGCTGGACTACTGCAACACTCACTACGTTGGAGTCTCCAAACAACTCCTACACAGCCTCCAGATTATCTGCTGCAAGACTCATACTCGACCTACCACGCCACATGCATGTCACACTTCACCTCAGGAAGCTTCACTGACTCCCCGTTCACAAGTGCAGCCAATTCAAACTTCTCACGCACACATACAAAGCCCTACACAACACAGGACTAGAATATCTGTTCAGCCACATACACTTTCACCAACCCACCAGACACCTACACTCTGCTTCATTCCCCCTCCCACCCGCACACATTCCCTGCATCGGTGAAAGCAAAACTGAAGGTTGCTCGTTCTCCTACCATACCCAACATGAAACCACCTCCCTCAATCCATCAGAGCCTCCTCCTCACGTTTTGAGCTCTGCAAGAAGCTGAAGACCTGGCTTTTAAGCATCTTGGGGATCACAAACCTAAGCACCTGCCCAAGCAGCTGGATGCCCTCTCAGTTGATTAGAGGACTATACAAAGCAATATAAAATAACATAACACACCCTTAGTCATCTAGGGTCAGTTGAGGAACAGAAAAACATCAGTACGTCTTGTCCCTGCATTATTTTTCCCCTGACCTCCTGCTCTAGACCACCCTGGAAATAATGAGCACTCTGTACCCTTACCGTTAATACTGACCATCAGAATGTCAGACAATAAAAACTAGAATAGGCTGCACTTGAATTATATTAAGCACTCTTTTGTAGGAATCATGGAACAATATGTGTAACTAGAATAACACTTTGCAGTCATAACCAAGGATGTCCCTAGTCCTTTTAAAGTCCTTGAAAACGCAGACCACTCTATGTTTGAAACTCTGGAAGTTGAGAAACTGAAGATGAACGCAGATACATGAAACATATCATTAGTCGAAAGAGAAAGCTTGCCAATCTCTAGGACAAATGTACATCCAGCTTGGTTCCCTTTATGGGTCACATTCTAAACAGACTGATATTAGAAGAACAATGACTACAGAATACTTTTACTGATGCAATTGGTTGTCATTAAATAGGGTACTCAAATAAACGTACAAATTCAACATTTTGTAATGATTTTATTCCTATACAGAGTAATATGAGTGATTTTTTGTTGAAAGGTGAAAAATTGTAAACTGGAGCGCTCTTGTCAAGACCATTATTTTGTTTGTCATATTTTATTATAAGAGCTTTACAGAGGTTGTGGTCATAAATAAGGGCCTGATTTAGAGTTTGGTGGATGGATTTCTCCGTCACAAGTGTGACGGATATCCTGTCCGCTGTATTACGATGTCCATAGGGTATAATGGAATTGTAATACGGCAGATTGGATATCCGTCATGTTTGAGATGGAGTAACCCCATCTGCCAAACTCTAAATCAGGCCCTGAGTGTTCCAACAAATGGTAAGCAAGTATGGGCCAGATTTATAAGGCCCTATTGCCTCCTTGCGCCACACTAGCGTCATTTTCTACGCTAAAGTGGCTCAAGGAGACAATCTTCGCTGCGCCATATGTATAAAGTGGCGCAAAGCATGCATTGTTCCACTTTGCGACCCCTTGCCTGCATCAGGCATAATGTATGCAAAGGGGGTGTTCCGGCATTAGGAGTCCCGCAAAAATGACGCAGTGAAATCTACAAGATTTTACTGCGCCATTCTTGGCGTCATTTTTAGTGCCTGCTCAAAGCAGGCGTTAAAGTGATGTACCCATTGTAATCAATGGGCCTCCTTGCACTTTGCTGCACTAGCATAAAAATTTTTTATGCTAGTGCAGCAAAGCGCCACAGTGGTGTAAAAAATGACTCTATTGGTCTAACATGTGTCATGGTGTGATGTATTCTGAATACGGCGCACCCATGGTGTCATTAGGTGGTAGAGGGGTGACGCAAGAAAACTAGCGCATCAGTACTGATGTGCCAGTTTCTTGTAAATATGCCCCTATGTGTGACTACGTTTCCCACACATTTAAAAGCTAATAAACAAGCATGTTACTAGAGGGCTCATCGCTAGTTTCATGAACCCATTCCAAAATTGTTTTGGGTTAAAGTCTAATGATCAAAAAAAAGTCCAAGCCTACCAAACAGAGTGTTGATGGACCCCACCTACTACCACCGGCTAAGTTAAGCATGGGGTCCCAATTCACAAAAGTAAATTTAAACCTGAAGTCTGAGTTTAGACCTGAAGTTTAAGGGCCCAATCCACAGAGGGAAACTTAGACTTCACATTTAAGTTTACCTTTGTGGATTGGACCCTTAGACTTCAGGTCTAAACTTAAACTTCAGGTCTAGACACATACTTCAGGTCTAAGTTTACTTTTGTGAATTGGGCCTTAGGTGTTTTGCGCCTAACACTGCACAGCAGTAGTTTTCACCAGGTGCGGCTCCTCCACTAGGGTGGAGGGGCGTAGCCCCCCTGCCAGCAGCAGCGGCAGCTGCAAACCTTTTACTACAAAACAATAATAAACTATGTTTATTATTGCTTTGAAATAAAAGGGACGGGGCCACGGGCTGTGACAAGCACAGAGGGGGGAGTGCTTTGCAGTGTGCATGTATGTTTGGCCGGCCGTCTCGGACCGGCCAAACACACATGTGCACTGTGGTCTCTCCAGCTCAACACTGTGTTGCCGGGCTGGAGAGTGGACGCACAGGCTCCCAGTCTACCTGAGAGTGCCTTGGCCGGGCGCTCCCAGCCAATCCTAACGCTGCTCTGAGCAGGGTCAGGATTGGCCGTAGGGCAGGCTGGGAGCCTGCAGCAGAGGAGCGGCACGGTGCTGGAGGCAGCGGCTACAATGCAGGTAAGTGTTTTTAATTTTTTTAATTAATTCTCCCCCATATCCCACGCACCGCCCGACCCCTACAAAGCACCACAAGCCGCTCCTAGTTTTCACCCAGTACATTTTGATAGGTCATTCCTTCCAAAATGTGTGAGGTATGGGGAGGAGAGTGGCTAATAAATTGCTGGACTATAGGGATTTTCATGCTCTAAGCACAAAAATCTGCATGTTAATTTCTATTGTTGGGGGAAAACTTGTAATTAGGAGCTGTGTGTCAGACCTGATAAATTCCAAAGCAGGAAAGTTGGATTTTATGAAGTCTGGTACATATCGGCCCAAACACCGGGCCTTAGACATAAATTTAATGTCAGAGGGGTGATAAGACTGGAATGAGGACTTGCCACTAGAGATGTGTTGGTAGATAAAATCTGACTTTACTACAGTAGGTTCAAGGAAAACTCTGCTCCAATCTCGATGCTTCCGTGAGGATATATTAATAGGGACAAAGGTAAAACAGCGACGTTTGAGACATTAATAACTAAATGTGCACTTTGTGATCTTAGGAAGGATAATTCGACTGTACCCAGGGGGAGCAAAATCGTCTTATTGAAAATAACAATAAAATGTTGAGTTGTGTTGACGAACATGAAACCCCAATGAACCTAAAAACGTACTGTGTAAATGCAAAGAGGTGCAGTACACCAGGATCACAGAGAGAAGGGATGAGAATGGGATTCTTGTGTTTTCAATTTAGACATATAAATAAGGCCTGGGAGTAATTTTAATTACGCCTGAGTCGTTTAAGATATTATTCATTACTCTTGTGATGCGAAATTACTGGAAATACATGATTGTGCCTGCTGGAGTAATTAAGAGTAATTTGGGGCAAATACCATACGCAGGAGAACAGGAACAACAAACTTAGAGAACACGGGCAGGTGCTGGCTGCTGCTGTTGGTGCCCTGTTGCATATAGCTCTAGTTTCTTAGCACAAAATGAATCCACTGGTCCATTTTGAACACAAGGTTGCTTTGGTGCTAGGAAAATCGCCGCAAATACTCGATTACGCTCCTCGTGTTACTACGGATAATTATATGTAATTTTGCAGTAAATACGTGTAATTATGCTAGAGGCAGTTACGCGAGTTACGCACACCCCTAGCCACAGCATGGGAATTAAACAGATTTGCTAGTTTGAAGTGTAGATTATGGGATACAGGGTAAGAAACCTTCTTCCTTGTTATATTTGCTTGTTTTTGTTCAGGATTGCCAGCTCGTATCTGTTTTATCCGTCTTTTAAAACCATTACGACTTAGTAGATGAGGCTATGCGTTGTGGATATTTCTAACACGATGTTCTGCAGAATTGTGTGCACCCATGTTTGCAATAGGATAACTGTCCTATGCAATTTATTTTTTAGGTTATCAGCCGTATGCAATTTCTTTTAAAGTGCTGACATTGTTAGTGATTGTGGAATGGAATGTAAACATAATATATAATCACCGCTTATAGCGACTTTTTTTTATTTTTGGGGGGAGAATAGATCCAAGCAGCGGTCCAATGTATGCTTACAGGCGATTTTAAATTCTATTTGATAAGAAGTAAGCTGCTGCTAATGGATGTACTTTTCTTGTACACGCGGTATATGTGGTTTTCATATGTATAGGCATGATAACTCTTTGGAAGCCCTGCAAATAATACGTTTGGTGCATAAACCTACCTAGCTTTCTTTTTACGAGGCGTCTCTCATTATTAGATAAGGGTTCAGACTGAACCCTTAAAGGAACGAAAGTGAGAGGCCTTTTCTTCCCCTGCAGTGTTTTGCTGCAGGAATGTAACGTGAAAACAATGAGCTCTGGATAATCAGGTTATATTTTAATTTTGTTTATTAACAGGAGCAAAGGGCGAACAAGGCATTGCTGGAATACCAGGTGCCCCTGGATCTAAAGGTGAGAAACTGATCGATTCATTCATTTGATGGACAGATATGGTTCGCCGTTATTAATGATTTACAAAACCAGTGGCGGAAGGTAATTTGTTTAGGGCAGCGGTGCGGGCGGGACACACATGCACCCTCACACTCATTCATTCACACACGCTCGCACACACATCCATTCACAACACTCATCATCAAATATTCAAACATACACGCACTGAACATTTATTTAAAAAAACACACACTTACCTTCAGCTCTGCCTTGAAGGTCCCAGGAGGGTTGGGAGTGCAGCCTTCCCTCGCTGGCTAACCTAAGGTCAGCCAATGAGGGAAGGCAGCAGTCCCAACTCGTCACAGAGTGGCATGGGATCAGTGAGACTGCTGACCCCACCCACAATGTGACGAGGTGTCACTGATTGACACTCAGTTCTGGGTGCTTCAGGGCTTAAAACCAAAGCGCCCAGGTCCGAAGCAAACTGTGACGTTCCCCCTCGTCATCAGGGGGAGGGCCTTGGGGCACCTTTGCTAAGCTGAAGAGTTCACGCCGACCTGGCTGTGACTTCTTCATTTCAGCACAGTTCAGTTCAGGCAGCCGGGAGTCTCCAAATAGCGCATGTCTAGCTCTTGGCTGTCTGACCTGAAAATGAACAGTGCCTGTCAGGCTGACCTTTGCTCAGCCTCATAGACATTCTTCTTGAGGGGCAAAAGGTGGTGGAGGTGGCCTCAGGCCCAAAGGATGAGTCGCAGCTGTACAAAACCATGCTATATTTGTATAGACTGAATAGTTGAGTCTGTGCACATAATAGAATATTTTCTTGCTTTGCAGATGACTAGGGTAAACAATAAAGTGGTAGTTGGGAAGCTTAAATTAATCTCAGCACAGCCACTTCAGATTAGACCTAGCCATGTGGAATTCAGTCCCAGTACTCCTCCAATAGAAATGCCATACCTGAACTGCCAAGCCAGGTCCTCTCTGAAACAAAATACAAGCAACCCAAAGCCAGTTTCAACTTAGTTGGGGCGCTTCAGACAGGTGCAGTTTGGCTTCAGAAGCACAGTGAGCATGGGACTCAAATCTGGCCATACTACGTCACACATAAAGCACTGCCCTGAAGTAAGGAAGAAAAGTGATGGGTAGAGTTCTTGAATTAATTTCAATCACTTTTAACTACATGGGCCGTATCTCGGTCCATCGTTTTTCCCATTTTGCCACCTTGGATTAAGCCAATTCAAATGCAAATCATCCTTGGAACTGCTTCAATAGGACAATTTTAGTCCGAACTGCCAAGCCAGGTTCTTTCTGAACTGGAACACAAGTGACCCAAGACCGGTTTCACCCTAGCTGGGGCTCTTCAGTCAGGTGCATCTGGGTTCCAATGATGCAGTGAGCAAAGGCCCACACCTGGATCCACATCTGTACATGCCCAGACATGGGTCCCATGCCCACAGTGCCATAGGTCTCAAGCTAAATCTCACTGACAAGACCTACGTCTGTCGACATCTACATTAAAAGGACCTGGACTGGCAGTTCTGACTGGACTGTACCTATTGGAGCAGGACCAAGCCTGATTTGCACAATGCGAGTCTCTGTTAGAATGGGCCAACTGGCAAAAAAATGATCTGGAATGTGGCCTTGAGCAATCGCCAGTAGATGAGATTAATTCAAGCTTTTCTTCTATCACCTTGTTGTTTTTGCAGTAGATGCCCGTCATATGGTGTGTATGCCTAGATGTTTGTCCTGTGCTCACTGTGCCATAGAACTCAAGGTATATCTCACAAACAAGGCCTAAGTAGTTCAAAACTGGTCTGAGATTCTTTTTGATCCCATCTGGAGGGGACCTGACCTGGCAGATCGGGCTGAACTGTTCCAGTAGGAGCATAACCAGCACGGAGTCACATAATGTAGGTCTCTGTGTAGCGTGGCACAGTGGTTGAAATGAATTCAAGTATTCCTTCCATCACCTCATTATTTTTGCAGTAGATGCCATATGTGTGATGGGCATGTCCAGATGTGGATCTTGTGCTCACTGTGCCATAGGACTCAAGTTGCATCTCATGGTCAAGACCTAAATAGGTCAAAACCGGTCTAGGGTTTGCTTCTGTTGACATCTGGACAGGACGTGGCCTGCCAGATCTGGCGGGTCTGTCCCTATTGGAGTAGGGCCAAGAATGATTTGCATAAGGTGGATCACTGTCTAGGAGGGCAATTTAGGCTAAAAACAATGGTCTGGAATGTAATGTAACATAAGGAAGATTTCTAAAGTGTCCAAGAAATGGGGTCAAGAAACTGGGACCTGATAACAAATTTGAAGAAACCCGAAAAATAAGAGCCAGTTTTTAATATTTTCAGGAATCTTCATCAGTTGGAGATGGCTCTCAATCTACACCATAATTGGTTCCACAAATTATCTCCTTGGACCGAAATAGAGCAGACTCCTCTCTGGTTCAAATGATATCTTAGGTAGGGAGCAGGCGACCAGAGTTGGAGGATCTTAGGGCCAGATATAGAAAGCCTTTTGCACGTCGCAAACTGCGAAAAACGCAGTTTGCGATGTGCAAAAGGCCTAACGCGATGCACAACCTCAAATTGCGAGTCGGTACCGACTCGCAATTTGAGGCTGTGACTCACAAATAGGAAGGGGTGTTCCCTTCCTATTTGCGACCGCATCGCCATGCTGAGTTGCTTTGTGACCGCGAATGCGGTCGCAAACCAACTCGCAGTTACCACCCACTTGAAGTGGGTGGTAACTCATTCGCAAAAGGGAAGGGGTCCCCTTGCCCTTTGTGAATGACGAAAAAAAAAAATTTTCAGAGCAGGCAGTGGTCCTGTGGACCACTGCCTACTCTGAAAAAACCGAAACCAAATGGTTTTGGAAGTTTTTCTTTTTGCAACTCGTTTTCCTTTGAGGAAAACGGGCTGCAAAAAGAAGAAAAAAAACTGCTTTATTAAAAAAGCAGTCACAGACATGGTGGTCTGCTGTCTCCAGCAGGCCACCATCCCTGTGTGTGCATGGCCTCGCTATGGGGTCGCAAACTACGACCCACCTCATTAATATTCATGAGGTGGGTCTTTGCGACCCCATATCGAGTCGCAGAAGGTGTCTGAGACACCTTTCTGCATGCACTTTTGCCAGTTGCAATTTGTGAGTCGGTATGACTCGCAAATTGCAAGTCGCAAATTTGTACTTACCTACATCTGGCCCTTAGTGCTTTTCTTTGCGGGTGGGGATAAGTAGTGATTAAATTTTGGAGGCTGCACTGACCACTTTTGTAAAATGCACAGTAACAAAGGGATAGCGTTTTAAATTGTATTCTCTTTCCTATAGGAAGCCAGTGAAGGTCCTTAAGTTTGAACGAGATGAAATATGTTTTAGGAAGGTTTAGTAACAGCCCGGCTGCCACATTTTGAGCTAACTGCAGTTCCCGAATGAGATTGAGAGGCAAAGCTACATAAAGAATATTAGCATTGTCTAATCTTGAAGTGATGAGTGCCCGTGCCATAATTATTCTAGCAGTTTGTTCGAGGAACCTAATCACTTTCCTTGGAGTTTTTGTCATGCTGAAGCAAAATACAGCAACTGTGATAATTTGATGCTTGAAGGATAACTAATTGTCAAACGTCATTCCAAGGTTTTTGGCCAACTCAGGGATGGTTGGGGGCAGATCAGGCTCAGCAGGCCACCGATTTTCAATCCGTAGTTGTTGAATTTTCCACAGAATAAATATTTCAGTCTTCTCTAAATTAAGTTTTACACAATTGTCATTTATGCAATAGGATACTAAGATGAGACATTGCTTAAACATATTGTGGCAAGATGTCAGCACACTGCATAATCCGATCCTGACAAGACACCAGCTCACTGGAAGGGGATACAATGAGCTCAGTGACCAACTTAGTAACCAACACTGCAGATCATGGCAGCTCAAGGGATCACATAGATAGAGTGGAGGGTGCAAAGATGATTCTAGAGATGAACTGCAAATGTTTGTCAGTGTCTCAGCAGAGAAACATCCTCCAAAAAGATGATGACAGGCCCCATATTCAATACACCAAGAGATCAATGAACTGTGTCCTTAAAGACTTGCCCTCCATTCCAGTACAATCAACATCAGAAGTCAATTTAACCACGTTTGTCACTAAAACCTTTCAATATTATTGCAAGCAAAACTAGAAGATTATTCACTTTAATGTGCAGTAGAAGATATAGCCTTGCCCATGGCCACTAACATGCCATCCAAAGCCCTGCATCTCTTCAGGAAAAGGTTGCTCCCTGGTAGTCCAAGCAGCATCAAGTACTGTGGGTAAGCAAAGTATCACATTCTAACTTTTTTATCTTTGCTTCTAAAGCAAATTGAGACAGAGAAAATGAATTATTTCTCACTGTCAAGGAACAAAAACACCTGGTGCTTTCAAGACCCTTCAGCCTGCAGAGACATTCATCTAGAAACATTGCTTTTTGGCCCTTAAACGGTGACTCATCCTTGCATTCTGAAGTAATGTTTGTCGACATGCAACCTTCACATAGTCCACCCTACATGACAATTTGCATATTTTTTAGTTTTGGTGATTCTAAAACAAGATAATGTCACTTTCAAAAACAACTCTGTACTGAAATGTGTTGAGAAGGAAAGTAGACGCAGTCTATTAACATCCAGAGGTCGATGCTACTCTTTCTTGCTTTATCTTTTTGAACCTCACTTTTTTCATTGCAGTGTTTCCTCTCACTTTTTGTTTGTATTAGGAGAAAAAGGAGATTCAGGACTTCCTGGAGGACCTACTGGGGAAACAGGTAAAGTTGGAAACGGTTTTATTTTGTTTCTATTCTATCACACTCTGGGGCATATTTACAAGAAAGTGGTGCATCAGGCCCAATAGACCAATTTTCTTGTGTGCCCCTACTGCCACCTAATGACACCATGGTTGCACCGTATTTACAACAGCACACAATGGCGGTTGATAGGTCAATAGCATCAGAACCTTTGATGCTATTGCGGCTCTTTGAAGGATTAGTGCCAAAAATGACGGTGATAATTTTGCAAAGTAAAGGGAGGCCTATTGAAAACAATGGGAGTGTCATTTTAACGCGTGCCATAGGCAGGCGTTAAAAATGACGCTAAAAATGACACAGTGAAAACTTGTACATTTCACTGCACCATTTTTACAGGCCTCCTAACAGGGGAACGCCCCCCTTGCCTACATTATGCTTGGCGCAGGCATAATCCAGGGCGGCTCTTCCGCTAAATCACAGGAGCGTCGCCCCACTGGATAAAGCTATGTAATTATCATTTTATTTTTCCTGGGAGTAAGGGGCGGGGCTTGGCTGAAGCAGGCCCGAGGAGGGCTGGAGGAGGGGTATGAGCACCACAAAGTGAGCATGTCTGTTTGGCCGGATGTGTTGGGCCGGCCAAACAGACTTGCGCACTTTGCATGTTCTCTACACGCTGTATTACACAGCTGAGTGGAGAACATGCACAGCCTCTCACTCCCAGTCTGAGCGGCGAAGCAGGCCGCTCAGACTAATCACAACGGTGCTGTCATGCTGGTGACAGCACCATTGTGATTGGCTGGGAGCCTGTGTGCAGCCGGGAAGAGGATGAGGACGAAGGGGAGACGAACGCGTCTCCCCAAGGAGGTAAGTAGTTTAAAAAATAAATAAATGCTGTTCTTTTTTTTTTTTAACCCCCACCCCGTCCCATCGTGCCGCACCACCCCTGTTTAATGGCAGTTTCCACTGGCCATAATGTGGTATAAGAGGTAACAAAGGGGCACAATGCATGCATTGCGCCACTTTGTGAAAATGCCACGATGAAAAGGCCACCTTAATGCCACATTAGCGTATAAAAATGATGGTAATGTGAAGTAAGATGGTACAAGGGGCTTGTAAGTATGCCCTTCTATTTCCTGATGCCTGTTTCAGGGCACTTTTGTGAATGTCAAATGCACATCAACATGTAATGCTGCACGGGGACAGACCAGCTAAGACTTTACAGATTCATTGTGATGTCATTGTCTATGCATGGTTCGATAAATGTGAATCTTTAACTCTTTCCATAGTTTCCCAGCATTAGTTTTGTGGTGTAGGTTTTGTAGTAAATTAGTACATATCTGCAAGCATCAAACAAAGATGCGTCAACCTCAAAAACATTCACAGATCAATAAAAGGATGTTCAGTTTCATTTGAAAAGAGATTGGATGTGTCTGGCAGATGGATAGGCATGGAAAAGCTGTGAGTTGTAATCTAGAGTTGAGTTTTATTGAAGGTTGTGTACTAGTAGAATGCCTTTGAAGTCAGATAATGTTCAATGGTACCTGTAGAAGGCTTTAGGGAAGTGATGATCTGGTAAAGCATGTAATGTTTGATATGAGGTGGGCAGCATACATTTGGACTTGTTGAAATATGTTGCCTGGGAGATCCATGTAAGTTCCCTTCCAGTGGCCAAGCTGAGACTTTACAATTCCAAGGATCAAGGCATTCATTCCAGTTGAAAGAGTTGGGAGAAGCATGATTTAACCATATAGATTTTAACGGCTCACTACAACCTTTTACTTTATCATCCAGCAGGAGCAGTGGATTGTAAATTATTACTTGGCCAAGGCCATGGTGACCCTGTACAAATATCTCCCATTGGCTTATCGTTTCTCTGACCTAACAGCCCTCCTTTTCTTTCCGTTGATATATTTGAGCTCGGCTAAAACACTTCTTGAGTTAGTCAAAACATAAAAGTGTAGAAACATTTAATATTTTGGCAGAACTACTGCTCCATGTTGCTCTTTTTGTCAACATGTAGGGCAATATGGCTTGATGATCCGTCAAACACATTTTAGAAATGGTTTCACATAAACAACCCTTTGCATCGTGTTATCATGTAAACTGACATTGTCCTCTAGAGATTAAGGGCCAGATGTAGGAAGCCGTTTGCATGGTGCAAACTGTGAAAATCGCAGTTTGCGCCATGCAAACAGCCTTCTGCAATGCACATTCACAATTTGCGAGTCGGTACCGACTCGCAAATTGTGAATGCGACTCGCAAATAGGAAGGGGTGTTCCCTTCCTATTTGCGACTCGCAATGCAGAATTGCTTTGTGACCGCAAATGCGGTCGCAAAGCAATTTGCAGTTACCACCAGTGTCACACTGGTGGTAACTCATTCGCAAAAGGGACCCCTTCCCCTTAGTGAATGTTGCCGTTAATGTTTTTTCAATGTCCAATGGACCACTGCCTAAACTGAAAAAACGAAACTAAATGGTTTCGTTATTTATTTATTTTTTTTGCAACTCGTTTTCCTTTAAGGAAAACGGGCTGCAAAATAAAAAACAAAACTGCTTTATTTAAAAAGCAGTCACAGACATGGAGGTCTGCTGACTTCAGCAGGCCACCATCCCTGTGAGTGCAGGGACTCGCTATGGGGTCGCAAAATGCGACCCACCTCATTAATATTTATGAGGTGGGTCTTTGCGACCCCATAGCGAGTCGCAGATGGTGTCTGAGACACCGTTCTGCATCAGGATTTGCGATTCTGAAATTGCAAGTCGCACCGACTCGCAATTTCAGAATCGCAAATCCTGACATTGCTACATCTGACCCTAAGTGAATTCTACTTGCGCATGCCTGCCCCCCAGGTACACAGTCACATGTACATGATGCACGTGCAATGCCAACAGACTTAGGGCTCCTTAGGTGAGTTTTACAGCTTTGTGCAGCTGGGCAGGATCTAGCAGTCCTTCTCTGCTCCTGGGGACTGTAGGAACAGGTCTATAAGCTTCATGCTCCAGACACAACCCTCATGCTTCTTATTGTCACTTCAAGAAGGGATGGATTGTAAACAATATGCACTTTGAAAAGACAATTCCAAAAGTCTGACAAGTAGGCCATTGCTTAACACAGGTTAATACTACTGCAGCTTGCTCTACGATGGAGCATCTCTCCTGTTTCAATAACAATATCTTCTCAATGTTTCTTGATATTCAGGACAAAAAGGAGAACCAGGGATTGCAGGGGCGGCGGGGCCACCGGGAGCAACAGGTAAAGCTTTAAACAGTTTTGTTGTACATTTTATTTTGTGTCTTTTGTATTGTGCTCTGTCACCTGATGCCTGCTTCTTGGTAGTTCTGAGGATGTCAAACATAAATCAGCACCTCACACACTGAAGAGGCGGAATACATGACAGTTTGGGGATCTAACACTTTGAGATGTCTGTGCAGGGCTTAAGAAAGGCCGGTCTTCGACTCTGTATAGAATTTCCAGGGGTAGGTTTAGAGGCGCAATCTCTGTGTCTAAAATCCCCTTGAACCAAGACGTTTCCTCCTCAAAAGCATTCAGACGTCAATAAAAGATGGTCAGATTGTGTTGCACACAGTGAGTGCTTTTGGCTCGTTTATAGAGATGGAATGGGTGGGAGGGACAAACTTGGGTCGAGCATCGATCAGAGGCCGAATATTGAATATTGACATGTTTACATGTGTTATATATGTGTAATTACGTTTCAATTTTAGATGGAATCAATTGCAAGACATGTTATTCTTTTGTACCGCTGTATGGGCATTTACCAAAGCAATAGAGCTATCCAGCGCTTTAAGTGGGCTGTTTGTCTTGTCGGTGCTCAGTGGTGGCAGTTCTATAAACCAGCTGTTGAGATGGGTCCCTATTGGGCTCTCCATTTTTGCCATCACCCTGAAGGTGAAAAAAAATCTTAACTGGGCAGCAGTACTACCCTTCACCGGCCTTTGATGTAACTTCAAAGAGACTCGTTATCGTTATTTCACAGTCTCATCGTTTAAGAATTGAAGCATTGTCAATATTATAAACAGCAAAGTAATTGTTGCTACTTTTCCTATGTCTCTAACAACCATTGACAAAGCCAAAAGGCCTGGCTTTTTTTAGGTGTTATAGCAGTTGTTGTATTATATATCTGGAAGAAAGAAAAGAAGGAAGCTGCAAAATACCATTTGGGCGGCACACTAATCTATGCACAGATTTTTAGCTTACATTTTAGGCCACTCCCTTAATTACACTGAGAGTCCCCCAGTTTTTTCATCCCACTTAAATCCATGGAGCTATCAGAATCTGTATCATCACTTTGTCTCCTGAGCAGCATTTCTTCCTATGCTAAAATGGAAACATAGGGTCTTATACTGCGGCGGACCTGAGTACTCTGTCAAGTAGACAGGGTTACGACCGCCGTATTTAGATGTGTTGCAGCTGTGCGGCCAACCACCACGACGGACTGCTCTTCCTAGCCGTCAGGCTGGAGGGCTACTGCCTATCATATTTAGATGTCACAACTCTGCAGGCCGTGTACTGGTGGTGGATAGCTCACAGAGAGAGCCTGTTGCAAGGGTCAATGCACAGTGTACAATGGCAGTGGCTATCGAACAGAGGTAAGTTACACACACACTGTACCTTAGCCATGGGTGTCCACCTGCACAACACACTACATAATTCTATTATCAATTGCCAATCCATTACAACGCAACATGTACAAGCATAAAGCACACGTTACCATACAGCCATGACATAACATACACACACTATTGAAAGAACACCCACATACAGCACAACCACAATAACCAAACACAACTGCACACTCATGAACACAGAGACCATCACAGAAGAGCACCAGTACACACATCACGACAGCGACCACCACACAACAACACTCAACTGAATGTTGCACACAGCAACACAACACACAACAAAATTACACAGCAAACATCAGATCCACATGCAAGTGGGACACATACTGACATACCTACATCACCCACTCCAGCTTCCTCTACCTCAACTGGCCAATCCACTCACACACATACATGCACAGACTCACATTCACAACTGAAAGCACAACATTACAAGTACATGTCCCATTGCAATGTGCACACATGGCCATAGTTGACAAGTGTGATGTTATACCAATTTTGGTGCAAGCATTTATTTGGTAATGAATGTGAACAATGTGTGTCATATACCAGTGTGTCCCCATCAATGTCTGACATAGTTGTTTTCCAGATATATGCATGTCACAAGTATTTTTTTTTAAATTACTGTGGCATATATATGACTGCAGTCCCGAGCTCATGAGCAATGACAAAACAATGTGCACAGATTGCTTACCTTCGAGTCTGGCGATGGGGGGTTGTGTGTCCTCCTTGATCCAGTGGAAACAGCAATGACAGGTCTTGTCCAGTCAAAAAAGGAAGTGGAAACAGGAAAAGGGTAGGTTTACCTCATTTATGCCAACTCAGGTGTGGGGGTAGCACAGCCACAGTTGCCTTGGCTGGAAAACACATTGTAATCTGCTTGGTGGGAAAAGTGGCTGGGGCCTCACCGCCAGGCATTATTTCCAATGGTGCCATCGACCCGGATGGAGATACCTGGTGGAGATGGCGAGCCTCGGGCAGTCTTCCGTCTATGGTCCTGCCAACATCTAAACAGGGAGGGTGGACGGCCAAGGCAGTGGACATGTTTTCTGATGGAAAACCAACAGTGGGACCATTAGCTCCAAGATCTAAATCAGGCCCCAATACTTTATGGGTACCCTGAGTTAATGATAACCCTTGTTTTTAAACAGTCAGTGGACGCTCTGCAAAGAATAGATTACTCACCCCTGTGATTGTTGCATAAACCCACCTAGCAATTTACCATAAAGATTAAAATAGGGTTCAGACTGAACTCATTAATGAAACCAAAACAAGAAGCATTTACTCCCCCTGCAGTATTTTGCTGCAGCAATGTAACATGGAAATAGTGAGCTCTGGATAAGTGGGTTATGTTTTTCATTTTGTTTATTAACAGGAGCAAATGGCGAACAAGGCATCGCTGGAATACCAGGACTCCCTGGATCTAAAGGTGAGAAACTGATTGACTGATTCATTTGATAGATGGATCTAGCACATCCATATTGATTATTTTCAAAACCATTGTATTTATCAGCGTTTCTACTGGGTGTCCTGCTTTACTGAGAGAAAATAATGTATTTAGTGATGTGCTGATGAGGCTGACCACATACTGGGTGCTGGATTCATGAGGCTGAACATACGTTAGTCTGGGATGACTCAAAGAATCTGTGCACACACTGGACAGTGATTTGCTGATGACGGGGTAAACAAAAAAGTGATTGTGGAGTGCTTGAATTAAGCTTAGCCAGGGCCACCGCAGTTTGGACCCAACCGTATGCAATTCAGCTTCGGTTTTGCTCCAATAGCAACAGTCCAACCTGAACTGCCAAGCTAGGTCCTCTCTGAACCAGAACACAAGCAACCCAAGTTTCACCCTAGTTGGGACTCGTAAGTCAGGTGCAGCTTAGTTCCACATATACGTTTTGTGCTCTCTATGCCATAGGACTCAAGCTAAACATCACTGATAACACCTACGTAGGTCGAAACTGGCCTGGGGGTTCTTGTGTTCCCACGTGTAGGGGATCTGCCCTGGCACTTTAGGCTGGGCTATACCTCTTTGACCAGGACAAAGACTTATTTGTATAATGTAGGTCTCTGTAGAATGGTACAGTGAGAAAAAACAATATTCTGGAATGTGGCTTTACACAGTCGTCAGTGGCTGAGATAAATTCAAGCCTTCCTTCCATTTTGCCTTTTTGTTTTTGTAATATATGCCCTATGTGTGATGGGTATGCCCAGACATGATTCCATGCTCAGTGCACCATAGGACTTAAGCTATACTCACTGATGAGACCTAAGTAGGTTGAAACCAGTCTGGGGTTGCTTGTGTTCTCATCTGGAAGGGCCCTGCCTTGGCACTTCGAGCTGGCCTATTCCTCTTGGAGCAGGACAAACACTTCTTTGTATAAAGTTGTTCTCTGTGTAGAATGGCACAGTGGGAAAAAACAGTCTGGAATGCGGTACTGAGTGATCACCAGTGGCTGAGATTAATTCCTTCCATCATCCATGTGAAATAGGACTCAAGCTAACCTCACTGACAGGACCTAACTGAGGTTGCTTGTGTTCCCATGTGGAGGGCACCTAGCCTGGCTTTTTCAGCTGGACCGTTTCCGTTGGAGCATCACTAAGACTGATTTGCACAAGGTGAGTCTGTGTCTAGAATGGCACAGTGGCTGTAAAATGATAGAGTGAAATGCGGCTGAACGACAGCCAATGGCTGAGATCAATTCAAGGTGTGATGGGTTATGCCCAGACGTAGGTCAGGTGCTCATTGTGTCATAGAAACCAAGATTTACCTCACTGAGGAGACCTAAACAGGTCGAAACCAATCTGGGTTTGCTTGTGTTCTCATGGCCCAGCAGTTGAGACTGAACTGTTTTCTGGAGCAAAGCCAAGACTGATTTAGATAAGGCAGGCCTCTGTCTAGAACGGCACAGTGGGAGAACAATGATGGTCTAGAATGCTTCCTGAGTGATCGTCGGTGGATGAGATCAATCCAAGCATTCTTTTTCTTTTGATCTCATTGTAGTTTTTGCAGTAAATGCCATAAGTGCAACAGGCATGCACAGACATGGAGCCCATGGTCACTGTATTGCTATACTTAACTGGTGAGTCCTAAGTTGGTCCAAACCAGACTGGTGTGCTTTTGTTTGCCATCTGGAGAGTACCCAGGCTTGCTTTTGGGCTGAAGTGTTTCTACTGGAACAGGACAAAGGCTGATTTGCATAAGGAGAGTCTCTGTCTAGAACGGCATAGTATGTGAAAAACGATGGACTAAGCAGCTCAAACGAGCGCCAGTGGCTGGAATGAATTCAAGCATTCCTTCCATCATCTTGTGGTTTTGCAGTAAATTACCTAAGTATGATGGATTAGGCCCAGATGTGGGTTACCTGCTCAGAGTGCCAACTCAGTCAAGCTATGCCTCACTGATGAGACCTAAGTAGGTCAAAACCGTTGTGGGTTTGCTTGTGTTCTCCTGGCCTGCCAGTTGGGGCAGGAATGTTCTTATTGAAACAGGACCAATACTGATTTGTCTAAGGCGGGTTTCTGTCTAGAATGGCACATTGAATGAAAAACGATGTTTTAGAATGGGTTTGCGAGCAATCTTCAGTGGCTGAGATTAATTCAGTCATTTCTTTCATTCCCTTGTTGATTTAGCTGTTGACTTGGAGCACATATTTCGCCAGGTGGCACTATTGGAAATGAGCACACGCAGTGTTCCAGTGGGTCTGTGCAAATACTGGGTAGTGATGAAAAAGGTGAACACATCTCGGGCTGTGCACTTCCAAGGATTTTGAGCATATACTGAAGGATGTGCTGTATTGATGCTGTTAAGAAAGTATTGCGAGGATGTGGTGTTCTGAAGAGTCTGACCAGCTATTTAGCATTGAGTTGTACTGATGTGAATAGGAACATATTGATTTATTCCAAGTGGTCTTGAAGGATCTTGGGCAGTGCTGAGAAGCATGAGTTTCATAATGCACTGATCTGACAAGTCTGACCAGAGTGAGATGGCAATATGTCCTGCTCTGAAGATCTTGAGTCACTCATTCTGTTGATTAAAAAAACTGATTTGTCTTCTGCGTTCTTTTCATTTTACGTTTGTGTGGTACATCTTGAAGCCAAAATGCTTTTTGTTTTGTGAAGCATGCATGTTTTGTATTTGGTATTTTATTTATTTGTTTGTTTATTGAATAGTTATTAAAGCCATTATAATATATCAAAATAATAAACCCATCACAATACTTTACAATGATCGATCATTTAGGCTTTTTGTTCACCAATATTACAATTATAATGATATCTCCTTATGCAGCCCTTTGTCTCCACACCAAAAATAAAAATATATTAATCATGAGAATGAACAGTTTATTGACTTAAATTAGCAAGCAAACCCCGTAAGGAAGAATGAGCAGCTCTCTTGTACTGCCATTATGACCTTTCCTGTCATAATCAAGTATTAGTCTTATGAAATAATTTAGTAACAGCTGCCATTAATTTTATAAACCCTACTAAATGCTGGATATCACTCCAAGTTTCAGAGCATGTTTGTGCTAAGGAACAGCTCTGTATCATAAGAGGAGTTTAAAAAATATTTTGCATTACTTCTGAGAGAATCTTCTGAGAAAATTGTTTCATCTTATCTCACACATTAACAGTGCTACATAAAATATCGCTACCTATTCTAAAACTTCTTGAAAAATATCTACAAAACTGACCTCTCATCAAATAGAGTATTAGGTATTTTGAAAGATTTAATAGACCCCCAAAGTTGAATCCAAGAATAGAGGTGCTCCTGCTCTGCTTCAAACCATCAGAACTAGCAAGGATACGAAGACCTGCACTTAGGACGCTTCTCCAATTGGATTTATTTAAACCCGAAAGTCCAAAACAAATAGGACATCAAAAGGTGATTCTATTGCCAGTCAAATTTTTATAACTTAGAAAAATGATCTGACGAGAAGAAAAGCAAATTCACAAAGAAGGACAACATATATTCACTTAGGCAGTTCTTTGCAGAACCAACGACAGAAAGTAAAGAAGGTGAAGATATTAGAAGGCAAGAAATTGAAAATAAAGCTGCCCCGTAATGAACCCCAAACATCTTCAAAGGATATATTTCCAGTTTGCGGAGGGAATCAAACAAAAAAGGAAATGTGGTGCAAAACCTTAAAAGACCAAAGGAAAAAAGGAAAATGTAGAATAATGAAGAAAGGCTCCCTCCGAAACAAGCCACGTTCACTCACATTAGCAATGTACCCAACACCAAAAATAGAGACAGAGGTACATGCTGTGAACTTTAATAGTAAGATGAACAACGTATCTAACAGCAACTGATTCTCACCACTTATGGTTCATGCTTATTTTAAATCTGACATTGCCAAGTTTTTTCACCCCAGTGGTCCTCAATTATAAGTCAGTTATACAATAACTCAAGTGTCCATACCCAGTTAGTAGGCTTAACTTCATGAACGAGGTTGAAATAATTACAAGGACAATTAGATAACCAAACGTTAGTTTGTGTGGACTTCTTTCCTTAACCCACAGGGTACATACATCGCTTTACATTAGTGAATTTGTTGTGCCATTTCTTCTTCACATTCTCTAAATACTACAGATGTGACACAGGTTGCCTAGTTATAAACAGGAGGTACCTCAATAACAAGGGTAACCTTTTTGTCAAAGGCAATAACTAAAGTGATTCTATGAACTCAAGACTCTTTTCACATAATATGGACTGATTCAACCCCGTTCCCAAGCTGTATACAAGACACACACACTATATTTCAGAACCTAAATATGACAGGGTCTAGCTCCATGTCCTTCACAAAAAGAAACTTACACTCAAGCTCATTTTCCTGTCAAACTTAATAGTCCTTCTTATAAGGACTGCTAGGAAAGTACAGGCACTTCAAGGAAATGTGACGATGATCATTTTGAAAGTAAAGATGCCAACTGGAACTGGCTGACAGGAAGCTTAAATATGTAAAAAAAAAAAAACATTTCGACAAATGAAGTTTAACAGTGAACTATTGGCCTCCTGGAATTGTACAGGTTTATGTTAAAGACAAAGTTTTTATTATAGGAAAAATTAAATGTATCTATAATTTGCTTGCAAGAAACCTGAGCGTTACATCCCACAGTCATTGCAGAGCGAAGCGGATTGGGGGCCAGTGGCAACCAGAGTGATCCGCAGGAGGTCAACAAGAGGCCAATAGGGGGCTTTGCTGCCGTCCCACCACTCCGTCACACTGCTCGCACCACTCATTCGAAGCTCGCGGCCACCCGCCACATGCAGGGGAGCACTCAGAAAGAATGGTGAGCAAACGTGCACCTGAGTTTGCCAAACACCAAGTACAGTGTGTCTCCCCCGACTCCCACCACCATACCATTTCACCCGCATAAATTGCCATTGTGTTGCAAAGCCTGGTTGCCTGCACTTGCTTGCTACATGTGCCCTCAACCATGGGATTGTGTTGGCACTGATCACACTGAGTCGTATAAACTCTGCTAGCAGAGGTACGTGATAGGTAGCAGTGACAGTGTTGGGGTGCTGTCAGAGAGGTTGATCCCAGTGGATGAGGAGGCAGCCAGTGTAGGTCCGGTGCTGTTTGGATGGATTAGAGACAGAATATCTGAAACACAGATATTGTGTGAACAGAATAACATGTCAAAAATATCGAGGGCAACATTATCAAGAATGCAAGTGCAAATAGGTAAGTGTAAATTTACTATTCTTAACTCCAGATTTACACACCTCACCTTGAAAATATATATATCATCAAGATACATATATTATATATAGTAAAACTTTACTTACCCACAGAAAATTATGTTCACAGTATTCTTGTCCTCGATATTTTTGATACAATATTCTGTCCTACGATTTTTGTGTTTCTGATGTTTTGTCCAAACACCACCAAGGACTACTCAAGAGCTACACAGAAAAAAAGTCCCAGCCAGGCTCTGGTGCAAAAGCACAGAGCAGATACATTTGTTGATCTCACTGCTAGCTCCACTACTAGCACCAACTTCATATGTGGAAAAGAAGGTCTAAGCTTTTGCAATGAGAACACGTAAATCAGAGGTACTGTATGCAGCCAACACACATCAGGGACCCCTCCCTCTATCTCACAGGACTCCTGTTTGGCAAACAAGCAGGAATCTGTACCAAATCCTGACATGGATAAGATGCACTCATCAAGAACAAAACAAAACAGAAAAGAATATTGCTTAGTAAGGGGCTTCTGCATCACAACTGACTACAGAACAAATAAGTCAGTTTTGGTAAGTGTAGGACAACAAGAAGAAACTGGGATGCCAGAGGTGGTCATAATGAGGACAATGAGTGAAGGATGGTTAAACGAGAAATACATCAATGTGAGCTTTGAGGTTGTCATTGCTCAAGCATGCCCAGTGAAATTATCTAATCCCATATCAACATTACAGTGAGGGGAGGTCCCACTAGTGAACATTTTAAATCTTGAAAGTATTGAAAGTGAGCATGGAAATTAAACAGCATCAGTGCACAAAGAAAGTGAACACAGTGATGAACATGAGGTGTGACAAAGATGGAGTTCATCATCTTTAGCCCATGCCTCTTTTCCAAGATAAAATCAAGTCCACACCCTTGCACATTAGGAACCTGAGCCACCTGGTACCCAACCACATGAAATCGGATAATAAAGCAAATGGCAAACCACCCCTGAGCAGGGCGACCACTGAGAGGACGTGGAGGAGGAGGAGGAGGAGGAAGAGGAAGACCTTGCTTTTGCAACAGCTCCACTAGAATATGATCTGCAGGACCCGCAGTTACGCTCAATGCAGGGAGATGAAAAAGACAAGCTGACTTAGCATCATCCCAGAACTCCAGAGACCTTGTTGCTAGACAGCCCGACTGCTTAGAAGTGACAGATGGCAACACCTTAATAAAAACACTAACAGCTATCATTAGAGCCGGTAAACATAATGATGACAAATTGGATACGTAAATCAATGCACTTGCAAACATTATCAACTTTCACAATGGCAAATGACATGAAATTGGAGCACATAAATCTATTAATAAGGCAGGTGCAGGACTTCGCGAACGATAAAGAGGTATACTGCCAGTGTGATTCCATAATGGAAAAGCTATCTACCATACCAGAGGTCATGTCAGCCTTTATACAGGACATGAAGGCTGGTGTCCCAACAAATTCAACAAGGAACAGCAGAGGAAACAACAATCCTGCAGATAGTCAAACAAGCAAGCTTGTCCCCCGCATCCATCGAACCACCACAGGAGACAGGGCCTTCTCTTACCTCGCCCCCACAACCTGGAACTCCCTCCCCACCAACCTCCACAAAACCAAAGACCTCCTACTCTTCAGAAAAAACCTCAAGACATGGTTGTTCGAACAGTAACCCCACCTTACCCCCCTCCCCACAAGCACCTTGAGACCCTCACGGGCGAGTAGCTTGCTCTATAAATTGTTTTCATTGATTGATTGATTGATTGACAGTGGAAAGCTTGAAACCACAAGCAGCAAAGGACATGGATGAGAAATAACTGCAAAATGCCACCCAATTAATATATACCTCCACCTACAATACAGGACAAGCTGAGATCCAGTGTCAACCAAGGAGTAAAAAAGGAAGCTCCTGGCCAAGCAGTATGTCTGCTTCAAGTAAAGGGGAATGGGATCATAGATAACTAATGGTGCACACTGTCTATAAAAAATAAAAAACGCCTAAGGAAATTAAATAACAACAACAAAAGGTTTGGAATCCCCGGTCCTGGCCAAATTAAGCAGGAACCTAAACCTTTTCCAATTTTCACAAAAAAAGTGTCTGATGATGAAAAGATCTGTGTATCACTGGACTCACAAAAAGCCCAAACGAAAGTTGCAATGAATGTTGACAGAATAGAGACTGTTCCACCAAGTATAAGATGCAGTTGGTAGAGCAAAAGAATGCTACTGGAGGAGTTTCCATCGGCCAACAGCTGATAGCAACAGTGGATGGGTAAGCTCAGGGTTCTGACCCCAACAACTTTGCTAAATCACCTCCTCAAATATAGACATATGCCAAGGAAAGTTCATCAGTGTCACCAATGTGATTATCTTACCCAAGAATGTCACCAATAAAAATAAAAATCTACAATGGGCGAGGGGAATTAAACAATCAACGACTCTGTCACATTAACTCTCCCCATGGACCAGGGAGGGAAAGCAAAGCCTAAAAGCTCAATATTTGAGCTAGGTAGGGCTGCAGGGGCAGTACCCTTAATTAAAAATGAAGCACAATCAGATGACCACACCAAGGATCCACTGAGGTTAAACAATGTGGCAACAGTAGAGGGATTTTGTATGGGACAAAAAAGGATTACATTATACCTGGAATGTGTCTCACAAGGGAAATGAGTCAGACATCCTGAATAGACAGAACAATTTAAGATTAGCTGCTGTTGAGCCTGGAAAATCTGATATCAAAGATCATTGAGTATGTGTCTAATAAGTCTAGGGCTTACAGATAAATAAATCAACATATTGAGATTGGCTTTAAGGAGAAAAGGTTCACTTTAAGTGTCATAAACCTGAAAAACAGCTGTCTAATTGGGGAATGAGTCTGCCCCACACCCTGCCTGGTACATATCCCAAAATACTGAATCCGTCTTGCCCCAACACACGCCAGCCCTCTTGGCACAACACCCTTGGCATTAAAACCATATCGGTTCTGAGGAACGCTATTGGGGCAAATGAGGACACCACCTCAAAAACCAAAAGTGGCAAGTGCAGCCATATGGGGATCATCTCCCTCATGACAAGAAGCAGTGCTACATGAAAAGGGGGAAGGACATTGATGTTTGAGGCACAATGTCAATCAGGTGGGGGAGATCTGTCTGTGCCCGCAAATTGGGAATGGTTGGCAGGGTGCTTATATTAGTGCCCTTAATCAATGCAAGATAAACAAAAGTGGGGCATAATTTCCAGGGGATAAAAATATGTTTCTGAAATGTGAGGTGATCTCTCAGAACATGAGAATAAACTAAGAGAGCTGGGGAAACTAACCAAGAATGACATTATCTGCCTGCAGGAAACATGGTGCATTGAGCCGGAGTTTCTCCTGGATTATGCAAACTTTTCAGTACCTGCCCTCCTATCCCAAAGTGGTGGTTGTCCAAGTGGAGGGTTTCAACCCAAATAAACAGCAGTATGGTACTAAATACATCCATGGTTTGAGGAGAAAAAGGGGATGCTATCATTGTGAAAATTGACCCACTTATAAGACAAAACAACAGAGTGAATCATACCTTAATCATCAGAAATATCTATCTGCCCTGGACAATCACACTGTAGCATGAGTCTGCAAGCACATTGATGAATTGCTTAGAAGATCTTAACTCAGAATATCCCAAAGCACACTCGCTGATTGGAGGCGATTTTAATTCAAATTTACTCAGAAACAACAATCACAAGGAATGGGAAGAGAGGGAGAATGAATATTGGAGCATTCCGTAAGTGGCTACCCAATACCAGCAACAGGAAACGTTTGGTGTATACCAGACGAATGCCTTGGAGACTTTAGGAATGCAATGTATCAACAGTAGTGTAAAATCGAATAGTCCTGTGGTATATAGTCAGATCTTCCCTTTTAGATTAGCAAGCCTGGACTATCTATAGTCTTCTATAAAACACTTTCACTATAAAGATGGCTTTCAGATAATCTCGAAAACTTCAAGTGACCATGCAGCAATTCTATGCAAGATCGCCATGCCCCTGGAAAGGTACCAAGCAACAAAGATGATTGACCATTAAGAAGACTCTGCCTCATTATAAAGAATAAACTGGTGGATCGAGCACCCCAAATAACCAAAATAAAACAAAACTTAGGTTCAGTAGAAAGGGATCTTTAAAAATGAAGGAAAATGAAGTAATAACAGGCTGGGCCATACTGATTGCATCACTCCAAGACAACTTAGCAGAACGCCCCAAAAGAAGAGCAGAGGTGGAACAAAATAGGTTGGGGCACTCTGAGGGCATTCTCAGGTATAAAAACCCTGATGCAAAGCATATGAAAGAATGAGTGAAAACACAGAGACAAGCATATAGGAGGCAGTTATGGGAGGAAAAATGGAATGCTGTGGAACTGACCTGGGCTAAACTTCACACTACTCTCAAGGCAAAGAATTCAAGGAAATTCGAGTGGGCTGGATAGAATGATAGCACTTCCGGATGTGGAAGGAAAGGTCTCCTCAAGGTTATTGTACGAAGGGCTGGAAATCTGGGCAAAAGAGAAGAAACTGATCCCATGGTTTCAGATTGGTTTTCAAAGGCATTGTAAGATCGAGGATAAGTTCCTGACCTTAACCTGCCTAATTGACTAAGCAATGCTGCCCAAGACTCAGCCTCTTAATGCAGCATTAATTGATTTTACAAATGCCTTCAATAACATCCCAGGAGGGCAGCTATATAAAAAGGAAAGGAAATGGCAGATACCATCCTACCTCTTGAAGGCCATAGAGTCACTATACAATAACGTAAATGAAAGTTAAATTATCAGCTAACTGGGCAAACTCTGGGAAAATCTATACACACACAAAGGATTGAAACAGGGTCACATCCTCACCCCCTTACTGTTTAATTTGTATTTGGCAGACTTAGAAAGTCATCTAGTTGTTTCAAGGATCTTCATACCCTAGTTCATCAAGCAAAAAATACAACTCTTACAATACGCAGATGACATGGGGGTACTTGATAACACTCAAATTGGGCTCCGGAGGTTGCTTGATGAGCTTGTACAATATTGCGCAGTAAACAATATTACTATCAGCCTAAAAAAGACGAAAACAATGATCTTTGGCAGAAAACTAGTGGTGCTTGCTTCATTGGAGGATCAAGATTAGGAAGACTAACAAGCTTTAAATATCTCTGTGGTATGCTCAGCGAAAGAGGGGCAGGAAAGCCCAGCTAGGCTCCTTGAAATTGATGGCAAAATATCTGATATGCAGGACGGCCAACTGAAGAGAAGCCTCGTATGCCAAAGCACAAACACACTATTAAGGGGGGTGACAAATGAGATCATGCCCACATTAACATATGGTGCAATGGCGTTTCAGGATCAACTTTATAAGCGACTAGATAAATAGCAATGTATCTACTATCACCATCTATTTTCACTCCCAGACTGCGCTAGCCAACCTTAAATAAGACTGGAATTTAAATTAACAAAGCAAGACCTGGTACTTCAGGCCAAATTTGTCTCATACTTTCACAATTTGAAAATGACCAGATTAGCTCAACGAAACACCTTCTCTGGGAGACATTCCAGTAGCCCTGCTCTCCATGTGCTCAGCTCTTGGGAACCTCAATCAGGGCCCTGAGTGCGGAACATCTAATAAATAACACCTTACTGCAGAGAACAGCACCAACATTATTAATTAAAGTAGCAAAGATAATTTCATGGGATCAGGACCATAGGCATTTAAGAACTAAATTTCACAGCTATTGGGCCGTGAACCTTTACACCCCAGGCACCCTACCTGAATATCTGAATTTGCCCCTCCCAAGCCATGCAAAGTCTACACTGATGAGAATGCACATTGACCTTATTCTCCTAATCTCTATTGGTATGGTCACAAGGACAGTGAAGGTGATGCGCAGTGCAGATAGTGCAGACAAACAGAACAGTCCTTAGCACATGTGATCTGCATCTGTGAAGCTCTAAAGCCCCTGAGACGCTGCTGGTTTCAGCCAATATTTCAAACTATAAATGTGGGGACATGTTGGGCAGCTGACTTAGCTTGCTTAAAAGAAGAATCAATTCAGCTATCTGAGCGCTTTTTAAAATTTATGAAAGCAGCAATTGGTAATCTAAAATGCCTTCAATTGCTTTTACACTAGTGGCCTTTTATGTACGGAGCACTTTGTCTTTTTTTGGCTGCACCCTACTGGCCTGGAGCACTTTGGACCAGTGGGGGCCACATTGAAGAACTAGAATAAGGATAATGCCCAGGATGTGGATTGGCCATGACAGGCATCATCTACCTGTGGAGTAAAAGTTGAGAGAGGGCACTGTTGACGGATAATACTCTGCTCCCACAGGAATTATGGATTAGGAAGTAATTTTTAACACTGAGCACTTTAGAATACTGTGCAGACCCATGGCTTCCATGACTAATGTTTTACGTGAGGCGAAGGCCTATGTGTTATGTCAGATTATCGGGATGAGGAGTTTGAGGCTCCTAAAACCGGACTACAAACTTGATACTTTTTCCTTTTTAAATACTGTTTTAATCATGTTATATAATTGTTATTTGTGCTGAGAAGTAATGATTTTAACTAATCGAACATCAATAAATTCACTCATTCATTCATTCATCCCAGTGTTCATCTTAACTAATACGTTCTTTCTAAGTACGCTTCTACAGGTACCAATGTCCGCTCATCAGGTGAACTTGCAATGCTATTGAAATCCAAATGAACATGGGTCAATTCACCCATACCCACAAAATCGAATTACCTGCTGTTAAATGAATTGCTTCTTCTCCTGAGAACAAGCAATTTAGACAAATATTATATTATAACGCATATATTCCACCACGGCCCTCCTATGATATTTGTTGGCCAGAGATAAAGTCTGAGACAGAAGGTTTAGTTTACAAAGGTAAAATGTTGAATTGCTGTTAGTAGATGAATTCAATGTGAGCATTCCTAATATGACATGTAAATTATTGGAAGATGAAAGGTGTTTATCAGATTAATACATTTTCAATTTGAAAATGGCTAACCAAGTAGCTGTTTGAAGGAAATGGAAAGAGATTTGTAAAGTGCACTATGCCCGAAGGCACCAAAGTGCTATTGCCAGTATAGAGAGCAACCGCAACAACCAGAGAGTTGCAGTCATCGGAGGGGAAAAGGCAAGTTTATAATTGCTGCCAGAAAGCTACAAAGGAGTCCAAACTCGCAATGTGTGTTGGCAGGCTGCTACCAAAAAGGAGCACCCACCCCATCAGGCTTTACGTAATCTAGGAATGGTCACCTTTCTAAGAGAAGATGAACTGGGCTGTCTTTTAGGGGTGTGCCAGTGGAATGCTGTTCTCAGAGACACAGGTCCTTGATGGTGGAGAGCCAAATGGACCATGCAAAGCACTGTATATATCACACGCTTCCTAACTGGCAGTCAGTGAAGGGAGAGCATGCCTTCCCTTACTGAGAGGTGTTTAGGTACATTCAGTACCAGGCGGGCTGCCACATTCTGAATGACCTGCAGTCTGTTAAGCGAGGACGTATTGATGTTTAAGTATAAAGTGTTGCAAGAGCCTAGACAGGATGCCATTATAGCAATGACCACTGCTACTCTTCAACAGGAATAAGTGGGAAGATCTTTCTCAGAATTTTGATAATGAAAAGCAGAGACTCGCCATCCTATTGACTTGTGTCAAAGGTGAGAGTGTTGTCAAATATAACCCCTACATTTTTCGCAAAGACCACAGGTTTAGGTAAAGGACCACACGTCTCTGGCCACCAGAGTTCTGACCACATCGAGTGCTGTACCCCAAAAAACAAGATCTCTGCCTTTTCGACATAATTTAAAGCAGTTCTCCTTCATCCATGTGCTGATACCAATCATACAGAGTTTGAACTTATCTGCTACCAGAGGCAGATCATTTGATATGGAGACAATGATTTGGGTGTTGTCCGCATAGGACAACACCTGAAAGCCAAACAACCACACTAGTTTAGCCAGTGGGGAGATATATAGGTTAAATAGAGTGGGCCTGAGGGAGGACTCCTGTTGAACCCCAAAAGAGAACTGGAATGACTCTGCCCTGAAATTACTATAGCTGACTATTTCAGTCCTTTTTGTCAGAAAGGAACCTAAGAGGTCCAAAGCAGTGTCCCTCAGCCCTGCTTGATGCAAACTTTGCACCAAGCGGGATGGGGATATCGTGTCAAATGCCACTGACAGAGTCACCATTACCAAGACAGCAGTGCCTCCTTGATCTAACTGGCAATTAATGGCATCTGCAGCGGCGACCAGCGCTGATTCAGTGATGTGAAGGATCCAAGAGGTCCTGGGCAATAATAAACTCAGCCAGTTCTTGGTTGATATATTGGTCAAGGATTTTTGCCAGTGCGGGCAGAAGAGATATTGGACAAATTATTTTGAGGTCCTCTTGATCCTCATTGGGTTTCTTTTGAAGGGGATTGATTACTGCCTACTTCCAAAGTCGGGGAAACACTCCTGTTGTTAAAATCTGAATGAAGGCCTTCACTAAAGAGGAAAGGAATCAAGGCCTGATTTAAGGAAAGTGGTGCTACACCCAGTGCAGTGCCACTTTCCTTGTGCCCCTCACCGCCCCCCTAATGCCACTGTGTATGCGCCCTTTCTAAGATACAGTGTACCACTGCGGTAAATAGGGAACTAGCGTCACATTTTTTTGCACTGGTTCGGAGCTTTGCAGGATTAGCAAAGCCCATTGAGACCCATTGTAAACAGAGGTGTGCCTCCTTTTCATGCCTGCTTTGTGCAGGCGTTAAAAGTGTCGCAAAAATTACGCAAAGAAATCTCTTAGATTTCCTTGCATTATTTTTTCGGCCCCCCTCACTGGGGAACACCCCCTTTGCATACATTATGCCTGGCACAGGCATAATATAGCGCAAAGGGTTACAAAGTGGCACAATGCATGCACCACTTTGTAAATTTGGCACACCGATTTTGGTCTTGTTGGGCCACATTAGCGTAAACAAAAAAAAATGACGCATATGTGGCGCAAGGAGGTGCTGCGAGCTCCTAAATCTGGCCCTAAACTCTAAGTGAGCACTGCGCTTGCCTGTGCAATGATTAATGGAACAACAAAATTACGTGGCCAGATCAACCCATAAAACATTAGTAAACGATATGGCGATTGATTCTAATGTCAGCTTACACAACCTATTTTTACATCTCATTGGTATGATTGTCTTTGAAACTGATCTAAGTTATCATAGCGTACTGGTATAAACACTGTTCAGTCCGATAAGGAGGTCTGACGCCGAACAACCTACTAAAGGTAGAGTGTGGACAGCCAAAGATTAAAACAAACTCACTTGTACTCCAAACATTATTTTGAAACTGCAGTCTGACTTGCAACCAATATATGAAATGATTTATCTGCTTTTGGAATGAGGTATTGAAAAACTTTGGGAAAATGATTGAGTCTGTATTCTACGGAACGTACAAAAAGGAAAACTAAACTGACAAATACATCAGTCAAAAATACCACGGAGAGACAATATTGCAGAGCTTTAAACAAACTCAATCAAGCTTTTAATAAGCAGAGCACCCATCTTATAAGTGAAATGAGAAAAAAGCTAAAGAATCTCAAACGAGGAAATTAAGGATGCCAAATTTAGGCGTTTAATGCATACTTTGCCTCTTCTAGAAACACTATACATTTCTGTGGGTAGTATCCTACTTTCATGCTCTTTTACATAACAGAATGCCAATCTCCTTACTAGACCATAAGTCGGCGGAAGGTTTACTTGATGTAATGCAAGAAAAAATCGCTCTGAGTTTCAGGTGAATTAATTAACGTATCTCCTTCCCACTTTACTATCCCTCAAAAAAAACAATTAGAAAAATATATAAAACAATCAAAACCAATGATGGCACAGGACCCAGAAATGCTGCCAATACCAGCTGTTAGAAATGGGTCTTTGGTTGGCATTCAGGTTACCCATGTCTAAGAAAGGACCCTCACTCTAGTCAGGGTAAGTCACACACAATCCAAATTATCCTGTGCCCACCCTCTGGTAGCTTGGCACTGAGCAGTCAGGCTTAACTTAGAAGGCAATGTGTAAAGTATTTGTGCAATAAATCATGCAATAACACAGTATAACACCAAAAAAATACACCTCACAGTGTTTAGAAAAATATAGAATATTTATCTGGATAAAATAAGGTCAAAACGATCAAGATTTGATAAGTACACGTTGAAATATGACTTTAGAGAATGATAAAAAGAGTCTTAAGTTCGTAAAAGCAATAAGTGTCTCTTGCAAGCACAAAGTACCTGGTTTGCGTTCAAAATCTCCGAAAGGGGCCGCAGAGGAGGAGATGCATGGAAAACGGAGAGGTGTGCATCAGTTTCTCTGGTGCACACAGACGATGCATCGATCATTTTTCACACAGGAAAGACTTTGCGTTGATTTGTGGTGTGCGGAGTTGAATCCTCTTCGGGTTGCAGGGTATTTGGATGCTTCGGGGCCGATGCGGAGCAACTCTGGGGGTGAAGGACGAAGTCACAGGAGCTGCGTCGATCCGGTGGGTGATGCAGGGAAAATTCTGTCGCACGGCAGGCACTGCGTCAATTCTTCTTGCAGGAAGTCGGACTGCTTCGTTCCAGCTTGGCTATGCGTCGATCCAGTGGCCCATGCGTCGAAGTTCTGATCGCAACGATGGCGCTGCGTCAATCTTCTCTCGGTGAGCCGGGATGCGTTGTTCCGGTTCACGTGCAGTGATTTTCTCACCGCAATGCAAGCTGTGCGTCGTTTCTGGCAGACTGTGCATCGCATTTTCACAGAACAAGGAGTTCTTTGCAGGATGGAGTCTTTTTGGCCCTGAGACTTCAAGGAACAGGAGGCAAGCTCTTTCCAAGCCCAAGGAGAGCACTTCTCAGCAGAGCCAGAGGGCAGCAAGGCAGCAGGGTAACAGAAGGGCAGCAGTTCTTTACAGAAAAGCAGTCAGGTGAGTCCTTTGGGCAGCCAGGAAGTTCCTCTTGGTAGATTGCAGATTCTGGTGCAGAGTATCTTGTCAAGAAGTGTCTTAGAGTGTCTAAGTTGGTAGGGTCAGAGGCCCTGTTTATATACCCAAATGTGCCTTTGAAGTGGAGGAGATGACAAAGAGTGGCTTAGAACTGCACAAGGTCCCCTTTCAGTTCCATCCTGTCTGCCAGGGTCCCAGTAGGGGGTTTGGAAGTCCATTCTGTGTGGGCAGGCTACTGTTCTTTGAAATGTAAGTGTCAGACCCTCCACCCTCTCAGCCCAGGAAGACCCATTCAATATGCAGATGTGTGAAGACGTGTCTGATCATCCTGTGTTTGGGGTTGTCTGAGTGAAATGCACAAGGGAGCTGTCAACTAACCTAGCCAGACGTGGATTGGAAGGCACAGAAGGATTTAAGTATAGAGAAATGCTTACTTTCTAAAAGTGGCATTTCTAGAACAGTAATATTAAATCCAACTTCACCATTAAGCAGGATTTTCTATTACCATTCTGGCCATACTAAATATGACCTGGTTTCTCCTTTCAGATCAGAATCTACCACTCAAACAGTATATGAGGGTAGCCCCAATGCTACCCTACAAAAGGAGCAGGCCTCACAGAAGTGTAAAACTAATTTAGAAGTTTTACACTACCAGGACATGTAGAACACAGATGTTCATGTCCTGCCTTTTGCCTACATAGCACCATGGCCTAAGGGCTACCTAAGGCCTACCTTAGGGGTGACTTATATGTAGAAAAAAGGGGAGCTCAAGGCTTAGCAATTATTTTTAAATGCCAAGTCAAAGTGGCAGGGAAACAGTACACACAGGGCCTGCAGTGGCAGGCCAGAGACATGGTTAGGGGCTACTTATGTGGGTGGCACAACCAGTGATGCAGGCCCACCAGTAGTATTTAATTAACAGGCCCTGGGTACATGTAGAGCACTTTGCTAGGGACTTACAAGTAAATTAAATATGCCAATTGGGTATGAGCCAATGTCACCATGTTTTAGGGAGAGAGCATATGCATTTTAGCACTGATTAGCAGTGGTAAATTGTGCAGAGTCCTAAAGCCAGCAAAAATGTGGTCAGAAAAAGAGAAGGAGGAAGACAAAATGTTTGGGGGTGACCTTACAGAAATGCCATTACCAACACCAGCCCTAAAGACAGACCCTGATGTTTAAGGCACTTTTAAAAAAACAGTACTTGCAGATTGTATTAGATAGGTTCATGAACCCGATTCTTGGAAAGGAGCCATCATTCTTCCACTTTATAGAAAAGAATTCATGGTGTATAATAAGTCACTTTTAAAAACCTGTGATTTTAGTTGAAAACCTGCTAACACCTTTTTGAGCTCACTCGTATCTGGGTTACCCCCTCTCTCCTGAAATCTAAGCGAAACCCCCACATTCAATATTTTTCAATTAAAGGCCTTGCAGCCTCAATGGATTTATTTCACTGTTAAATAAGTTCACAAGAAATAATCAAATCAATCAGAGCACACAAAGCAAAGGTACCGCCTAGGATCTTCTATAGCATAGGATGTGCCTGTCAAACTAAATTCAGTTTTGTTACAAGTAGTGCAGTATGGTAAGCAAGTATAGTAGGTATATTTGGTGAGAAGATATGGTAGGTAAATAGGTTTGATGGCGTGAGTAGATATAGTAGGTAAGAAGGATATGTTAGGTAGGTTAGATAAGTTATGGTAGGTAGGTTAGATATGATAGTTTAGGTATGGGAAGTATGTTAGGAACAGAATTCATGGTAAGCTAGCTATTGTAGGTATGGTAAAGTAGATCGAATACGATAGGTTTAGTGGTTACAATATGGAAACACCCATGATGGTGTCCTGAGATTCAGAGTCAAACACTGAGCAGTCCTTGGAGCAGTATCAGTGAGATCTTCGAAGTTTGTGACTCTTGACGGAGGACGGCGAGTGACGGAAACCGAAGTGGAGGAGCCAGGTATTGCGAGGAGCTGGGGGCTAGGCGTTGCGGCATCGCGGTCCCACAGTGTCTGGTGGGATCCGGCAGCAGCGGAAAAGAATTAGACAGAGCGTAGTACTTGGTCAGTGCCAGCCCCATCGCCAGCGACTTGCGCCTACTGTGCCTATTATCTGGCATGCTGTGGAACCCCCGGGAGGTAGAGGAGGCAGCGGGGGCAGCAGCAAAGGCAGAGGGAGCAGCTGTGGTGGGAGAGGTGGCATGGTGGAGTGAGCGCCCCCTGCTCCCCCAGTAGCCCAGCAATTAGTGGGCCTGTTTTTGTGGCCCGGCAGCCTCTAAAGGATAGTCGTAGCCCAGCGGTGGCTCAGAGTATTCTCCAGCACCCGCCCAGCAAGAGCTTCAATCAGTTATTCGTGCAGTTATTTGTGCACAGGAAGCCCTGTAGCCCTGTAGCTCTCCAAAAAAAAAACTAAAAACGGCATACAGTGACCAGCAGGGCCCTAGTGGCACCATCGGCTTTGTGAAGAGACCCTAGAGATTCTTATCTGGGCCCGGGGGCATTATTGAATGTGTAATCAGTGCAGGACAAGGAGTCAGAATTGGAATAGGGCCAGGGAAGGTAAAGCTTAGAGCTGCGGGTCTCTGATGTGGAGCGAAAGCAGCTGGCAATAGGCCAGTGCGGCTTGCTCTTCTCAGGGGGCCCTCCCTCCCTGGCCCTCCCTTAAGAACTCTTAAAAGTCTGGAGCTTGGAGAATTCTTCCTTTTAGAAAACACTAAATATTATATATTGCTGGTCAACCCCTTGAAGCGCTCCTCCTACTTTGGTTTTAGACGCAGAAGACTCACGGATTCTAATATGACGGCCAAATGTCTTCGTATGGGTAGACTACCCAGGGACTGCAAAAAGACTAAGTCCAACCCCCTTAGAAATAAGGGTATATCTCAACTGAATATAAAAAGCTCAAACTCTATTCTTCCTTTTCTCCAAAAGGAGTCACCTGATGAATCAGTCACCAAGGAGGATGATGGTTCGCCTGCTAAAATGTTGGATACCATTGGAAAGGATGCTCCTTCAACTCATTCAGTTACAAAGCTTTTTCTCCCTGAAGCAGGAAAAGGGAACAACATATCTCCCACTACTAATGTGCTAGGCATTCCTGATGTAGGAGATTTTACCCTTCCAGATGTTGACATGAATGTCATTCAAGGTGCCAGGAGTTCTCCATCCTGTTGTGAGGCTATGTCTCCAGTTGGTATAAAACAATCTCACGGTTTAAGGCTCTTTAGTAGTACTCCATCTGATTGAGCATTTTCTGCACTATTTTCATCTCTAACCCCAGAGCGTGTGCTCCCTGAGAATTTGCACAGTGACTCCCCTGACCAGTATACTGTAATTTCGGAATCTTTTAAATGCCTAGAGAGAATCCTATCGTCCAATTTTTCGTTATTAGAAAAATCAATAAAGAATTTAGGCCACACACAAGATCTACTACTGGTCATATTGAAAGTATTGATGGGTCAAAAGAAGGAGTGGTTAGTCCCGGATGAGAAACTCTTATTGGCTGCCAAGGAGGTCCATAAATAATTGGGGCGCCAGGGCCCCAGCTCATCTATAGTTGTCCAGGATACATGCTTAACAGCAAATCCACACAAACAGCCTCTTTTCATAGATCATGGAACTCAGGCTGGCAAACCTCAAGTGCCCCATAAATCCTTGAACATTAAGAAAATCCTTCATCAAGATAGTGTTGACTATTCTTTGGAAAATCTTTTCTCAAGTCCCCCCATCCCCTGTATAGCTGACCCTGACATTCCATTAAAAGAGTCGAGCTCCAGGGTGGCCCCTTTTCCCATATTTCATCCCATTGCTAGAGTACGCACTGAACTAAGAAAAAGATAGGGAAAAGGGCACATGGTGATTTTCTAAAAAGAAACCAAGGAAAGTCAGGTTTTTGGAGTTGGAAATTTCAGGAACTTCCACTTCAAGGGAAGAACTTGAGCAGATCCCCACGTTAGATTCCTGCCAGGATAAGCCTTCTGCTATAAAAAGGGGTTTGTATTCTCTAAATCCATGTGCAGATCTCTTCTGTAATGTGAAGTCAGATACTGAGTCACCTAACTATATGTCTGATCCTCTGAGGAGTGGGGAAGTTGAATTTAAGGATGTGGATTATTTACGGTACATTGAGACCACTGAGTGCTTGGAGTTTTCTGTATTTTTTTACTCTAATATAATTTTGAATCGCTCACTCCTAATCTCTTGTTTTTCAGATATAGATGAGTAAAAATTGATTGGAAGCAGAGATATTTCTTGTGTGTATTTATCGCATGCTTCAGGAGTAGCGAAGACAAGAGTTTGGTTGTATTAAAAAATTATTGCAAAATTGATTCCAGTCAATTGCGAGCAATTACAACGTAGAAGTATAGATGTGGTTCTTATATTGCAAGAAGAGCCCTTTTTCATTAAACACCAGGCTCCTTTAGCTCCATATCATTATGGAAGTGGGCCAGACCTCTTGCAAGATCTAACGAGCTCTCCTTAGTAAAATCTAAATGTCTCCCTCTTTCATGTAGAAAGAGTGGTGAATTATGTGGGCAATGTCCCCTCCCAACATTCAGTTAATAAACAGGAGAACTGGACTTGGTTGGCCGGAGCTCTAAACAGTACTCGGGCAATGGTAAGGCACTGCAAACGGGCCATCAACCCTAACTTCTGTGTAGTCTCTTGGAATGCTGTGGGAATAGAGAATCAAATTGAAAAACTGGACTATCTTTGTTCATTATAGGTCGATTTAATTTGCATCCAAGAGACCTGCGGCTGAACTGATTTCTCTTGTCCGGGCTACACATTACTGTTTCAAGAGGCGCAGCCCTCTAAGAAAGGGCGTGCAAAAGCGGCAATTGCTATGCTTTTAAGTTTAAATTAAAATGGGAATATGAAAGTCTTGCAGTTCTATTAAAATTGTGTCAGATAGTGAGAGTTAACCCAATCATGAAAGATGGTAGGCGAGTGTCTATGCTAATAGTAAATGCATATATTCCCTCTACTAAGTCCCATGATAAATCCCTAACACACATGTTTAATTTCATTTCTACTGTTGGGTTAAATGCAAATGAAAGTGAACATGAGGTGCTGGAAATGAGGAACTTAAACTGTAAAGTCTCCAATTCTTCTCTGACCTTATTTTGTGACACAGAGAGGGAATCTGCTTTTAACATTACACCTATCTTATTTCCCCCAAGAACTGGGAATGAAAAAAGATGCTACATTCTGTGATAAGGTTTGAGGGAACTTAGCTATATGATCTCAAATGGAAGATTCCATTCGGACTCCCCAGCGGCATTTACGTATAAATCACACCAGGGTGGTTCCATTATTGATTATTTAATGGCTTCTTATGTTATAGCCCAATCTGTGGAGGACATGACAATTGTTTATACCCTGTTGAGTGATCATAAGATACTCAGCCTTTCTTTGAAGCTTCACTTGTCTACTGTAGAAGCATGGAATTTCAAATGTCAGGACATTAACTGCAATCGGAAAACAGGAAAAACTAATTGGTCGCCTTTAAAAATATGATCTGTAAAAAAGCCTCTTGAAAGGACCATAATGTATATTGATGACTGGAGCGGAGACCTTCTCTACTGCTTCTCTGAATTTATGGGGAAAATAATTCAGAGTGACCAGCCAAGGTGTTCTAAGCCACCCCACAAAAAGATAAGGCCATCTATGTTATTATTGAATAGGGAAATCAATACGTTGGTAAGGCTTCAGTAGGTGCTGGAGTCAAAGGATAAGAGTAGAATAATTTCCCTATTAAAGAGGAGAAGGGGGTGATTGAAGAGAAGTATAAGAAAGGAGGAAGCCGAACAGAAGTGGGTCGCCTTGAGAGAAGCTGCTGTGTCTAAAAATGCAGCACATTTTAGGCAATTATTTCTGAATGCTGCGGATCCCTCAAATCTTCTCTTGCCCCTCTGATAGCTGAGGCAGAATGGAGAGATTATATACTCTCCCTGTATGTGGAAAATTTGGATATTGAGTCATGTGAAATGGACATTCCTATAGGTAGTAGGGCTGAGTTGGACAGTTACGGCCCTCCTTCAGTGACAGAGATTGAGGGGTTTATAATGTCTATGCGGGCTTCCGGAGCAATGAGCCTGTTGGGTTCCCCATTTCAAATATTAAACAAAAACCCTTGCATTGGGCTAAGATTCTTCACCCTGTATTTCAGTACTGTTATTTAAAAGGTGTAGCCCCAGCGTCTTGGATTGGGAGTGTCATAATTCCCCTATATAAGAAGGGTGATAGAACTTCCCCAATAAATTACCGTCAAATAGCTCTGTGGATGCAGTTGGCAAGGTTTTTGCTAAAAGTTTACAAGAGCATTTAAAGGCTTGGTTGAGGAAAATTCTGTCCTTCCTTTGGAACAGGCTGGCTTTAGGAAGGAGCACAATACCCTAGGTAATATTTCAGTAATGCACATTTTAAATGAAAAATATGTACAGATTAGGGGTGGAGTTGTATATTCTGCATTTACAGACTTTACATTTACAGCTTTTGATAGGGTTGATTGTAAGATCCTGTGGAGGAAGTTATTTGACCTAGGCATCCCGATAAACCTGTTACGTTTGATTATAGCCTTACATTCTTCCACTTGGTGTAAAGTACTGTTAGGCAGTGATCAGGGTTTGTCTATGGAACTTCCTCCAAAAATGGATTGAAGCAGGGGTGTCTGTTGGCACTGCTTCTTTTTTCGATGTATATTCATGATTTACCTATTGCCTTAGGGAATAGTGGGGGCTTTGCGCCCAAAATCGAAAGGTATCAGATATCTTGCCTTTTATATGCTGATGATATAATGCTGATTGCTAATACTCCGAAAGGATTAAATAAGCGTTTCTCTGCTCTTAATTGCTATACTGAGCAACATTATTTAAAAATGTATCCTCTGAAATCTCAAGTAGTTTTTTTTCTAGGAAAAAATCTCGTAAGAAAATAAACTTCTCTTGGCTTGTGGGCCAACATAAGCTTGAGCGGGTAAAGGCTCATTGATTTTTGGGGAAAATTATATCCTGTTCACTTAGTGACCAAGAACATATACGTAATGATGTCAGTAAGGCCCTTTCCCAGGCACAAGGTCTAACAGCTTTTTATAAGGCAATTGGTTGGCGACATTTTAATTATCTACTATCAGTTTACCAAGTGAAGATTCCGGCCACTCTTTTGTACGCAGTAGAATGTATAGAGATATCAAACTGGAAGTTTTTAGATGAATTGGAAGGGCACATTTTAAGACGTTTGGTTCCCTGTAATACCATGGCATCTATTGCAACTTTAAGGCTTGAATTTAGTATTAAGAGCATCTTTGTAAAGGGTTTCGCTTCTGTGGTTCGGAGGGCATTTTGCCTATTCCAAAGTGATGAATTTTCTTTAAGACATCTAGCTTACAAAGAAGTTTTCGGTACGCTAAGAGAGAAATCTCAGTTTTTTATAAATTATAATTACGCCCTGCAAATGCTAGAGCTTAACTTTGATCTCATCTTACTTACCATTTATTTTATTTAATAAGAGTCTAAAAGAGGCTATAATGGATAAAAGTTTTTTGTCAGATATAGAGCTTTGTCGCCAAAGGAGGAGATTCGAGGCTCTGATTATTTTGACTATTTTCAAACAACCTCAGCCTTACCTATTTTGGAACTTACCACAAGGGGTGAAGTGTTTCTGTATTCTGCCTCTAAAAGACTTATGCCCATATTTATACTTTTTTTGCGCCGCATTTGCGTCGTTTTTTTACGCAAAATCGGCGCAAATTTACAAAATACAACTGCATTTTGTTAGTTTGCGCCGTTTTTGCGTCAAAAAGCAGCGCAAATGTGGTGCTAAAAAAGTATAAATATGGGCCTTAACTTCTTAATGTGATGGTTCTTCTAACAATTGTGATTTGCGTCAGGTGGGGGTACAGGATCTTAAACATTTGTTATTCGTTTGTCCCTCCCCAGTTTTATTGAGGAAGAAATAGCTGAAACCTCTCTACCTGAATTTTAATATACGCTCAGCAGACGAGGCCCTGGAAGCAATGTTTAACCCACCAAATGAAATATTCTGTTTCAGGATGTTTACGTTTTTTAAGACATTTCTAAATTAATATTGATTTTATGACCTATTGGCGGATTATTAAAAGGATGTATTTATTCAAATGGATTAATGTATTGTATATTGTGATGCATTTCATAGGAAATGTACTGCAACACAAGTTAGAGGGCTGTGATTTGGATGCACTTTATAGAAGGTATTTATTCAAATTGACTTATGTATTTTATATATTGAAGTACTGTATGGCAAAGGCACTGTAACATACATTTGATGGGCTGCTATTTGGATGCATTTTAGTTTGTAGATAATATGGCTTTTGATGTAGATTTTTTTAATTGAGTATATATTGTGTTTTATGATTTACATTATGTGGACCTCTATAGAGTTCCAAATCATGAAATAAATAAATACAATTGAAAATTGAATTGATAAGTTTAGTGGACTGATTTGGTGGGAATGGTAGGTAGGTATTATAGATTAGGTAAAATAGGTAGATTAATTAGATTTGGTATGGTAGGTTAGTTGAGGAATGTTGATGTGGTAAGTTAGGTATGATAGGCAAGTATGATGCGGAGGTATGTTAGGTTAGATATGGTAGAATAGACATGGTAGATACATTTGATAGGCATGGTTAATCAGGCATGATTAAATATGGCATGATATGTGACCTATGGTAGGCAAAATAACACTCATGTGTTATATTTAGGTTTGCACTACTAAATCATAATCTAGACTTCTTAAGGTGAGTGGTTTATCTGCATGAAGATGTGTTACATTAATAACAATCATAATAATGAGGTAGGAAAGTGCCCCTTTTGTATGGTAACCCTCACACTTTGTGCCCTAATGCTGTTGGTTATGACTCTGAAAGTGCACTGGAATCTGTTAACCAGGCCAGTGCGCTCTCCCTAAATTGATAAGTGTAAACTGGTATCCCCAATTGGCAAGAACATTAACCCCCTTATAGGTCCCTAGTACATGGTGCCAGTGGTACCCATGGCTTGGGAATTAAAGTGGTCACCAGGGCCATAAGCACTGATTGTGCCATTGTGAGTGACCCAAGTAAACAGGTGTCAGAAGGTCAATTGCAGACTGCAGGAGCAGTTAAAGTGTTCAAACTAGACATTGCCCACACCATGTGTGCCAAGGCCCTGGCAGCGCTCTTAATATATGCCAGTCACCCCTATTGTAGCCCCCTGAACCCACAAGGCAGGATGCATTATATTGAAAGTGTGGACATGTAAGTGCAAGCCTATAAGTCCCTATAATAGCCTTTTCGATTAAAGACTACTATAAGTGGACAGCGGTTAATAGGCTGAAGAATTACATGTTTGTATCAAACAACTCATCCCATTAAACCTGACTTGAATCCAAACTCATATTTAGTGTGACATGCACCCAGGTGTCTACCTTAGAGGTTGCCCAACTGGTTGGCCCAGCATTTCTTGTACCCCAGCTGACTGCCTGCAGCTGCTGCAACCAAGACAGGATTTTGACCACCTGCAAGGAAGTGTGAACCCTTCCAGGACTCAGAAACAAAGGCCTGCCCGGGCAGGATGTGTCACCTCCTTTCCTTGCAGGAGGGCTAGTGAAGTGGCACATCAAGGCAATGAGCTTCAAACGACACACTACATCTGATGTGCAAGTAGGCTATTCCAAGGAGGAAAGCAATGCTGTCCCACTGCCCCAAGGCACATTTGCACCCAGGCAGACAGGAACATTAGGTAGTCAGGAGGTGTACACACCTAGAAAGCTACCTGGTCTGTAAAGCCGAGGATGGGTTTACCATCTTTAAAAGTGGCAAATTAGAGGGTTCTAGGTAGGTAAGGTGACACACACCCCTATATGTGGTCACCTGAGGCACAGATTAGCCACAGGCACTAGTAGATCAATGGCCACCTGTCCCTACACCCATAACGGCCCTAAATCTAGGATTTAAGGGGCACCCCTCACACTAGAACCTCAAATCTGCTCTGAACTTCGACCAAGGACAAAGAAGAGACCCGTGTTTGTATCTCCAAGGCACCACAATGAAAAGGGTGCGAAACTCTGCACTCATTGCAGCCACCATGCACCTGCACAACTACGACGCTTTCCAGACCAGAGACTGAATCCAAAAGTAAGGAGAACCCCTCTACAACTGTAAGACATTGCCAGAACTCCCTGGCTAGATGTACTAGTCTCCTGCAGCCTGCAGGCAGAAGCCACACTCCCGAATCCAAAATGTTACTGGCTATCAGGTCCGCCTAGTGATCACCCAAAAGTAAGTTGCCGAGTAGCTTCTGGGAAATGCAGTCCTGACCTCCAGCAAGTTTCCATAGACTAGAACTTTTCTTTGGACTCCAGGATGTTGAAGTGTTCGAATACTGTGTTTGCCTCTGTCAAGGTTTGTTAGTGGCCAATCTGGGTACTGACCCCTTTTTTCAACACTGCATCACAAGGCAACACCCCTGCAACTACAACCACCCACCTCAGTGGCCCCGTTATTAAGTGTTTGCATCTGTTTCCTCTCCAGCACCGCCACTGTGGTAAAACCAGCACTAGCAGCTCCCGTTTAGACCTACGGATAGCCACACACCTCTGTACCCGAGCTAGATAGAGTTGTTCTGCCTGGTAAATCCTGGTCCTGGCAGCCACACTAGCTTAACCCACAGTGGGCTCCCCCAGACTCGACCTGCAAGTGTCACAAGTGTGATTTTTCAGCTCCCTCATTCACCACCAAGGACAGCCAGGACATCTCTACATCCAGGTCCCATGAGCCAAGTAAAATTGGTCTGACTGTTAAAGCTTGGTCTTGGGACCTGTATCACCTTAGCTCACGTGGATTCCCCTGAACCCAACCTGCAAGTGACCGAGTGTCACTAGTGATTTTCTCCATTGACCGCAATGGTAACGTTTGACAGCTCGTGAAGTACTGATGTACTTTTCACTCTAAAATCCCTAACTCTGGTAATATGTATCTGATTGATTTCGTTTTGGTGTCTAAATTAATTTAAAAATCCGCTTTATTTTTATAAACTGGTGTAAGATTTCTTTCAAGTCGTGTCATTTACTTATCGTCCATGTTGGTACTCTGAAATGCCTAACATATGTTCCTCTAGTAAAGCATGACTGTTCTTAGCCACACCATCAGGGCTGAGCTAAGGATTTATTGGTGTGATCATAAGGACCCAGGTTGGGGTATTGTGAGAGTACTGCATAATGAGACTTACCCAGCCTCACTAGATAATACTTCACGTTCCTACAAAAGATTTTTTTTTTTAAATGGCCTGTTGCTGAAAAGATTGCATTAGCAGAGTTATGACTCACCTTCAAAGAATCATGGTATGAAATCAAGAAGAGAAGATTAGGTTTGTATTGGTTTTAGGTTGGGAAATTAAAAGGCTGTACTGTAAAATACTACATGGAACATATATTTAACAAAGGTTCATCATGTTTGTTGTCATTTAAGAAGGCCTATTTTCCTGTGCATCTTTAACTTGTGAACAAAAAAAACAGTACATCCAGCTTGTTATTATAACAGCAGATGAAAACAAATGAACAAACAAAGGTGATTGGTGAATGGCAAGTGACTTCAGTTTATGATGTGGAAAGAAGAAGCTGAGAGTAAAACACAAAGAAAGGAAAAGAGAAAGCAAAACAGCAAGGTGGAAAGAAAGCTGGAAAGAAGAAAAGAAATAAGGAAAGAAAAAGTAGACAAGGAAAAAGAAAGAAGGAAACGGCATAAAAGAAAGCAAGAAGGAAAGAAAGATGGAAATAGAAAAGAAAAAGGAAAGTGCACAAACAAAGAAGGAAAGAAAAAAGGGAAGAAGTCAAGAAAGAAATAAGGGTAGAAGAAAGAAAGAAGGGAAGAAGGAGAGAAAGAAGGAAACAAGAAAAGAAAAAGGAAAGAAGGCAAAAAAGAAAGATTGAAGGAATGCAACAAAGAAGAATAAGGAAAGAAAAATGAAATAAAGAAGGCATAAAAGAATGAAGGAATGAAAGAGAAAATGGAAAGAAGGAAATAAATAAATAAGATTGAAGGAAGGAATGAAAGGAAGTTCCCATTATAAAACATTGGATACCAAAATCAAAACTACCCCCCCCTATGTTTAAGTAAAAGTGCTACAAGTGTGCTGCAAATGAAAGTTGATAAAGTTTGAGTTTCCTCTTGGGCAAAGTTTATTAAAGGTTCATTGGTAATACCAAATCCAGGAACTGAGAACACTGGAATGTGTCCTGTGCTCGCTTCAAGGAGTCCTGCTATCACATCAGGCATTTCTAAGGAAATGACAAAGAAAAGCCAAAAACACTGGCACTTAATAACCAGTGATGTAAGTAAGATGATGCATTGCCCCATGCTGTATGCAGAAGCAAAATGTGAATGACATAACAACAGACTAATAGCTGAAGAGAGGTGGGTGAAAACCCATTTCAGTGAGTATATTAAACAAATTATTTTAGTAAAATCAAAAGGTCTTGGCTAATGCCAGACCTAAAAATACACAAAAGCCAATGACCAAAGAGGGCCAATCCAAAGCTCACTTTCTCTATAGACTTCTTTACATTTCTTTTTGATGTGTGGACGGCAAGTGCTATCACAGCAGACAACTAACACTGTCTGTGGCAATTCCTAAGTAGGGACCTGTCTCATGCAAAACACCTCCATTCTTGGGTCTACAATCACAGGGTAATGATCAGTCCTTGTTAACTTCATTTTACTACGAGACGTCAATATTCTTATGGGTTGTTGATGGAAGTGAGAGGCCCTGCTTAGGGCAGGGCTCAAGGCAATTGGCACAAGTTGCACCCCCTTTCTGAAGATAGTGCATCAGAAAAAGGGATTTTTTTTCAAAGACACACGTTCAAATGCTATGATTAACATGCTATAACATGTCAGTAGTACACAAGTAGTACCTTAGTTTAAAGCAGGTACCTGAGACATGTAAAAGTAGTGATAAAGATTAATATAGCGGGTGAATATGTTTGGCTTGTGCCCTATCTCATGTTTCTGATCCTGTGCTCTAATCCTTTTTTTTTAGGTGACAAAGGAGATTCCTGCGAGCCAAGCACCACCGGTAAGAAGTTAATTTTCTGGCAAGCAAATTGTTACGTACTTTTACTGAAAACACAGGAACTGTGCATAAAACTGAAAGTAAGTGGTGCAGGGGCTCTCTGCCTAGCAACGCTTGCTACTTTCTGGGAATTGATGTTGCTCTCTTGATAATGTACAGCACACCTAGTGAGATTTGCCTGCATTGTCTTAGGTTTCTGTTAAGAGGTTGCGAGATTGGAACTGTGACATCTGGCTTCCCTTGTTACCCCTGTGGCTCGGTTTGCTATCCCTGGTCTCAGACAGATATGATGCAGCACAGAGAAGAAGCCCTACCCTGTCTCTGCAAAGATCCCTACCACTTATTCCTCACCAAGTCCTTCAGACCACCTATATTGATAGGGGAGTATCTGACAAGAAATTTAATGGGACTCTATCACTTCAAAGCAAGAAATGTGCCGGAGGAGGGGGCAAAGATGGAGGCAGACTGCCAAAGGAGCAAACACAAGACTCACACAAGCTTCCCATCATCTCACACCAATATACCAATATAGAGGTAGGAGAATGGCAATATTGGGTACAGGATCCCTGTTGCGATATCCCCCATCATGTCCACACTCTCTTGTATCCAGAAGCATGAGGGAGGCATGGCTAGGTTCTTTTCTAGCTCCCTTTCACTTTCCCTCTCTGTAGAGGTGGATAAGTGCATGATGATGAGGCTGCGAGAACTGGAAGAAGAACTTCCTCATTAATTTTCTATGGGCAACAACACTTTAACTGAAATGTCATCTAGTAGGGTTTAGTCTTGGTGTCATGGTGGCATGCCTGAGGCCTGTAAAGTGTAATCTGGATGTGACTTGGTGGCCTGTAAGCATATCTTACAAATGGGTTGTTAAGTGAAAGAAATGTGATGACAGTTTCACAAGCTGCATATCCAAACCAGTCCGGGATGTGGTCTGAAAGTCATTTGGCTACTGACATTGTGAAAAGTGAGTTTGTAAAGTTTTTCTGAATTCTTAACGGTTGTCCTTAATTTCTTTGGGGGTATCCTTCACAGTTTACATGACTTACGTAGAAGGGGATTACCCCTCTGCAGTTTTTTAAAAAAGGGAGCATTATCCTGTAGATTGAGCCACACTTCACTTTGTTGACTTGAGAAAAATGCCAGAGGTTAGAGTCCACAATCAAGCTGAGTTTTTTCACTTCGATGTCGAAGGCCGCTATCCCTATTCCAGGAGTACACAGGGCTATGATTTTGCCATGATTCACGGTTGAGTATATTCAGTTCAAATGAGTTAAGTTTGAGATAATTATTTTTACCATCCATTTGTTTTCCACTACCAGAAGGCATTCACTGATTCTGGATGACGTGGCCTCAGAAGGTCATTGCAGTTCTAAAATAATCTGAGTCTTGTAGGCATTGTGTAGCAGGTGAGGTTTAAGGAGCACACAAGATCAGGAAAGGAAGTAGCTAAATATTAAACAAGAACAGGTGATTGTTGAGGCCAGTAAGAGGCCTACGAGACACGTAAAGGCAAAACGGTGACAGGAGGATGTGAAACAATTTGAGGTTTATCCTTAAGGTAGTATTGTACTTAGTTAAGGACTGATCCCTGGATCCCAGTATCACATAGTTTCAGGGCAAGTAGTTGGAGGTCTACCATTCCAAAATCTGAGTACAGGCCTAGTAGGAGTAGAACAGCAACTTTGTTATCAACAGAGTTGTTGAGTTCATCCCAGGCTGAGGTAAGGTGCTACTTCTAGTTCTAAATCCATTTGGTCTGTCCGACATTAGCCATTTTTCTTCAGTAAAGGTCGACACCTGTGAATAAGCCACCTTTTCAGTGAGTTTATCTTGACAGAGTCTCTTGATCTGTAGTTTACTTCTTTAATGTAAGATGTTTTCATGTCACTTGGGATTTCACCAGTAGATAAAAGGGAGTAAATAGTCTTTGTCATTGGAATGGCAGCCTAGGATTTTAGAACAATGGTTTTGAAAATGGTTCAATGTTTTGAAGGTATGATCTCAGCCACTGGGGATTGCTCAGGCCTCATTCTAGTCAATCATTTTTTTGTAGGTGAAAAACGATGGTCTGGAATTGCGGGCCAAGACATACCCAAAGTATAGATAAGGAAGGTCAGGCTTCCTTATGAAACAGAGCCCAGAACATACACTGAGACCAGTGCAAGACGTTGCGGTTTAATTATACATGTTTGACTGTTATCGCAAAGTAGAACTAGATATTCCCACACCAAAGTTCTTTTCATCATTATCAGTGCTTTGTAGTCTGTAATGATGGACACAAGTATTTGGTGATGCCCAAGTTGGCCTCCTATAGCTCTCTGCTAGTGGCATACCTTGACTTTTTTGCCCAAGAAGCTGTCATCTCTCTTGTGGATCTTCCCTGACCCCCTCTGGAAGAGATATGCCAGACACTAAATATGCCAATGCAATCGTAGAACGAGTCCACCTAGTACTAGTCATGGAAGTGGCATTTTCCTGGTCCACCAGCACATAGACATACATAAATAATTAGACTTTGTGAAGATTGGAATCTTTGTAAATAGATTAGGTGTAAGGGCTCCCCAAGCCTCTAGCAGAAGAAAAAGTCCTTCATACATAGGAGAAGGAGATGGACCAAAACTGTTAAAATCACTTCCTGTGCCCAGTTTAGAAGCGTGGGAACACTGGGAAGAGGATTAGGACCTGGTCTCAGAATTTCTTTAAAATATGCACAGCTCCCAATTCACATACTCTCCGTACTAACATTGCTGCAACCAAAACGTTCTGATTCATTGTCAAAATGTTAACATCTACTGATTCTCTGGGTTCAAAAGGACGTGTCTGCCAAACCCCAAGAACCAGAGATAAATTTCATGGTAGGGTAAAAAAATGGGACACAGGATGAGTCTAGAATCTAGAATTTTTCAATCACCCTGATTCTCCTAGGGTTCCCTAAAATAGATGACCATTAAAACATGAGGGAAGAAATGGACACATTTCTTGAGGAACCTTCGCGCATGAAGATGAGCCCTGGGGACCATAAAGATCAAGCATGCTATGTGACCTTGTAGTTTTAGTCAGAGGCGTGCTGAAGCATGGGACATATACAAAAGAGATGAAAGTAGGCAATGAATGGCTGTAATTATGTAGTCTGTGAGAAACACTAAACCCAGATCTGCATTAAATTGTGAAACAAGATTTTTGGAAGAGATATATTGACATTTCTTCCAGTGGAGCAGAAATCAGTGATGGTTTAAACATCTCTGAAGTGCTTTCAGTCACTCTACGGCCTAAGACTCTAATGACATATGAAGCATCCAGTCATGTAGGTACAAGTTAAACTTCCACCTGTAAAGGTGAAAAAATGACAACTAATGAAACCACCTGTTTTGTGAAGACTAGTGATGCTGACTTGAGGCCAAATGGAAGGACTCAAAACTGGAAATGCCAATTATGCACACAAAGCCTCAGATGCTCTTTGTGAATAAGAGCTATTGAAATGTGAAAGTGAGTGTCCATTATATCCATTGTTATCGGGAAGTTGACTGCTGGAATCAAAGCTACAACATTTTGAAGCATCTGCACCCTTAATAATACTGGCTTCTCTCATTGATTCAAGACTTACAAGTGTATCACCATTCTGAATCCCCCTTACAGCTTCTGAAACAGAAAGATGATCAAATACACTCCTGTTTTTTCTCCTTCGCTGGTTTTGGTATTACTTTACTTTTGCTCTGTAGATCATAAATGGCTTTGAGAACGTCATAACCTTTATCTGTACACCTGGGCAAAGGTGTCTGTTTGAAGCCTTGATCTTGAGAGGTTTAAATTCTATCTGATACTCCTCTGAGAAAATTGTACAATCCAGGCATCTGATGTAGACTCCCCCCACATTTCCAAGAAGAATATCAGATGGGCTCTTTTTAGAAGTGAAAAGCAGACTCTATCCTATGCTTCGTCACGAAAAAAGGCTGTTTGGTAAGGGAACTTTGCTTATGCTTTAATTTAATAAGCCAGAGCAACCTTTGCCAAGTTTGCAAAATTGAGATGACTGTTGTTACTTCCCAGAAGGTTGACAAATGGAAGACTTTACTGTGGACCCTGATGGTGTTGGTTATTATTGCTGCTGAGACCGAAAACAAGGGGAGTGCTTCTTCTGCCCACAGAGATGAACTGAAAAGACATATGAAGAGTCCCCAATTTCTCTGGTACCTCCCTATGCCAGTCCTTAATTATCAGGTTTATGTGGGCTGAAATAGCTGCTCCTTCATCCAATTCCTACACTATTACAATGTCAAAAGGAACATAAGACAGAAACTGTATCTGTCTTTCCATACCCTTCAAGAGTGAAGAGCATTCAGTCCCCTCTTCAACAGGCTTGAAGGAAATATTTTAATCTGTAATCAATGATTGAGCATGATTGGCCTAATACATTCCAGTCCTGAGAGCCAAGTGAGAACTTTGAAAGGTCTTTTTTAATGATGAATTAAGCTAATTTTAAGACAAATCTTTCCTACTGACATTATTTAAGTTTGCCATGGAGTTTCTGCCAATCAGACTTACTACTGAGAATCAACATCAACTAACACTGGTAATTCGTCATCCATGTCTTCCAGTGGGTAACGGTTTGCAATGAATCTGGAAGCTTACTTTTGCCAACCTCTCAGACAGTCACTAACATGAGAATGGATTGAGAGATTCAATTGAGCAGACCTCTGAAATTGCTTTTATTTTTAATGTAGCAATAGCCTCAATAGCAATCTTCCAGAGTCTTCATCCTCAGACTCCTTCTCCACTTATTTGCAGGAAAAGAGGATCTTGATGCGGAAAAGGTGGAGGAAGATTGGATCTGATGGCACTTCAGAGAATGTTTATCCATGCTGCTAGAACAAGTTAGGGTGAAATACTTCAAAGCTCTGTCAGCTGTAATTGCTCATTCAGGAAGCACAATTGCCAACAAATTCAACAACTCAGGTGACAATTTCTTTAATGTCGTACAAAATATTCCCAAAACCCAGAGGAACATCTCGCCCAATGGCCAGAGCTTCCAACCTTTGCATTGGAGAACCAGATCCAAGTCTTGGCCTCAGCTTGAAATCTATCACTAGGGCCCTCATTACAACCCTAGTGGTAAATCCCACTTACCGCCATGCAGAAGACCGCCAACATACCGCTGCGGCCGCAGAATTCCGCTACAGGTATTACGACCCACAGCCCGGAATCCGCCACAATACAGACACCCACACAAGTCTGCCACACCAAAGGTCAGTGATAAACTGGTGAAAACAAAACCGACACCGTCACGCCAACAAGAATACGCCCACAGTATCACGACCCACGAATCAACGCGGCGGTCTTTCAACCGCGGTAAACCATTGGTGGTACACACTGCTGCGCTCAAAATACACACACATTTACAAAACACAACCACATTGGACAATTCGAAATACACACACCTGATACACATACACACACCACACCCACACACCCAATCCAATATAAAACACACACCCACATTACCCACAAACCCTTACTACCAGAAATTTGAAAGCAGGCCACAGAGAGACACAACCTAAAACAACACCACCATCCACAGACACACAACACCATCACTTACACAACATCCACACACCTCAAACAACACACACCAACACATCCCCTCACACATCACAACAGACACCACCTCACACATCACCCACACCACATCATGGCACCTCAACGACATCCCAGATTCTCTGAGGAGGAGCTCAGGGTCATGGTGGAGGAAATCGTCCGGGTAGATCCACAGATGTTCGGATCGCAGGTGCAGCAGACATCCATTGCAAGGAAGATGGAGCTATGGCTCAGAATTGTCAACAGCGTGAACGCAGTGGGACAGCATCCAAGAACACGGGCTGACATCAGGAAGAAGTGGAACGACCTACGTGGGAAGGTGCCTTCCGTGGTCTCCAGACACCAGATTGCTGTACAGAGTACTGGCGGTGGACACCCACCTGCTCCCCCACAACTAACAACATGGGAGGAGCAATTCTTGGCAATACTGCATCCTGAGGGCCTTGCAGGAGTAGCAGGAGGACTGGACTCTGGTAAGGCAAATCTTTACTACCTTATCCCCCCACCTGCATGCCATCACATACTCCCACCCTTACCCTCACACCCATCACCCCAACAACCCACAGATACCCCACCAACACAACCCACACATCCCAAAACCAAGCCCTGCATGTAACATCAATGCATGGAAAGCCATCACCCAAGCATGTCCAGTACAGAGACTCACTCATGCCCCAAAATCACCAATCACACAAGGACCAAGCCAATAATGCAAGCACGGGAGTAGAGGGACACTCACCCATTGCACACGATGGCACACACAGATACAATAATTATGCATTTACACCCCAACAGGACCCCTACCCAACGTCACATGACAGGAGGTGCCAGACATATCCAGTCCCCCCACAGAAGAGGCCCACAGTGATGACAGTAGCTCTGCATGCCTGGATCAAGATGACCAGCCCGGCCCATCTGGGACCTCGGGACAGTCGGTTCCCCTGCCACTGTCACAAGCCACCACAGAGCCTCCCCCTCAGGAAACACCAGCACAGCTCCCCCCCAGCGGGCCAATCCCTCTGTCCCCAGGACACATCAATCAGCAGTGTGTCCACCACTACAGGGAACCCAGGCAACCCCACTAACACAGGACGATCAGGGACCTGGGGGCAGTGGCCACACGGTTTAGGGGACAGAGGCAGAGAAAAGGCACCTGCCGTCGCAAAGCCAGGTTGTGCAGCATACAGCAGGCCACGATTATCTGGCACACCTTCTTCGGTGAATAGTATAGGTAGCCACCTGTCAGATGGAGGCACCGGAATCTGGCCTTCAGGAGGCCAAAGGTGCGTTCGATCACCCTCCTAGTTTGCCCATGTGCCTCATTGTAGCGTTCCTCTGCCCTTGTCCTGGGATTCCTCACTGGGGTCAGTAGCCATGACAGGTTGGGGTAACCAGAGTCACCTGCAAATGTCGAGGGACAACTGTTAGACACACACTAACCCTTAGGGACAGCCCCATACCCAGACACCTATGTCAACTGTATTGGGACCTTGGGCTCACATATTAGCCACACCCGGTGTCTCTGGAGTTGCCCCATCACATAAGGGATGCTGCTATTCCTCAAAATGTAAGCGTCATGCACAGAGCCAGGATACTTGACATTCACATGGGAAATGTACTGGTCTGCCAAACACACCATCTGCACATTCATAGAATGGTAGCTCTTCCGGTTTCTGTACACCTGTTCATTCCTGCGGGGGGGTACAAATGCCACATGTGTACCATCAATGGCACCAATGATGTTGGGGATATGTCCCAGAGCATAGAAGTCACTTTTCACTGTGGGCAAATCCTCGACCAGAGGGAACACGATGTAGCTGCGCATGTGTTTCAGCAGGGCAGATAACACTTTGGACAACACGTTAGAGAACATTGGCTGGGACATCCCTGATGCCATTGCCACTGTTGTTTGAAAAGACCCACTGGCCAGGAAATGGAGCACAGACAGGACCTGCACTAGAGGGGGGATTCCTGTGGGATGTCGGATAGCTGATATCAGGTCTGGCTCCAACTGGGCACAGAGTTCCTGGATTGTTGCACGATCAAGTCTGTATGTGACTAGAATGTGTCTCTCTTTCATTGTTGACAGGTCCACCAGGGGTCTGTACACCAGAGGATGCCGCCATCTCATCACCTGCCCCAGCGGACGTGCCCTATGGAGGAGAACAGCGAGCAGAGAGTCATCCAACACTGAGGTATCACAATGTGTTATTTGCAGAAACGTTATGAATCCGCAATGTGGCGGTATCTCTCTATATTCCCGGCCTAGATAGGTGTGACGCAGTTAACATCCATCACATGTGGCCTCCTGAAATGGCGGCTGCCTGACCTGTAAGTTGGGACAAGGGGATATGAGGTAACTGCACTGGCGTTCTACACCGTCACGGTGTGCGGTCTAAGACTGCGGCGCAATTCTGCATTGGTTAACAGTCGGCCCTATGGGTCCCAGGAGCCAATGACGATGTACGCCGGTGGTGACGGTACGCACTGCCGCGGACGTGACCGCCATTTTCTGTCTGTTCACTCACTCGATACCTGACCTTCAAAAGGAGAGGACCTACACTGCAAGTGCTGCTGTGACCTGTGTCTGGAAGCGACGATGGCTCATGTGTCTGGGGAAAGGGCCCATGCCTTCACTCCGGAGGTGTTGGAGAAACTAGTGGATGGGGTCCTCCCCCAGTACACGCAACTGTACGGTCCTCCAGACAAACAGGTGAGTACACTGTGAGCATGCTGCATGGGCAATGCCTGTTTTGAGTGGTGTGGATGGAAGATACATGGGGGGGCTGAGGCCTGCATGTGCTGATGGGGAGTGTATGTGCGTCAGGGCATGGGTGGGAACTGGGGGGCAATGAGTATGATGGTCCAGACGGGTAAGTAATTTCCTTTCCCCCTGTACCATTCCTCTAGGTCAGCGCCAACCAGAAGAAGGGGATTTGGTGTGCCATCGCCAAGGATGTCCGGACCCTGGGGGTCTACCACAGACAGAGCACCCACTGCCGTAAAAGATGGGAGGACCTGCGCCGCTGGAGCAAGAAAACGGCGGAGGCCGAGCTGGGGATGGCCTCCCAACGTGGGAGGGGTGCCCGTCGCACCATAACCCCCCTGATGTTCCGGATCCTGTTGGTGGCCTATCCGGAGTTGAATGGGTGCTTGAGGGCATCACAGCAGCCACAAGGGGGTGAGTATACTCTCATTCAGATGACTCTGTGCGCATTAGGAGGTGTCTGGGTGGGGGAGGTGGGCAGTGGGTTCCCCTAGGCCAGGGCGAACTTGGTAGGCAAGGCCCCTTGTGAGGCAGGCCATGTGGCACCCCAAACCCACCAGTGGTCAGAGCCATCTACACCTAGTCAGGCTCCTGTGACTTCCAGGTGTGCATCAATTGTGCTTAGGCCTCATACCCTATGGTCAGCTGAAATTTCTAGGAACTGTTAGTGCATGGCATAGTGCAGAGGGCTGCTCCCTGTGTGTTGTGTCTGCCAACTGTAGTGGTGTTGCATGCACTGAACATGTCTTTCTTCTGTCTTCCCCCCCTTTTTGTGGTCTTCCTGTTCTTGTGTGCAATAGCATCATCAGTTGGAGGAGCATTGGCAGCAGAGCAGGAGGGAGCTGCAACCCACTTGGCCCTGGAGGGTGAAACAACGGAGTCTGAAGCCACCAGTGGGACGGAAGCCGAGGGGAGCTCCACGGCAGGGACAGGAGCAGACAGCAGTGTCAGCGAATCCTCCTCTGATGGGAGCTCCCTAGCGGTGGTGGGCACCTCTGTGCCCACCGCATCAACAGGTACAGCCGCCACCCCACCTACCAGCACCGCCCTCCCAGCAGCCCCTCAGTGTGTGTTCCGTGCCCACTCACCCAGGAGGGTGGGCATCTCCTTCGCCCCAGGCACCTCAGGCCCTGCCCCAGTCAGCCCTGCAGCCCTCAGTGAGGAGGCTATTGACCTCCTGAGATCCCTCACTGTTGGGAAATCTACCATTGTGAATACCATCCAGGGTGTAGAGAGGCATTTGTAACAAACAAATGCATACCTGGAGGGCATTCATTCTGTGAAGGCAGCCCATCAGAGAGCATTTCAGGCTCTGGCCTCAGCACTGATGGCAGCCATTGTCCCTGTGTCCAGCCTCCCCCCTCCAACTTCCTCCACCCAGACCCAATCCCCTGCAACTCAGCCTATCCCAAGCACACCATCAGACCAGCATGCACACTCATCAACACACAAGAGTGGCTCAGGCAAACATAAGCACCACACATTCCACAGGCACTCACACAAGCACCATCCCCATGCAGACACAGCAACATCCACTGCCTCCACTGTGTCCCCCTCCTCCACATCCTCCTCCTCCCTCCCTGTCTCGTCTCCACTCACACCTGCATGCACCACATCCTCAGCCACTGCCTCCATCACCAGCATGCCCATCACCACACACCGCTCACGTGCACTCACCACCCCACTACCATTCACACATCCCCAGTGTCCTATCCCAGTGTGTCAGTGAGCCCTCCTCCCAAAGTACACAAACGCAGGCACACACCCACCCAACAGCCATCCACCTCACAACAGCCTCCGGCCCATGCACCTTCATCCAAATTCAGCAAATGTACACCTCCTACAACCACTACCTCTAGGTCCACTCCCAAACGCCCTCCATCTTCCCGTCCCAGTGTGTCTAAAAATCTCTTCCTGGCTAACATTTACCTCTTCCTTACACCTCCACTCCTGTCCTTCCCCTAGGGCCAGGCTTTCCAGGTCCCAGCCCAGCACCTCAGCCACCACATCCCCAGGCACAGTGGTGCCAGCAACTGCGGGTTCATGGAATGCGCCACCCATCAGGGCTGCCAGTGTGCCACGTAGCGAGGGCAAGGATATTCCGCCACCTGCCAAGGTGAAAAAGGTGCCCACATCCCAGAGGGAGAAGCCGAAACTACCAGCCACCAAGGTCTCAGCAAAAACCAAAGGGGATAGTGGCAAGACAACTGCGGCACCATCAAAGCTGGGGATGGGCCAAAAGCTGAAGAGCAGGTCAGGAGAGGGCATGGTGGCACCGACTGAGGGACCAGTGTCACACTTTGTGTCCATGAGCATGCCAACCTGTACGGCGGCGAACACCGCTACCTGCCCCGCCACCACAACCACCACAACCACCACCTGCACCACACCCGGCACGTCTACAGCCTCAACAACAGTCCCCAGCCTCTTCCACAGTGAGCAGCTGTCCGAGGCTGCAGGAGGCGTCCTGCTGTGTCCCTCAGCAGGTGCTGACCCATGCACCGCCGCCAGCACTGCCACCACAGACACCGCTGGGCAGCTTCCATGAGGCAAGACTTCCATCACTGTTTGCACCTGCAGGTGGAAGGTGCAGCCACAGCAGTGTGGGGTATGTCGCTGCCTCCGTGGCGTATCATGCTACCTGAACCTCGCAAATCTCGTGGCACGCTCGCCCAGGTGAGGGAATTGTACCGGCCACACTGCACGTGGAGCACTCTGGCCACCATGCCCCCTCCAAAACCATTGGAGAGATACATCCACTACCTCAGTCCTTGGCAGGATGAAGCACTCTGGGCACAAAGCCCCCTACAGAACCAGTGGAGAGGTACATCCACTACCTCAGTCCTTGGCAGGATGAAGCACTCTGGGCACAAGGCCTGTAGGAAAGTACCATCTTGCCTGGCATGTTACCCCCATATTTCACTGTATATATGTTGTTTTAGTCTATGTGTCACTGGGACACTGCCAGGCAGGGCCCCAGTGCTCATAAGTATGTGCCCTGTATGTGTTCCCTGTGTGATGCCTAACTGTCTCACTGAGGCTCTGCTAACCAGAACCTCAGTGGTTATGCTCTCTCTGCTTTCCAAATTTGTCACTAACAGGCTAGTGACTAAATGTACCAATTCACATTGGCATACTGGTACAACCATATAATTCCCTAGTACATGGTACTGAGGTACCCAGGGTATTAGGGTTCCAAGAGATCCCTGTGGGCTGCAGCATTTCTTTTGCCACCCATAGGGAGCTCTGACAATTCTTACACAGGCCTGCCACTGCAGCCTGCTTGAAATAACGTCCATGTTATTTCACAGCCATTTACCACTGCACTTAAGTAACTTATAACTCACCTATATGTCTAACCTTCACCTGGTGAAGGTTGGGTGCAAAGTTTCTTAGTGTGCGGGCAACCTGGCACTAGCCAAGGTGCCCCCACATCGTTCAGGGCAAATTCCCCAGACTTTGTGAGTGCTGGGACACCATTACACGCATGCACTGTACATAGGTCACTACCTATGTACAGCATCACAATGGTAACTCCGAACATGGCCATGTAACATGCCTAAGATCATGGAATTGTCCCCCCAATGCCATTCTAGCATTGGGGGGACAATTCCATGATCCCCCGGGTCTCTAGGACATAACCCGGGTATTGCCAAACTGCCTTTCTGGGGTCTCCACTGCAGCTGCTGCTGCTGCTGCCGACCCCTCAGACAGGTTTCTGCCCTCCTGGGGCCCAGGCAGCCCTGGCCCAGGAAGGCAGAACAAAGGACTTCCTCTGAGAGAGGGTGTAACACCCTCTCCCTTTGGAAATAAGTGTGAAGGCTGGGGAGGAGTAGCCTCCCCAGCCTCTGGAAATGCTTTGATGGGCACAGATGGTGCCCATCTCTGCATAAGCCAGTCTACACGGGTTCAGGGATCCCCCAGCCCTGCTCTGGTGCAAAACTGGACAAAGGAAAGGGGAGTGACCACTCCCCTGACCTGCACCTCCCAGGGGAGGTACCCACAGCTCCTCCAGTGTGTCCCAGACCTCTGCCATCTTGGAAACAGAGGTGTTTGTGGCACACTGGACTGCTCTGAGTGGCCAGTGCTAGCAGGTGATGTCAGAGGCTCCTTCTGATAGGCTCTTACCTCTCTTGGTAGCCAATCTTCCTTCCTAGGTAGCCAAACCTCCTTTTCTGGCTATTTAGGGTCTCTGCTTTGGGGATCTCACCAGATAACGAATGCAAGAGCTCATCAGAGTTCCTCTGCATCTCCCTCTTCACCTTCTGCCAAAGGATCGACCGCTGACTGCTCAGGACGCCTGCCAAACTGCAACAAAGTAGCAAGACGACTACTAGCAACCTTGTATCGCTTCATCCTGCCGGCTTTCTCGACTGTTTCCAGGTGGTGCATGCTCTGGGGGTAGCCTGCCTCCTCTCTGCACCAGGAGCTCTGAAGAAATCTCCAGTGGGTCGACGGAATCTTCCCCCTGCAACCGCAGGCACCAAAAGACTGCATCACTGGTCCTCTGGGACCCCTCTCAGCACAATGAGCGTGGTCCCTGGAACTCAGCAACTCGGTCCAAGTGACTCCCACAGTCCAGTGACTCTTCAATCCAAGTATGGTGGAGGTAAGTCCTTGCCTCCCCACGCTAGACTGCATTGCTGGGTACCGCGTGATTTGCATCTGCTCCGGCTCCTGTGCACTCTTCCAGGATTTCCTTTGTGCACAGCCAAGCCTGGGTCCCCGACACTCTAACCTGCAGTGCACAACCTTCTGAGTTGTCCTCTGGCATAGTGGGACTCCCTTTTGTGACTTCGCGTGGACTCTAGTTCACTCTTCTTCCAAGTGCCTGTTCAGGTACTTCTGTGGGTGCTGCCTGCTTCTGTGAGGGCTCCCTGACTTGCTGGGCGCTCCCTCTGTCTCCTCCTTCAAGTGGCGACATCCTGGTCCCTCCTGGGCCACAGCAGCACCCAAAAACCTCTACCGCAACCCTTGCAGCTAGCAAGGCTTGTTTGCGGTCTTTCTGCGTGGGAATACCTCTGCAAGCTTCAATGTGACGTAAGACATCCGTCTTCCAAAGGAGAAGTCCCTAGCTCTCTTCTTTCTTGCAGAACTCCAAGCTTCTTCCATCCGGTGGCAGCTTCCTTGCACCCGCAGCTGGCATTTCCTGGGCTCCTGCCCACTCTCGACACTGTCATGACTATTGGACTTGGTCCCCTCGTCTTACAGGTACTCAGGTCCGGAAATCCACTGTTGTTGCATTGCTGGTGTGTGTTCCTCCTGAAGAATCCCCCTATCACGACTTCTGTGCTCTCTGGGGGTAGTAGGTGCACTTTACACCTACCTTTCAGGGTCTTGGGGTGGGCTATTTTTCTAACCCTCACTGTTTTCTTACAGTCCCAGCGACTGTACAAGCTCACATAGGTTTGGGGTCCATTCGTGGTTCGCATTCCACTTTTGGAGTATATGGTTTGTGTTGCCCCTATACCTATGTGCTACCATTGCAATCTACTGTAACTTTACACTGCTTGCATAACTTTTCTTGCTATTACCTGCATAATTTTGGTTTGTGTACATATATCTTGTGTATATATATATATAACTTATCCTCATACTGAGGGTACTCATTGATATACTTTTGGCATATTGTCATAAAAATAAAGTACCTTTATTTTTAGTAATTCTGTGTATTGTGTTTTCTTATAATATTGTGAATATGACACCAGTGGTATAGTAGGAGCTTTACATGTCTCCTAGTTCAGCCTAAGCTGCTTTGCCATAGCTACCTTCTATCAGCCTAAGCTGCTAGAAACACCTCTTCTACACTAAGAAGGGATAACTGGACCTGGCACAAGGTGTAAGTACCTCTGGTACCCACTACAAGCCAGGCCAGCCTCCTACAAGGCCCCCTCCAGAACCAGTGGAGTATCACACCCACTACTTGGCCACTACTTGGCAGGATGAAGCACTCTGGGCACAAAGCCCCCTCCCGAACCAGTGGAGAGATACCTCCACTACCTCAGTCCTTGGCAGGATGAAGCACTCTGGGCACCATGCCCCCTCCAGAACCAGTGGAGAAATACATCTACTACCTCAGTCCTTGGCAGGATGAAGCACTCTGGGCACAAAGCACCCTCCAGAACCAGTGGAGACTGTTATCCACTTGAGAGACTGTGGCTTTGCACTACCCAGGACAAATCAGTGGGCAAACCACCCACTTGAGAGACTTGAGAGACTGTGGCTTTGCATTACCCAGGATAAAGCAGTGGGCAAACCACCCACTGGAGAGACATGAGAGACTGTGGCTTTGCACTCCCCAGGATAAAGCAGTGGGCAAACCACCCACTGGAGAAACTTGAGAGACTGTGGCTTTGCACTCCCCAGGATAGAGCAGTGGGCAAACCACCCACTTGAGAGACTGTGGCTTTGCACTCCCCAGGATAAAGCCGTGGGCAAACCTCCCACTTGAGAGACTTGAGAGACTGTGGCTTTGCACTCCCAAGGATAAAGCAGTGGGCAAACCACCCACTGGAGAGACTTGTGAGACTGTGGCTTTGCACTTCCCAGGATAAAGCAGTGGGCAAACAATCCACTTGAGAGACTTGAGAGACTGTGGCTTTGCACTCCCCAGGATAAAGCAGTGGGCAAACCACCCACTGGAGAGACTTGAGAGACTGTGGCTTTGCACTCCCCAGGATAAAGCAGTGGGCAAACCACCCACTTGAGAGACTTGAGAGACTGTGGCTTTGCACTCCCCAGGATAGAGCAGTGGGCAAGCCACCCACTGGAGAGACTTGAGAGACTGTGGCTTTGCACTCACCAGGATAAAGCAGTGGGCAAACCACCCACTGGAGAGACTTGAGAGACTGTGGCTTTGCACCCCCCAGGATAAAGCAGTGTGCAAACCACCCACTGGAGAGACTTGAGGGACTGTGGCTTTGCACTCCCCGGGATACAGCAATGGGCATGGAGCCCCCTCGTGCAGCAGTGGCGTCGTGCGTTCATCAGGCTGAGGTGCCCCCCTCCGCCTGAGGTGCCTGTATATTTTTGATCTGATGCCCCAGCAGTGTTCTCTCCGTTTCCAATCACGTATCATGTGTGGGCTTCGCCCATGCATTTTGGGCCCAGTGGTCTACGGACAATGATTAGTACACTATCCGGACTTGTGTATTTGGTGTACATATTTGTATATACTGAATTTGGAGTTTTGACTAATGGATTTTTAATGTTTACAATAGTTACAATCATTTCCTTTTGTCCTTGCGTTCTTCCAGGGGGTGGGGGATTGTATATGTAATGTTGCTGCATCTACTTGCATGTATGTTGTAGTGTGTGAGGGTGGGGGTGGGGGTGTTGCATGTGTGTGTCACTCTCTTTCCTCCCCCACCCCCTGTGTTGTAGGTGCAGTACTCACGGTGGTCGCCGCTGCCGCAGTTCGTACTCCTGGTAGAAGAGGAGGTAAACCAACATGGGTAACACCTGAAGTCCGGGCTCCATGGCGTCCTGGTTCCTGGTTGGGTGTCAAGAGGTGAGTGTTTTTCCTTCTGTGTACTGTTTCCGCTGTGCTTTTGATAGTGTTGGTTCCGCCCCGGAAAAGGTGGCGGATAGGCCTCTTGTAATACAGTGGGTGGTACTTTGTCTCCCACCTGTCTGTTGGTGGTTTCCGCCGCACTGTTTGTTTCTACCGCTGTGGCGGTCGGAGTGTTAAAGTGGTTGTCCATTTTTTTTTTTCACGGCCTGTTTGCGGTATTACCGCCACTTTAACACCGACCACCAGGGTTGTAATGAGGGCCTTAATCTTCACTAGCCTTTGACATCGTGTAATGTAATCTAGTACTCATGTAGAGCACTCCAATGCCATCTGGCTGAGTTCACACCATATAAAACTGCCAAAAAACTGCACACATAACATGCTTATTTATTGGTTGTTTCCTCTCAGTTAAACTGAAAGTATGAGCTCCACACCTGGAATAAAGTGCACATGAGAAATGCTGCATACTGCACACTTTTTCACTGTGTTTAACTACTAGAGTGACATGGACATGGAGAGCACATCCAAGAATCAGGCACTGCAGCAGCTGTTATGTGCTGCACTGATGCCCTCCCCATCACAATCCCCTGGGTCAGAGCGTGAGAGACTTCTGCTATGGCCAAGGGAGTGTGATTTTCCTACCAATAACGGGATTGCGTCAGTGATGTAGTCACATCCATTGGCAGGGCTGGCACCCAGGAAACTAATTCCTCGTTTCCTTGGGAGCATTGAGGGGACTGAAAATAGCCCTGTTCTTCACACTCAATTATAACCTTGCTTTCAATGCAGAGCATCATGCAATCATAGTGTTATATGATTGCCTGCCACTTCCAATAGACACCTGTGATCTTTTTAAAGGGGGGGGTGGCAGCACCTAGGGCAAGGACCTGGGCTTTCACCACCCTCCCAAGAAAATCAGTTTTTCTGCTCAGCCCTAGGGAGTGGACAGAGAAAAAAAGGCAAGCGGTCAAATTGTGTCCTTTGCCCTGATCTGCCACCCCCAGGAGTTAGAAAGCCCACTAGAAACGACAGGTTTAGTAACAAAAAAACATGGTGGGGTGGCCAACAATGTGCAGGACCATGCTTCCATCCCACAAAAGAGCACAACAGTTTGTCTGTCCCTCTTGGAAGGGAAACAATTAACTTTACCCCAATCTGCCACCCTCCACCTCCCTGGGAGGAAGAAAGCCCACTAGACTTGAGGGATTTTGTATCTGGGGCAAAAGAAATGCTTGCAAGCGTCCTACTCTGGCATTGGTCCATAGCACCACCTAAAGGGGCAAAGCAGTCTCCCCCCGCCTTCCTGGGAAGCAGAGAAGGGGTTTACTCTCAATTTTCCCCTGTGGAGCAGCAAGCCTACTAAACACCAGGGATTTCAAAATGGTGCCAAAACCAGCACAAGGATGTGGCGGCCTACCCTGGCATCAAATTGAAAGAAATGTTGTTTATTAGTGAAACATTTGATGTATACCTGTTGCAGTTTGAGCCATTTCCTATCACAGAAGATAGGGCCACCCACACAAGTGGGCTTTTTGGGGGACAAGAGGAAACACTCAGTGGTAGGAAATGTTTGGATCCCTGCAGATTCCAGAACTTTTCCTCACAGAAATGTGAGGAAAATGTGTTTTCATCTAAAATTGAGGTTTGCAAGGGCTTCTGGGTAAGAAACCTCTAGGGAGCCATGCAAGTAATGGCACCGTGGACTTCTCCAGGTGTCTAGTTTTCAGAACTTGTGCAGGTTTGAAAGGTTTCCCTGGGTAGCAGATTAGCTAGGGCCCAAATCCCCAGCTATCCAAAACGCAAACAATTGTCAGTTTTGAGTGGAAAATTGTGATCCATCCATATTGCGTTTATGGCCCTTTCCTATCATGGGCGCTAGGTGCACCCACACAAGTGGGGTATTATTTTATTAGGAGACATATGGGCACACTAGGTGGTAGGAAATTTGTGGATCCCTGAAGATTATGGAACCTTCCCTCCTGCAGGTTCCCTCTCAGAAATGTAAGGAATATGTGTGTTTTTCGCTAAAACTTGAGATTTGTTAGGGGTTTTGGGAAAGAAAGCAGTGTGTGATCCACACACATCACACCACCTTGGACTCCCCCGGATGTACAGTTTTCACAAATGTGCGGTTTTACCTAGGTGGTGGTGAGCTAGATTCCAAAATCCAAAGCTACCCAAATAGCAAAAAAAGGGTTGTTTTTGAGTGGAAAAATGTGATCTGACCCTGTTGTGTTTTGAACCCTTTCCTATCATGGGTGCTTAGTCTAACCACACAAGATGGGTACTATTTTTATTGGGAGACAAATGTAAATGCTGGGAGGTAGGGCATTTGTGGATCCCTGCAGGTTCTGGAACTTTCCCTCTCAGACATGTGTGATAAATATGTGTTTTTTTGCCAAAGTTTGAGGTTTGCAAAGGTTTCTGGGTAATACAAACTTGTGAGATCCATGCACGTCACACCTAGACCTGGGTGGAATTTAAATTAAACCAGCATTAATTGCTGAATTTGACGTTATGCTTATTTCTTGAAATTCCCAAAATTACATCAGTATGCCACTTTGCATAATTACCCAGAGTGTCTAGTTTTCATAAATGTCTGGTTTTGGTAGGTTTCCATGGTTGCCGGCGGATCTAGTGCCCAAATTCCACAGCAAGTAACATTTGAAAAAAATGATTAGTTTTCAGTGTGAAAATGTGATGCGTCCATGTTGCATTTTGGGCTCTTTCCTGTTGTGGGCACTAAGCCCACCCACATAAGTGGGGTAATATTTTTATCGGGAGCCATGGGGAAATGTTGGGTGATAGGAAATTTGTGGATCCTCACAAATTTGAACTTTCTCCCACAGAAGTGTGAGAACAATGTGGATTTTTAGCCAATGTTTGAGGTTTACAAGGGCTTCTGCGTAAGAAAGCCTTGTGAGAACTACACATGTCACACCACTCTGGACTTCCACAGGTGTCTAGTCTTGAGAAGTGTGTGGGTATTGTAGTTTCCCTTGTTGGTGGAGCTAGGTTCAAATTCCGCAGCTACCCACATTGTTAAAAAAGTGTTGATTTTGCTGGATGAAATCTAATTCTCCATGTTGTGCTATTGGGTGTTTTCTGTTGCAGGCACTAGGGCCAGCGACACAAGTGTGATCTTGGTTTTATTTGGAGCCACGCTGGAGCATAGATTAGTAAAACATGTGTTATTACCAATTGGATCCCTCCGCATTTCTGGCTTCCAAATATGAGCCACTGTGCTAGAAAGAAGACACTTTGCAAAATGCCCCCTAAACCACAGGATAGTAAAGTTACCTTAAAAAAATCAGAGGTGTGTAAATATCCACTGTCCCTAAACTCAGTACCTTTGTGCCTTTCAGAAATATCTAGGTTTCCTTCATTCTCATGTTCCACTCTTTATATTTTACATATGACTATATTATTGGTACACAATGAAAAAATCACTCTAAGGTGCAGCTCGGTTTTTGGCTCTCTGTTTCATGTGTTTTTGGAGAAACTAGAAACCTATATATCCTTGTGACCAGAAGGGTCTATCAGATGAAGTGGTATATTGCTCTTGTTAATTGGCCATCGTGACAAGAAGGTACAGGTGAAAACAATGTCACAAGTGGCTGTTTGTTTCTACTCATTTTCAATATTTTTTTATTGTAACAATTAGATTTATTGGGAAAACCCTCAGTGATCTGCACAAATGACCTCTTGCTGAATTCAGACTTTTGTCTATTTTCAGAAATACATGGCTTTCTGGGATCACCCATGGATTTCACACCTGTTTCTACCACAAACTGAAAGTAGGCTGAAACCATAAAATTAGGAAAAATGGACTACCTCTTAGAAAAATGCCAAAACTGCGGGGAAAAATGTTTTCAATACAACACTCCTTTTTCAAAGCTGGGAAGATAGTGGTTTAAAAAAGAGACTCAATTCCAGCAGGAATCTCATAATAGTCCTGGTGTTTCTTGTCTTAGTCACAGGCAGAAAAAAGGAGGATGCTGACAATGCCAACGTCCTTTATAATGCATGGGAACATGGGTGGAACTGAACTTACAGAATTGTTTCTGGTTATTTTTTCCATCTTTTGGGGTACTTACCTACTAAGCAATGAATTAAGTGATTCAACTTAAGTGTATGATAATTTGTAGCTTGTCGGTATATATTATGTAGTACTCTCTTTAAAGTTGACTGTGCGTGCTTTATTGTGGGTTTCTGTATATCCTCAGTGGGTGATTGATAACATCTCATATAGCCTACATTTGTGATTTTGTGTGTGCGCATGCATGTGTGGGTTTCTAAATTAATATAACTCATTTCTGCTCTGTTTGTCTATTTTATGTTCACCACCCCTTGATGCAGGGGCAAGAAACTGCAAGGAACTACTGCAAAAAGGGACCATTCTGAGTGGCTGGTACACTATCTACCCTGAGGATGGGAAAACCATGACTGTGTTTTGTGACATGGACACCGATGGAGGAGGGTGGATTGTAAGTCAGCAATGATTTGGAGGGATAGTATGTGAATCAATGAAGCATCTGTTTATTAATAAAATCCTGCAAGTTTGTAATACATGGTTCTGTTCCTTACCACATTATGGGACCTCCTGAAGCAGCACTTGCACAGATGGCACGTTTATGTCAACAGCATAAACAATAATTGGCAATTTTCTACCAGAAACAGCAAGAGAAAGTAAAAAAAAATCATTCTCACCAGTACAGGCAAACGGTTAAAAAACAGTAGGCGTACCGGAAAATATTTAAATAATCATAAAGCAATTGGACTAGCAATAACCAACATACACTACAGAATTGTGATGGAGAATGTTTTTTTCCTACTCTTGGTGTGGCAGAAGAGAGCATCTTCTTTAGTTTGTTTAAAATGAGTTCTTTATTCTATAAGCGACATAGCCTGAGGAAGACTGAAGGCCAACTGATGCATTCCAAGTCACACACTAACTCCACTTGCCATTCTCCCACTCAGAGGCCAGGGAAGCAGACTCTAAGCACTAGGACTGAAAGGTTCTCGGCTTATGTGTGACACGTTGGGCCTGATTACGACCTTGGAGGATGGGATACTCCGTCCCAAACGTGCCGGTTATCGTGCCCATTTGACAAGTTCCATAGGAGATAATGGAACTTGTAATACGGCGGACGGGAGTTCTATCACATTTGTGATAGAGTACCCCCGCTAAGGTCATAATCAGGCCCTTTGAAGGAAGCTTACTGCAAGCTCTGAGAGACAGTTTTGTGCTTGTAATGTTGATGTATGTAATCTCTATTCCCAGTTGTAAAATGTAATGGTCTACAAAAAGCCACAAATCCTTAAAAATGTATCAAAATGTTTTCCACACATAAAAAGGATCTATTGTCCATAGTTACCCATTACCACTGATTCTACCACTCCACAGCCCCAGCAGTTGTTTCACCTTATCGTGTTACTGTCATGATTGGGTACACATTGAAGAGGGTCAGAACACAATCAATTTTCTTAACTATAAATGCAGGAAGGTAAGCCACCAAATTGAACTTTCCTCACACTCTGGAAAAGTATGGAAGAGTTGTAAAAGGCCCCAGCAGAAGTAAGCAGGGGTTCGGGAAGCATGTGAGGGCCAGGAATGCAGTCCTTGGCAACAACCAAACATGATGAGTTGGGGCTCAACAATGGAAGGCCTGCTTTTAGAAAAGAAACAACACCTGGCCCGTGCAAAGGTCACTGTGATGGGGCTGCCCAAACGTGGGAAAATGAAACCCAAGCTAATCAATGGACAATCAAAATGCAATCGACTTTCTTTGTAGATCCTTTTTTCAGTTGGAACCTGCAAATTGAAAGACACCATATCTAATAGATATGGTTGACTAGTTTACCCAGAACCAAAATTGTGACCTTTGTCTTTCAAGAAGGGATGACGTGCATTAACAGATGCCTGCTTTATGAATGCCCAAAATATTGAGAGTCACAATGAATGAATGATGTGAGCATTATAGCACTAGGCTGCCCAAAATGTGTGTTGTACAGCCCCACAACCGTTATTGACTACCTTCTGCTTGTTGAAAAGCAAAATCTTCAGGAATTTTCAGAAGTTCAGCAATCCCATTGAGTCAAGAAAATGCAGTCATGTTTGCCAGTTCAGTCTGAAATTAATCTAGATGGCACATTTTTGATTATCTGAAAGGAGGCAACTAGATTTTGGCTACAATTACGAAAGTAACATTCCTGATGTCCAGGCATAAGAAAATCACTACCCGAACACCTGCATGTTTCAGCCTTTCTGAGCTGTTTTAGATGTGCCTCCTCAGCAGGTGACCATTTTTCAGTATTCCTCAGCCAGTTAAACATGTCAAGTCCTCTTCCCTTAGCCAGTGGATCGATAGTCTTCTTCTGTAAGCTAACAGCAGCATGACATTAGTGACTTCTTGCCTATTTTTTGATTTCTTGTTTTTTGAAGGTGTTCATCTCCTACACGTGCCTTAAATCTGATCTGGAGTCTTAGTCCCCATGACTAAGTAGGGCCACATGTTGTTCTGTTCACTGCTTTGCGTACCTCACTGTATTGCAGGAGTTGCCATAACTAATCATAAAGGTAGACTGCTCTTCCCCAGAGTTATAAACCTACCACCCTCTAACGAATCGTGTATGTGTTGCAGCCATGCCTCACTCAGTGCTTAATAACTCTTCATATCTGGCAACTGTAAGCTGGCTCTTGAGCTAGCATATGCTCCGGCTACTGTTCTTGACGATAAATTATGAATATTGGATTTTCCCATGATTAACGTTTATATCATTGACCTTTGGAAGAAATTGGGTTATTGGTTTGTGGGGGTGGAAGCCCAAATCAGGCAACAGCCATAGTCCTTGTCAGGATGAACTGCAAATGCCATTAAATTAGCCTGTGCTTAACCCTCTGGTACCTTGGCACAAAAGTAGTCAGGATTAACATAGAGGCAATGTGTAAAATGTTTCTGCAGCACACAAACAATTATAAAGTGAAAACACAACAGCAAAAAACATCCCAAACCAATACAGAAAAACAGAGTAAATTTGAATACATGAAATGACACCAAAACAAATTAAATCCAATCAGTAGAACATAAGTCATGTTTTTTAAAAAAAGTTTTTAGTAAAATCTAGCACCTAAAAGTTGAAAGCGCCAACTGAGGGTGTCTGGTCTTGCAAGGCTGGGTGAATGTCAAAGGTTAAGGCTGACTGCAATGGAGCGTGAGTCTCATACAAGGGATAGATTGGACCCTTTCTTGGCTTACCTTCAGACTTAGGAAAGTTCTTGAGAAGGCAGAGTCCAGTGGGGCAATGGAACAGGCTGTGTCAGAGGACAAGCCAACGACGCCAGGGAGCAGCTGGATAAAGTCTTGTTGAAGTCATCAATGATGGAAGGAAAAGTTTCAGTTGGGAAATGCTGGATGGATGAAGGCAGACTGACCAACGATGCACCTGGGGTGAATTGGCTGACAGGAAGGTCCCAGTCTTCTCTTGATCGCCAAGTAGTTTTCCTTGAAAAATGCTCTAAGTCCCTGGGTTTAGGATTAGGCAAGAGCAGTACCACCAACACCACCTCTAAAGGTCCAGGACCTGGAGGGCACCACTTAGGGGGTCAGGTCTGACTCCAGCAGAGGCCTTCAGCAGGGTTCAGGGCATCAGGAGCTTGTTATATGCCTATAACTCACACAGTAAGTCAGCCAACTAGTTTTTGGAGTCACTATGGTGATCCTGAGTTCCATGAGCAGGTCCAGTCCACCTTATTCAGATAGCAGGGCAGCAAGGCAGTCTTTTCAGCACTAGGCCAGCAGGGCAGTCCTTCTGGCAGCAGGTCAGTTCTTCTTCTGAATCTTCCACAGGTCCGGGAGTGTACTGAAGATTGGTTCTGAGGGTCCAATATGTATATCTGTTGTCTTTGTATGTGAGGGGATACCATGTCGTATCCCCACATTTAGTTCTGGAAAGTTCTTCTCGTATCAAGCCTTCAACCTGTCTCGAGTGACAATAGGCTGGTGTCAGGTTCGTTTCTGTATGCTAAACCCTTTGAAGTGTAAGTGGGTCCAGGCACAGTTCCATCCTCAGCCATCCTGGCAAGATGGTCCCCACATCTAGTCCCCTTTGTGTCACTGTTGGGAAAGAATACACAAGCCCCACCACAGAGTCATTCACAGTCATGTGGCCCAGGACAGTGTGGTTACGACAAGCAAATGCCAACTTTCCAAAAGTAGCATTTTCAGAACTGTGACTTAAAATCTGACCTTACTGTTAAAGAGGATTTTATATTTCAATTTATTTGAGTCCAAACAGCATATTTCTATCTGCTTCTAATCAAAAGTTAACACTTATTAAATGTAATAAGGTAACCCAGAGTTAGCATATGGAAGAGGTGGGGCTCACAGCAGTGGAAAACGACTTTAGGAGTTTTTCACTACCAGGACATGCAAAACGTAGACCCACACATCCTGTTTTTCAAATACCATGCACCCTGCCCTATGGGTATTTAGGAACTATCTTAGGGATCACTTACAAGTATTAAACAGGATGGTTTAGGTCTGGCTAAAGGTTTGTTTTGCGAGGTCGAAATGGCAGTGTAAAACTGCCCTACTGCCTGCAGTGGTAGGCCTAGGACATGATTAAAGTGTTACTTTAGTGGGTGGCACAATGACTGCTGCATGCCCACTAGTAGCATTAAATTTACAGACCCTGGGTACATGTAATACCATATACCAGAGACCTACAAGTAAATTAAATGTGGCAATTTACTATGTTTTGGGGAGAGAGCACAAGAACCTCAGCACTGGTTAACAGTGGTAAACTGCTTGGAGTCCTAAAGCCAGCAAAAAAGAGTTCAGCAAACAGAAAGGGTGAAGGCAAAATGTTTGGGGGAGTACCATGCCAGGGATGCCAAGTCTAGCAAACTTGGATTATGGAATTATGGAACTGTAGTGCTGTGCATTGTGGCTTACATTTGATTTAATAATACAGTCTAGTCTGCATACAACAGTGCAATTATGTTTCCTCCACCAGGATCTTAGGTGTAAAAAGAAGTAGATTTAGACCTACTGGTAGGTCATTTACAAATAGAATAGATAAAATGGGGTGAGAACACATCTCTGCTTGACGCATCTGTGCATATAGTGTATAGTGTTGGAGTCACACATGTTTTCTGTAAAATGCCCTCTAATTATTCAAACGTTTGGGGTATCATAGGTTTAGATTTCCATTAATCCATTTATAGAGTGTTATTTTGAGTTGGTCAGAATCCGTCCCAGGATGACCCCTATATGGATCTATATCAGGAGCATCAGCAACGCCTGAAGGACAGGAGGTGTTACAAATAATCTCCGTTCTAGGTTTTAGGGGAATAATATCTATGAATTGTGGTTTCTTTGATCCCCATGGAGCCTTCAACTGCTGTTGCTGGTTTCATGAGGATTGCTTGCGTCACTCATAAAGAGGCTCACGGTGGTTTAATTCTCTGCTCCTATAAAGTATGCTGAACTCGGAGCATTCCCTAAATTCTTTATGAAACACGAGGCACTCTCTTCCTATTAGTCCTGAAAACACATTAAATTGCTGCTCTTGAGTTGTCAAGAGGAGTTAAATGTCGCTCCTCTGGCTAAAAGAATCCTTGAATCAGCACTGCCTGTGAGAATTTACTGCTCAGTCAACCCCTTGCCTTCAGGAAAATATTTGGTATCATTTATTTCTCGGTCAACTGTATGTTTCCCACATGAAAGATGCAAAGAAACAACCCTCTAGCCTTAGCTTTCCATATCTTCTCCTCTCTATTCTTGGGCTTCAGCCATGACTGTTTGCTCCTTTGTTTTCTCCATCCAGGTGTTCCAGAGACGCGTTGATGGCTCGGTTGATTTCTTTCGGGACTGGAATATGTATAAGCGAGGCTTTGGCAACCGACTGACAGAGTTCTGGTTGGGAAATGATAATCTTCATTATCTAACATCACTTGGTAAAGTAATAGACATTCATATTGGACTTTACTGATGTATTTGCTATTCCTTTCCATCATATCTTACTTTAGTAGCTGGCCTTTGGATATTTATTAACAAGGAAGTGCAAGACACACGGCAAAATCTAGAGTTTGGGAAGCAGAGGATACCCAGGCAAGGGGCACACAGAGATTACAAGGTACAGCAAGCATTGGCAAAGCCAATAGTTCTTGCCTTGTTCTGTTAGTTTTGCTCATGCCATTTTCAACAGATGCCGCCCATTCATGCATGCACACAGTGGCCATCTTCAAATAGGTTTTCTTTTTAAAAAAGCATTACAAGATGGTGGTTGTGCAGGTGCACACATGTTTGCCTTTGCATACATATGCATGGTAGCCATCTCCAAGTGATTTTTGGTGACTGTGTATGGTAACTCTCGACAGCCATCTTAGAGAGATTGCCAAGATGGCCCCTGTGCATGCAAGCAAATCATTTAAAGATGGTCACACACCAATATAGTAGTGGATGATGGACAAAGAAAGGAGGTTGGTCAAACAGGCACTTAAGGCAATGTTATAGGAAAGAAAGCAGGAAATGAGGAGGGACAAGGAGAGATGGGGGAAGACAAAATAGCCCCCCATGCACTGCAATTTGCTGTTGCAGCAGTGGAAGGATACTCTTCAACCATTCAAAACACAGTGAGACCAAAATGCTCAATGAGCTGAACAAACATAGGAATGAAGAGGAAAGCCAGGAGCAGGGAACCCAGATATAAAAGAAAGTCATCGAATCATGAGAAAGAAGTGGACACAAAGTGATCTCTAATTTTATATTGGGTACAAAAGTTTGTTTGTCACCTGTCTGTAGTTTAGACCCTAAAAATCAGCTCAGCAGGATTATCCCAAAAATGGCAGAGAAGGGTGAACAGGGGATGCAAACCTACATACAGCCGATCATCCTGGCAGAGTCATCAATTACTGTATATGGTAAACGGGCAGGGTGAAACTACATCTGTACAAGACCCATCCTGAAAGGCATATAATTCACCAAGTGACTTAAAAAGGATAGACGGGCAAAACTGTGTATTTGTTCTTGCAAAATGTGGCTATTTTTTGTGAAAGTATATTTTTCAGGTATCTGAAATCACTTTTTCACTTCAGAGTTTGCGTCATTTAAAACTATTAAAAATACCAGACAATATGGTGTCAGTAGAATGCTTCTAGCAAAGATAATTTTTGCACAAATGAGTCTTGTGTGAAAACAGTTCACAAAAAAATTGAGATGGTAAATTTCAAGTCATCTCAGAAATTTTGCATAGTGCAAAATTAGGGAATTACACAAATTTCACCAACTTAATCAAAATGTGTCCCAGAACTTTTCAAACGTAATATTGTGCAAGAAGCTACACAGTTTGGTAATGTGTCCAAGAAAAGCCTATCAGAAGGAAAGTGTATGATTTATTGACCCTTTTGTCTAAAGAGGTTGGCATAATGCGTTAGGTGGTTCACTGGCAAAATATCAAAACCCTTAATATTGTGATGCAAAAATGTTGTGACAAAAATATTGAGCACAAAAATATTGTTTTCCTATACTTATAATTGTAAATGCAAAAATATCGAAAAAAATATTGTTTTACAATAATATTGAAAAATGTATACAACAAATATCTTTATGTTAATATATATATATATATATATAGTTAAAATAGTAAACATTAAATATATTAACATGTAGCAGTAATATAAAGTAAATTAAACATATTTAAATAATATAAACAATATATAAATATATATTTATTCAGACACACATATTTATGTGTATGTATGTATATTTATTAGCACATATATAATGTAAAACTATTATTAAAATATTTTTAATTTATATTATAATTTACAATTTTTTTAATTTAAAAATAAAACAAGTATATACATATATATATATATATAATAAATTACAAACCTAAACAAACAAAATGAAACAATATTAAAAACATTCTAATTAAATTACACGTAAAAAGTAAATAATATTTAAAAGAATACATCTTACTAAAAAATTACTATGTATTAGAAACATTATGTATTAAAAAAAATAGAATTTCAAATACACAGAAACATATTAATTATATAATTTTAAACAATATTAACAAAACTATAATTTCTAGGAATAATACACATAATATTCCAACTCCAGGCTGTGCAACAGTAGGAAAAACTTTGGAATTGGGAGGGGTAAAATTGACTATTCCCACTGCAGTCTATGCAACAGTAGGAAAAGCGTTGGACTAAAGAGGAGTAAAATTGAATGTTCCCACTCCAATATATGAAACAGTAGGGAAAGTACTGGACTCAGGAGAGGTCAAATTTACTATTCCCAGTGCAGTTGGGGAAACAGTAGGGAAAGCGTTGGACTCAAGAGGGGTAGAATTTGATATTCCCACTCCAGTCTGTGCAACAGTAGTGAAAGCGTTGGACTCAAGAGCGCCAAAGTTTACTATTCCGACCCCAGGCGGTGCAACAGTAGTGAAAGCGTTAGATTCAGGAGGGGTAACATTTATTATTCCCACTCCAGTCTGTGCAACGATCATTACGACCCTGGTGGTCTATTGGCTGCCAGAGTCACTGTGGCGGTCTGACCGCCGGCAAAGTGGTGGTCTGAACGCTTTAGCAGCAGTCTGACTGCCACATTATGACTGCAGCAGTCGTGCTGTGGTCAGACTGCCAGGCCCACTATGAAACCGCGTACCGATGGGCTGGCGGTCCTAATCTGCCAGGGCAGCACTGCAAGCAGCGCCGCCCTGGGGATTACGACCCCACTCTCTGCCAGCGGTTACATGGTGGTAGCACTGCCATGTAAAGGCTGGTGGAGACGGGGTGCAGGGTGCCCCAGAGGGGCCCCTGCACTGCCCATGCACTCGGCATGGGCAGTGCAGGGGCCCCCCTGGCTAGGCCCGTTGCAGAGTTCACTGTCTGCTTTGCAGTGCACCATACACACTCTGTTTCCGCTCGCTGACCCAGCAAGAAACTCGTTATGGGACCCGCGGGGAGGCGGCCCCACTGGTGGCAGCCTGCCCGTTGAGACTTCAGGGGATGATGTAAACCGTCCACTGAAGTCATAATGACCCCCTGTACCCCTACAAACCCAACAACCGGCACCTAAAATATAAAATAATATTAACACAATATACATATTTCATAACCAAATAAATAAGTAATATTAATTAAAATAAAACATATACATTAATTCTACTTGATTTACTTCCCACCCTGTGCTCCAACAAACCTCACAACCCACAAGAACACTACAAATTACTATTTTACAATTACATTTAAAATATAAATAACTTAAAATTACAAACTGTATTTAAAAACATTAACAACAATTATACAAACAATATCTAACATAGACAAATAAAATATTATTTGAACACACAAAGAGACTTAAAAACGAATGGGGCATATTTAAGAGCCCCCAGCGCCATTCTAACGCCATATTGCGTCATTTTTAAGCTAATGTGGCGTTTTAAGGCCAAAAACACCACACCACATTTAAAAAGTGGCGCAATGCATGCATTGCGCCACTTTTTGTAACCTTTTGTGCTACATTATGCCTGCGCCAGGCATAATGTATGCAATGAGGGCGTTCCCCCGTTAGGCGGGGCAGAAGAAGTGTAAGAGATTTCTTGGCACCATTTTTTCAATACTTTTAACGCCTGCTCAGAGCAGGTGTTAAAAGGAGGCTTCCATTGGTTACAATGGGCCTCTGAGTGCTTTGCATGATTAGCCTCAAAATGGTTTATGCTAATTCTGCAAAGCGCCAGACTAGCGTCAAAAATTCTGACGCTAGTCCCCTAACTACAGCCATGGTGCACCTTATTTTAAAATTGGCGCACACTTGGTGCCGTTACGTGGGTGCTAAAGGGCGCAAGAAAAGTGCCCCAATATTTCTTATCTTAAAATAACAATATTTTTGCAATTATATTTTTGCACACAATATTTCTGTCACAATATTAAAAACTCGATATTTTTGCAACTCAATATTTTTAAATCAACATCTTGTCCGAACACTGCTTTGGGTAGTTGGACTGCAAAAACAATGTAATTCTTCTTTTCCCTGGGCTTCTCGCATTAAGAACAGTACCTTACCATCCTCAGACTGACGTGGTGCTTGCACATCAAACGATGATTACTGAGGTTACAAAGAGAGTGGGGCTGCTGGCGTATCATGGTCTCAGAAAATGAATATGACAATTAAAAGGGATAATTAAAGCATATGTGGCAAGTGTAGCAAGCGTGACTTCAGCACCTCTAATCAGACAGTGAAATGCAAGTGTGGATGTTCATCAATCACAATGCAGTAAACATGATTGCTAAATGTTTCACATTTCCAAGTCGTTGTATTGACAGTCTGGTCCAAGGAAGGAAGGATCAGGTATATTAGTGTGCTGGGTTTCAGAAAGCAAATGTCTTAAGGGTTGTCTTTTGATTGGCTCCTTACAAAAGGTATTTTATTCCAGTCATATTCAGGACCCAGCTGTCTTCCTTGTTGCAGGTTTGAAGTATGAAATTGATGTCTGTTTGCAAAGAATTACACAGAATTTATTGGTTTCTTAACAGGGATTTATGAGCTACGCATTGATCTTAAGGATTTCGAGAGGAACAGCTCGTTTGCCAAATATAGCGCCTTCAAAATAGCAGGAGAATCTGAAAAGTATAAACTGATATATGAGGCTTTTACAGATGGCAATGCAGGTGAGCAATTTAGCAATCCATACTTGGCAAATTAAATGTAAACACAACCATTGACCTCATACCTCCAACCAATATGTGATAATCAAATGTGTTCATTAGGCAGCGTCCTCCCGTTTATTTTTATTTATGGCATTTATAAAGTGCACAGTCACCCCAAAAGTGATATCCTGGAGCTGGACAACCCTCCTAACGCAAACACCACCCCAGGAGCCAAATGTAGAGAGGCAACAAAGTTTTCAACAATTTAACAAATGTAGCAATGCAACAACCAAGTTTTCAACAATTTAACAAATGTAGTAAGGTCAGAGGTTGAGCGCTGATGGGGAGGGAGCGTGTTCCAATGAATGACAGCCAAATAAGTGAAGGAATTACTACCCATACTTGAGTGACCTCCTGATTCACCTGCATTGAATAAATAGCTCGAGAGGCAGATCAAGGGGCTCTCGCTGGCTTGTAGAAAGAAATTCTGCATCAGGCCGGGAGGGACCCACGTCTGGGCATGGCATGGTGAGCAAAAGAACAATGGATTTAGCCCAGATCTGTGACTGGGGGGAGTGTTTGAATAGATTCAGGACTCCATCCATTATCCTTTTGTGTTGCTAAAGTTGCTCTAAGTGGCCAGGATATGTCCAGATGTGGGCCCTTGCTCGCTACCCAGAAACCAGTCCCAGGATGCTTGTTTCCGGTCCAGGGAGGACCTGGCTTGGCAGTTCGGCTGGACTGTTTCCATGGGGAGCAGGGTCAAGACTGATTTGCATATGGCTGTTTCCAAACTGGGGTTATGTGGCCAGCAAAATAACAATGGATTAAACTCAGAACTGTGATTAGGGGTGAGTATTTGAAAAGTTTCAACACTCCATCCATCATTTTATTTTGTAGTGTTAGCCAGCTAACTTGCCCTTGGAGACACTCTGATGATCCTTGGTTCAAGTTTGTAGTTTCAGTCCTTCTTCCTCCATCAGAAGGACAGTAGAGCAGTCCCCCTGGAAGGAGAGCAGTAGGGCAGGAGAGCAGCAGAGCAGCTGGGAGGTCCTTCTTGCAGCAGAGCAGCAGAGCAGCAGAGCAGTCCTTCTTCAGAGTTTTCCACAGGTCCAGAAGAAATTTGAAAAGTGGGACTGAGGATTCCAATTTTATACCTGGTACCCACTTTGAAGTGGGAGAAACCACTGAATTTTCCCACCCTACAGAAATCTATGTGATTTTCTGTCTCCCTGCCCTGGTTCTGCAAAGTCGGTCCTGGAGAGTCGGGTCCATGCCAGATTTTTAAGCATATCCACATTTAGAAATATTTTAATTTCTGAAACATCTCTTTTCTAAATGTGGATATGCTAACAATCTGGCATGGACCCGGCTCTCCAGGACCGACTTTGCAGATCCCTGGCCTAGTGTGAAGTCTTTTGTGTATGAGCTCCGTCAGTTCCTTTGAAGTGCAAGTGTGGTAGGCGACAGCGTCGCCCTTCCCTATCAAGTTAGAGATGTCCCATCATGCCAGAACTCAGAACCTCCATTGTGGCTTATATGTATTAAAAAAGGAAGGTTTACGGCTGGCAAAAGGTTTATGTTGCCAGGTCGAGATGGCAGTTTGGAACTGCACACACAGGCTGCAAATGCAGGCCTGTGGCACATTTAAAAAGCTATTTATGTGGGTGGCCAATTAGTAATGTTTCATTTACAGGCCTTGGGCACATGTAGTATCACTTTACTAGGGACTTACAAGTAAATGAAATGTGCCAATCGGATGTAAGCCAATTCCATCATGTTTGAAGGAGAGAGCATAAGCACTTTAGCACTGGTTAGCAGTCCTAAGGCAAACAAAAACTAATTCAGCATTACAGGAGTAAGGCAAAAGGTTTGAGGGAAGACCACTGTAGTTCTGACAGGTCTAACATAACATATCAATCAATTAAAAAATGTATTAAGCACGCTACTCATCCGGTAGGGTCTCAAGGCGCTGTGGGGGGGGAAGGAGGAAGAAAGGGGGGAGGGGATGCCAATTACTGTTCAAAAAGCCATGTCTTGAGGTGTTTTCAGAAGGTCAGGAGGTCCTGGGTCTTGCGTAGGTTGGTGGGGAGGGAGTTTCAGGTCTTGGAGGCAAGGTAGGAGAAGGATCTGCCTCCGGAGGTGGTGCGAAGGATGCGGGGGACTGTGGCGAGGGCGAGGTCAGCCGATCGGAGGAGACAAGTTCACTCTTTCGTTGAGGTAGACTGGTCCAGTGTTGTGGAGGGATTTGTGGGCGTGGATGAGGATTTTGAAAGTGATCCTTTTGCTGATGGGTAGCCAGTGAAGGAGTCTGAGGTGGGCGGAGATGTGTTTGTGGCGTGGGAGGTTCGTGATGAGCCGTGCAGCTGCGTTCTGGATCCGCTGGAGTTTCTGTTGAAGCTTGTCTGTGGTACCAGCGTAGAGGACGTTTCCATAGTATAGTCTGCTGCTGATGAGTGCGTGGGAGACGGTTTTCCTGGTTTTTATGGGGATCCATTTGAAGGTCTGACGCAGCATGCAGAGGGTGATGAAACAGGAGTAAGTTATAGAATTGATTTGCTGGGTCATGGAGAGAGAGGAGTCTAAGATGATGCTGAGATTGCGTGCGTGGGAGGAGGGGGCAGTCCTAGGGCGGTGGGCCACCAGGAGTCGTCCCATACTGTCCTGGTGGGGCCGAAGATGATGATTTCGGTTTTGTTGGAGTTGAGTTTGAGGTGGCTTGCTGTCATCCAATTGGTGGTGGCGAGGAGACCGGCATGGAGGTTTGTCCTGGCGGTGGTGGGGTTCCTGGTGAGGGAGATGATGAGCTGGGTGTTATCTGCGTACAATGTGATGGTGATTCCGTGGGGGCGGAGGATGTTGGCGAACGGGGTCATGTAAATGTTGAAGAGGATAGGGCTGAGGGAGGACCCTTGGGGGACCCCGCAGATGACCTTGGTTGCTGGGGACTGGAAGGGAGGCAAACTTTCTGGGTTCACTCGGCGAGGAAAGAGGCGAGCCAGTCCAGGGCCTTGTGTCGGATTCCTGCGTCGAAGAGGGTTTGGTGGCAGACAGTGTTGAAGGCTGCCGAGAGGTCCAGGAGGATGAGTGTGACGGTCTCGCCCTTGTCAACTCTGGTTCTGATGTTGTCAGTGCAGGCGATGAGGGCGGTCTCAGTGCTGTGGTTCTTGCGGAATCCAGACTGGGAGGCGTCGAGTGCATTGTCTTCCTCTAGGAAGTGAGACAGGCGGCCGTTCACTAGCTTCTCAATGACCTTGACGGGGAAGGGGAGAAGAGAAATGGGGCGGTAGTTTGTGAGGTCATCCGGGTCTGCTTTGGGTTTTTTGAGGAGTACAGTTACTTCGGTGTGCTTCCAGGAGTCTGGAAAGGTAGCGGTGTTGAAGGAGCTGTTGATTACGGAGCAGAGCTGGGGAGCGATGATTGGGCTGGCCCTGTTGAAGATGTGATGGGGGCAGGGGTCCGTGTGGGAGCCCAAGTGGATGGAGTTCAGGGTTATTTTGGTTTCTTCATCGTTGGTAGGGGCCCAGGTGTGCAGTTGGTTGAGGTGGGGGGTGTTGTGTTATAGGTCGTCTCAGTGGTGGTGATGGTGGGTGCACGTGGTGTGAAGCTGTTGTGTATGTCTAGAATTTTGAGGTGGAAGTGGTTGGAAAGGGAGTTGCATAGGTTTTGTGTGTGAGTGGGGTCGATGTTGCAGGATTTGGGTTTGGTGAGCTCTTTGATGATTGTAAAGAGTTCCTTGCTGTTATGTGAGTTATTATCTATGCGTTCTTTGTAGTAAGCCCTTTTGGTGGTTCCAATGAGTTGGTGATGTTTGCGTATGCTGGTTTTGAGGGTGGAGAAGTTGGTTATGGAGGGTTCTTGTTGCCATGCTTTCTCGGTCTTGCGGCATTCACGCTTGGAGGCTTGAAGTTCAGTGGTGAACCAGGGGGCAGTCTGGATGTTGCGGGTGGTGTTGTTACTTTTCAGAGGGGCGAGAGAGTCTGCGCAGGTTGTGATCCATTGAGTGAGGTTGTGGGTGGCGACGTTGGGGTCGTTGATGGGGGGGGAGTTTGTGAGAGCTTGGCGTGCAGGTGTTCTGTGGGGATCTTGTCCCACTTACGGTACGGTGTGGTGTGCTGTCGGTAGTGGGTGGGGGGTTTTGTGAAGAAGTGGTGGATGCAGTGGTGGTCGGTCGAGTAGAGATCGGTGGTGTGTGTGAATGTTATGTTATTGCTGGAGGTGAAAATTGCATCTAGCGTGTGTCCTGCTGAGTGAGTGGGTGAGGGGACCAGTTGTTTGAGTCCTAGGTTCGTGAGGTTGTCTAGCAGGGTAGTGGAGTTGTGGTTGTGGGGGTCTTCCAGGTGAAAGTTGATGTCACCAAGGAGGATGTAGTCTGTGGAGGTGAGGGCCTGGGGGATGATGGTGTCATCGATGGTGTCGCAGAAAGGGGGGCGAGGTCCTGGTGGTCTGTAAATGAGGGTTCCTCTGAGGGTGGTGTTGACGTTTATGTGAATTAGGAAGTGTAGGTGTTCTGCGCTATCTAGGGTGTCATGGGAGTTGGTGCTGATCTTGATGGTGCTTTTATGTATGATGGCGATGCCTCCTCCCGGTTTGTTTAGACGGTCCCTACGAGAGATTTTGTAGCCTTCTGGGATGGCTATGGCTATGTAGGGTTCAGATGAGGGGTTCATCCAAGTTTCCGTGAGGAAGGCAATGTCAGGGTTGTGTGTTATGATCAGGTCCCAGAGCTCGATGGCGTGCTTGTGTACGGAGCGGTGTTTAGGAGTATGCAGTTAAGGTGGTTGCGGGGACTGTTGTTGTGGGGTGTGTTAGTATTGTTGTGGAGCGTGGTAGTGTTGTTGCGGGGTGTGTTATAGTTGGTGTGTGGCGTGTTAGAGTCAGTGTGGAGCGTGTTGGTGTTGTTGGTGTTTGTGGGGGTACAGGAGAAATGGCATGCATGACATGTGAAGGGTCCGTGTGTGTGCTTGGGATTGGCTTGGGCGCAAGCGAGGTGCTGACCTGGGTTGAGGGTGTGGAGTTTAGGGGAGGAGTAATGTTGCCTATGGGGGTCGGGGCAGCGAGGGCCAGGGGGACTGGCGCTGGGCACGGTCCAGGCGCGGACGGGTGCAGACGGGCTCGCCTCTGGTGCGCCTCTGGCACGCAAGCTGCGCGCTTGCTGCGCAGCCGCACAGCAGCCCCCTTTAAGAGGGGCAATTGGGAGGGTGGAGCAGCTGGGAGGAAAGGGCCAATGGTTGTACAAGGGGACGCAGCGGCAGGAAGAATGGGACCGGCGAGAGCCAGCAGAAAAAGGAGGACACACTAAACAGCAAACGATTTACAGAGGGGGCACAGGGGCAGAGACACAACGCAAAAATACACAATAAAGCCGAATGTACAGTGTAGGCAGCGGAAAAAGCTTTTTAACTAAACGCAAACAAAAAAGCGAACAATGAAAAAACACAAAGAAATAATTATGATTCAACAGGATATGCCTACCCCTAGGCACCAGGGATGAGGCGCAGGTGGGTGCCTGCGGGTGGTGGAGGGCCTCGAACTTCAGTCCAGGCGGCAGGGTCATGGGCACGGGGCAGGCTGGTGGAGCCAAGTGGACTCCTGGCCAGAACCATATCTGTAATAACATATCTGTAATTCTGTGATGTTGCCAATTATGAATCTTAATGCTGAATCTTATATTATTTTACTAAACCCCAGCAATGTGCATCCTGAATATCAAACCCACAATATCAGGGGGACAGAATTTAAAGAAGAATATATTGAAAAACAAAATAAGTCTAAATTTTCTATACCTAACTCCTCATATATATACCTACTCAGTACATATATCATTTAAGCTGTGTAAATGTGGAGTTTGAAATAGTAAATCTGTTCTTCTGTAGGTGCACTTATCTTTTGATATTTTGTCCCTCGATATTCTGTCCTCAGAGTTCTAGCATCTCAATATTGTTGGTGTCGATATTCAGTAGCACACCCCTTCAGCATTGCTTGCTACAACTTGAAATTCTTGAATTGTCATTAGTAGTGTTTCTTTATAAAGAGGGGGTTGCTATGATGCTTACTGTTGCATTCATGGTTCTTTTTCTGAAAAGTAAATAAGCTTGAATATTTGTTAGAGTTTACTGAGCGAATGCACTTTTTAGGGTCGAGCTTGCGTTGCATGCGCTTGCGCATGCGTATCGCTAGCGAGACGCTTTAGGAATTAGAAAAGGGCTTGGAGCCCTGTCCACATCACGTCAGTGCCTTTCATTGATTCGTGGGCTCGCCTGTTAAGATCTGCTTGCTTTCATTAGTGGAAGGTATGCAGACGTCATGCCTTTTCTAGTGGTTAGCCCTCCTCCAGCGCAGCGACCAAGTACTGAAAACATGCAAGGCTCGCTGTTTCCCGACAGGTTTGTGGACTACTTTTTATCTTTCGTTTGTAGCACGATCTCGCTTGGCAGAAGTCGAGCGGTTTGCATAACATCGATCCTGTTACATACTTAATTGCACTTTTGCCGGTTACGTAGATAATTGCACTTTTGCCGATAGGTTTCAGAACGAGTAAACTGTAGCAGCGCAATCGCGCAGTTTTTTTTGCATATTTGATATTTGCCTTACGTGTCAGCTCACCACATTCACTTTCATCCATAGCGACTACATTGGGGACACCGCATCTTGGAATTTACATCACAGCTGCAGGGCACCATATTCATTTTCTTTCATAGCAGCTGCTTGGAACGCCAAGTCTTGGTATGTCTATCGCAGTTGCAGTGCACCGCGTTCCTTTTGATTCATAGCGGCTGCTTGGAACGCCAAGTCTTGGTATGTCTATCGCAGTTGCAGTGCACCGCGTTCCTTTTGATTCATAGCGGCTGCTTGGAACGCCAAGTCTTGGTATGTCTATCGCAGTTGCAGTGCACCGCGTTCCTTTTGATTCATAGCGGCTGCTTGGAACGCCAAGTCTTGGTATGTCTATCGCAGTTGCAGTGCACCGCGTTCATTTTGATTCATAGCGGCTGCTTGGAACGCCAAGTCTTGGTATGTCTATCGCAGTTGCAGTGCACCGCGTTCATTTTGATTCATAGCGGCTGCTTGGAACGCCAAGTCTTGGTATGTCTATCGCAGTTGCAGTGCACCGCGTTCCTTTTGATTCATAGCGGCTGCTTGGAACGCCAAGTCTTGGTATGTCTATCGCAGTTGCAGTGCACCGCGTTCATTTTGATTTATAGCGGCTGCTTGGGGGGAGCTGCATCTTAGCTTTTACATTGCAGTTTTAGTGCACTGTGTTAATTTTGGTTCATAACCGCTGTTTAGGGGCACCGCATCTTGGCATTTACTTCACAGTTGCAATGCGTCACGTCCATTTTGTTTCCTAGCTCTTTCTTGTGGCATGGTCCCTTCGCAGGGGTGACACACAGGTGGGCTACTTTTAGCATTGTATGTTTGTTGATAATATTGTGGTTCCTGGACACTGCATTTATTTTTACGTTTTCTACGACAGTGTCTCTCTTCAGATTATTTGTGTTTGCAAAGTGACACATTTTGGATTTTGCACCACGTTTTTGGTGGTTACAGTGGGTGCCTAGGGTGCTGCTCACTTTCGGAATTAATTGTGGTTGCAGGGCACCAATTTAATTTATTTGATTACTGTCTCTGCTAGCACTGGCAAACACAGATAAGATATTTACGCTTGATGTTTATTGCGCAGCTCACTTTATGGTTTCTTTGACGCTGCATCGCACCTCTCTTATTAGTTACAGAAACAGCTGGTGGTTCCAAACACTGATGGGTGCTCAGGTTTACAGTGCACCATGGTTGTTTGTGGCTACAGTGGTTAATTATATTCCCGCTCACTTTAATTCACTGCATCACCTATTTCATTTCTTTGCTGTAACATGTGGTGCGGCCAAACACAGATGGTGTAATCATGGTTTCTGTGCTCTGTAGTTTTTGTGGTAAGAGCTGCTGCTTCGGTGCCACTAGCGTTATGGATTCCTTGCACTTTCTGGGTTCCTTGTGATTGCAAGGGTTCCATTCAGTTATTGATTCACTGTGGCTGCAATACTCCACTTATATTCTCTACTTTACTTTTGTTGCCGACTGCTGTTTAACTCGGTTGTGTAATCACGGTTCTGAGCACTATGTTGTTGTTTGCACCAGAGGCTGCCTAGGGCAGTGGTTCCCAACCTTTTGACATCTGTGGACCCCCACTTTATCATGACTGGAACCCGGGGATCCCCATTGAATCATTATTGGAATCCAGGGACCCCCTACTGAGTCATTGCTGAAAGCTGGAGACCTAATCTGTTAATATTATTTGATTTTCTAAGCAGTCGCGGACCCCCTGAGGAGGCTTCGCGGACCCCCAGTGGTCCACGGACCACAGGTTGGGAACCACTGGCCTAGGGCATCGTTTTATTACAGTTACAGCACTCCGCTTTTTTATTCAGTTTACAGTGGCTGCTGGTGGCGCCAAACGGAGTCTAGGACATGGCGGTGACTCTGTACCATTTTCATTTGTGATTACATAGGCTGTTTGAGTGCCGTCCACTATGTTATAGCACTGTGCAGCACTATTGGCGGCACTGTACAAGGGTGAGTAAATTACGGTTGCAGTGCTCCATTTTTATTCACAGCGTCTTATGAGGGCAGCAAACTCAGTTAGTTCAGGTGCTTGCAGTAAACTAGTTTAGTTGGAGGTTAAGGGGTGGCTTTTTTTAGCGTTGTTCTCCCTTTTTGTTAGGGGCGAGTGCAAACGCTCCGTCCTCTGTAGTAATCTCTCTTTGGGCTCCCAACCACGCCCATGTCACGTAACTCACTTTCATTGGTCCGTGTGCTTGCCTTTTAAAATCCGCTTCCTTTCATTTGTGAAAGGCATGCATACGTCATGCCTTTTCCGGTGTTTAGCCCACCTACACAGCACCGGTAAACTACTAAAAACATACGAGGCTCAATGTTTTCAGCATGGTTTCCGGACTACTTTATCTGTTTATTTTCCATGCAGCGCAATCGCACTGGGGTTTACATAGCGCGATCAAGCTCAGTTTTTCCGTTTTCAATTTCAGCACGATCACACTGCATTTTACATAGTGCAATTGTGCTGCGTTTTTTTATTTTTTTTATTTGTGTGGCAAGAAAAATCCGGTTAGGAGTTTACAATGCTAATAGCTCTAACTCAAGAAAATGCGAGACCCGTTGCATTGAAAATGCTTGTTTTATTTATCGTCCCAAAAAGTAAGTTTGTATCTGTTCTTTGAGTACTGTTTTGAGTCTGGTAATGCTGACTGATCGTGTAATGAAAAGTAAGGCCTTCCCCTATTTAAAACCTTACTATGCTGAGTGTGTTTTTATGTTGATAAAACCACTTTAGGGCCTGACCATGAAAGAAGCTTGACCATGCACACAGGTTATCATAACTTTGGTAACAGTAGAGGGGTGAACTTTTACCAGTAAATGCCTATATTTGTGGAACGTGAACATGTTGTCTCACTGAGACAAATGCTGCCTGATCAGGCCATCTAATACTCAAATCCTATGACCGCAGTAAACAATGGTACTGTGTAATTACAATTATGCAGTTACCTTATCAATGCCTCCACATCACCTTAGATTGAGCTGAAGGGCTCAAGAGACGAACATTTTGCCCAGTTAGGAATGTTTGAATAACCATGCTGCCAACACGAGCATTTAAATATTCTATCAATAAATGAGTATTAACTGTCTATACCATTATCAGGCAAAACGCAGTTTACAATACATAAAATAAAACTATACCTGCTTGCGTTACCTTAAAAAAAGAACACATATATGCTATTATTTATAATAGGAAATAGGAGCCACATGATAAATAAATCGTATGTTCTGCACGAATGATGATCCATATATGTCAATGCTGGTTGAGTGAAGCAGTGCTTGAGCATGCAGTTTGGCTTGGTCTCAACAGTGTCAGTATTTCAGAGGGTGATGCATTAATAACTAGGAGACCTGGCTGGCATCAAATATTTCTAGGGTGTCATTTTAATTTTTGGTACCACGTAGTAGGAACAAAATGTTAAGGTTCATCAAGTTCTGAAACAAAGGTAATTAAATGCAAGTTTGGTAGGGAAGAGATCTCATATTTAGGTCATACCATTTCGGGAAATGGTATGAAGTCTAAGAAAGAATTGGTTGATTCCATCTGTAATTTGGTAACACCAGTTAGTAAAGAAGAAGTTGTGTCCTTTCCATGGATGGTTGAATTTTATTGTTTGTCCTCTTCTAAAACTACCATCAAGTCGAGTGCTTTAAAGATGTTGTACAAAAAGAGATAGGGTTTGAATGAAGTGAGGAATCCAACCATGAATTTGTTTTGTTTACAAAAAGAATTAGCAGAGGTTCTGAGTTTCAGAGGATTTATTTTAGGGAGAAAAACTATTGTTGTTACAAATGCCAGTTGTAAGGGGCTTGGTGCAATTTTGTTGCAAGCCGCTAGGGACGAGGAAAGAATAATTTATTGTGTTGAAGAGTGTTGAGGGATGCCAAAGCTAACCACTCTGTTACAGAGAAAGAGATGTTGGCATCAGGGGCAGCTTCTCCATTAGGGCAGAGGATCGTTACCACACGCCAGCAGTGGCATTACCTGTACAAGAAAACAATAATAAACTATCTTTATTATCGTTTTCTTGTAAAGGGGCGGGGCCACGGGGTGACGAGCAGTTAGGGGGAGAGCACAGCACTTCCCCTCAGAGCGCATGTGTTTGGCCGGCTGTCCTGGGCTGGCCAAACACACATGCGCAGTAGGCTCTCTCCATGCTCCCAGTCTGCCTAGAAGCGCCCAGGCTCCCAGCCAATCCTCACGCTGCTCTGAGCAGCATGAGGATTGGCCGCAGAGCAGCCTAGGAGCCTGTGCCTGCAGCGTTGAAGCTGAGGAGCGGCGTGGCGGCGTTCAGGTAAGTGTTTTTTTTTAATTTAAATAATTTAATGTTAATTCCCCCCTGGACAACCTCCCCTGTGCACTGCCCGGCCCTTTCCACGCCTCGCGAGCCACGACTGGTTGGCAGTCAGCTCAGCAGTCAAGATACTGGTGGGGCATTCAGCAACACTCAGCTTCTCTTGTGTGCAAAGGCCTCTCTTACTTTAACTCCACTCTTTCCAATCCTATCACAGGGTGGAGTCAAAAATGCTCACTTACACCACCCCTATAAAGAGCTTCAAAGGGGCAGGGTGTGACGAGGACAGGAAAGCATCAGTGATTGATGTGCAGCCCTGGGCACTAGGAAGGCCTGAAACCTGAAGCACCAGGGTTAACTTAATAATTGGCACTACAGTGTGTCATCTGGAAATTGTTCTATTGTTTGTCGAGCATAGGTCTTTGCCTGGCTGATAATGTCATATTCCTCTGGACTGGAAGGGTCAGTTTGGAAAATGCTAATTGGTACAGCTGGCTGGCACATGCACTTGAGTGCATGTGACGTGACTCGCTTATGCCACCTGATCCTGAACAGTGTGAGACAGCCAGACATGCATTTTGTGTATCAGGATCTTTTTTTTCAATTTAACAGGTTGATCAAAAAGGGGAGCAGAAAGAATAGGGTGAGAGATGTCAATGCCCACATCTATGAGCCACCACTGTATATCACCATCTCTCCACTGTTCTTTGTGAGTCAATTTTGGTTAAATCTCAGTCTATTAAAGTATTAGAGGGATGCTCCGATATATGCTGGTCATACACAACTTTCCTTTGAATAACTTTATATAGAAGGCATAACTTGACAGTTCTAGCAGGTGAAAGGTCTTTTCATAGAAAATGGGGGTACATTAATGGTCACACCTGGCATTTTGCACTCATATTTCATAGAAAATGAACCATTTTTCACCTGCAACCCCCCAAATTGTTACTTTTAAAATACGTATAAAATACTGGTTAGATCCTCCAGATGTGAACTGACCAGTATGGTGCTGTATAAGGCTGTGAAAAATTATGCAGGTGTGTAATTTATCATGCCTAGGACTGTCAACAATTTGTCACACCAACATCACTGCTGACATTTTGTACACAAAGAAAAATTCTTGATTTGTAGGCAGGACTCAATTATGGGCTGCTCTGAAAGTCCCAGTGAGGACTGATTTGAAACTTCTATTCCACAAGGGCTCCAGGACTTTGGATATATTTGCTCAAATATCGCCACATTTAACTTGGGTGGATGGACCCCTGTGTTGGTATAGAGGAAACTTTGTTGCTGTTGCAACGGAGTTCCCTCTCCACTTACATCTAAATAGGGCCCTCAGCCTCAAAAATGAATATCCAAAATCTTCAGTGGGGCAAGGCAGCATACTGTGGCCTAGGAGGGCTCCACACAATCGGATAGATTTCAGATGAAGTCCTAGCAGAGGCATTGGTTTTTGGTGGGAAACCTTCAAGGAGGAGAAGAAATTTAAATTTCACTCCCCGAGAAGGTCCCACTCCGGCTGTATAAGCTTGCCACCTTCACCCAGTCAAGATTCCTACATTTTCACCATCACTTTTTTTGAGCACTGATTCCTTCAGTGGGTCAATGCTGCAGGCTGCAGCCTCTAAACTAGATTTAATGCTGTGGGAAAGGTCAAAGCAGGAGAAAACTGGATCTCCAGCTCAGCTGCAACTCACCTTGGTCTGAAGCAGCTGGGGTATGTGATAACAATCTTGCACATTGTGTACATATTAAAAGAATGACATCATTATTATTTTGTGAGAATAGGGTAAACCTAGGTTTATTGTAAAGCAAATCTCAGCACAGAAGTAAGTAAAAGAGGAAGGAGAATATGTTTGGCCTTTTAGCAAAGTGGTGAAATACTGTTGCTCTAAAACTCAAAACTTAAATCATAATATCTTTTTTTCCCCAGGATTGCAATTTTATCAAAATTTATATTTAAAACCTATTTTTAAGAGATATAGGCCCTCATTACGACCCTGGCGGACGGTGCAAAATGGGCAGTAAGACCGCAGGCCAGCGGTCATTACTGCCCCAATGTCCTGCACCGTCTGCCCGGCGGCTCTTTATAATTACTTATTCCATGACCCACAGTCTCTACCCACTAACACACACACCCCGACTACATCACCGCACGTGAACAAGTTCAATGTTTTCTTTCTTTCTTATTATTGTGTTTGAAACCATTACAATGTCGAATTTCATTCAATTACTCTCAAGCAACACTTTTTTTCCCTAGATTTGAGAAGTCTGAATAACGTGTTCACTGTACCTTTTTACTAGCACTGTATTGTTGCCAAGTGGACTTCGAGCACAGATAATGCATGTTTCTATTGTGTTAAATTTCAATAAAACCAGTTTGAAATATATATATATATATATATATATATGTACTAAAAGGGTATTTTTAGGGCTTTAGGGTGGATAAGAGTATTACGCGTTAAGGGTGATTATGGAGTTTCCCCGAATAAAAAAAATAATAATAATACACACACACTATATGTATATATATATATATATATATATATATATATATATATATATATATATATATATATATATATATATATATAAAATAAAATTAAAATTACTTTATGTTAAAAAAAAATACATAGAAATTCACTGAAAAAAGCCAAGGACGTTATAGTTAGGAAATAGAATTTAAAAACCCATCAAAAATCACTTAAAAAACAAAGGTTACAGGGACCATATGCTTAGGCTCACATTTTAAATGTACCAAGCCAGAGAAATTCACCTGTTATAGTTAGAGTTATCTTAAGTAACTGTAACTTGTGTTCTAAGGTCACCATAACTTGCGACCCTGCCATGCACAGTTATCTGATCGATAATCTTACTGCAGATGTTGCAGTGGCAATATCAATAATGTTATCAAAGATGTCAAGAGTGCTGTAGTTTGTGGGGTAATTAGAAGTGCATGGCGAGGACATGAGTTATAGTTACCTTAGGGCACGAGTTATATTTACTTGAGATAACTCTAACTTTAACAAACGAATTTCTATTGTTTGGTAGGTTTATAATGTGAGCCTAACTATAACGTTCCTGTAACCTTTGTTTTTTTCAGTGAATTTCTACTTTTTTTTACATAAAGTAATTTCCATTCCTATATGTTAATCCAACCACCACCATGCACAGAGCATGCAGCCACACCCTATAAGAACCCAACCCTGTGGTGTACAAGGCCTTTGACCGTGCGCAGCTGGGGTTAGTCCAGACCCTGCGGCCAACCCCTATAACTACACACCTTTGTGGTGCACATGGCCTTCAGCTGTGCACAGCCAGTGTTGGCACCTAGTCACAATGTTGAGGAACGCGAGAGGAGCCTGAAGGCCCCTGCGGTCCCAGCCAGCTCCCCAGCTCCTGTGCATCTTTGCAGGCAGGGAAACAGAGGAAACGTCCGCTCCCACTAAGTGAGTACTGTTTGACAGCTCTCATTTCATCTGAGCGGAGTGTTTTCTCTGACTTGGTGGGAGCTGTCAAAGCACCCTGGGACATAGCAGGAGCCATCCCTGGGGGATGGCGGTCCCCAGGGCCATCAGTGGCTCCTCAATGGGAGCTACGTGGCCCCCCTCCAAACATTATTGCCCTGGGGATGTGGTGGTCCACGAGGCTGCAGGGGAGCCACGTGGCCCCCCTGCACTGATTTTGAATCAGGCCATGGGGAGGTGGCGTTCCCAGAGGTTGCAGGGGCATCATGCCGCCCCCTTGCCTTCAATTTCAGTTAAACCCCAGGGAGGTGGTTGTCCCCAGGGCTGCAGTGGGGCGGCTCTGCCCCCTGGATTGAATGTGAATTAAGCCTCGTGGAGATGGTGGTCCTGGAGATGCGGGGGAGGGTGAGCTGCACCCCGCATTGAATTTGAATGAAGCCCCAGAGAGGTGGTGAATTTCAAAGAATTTCTATGGTTAGTTTCTAACTAAAATGCCCCTGTAACCGTTGTTTTTTCAGTGAATTGCTACTATTTTTTTTAACGTGAAGTTATTTTCATTACTCATCGTTAATCCAACCACATCTGCGCACGGCCTTTGGCTGTGCACAGCGACAGTTGGCCGCAGAGCCTGGCCTGTGGTCAGGCCCTGCTGCCAACCCCTATAAGAACCCAACCCCATGCTGCGCACAGCCGTTGGCCTGCAGCCAACCCCTATAACTATGCAACCCTGCGGCGTGCCCCCCTTGGCCCTGGGAACCCGATACCCTGGAGCCTGGCCATGTGACCTGGGTGCCCACCAGGGCACCCAGTCACAATGTTGGGGACTGCGTGGTAGCCTGAAGGCCCCTGCGGTCCCATCCAGCTCCCTCTCTGTGAGAGCATTATTTCCTCTGTTTCTCTGAAGACAGAGAAACACAGGAAACCTCCACACGCATGAAGTGAGATCTGTTTGACAACTCTCGATTCATCTGAGCAAAGTGTTTGCTGTGACTTGGTGGGTTCTGTCAATGCTCCCGCCAAGTAAGAGCAAACAGCTATTTCTCGGAGGTGGACACCCCGGGAAATAGCAGGAGGCGGCCTTGGGAGGTGGCAGTACCCAAGGCCATCAGTGGCTCCTCGAGGAGGTCAGCGCGGCCAGCCTCCAAAGATTATTGCCCCATCGAGGTGGTAAGTCACAGGGCTACAGAGGGGACTCCCCTTCAATTTCAATTAAGCCCCAGGGAAGTGGCAGTCCCCGGGGCTGCACTGTCCACATTGAAAGCTAACTAAGCCTCGGGGAAGTGGTGGTCCCTAGGGCTGCAGGGGGACCGAGCAGCCCCCTCACATTGAATTTGAATGAAGCCCCGTGGGAATCCCCGGCCTGCATGGGGGGGGGGCAGCGGGCAGCACCCCCCTCATTAAAATGTCAATGACCCCCGGACCTGGCCCACATGGGAGCTTCATAGAACCAAGCGTGGGAGCCCGCACTTAATTTTTTTTAAATTTTCAGTGGATCACCAGATCCACTGTGACGTCTGCCAAATTATTATTTTTTTAAATGCTTTTTTGGTCTGAGAAGGTCCCTCTAGGACCCCAGCACCAGACCTAAGGGGTCAGGGTGTCCCTATATTGGCCCCTTTTCTCCTTTTTTAACTTTGTTTACAGGGACTCGGCTCAAGCCGAGTCCCTACATAGCAGCCAACACATCCTTGTTGAAATGTTGTCAGATCTCAGCACAAGATCGGGACGGTTTGTGAAGTCTTGCGTCCCTATGTATACACATTTTGATTTTCTTTAATATCTCAAAAACTACTGAACAGATTTACACCAAATAACAAAAAGGGCTCTGTCTGGACCAAGAACTACCTTTCTGCCAAATTTGGTATAATTCCTTCCAGTGACTCGGCGTTATCGCTGTTCAAGATGCCTATAGGAATTAACACTGGAAAAGCTCCTTTTTTGCCCCCCCTCCATTTTCTGGACCCCTGCTCGATGGATCAACCTGAAACTTTCCATACAGCAGCTGACATGACAGTCGAATGTTTGCGGGAAATTTTGTGAAGAATATTCAAGCGGCCCCAAAGATATAGGAAAGTGAAAAAAACTGTATTTATAAATATATATGGGCTTCACTTACCTTAGATATACTTACCTTGTATTGCAAAGGCATGCGTGGTAACGGTATGCGTGGAAAAGCAATGCATGGTAAAGGCATTGCTTTGTAATAGATGTGTGGTAAAGGCATGCTTTGTAAATTCATGCGTGGTAATGTGACATACAAACAATATGGGGTTTCCAACACCAGAACATCTGTAGAGAGAATACTAAAGCAATTTCTGATGCCTGCTCAACTGAACCTCACAATCTATTCTCATGTTAGCGACGTGATACTTAGAGATTTGTCAAATTTGGCTTCCAAATTTGGCAAACCTTTACCCATTGGATGGCATGGGTGATAAATTACCAGTGTTAGTTGATATTGATTCTTTGGCAGGAAGTCTGATTGGCAGAAAATCCATGTCAAACAATGTCAGTATGAAATATTGACTGACAATTAGGTTAATTCATCATTGAAAAGGGCCATTCTAAATTCTCACTTAGCTCTCAGGACTGGAATTTACGAGGCCAATCCTGCTTAATCATTAATTGCAGATTTTAAAAACCTCCACAAGCCTGTTGAGGAGGGTACTGAATGCTCTTCACACTTGGAGAGTATTGAAAAGACAGATACAGTTTCTGTCTGATGTTTCTTTTGACATTGTAATAGTGTCTGAATTGGCTGAAGGAGTAGCTATTTCATCCTGCTGAATCTGATGTTAAAGGACTGACATGTGGAGGTATCACAGATATTGGGGGCTCTTCATATGCTTTTTGATCTATCTCTTTGGGCAGAAGAAGCAGTCCTCTTGTTTTCAGCATTAGCAGCAATAATACCCAACATCATCGGGGTCAATTTGGTGACTGGTGGTTGTTCCTGCGTACTTACTGATTTACATTGACTTTTGAAAGATACCAACCATACCCTAGGAGTTCTTCAAAATAATAATTTGTTTTGATGTATGACACAGTGTATGTGCCCCAGAATCTTCACAATGCGTTTTGGACTCATACTGCTTTGATCATGGAACTGGTGACTGTAATTTTTTCACTCAGTTTTTAAAGAAGTAAGGTGGTGATAGTAGAATTAATGGTGGTGTTGATAATGGGTTTCATAGTAAGGCTGGTGGTGGTGATGGTGGCGGTAATAGTGGTGCTTTTGGTAACATTGGAGGTGGTAATAATGATGATGGTAATTATGGTAGTGATAACGAAGGGAACATTGGTGATGGTAGAGATGGTGGTAATGGTGGTAGAGGTAATTGTTAATTGTGGAGGTGGTAGTAGAAATTTGGGTTTTAGTAGTAATGGTAGTCGTGCTAATGGTGGTGTTGCTAGTGATCATTGTTTCTGTGGTAATTGTGATGGTGGAAATAGTGGTAGTGATGGTAATCATGATATGTTAGTGGTGATAGGATTGGATAGTGTTAATGGCTGTGGTGGTAATGGCAATGCTGGTGGTGCTAGTAATGATGGTTGTGTTAATGGTGGTAATGATGATTGATGTAATGGTGGCAATAATAAAGGCAATGGTAGTGATGACGGTTGTGGTGGTGATAAAGGTAGTGGTGGTAGTGGTAATGAGGGTGGTGGAAATTATGGTTGTGTTGGTAATGGTGGTGTCAGTAGAAGAGGGGATGGTAAAACTGTGGTTTGAGCAATGGAGGAGATTGTGGTCAATGTAGTTGAGGTGATGGCCATAGCTGTAGTGGTGATAATGGTGGTTTTGATGCTGGTGGTAATGCTCTTATTTGTGGAGGCAATGGTGGTGCTAAAGCAAATGATATTAGTAGTGGAAACTGTGTTTTTGTTGCAGAAATCCCCTTACTTTTTGCCTGGTATTTGATGCAACTTTGACTGAAGTGCACTGGGTTCCTGCTAACCAGGTCCTCAGTGCCAGTGTTCTTTCCCCAAAACTGCACAATTGGTCCCCAATTGGCAATAACATTGGCATCCCTGCTAGTCCTTAGTAAATGGTATCCTAGCTACCTAGGGCAATGGTACCAAAGAGGCTTCCCAAAGGCTGCAGCATATATTGCTTCTATTCATAAGCAAGGTCTTCGAAAAGTATATAAATAAACATCTCTCTTGCTTCATAGAAGGCCTGGGCATTCTGTACCCAACTCAAACTGGCTTTAGAGCAGGCAGCAGTACTGAGACAGAGATACTAGCGGCAACAGAGGAAATACGTGCTGCCATGATGATGCTAGATCTTAGTGCTGCCTTTGACAGGGTGTAGCATTGACACCTTCAGAGAATAGAGAAAGTAGGAATAACAGGATGCGTTTAGGTGGCTGAAACCCTTTTTAGGGGATAGAAACTTCCAGGTGGGTGAAGGCTCCTGTCTTCTTAATTTACCCACTACATCATGGGGTACTTCAAGGCTCACCCTTGAGCCCTACGTTATTTAATTTATATGTCCGTCCGCTAGCAGAGATTATACAATCCCATGGCCTAGCCTTAGTGTCATATGCTGATGACACTCAAATAATTATGGCACTCACCCCAGAGACCAGCCATATTTCCTACCAGCTGAATTTCTGCCTCAGTGAGGTCACAGAATGGATGTCAAGGAGCTGTCTCAAAGTCAGTGGTGATAGAACTGAGGTCCTGGTGTTTGGGAATAACAAACTAATGTGGTGGCAACTAGGACGGCCCAAACATCTGGGAGAACCTCCCAAGCCGGCCCCAGTGTTTAGGAGTTTAGCACTTTGGATCTAGAGAAATTAACTATGGAAACTCAAGCCAAAAAACTCACTGACTCCTGTTTTGGGATCCTTAGATCAGTTAGAAAATTTCTACACATGATGCCACTCCCTACGAGGCAAATCATGGTGCAGGGTCTGATTAACTTGCGCCTAGACTATGGGAACTCCCTATTTCTAGAAAGCCCAAAGTATGTGATAAACCGTCTCCAAGTAGTCCAGAATGCAGCAGCGAGAATACTTTATCAGATTCCTAAGCACCAATCTCCTCCACAAGCCCTAAAAGCTCTCCTTTGACTTCAAGTAGAAAAAAAGGATTTGTTTTAAAGCCGTGTGTTTTGCTTACTGGACCATCCAGGGGAAAGGTCCAACCATTATCCAGAACCTACTGTCCGTTTATGTCCCTGGAAGGTCCCTTCGAACAAGCTCCCAGGGACTTCTGTCAGTACCTAAGGTCAAAAGAGCTAGATATCGGGGCCGGGTCAGTACCAAAGGTCAAAAGAGCTAGATATCGGGGCCGGTGCTTTTCTTTTTTGGCTCCCAGGTTATGGTTGATGTAATGGTGGCAATAATAAAGGTGGTGGTAGTGATGATGGTTGTGGTGTGTGACCTTCCCACTACTATTCAGAAGCAGCAGTCTGAACTTCTATTTAGAAGACTCCTTAAAAACTATCTCTTTGGCATATGAGTTCTTGGGATGTCTATGCTGGTGATTTGAGAGTGGTTCTTCAACAAGCGCCTTGAGACCTGGTTGGGTAGTCATGCACTATAGAAAACCTTTTTGAATTGAATTATATATTGTGCCACCCTCAGAGACCCCTCACCTAGCTCATGCAAACTGCCTTTGCAGGCTGTGTGTCTTGGTGCAGCTAAAAATGAACACATGACGTGAGGTACAGCCTGTGTGCCATGCCCACTAACACTGCATGCAATAAATGTAAGTAACCCCTACAGCAGGCCTTCCAGCCCTAAGGCAGGGTGCATTATATCACTTGTGTGGATATATCTGCAAGAGCAGATATGGCCCTGCTATGTTTTTGTTGATTTTTAGACATAGTAAGTGATCAAGCAAGCCATTTTAAGAACATGTGCTGGACACAGGTCAATATGAGTTCCCCAGCTACATGATAGCTTCACTGAAAACAGGGATGTTTGCTATCAAACATCTCATATTAATAAACCCACACTGATTCCAGTGATAGATTTATCAATACATACACTCAGAGGACACCTTAGAAGTGCACCCTGAAAAACCTACCAACTGCGGTTGTGTTAACTGACTAGTATTAGCCAGCCTGCCACCAATAAACAGGTTTGTCGCCCCTAGAGGTGAGAACCTCGCTTCTTGTGTGGTCAGGAACAAAGCCTGACCTGCAGGGGCGTTAATGCACCCCTCCCAACAGCATGACGTGCGAATATGCATTCCAAGGCAGGGGGCTTCAAAGAGCCCACAGCCCTTGGTATACAGGTCTGGCTTCACTCAGAAGTGAGGAGATGCCAACCACCCTGCTCCGGGTGTGGACATGTGGGAAAATTAGTAGCCAGAAAGACGTGTCCACCTCAGGTCAGTTCCATCCCTAAGGTGAGCTGGCTGATGTGGGCATTAAATTTAAAAGTCTGCCCTCTGGTTAAGGCAGAACTAGGAACTCTGAGATAGGTTTTTGCCCACTTCCCACAGGAAGTGGCAATATAGGGGGCATAGTGACCAGGGGTAAGTAGCCCATCAGCTGCTACCTTACACTCCACTAACTCCCCTAAATGCAGTATTTAGGGGAGCCCCTGGCACCAAGAAATCAGATCCTCCCAGCCAGAAAGAAGATGGAGCCTGAAGAATCACAAAAGCAAGAACAGAAGACCAGCAGCTGAGATGTCCCCAGCCCCACCGGCCTGCCTACTGTCCTCGACAATTGCACCAAAGATGACTTGTCCTGCAACTGCCTGTGTCTTTAAAAGCATGAGAGGACTGCCAACCTTCAATCAAGTGTCAGAAACTCCCTTGGAGTAGCGGCACTGCTCCTCTGAATCCTGCAGGCACCGCAGAAGAACTGTTGTCAAGTATCTGTTGTGCAGTATCTGTTTCTTTCCCACAGGATAACATTAGGGCACTGAGGCTGAAAAGCACCTCAGCACCTGGACACCCCAGTGCCTCCCAAAGTGACTGGTGGTGCTGCCTTGGACTTTGCCCTATACTTACCTTTCCTCCAGAACATGGGTCCTGTAAGTCGCTTTAAAGTACCTGTATGAGGAATATGCCCTTCCTCCATATGATAACATTACAGCTTCAGAAATTGCACTGTTTTTTTCAAACCTGTAAAAATTAATAACTCAAAGCGTACTTACCTGATGGTGATGATCCTAGTGCCTAAAATTGTATTAAGATAAGTGTTATTTTTATAAATTGGCATGGATCTCCTTATTGAGTCATGTGTATCATTTATTGGTTGTGTGCATGCAGCAAATTTCTAACACTCCTCTCTGATAAGCTTAAGGCTGCTTGACCACACTACCCCCTAAAAGAGCACCTTGGAATTGCTAAAGCAAGCCCCTGTCCATTCATAAGGGAACCCCTAGACTCTGTGCACAGTATACCTCATTTTGGTTTACTCTATAAAGAGCCAGCTTTCTACATATTTGAATTAGTTGTAATTGAGATAATTGTTTTTGTGATGGTAATGGTGTTGTAATGGTGATAGTAATGGTGGTGGTATTTCTGGTGGTCACCATTATGATAGTAGCAGTGGTATTGGTGGTGTGGTAATAATAGTGGTGGTTTTAATAATAGTGGTTGTGAGAATGATGGTGGTAGTAGTAGTAATTGTGGGGTAATACCAATGTTGGATATGATAATAGTGGTGTTATTGGAGGTAGTGAGAATGGGGTGATAGTAATGCCTGTGTTGATTGTGCTATGATAGTAAAGGGGATGGTGGTGGTAATGTTGGTTCTGGTAATAGTGGTGGTGGTAATTATAAAGGTGATGGTAATGGTGGTGGTACTGGTAAAGGGGTAGCTAATGGTTGTAGAAGAAATTGTGGTTATGGTTCTAATGGAGGAGGTGCTAATGGTGGTGGAAAGTATAGTGCTAGTGGCAGTGGTGAAAAGCTGACAGGAACTGTGGGGTGGAGCAGAGACTAGAACTACTGTGAGCCACAGTAACAGTGAGTGTTTGGCAGAACAGAAATTCACAGATTGATGCAAACTCCTTATGTCTACCCTTTCCAGATGTGGAAGCAAACAGTAGGAAAAATGTTGTCATCTACATGGCTTGATAAACCTAACACTGGATTTCTGCCTGCTGTTGATACAACATGGCTCTGATATTATCTATTGTAAGAGGCTGGCCTGGTTTATAGTGGGTACCTATGGTACTTACACCTTATACCAAGTCCAGGTATCCTTTATTAGTGAAATGTAGGCAGTGTCTAGAAGCCAGGCTCTCTAGACATAGCTGTGGATGAGCAACCAAGGATTATCTAGGAGACATGCAAAGCTCCTGCAATACCACTGTAGTCACACAGTACTCACACACATGAAAGAAAACACCTAGTGTTACAAAAATAAAGGTACTTTATTCTGGTGACACAAATACCAAAAATACCATAGACTATATACTCCCTTAGAAGGTAAGTAATACAAAAAATACATACACTAGTTGGCAAAAATAGGCATAAAACGGTTAGAAAAGAGTGCAATTAGTGAAAATCACAATGGTTAGAATGGGCCTAGGGGGAGAACAAACCATATACTAAGAAAGTGGAATGCAAAAGTTGGTCTCCCACCTAGGCAAGTGTAGTGTGTAGAGGGGAGCTGGGAGTACTAGAAAGCCCCAAAGGTAAGTACTAGAATCCACCCCAGTGACCAAGAAAGCATGAGTAAATCACAATAAGTTTCCTAGAACACACACAGAAAGAAAAAGAAGGATTATGCAAGAACCAGAAGAGACTGCAAGACACGAAAAGTGGATTTCTGGACCAGAAGACCTATGGAAGAAGGGCACCAAGTCCAAGAAGCACAGAAGAGTCCAGGAACAACAGGAGCCCCTGCTAACCCAGATGAAGGTGCAAGAGAAGAAACACCAGTGAAGAAGAACAGTCAGTACTGCACCCAAGAAGATGAAGTCAGGCTCCTGGAAGATGCAAATGTTGCCCCACGCCGGATGGAGGATTGCAGTCTGAGTTGTGTCGCTAGAGTCTGCCTTGGACACTCAAAGCTCGCAGTTAGCAGAAAATGGAGCTGCCCGAGACCAGGAAGCACCAAGTGGACTCTACCCAGAAGGGGAAGTGAGAGGGGACTCTCAGCAACTCAGAGAGCCCACAGAAGACCAGGCAGCATGCACAGGAGTCCCACAGTACGGGCACAAGGAAGGTGCATAAGAGCCCCATGCAGCACAACAAAGGCTCCCACGCCGTGCGAGAACCACTCAGGAAGCTGTACGTCGCAGAACTTGGTGGAAGGATGCCAACAAGCCATTGCAGCTGTAAAACACACTGTGCACGGGGGTTCTGTCTTGCGTGGGGAGGCAAGCTCTTACCTCCACCAAACTTGGACGTGAGGACCGTCGAGACTAATGCACTCCACCATCCATTGTGCAGGATCCATGCAGCTCAGCAGGAGAGGGGATCCATGCAGCCGGTTGTCATTGCAGTTGGTGCCTGCTGAAGCAGGGGAGTGACTCCTTCACCCCAAGGGAGATTCCTTCGCTCTTCTGGTGCAGGCTGAAGACGGGCTATCCTCAGAGGATGCACGACCGGGAAACAGTTGTCGTTGCTGGCAGGAGCCAGAGATCCAATGTTGCAGAAGGCATCTTGCTTCTTTGTTGCAGCTTGTAGAGTTCCTGGAGGGTCCAGATGCAGTTTCTTCAGTGAGAAGTCGAAGTGGAGGATGAAGAGGATTCATGCTGGAGTCTTCCAATCCAAATCTGAGGAACCACCCAAAGGAGAGACCCTAAATAGCCCTGAAAGGGGGATTGGTCACCTAACCAAGTAAGCACCTATCAGGGGAGGGCTGTGATGTCACCTGCTGGCACTGGCCACTCAGATGCTCCCAGAGTTCCCTGCCAACCTTGAATCCAAGATGACAAAACCCAGGGACCCTCTGGAAGAGCTCTGAGCGCCACCCCTGGGGTGGTGATGGACAGGGAAGTGATCACTCCCCTTTCATTTGTCCAGTTTCGCACCAGAGCTGGGACTGGGGGTCCCTAAACGGTGCCCTTCAAAGCATTTCCAGTGGCTTGGGGAGGCTACCCCTCCAAAGCCTGTAACCCCTATTTCCAAAGGGAGAGGGTGTAACACCCCTCTCCCAAAGAAACTCATTTGTTCTGCCTTCCTGGGCTCAAGCTTTTCAAGCTACAGGAGGGCAGAAACCTGTCTGTAAGGTGGCAGCAGCTGGGGCTGCCCGGAAATTCTCAGAAGGCTGTAATGGCAATACTGGGGGTCCTCTAAGGAGCCCCAAGAGTGCAGGGAATCATACAACCAATGCTTGCAAAAGCCTTGGGGTATGATTCCAACATGTGTGATACCAAACATGCCTTTGTTCAGAGTTACCATTATGTAGCTGGACATAGGTAGTGACCTATGTCCAGTACATGGGTAAAATGGCATCCCCGTACTCCTGAAGTCCGGTAAAATGGTCCTGCAGGTCGCGGGGGCACTTCTGCTAGTGCAGGGGTGCCCTTACACACAGGTACTTTGCACCCTGTCCTCAGGACTGGAGGAGCTGCAATAGGGGTGACTTATAAGTGACCTGTTGCAGTGTAAATGGTAGTGAAAGGGTGCTTGCACCTTTTCACGCAGACTGCAATGGCAGTCCTGCAGAAGCCTTCACATGGGCTCCCTATGGGTGGCAAAATATATGCTGCAGCCCTTCATTGTACCTAGTAGATAAAGGGTTTTCACTGTAGAAACACGCTGAGGCTCTGCCACCAGAAACCCAGCAGTGCCTCCAAGTTTATTTGGGGCATTGGAATGACATACTAGGCGGAACTGTGCACCTGCTGTATTGAGTGCACCATTCCAAGACAATTTGCTGTGCTGCCCAGATTCCTGCTCTCCCCCTGCACTGGTGCACTGAGTGTAGCCTAGCACCTATACAGCCACCCTTGCACCATGGTGCAAGGATGCCTGAGTTACACCCAGGATTGTTTTTCTTCAGAAATGGCACACCTTCCTGCACAAAAACATTAATTAGAGGTGGGGGAGTGGCCGGCGAGCCAAGATGGTGGACGTGGTCTAATCGAGCTCCACGGCTAACCCCGGATTATCCGCACAAAACACGGCAATGGGGGGCCGATGACCGGCAGCCGACTCTTGCACCGTCGGGCGGAGCTCCCTGAGAGTGGGTTGTTCTGCTCGAGGAGACTGGGGGAGCACCGAGGACCCCGGCAGGACCGCCGGCCTGCAAGACAAGCTGCTGGGAGTGGCCTGCATGGTGGCATCTGGAGGAGCAGGCCCTGCTGAGGAGGAAATCTGCAGCCTTACACAGATTGGGTAAGACGAGCGAGGCCGGCCGAGCAGCGATGACAAGATTTAAACGCTGAGCCGGGTGGGAGATAACGACACACCTCTACCCATCGCTGATCTCCTGCAGTGGACGGCGAGCCTGGAGTTGGGCATAGTGACCTGTGGGGTGCCAGGAATGGGCGGTGACACCTCCTGATTTGGCTGAGTCCCTGGGGGCGGTTAGAGGGCACTGGCGCGATCGAGTGCTGTGACTGTGTGTCCCTGGACTGCCCACCAAGAGTCTCACCTGTGGCAGTGCTGTGGTGAGGGGAGAGGCTGTTTGTACTGCTGTGCTCTACGGGCCTTGATGCGCATGCAAGCGGGCCTGTCCCGCTTCTGCTTTTGTCGGTCACGGACTTGAGCCCGGCTTCAGGTGACAGCTACAATTATAACAGAGGGGGCCCCTCTCAGGACCAGTGTCTGCCCTCTGTCGTTTGCGAGCCCTGAGAAAAAGGAAGTACCTCTTCTTTACCTGATTGCACCCCTCTGGAGCATGCCCAAATGTGCTGACCCACCCGATCGCCCTGGCCACCTATTACAGGCTTATGATTTGTCCTTCTTGGCAGTGTGGGTGCAACGGAGGAGGGTGCTGCTCGTGCTGCTGTGTCTCCTTTACCAGTCGATGCGTGCAAGCGGGCCCCCCCCTGCCCACGCTATCTGGGACCTGACTGGCATCTGAGGCAATGCCCTGAACCACTCTACACAGACTTCCTTGGCATAGGTTTGGCATAGGCATGGCGGGCGCAGGCCACCTACGCTCTGGGACTGGAGCTAGGCCATTATCGGAGGCGCTACACCCAGACAGTCACAAGTTGGACGCTGTACTGGCAGCGGTGGAACTCATAGGTACCTCTCTGGAACAAGCCTGCACTTCGCTAGAGGGCAAAATCGACAAGGTGGACAGCAATCTTACCTTGCTCCATGCGGACCACCACAAGCTGGTAGACAAAACATGCACACTGGAAGACAAGCTCAATGAACTGACACCTAAGACGTCTCGACTGGAGTCTTTGCTACAAGATGCACTGGCCCGGATAGGCGAGCTGGAGCATCGCGTTGAGGATGCTGAGGGTCGCACCAGGAGGAATATTATTCGAGTTATAGGCCTCCCAGAGGGCGTGGAGGGCATGGATGCGGCCGCCTACTCTGAATCCTTGCTTCGTGAACTGATGCCGGATTGTTTGCTGACACCTTTCTTTCCACTGGAACAAGCCCACAGAGTCCCTACCAGGGCGTGACCACCGGGAGCCGGCCCGCTCTCCCGTCCTGCTCATCTACTTCATTAGGCAGACTGAGACATTACCCTCCGGGTAGTCAGATCACTACCTTCGATCCGAGTAGATAATGCCCAGGTCATGCTGTTCCCAGATTATACGATTGCTGTACAGAGGGAACGTGCCTCATTTCTGCCTTTAAAACGTAAACTCTGCACTCTTAATCTATCATACTACCTCCTAATTCCAGCCAAGCTTCGAATAGCAGCCGAGGGCAAGACATAAGTTTTTACCACACCAGGGGCAAACTGGGAGTGGCTGGAGTCCACGAGCAGGTGGGATACAGAAACAGAATCACCAACAATGCAAGGCCCCCACTCCCGTTTCCGATCTGGAACAAATCATACAGGAGCGTCGCTGTGCGCTGCAATCCGCGGCGGCCATTAATGCACTCCCGGTCGTCTTGGAGGCGGAGGCAGAACTCTCATAGTCTAAGGTGAGGATCTTTCCTCTCTCGAGACCTCATCCGAAGTGGGATCCTCAACTCACCTAGAGGTGGCACCTCAGACAGCAGATGATTTACTCTAACGTTAATATACTGGCCCTTACCTGCTGAGTTTCACCACATAGCGGTACCACATGGGAGACTTGGGAACTCCCCAACTGTTGCAGTCTTTGTATGCAGGAGTGGTGTCCATGCTGTCTCTTCCGCGGCCTGGTGGAGGACCTAGCTACAGCGGAACTGACTTCGGCGTCCCCGAACACTTAAGGCGGTTCCTTGCGTGGTGCCTCACCCCCCTGCTTTCCTCACGCACATTTCTACTCTTTTGCCATTGCCCCCCTGCATTTATGTTAGCCGGGAGAACTGCCCTACACTACGATCGCACACACCTAGACTTGCCTACCCCATTCTCCTATTAGTGGAGACCTATTGCTCGCACCTGTTCTGTTAACTCTATGAGTTACTTAGTTTGGGCAGATACCAGTTGTCCCTCTGCTCTAATGGTATTCTAATTGTTCATTTCGTTTGGAGTCTGGAACCTCCCAGCCTACCAACCCGCTGGAGCTCCGCCGCAGGCAACACAATCTTTCCCATTCGTGACGACCAGCCAACTAGACGTTATCGCTACAATGACCCACCATGAACCCCTTTACCGTCCTTACGTTGAATGTGTGAGGCATACATACGCCAACAAGCTGATATTCCCTATACTCATATCTTAAAAGACACTCAATACACATAAGCCATTTGCAGGAAACACATCTAGCACAATCTGAAGTGACTAGAGTGCAGCGACGATGGAGAGGACAACTCTATGCGACAGGTTATTATTCCTGTGCCAGAGGAGCCTATGTTTGGGTCAGACCGGGCACCCCCTTTGTGGCAGAAGAACAAATTATTGACGAACAGGGGTGCTATGCCCTGGTGCGGGGACGACTTGCAGTTTGAACCCTGGTGATGGGCTCCATATATGCACCAAACATGGATCAGGCCTCTTTCCTCCACTCGTTATCTAACCAGCTTTCACGTTGGAGTGAATATCCTTGGTTATTAGGGGGTGACTAACTGGTGAACAACTGGATCCAGAATTGGCACCTCTTAGACATTTGGTGCCACCGTAACACTATTGCCAGAGTCTATTCATATTACTCTGCTCCGCATCAATTGCATGTTCACCTTGATAGACTGCTGTGTACAACTAATCTATATCCTGCAGTGCTAGTTACCGACTACTTGGGGCGTACTCACTCAGACCACAGACCACAATTTCTGCGATTGGGATGGGACATCTCTCCCTCACGTGTTCCTACTTGGAGGATGCGACCTGAGTTGCTGGAGGATGAGGCTTTAAGAATGTCACTGGATGGAGCGATCCCTGAATATTTCAAACATAACACATGCACTGCATCCTCCGGTTTGATCAAATGTGATGCATTTAAAGTCTTCATTAGAGGCCACTGTATGGGTACGCAATGGAATTTGTGTAACACTATTGAGAGTGATCTCACAAAGGTGGAAAGAACTCTGATGCAACACGAACAGTATGCTACTCAGCACCCTACAGAAACGACACAATTAGCGTCAGCCCGGGCAGAACATATATCCCTGTTAGAGAGACTACGCTGCCTCAATTATGCAGCCCACTCAGCATGCACACATGCCTCTGCTTATAAATTGGGTAAACTGTTAGCCTGGCTGACCTGACAAGAACATGGCCCTATCACGGAACTCCCCTCAGCGACTGGGAGTGTGCTTCATACTTCCTCAGAAATCCACTCTGAGCTTCCGAAATACTACGAGGCACTCTGTAGCTCCACTACAGTGGGGGACCAGCCGGCCTATGACGACTTTTTCTCCTCAATTACCCTGCCCTGCCTGATTGACAACCAGCGGGAGGAACAGGTGGAGCCACTGACACTCTCCGAGGTCCAGGACAGTATCCATGCCCTATCTGCGGGTAGGACCCCGGGACCAGATGGCTTGACAGCTGATTTCTACAAGACCTTTTCTGCAACCCTTGCGCCTCACCTCCTCTGCCTTCATGAGGAATCCATACAGGAGGCATCCCTGTCGGCATGGCAAAGAGAGGCACTGCTAGTGTCGCTTCCCAAACCTGACAGAGACCCATTGGAGCTCGGCTCTTGCAGACCACTGGTGAAGCTTAATACTGAGTACAAAATCTTCACCAAAGCCCTGGCGACACGGTTGGCGCCCTTGGTTCCACAGCTGGTTCACCCTGACCAGAATGGATTCATACTCACGTGAGACACCTCTCATAACATCAGACGTCCATTTCAGATCACGAGATATTCAACGCGAGACTGGCCTCGAGCGGGGTGCCTGGTACTTGATTTGGAGAAAGCTTTTGACTCCCTGGAATGGCCTTACCTATTTTGATCTTTACGGCGATTTGGCCTTAGCCCCTATTTTTTGCAAGTGGTGAAACTATTATACACCCGCCCTAGGATTCGGGTCAAGGTGGGTGGAAACATTTCTGGTCTAGTTGAAGTGAACAGGGGCACATGACAGGGCTGCCCTCTTTCTCTGGTGCTGTTCTCCCTAGTGATAGAACCACTGCCCGTGGAGCTTCGTAGAAGGGGTGAGGACTGGAGCATCGTGCTAGATGACGGCCCACACGCCATATCACTGTATGTCGGCGACCTCCTGCTGTATTTCAGAGACATTGATAACATCCCTCCGGCGATCGGGACTATCCTACAACACTTTGCCACTCTCTCTGGTCTACGAGTCAGCTGGTCAAAATCATGCCTTTTCCCCTTCGACCTGGTGCTACCGAACCCAGATCTGTGCCTTTCAGGTGTTAGGGTCCCTTGGCAGCTAAGGACGTTCCGATATCTAGGTATACAAATATATCACCGAAGTGAGGACCTACATGACGGGAATCTTAGAAGGGCAGTGACATCCATCCGCTCTCAAATTACATTCTGGCAATTGCTGCCACACTCAGTATCAGGAAGAATCACCCTCTTGAAGATGATAGTGCTTCCGCGCTTACTGACTACTTCTCTAACCTACCATACTATGTCCCAACCAGTTTTTTTAGAGAACTAGAACCCAGAATAAGATAATTTATCTGGAATAAGGGTCGTTGCAGAGTTGCATTGAAAAAACTTTATTTGTCTTTAGATCAGGGTGGCCTCTCAGTGCCAAACATGGAATATTACTATTTGGCCTCGCAACTTCAATGGGTGGCAGAACTTCAGCTTTCCGATACCACAACCACTTCCAAGCCCTGGACACTTGCGCAACTAACACACCTTTTCCATTCACTTAAGATCTCGGCACCACCTGAAGTACTCTTGCTGAATGTGGCCTATCGCTGTTACCGCAGATGCTTTCATCTTACGTAGTGAACCATCCCCTTTGCTCTGGCATTAGCGCTGCTGAGTACACCACGCGGTCCAGGAGTCACGTCTGCTACTGAACTTAGACCCTGGCATGCTGTGGACTTATATATTTGCGGCGATCCCTATAGCGATAACAAACTGACCCCATTTCATGCACTGGTGGCTGAGACAGGCACAGGGCAGTTCCTGCTATACAATTCATTGTTGAGGGCTATATCGAGTAAATGGGGGTATCTGACAACCGAACCTCCAACTCATTTTCTAATATAATATAGAGAGGTTATGGGACATGGCAGACATCTGATTAGATGGTTCACAGATGCGCGCAGAACACATACACAGCATGCTCACAACGTGCTGCGCAGTGCTTGGGAGGGCGACTCCAATGTTCCTTTTACAGATGCAATGTGGAAATCAGCCCTGTCCAGTCATACAACTATCCACCGCAACTCTAGATTCCACCTCATTCTATTTTATATTATCCATAGAGCATACCTTACACCGGCCCGCATTAATAGATATTTTAACTATGTTGATGCGGCCTTCCCCCGCTGTAAAAAAGTAGACGCGAACATTCTCCACATGTTGTGGTCCTGTCCCTCCTTACATACCTACTGGAGCACAGTTGCAGCGTGTCTATCGACATACACATCACATCCGCTGCTACACAAGTGGGAAACATATATCCTTGGCCCATTTCCCAGAAACAAAAACTACAAAGCTTCCACGAGATTTCTGGACTTTGGGCTTCTAACAGCCAAACTTGTGGTCACCCGGAGACGGAAAACTACTGAACCAACATCCATGTTGGCTTGGAAGCACTCTTTTCTGACATGGGCGGAGGTTGAGGGGGTAGCGCTGAGGCGCGAGGATACACTAGGCCTATGTAAATATCCCCTATCTGTCGGCTGGGATGCGATGCTGGTACTTTTGCGTGGTCCAGACACAGATATAGACTCTAATATAACAGGTCAACTAGTTACAGCAACACCACTGGAATAGGCTTTTAGCATGTTGAAAACAACATTTGTATTCTTTCTATCACATATATTCCTATACGCTGTTCCTGGTTAATTTGTTGGTGGCAATTTATATCTAGAAACACGCTAAATCTTGAACGAAAAGTCATATGTGTAGATATAGTGGGGAGCTCCTTACCCTCAGGAGTTGGGGGGGGCGGTTGATTTGGGCTCCTTGTTTAGTTGTATTACCCTTTCTTTGTATTCCATTGTTCTGTTTATTATTAATCTTGAATCCACATTTATAAATGAGTCAATAGCCATACCACCTATACCACAACTAAGAAATGTATATACTAGCTATGCAAGTATATGTTACTGAGCCTAAGTAGACATCCACTCAACGTATCTGTTCCCAATAACTGAAGCCCACTCAGGCACCTCCAGTTATGATATGGAACTTGCAACTCTAACTAGCTCTTCTTTTTTTTACTAAGGACAATGTTTTATAAACTGATGGGAGCGAGTTTCAAGACGCATGCAAGGTATCTGGATAGTGCATGGGTGTGGCATTATAAATAACACAATTGTATTGTAATACTTTGTTGATGATGACAAAATTTGACAATAAAAAGATTCAAGCAAAAAAACATTCATTAGAGGCTTTTTGTCTCTTTGTAAGTGTGCTGCAGAATGAGGAAAGAGGGAAAAACAAGGAGAAAGAACAATAGTTCTCCTCATTGAGGCTATCCTGGGAAGGTGTAGCATTTTGAAATACTCCCAGGTTTACTAATGTTAGTAAATCTTGAAATGCGCCAAAATACAAGGGTGGATGCCTCAGAACACCCACTCTCCACCCATGTATTGCCTTCTCGGCACAGAGTAATGTAAAGCAGCGACTTGTGCTGCCTTGCATTAGTCTAGATTTACTAAGCCACGCAGGGCCACTCAAGGTGGATTTGCGTGGCTTTGTAAATCTCACTGAAGCCCTTGTGCTGCCTTGCGCCACCTTGCCTGACGCTATGGCAGTGCAAGGGCTTCGTAAGCCTGGCCCATAGTGTCAGTCCAGAGTAACCGCCTCGATAGGAAAACCCTGGATGAAATTTAAAACGTAATCCAAGGCTTTTGCAGGTAGATTTAGAGAACTCCCTGAAGTTGGGAGAGGTAACAGTGCGAGCTGCCATTGAATTATGGGGCACAGTCCCCAGATTGTTCTCTCTTTGTCCACATTATTAACATATATACTCTGGTAGTAGTAGAAATAGGTGGAAATGTGTTTTTCTGTGTAAGGATACATTAGGACATTAGGACTCTGTAGCCACTTCTGCTGACCTGGGCCTAGAATGCTATAGCTATTCCTGGGCTAAGAGAATGCAGTGCATGCAAAGCAGTTATTCTCTTTAATAAGGAAGCTGTTTACAGTGCAGAAATTAGTAGATAGAGTGTCAAGTGTTTTCATGAGCAAGCCAAGTTGTGTTTGCTTTTTTGCATGAAGTTAAAAAGTTTTCAAAAACAGCAAATACATTCTTCTAGGGCATTGGTTCTTAACCTTAAAACTTTTGTAACACCCCACCTAACCATTACTGGAATCAAGGCTCCCCCCCACTCGTTCAAAATTGGAATCCGGGGCCCCTACTGAGTCATTGTTGAGTACCGGAGACTCTGGCTTAAGCAATTACGATTACTTGAACCTCATAATAATACACGAAAAGACCCTACAAACATTAATCTACAAAAACACAAACTATAAAATATTTTATTTAATTCACAAACAAATATAAAAATGTTAAATTTTATGGGAAGTTCGGGCTTTTCTAAATTTAACCGAGGCCACCCTTCGTCTATACTGTGTTCTGCTTGATGCATTTCCACTGCTCCCTTGAATCAAACTGACAACACCATTTACATTTTTAGCCTCCAATTTCAAATTCCCTCATATGTCTGAAACGTTTTAAAAATTGTATTTTTCTTCTTTATTTATAAATACAATATTAATCTGTGAAAGCTTTCTAAGCAGTCGTGGACACACTGAGTATGCATCGCAGACCCAAAGGGGTCCCCGGAAGAGCCGCTGTTCAATGGTATGAGATTATTAAGTGGGAATCTCGGTTAGTGGACACGTCACACGTTGTAGCCTTATATCCTCATAGTCTATTGGTTTAAGACAACTAGGATTACTTCAACCCACTTATTGAGTCTGGCATACTTCTTCTTCAACAAGGAAAATGTGCTTTGTCTATGATGCTGTTCTTTTCTGAGTAAGTCTATTTAATTGTTCTAATCCAGACATCTTGTAAACTACGTTCATGTAACTGCACACCGCTGTCTTATTTTTATTGTAGAAAGAAAACATGATAATGTTTTATTCTTCCAATGATGTTTTGTTCTTAAAATATTCGTTGTTGGTCTGTGTAGCGCAGCTTTGTAACTCAGAGAAGTTACCCAAATTACAGCAACAGAAATGTCAAAACTAGTATCCATGATCTTATACCATAAAGGTAATTTGTAAGGTGTGTGCATCGCTTTAACTTACGGACTCTTTTTGTTGCCTACATTTAGGTCAGGGTAAACTGGAGTCAAATTATTATAAAACCACTATTTTTAAAAACATTTTATAAATAAACTCTCATTATTGTTTTGCAGGGAATTCCCTTGTTGTTCATCAGAACCAGCCATTCTCCACTATAGACCGGGACAACGATTCTTCTACAGGCCGCTGTGCTGAAGGCCACAAGGGGGGCTGGTGGTATAATAACTGTCACCGCGCCAACCTGAATGGATTGTACCTGGGTGGCAAACACAGTTCCTATGCAGATGGCATCAACTGGTACAATGGCAAAGGATACAACTATTCCTACAAGACATGTGAAATGAAATTCCGACCGGTTTAGCTGTTGCAAGTGCTTGGTTATAATACTGAATCATTGTCAAAGCTACTGTTTCTAATTAACGATAACCAAATTTAACGAAGTAGCTTGTTGAGATATGACTTTCCAGTTCCTGTTCTGTGACAATTTCTCTGTAACTGAGAGGAGCTGCCTTTTAACCAGTGATTAAATACAGTGTAAAACCTAGTTTTTTTTTGTAATATTGAGTGATATCTTTGGAAATTGAGTGACTTCTGTGTATCCATATGCGACTTAAATTTTTAATTGACTTCACTTTAGTTCTAAATGTCATTCCTCGAACACTGAATGATTTAAACATAACACTTGGTGGCTTCCCTGAAGAATGGTGGGCAATGCAGTGCTGGTTCCTGATAACACTGAGTAACATCTCTCTCATGATGATTGAGTTTTTTGTATCATGAAGTGACTTTTATTTATGAGACTTTCTGAGAATAGTTTCAATGTTACCTTTACCATTGAGCATTGATCTTGTACCACTGCGTCTGCAATGTTAAAGTAGTCTGTGCAAGGCACACAAAACACTAGGGGCCTGATTCACAAAGGTAAACTTACACTTTTGTCTATGTTTACTAATGCTTTCTATTTACAAAGGGATTTATGAGTAGTATCTACGAGTGTTGAGACTCTGCACTTAAAGAGGTAGGTCTTTTTATATGTGGAAATTCCACACTCAAAAGGGTATACTCAGAAATCCCTTTGAGAGTAGCAAATAATCGAAAACTTATCCCAAAGTGGAAGTTTAGCTTTGTGAATCAGGCCCTATATTTTTTTGCTAGTGTTGTGTTTTTTACCTGTAACACTTGGACCTTCATTACAAGTGACCATTTCATTTGATGGGCCCGTTAACCACGGTTATTACCGGGGCCGCTGGAATTATGAGTTGTGGTGTTTCACATGGAGACTTCTGCTGCTGAAAAGCATTCGAACTGTGTAAAATACAGAGGGAAAACATGCAACAATCAGCTCAGAATATTTTTTCCCAGATGCTGTTTACCACAATGTTTTACCTCTGCTTTATTTCCCCACCATACACCGAGTAACAATGATTTGATGGTGGGAAAATAATAAAGATTAATCCGGGCCAATTCCCATGAGGGCCTTAGCCATTTCTCTGAAATACCAGAAAGACTTTAATATAACTGAAAGAATTCCTAGCAACACTGAGGCTGCTTTCTAATAATGAGATACCATCTTTGGACCCTGAAAGTTCAACCAAATAACTGACCCCTTGCCTAGATGCCTGCTTCACCTGAGTGGCCAAGGCAATATACCACCATCTATTTCCAAAAGTGTTAAGATCCATAATCTCCTTTATCCTCCTCAAGATAGACAGTTTTAATTTGGTCTGATTTATGGAGACCGGAGTCATGAAGTCACTAGCAAATTTAGGATTGGGTACATTGTGTCCGTGTCCACTGACGTGGGTAGCGTTTGCCTTCCATGTCACAATCTTGCTCTGTTATGATTGGACAGAGTTCCAAGCAGACGTGGCTTGCTGCGCTCACAAGGGGTGGGGCAGGTCGGGTGCGGTGCATAGGGCTGGGGTGAGAGGGGGCAAAATGTAATTAAAAACAAAAAAAATATACTGCCATGCCACTCCGCTTTCTCCCGTCGCTGCAGGCACAGGCTCCCGGCTTGCCCTGCGGCCACTCCTGACGCTGCTCAGAGCCTCCAGCCAGGCCAGGTGCTCCCAGGCAGACTGGGAGCCTGTGCCCGCTCTCTCCAGCCCAGCAACACAGTGCCGGGCTGGAGAGAGCCTACTGCACATGTGGCTTTGGCTGGCCAGAGACATCTAGCTAAACACACATGCGCACTGAGGGGAGTGCACTCCCCTCATCCTCGTCATCCCCAATGCCCGCCCATTTAACAAAAGAAACGATAATAAACATAGTTTATTATCGTTTCATTTGTTAACCCCTTCGCTGCCTGGCTTTTTTTCCTTCTGTGCCAAGCCGTTTTTTTTATATTTGGGGCAGTTCGCGCTTAGGCCCTCAGCACTTTTTGTCCACATAAGCTACCTATACCAAATTTGTGTCCTTTTGTTTCTAGAGGTACCCAGAGTTTGTGGGTTCCCCTGGAGGAGACCAAGAAATTGGCCAAAATACATCAAAAAGTTTTTTGTTTTTTTAAATGGAAACAAAGGGGTGCAGAAGAAGTCTTGTGGTTTTTTTCCCCTGAAAATGGCATCAACAAGGGTTTGCTGTGCTAAAATCACCATCTTCCCAGCAATCAGGAACAGGCAGACTTGAATCAGAAAACCAAATTTTTCAACATAATTTTAGCATTTTACTGGGACATACCCATTTTTACTATTTAATTCTGCTTTTAGCCTCCTTCCAGTTAGTGACAGAAATGGGTGTAAAACCAATGCTGGATCCTGGACAGCTAAACATTTCTGAAAAGTAGATGAAATTCTGAATTCAGCAAGGGGTGATTTGTATACATCGTACAAGGTTTTCCAACAGAAATTAACAGCTGAAATAAAAAAAGAATGAAACTGAGGTGAAAAAAACAGCAATTTTTCTCCACGTTTTGCTCTGTAACTTTACATCTGCTGGACTCTTCTGGTTGCTGGGATGTATAGGGCTTGTAGGTTCATCTAGAACTCTCGGTACCCAGAACCAATAAAGGAGCTGCACCTTGCAATGGGTTTTCATTGTATACCAGGTATCCAGCAATTCTTTTGCTGAAATAGAAAGAGTCAAAAATAGATATCAAGGAAACCTTTGTATTTCCAAAATGGGCACAAAATAAGGTGTTGAGAAGCAGTGGTTATTTCCACATCTCTGAATTACGAGGTCCCCATATTAGCATGTGAATTACAGGGCATTTCTCAAATAGATGTCTTTTTTACACACTGTCTTACATTTGGGAGGAAAAAATGTAGAGAAAGACAAGGGGCAATAACACTTGTTCTTCTATTCTGTGTTCCCCCAAGACTCTCGATGAAAATCGTACCTCACTTGTGTGGGTAGGCCTAGTGCCCGTGACAGGAAATGCCCAAAAGTACTATGTGGACACATCAAAATGATCAAATTGTCAGCGAGACCGGATCCTCGGGGTTTGCGCCTGTTCCCAATATGACCACCTCTTGGCAGCTCCAAACTCTACTAGCTATCATAGCACAGAGTTAAAGAATGGCCAAGCGGGGGATGGGGTTTAGGTTGGGAACAGCGGGGAAGGAGACCTGTGGAAGCAAGAGTTAAGAACACAATAGCAAGGTCATTCACATTAATCTTCATAAACTTAGTTTTAATTCTTTATGCTCTAATAACATGAGAGATCAAGAACTTTTCAATAACGTGATCTTTTTATAATCATATAATCTGAACATTGAACTCTCTCAAGTTAATCCTTAGAATAGCAATTACATCACAACAAGACTCAATGAGTACATTTGTTCCCAAAGAATTAACTGCTATAGGATTCATGAAAGATACTGTAGAATTGGCAAACTGACTAAACTTTTTTTGTCTAGAAAGATCACACTCTGTTTGATCTAAATGTCAAGATTCAATTGCCCAGAAGTTATTGCACACCTTATTGCCAGACTGCGCATCAAGACTCAAGTACCTGAAATGATTGCGCGCTCTGCTGATCTGAACTGCAAGGGTTAATTGCCGAGAATGAATCGCGCACACTGTTGTCGATTCAACCATCAAGATTCAAATGCCTCGAAATGATCACGCACTATGCCGATCTGAACTGCAAGGGTTAATTGCCAAGAATGAATCGCGCACACTGTTGCCGATTCAACCATCAAGATTCACATGCCTTGAAATGATTGCTCACTCTGCCGATCCGAACTGCAAGGGTTAATTGCCAAGAATGAATCGCGCTCACTGTTGCCGATTCAACCATAAAGTTTCAAAAGCCTCAAAATGATTGTGTACCCTGCCGATCCGAACTGCAAGGGTTAAGTGCCAAAAATAAATCGCACACACTGTAAATCACAAAGCCAAAAACTCAAATGTTTCTAGAAATGGAGTCAAGGGCCTTCCCCGAACTCTGTCTTACCGCCCTGCTTGAAGATCAGCAAGATAATGAGGACGGGCCAGGAAATGTCCAAGTGGGCCTCCGGAACAGGAGCCCTGGAAAATGCTGCTGCTCTGCACCGGAACCTCTGAATAGTGAGCACATGGAGCTGGGCTGGGTTCCTTAAATAGACCCAAGCCCCACCCACATGCCACACCCAGCCAGGCTGCAAGAAAGGCTTGAAAATGAACAAGCTTGAAAATTAACAATACATTACAAACAGCATTAATGACATTTCAAGATAAATACCTGCAATGCAAAAAGTTAATATGCAATATCAGCACAAAATGCATGAATTATTACATTGCATAAGGTTTGCCATTTTGCATTATGTTGCCCGTAGAGTGCACACTGTCCTGGTGTTGACAGTACTTCCCCCTCCTGAACGCACTCTAGGCCCTGGTTTGTCTGGGTTTAGGTGATGAAAACGCTGCACTAGTCATGGAGCATGAATGTCAGATGTTGAGACCCATGAGTCGTTCTCTGGACCGTACCCTTTCCAAGCTATTAGATACCAGAGAGTACAACCTCCAAATTTTGAATCCAGAACCTGTTTTACTTCGTATTCCAGTTCTCCTTGTACCAGTACTGGAGTTGGTTGAGAGCGAGTTTTCTGGAGAGCTCTTTTCAGGAGAGAAGTATGAAACACTGGATGAATACGTAATGATTTTGGTAACTGTAGTTTGTAGAGCACTGGATTGATTTGTTGAAGAACTGTGTAAGGACCTATATATTTGGGATTAAACATGTCTTTTCTTGAAGTCAATGTGACGTGTGGAAAGCCACACTCTATCTCCTGGCTTATATTGTGGTCCCTCACAATGTTTTTTGTCATAATGTTTCTTATACTTTTGTTTTGCTTTGTTCAGATGTTGCTGGATTTGTTTCTGGGTTTGATGGAGTTGTCGTATTGTTTCTGACACTGCTGGTCAAAGTGAACTTTCTTGTGGAATTGTGATTGGCAAAGTATCTGAGTGATAACTAAATAGACCGAAAAAGGGTGTCTCTCCAGTAGAAGTGTGATACAAGTTATTGTAGGCCAGTTCAGCTAACCAAAGCATTGATACCCAAGAATGGAGTGCTTTTTCAGCGTAAGCACGCAAATATTGTTTCAATGTTTGATTGAGTCTCTCAGTTTGGCCATCTGTTTGAGGATGATGACTGGTAGATAATGTAGATGTAACTTGTAGCGTTTTGCACTATGTTTTCCAGAAGTTAGAAGCAAATTGTGAACCTCGATCGGAAATAATTATTTTTGGTAATCCATGATAACGGACCACTCGATTTAAAAGTATTGTTGCCAATTCACTGGAGGTAGGCAATTTCCTGCAAGCAATGAAATGTGCATATTTTGTGAGACTATTTACCACTACAAGGATTACTGAGTGATGTTGAACAACTGGCAGTCCTGTAATAAAGTCTATTGATATGTGTTCCCAAGGTCGGAGTGGAGTTGGGAGAGGAATGTGATAGTCCTTTTGGTTTTGAATGACTTGTCTTGGTACGGGCACAAACTTCACAGTTAGTTACCATGTGCTTGACATCTTTTGTCAAAGTAGGCCACCAAAAATATTGTTGGATTAGTTCAAGTGTTTTAGGAATACCTGGATGACCTGCCGTAGGTATTACGTGCAACCAATGAAACACTAATTTGCGCAACTTGGTAGGAGGAACAAATAAACATGCATCATGGAAAGGTAGGACTTGTTTGATTGATCTTTTGGGGTCTGCTTGAGCCCATTTCTGCCATTTTTCGATGGTGAAAGAATTACTAATAGTTTCAAAAAAATCTTCAGTTTTAAGGATACAAAGGATTTTGTCTGAAGCAATGATAGCTCGTGGGGGCTGGATTGTGGGTAACATGGTAGAATCTTGTCTGGACAAGGCATCCGCTTTGCGATTGTCTTTGCCGGGACGAAAGGTTACTACAAAATCAAACTCGGCAAAAAACAGCATCCATCGTAATTGTCGAGGAGTCAAAAGTCTAGCTGAGCTCATGAACTGGAGATTACGATGATCTGTGTATACTGTAATAGTGTATCTGGCACCTAGCAAATAGAGTGTCCATTCCTTAAAGGCATCACGGATTGCTAGAAGTTCTTTCTCAGCAATGACATCATTTTGTTCTGCTTCATTTAGTTTTTGGGACATGTAAGCTGTAGCTGACCGGTATCTTTGTTGCATTGTGATAACACTGCACCAATTGCCACACCGAAGCATCTGCTTCTTCTATGAATGGACGTTCAGTATCTGGGTGAGTCAAGACTGGGGCGGTGGAGAAGGCTTCTTTTAAGATTGAAAAAGCCTTGTCAGCTTCTGGAGACCATACAAATGGTTCTTTCTTTCGCAGTAACTTGGTGATTGGTGCCACTGTCTGCGAGAAGTGGTCTATGAATCTGCGATAGAAATTTGCAAAACCAAGGAAGCACTGAACATCTCGAACTGTTTTTGGAATTGGCCAATCGGATACTGCTTGCACTTTTCTTTCTGCCATGACCATGCCTTGAGGGGTAAGGATGACCCCTAAAAATTCAACGGTGGTAACATGAAATTCACATTTGCTCAAGTTGCAATATAAATGATGTTTCCGAAGGGATGTGAGAATCTTTTGGACATGTTGTGCATGTTCGACTTCATTATCAGAATAGATTAGAATATCATCAATATAAACTATTGCAAATAGATCTAGATATTCTCTAAGGACATCATTCAGAAATAATTGGAATGCTGCTGGAGCATTACAAAGTCCAAGGGGCATGACTGTGTATTCAAATAGATCATATCTAGTTTTAAAGGCGGTTTTCCAATCGTCGCCTTCTCTCATCCTGACTAGGTGGTAAGCTCCTCTTAGGTCTAACTTGGTATAAATTTTGGCTTTTTTAACTTGATCCAACAGGACAGGGATCAAGGGTAATGGGTATTTATTCTTTATTGTGATTTTATTTACCCCTCTATAGTCTATACAAGCCGTAAGATCCCCATTAGTCTTGGGAACAAAAAAAAGAGGAGGTACTGCAGGAGACTTGGATGGGTGGATAAATCCATTAGCTAGAAATTGGTTTAAATAGTTTCTTAGATATTGATTTTCATTTTTCAGACAGGGCATACACACGACAACTAGGGAGTATAGCACCAGGAGTCAGATCAATTAGACAGTCATAAGGTCTGTGAGGTGGCAAGGTTCCTGCTTCGTTTTCATCAAAAACATCAAGGAAGAATGAATACTGCAAAGGCAGCGCTACATCTTTTTCAGCGGCTATTGCTATGTGGGATTTGTGGGAATCTGTGACACTTGATGTTTGGAGACATTTTTCTTTACACAGAAATGAAGAAAACATGATTTTCCTTTCTTGCCAGTTTATTAAAGGATTATGGTAACTTAACCACGGCATTCCTAGAATAATTCCATACTAAGGAGCATGGATTACATCAAAGATTATTTTTTCTACATGTTTGGTGTCTTGATTTCCCCCTTTACAGATCACAGACAAGGGGAAGGTCTGCAGAGTCACCGGACCTCCAGCTAGGAGTTTTGCATCTACAGCTTGTATTATTTCTGGTGTTTTCTTCTCCTTACATGGGATCCCCCATGTTTGAATCAATTGTGCATCAATAAAATTACCAGTAGCCCCGGAACCTACTAAGGCTTTCTTTAGATAAGTCTTTTGTGTTACCAGTACTTCTAGATCTAATTTTAAATGTCTTGACTCGAGTAAAACCTTTTTAGCATCTTGTGAAGGGTCCACGGTTATACCCATGAGCAACCCTTCCTTACATCTTGGGTGTTCTAGTTTTCCTGATTGATCTGTGCATTTGCTACAACCTTTTTGGTAGGGGTTTGTTAACTTTTTGGTTTTGCTGGACATTCTTTAGCAAAATGGCCCTTTCAACCACAATACAAACATTGTCCGTTCTTTCTACGTAGATCTTTCTCTTCTTTCGTTAAGGGCCATCTGATGGTTCCTATTTTCATTGGTTCATGATTGTGGTCTCCCATGAACTTGTGATTCTCTATGCTCATGAACACGCCAGGAATTTTTCTCAGTCTTTTTGCGTGTTCCACGTCGTTCTGCAAGACGATGGTCTAATCTTAAAACAAGATTTATCAGATCTTGACAATCCGTGAGTTGAGGATCAATCTGTGCAAGAATGTCTTTTAACTCATCTTTGAGTCCTTGATAGAACATGGCTGATCTCTTTTCCTCAGGCCAGGCTGTTTCTGCTACCAGCCGATTAAAGTTAGCCAAGTAAGAGACAAGATCCTTATTTCCTTGTCGCAATTCCAACAGTTCTCGGTCTGCGGACAGAGTAACTGTTCTTCGATCAAAAACACTTTCAAATTCTCGGACAAAGTCTCTCCAGTTATAAAGCAAAGGATTATCTCAACGCACAAGAGGGATTGCCAAGGTGGCCGCGTCTCCAGTTAAATAAGAAATCAAGAAGGCTACCCTGGATTGGGAATCAGGGAAGGTGTTTGGTCTACAGGTGAAATGCAATTCTACTTGAGTCAAAAAGGATTGTACCTTCTGAGGGTCACCTGAAAACCTTTCTGGGGGAGCCAAAGGAATGGGTTTGGGAACTGTGAGTGATATGTTAGTTGGAGGATTCCCTCCTGAACTTTGAGGAGGAGGATTAAGCCAACCCTCACCCAGAGGACCTTGCCCCTTCTTTTCCGCTTTGTCTTGTAACTGATCCACCCTTTCTGCTGGATTGGTTGCTATGTTTTTAGAATCGACTACATCCAACTGAAGCTGCGTAATTACCTTAAGTAACTCGTCCAATGTGGCCATATTGAAAACCTAGCACAAACCAGGAGGATAAAAATTAGTGGGCTCACTATTCTGTCAGCGAGACCGGATCCTCAGGGTTTGTGCCTGTTCCCAATATGTCCACCTCTTGGCAGCTCCAAACTCTACTAGCTATCATAGCACAGAGTTAAAGAATGGCCAAGCGGGGGATGAGGTTTAGGTTGGGAACAGCGGGGAAGCAGACCTGTGGAAGCAAGAGTTAAGAACACAATAGCAAGGTCATTCACATTAATCTTCATGAACTTAGTTTTAATTCTTTATGCTCTAATACCATGAGAGATCAAGAACTTTTCAATAACGTGACCTTCTTATAATCATATAATCTGAACATTGAACTCTCTCAAGTTAATCCTTAGAATAGCAATTACATCACAACAAGAGTCAATGAGTGCATTCGTTCCCGAAGAAGTAACTGCTATAGGATTCATGAATGATACTGTAGAATTGGCAAACTGACTAAACTTGTTTTGGCTAGAAAGATCACACCTTATTGCCAGACTGCGCATCAAGACTCAAGTACCTGGAATGATCGCATGCTCTGCCGATCTGAACTCCAAGGGTTAATTGCCAAGAATGAATCACGCACACTGTTGTCGATTCAACCATCAAGATTCAAATGCCTCAAAATTATTGCGCACTATGCCGATCCGAACTGAAAGGGTTAATTGCCAAGAATGAATCGCGCACACTGTTGCTGATTCAACCATCAAGATTCAAATGCCTTGAAATTATTGCGCACTCTGCCGATCCGAACTGCACGGGTTAATTGCCAAGAATGAATCGCGCTTACTGTTGCCGATTCAACCATCAAGATTCAAAAGCCTCGAAATGATCGCGCACTCTGCCGATCTGAACTGCAAGGGTTAAGTGCCAAGAATAAATCGCACACACTGTAAATCACAAAGCCAAAAACTCAAATGTTTCTAGAAACGGAGTCGCGGGCGTTCCCCGAACTCCTTCTTGCCGCCCTGCTTGAAGATCAGCAAGATAATGAGGACAGGGCCAGGAAATGTCCAAGTAGGCCTCCGGAACAGGAGCCCTGGAAAATGCTGCTGCTCTGTACCGGGACCTCTGAATAGTGAGCACGTGGAGCTGGGCTGGGTTCCTTAAATAGACCCAAGCCCCGCCCACATGCCACACCCAGCCAGGCTGCAAGAAAGGCTTGTAATTGAATAAGCTTGAAAATGAACAATACATTACAAACAGCATTAATGACATTTCAAGATAAATACCTGCAATGCAAAAAGTTAATATGCAATATCAGCACACAATGCATGAATTATTACATTGCATAAGGTTTGTCATTTTGCATTATGTTGCCCGTAGAGCGCGCACTGTCCTGGTGTTGACACAAATAAAAATTTACTTGTTTTTGCGGGGGGAGGGGGCACCTGCGATTTTGGTCCTGGGCTCAGCAGCCATCTAGGGAAACCTACCAAACCCAGACATTTCTGAAAACTAGACACCTAGTCTAGGGAGTCCAGGGAGGTGTGACTGGCCTGGATCCCCCAGTGTTTTCCTACCCAGAATCCTCAGTAAACTTCAAATTTTGCTACAAAATCACATTTTTCACACATTTCTGTGTGGGATCACTGCACCGACACAAATTTCCTACCACCCAATGTTCCCCTCAGTCTCCCAATAAAAATGATATCTCACTTGTGTAGGTGGGCCATGTGCCTGTGATAGGGAAGGGCCAGAAACAGGTTGGTAATGAGGGGGAACCAAAGCGGGTCCAAAGGGCAATATGAAAAAAAATGTTTTTAGACTGAGAAGTGGGGCCGAATATTTATCTGTATAGATGCAACAATGCTGTGTGGTAGGAATTTTGTGGATTCCTGCAGATTCTGAAAGGTTCCATCACAAAAATGTGGGAAAAATGTGTGATTTTAAGCAAAGTTGGAGTTTTGCAGGGCATTGTGGGTAAGAAACGGGTGCAGGTGCATGTGAAGCACATCTAGGTGTCTAGGTCTCATAGATGTTTCTAGATGGCAGCATCCCAAAGTCCAAAAAGGGCAGCCCGCACCATTCCAAGTGGGACGATTTTGAGAGATAGACAAGCTCTCATGGCCCAAATGTAAATCCAAAATCCAAAATAATAAAATGTCCTTTTGCCTGCCATGGGATAAGATGTTTTAGTGTGCAGGGGGAGAGCTGATAGACTGTTACCCCCTTCAGTTGGGTGGGGGCATGCCCACCACCCCACTATTTTTTTTATTTTTTATTCCCTGGCATCTAGTAGGCTTTTTGCCCTACCCCCGGGAGTGGATTGGGGCTAATTGCCCCATCTGCCAACGGTGGGCAGAACAACTTTGTCCCCATTTATTTGAGGGATGGGTATGGCCATACCCCCACCCTCTTTTTTTGAAAAAAAATCTTCCCTGGTCTCTGGTGGGCTTTCTGCACAGAAGGGCCTTACAAAAATAGTCTGATCTGCCCCCAGGGGAGGCAGAAATGGCCTAAAATAAATGTGTCCCCCAGGGGAGCGACCCTTGCCTAAGGGGTCGTTCCCCCTGCATGAAATTGGTAAAACAAAAAATCTCTGGTGTCTAGTGGTTTCTGCCCCCCTCCTCCGGGAGCAGATCGGCCTAATTAATATAGGCCGATCTGCCTTCAGAGAGTATAGAAAAGGCCTAATAACAAAATTGTCCCCTGGGGAGCGACCCTTTCCTAAAGGGTCGCTCCCCTTATAAACGTGATAAAAAAATCCCTGGTGTTCAATGGCTTCCTCCCCCCCCGGGGGCAGATCGTCCTAATTAATATAGGCCGATCTGCCCACAGGGGGGACAGAAATGGACTTAGAAAAAATGCTCTCCCTTGGGGAGCGACCCTTTCCAAAGGGGTCACTCCCCTTATGGCAATTTAAAAAAAAATCCCTGGTTGCTAGTGGCTTCTGCCCCCGGGGGCTGATCGGCCTAATTAATATAGGCTGATCTGCCCCCGGGGGGGCAGAAAAGGCCTAATAGTAAAATTGCGCCCTGGGGAGCAACCCTTGCCTACGGGGTCACTCCCCTTATGATAATAAACAAAAGAAACCTCCCTGGCGTCTAGTGGGCATTCCTGCAGCAAGATTGCTATGCGATCGTGCTGCAGGAACGCTCCGAGAGGCATGAAAAGGGAAGGAAAAGCCTTTCTTTCCCTTTTAATGTCTCCCTGACCTCCCCTGCTCCCGTACCGAGGAGAAACTAATCTGTTTCTCCTCAGTCGCTCTGGAAGCCATGCTTCCAGCGCGATGGGAGGTGACCGCACGCGATTGCGCGCTGACATCATCAGACGTCACTGGGGGGGCAAGGGGCAGTTCGGGGGTGGAAGGGGAAGCAATTCCCCTTCCATCCCTGCCCTGGAAGAGGTTGGGGGAGGCTCACAGAGGAAGCAGTAATGCTCCGCCCCATGCTCCAGTACAAGGACGTAATGGTTACGTCCTCGGCAGAGGAGCACCATGCCACGGGACGTAACAATTATGACCATGGCACAAAACCAGTTAAAGGATTTGCAGCGGCTGATGCTGGCTGGGGAGGCGACGCTCCTCCACCCCAACGGAGGAGCCGCCGCTGGTTCTAAGTTGAGGCTATAGGGTTTTGGTATTCCAATTGTGGCAGCTGGTGCCTAGCCCATTTGTCCTGTCTGCTATTGGAGTTGCTGTGGAGTGCTCTTTTACAGTTTTGGGGATGAGAATGGAATCCAAAACTGCACGTGGATGATGGCAAAGCCAGTCACTTCAGCAAATTAGGTAAATGGATCAAAATACTCAACTGGAATGATAAGATGATTGCACACGTAGGAAATTCCAACACATTGTGGGAGGAGGAAGATTTTGGTGGCGGTAGTATGTGGAAGTCAGGATCTGACTCACCTTAGGGACAGTACCTGACTTTAGGAAAATAAGTTTATGGGGATATTGGGACTGATGAAGCACATATGTTGGACGATGAACCTAAAACTCAGGACGGAGACCTTATTGGGTATGCTGGTAGCAGTAGTGCTCAAATCATCAAATCCGGAACAGTGGATTCCCTGCCTGAGAAGTTTAATGATCTCGTGGTGGGGCATGTTACCCCATCTATGCAGCTTATAAACTGCATTCAAGTTGGATCTTAATTCAGTTTACACTACTTGTAGTCAATATTAACTCTTGTGTATCATTCCCCTAATAACATTTCATTTCTTTGTCTATCTCTCTTAGTCCTTCAATTTCCTTCACTTCATACGGTGGGGTTACATTGTTGTTGTTTTAAGGGTGGAGGAGTGTGAAATGTCTGCCTCCTCTGTCATGATCTTGCTCTATTATGGTGTAATAGAATTCTAAGTTGGCCCTTGAGGTTTGGGTTTCCATGTGTGGTATTTTGCCTGTCATGTTGATGTGAGGAAGATCCCTGGAGTCCACATACTTACCTAGAGAGAATCGCAAAGTCCTCTCGACCTTCTTGCTTATCCACCATGTTGCCTGCAGAAGAAGAGAAAGATGCCAGGTTAGTACTGGTGAAGACAGAGAGTCACCAACACTAACAAAAGACCAAAATGTTTTCCAGCTGAGAGACAGAAGTTCCGTATCTGGGAATCAATCATGACAGAGTAAGGGAGGGGTCAAAAACCGCTGCGAGACAGAAGAGAGAGTGAAGGAGAAGACAAAGTTGCGCAGGGAAAGACGGGGCCCAGTGGTGAAGCATCTGAAGACGCAGAGAGTGGAACCAGAGTTGAAGGAGATGCCGCCACCAGCCTCGAGGAGTCCTTGGAGATGTGGACTGAAGAGTGGAGCACGCTGAAATGGCCCGCCGTAACTCAGAAGAGTTGCAGCATAGCGGGTGAGTAATTTGAGGAAGGGAGTGTCAACACCAGGACAGTGCGCGCTCTACGGGCATCTAGAATGCAAAAACCCAACACTCGCAAGATAATGTAATTTATGCATTGTGATGATATGTTATTGTTTAACCTTTTGCATTGCAGAATTCCATCCAAAAGATTCATTTTTAAGGTGCTTATAAATACTGTACATTTGCAATGTATTGCTGCAGGCATTCAGAGTGTGTTAGGGTGTGGTCCCTTTCCAGGGCCCTCTAGAGACTTTCCGTGCAACATGCCTGGGCGTGGTTCTAGGCTGGGCCAAGACTCTATAAAAGAGAGTCAGCCCAACTTCCAGTGCTCACTATTCAGAGGTCCCGGTGCAGAGCAGCAGCTTCTTCCTGAGCTCCTGTCCCGGAGGCCTATTTGGATTTTCCAGTCTTCTGCACTCATCTCTCATTGGTGATCACTGTTTCCAGGCGGTAAGACGGTGTTTGGACATTTCCCAACACTGTAATTGAGAATTTTCATATTCTTGATTTTAATTCTTAAATGAATAACAGATTACTTGTGTGCTGCCATTTTTTGACATTTGTATGGTGGTTTGCAAATAGGGAGGACGCGCAATTTATTCCATAAAGATTTGACTTCGTTATTACATTGTTGTTCATTGCGCGCTGATATTTCTTGACATTTACATGATGTTTTACGAGTTGGCAAGACGTGCAACTCGTTTCATGAGCATTTAACTTTGTTGTTCATTGCACGCGCGCTACCTTTTCTTGACATTTACGTGGTGGCATTCGAATCGGCGAAACGCGCAATTCACTTCTCGTGTGTAATTCATGCTGTTCATTGTGCGCTACCATTTTCTGGCATTTACATGGTGGCATTCGAATCGGCCACATACGCGTTTCTTTCCTTGAGTGTTTTTTCATGTTATTCATTGTGCGCTACCATTTCTTGGCATTTGCATGGTGGCATTTGAATCGACAAGACGCGCAATTCTTTCCCTGAGTGCTTTTCATGTTGTTCATTGTGCGCTACCATTTCTTGGGATTTGTATGGTGGCATTTGAATCGGCAAGACGCGCAATTCTTTCCTCGTGTATAAATAATGTAAATTACTGTGCGCTACTATTCTAAGACATTTTCTTGGTAGCATTTCAAGTTGACACGTTGCGTGATTTATTCCTTGAATCTACGTTTTTGTGATTTCATGGTGCACAATCCTTTATGGTGTTTAATACTCATATAAAAATCTGCAATGTGCGCAATTCACTTCCCAATGTTTTTTCTGAGATGAACACAACAATACCAGAGTTCTAGATGTAATGCTGAGTGTTCCTGATATATATTCTTAAAAGGAGATTCATATGGTTGTTTAGAAATTGCTCAGAGTGTTTCCTGATTCTCATGCTAAAGAAAGTACTCGAATCTGAAAGTCCTATTTAACTTTTCCTGTTTCCTCCTCAGGCATTCGCTCATCTAAAGCCTAGTCAGTTTTAGGACTATTCTAGGGTTGTTCATGTTTTTCGGAAAAGACGAAGCTTAGAGTTGTAGCATGGTACTGATTTCATGAGATGTAATTTTGATGTTGTGTTTTAACCTTTTGCTTCCTACAGGTCTCCTTCCCAGCTGTTCCCGTCCTAATCCCCTTTTCCCCACTTGGAATCTCTTAGACTCTGTGATAAATCTAATCAGAGTATTGGAGCTGTCTTGTGGTGGAAGTGTTGGGAACGTGCACAGACCCCGAGGATCTGGTGACTCTGTCAGAATAGTGAGCCCACGAATTATTATCCTCCTGGTTTGTGTATGTTCTCAGCATGGCCACACTGGACGAGCTAGTCAAGGCTATCACCCAGCTCCAGTGAGAAGTGGTATCATCAAAGGATTTGACAAATAGTCTAGCTGAGAGGGTGAGTCAGTTACAGAATAAGGTTGAGAAGAAAGAACAAAGTCCCACAGGTGTGTCTTGGCCAGGTACTTCTTCTCAGACTTCTGGAGGTAATCCGACTAACATTTCCCTCAATGTTCCTTCAGCCATTCCTTTAGCTCCCCCAGAACGCTTCTCAGGTGATCCCTTGAAAGCGCAATCTTTTCTGGTTCAAGTGGAACTTCACTTCACCTGCAGACCACATACTTTCCCCGATGCCCAGTCTAAAGTAGCTTTCTTGTTGTCATATCTGTCTGGAGATGCAGCTACCTGGGCTTTTCCTCTTGTGCGTAAAAATAGTCCCCTGTTGTACAACTGGAAAAATGTTGTTCGTGAATTTGAGAGAGTTTTCGATCGTAGAACTGTAACACAGTCAGCAGATCGTGAATTATTAGACTTACACCAAGGGAATCAGGACTTAGTGTCATATTTAGCCAACTTTAATCAGCTGGTTGCTGAGACATCCTGGCCTGAAGAAAAACAAGTGGCCTTGTTTTACAGGGGACTCAAAGAGGAGCTAAAAGACATCTTAGCGCAAATCGACCCACAACCTGCAAACTGTCAAGATTTAATAAACCTTGTCTTGAGGCTTGATCATCGTTTAAATGAACGAAAAGGAACGCGTAAAAAGACTGAAAAACATTCTTGGCATGCTCATGATAACAAAGACTCAAGAACTCCGAGAGAAAGAACGCCGGAACCGATGGAAATTGGAACCATCAGGAGACCTTTGACCAAAGATGAAAAGGACCTACGCAGAAAAAATGGGCAATGTCTCTATTGTGGGCGGAAAGGTCATTTCGCCAAAGATTGTCCAATCAAAACAAAGTGCAAGCGAGGCCCAGTTCAGAAAGTTGCAACCAATGCATCAGTCGAGTCGGGAAATCTAAAGCACCCAAGTTGCAGAGAAGGGTTGCTCTTGGGTGTCACCGTGGATCCTTCACAATCCAAACATCTAAAATTGGGAATAAGAGTTCAGGTCAAGAAAAAGACCTATTTCAAGAAGGCTCTAGTCGACTCTGGGGCTACCGGAAACTTTGTTGACGCCCAATTAGTTCGTGCATGGGGGATCCCATGTATTGAAAAGAAGACCCCAGAAACCATCCAGGCAGTTGATGGAAAACTCTTGACTGGAGGTCCGATAACTCTTCAGACTGTCCCCTTGACAATAATTTGTGAAGGTAAAAATCAAAGAAAGAAACATAAAGAGGAACTCATCCTTGACGTGATCCATGCTCCCCAGTATGGGATCATCCTTGGCTTGCCATGGTTAACTCATCACAATCCAGAGATTAATTGGGCAGAACGAAAGATCGTGTTCTCATCAGTGCTATGTAAAAAACATTGGGGGTCATTCTGACCCCCGCGGGCGGCGGAAGCCGCCCGCCTGGTGGGAACCGCCAGAAGACCGTACCGCGGTCAAAAGACCGCGGCGGTCATTCTGACTTTCCCGCTGGGCTGGCGGGCGACCGCCAAAAGGCCGCCCGCCCGCCCAGCGGGAAAGCCCCAGCAACGAGGATGCCGGCTCCGAATGGAGCCGGCGGAGTTGCTGGTGTGCGACGGGTGCAGTTGCACCCGTCGTGATTTTCAGTGTCTGCCAAGCAGACACTGAAAATCTTAATGGGGTCCTGTTAGGGGGCCCCACGACACCTGTTCCCGCCATCCTGGTTCTGGCGGTGAAAACCGCCAGAAACAGGATGGCGGGAAGGGGGTCGGAATCCCCATGGCGGCGCTGCTGAGGATTCCCTGGGGCAGCGGGAAGCCGGCGGGAAACCGCCGGCTTCCCTTTTCTGACCGCGGCGGTAGAATGCCCCCGGAAGCACCGCCAGCCTGTTGTCGGTGCTTCCACGGTCGTTGGCCCTGGCGGTCCATGACCGCCAGGGTCAGAATGACCCCCATTGTCTCCAAAGGACTCAAGAATCGGAAGTTCGCCATTCTTACATAGCTACTGCCGCAGAGAAAGAAGTTCAGTTGCCCAAACAGTATTCGTCTTATGAAGATGTATTTGATGAGAAGGAAGCAGAGAACTTACCTCCTCATAGATCTTATGACTGTCAAATTGATCTAGTCCCAGGGGGGATACTTCCCAACTGTCGTGTGTATGCCCTGTCAGAACATGAAAATCAACATTTACGAAAATACTTGGATCAATTCTTAGAGAATGGTTTCATCCGCCCCTCTAAGTCTCCCACAGCTTCTCCTTTGTTTTTTGTTCCAAAGCGAACGGAGAGCTTCAAAATTGTATCGACTATAGGGGCTTGAATAAAATCACCATCAAGAACAAATATCCTTTGCCTCTAATTCCGTTCTTACTGGAACAAGTAAAGAAAGCAAAAATCTACACGAAGCTTGATCTTCGAGGTGCTTACCATTTGGTCAGAATGAGAGAGGGTGATGAATGGAAAACGGCATTCAAAACAAGATATGGCCTTTTTGAATACACCGTCATGCCTTTTGGTCTGTGCAATGCTCCAGCAGCATTTCAATTTTTCTTAAATGACGTTCTTAGAGAGTACCTCGATATCTTTGCCATAGTTTACATTGATGACATTTTGATCTACTCAGACAATGAGAATGAACATGTTCAACATGTCAAGAAAATTTTGGCAGCCCTTCATAAACACCATTTATATTGCAAGCTAACCAAGTGTGAGTTTCATGTTACCACAGTTGAGTTTTTAGGGGTTATCCTTACCCCTCAAGGTATGGTGATGGCAGAAAGGAAAGTAAAAGCCGTATCTGAATGGCCCATCCCAAAGACTGTTCGTGATGTACAATGTTTCCTGGGCTTTGCAAATTTTTACCGGAGGTTCATCAATCATTTCTCCCAGACAGTGGCTCCAATTACTAAGTTATTAAGAAAGAAAGAAAAATTTGTATGGTCCCCAGAAGCAGACCAAGCCTTTTCAACTTTGAAAGAAGCTTTCTCCACTGCCCCAGTCTTGACTCATCCAGATGCGGATCGACCTTTCATAGTGGAAGCTGATGCTTCAGATGTGGCGATAGGAGCAGTCTTGTCACAACGAAACAAAGACACTGGTCAGCTTCATCCTGTAGCTTACATGTCTCGGAAGTTGAACGAAGCCGAACAGAACTATGTCATTGCTGAAAAAGAGCTTCTGGCGATTCGTGACGCCTTTAAAGAATGGAGACATCATTTGTTGGGAGCTAAATATACTGTCACAGTATATACTGATCATCGCAATCTTCAATTCATGAGTTCTGCCAGACTTTTGACTCCTCTGCAATTACTCTGGATGCTGTTTTTTGCTGAGTTTGATTTTGTGGTAACCTTCCGGCCTGGTAAAGATAATCGCAAAGCTGACGCCTTGTCCCACCAAGAGTCTACCACATTGCCTGCAGTTCAAACCTCCAGAGCTATCATTGCTCCTGACAAGGTCCTATGCATCATAAAAACAGAAGATTTCTTTGAAGACATCCGCAATTCATTCACTGTTGAAAAATGGCAGGCGTGGGCCCAAGCAGATCCGAAAAGATCAATCAAGCAAGGATTACCCTTTCACGATGCTCGTTTGTTCGTGCCCACTACCAAACTTCGCAAGATAGTATTTCATTGGTTGCATGTTATACCTACAGCAGGTCACCCTGGTACTCCTAAAACTCTTGAATTAATCCAACGCTATTTTTGGTGGCCTACCTTAACAAAGGATGTAAAAACAATTGTAAACAACTGCGAAGTCTGTGCTCGCACTAAAACAAGTCATTCAAAACCGAAAGGGTTGTTACATCCACTCCCAACCCCAAGTCGTCCGTGGGAACACATCTCTTTAGACTTTATTACAGGTCTGCCAGTGGTTCAACAGCATTCAGTAATTCTGGTGGTAGTAGATAGTCTCACGAAATATGGCCATTTCATTGCCTGTAAGAAATTACCCACCTCTAGTGAACTGGCAACTATCTTACTGAATAGAGTGGTTCGTTATCATGGACTGCCAAAAGTGATCCTCTCCGATCGGGGATCGCAATTTGCCTCCAACTTCTGGAAGACATGGTGTAAAACACTCCACGTGACATCTACCCTATCTATTAGCCACCATCCTCAAACAGATGGTCAAACGGAGAGACTAAATCAGACTTTGAAGCAATACCTACGTGCTTACGCTGAAAAAACACTTAATTCATGGACATCAATGCTCTGGTTAGCTGAGTTAGCCTACAACAACTCCTTCCACACGTCTACTGGCGTTACACCCTTCTTTGGTTTGTTTGGCTATCATCCTGACACCTTGCCCATCACAATTCCTCAAGAAAGTTCTCTCACTCCAGCTGTGTCAGAAATCATTCAACATTTGCATCAAACTCAGAAATCGATTCAACAACATTTAGAAAAAGCCAAAAAAAAATACAAAAAGCATTATGACAAGAAACATTGTGAGGGACCGCAGTATCAACCTGGTGACAAAGTGTGGCTTTCCACAAAACATATAGACTTCAAGAAGAAGCACATGTTCAACCCCAAATTTATAGGTCCTTACACTGTTCTTCAGCAAATCAATCCTGTGACCTATAAACTACAATTGCCAAAATCATTACGGATTCATCCAGTGTTCCATACTTCCCTCTTAAAAAAGGCAGTCCAAAAGGTCCACCCTCATCCAGCTCCGGTTCTAGTACAGGGGAAAGAAGAATATGAAGTCAAGAAAGTGTTGGACTCTAAACTGAGAGGGCATAACCTATGGTACTTAATCTCATGGAAAGGTAATGGCCCTGAAAGTAATTCATGGGTTTCCGCATCTGATGTTCATGCTCCAGTACTTGTGAGACGCTTTCATCGTCTCAATCCAGATAAACCAGGTCCTAGAGCGCGCCTGGGAGAGGGGAGTACTGTCAACACCAGGACAGTGCGCACTCTACGGGCATCTATAATGCAAAAACCCAACACTCGCAAGATAATGTAATTTATGCATTGTGATGATATGTTATTGTTTAACCTTTTGCATTGCAGAATTCCATCCAAAAGATTCATTTTTAAGGTGCTTATAAATACTGTACATTTGCAATGTATTGCTGCAGGCATTCAGAGTGTGTTAGGGTGTGGTCCCTTTCCAGGGCCTTCTAGAGACTTTCCCTGCAACCTGCCTGAGCGTGGTTCTAGGCTGGGCCAAGACTCTATAAAAGAGAGTCAGCCCAACTTCCAGTGCTCAATATTCAGAGGTCCCGGTGCAGAGCAGCAGCTTCTTCCTGAGCTCCTGTCCCGGCGGCCTATTTGGATTTTCCAGTCTTCTGCACTCATCTCTCATTGGTGGTCACTGTTTCCAGGCGGTAAGACGGTGTTTGGACATTTCCCAACACTGTAATTGAGAATTTTCATATTCTTGATTTTAATTCTTAAATGAATAACAGATTACTTGTGTGCTGCCATTTTTTGACATTTGTATGGTGGTTTGCAAATAGGCAGGACGCGCAATTTATTCCATGAAGATATGACTTCGTTATTACATTGTTGTTCATTGCGCGCTGATATTTCTTGACATTTACATGATGTTTTACGAGTTGGCAAGACGTGCAACTCGTTTCATGAGCATTTAACTTTGTTGTTCATTGCACGCGCGCTACCTTTTCTTGACATTTACATGGTGGCATTCGAATCAGCGAAACGCGCGATTCACTTCTCGTGTGTAATTCATGCTGTTCATTGTGCGCTACCATTTTCTGGCATTTACATGGTGGCATTCGAATCGGCCACACGCGCGATTCTTTCCTTGAGTGTTTTTTCATGTTATTCATTGTGCGCTACCATTTCTTGGCATTTGCATGGTGGCATTTGAATCGACAAGACGCGCGATTCTTTCCCTGAATGCTTTTCATGTTGTTCATTGTGCGCTACCATTTCTTGGCATTTGTATGGTGGCATTTGAATCGGCAAGACGCGCAATTCTTTCCTCGTGTATAAATAATGTAAATTACTGTGCGCTACTATTCTAAGACATTTTCTTGGTAGCATTTCAAGTTGACACGTTGCGTGATTTATTCCTTGAATCTACGTTGTGTGATTTCATGGTGCACAATCCTTTATGGTGTTTAATACTCATATAAAAATCTGCAATGTGCGCAATTCACTTCCCAATGTTTTTTCTGAGATGAACACAACAATACCAGAGTTCTAGATGTAATGCTGAGTGTTCCTGATATATATTCTTAAAAGGAGATTCATATGATTGTTTAGAAATTGCTCAGAGTGTTTCCTGATTCTCATGCTAAAGAATGTACTCGAATCTGAAAGTCCTATTTAACGTTTCCTGTTTCCTCCTCAGGCATTCGCTCATCTAAAGCCTAGTCAGTTTTAGGACTATTCTAGGGTTGTTCATGTTTTTCGGAAAAGACGAAGCTTAGAGTTGTAGCATGGTACTGATTTCATGAGATGTAATTTTGATGTTGTGTTTTAACCTTTTGCTTCCTACTGGTCTTCCCAGCTGTTCCCGTCCTAATCCCCTTTTCCCCACTTGGACTCTCTTAGACTCTGTGATAAATCTAATCAGAGTATTGGAGCTGTCTTGTGGTGGAAGTGTTGGGAACGTGCACAGACCCCGAGGATCTGGTGACTCTGACAGGGAGTGGAAGAAATCATGGGGTACGGATTTGGGCTGCATGCTTGGTATTCCTCACATGACCGCCCACATTGTTTGTTTTAGGATTGATTTTTTCACTATGGCTATTTGTCCCTTGTTATTTTTGTTTATTCTGCAAAACGAGGACGATTGGGATAATCGTGGACCCTTGCCCATGTAGAGCACTATATTAAGGGCCCCTGCTACCAACAGACATGAGGGGGAGTTAAGAGAGGAGAAGGCAAGGGAGTGGACTTACCCAAGTATCCCAAGAAAACACACCTGAAGATAGAAAGGTAGTAAAGTGGGATAACATAGGCCCTAAGGAGAGTCATGTTTGGTTTTTCATGTTTTTGTATGCTCGCAGAAATCACAGGTGAGGTGAAGTCTCTTTTCCTTTCTGAGGACCCCTGTGATGCCATTCCGTCCAAAGCAGACACCTAAAGGAAAGAAAGAACACCACCATCAGACCTAAAAGGAGGAAAGAAGAAAGAAACATACAATTTAAGAAGCCCTACACAAAGCCCGGAACAATACTTGTATATCTGTGCGGCCCCCATTAAACTTCACCATTCAGAAACATAAGCAGCCTCCTCCTCCGTTTACCCGCCTAGTGTTGTACTGTTAACGCAGAGAAACCCTAGCTAATTTTTAGACTGAATAGTGGATTTCACGCACCAGGTCGATGAACCAAACCGCATCTGTTTTGAGAAAATGGCATTTGAAATACATCATAAACATCACATATAACAGATGATAATCAATTCGACCACAATAGCCACACCAGTTTATTAATAAGTTAATAATTTATTTCCCTATATTAACAACCCTAAAGTCACGAAAATAATTCTCAAACACAGATGATACATATAGAGAAACAATAAAGGCTGATTCGTACGCCGGATATATCTGAGTTTCATCCACGCAAAAAGACAAATTACCTCAATGATTGTAACACAAATAGAATTTGAGCCATCCACGCAAAAAGACAAATTACCTCAATGATTGTAACACAAATAGAATTTGAGCATAATGATAATGATAAGACAAGGAAAATATCAAAGACAAATCATGAGCATGTGAGTAACGCCTCTCTAACCACTAATTAGCATTGACATATTGGGCTTCATGTAAAAAGTTTTAGTAACACAAATTTAGGAAACATATGGATAAGGTACTATTAAAAATATGCAGCAATAAATAAGCAATTGCAGCTGGTACCTGAAAAATAAAAGACAAATTAAAATTCACGATTATACATTACCAAAATACTACAGTAATCAGCAACAACGTCTACTTTGTCAGTGGGACAGCAACATCAGGCACCAACATCAGGATGGGAACTAGATTAGGGACAAGGGTAATGGCTCAGAAGTTTGGACTATAAGGTACACTAAACCATCTGAGCATAAGTTCTTCATAAACAATAGAATCTCTATGTCTCAGGATGCATGAGAATCCCAAAGAAGAATGACCTACAAACAATGGTGATTGAACATTAAATTAAACTTGTTAAATGAAAATGATTGGATAAAGCATGAGGTGAAAAAGTTATGACCAATCAGAACATTAACTAATATCAAAATTATACAATTAATTTACTCCAAGCTTTTCTTTTTGCTGTTATTCCATTGATGAAATCTAAACTAATTAATTCTGAACATGGCGAGAAACAGCGCCGACCACCGTGGCGATGGTGAACAGAAGACCGCCATTGTCGGTGAACAGCACACCGCGTTATAATGAAGCCAAAATCAGAAACCTCCAAAAATTCTGCTACCTCCAGCCACCACCAGGGCCCTTGATGGCGGAAAGGCTGTACACCCCACCACGCCACCGCCAAGCAGACAAATCCTCCACCCTCCAAATAATGATGCACAAATCACTGCGGCGAATAGTGGATGTCGAACAACCATTGGCGGTACGGACTGCCACGGCCAGCACTGGGACCCAACAGCAAGAAATGCACACATTGGCAACTTTGAAAACCCACACACCTGACATACATCCACACCACTGTAAAACACTCACATTCACACCCCACAATCCTTTGCATCGCCAATAGGACAACTGAGATACACAACACGCATACACTGAACGCAACATCACACAAGTCACACACCCAACCACACAACAGCAACCTCACTAATAATCCTACAACACACCACCCACAACACACACCATGGCACCCCCTAAGCACCCCCGCTTCACAGATAGGGAGATAAGAACAGTGGTGAACGAAATACTGGAGGTCGAGCCACAAATCTTCAGGGCACAGGTCCAGCACACACCCATCGCCAGAAAGATGGAGTCATGACAGACTATAGAAAACAAGGTCAACACAGTGGGAAACCATCCACGTACAAGGGCCACCACCGCAAGAGATGGAACGACCTGCGTGGGAAGGTGAGGTTCATGGCATCCAGGCACAACATTGCAGTCCAGGAGACTGGTGGAGGACCCCCACCAACACCCCCCGACTACACCAACTGGGAGGAAAAGGTACTGGCTATCCTGCACCCTGAGGTCCTCACTGGACTCACTGGAGGACTGGACTTGGGTAAGTCATCTACAATTACTTCATATCCACCACACCTGTAATGCACGTACCACCCCACCGCTACAACTACCACCAGGACCACTACCCTACTCAGGCCACAATTACTACAACCAGTCACCCTGCATGCCCACAAACCCACTAACAGGCCCACATCCCTACCACTGTGCACAGCCACCTATCCCTGCAAGGAATGACATTGGCACTACTGCACCCACAATGCACCTCCACATCCCATGCAAAATGTAAGGACAACCCCACAATAGGTCCCTGCATGGCCTGACAGGGGAATAAACAGAACAAAATAGGGCAGATGAATCTTTTGGCTAAGTGGGACTCTCTTCACCCGAGATCAGTCAATTTAATGTGATCAATAATCAATAACGAACATAAGCAATACCCTGATCAACATAACACTTAACAATTAATCCAGAATACATTTCGGCAAACCATGACCTTTCGGTCATGAATAACCACACCAGTTTATTCAAAGTTAGTGAATTTATTTCCCTATATTAACAAAGCTAGCACAATATAGATGTGTCTCAACACCAAATGATAAACATAAATGAACATTAATAGCTGTCCATAACGACGAAACAGGTACAATCTATGCAGCATTTGAATAACAAGGCATTCGATAATAGCAATGCAAATCGCTAATACTATTATCTGTAATGAGCTTATTGCATACATTTAGTCAGCATAACAAGGTCTCAAATTGCATCGTGCAACAAAAGGAATCCTCATCTAACCTCAAATTAGCATCGGCATGTGGGACTTCATGCAAAAGTAATTTAGCAACATTAATTTGGAAAAACTCCTAGCTAGGGCGCTTGTCAAAAATCAGCAGTTGGTTACCTAAAAGAAACACAATGCAATTGTACAATTTCCTTTCATATTTACCAATTACAATCAGCATTCAAGGAAGTCTTCGTCTCACAGGTACCGTTTCTCAATCAGCATGGGACGGGGCAAAGGGGCAGGGGTGGACGGGGCAGTTGCCTCACGGCGGCAAGATAAAACTACTACTTCATGCAAAGGGGTCAAAGTTAAAGTCTCTAAGGCGAGAATTAATTAAAGTCTCTTTCTCTCGATTAGAGAAAGCATCAAAGTCTCTTTCAAAATGGCATCGCAGCAAGGTGGGCCATAGTAGCTGCAAAGTCTACAAAATGGCGGGATGTCCAATAATGGCCGTAATGTCCGATGAGTAAATGGCAATAATGGCTGGTAATGGCTACTTTCTTCTCGTGCACCTGGTTTAAATAGACAATAGTTCAAATCCAGTAGGGTCTTCCATTGGAGGGTTCATAGGTTGGCTTCAAATTGTCCAATCAAAAACAACAGTTCTCAAGCTTTTACTTAAGCAAACATTATCCTTGGAGACGGGTACGCAAGTTGCAACATTTTATACCAATTAACTCACTTTCAGAGCTTCCATTGTCCGCACCTGCAGATTGACCTTGGAGCAAAGAGAAAAATGCCAGGCTGGCACGAAACCTTAAGATAAGCATGTGAACGATCTCAGTGGAAAAGTACAGCTTCAAGCAAAAATACACGTTTATTAGCACATTGGAAAAACACGAGCATCTAAACCGTGAGACCAGGCAACTAGGCCAAAGCCTCCACTAAAGTAATGCTAAGCTAAAGCATTTCAAACAAGCAAATCATAGCACACGTTTACGATTTTGGCAAATTCGTGCAATTCTAATAGATCACGTTATATAAAGCACGCTTATAAATGTTGGCAAACTACTCTAAGGGCACATTTGTCCCCGTACAATCTTCATTAGTTCGGTTAAAGACACACATGATTATTTCACTCTACGTTTATGCGCTAATAAATGTAAAACCTTCATTTCTGCGTCATCAATCCCTCCTCTGATGACTACTTGTCATCACACAAACTATTCCCACAAATTTTATTCCATTAAAATTCTGTCAGTTCTCTTTTCCTTTTAGTTCCCATAGTTCTTTCTTTGTATTCTTCTGCCATTCTTTTCATCATTTTCTCTTCCTTCCTTCTTTTAATTCTTTCCATAATCATTATTATTCCCCTTTTTATTCCCCAAATTCCAAATATGCAAATCAGTTCTATTAATATTCCCTGTATTATTTTTTGTAATATTCCATTCCAAATTCCACCAATCCAATTTCCCACTGAAGCAAGTCCTTTTCCAACCTTCTCCCACACTCCTTGTTCTTTCAATTCCTTCAAGTCTTCACTCTCCTTTGTTAGATTAGCAAGCATAGTTTTAATTTTCACACTGTTGTCGGGAATATACGTGCAACAGTGGCGCGCACCAAGCATTTTACAAACACCGCCATCCTTTGCTAAAAGAATGTCTAAGGCAAGCCTATTTTGAAGAGTCATAGCTCTTTCCGCTGCAAGTTCAGCATCTATCAGGATTATAGCACCTGAAAACTTTGTCAACATGTTATCCACTATAGTAGACAACTTTCTTATTTTGATGGAATTCAACACAACTCCCAATGAAGGAATCATGGCTCCAAATATATCTCCTACCACAGCAGCTGCGGTCTCTCTTTTCTGGATACGATGGGATCCAGATGTCTTTGGAATCATCGATAGGTCATCCAGTTGATAAACCTTTGGGAACACTATACCCAAATAACATCTCCCCCACCATCCCTTTGGAAGACGATAATAGGCATTATACCCACAAATGTAATATACACCTGGTATGACAGGGTCAAGTCGTTCATCATGAATGTCCATTTGGCCTTAAAGATAAACGTATGTTTACACTCACTCGCTCCTACGAAAATGTTATCATAATAATATTCACCTCGATATATACAAAATTTCCCTACATGCCAAGCATCTAAAGCTATTCTCCCTTGTGTTTTTATTGCGGCAAAATCATAATGATCTACTGAAGTCCTCTTACTTAGCTCCTTTTCTAATTTCGCATTCATTTGTGCCCTTCTATCATCTGTGCGATCTAAAAAGCTTATTTCTACTGCAGTGAGCGAGCAGGTAAGGTTTTCCCTAGGAGCGTGAGCCGTTTCAAAAGGTTGCATTGGCTCGAAAAATTCCCTCATTATTTTAGCATCCCAATCTTTAGCAATCTGGCTTAGCTGCGCTATTATAGGAACATATGCAAAGGTAACATCATAATTCGAGTAAAAATACTGTATGTTAGTTTGACCATAAAATCTAGACATTACTATACTACATGTAATCCCGTATGTAAGAGGCATGTGGTGATAAGTCACCCCTTCCTTTACTGATGTCGGTATCTGTGTACACACATAACAATCTTTCGCATCCATAGTCTCAACATATTCTGTTAGCAAGCGATAGAAAACGTTATACGAAAGCTCCTTCTTATCATGCAAGTGTCTCTCATCTAATTCTAGTCTTTTCAATGCGGTTAGTTCAGTGACAGTAACAGGAGCAAAAGTAGAAGCATCAATTTTCTCATTCTCACCCTTTCCATGCATTGCAAGCACTATTGCCATTATTATTAGTACGCATGCAATTATCAAGCCTATACACGCATATTTACAATATTTCATTCTACTGTTTTGTGTAGCCATGATCTGTATAGAATCAGAGAGCTAGAAGCACCTATAAAGAAACTATTTAGCAATTCAGTTACAAAGCTGAACGAGCGCAATGTTCACACAGTTTTCTTCAAGAGGCCAGTCACTTTATCGGTTAGCAGCATTTGTCTCAATTCGGCAATAACTCAATTCGGCAATACCTCAGTCCCTTTTTTTTTTTTTTTTTTTTTCAAAGTTCAATCAATAACTCAGTCTTTTATCGGTTCAGCAAATGTCTCATCCGGTTTAGCACTGTCTCAGCTGGTTGTGTCACGTTAAATTGTAGCAAGCAATGTCATTTATCACCCTTTCAATCAACACTGTCCATAAAACTTTTCTTTTCTATTGGTATCTCTTCTTCTTCGTTCTCGAGGCTTAGAGATACAAATTCGTCAGTCCAATCGTCATTGACTGCATACGCCCATTCTGGACCGGAATATCTCCTGTTCGGTATCCTTTTCCTTTTCAATTTTGCTTCTCTTTTCGATTCTGCCTCACTGGTACTTTCCTCTTTGGCCAAGTCTTTTCCTTCACTTGAGGTTGGTACCACGACAGACACTTCCTTTCTTTTCTCCTTCACTTTTGGCCTTTCTCCGTCGTTCAATTTTTCTTTAGTCCTTTGTTTTATTGGTGATATACTCAGTGTTCTCTTTGCACCGTGTCCGCTTGATGGACCTGCGATCTTTTCTGTGGAAGCTTGAACTGTTTCGTTCTGTTCTGCCTTGTCCCCTCCTTCTGGGGAATCAATCACGTTCTCTCTTTCTTTCTCTGTATCGTCTGCTTCTGGGAAAGCCCTCCTCTGATCAGGCTCTCCTGCCTTTTCACCTCTTTCGAGCCCTTCGTCACCGTTACTTTCGTCAGGCTCTTTATCACTTTCAGCTGCTTCAGGCTCTTTGTCACCTTCAGCTGCTTCAGGCTCTTTGCTACCCTCAGCTGCTTCAGGTTCTTTGTCACCTTCAGCTGCTTCGTCGCTGTCTGAGGTTTCTCCTTGGTCTTCCCCAAGTGAGTCTGTTGCTTCGTCCTCAGAGAATATTTCTCTCTCTTCTGTTTCTGCCTGTTCGCTTTCAGTTCGGTTTTGCTCTGTCTCAGCACTCAGCACTGTTTTATCAGGCACTGGCAGTTTCAGCGCTTCAACTTCCTCATCTGTGGGACACAACACCTTCTTTGTGTGACTGGCGTGAATCCAGTTGGGAACTCCCGCGCACTTCACAGCGGTAGTTGTCGTCAGGATCACTTGGAAAGGGCCTTTCCAACGGGGTTCCAGACACGACTTCCTCACGTGCTTCTTTACCACGACCCAGTCACCTGCTTTCAGTGTGTGTCCTGGACCTTGAATCGGTGGCAAGGTGGTCGCTTCCACCTGGTGAGAGAAAGAGCGAACCACGTCAGCCAGACCTTTGCAGTAGTCTAACACCATATCATCTGTAATATTCAAAAGCGCGTTTGCGGGAACTGCAGGAAGTCTCATGGCCCTGCCCATGAGAATTTCGTGCGGAGACAATCCAGTCTTTCTGTCAGGGGTGTTTCTCATTGACATTACACCAAGGGCACTGCGTCAGGCCATTTCAAATTTGTCGATGCACATATTTTCGCCATTCTTTATTTCAGTGTACCATTCATCTGCTCCACCAGTCCTGAAGCTTCTGGGCGATAGCTACAATGCAGTTTTTGCTCAATGTTCAGCGCTGCGCAAAGTAACTTTATCACCTCGTTATTGAAGTAACTTCCTCTATCTGATTCTAAAGAGATCGGGAATCCGAAACGTGGTATTAACTCCCTCAGCAATAGCTTTGCAACTGTAAGGCTGTCATTTCTACGTGTGGGGTATGCTTCAATCCAGTGACAAAAAATGCACACAATGACCAACACATACTTCAGACCTCCATGCACAGGCATCTCAATGAAGTCCATCTGCATTCTACTAAACGGGCCACTCACCTTACCAATGTGGCTCGCGTTCACAACCGTTCCCTTCCCTGGGTTCATCTGCTGGCAAGTGACACATCGATGGCAAACTGCTTCTGCAGCTTGACGGAATCTGGGGTTAAACCAATCAGTTTTGAACAATCTTATCATGGCATCTCTCCCTAGGTGAGCCTGCCCATGATAGAACCGCGCAAGCTGCGATAAGAGACCATTTGGCAAAACAAATTTTCCCTCATTTGAAACCCATAACTCATCTGGTCTCTTTGTACATTGTGATTTAATCCAGGAATCTCTTTCATCCTCCCTGACGTTATTCTGTAATGCTTTTAGTTCATCTATTGTATCTACGACCTTTAAGGCAAATGCTTCAGCTGGTTCGAGTTCTTGTTCACTTATCGAATTCCATTCATCTCTGAGTAATATACAGTTCAAGGCACAAAATCTTGCGACTTGATCCGCATATGCATTTCCCAGAGAAACATAGTCCTGTCCTTTTGTATGAGCACTACACTTTACCACTGCAACTTCGGCTGGCATTTGAATGGCGTGTAACAATTCCCTTATTCTCTCCCCGTTTTTCACTGGGGATCCTGAAGAAGTCAGGAAACCTCTCTGTGACCATAGTTGTCCAAAGTCATGCACAATTCCGAACCCGTACTGACTATCAGTGTAAATGGTGACTTTCATCAATGCAGACAATTGACATGCTCTTGTAAGGGCTACAAGTTCTGCTACTTGTGCAGAATAGACTCCTTGGAGCCAGGATGCTTCCAAGACACCTGTTACAGTACATACAGCATATCCTGCTTTCAAAATTCCCATCCCATCTCTTAGACATGAACCATCAACAAAAACAATTTGGTCATTTTCATCAAGCTTAGTATCCTTAATGTCTGGTCGAGGTTTTGTGCAAAATTCAGTCACCTGAAGGCAGTCATGCTCGACGTCTTCAGCGTTCTCAATTTCAGCATTTTCACCAGGAAGCAAGGTTGCTGGATTCAACGTAGTGCACCTTTTCAGCTGCACGTTCGGTGATCCCAGAATTATCGTTTCATACCTTGTGAGTCTTTCTCCAGTCATGTGTTGCGTTCGGGAGCGGGTCAAAAGTATCTCAACTGAGTGAGGGACCATGACTGTTACTGGGTGTCCCATCACTATTCCTTCACTCTGAGTGAGGCTGATACCAACTGCTGCTACGGCGCGCAAACACCCTGGAAGTGCTGCTGCGACCGGATCCAAAGTAGCTGAAAAATACGCTACCGGTCTGTTTATGCCACCATGGGCTTGAGTCAAGACAGACAAAGAACATGCATCACGTTCATGACAAAACAATGTGAAAGGCTTTGTGTAGTCAGGCATACCTAAAGCTGGAGCCCTGCACATGCATTCTTTCAATTCAATAAAAGCATCCATCTCATCTCCTTTCAGCTCAATTTGATCCAAGGCATCCTTCTGGGTCAGTTTCAGTAAAGGCTTTGCTAGAGTTGAAAAGTTGGGGATCCACTGACGACAGTAGCTCACCATTCCCAAAAACTTCCTCACCTCCCTCCTTGTCTTTGGTGGACTCATTTGAAGTACACTCGTTATTCTTTCCTTCATTATTCTCCGTGACCCTTTCTCTATCTGGTGACCCAAGTATTTCACTTTCTTCTGACAAAACTGCAATTTGGAAGGAGACACCTTGTGTCCATTCCTTCCCAAATGGTTCAACAGAGCAATGGTATCGGCTGTGCAGCCACTTTCTGTCTTAGATGCAATCAGTAAGTCATCGATGTACTGTACTAGTGTTGACTCGAATGGCAATTCTAATGCTTCCAAGTCTTTCTTTAGAATCTGATTGAATATTGACGGTGACTCAGAGAACCCTTGAGGAATTCGACACCAACTGTACACTCTGTCTAGGAATTTGAAACAAAAGAGGAATTGGCTGTCCTCATGAAGAGGCACAGAAAAGAATGCTTGTGACAAATCGATGACTGAGAACCACTCGGCATCGCAAGGGACTTGAAACATTATCACAGCTGGATTTGGTACGACAGGGCAACATTTAATTACGATGTCATTTATTTTCCTCAAGTCCTGTACAATTCGGACCTTTCCACTCGGCTTTATTAGACCCATGATTGGTGAATTACATGGACTGCTTAACACTTCTTTCAGTACTCCCTGCTTTACAAATTCGTCAATGAGTTGGGCAACTTTCATGAGGGTGTCCTGTGCCATGTGGTATTGTGGGGTCTGGGGAAAGGTTGCATTGGGCTTTACAGTCACTTTCACTGGTTCCACTCCTTTCATCAATCCCACCTCTTTCCCTGTCATATCCCACACTTCCTTTCCGACTGTTTCCCGTAATTCAGCTGGAATATCTTCTTCAGTAATCATCGGGAAAAGGCAAATCAGAGGATATTCTTCATCGACAGTTTCCATCTCATCCCCCTCTACACTGTCCTCTTCTTCCCCATCACTGCTCGTCTGAATTTTAATTCCCTCGTTCGAACACATAATCGAACATCCCAATTTGCACAATAGGTCTCTCCCTAACAGTGCTATTGGGCTTGAGTCACATACCACAAATTTATGTAACCCTTGATAGTTACCAATGCTGACTGGTACCGAATCTGTAATTGGGTTTGTCAGGTGCCTGTTTGCTACTCCCACCACTTGAACTGTTCTCCCTGAGAGTGGCAAATTCGGTACTTCAATGCTCTTAACAGTTGAACGTGTGGCTCCTGTGTCAACCAAGAATGAGACACGATGACCCATTACTCTTCCCTCCACGTACGGACCCTTTTGATCAACTTCCAAGGATGCTGCAAGCACACAATCTCCTTCCTCTCCTGAACTTTCACTCTCCCATACATTGTTTATTCCACTCTCACTTTGTAATGGGAACTGTTGTACGGTGCCACTTGTATTCATTACCTGACCCGAGACCTGTGGAGGAACCATCACTTGCTGCTGACTCATTGGTGCCAAAGGTATTTGCATTTGCTGATTAGGTACCATGGGAAACTGCTGTTGCATTGGCTGCATTTGCGTCATCTGCATACGGGGCATCTGCATCTGCTGCGGCTGCATAGGTTGTAATCCCTGCAACTGATTTATGGTCTGAAAATTTGGGTTTGGACCTCTCATTTTCGGTCCCCTCATTGTCTGAAATGCATTGACATCATTGTTTTGCTGACCAACACCTGCACCTTCCTGCACCACCATCGGGCACTCGCGTTTCCAATGTCCGACAATTCCGCACACGTGACACGGCATCAACTTTTTCAATGCCTGCACACCATTCGGAGTCACAACAGTGTTCAAATCCGGACCATTATTTCCAAAACCTCCTCTGCCTCTCGCCTGTGACTGAAACATCATATTTCCCTGCAACTGCGGCTGCGGTTGCGGTACCTGCTGTTGGAACCCTTGCAACCCTTGCAAACCCTGCAGACCTGTCTGAGCTGCTTTAAGTTGCATCATCATCACTTTCTCCTTCAACTTTTTCTGTTTCACTTCAATTTCGTCGCTACAGTATTTCGCATAATTCAACACCTCATCAATAGGTTTCGACTGCCAACAAATCAAATGCGACTTTATTATCTGACTTATCTCTGGTCTCAGCCCTTCCACAAATCTAAACACAAAATGAAGCATGTCCTTCGCCTCTATTGTTTCCGTGCCACTGTAGTTCTTGAACGCCTTCAACAACCTCTCATAGTAACTATGAATCGACTCTTTAGCCTCTTGGGCAGTTCGATCGATCTTCTGCCAATCCACATTTTTCGCGGCAACCTTCGTCTTCAAATGCTCAATCACCTTATAGTACAAGCTCATCACCATAGGTGATGGTGCACCCGTATCCCTGTCTCTCTCTGGTTCACTTGTCGGCCAACCTACAGCCCTTTTGCAATCTTCCCACAAATCTGCCGGAACCACAATCTCAAAGAGAGTGTTCAGGTCTTCCCAGAGACATTTTGCAAGCTTCACAAACCTATCGGTCTGTTGATACCATTCAATCGGTTTCTCTCTCAGTTTGGGAAAATCATCCGTAAAAGACTGAATGTCGCTTCTGTGCCACGGTACATGTATTAATTTTCCCCCTGCTGCCTCCCTCATTGGTAACATGGTTACTGCATCGCTACTCTGTGGTCTTTTCTCGTTGAGCTCTGGAACACTGTCTTTCCTCTTTTCCTTTCTCTTTACCCATCTGCTTTCCCATTTGTCTAAGCACCTCCACACTTGTGCACTCTGCAGCAATTCTCTAAGGTGTGCCTTCATGCCTGCTGACCTCATGTGTTCAAAATCTGTGGTCCCGAAATCCAACCTGTAGCTCCTGCTCAAGTGTTTCATCTTGTCTATATCAACCCCGTTTTTGTCAGCTATTTCTTGCAAGCTTCTATGTACCTTGTTCACTTCTCTCGTAATCCTGGGACATAGATACCTCAGCTCTTCTTCCGAGTAGGACTCTAACCTATACACACCCATAGTTTCTTCCACCAATTCTTGCGCTTCCATGTTCAACCTGACCCTATTCAGATATTCTTCTCCCTTCCCACTGGCTGAGCTTTGTGTGGAATTCAGACTGTTGAACCACTGTGTCAGCTGTTGCGCATTCAACCCCATCAGAGTAGCATTCACATCTACTGCCATTGATGGTTGCGGCAGCTTTTCAGTGTTCGATGATAGCGGTATCATCAGTGGGGGACTCGACCTCACCACTGTTGACTGAGCACATATGGGACTAAACTCCATCAAGGACCCAGATCCAGATGGCAGAGCCGCTATCGGAGTTGTCTCTGGAGTGTTTTCTATGCACCTCCTATCTGTCCCATTCTGCAGTATTGATCCCTGGCCGCTCATACCCAAGTTAGGCTGACTGTACAAAGGTACCGGTGGACCTACAGTAATGGGTAGTGATATCGCATCTGGGTTCTGTCCATTTCCCATGTTCTGAGACATGTTCATTCCCACACTATGGGTCATCATTGCCGGCATGCCCATTTGACTCCCCGTCATCTGAGCATGTGCGTTTCCCCCCTGCATCTGCTTTTGAGGCATCAAAAACTGAGTTGATTCAGCTTGTGCCAATGTTGGGTTGTGACCATTCTGTCCTCCCATTACGGTTGGATCTAGAATCATTCCCGTACTGTTGTCACTGCTGTAGTACCTTGGGACCTGCGGCTGATAATTTTCTGCTGGTTTCAATATGGGCACATCTGGATATATTCTCCTAACCTGCGGTATCTGCGGGGTGAACAGTAAACTCGGGTCCTTAGATCCCGATGATGCTCCTGAACTCTGAGTTTCACTGTTCTGTACCGGTGCCGGAGGGGCAGAACTGGTACTTGGACCTTGTCCACTCTCTGCATAAGGTGGTGGACGGTCGTTCAGCAATTGCATGATTAACTCCTCATCCTCTAATTCCTCTTCTCTTCTCAACTTTTCCTCGTCCTCTCTATCCTTGGAACACCTCCTGTTTGTCTTACAGGTAGCTTTCTTACCTGTCTCAAACAGATCTGTCGGTTTACTACAGGAAGGGTACCACAATCGCTTCAGGACCTTAGGGATTTTTCACTAGCCTCGGCAGTTATTCCATCTTTCTCGGTCCCCACGTTCGCAAGCAAATCTGACCCGCAGACGGCTCTCAACTTGTCAATGATCTATTCTAGTGCACTTAGAATTTTGTCAAAGCCCGAAGTCGAAGTTTTCTTTCACTCCCTTAACACACGTACCGACTCGTTGACCACGCCCGATCAACCTACTAAACCGACCAGACCACAACATAAAACAAGTGTCTCATACACTTTTCAACATACTCCGGAGTCTCTTGACCTCGCAGGGCCCGTCTCAACAACAACAACCACGTGGACCTTTTTATGCACAAAGCGCCACATGCACATGAAGTTCGACGACTTCCCTACTCTCACACTCGGAGTCGCACCTCCGATATTTTTCTATGAAGTTCGACGACTTCCCTACTTCTACACTCGGAGTCGCACCTCCGCTATCCTCTAAAATCCTCGCAACCTTTTCACACAATCTGCGGCAATAAGCTGTGCAAGCGCAAAACCCTAACTTCTCTCATACCATCACTAGTACCGCCAACGCTGATCCCACACCTCCATTCTCTTCATTCGCAAGCTCCGAGATCCCGGGAAAGTCGCGGTGGACCTAGCCCATCATCATTTTCTCAATCAGTTTTATCCAAGAAAAATCTAATTCAACTTCTCGAGTGGGGTCTCAAAGGGCGTAACCGTTAATTCAACACCATGTACTTTAAGAGTGAGGGGTCCCAAAAGGCGTAACCGTCCTCTGCTACCATCTACTGATAGAGCGTTCCGTACTAATAATTTACCTGTACTTGGACGCTCTTTAGGCCGATGAATCTTTTGGCTAAGTGGGACTCTCTTCACCCGAGATCAGTCAATTTAATGTGATCAATAATCAATAACGAACATAAGCAATACCCTGATCAACATAACACTTAACAATTAATCCAGAATACATTTCGGCAAACCATGACCTTTTGGTCATGAATAACCACACCAGTTTATTCAAAGTTAGTGAATTTATTTCCCTATATTAACAAAGCTAGCACAATATAGATGTGTCTCAACACCAAATGATAAACATAAATGAACATTAATAGCTGTCCATAACGACGAAACAGGTGCAATCTATGCAGCATTTGAATAACAAGGCATTCGATAATAGCAATGCAAATCACTAATACTATTATCTGTAATGAGCTTATTGCATACATTTAGTCAGCATAACAAGGTCTCAAATTGCATCGTGCAACAAAAGGAATCCTCATCTAACCTCAAATTAGCATCGGCATGTGGGACTTCATGCAAAAGTAATTTAGCAACATTAATTTGGAAAAATTCCTAGCTAGGGCGCTTGTCAAAAATCAGCAGTTGGTTACCTAAAAGAAACACAATGCAATTGTACAATTTCCTTTCATATTTACCAATTACAATCAGCATTCAAGGAAGTCTTCGTCTCACAGGTACCGTTTCTCGATCAGCATGGGACGGGGCAAAGGGGCAGGGGTGGACGGGGCAGTTGCCTCACGGCGGCAAGATAAAACTACTACTTCATGCAAAGGGGTCAAAGTTAAAGTCTCTAAGGCGAGAATTAATTAAAGTCTCTTTCTCTCGATTAGAGAAAGCATCAAAGTCTCTTTCAAAATGGCGTCGCAGCAAGGTGGGCCATAGTAGCTGCAAAGTCTACAAAATGGCGGGATGTCCAATAATGGCCGTAATGTCCGATGAGTAAATGGCAATAATGGCTGGGAATGGCTACTTTCTTCTCGTGCACCTGGTTTAAATAGACAATAGTTCAAATCCAGTAGGGTCTTCCATTGGAGGGTTCATAGGTTGGCTTCAAATTGTCCAATCAAAAACAACAGTTCTCAAGCTTTTACTTAAGCATACATTATCCTTGGAGACGGGTACGCAAGTTGCAACATTTTATACCAATTAACTCACTTTCAGAGCTTCCATTGTCCGCACCTGCAGATTGACCTTGGAGCAAAGAGAAAAATGCCAGGCTGGCACGAAACCTTAAGATAAGCATGTGAACGATCTCAGTGGAAAAGTACAGCTTCAAGCAAAAATACACGTTTATTAGCACATTGGAAAAACACGAGCATCTAAACCGTGAGACCAGGCAACTAGGCCAAAGCCTCCACTAAAGTAATGCTAAGCTAAAGCATTTCAAACAAGCAAATCATAGCACACGTTTACGATTTTGGCAAATTCGTGCAATTCTAATACATCACGTTATATAAAGCACGCTTATAAATGTTGGCAAACTACTCTAAGGGCACATTTGTCCCCGTACAATCTTCATTAGTTCGGTTAAAGACACACATGATTATTTCACTCTACGTTTATGCGCTAATAAATGTAAAACCTTCATTTCTGCGTCATCAGTACCTAGTATGGACATCCACCATGAGCCCACTCCCTATCATTGTACAGCGGACCAATGCAATTGTGACACCAAATAAAACACATTTACACCAATTCGTATGTCTCCTGTCATTATGAATATTCAATTGTAAGTGTGAATATATTTGCCAGTCAATTTCATGTTCATACTTTTATTGACGGAATGGGACCCCATGCACACAATTGTCTGGAGTATACCAAAATGTACACCATGTTTGTTTTCATGGCACATGCCACCTTATTCTTCATGTAACAGTGTCAATGACTACAGACACCACATACCCAAACAAATGAGTCAGACAAACATGATTCGGTGCAGACAACAGCATCAGTGAACTGTACCTCATAGTCACTGGAAGTATAGTTGGATCAGTTGGTTCCTGGAGTGGACATCTTCCCCCTCTTCATCCTCACCATAACTCTCATCCCCTCCCAGAGGTAGCAGGTCTGGATGTACAGCACCATCCTCCTCTAGTGGGGGATCGCTCTCCTCACAGCCACATTGCATAGCATGCAGCAGGCCACCACTATTCTACACACCTTGTCAGGGCCATAGCACAGGGATCCTCCAGAGAGATGGAGTCAACGAAATATAGCATTCAGGAGACCTATAGTACGCTCAATCACCCTCCTAGTACGTCCATGGGCCGCAATATAATTCCTCTCTGCATCTGTCCTGGGATTCCTCACTGGTGTCAGGAGCCATTGCAAGCTGGGGTAGCCAGAATCACCTGCAAAAGTGGTTGAAACAGGACTTTAACAAACTGCCATTACTTGAAGACAGCCTGGCTGTCAGCTATGTACTGATCCAGTGTCATACACACTCACCTATAAGCCATCCTCTGTCCCCTTGTAGTTGTTCCATCATGTGTGGCACGCTGCTGTTCCTCAGGACAAAGGAATCATGAACTGATCCAGTAAACCTGGCATTTACATGTGAAATGTACTGGTCAGCAGTACACACCAATTGCATATTCATTGAGTGGAAGTTCTTCCTGTTCCTGTACACCTGTTCATTCACTCTTGGGGGGATGAAAGCTATTTGGGTGCCATCAATGGCACCTATCAAATGGGGAATGTTAGCAAAGGCATAAAGTTCAGACTTGATGGCAGGGAGCTCGGCACTTTGGGGAAACTTGACATATGTCTGCAGCTGTTGTACAAATGCATCCAGGAATTTGGACAGGATGAGGCTGAACATTGGCTGTGAGAACCCTGCACCCATGCCGACTGTCACCTGAAATGAGCCCGTAGTTAAGAAATTAAGTACAGAGAGCACTTGCACTTCAGTAGGGATGGCATGCTGATTCCGATTAGCTGGTCTCAGTATAGGATCCAGTAAAGCACAGAGGTCATGGATTGTTGTACGATTGAGTCCGTAGGTGACAATGATGTGACCTTCCACCATGGTCTCCAAATTAACAAGAGGTCTGTACACAGATGGGGCCCTCCTTCGCCACATGGGTCTGTACCTATGGGGAGGAAAGAACACATATGAGTGACACACATACACATGCAAAACATGTTGTGTATGAATAACTGCAGTACAATATGTAGGTTACACACACAAGCGATGTTTGATGTACAACTTTAGGGACATGTATGCAGTGATACCTCTGGACTGATGTGAGGAACAGACACTCATATGGGCAGGCGACTAAGGGCTGGGACCTGAAGTCCCTGAATGCGGCAACTGGCCAGGAAATATGTACGTATATGGGCCTATCATGATCGCCGGTGACAGTGCACACCGCCGCGGAGCATACGCCATGTCGTCACCCCAATTTCACTTGACTCCCGGATCCCGTGCATGCAAGTACTCCACTGAGTGTGCTGCTGTGTCCTGACTCTGGTTACTTCAATGGCACGTGTCACAGGGGAAAGGGCCCTAGCCTTCACCACGGAGGAGCTGGAGAAGCTGGTGGACGGGGTCCTACCCCTGTATGCCAAGTTATATGGGTGATCAGAGGAGCAGGTGAGTTGGCGGTTGTCTTGCATGGATGTGTGTGATGGTGACGGATGCCTGTATGCATGTGTGGTCGATTTGTTACTGCACAGGCGAAGATTGTGTGGCAAGTATTGTGAGTGAGGTGGTAAAATGATCCTGTGAAGTTTCCGTCCCATAGGGGACAACATGTCAGCTGTACCAGATGGGCATATCCTGACGTCTGTTTTTCTTCTCTGTGTCCCACACAGGTCAGCGCCCATCAGAAGAGGGGAATCTGGCACGCCATCGCCAGGGAGGTGCGGACCCTGGGGGTCTACAAACCGGGGGAGCACCCACTGCAGGAAGTGGTGGGAGGACCTGTGGCACAGGGCCAGGAAGACCTGCGAGGCCCAGCTGGGGAAGGCCTCCCAACAAGGAAGGGGTGCCCGTCGGATCCTGACCCCCTAATGTCCAGCATTCTGGCAGTGGTACATCCGGTTTGGATGGGCGTTAGAGGCAGCACAGCGGCCACAAGTGGGTGAGTACCAACACCGTTTCATACCACTTTGATGGATGTCTTTGGGTGCTGTGGTATGTATACTTTCTAGTGCCAGGCACTCTGACAGGTATCTTCCAGCAGTCCTGCCCCCAATGGGAACGGATATGGTTAGGGGCAGGTCTAACAGTTCGCCAGGTCTGTGTGTCATGTGGGAAATGAGTTTTATGCTGGGGTAGTGGCCACTAGTCAGGGGCATAGTCATGACTATAGTTGTAGGTGCAGCGTGTAGGTGTGTAAGCTGGATGGGAGTGTGTGTGCACCATGTATGTACATCCATTCAGGTATTAACAGATTTCTCTCATGTTTTGTCTCCCCACCCCTGTGCTCTTGTGTTCTTTGTGTACATCAGCATCATCTGGTGAGGGAGCAGTGGCAGCGGCAAGTGGGGATGTAGCGGCTCACGGTTCCAAGGAGGCAGAGTCGACTGACGCCAAGGGGACCAGTGGGTTGGAGGGCGAGGGGAGTACCACAGGTGAGGCAACTACCACTGGCGGTAGGGACTCTGATACCTCCTCCGATGGCAGCTCCCTGGTGGTGGCAGAAACTAGTGGGCCCACCCATTCTGTGTCATCTTCCGCCACCCCAATACTATCACCGCCCTCCCAGTTGCTCCCCACCCAGTTGCCCGTGCCCACTCACCCAGAAGGGTGGGCGTCTCCTTCACCCCAGGCACCTCATCCCCTACCCCAGTCAACCCTGCTGCCCTCACAGAGGAAGCTACTGACCTCCTGAGGACCATCTCTGTAGGGCAGACAACCATCGTGAATGCCATTGCTGAAGTCGATATGCTAATTAGAAAATTATTAATGATGTTTATGTGTTTGAATAATGAAACGTTTGTAGAGAAATGAATCGTAGAAAAAATAATGTGCACGTTTGAAAATGTGCCCTCGGGGCACAACAGCCATTTATACGAGATTGTACTAAAATAACAGAAATTATATGAAATGATGGAAAATATACAAGAATAATGTAATAATATGTCTGTGACGGACCGGTCGGAGACAGCCCGTGCACAAAATCAACTGGTGCTGACACTGCCCCAGGTGCTCGGGAACAGCCTGGGGCAGGAACCAATGAGACGTCCTCATCGGCCGTGACGTTGTGTGCCCGAGACGGAAACGCAGAAGGAGGAGGAGAGAAAACACCATGGTCCGAGGGAGAAGAAGAGGGCGGCGGTGAGGAGGGAGAAGAGGAGAGCGGCGAGGAGGAAGAGGAGAGCGGAGGCATTGGAGAGTGGTTTCTCCCCAGCAGGGGAGAAGAAGACGAGGAGGAGGCAGACGGAGGACTGAACACCGTGGTGGTCCCGGGAGGCAGAGCAAAGAACCCCACCATGCTTCTGGAGAAGCGTGGCACAAGCAGGTGCGTGTCCACGCCGCATTAGGGATAACCAGGGGTACGGGAGGTCGGGAGGAGCAGGAATAATAAGCAAGGGGGAGTGGGCGGTGGGAACAAACCAAAAAGAGAAGGAGTCCGGGCACATTAGAGCACAACTCCAGTATAAGAAGGCACATCGATATAAACCCGCCAAAGAACTAAGTTAAAAACGTACTGACAGTACCAGAAGGAAGGGCCTTAACATTAAACCACCGAAAGCTCAGTAAAGGAATTTCAACACCAGAGCATTACGCGCTCTATTGGCGACTAGAATGCAAAAACCCAGCACTCTCAAAACACTGTAATTTATGCATTTTGCTGATATGTTGTGGTTTAACCTTTTGCATTGCAGAGTTCAATCCTGAAGACTGATTTTGAATATGCTTATAAATACTGTTCCTTTGCAATGTATTGTTGCAGGTTTTCAAAGTGTGTTAGGGTGTGGCCCCTTTCCAGGGTCTTCCAGAGACTTTCCCTGCAGCATGCCTGGGCATGGTTGTGGGCTGGGCCAAGACTCTATAAAAGAAGAGCCAGCCCACCTCCTAGTGCTCACTATTCAGAGGTCCCGGTGCAGAACAGCAGCTATTTCTAGAGTTCCTGTCCCGGTGGCCTATTTGATCTTCCAGACCTCTGCTTTTCATGCTTCATTGGTGATCCTTGTTCTGGGCGGTAAGACGGTAGTTGGGTTTACTCCCGACGCCGTTTATTTTGAGAATTCTCATATTCTTGAATCTAATTGTTTATTTGATTAGTGGATTGCTTTGAGCTCAGAAAAAGTGCACTTGAGTGTTTTGTAGTGTTTACATGGAAGTTTGTGAATCGGCAAGATGCGCGATTCGTTTTGTGGAAGTTTGGAACTTGTGTTTCATTGCGCGCTGCCATTTTTTAGCATGTACATGGATGCTTACGAATCGGCAAGAGGCGCGATTCGTTTTATGAAAATTTAGAACTTGTGTTTCATTACGTGCTACCATTTTTAAAACGTACATGGACGTTTACGAATCGGCAAGACGCGCGATTCGTTTAATGAAGATTTAAAACTCGTGGTTCATTACGCGCTACCATTTATTTACATGGAGGCTTGTGAATTGGCAAGACGCGCAATTCGATTCAAGATGATTTAAAGCTTGTTGTTTATTGTGCGCAACCATTTCTTGACATTTACATGAAGGTTTACGAATCGGACAAACACACAATTCGTTTCATGATGATTTAAACCTTGTTATTTATTACGCGCTACCATTTCTTGACATTTTGCATGGTGGTATTCGAATCAGTAAGACGTGCGATTTTCTCCTCGAGTTTATTTCATGTTGTTCATTGTATACTACAATTCTAGGACATTTGTTTGGTAGTATTCGAGTTGGCAAGAGTGTGATTTATTTCTTGAACTCATATAGTGTTAAGTCATTGAAACACAATTCTTCCATAGTGTTTACTATATATAAATATATATATATATATATATATATCTGCAAAGAGTGTAATCTGTGTTAAAAACATTTCAAGAAAACATTTCAAGAAAACATTTCAAGAAAACACAAAAGGCCAGAGTTTCTAAATGTAATATTGTATGCTTCTATTATGCATTCTTAAAAAAAAGTATTCATACCACTAATTAAAAATTTAGTCAGAATGTTATTTTTTCTGATTCTCATGTAAAGGAAAATGCTTGAATAAGAAAGTTTTCATTTAATTCATCTTGATTCCATTACAGGTGTCCGACCATCTTGAAACCTAGTCATTTTAAACTTAATTCTTAGATTGTTCATGTTTTCAGAATGACTATACTTAAAACCATAGTCTAGTATTGATTTAAGGTCATATTGTGTGTTCTAACCTTTTTTCTTACTATAGATCTCCTTCCCAGCTGTTCCCTTCCTAATCCCCTCTTCCCCTCTTGAACTCTCTTAGCCTCTGTGATTTATCTATCAGTGTCTTGGAGCTGTTCAGTGGTGGACGTGTTGGGAACGTGCGCAGACCCCGAGGATCTGGTGACTCTGACAAGGAAAGAGAAAGGTGCTAGAAGAGACAGGAAGACCTGAAAGATAGAAAGGCAGTAAGAAAATAAGGAAAGCTACGTACAGGAAGAGAAAGATAATAGGAGACAATAGTACCAGAAGAAAAGTGGCACAGACTCCTAGAAAGGAAAGAGACAAGAGGAAGAAAGAAAGAAAGCAAGACGTGTGAAAGACAGAGGAGGAAGGAAAAGAAGAGGTTGAAAGGAGAAAAGACAGGTAGAGAATAAAACCACTTACTGATACTTTTCTTCTTCTTCTCCACGCATGTGCTTCCTGGGAGCCCTGAAAGAGAAGAAAAGAACAAAGAAAAAGTAAACATCCAGGGAAACGAGACCAAAGCTGTCCGAGAAGACACTACAAGAAACACAGAGAAAAGCCTGTTCATACTCCACTATATTCTTCAATAAATCACATTCATACTCTACTCCAGGGCTTTGTGTTGTCTTTTAACCCGGCCTAGTACAAGTGGTGTCAGAAGTGGGATCAGAAAGGACCATCGCCAACATGGAAGATAAACCAACCTTGGCGGACATGATTGCCCAGTTGGCCGAGGGGCAACGACACCTACAAATCGTTTGGGAACAACAGCTGAAAGAGGCTCAGGAAGAACGAGAGGCCTTACAAACAGCTCTAAAGAGTCCGGCAACCATAATAGCAAACAACCAGTTGGTTCATGAAACAGCACTGGGAAAACTAACGGACACTATTACCCACACAAAGGTCCATCCTAACGTACCGAGTAGTGTGCTGCAAAGATATCTAGAACAGGAGGATCCGGATTCATTCTTCACTAATTTCGAAAGGGTAGCCAGTACGGCAAACTGGCCTGAAGACAAATGGGGTCAATATATAGCCCCGTTACTTACGGGACAGTTGCAAGCCACCTACCAAGCCATTAATCCTGGTGGCACACTTCCGTATAAGGAGATAAAGAAAACCATCCTAGAACGCATTGGACTGGATAGCGAGAGCTGTCGAACCAAGTTGCGTCAGACAAAATGGCAGCAACAAGAAAACCCTTGCACCTTATATTATAGGGTACATCATGCCGCAGGAAAATGGTTACACCCTACCGAGATTACTAGGGAAGAGATGTTCGATACTATTGTCCATGAGCAATATCTGGGATGCCCTACCACCTAGCACACGGAACTGGGTTAGACAACATCCGGGGTTGACGAACCAGACTGCTGTTGACCTAGCGTGTGCTTACCACTGGGCCCCAGATTATCATGCTACTCCCAGTAGACATCCCCTTCCTTCTTCTGTCCGCCCAGCGATAGCCAAAAGTACCATCCAGCGACCTATGGCCATGCATGGCCCAGAGCGTTCTCTCCCTGCAACTTCGGCATCCCCAAGTTATCCAACTACAGGACCACAATGTTACCATTGTTCCGAATGGGGCCATATTGCTAGACACTGTCCGTTAAAAAAGGATCCTGAAGAACCAATGATGAAAGGGCGAGTATTATGGTCCGGAGGGAAAAGACCGACATATACTCTAACAGTCCTCCTCAACGATATCGAAAGAACGGCTCTAGTAGATTCAGGGTGCAGTCAAAGCGTGATCAGACAGAATTTAGTCCTGCCAAGACAAGGGGATCCGCAGAGTCAGGTATTAATAGCCTGTGTACATGGAGATCAACAATACTATCCCGTGGCTACAGAACGCCTGAATTGGAGAGGAGAAGATGAGACAATGAGGGTGGGAGTGCTTCCACATTTGGGAGAGGATCTCATCCTCGGGACCGACTATGTGGATTTTCCCTCCCTCCTAACTAAAGCAGGACAGGAACATATCCTTAAGACATGGTGGGAAGAGATACCTCTGGGGGAAGGTGAGGAAGAGAACAGAAGACCACGGATCAAACTGAGTAGGAAACAAAAGAGAGAGCAACCGCGAAAATATACACTGGCTCGGGATCCCCGAAAGACTGACATCCAAGACCCCCCCGCCGTCATTTGTACCATCACAGGAGATTTCCGTCAGAGCCAACGCGACGATCTCACTCTGAAACATGCATGGCACCAAGCCTTGAATCCGGATGACCATGTGGTAGGTCCCAAATTCCTGGTAAAAAACAATCTACTGTATAGAAGCTCCACCGCAGCAGGGGGGAAAGACTTGCAACTAGTGATACCCAGGAGTCATAGACAGCAGGTCCTGCAATTAGCCCATGGGGATAATGGGGAAGGACACATGGTGAGAGAGAAAACGGAAGAAGCAGTACTGCGGCGCTTCTATTGGCCTGGAGTGTTTGGAGATATATGGAAACATTGTTCCGAATGCCCAAAATGCCAAATCTTTAATCCCTCTCCACACCGACCAGTCCCCCTTCAACTCCTTCCCATTATAGAAACCCCGTTTTCTAGAGTTGGGATGGACAATATAGGACCCATAACACCTTCGGTGAGAGGACGACAATATGTTTTGGTATTGGTCGATTACGCAACACGTTACCCTGTGGCTATACCAATCCCCAGTATGCACACAAAAGCCATAGCACAGGCAATGATAGAATTCTTTTCCCGGGTGGGGTTTCCGAAAGAAATACTCAAAGATCAAGGGACTCCATTTATGTCAAGACTCATGGCAGAGGTGAGTCGTTCCCTAGGGGTTAAACAAATCAGAACATCTGTTTACCATCCCCAAACAGACGGATTAGTAGAGAGATATAATAAGACAATAAAATCCCTACTTAGAAAAAGTATTTCCGAAGCCGGAAAAGACTGGGAGAAGAAACTACCTCTAGTGCTGTATGCCATATGCACCCATGTTCAGACTTCCACAGGGCATAGCCCCTTTGAGCTGTTATTCGGGAGACAACCCCATACCCTTTTAGAGATGCTGGCTGAGCAATGGGAAGAAACTGAGGAAGAGGTTAAAGACCTCTTGACCTATACCCGAGAACTACGAGAAAATCTCCACACGGTATGGGAAGAGGCACATACCACCCTACGAGAGGCCCAAACTAAACAAAAAACAACTATATGATGCTAAAAGTGTTTATCGTAGTCTGAAGGTAGGAGACAAGGCGTTAGTCCTATTACCTAGCTGTGAAAATAAGCTATTAGCCCGGCAGCAGGGACCATATGACGTCGTCGAACAGATCAATCCCACCACATATAGACTTGCCATGCCCCAAGGCTCAGGAAGGGAGCAAATATATCACATTAATTTGCTTAAAAAATGGCAGTAATCCTCGTGCGAGCAGTCCGTCATGTATATCACGCAGGAAACTAACAATGAGATTCCCTGCCCTTCCCTTTCCACGAACTCCCCTTACAAGGACCCTCCCCCTCAAATAAACCCCGCACTCACATACCCCTATCTTAGGCTACTCAACCATCTGATAGATAGCAACCGAGGCGTATTCTCGAAATCCCCAGGTCGAACATCATTAGTACAGCATGTGATTCGTATTAAAGCAGATAATATAGTCTGCCAGCGACCCTATCGTATCCTGGAAGCAAAAAAGAAAATCATAGAACAAGAAGTGCAATCCATGTTAGAAGCTGGCATTATTGAACCATCTACAAGCCCATGGTGTTCCCCTGTGGTACTCGTACCAAAGCCTGATGGAAGCACTTGCTTCTGTGTTTTGTTACAGATGCGTCAACAACCTGTCCCAGTTTGACGCATACCCCATGCCACGCATCGATTAACTTTTCGATAGATTAGGTCAGGCTCGGTATATGTCCACATTAGATCTGACGAAAGGTTACTGGCAAATACCCTTGCGGCCAGATGATAAGAAAAGACTTCCTTCGCAACCCCGTCCGGACTCTATCACTTCACGGTCCTTCCGTTTGGTCTTCATGGGGCTCCAGCCACCTTTCAGAGACTTATAGACAGGATCCTGCGACCGTATCATCAATATTCAGCAGTGTATCTCGATTATATTGTAATATACAGCATGACCCGGGAGGACCACCTGAAACATTTAGACAACATCTTACAGGCCTTGAGAAATGCAGTTTGGGACACACAAGAATCAAATACTTGGGCTATATACTGGGGGAAGGACAGGTCAGACCACAGGTGGAGAAAATAGAGGCCATCACTAAGATCACCCTCCCACGTACAAAGAAAGATATAAGGGCCTTCCTGGGACTCGTAGGATACTATAGACGATTCATACCACAATTCTCCATAGTAGCCGGACCACTTACCGACCTCCTATGGAAATCATGTCCAAACACCCTACCCCCTCTTTCTGATATAGAACGACAGAGCTTTGAAACACGAAAAACAGCGTTGACGTCCGGACCGGTGTTTGTTGTGCGGATTTCCAGAAACCCTTTATCGTACAAACCGACGCCTCAGGTGTGGGTCTTGGGGCCGTCCTTTCCCAAGAACAAGACGATGGGACTCTTCACCCTGTTGTATACATAAGTCGGAAACTCCTCCCACGGGAACAACACTACCCCACATTAGAGAAGGAATGTTTGGCTATTAAATGGGCAGTGCGATACTATCTAGCGGGCAGGACATTTACCTTAGTGACTGATCATGCTCCCCTTACCTGGCTCGCCCACAACAAAGATACCAACTCCCGTGTCCTGCGATGGTTCCTCTCACTTCAGCCTTTCTCCTTTCTGATACGACATTCCCCGGGTGCCCACATGGCAAATGCTGACTTTTTATCGCAGTATCCTTCGTCGGAGCGTCTCTATCAGCCGCTCTCTAGGGGAGTGTATGTGATGGGCCGGTCGGAGACAGCCCGTGCACAAAATCAACTGGTGCTGACACTGCCCCAGGTGCACGGGAACAGCCTGGGGCAGTGCCCGAGACGGAAACGCGGAAGGAGGAGGAGAGAAAACGCCGGGGTCCGAGGGAGAAGAGGAGGGCGGCGGCGAGGAGGGAGAAGAGGAAAGCGGCGAGGAGGAAGAGGAGAGTGGAGGCATTGGAGAGCGGTTTCTCCCCAGCAGGGGAGAAGAAGAAGAGGAGGCGGCAGACGGAGGACTGAACACCGCGGTGGCCCCGGGAGGCAGAGCAAAGAACCCCGCCACGCTTCTGGAGAAGCGTGGCACAAGCAGGTGCATGTCCACGCCGCATTAGGGATAACCAGGGGTACAGGAGGTCGGGAGGAGCGGGAATAATAAGCAAGGGGGAGTGGGCGGTGGGAACGAACCAAAAAGAGAAGGAGTCTGGGCACATTAGAGCACAACTCCAGTAAAAGAAGGCACATCGATATAAACCTGCCAAAAAACTAAGTTAAAAACATAGTGACAGTACTGGAAGGAAGGGCCTTAACATTAAACCACTGAAAGCTCAGTAAAGGAAAGAGAAAGGTGCGAGAAGAGACAGGAAGACCTGAAAGATAGAAAGGCAGTAAGAAAATAAGGAAAGCTACATACAGGAAGAGAAAGATAATAGGAGAAAATAGTACCAGAAGAAAAGTGGCACAGACTCCTAGAAAGGAAAGAGACAAGAGGAAGAAAGAAAGCAAGACATGTGAAAGACAGAGGAGGATGGAAAAGAAGAGGTAGAAAGGAGAAAAGACAGGTAGAGAATAAAACCACTTACTGATACTTTTCTTCTTATTCACCACGCATGTGCTTCCTGGGAGCCCTAAAAGAGAAGAAAAGAACAAAGAAGAAGTAAAGATCCAGGGAAACGAGACCAAAGCTGTCAGAGAAAACACTACAAGAAACACAGAGAAAAGCCTGTTCATACTCCACTATATTCTTCAATAAATCACATTCGTACTCTACTCCAGGGCTTTCTGTTGTCCTTTAACCCGGCCTACTACAATGTCATATTGAATTGTATAACCTATGTTTTCCCTTAACTTGTAGTGCTAACTTAGCTGAAATCATGGCCTAGTCTTCCCAGGCCTCGCACACAGAGAGCTGAAATAATAACCGCGTTGCAAGAAGCTGGATGCATGACCTGTCCTTGATCTACCCGAAGTTAAAGTTGCTTAGCTAGAATTTTCTGCAATGTACCAGCGGACAGGAGATGATGAAGTCAATTTGATACAATTATGTGTGGAGTAGGCTAAATGTACTTTCCCAACACTTGAACAATGGAGGCACTGACTGAAGAGGAACATGCAACAATTTTGATACCTGAAGAGCCGGATGATGAGGACATCGTATAGCGGACCAATCCGCATCTTGTGAAAGAACTGATATTAAAATTCGTAGCTTTGGTAAACCAATACTATAGGTTAAAGTCATATCTGCTGACTGAATGACCAATTGGAAATTAAGGGGATGGACTGGGAGACCCTAATAAAAAGTCATGACAAGGGGCTAAAATTTTTGATGCAGGAGAATTTAGGCAGATGCGAGAGATGCGAGGGGAGAGTTGATGACGTCAGGAGACGCAGTTCGAGGTTCTGTCATTGGGCTCATACTCTTGAGAGCCTGATGAGTAGCTGATCATTTGATGCCCTGAAGAGGAAGACTGACTTTGTTGCTGATCCATTCTGTGGATAGGTAGCTATAAAAATGTGACTGACTAATTGTGCCTTTTCATCTAGGTACCAACTGCGCTGACTATAGATTCTCATTTAGAAAGATGTTTTCCAAATTTATATTTTCTCTAAATTGTTTTGCATGAAGTCCCACATGCTAATGCTAATCTTGGTTCGGTAGGCTTTTTAAGGGTGACGTTGACAGTGACAAATGACTGACAAGCTAATTGCTGAACCCTGATATTAATGCTACTATTCTTTTGGCTTATGTAGGAGCATTCAAGCATATGTTTTCTTCAAGTTCTGAATTGAGTTATGTATTTGACGTTCCATTAATGAATTAATAATTGAGCTGATTGAATAAAATTTGATCTAACAGATGATTTTGTATTGTAATCAATAGTGAAATAAAACTGTTTAACTCTTTACCGAGTTGTGGTTATTCATGAATAGATGTTTATAGATATTGTCAATTGAAAGTTAATGGATGTTTATGCTGATTATTGCTTCCAGTAGTCACTACATGACTAGAATATTCCATGCGATCCAAAAGGCTCATCGACCTATACCCGTCCCCTTGTATGTTTACTTACTAAGGACCAGGCGCGCTTGCAGTTTTTGGTAGCAACTTGATGGTTAGTTTCCTTGAAAAGCTAGTTATGGTGGTAGTTTAAGTTAGAGTTAGTTGGTCGTATTTTCTGAGGTTTGAATTTTGTTTTTCTGAAATGGCAATTGTAACAAAGATGATGTCCCCTTAAGCCCAGAAATTACTTTCCCAGATCCTGGATCCCGCTAGTGAAGATGGGTATGTTCTCGGCGTTCTTGTGATAGCATGGAAGTGGTAGGTTGTGCTTGCACAGGCTTAAGCAAATCGCAGGTGAATTGTGAGGTATGTGAGGTAAAGTAGGGAGTTTGCGTACTCCAAATGAGGTTAGTAGGAGTGTGCGTACTCCGCAGTATGAGAGTAGGGAAGTCGTCGAACTTCATATGTGCGTGGCGCTTCGTGCTAAAAAATTGTCCACATGGTTGTTGGTGATATACGGATCCTGAGTGGTCTAAGATTCCGGAGTATATTGACAAGTGTAGGAGACACTTGGTTTTATGTTGTAATCAGTCTGGTTTAGTAGGTTGATCGGGCGTGGTCAACAAGTCGGTGTATGAGTTAAATGAGTAAGAGAATTCTTCGACTGAGATTTGGCAAGACCCATTGATCAGTTGAGAGTGAAATTCGCGGGTCGAATTTTGCTTGCGAATGTGGGAGGCTGAGAAAGAGGGAATAGCTACATGAGCGAAAGGGCCATTAGTGAAAACCTGTAAGGTCTCTGAAGTGATTGTGTACCTCCCTGTAGTAAACCAGCAGGTTTGTTTTATTGATTTTTGGTTAAGGTGCTCGCAATATTTCGCATTAGTTTGTGTGAGTTGAAGGAGGACAAGCCACAAGACACAAGACTTTGCAGGCCGCAGTGTGTGAGTGTGATAACAGAGTGTGCCACGCTGGGATAGGTTGGTTAGTAAGAAGAGTAGTGAGCAGATTGCCATCTGTCCGTAAGAGGCAATTGGTTGAGTAAGCGGGTGAAAGGAATCTTGGGAGTAAAAGTAATTTCATTTTTGAATCAAAATAAATACAATAGACAAAATGAAGTTTTTCAAAGCGTTTAGAAGTGCCATGAAGGGTGATTCTTACATTAAGGCGGCAGTGGGGGAGCCAACCCTACCGGAAAATTCTCCAGCTTATATTGTGATGGAGGAGCGAGATGTCGCACCATGTTTTTGGTTGAAACAGTGGTGTAAGATGACAAAGAAGTTAGGAGCTTTAGCGTTTCCAAGCATGGAACATTTAATTTGAGAATCTTGAACGAATTGCAAATGACATTATATGAGACAAAGCCATTACCGAGACCAGCACAGTTTGAGGCTTTAGCGGTTTGGGAGATAGTCGCCAGACAGTAACAAGAGATGAAATTCAAGAGGAGAATAAAGAAGGTGGAAAAATCCTTAGCAGAAGCCATGTGGGATTGGGGACAGAAAAGGTGGAGAACAGAGACATTACAGGGAATTAAATTGTTTCCTGCAATCGCAGAGGAAGATGAGTCAGAGAAGGAAGATACTGCTAAGGGAGGTGAGAGTACAGGGACAAAGAAAAAGAAAAAGCCCTATGTAGACGATGAGGATTCAGATGTTGAGTATCTTATTAAACAGTTGTTGAGGGATCAACCTCCGCCATATGGGACCCATCCAGGGGGTCCAAGTACTAGTTCTGCTACGGCTGCTCCAGCACAAGCATCGGGGACAGTGGGACCAGTGCAGATAGATAGTGGACAGGGGCAAGGGGTAGTACGAGTACACCAAATGGCCCGAGTGCGAGTCAAAGTTTGAAACTTTTCACAAAGCAAACTCCAGGTGCAGCGATGCAGCAGGTACCAGTACCAAATGCAAATAACATTTCGTTACAGGGATTGACAGCTCAGCAATTGAGTGAATGGTTGGACAGTCTAAATACGCCTCTGAATACATCCAAGGGTGAGGAGCAGATAAATCATGTGAGGTTAGCTACAGAAGCAACAGAGTTATGGGATGGAAGTGAACAGGTTAGAATCCTACACAGAAGAAGAGCTGAGGTATTTGTGCCCCAGAATTACAAGGGAAGTGAGTAAAATACATCAGAAATTGTCAGAGCTGGCAGAAAAACATGATATGGAGATTGAGAAAACAAAACATTTGAGATGAAGTTACGGGTTAGATTTTGAGGCAAAGGATTTTGAGCACATGAGGTCGGCAGGAAGGAAGGCTCACTTAAAAGAATTGTTGCAGAGTGCCCAGATCTGGGGAGCATTGGAGAAGTGGGAAGGTAGATGGGCAAAGAAGAAGGATAAGTGAAAACGAGATTCACAAGAAGGGTCTGAAGATGTTCAGAAAGAAAGGAAATCGGTGAAAATGCTTCCAACGCGAGAAATTCCCGGAGGGCAGTTTGTTCATGTCCCATGGCACAGAACGGATATATTGTCATTTACAAATGATTATCCAAAACTGAGAGAGAAACCAGTTGAGTGGTATCAGCAGACAGACAGACAGATTTGTGAAACTCTCTAAATGTCTGTGGGAAGACTTAAATACATTGTTGGAAATGGTGGTTCCGGCTGATTTGTGGGTTGACTGTAAGAGCGCAGTGGATTGGCTGACAAGTGAACCGGAAAGGGATAGAGTTGCAAGTGCACCCTCACCTGAGGTGATGAAACATTACTATAAGGTGATTGCTTTCCTGAAGACAAGAATTTCTCCCAAAAATATTGATTGGCAGAGAATTGACAGAACGGTGCAAGAACCTAAAGAGTCAATACATACCTACTATGAGAGATTGCTGAAAGCATTCAAAGAGTACAGTGGTAAGGAAGCAATTGAGCCGAAAGACATGTTGCAGTTTGTGTTCAGGTTCGTCGTAGGGTTGAGACCAGAAGTAGGCCAGATGATTAAGAGTCATTTGATTTGCTGGCAAGTGAAGCCGATTGATGAAGTGTTGCAGTATGCAAAATACTGTAGTGATGAGATTGAATTGAAGCAGAAAAAGCTGAAGGAAAAAGCAATGGTGATGCAAATAAAGGCAGCTCAGACAGGAGTGCAAGGAGCTTTAGTACAAACAATGCCGCAGCAGCAGAGAACTATTATGTTCCAGCCTCAGATGAGAGGTAGGGGTCGTGGAATGGACATGGCAAGTGGTCCGGTTTTGGGTACTGTGGAAGTTCAAAATGACATGCAGGGAATGAAAAAGATGTTACTGTGTCATTTATGTGGAAACATGGGACACTAGAAGCGGGAGTGTCCGTTGTTGGCACAGGATGGTGTTGTTCAGCAAGGTGGTGATGTCAGTACATTTCAAACTGTAAAAGTTGCAAGAATGAGAGGATTTATTCCAAATGTTCAGAACCGAGTGCAGAATTTCCAACCCATGCAGCAGGTGCAAAGTGGCGCGTGCGCAATTAACACAATTGCAACCAATACAGCAGCAGGTCCCCATGGTACCTAGACAGCAAATGCAAATACCTCAAGCCCCAATGGAACAGCAACAGATGATGCTTACTCAGCAGGTCACAGGTCAGAGACAAGACAGAAGTAATGACACAGTACACCAATTCCCATTTTATAGTGAGGATGAAATAAACTATGACTGGATGAGTGACAGTTCGGATGAAGGACCGTGTATGCTTGCAACATCCCTAGAAGTAGATCAGTGAGGACCTTTTGTGAAGGGAAAGGTGATGGGTTACAAGGTCTCATTTTTAGTGGACACAGGAGCTACAAGTTCTGCCGTAAGAAATGTAGAAGTTCCAAATTTACCTCTTTGGGGCAGAACAGTTCAGGTTGTGGGAGTGGAGAACAGACAATTGACAAATCCAATCACAGATCCAGTGCAGGTTGAGATTGGTAATTACCAGGGACTGCATAGGTTTGTAGTCTGTGATTCAAGTTCAGTATCCCTACTGGGAAGGGACTTACTATGCAAGACAAAATGCTCCAATAGTTGTTTGGACACTGGATTAGAAGTACAAACTAATAGTGATGATGAAGAAGAACAGGTGTCTGAGACGATGGTCAACAATGCTAATGAAGAATACCCATTGATTGAGTTTTTCCCAATGTTTACTGTGAAAGAATTACATGCGGATTTACAGGGAACAGTACAGGAAAATGTCTGGGACCTGACAGGTAAAGAAGTAGGTTTGATTAAGGGAGTGGAACCGATTAAGATCACTTTGAAGCCAAACATAGTATTTCCGCAACTTCCACAGTATAACATGGCACAGGATGTCCTAATGAAGGGGGCGCAAATAATTGGAGATTTTCTAAAACAAGGGGTTTTGAAAGAAGTGTTGAGCAGTCCATGTAATTCACCGATAATGGGCTTAAAGAAGCCATGTGAGAAAGTGCACATTGTGCAGGACTTGCGAAAAGTGAACGATCTGGTGGTCAAGTGTTGTCCAGTGGTGCCAAAACCAGCAGTGATACTGTTTCATATTCCTTGCGATGCGGAGTGGTTCACAGTGGTTGACTTGTCACAAGCTTTCTTTTCTGTGCCTCTTCATGAGGATAGTCAGTTTCTTTTTAGTTCCAAATTCCTAGACAGAGTCTACAGCTGGTGCAGGCTTCCACAAGGGTATACAGAGTCACCATCACTGTTTAATCATGTCCTGAAAAATAATCTGGAGTCATTGGAATTACCATACCAATCGACTCTAGTGCAATACATTGACGATTTGCTGATCGCATCCAGGACAAGGGACGAGTGTAAGTACGACTCGATTGCCCTGTTGTGTAGCCATTTTAGTTATAGCTCCATGCACGTTAGTTTAACACACTAGGCCGCTGTGCACTTTGACCTAGATATATTTTATTCAGCTTCGCATTGTTATTTTTACCATAACCAGTTTTACGGTTGTGTTTTATTTTCATCTATCTAACTGTTTTTGCTTAGCCCAGCACTGTGTTCTCTAACAAAACATTCTTGATCAATTTGTGCTTCAGTCAAGGCTACAGTTTAGTACATTGCCGGTGAACGTGGTAGAAGTTTAGTCTCCAACATTCGTAGATAATACACATCCTTACGTAGGGACATTTTCTTGGAACATCAGCTGTTTTATTATAAAAACACTCCCTACTCCCATTACACGTTAAGAGGGAGATTCCAGCCAGGGAACCACGACTGAATGCTTCGCTGCAGATGCTAACGCAGACTACAGGCCTTTGCTCAGGTATGAGGGTTGATGTCCTCCCGGGGGAACCTGAAAGGCAGAGTTAGAGCTTAACATGCTGTGCTCAGATTATGACTTAGATAGGAAATAGTCCAACAATCCTATTGACAATATGATAGCGTTATTCTTATGCTTCACTCTCCTCGTCACCATTTTAATATTGTCATGTTGTGTCATCCTGGTTATTGCAGCTCACGCTTTGCTATCTAAGATGCAGTCATTTTATTAAACCAATAATTAAAAAATATACTGCCTTTGTCTGTCATTTATATATGAGACTGTATTGTGAATGAGAGAACCGGATGTGACCTGAGTGACCACGACTTCCCTGAGAAGCCTAATATGTCATGCGCTCGGCTGCCCAATCATCCCTATCTCCTGATAGAGATGAGGCACTGCTAGTTAGCTGTAACAAAAACCCGGATTTAGAGTGACAGGAGTCACCCACCTTGGGTCGGACTCAGTCTCCCACACCGTGGATGATCTTGTTGCTCAAAATCCAGTAGTCTCATTAGAATAATGAGAGCCTACGCGACAGCCCTGTAGAATCATTTGGGAAATTATGGACATAAGGTGTCACCTGTAAAACTGCAGTATTGTCAGAAATCAGTTAAAAACCTGGGACACCAGATTGAGAAGGGGGTCAAGGAGAATCTCCAGGGAAATAATTACCATGATTTTGCAGAGAAATCCCCTGACTTCACAAAGAGATGTTAGAATGTTTCTGGGAATGGTAGGGTATTGTCGACAGTGGATTCCAAATTTTGCTGAGATTGCCAAACCCTTACAGCAGTTGACTCATAAGGAAGTTACAGATCCCATTACCCTAGATGAGACTCAGATGAAAGTGTTCACTGAACTGAGAGAGAGTTTGTGCAGAGCTCCAGCGTTGGGAATGCCTGATTACACAAAACCATTCATATTCTTTTTCCATTAACGTGATGCTTGTTCTTTGTCTGTTTTGACACAGGTCCATGGAGGTGCTTATCGCCCAGTAGTCTATTTTTCAGCTGCTTTGAACCCAGTCGCAGCAGCTTTACCAGATTGTCTGAGTGCAGTAGCCGCAGTTGGTCAAAGTCTTTCTCAATGTGAGGGGGTAGTCATGTGATACCCTTTGACGGTAGTGGTACAACACTGTTAAATTCTTACTGACGAGGACGAAAATGCAATATTTTACTGGTGCAAGACTGACAAGGTATGAGACGAGCATATTGGGTGTGCCAAATGTAACATTAAAAAGATGTACAGTGTTGAAACCAGCGACATTGCTTCCAAGCAATACTGTTGAAATTGAAAAGGAGGAAGACATTGAGCATGATTGTCTTGAGGTAACTGAGCTGTGTACAAAACCAAGGCCTGATATTAGAGACACACGATTGGAGGAAAATGACCAAATTGTCTTTGTTGACGGTTCATGTATCAGAGATGGAACCAGGACATTGAGAGCAGGATATGCAGTATCCACAATCACATGCACATTAGAAGCTTCATGGTTTCGAGGTGTATATTCTGCACAAGTGGCAGAATTGGTAGCTCTTACTAGAACATACCATGTTTCTGCGAGACTAAGAGTCACAATCTATACAGACAGTCAATATGGATTTGGAATTGTTCATGATTTTGGTCAATTGTAGTCGCAAAGAGGTTTCCTGACCTCTACTGGAACACCAGTGAGAAATGGCGACAAGATAAAAGAGTTGTTGTACGCAATACAGTTACCTGAAGAGATTGCAGTGGTAAAATGCAGTGCACACCAAAAGATGCATTACATCTCATTGGGAAATGGATATACGGATCAAGTCGCAAGGTTTTGCGCATTGAACTGTATATCGTTTATAGACAAGTGGGAATTGATGCCTGAGGAAGAAAGTACTTGCACAAGTTTTGCATTAAAAGTGATTGATACATTGGAAGAATTGAAAATATTGCAGGAAAATGCAGACAAGGAGGAGAAACGACTTTGGGTTAAATTAAAATGTGTCCAAAGACCAGATGAAATTTGGATTTCTGAGGAGGGTCAGATGGTTTTGCCTAATAGTTTATTGTCTCAGATGGCCAGGTACTACCATGGGCTGGCGCATATTGGAAGGGATGCCATGGTTAGATTGTTCAAAATTGATTGATTCAATCCTAAATTCAGGCAAGTAGCAGAGGCAGTATGTCAGCGATACATTGTTTTTTCAGCAGCTGAACGTGGGAAAAGGGACAGTGGTGAATTTTAACCACATTGGAAGATAAGGAGGTCCATTCAGCAGGATGCAATTGGATTTAATTGAGATGCCTGCATGTGGCGGTCTGAAGTATGTGTTGGTGATTGTGTGCGTCTTTAGTCATTGGATTGAAGCATACCCCACACAAAGGAATGACAGTCCTACAGTAGCAAAGCTGTTGCTTGGAGAGCTCACTTCAATAGCGAGGTGATTAAACTCTTCTATGCAGCACTGAACATTGAGCAAAAGCTGCATTGTAGATATCGCAGTGAAGCATCAGGACTAGTGGAACAAATGAAAGGTTCATTGAAATCAAGAATTGCCAAGGTGTGTGCCGCTACAAATCTGAAATGGTCAGACGCATTACCTTTGGTGTTGATGTCAATGCAAAACATACCTGACAGGAAGACAGGACTGTCGCCCCATGAAATCCTCATGGGCAGAGCAATGAGATTGCCAGCAGTTCCAGCCAATGCACTTGTCAATATTACAGATGATATGGTGTTGGACTACTGCAAAGGTCTGGCTGATATGGTTCGCTCTTTCTCTCAGCAGTTGCAGGCCACCACCCTGCCACCCATCCATGACCCAGGTCACAATCCGAGAGCCGGAGACTGGGTCGTCATCAAAAAGCATGTCCGCAAGACCTGTTTGGGACCGCGTTGGAAGGGTCCTTATTAGGTGGTGCTAACGACTACGACAGCTGTAAAGTATGCAGGACTCCCGAACTGAATATACGCAAGTCATACAAAGAGAGTGGTGTGTCCACGAGAGCATGAAGAAGTGTTGTTGAGAGCACCAAAACAGCAAAACAGAAAGCTACCCTTGAACCAGAACAAGAGCCAACTGAACCTGAGGTTGAACCTAAGCTTGAGGAAGATGGGTCTATCACCCCTGTAAGAGACGAGAGTGAAGAATTACAGGAGGGAGTGCAAGAGCCTATGTCAACGGATACAACAGGAGAGCCTAGCGCAGCCGATTGTTCTCCCAGAAGCAGACGGTGCTGAAAGCACACAGAGTAAGTGCCAGATTAAGACGGTGAAAGAGTTGAGATGGATCAAAGCCAAAGTGATTCGACTCCTCCTGAGCCCGTTGCAAGTCCATCATGAGAAAATACCATAGAGAAAGAAAAGGAAAAGAGTCCAGTCCTGAGGAGAATACTGACAGAAGGAACGAGAAAAGGAGATAATTGGCCTGAGTCACAATTTGGGAAGAAGAAAGAATTGGTCATAAATGAAACTATAGAAGAAGAAGTGGATACTACGAACAGACACCAACATAGCTTGTCACACACATGCATCGACAACACATAACACTCACAATCACTCATTCACACATGCATCCAGCGTGACTCACACCTGCATGCACGCATCCCAAACCCCCCCACATACACACAACACCCCCCACCCCCCTCTCCGGTCAGAGAACCCAACTTACCTGCTTGCAGGGGGTCCTCCGGCGGGAGACTGTCCCCGGCGCTGCAGGCAGCAGCAGCGTTTGCCAGCGAAAAAAACGCCAGGCCGGATCATTGCTCATGATATGCTAGGCGGTGTTTTGCTGGCGTGGCAGTGCTGCTGTCAGCAGCGCCGCCTTACCGCCGTCCGCCGCCATGACCGTCAGCGGTATTCTGCCAGATTTCTGGCAGTATACCGCCGGCGGTCATAATACACGTTGCCGGCTGGTAGGCACGGCGGCGGTATGTTGGCGCCCGTCACCGTGGCGGTAGGCGGTCAATACCGCCAATCTTGTAATGTGGGCCTTACTCACTAACTTAACTAAATCAAGTAAGATTTGAAAGAGTTGAGGGAACCAGGGGTTTGGGAGAAAGTTGGAAAAAGGATTTGCTTCAGTGGGTAATTGGTTTAGTCAAATTTGGAATGGGGTATTATTAAAAATTGTACAGGGAATATTAATTGTGATTGCTTGTATATTAGTATTATAGGGTATATGCAAATTATGGCAAAGGATATAATTAAGAAGATCTCAAAATAATCAGAGGAGGGAAGAACAACCTAGGGGAAGAATCTATAGGGAAAATTTGAGAAGGAGGCAAAATACAAATGAAACAGAACTGTAAAGAGTTGGTAAAGAAAGGTGTGATGACATATTTAGTCATCATAGGAGGGACTGTTGAATTAGAAAATTATTGATGATGTTTATGTGTTTGAATAATGAAAAGTTTGTAGAGAAATGAATCATAGAAAAAATAATGTGCACGTTTGAAAATGTGCCCTCGGGGCACGACAGCTATTTAAACGAGATTGTACTAATATAACTGAAATTGTATGAAATGATGGAAAAGATACAAGAATAATGTAGTAATATGTGGGGCGTGGCCAAAATGGCGGCCAGAGCAGACGCTTAATCCGAGCTCCGCTTGTGGCCCACCAGTAATCTGTCTGTGAACCTGCTCCTGGGGCCGCCCGGATAGTTGCCCTGATTCCACGGGACCCCTGGGTGCTGCCAACGATCGCCGCATCGGAGCGGGAGGCGCTGCGAGCTGAGTGGAGGAGACGCGGGGCCCGCGCTGGGCTGGCGTGTCGTTCGAGGCGGAGCGTCTCTTCCGCATTGCCGGGAGCTGCCGGGCCCAAGGACTCGGGGAGAACGGGACTCCTGAGGGCTGTGCGCCCGAGAGTTTGGAAGGACACGGCGAAGAGACAGAGGGGGCGGACCCGGCCACCTGCGAGGCCAGGAAGGCCAGAGCGAACCTAGCACACGCGCGCTGGACTGAGCGCGAGCAGTCTAGTGACTGAAACGCCCGGCCGTGCTTGGAAACACCGGTATGGCCGAGAGGCCCTGCAGAAAAGCAAATTCCACTGGTGCCCCCCCAGAAAGAGCAGCAAGAAGGAGAAATAAACAGAGGGAAAAAGGAGGGGAGGAGAAGAGAAGAGAGAAGAAGAACTTGAGTCAGCCACTGGGAATTACTTGCAAATAATTTTTTTTTTAAATACCACGGAACAGTAAAATAAATAAGGATGTCCTCAAGTGGGTCAAAGGGATCCTCTCAGTGGAAACAAAGAAGGGACTGTGATTATTATTTTTTTTTTTTTTTTTTCCTTCCTCCATGCCCTTACTCGCTTGAATCATAGTTCTCGGCATACGGGGCCACAAGAGAAATCTAAGCCTTACTTCTGCTTTATATCTACATCCCAGTCAAATCCCAGTGTCAAGAAACAGAAAACCCAACGATAAGTTCCACACTACTCCTGTCCGCTGCCTTCCAGAGACGCAAGTACAATTACCACCACCATCCCCCAAAGGGGCTATAATACCAGGGACTAATAGGCGAAGACACCCAATGTAGGGACAGAGAGTTGGAGAACAGGCACTGCAAGTGTAAAAGAGACGAAAACGCCCGGAAGGGGGACCTGGGGCCCGGCGGAAGGCTGAGGCGGGCTGCAGCATATAACGGGACCCGGGTGGACGACGATTAACCCGGTGGAGGACGCGGACATGCCACGGACGACCATGGTTAAACCAAAGCCACAGAGGACACAAGCCAACACAGAACCAGAAACCCCTGTCGCTGAGGGGAAGTCGAGATCTCATGACCACGCCCTACATAGGATGTCTGAGACGCTGACCACGCACTCTGCACAATTTGATAAGGTACTACACGCGATATTAGATACTAAGACCTCACTGGAAGGAAAGATAGACTCAGTGGCACTGGAGGTTAATCTCCTCCGCTCAGATCATCGTAAATTGACAGAAAGGGTCAGCGCTGCTGAACTAACGCTAGAAACGACACAGCCTGTAATATCTGAAATGAAAGCTCAAATCAGACAAATGGAATCCGAAGTAACGCAACTACAACGCAGAGCTGAAGATGCTGAGGGCCGGTCACGCAGAAACAACGTAAGGTTCTTGGGTAACCTAAAGCAGAACTCTTTCTGGAGCGATGGCTAAAAGACATTGTGCTGACCCGAAACGTGACACCAATGCTGGTGGCGGAATGAGCCCACTGGGTGCCGGGCGGCCCGCCCCGACTTGGCATGCCTCCTAGACCGCTGATTGCGAGGTTCCTAAACTACAGGGACAGAGATCAGGTGATATAGGGCTTTAGAACCCAGGGCCCTATCCGCCTGGAGAACTCGGAAATAACAGCATACCCGGACTACACAGTGGAGGTACATCGAAGGCGAGCCACCTTCACTAAAGTAAAGCAGGTGCTTCATGACAAAAACATCACTTACTCTCTCCTTTTTCCAGCCCGATTAAGAGTAATAGATGGGGACAGAACTCTTTTCTTCCCATCGGTGGAGGATGCATGGACATGGCTGCAGGCCAGGGGCCTAGCGGAACCAGTGGAATTGGCGGATGGAAACAGAGAATGGCTGGAACAGCGGCCCCCATCGAAAGAAAAAAAGGAACACCGGGTTCCAAGCACGACCATCGAAGCTACAAGCAGCGGACGCACAGGCACAGGCCCTGAAAGAAGTAAACAGGTTCGGGACCGCGCCAGCACTAACCAGGAATGAAAATGGGGACACAGACTCGAATTCCTCACAAGATCATTTAAGTCCTCCCTCGTCACCACTAACAACTGGTCCCGACCTGACACCACGCACGGCTGATGACATATTAAATAAAACAGTGGAACAGGACGCAACAGAGCTCTGAAGCTCATGTGGACACAAACTAATATTATGAGACATAAATGGTCCTAACAAATCGGTACAGGGAAGGGAAGCTCGATAACAAGGACTTGAATGTGCTGGGTTCCCACCAACTGTGAGAGTACCAGAGAAGAACCCAGAAAAAAAAAGAACCGGATTAATTGCTAAAATGGGGTGCCGAATGCGGTCGAGTGCGGACGGGTGTCCGGGTGGCCAGGACCCTCAGGAGGATACATCCATCTAAGTGGGCCACGGGCTATCGCTGACTCGAACCCTCACTGACCACGCCCTCGCGCCCACATGGGCTACCGAATGGACCTAGATTGGAGTAACGGATTTAACGTATTTGTTGGCACCGGTTGTGCCATACAGTTTATTGATGCTTTGGTTATTGTAAGTTCTATTACACCTTTCCTTACATGCGCCACGTGCTCTGCTCTCGAAGTGGGGGATGGCTGGGGGATGGGACCTCGGGCTGGGAGGGGACACTGTCCGATGGAGGTGGGACACGAAGCACAGTCAACTCAAAATTATGACTATATAGGATATTCTCACATGGAATGTGAGAGGGATGGCTAATGCCTCCAAATGCAGCAGAATATATAACTACCTTAAGAGACATGCAATACACATTGCAATACTTCAGGAGACACACCTTACCAAGGATGAACTAAGCAGGGTTGACAGGAAATGGCCGGGAACAATATATGGCACTTAGACATCAACACACGCAAAAGGGGTGTTGGTATGGGTAGCTCCTGGGGTCCCCTACTCAATTAAACGCACACAAGTAGAAAAGGAAGGTAGAAATGTTCATTTGGGGGGAGGAGTGGACGGTAAGCAGTTGACAATAACAGGAATATACGCACCCAATATTAAACAGGGAGATTTTTTTTATCCATCTACACAGCCCTAACATGGGAACCGTCAGTACCCAGCATCTGGGGGGGAGATTTCAATTGCGTTCCAGATGTAACAATAGACAGGTCTCACCCTCCGCTTGAGGGCGCTCAAAGTAGACTTTCTCAGGCGTTGCGAACATTGCTGACAGAAAGGAGGCTCCACGATGTTTGGAGGATCCTGCACCCCACAGACAGAGAATACTCTTTCTACTCCCCACTACACCAACTCCACACCTGGATTTAGTTATTATGCTCAAGCGAACTCACTCAACTCATAGACAAAGCAACATATCTAGCTAAAACGATATCAGACCACAGCCCCCTAATTACCACAATGCGATGGGGTAGAACAGTAACGCGTATCCCTAACTGGCGCCTGCAACCTTCTCTATTACGAGATCCCCCTTTTCGCGCCGAGCTAGCAGAGGGCGTAGAATCATATTTTGAAATAAACGCAAAATCAGCATCATCGAGAGCAGTCGAATGGGACGGGCATAAGGTGGTAGTGCGAGGCTTATGTATGTCGGCGTCGGGCGGAGTCAGACGCACGCTGATCGCGGAACTACAGGAAGTGGAGGGAAAACTGAGATAAGCGGAGAGGGGGGTGGAAAGAGACGGAGGAGACATGAAAGAAATGACTGAATTAAAGGCACAATGGACCGAGACTGACACACGCTTGAGAAAGTTTGACTATCGTCACAATACGGCAAGACGACATGCCGAAGGGGACAGATCCAGCAGATTGCTATCATGGCTGGTAAAAGATGAGCAACAACACTCCACCACAAGCACTATTCGGTTAGATACGGGCGACATAGTCAATACACAGCGGGAGATTAATGAGGCCTTTAAACAATACTATGCTACTCTGTACAAAGCACCCCCCCGTCAGAGGAACAGCTGGGAGAATTCCTACAAACATCCCGGCTGACCCGCCTGAAGGAAGCACAACTATTAGATTTGGAAAAGCCAATAGAAACAGAGGAGATTTAGCAAGCCCTGAAACAAATGGCCCATAATAAAGCCCCAGGCGGAGACGGCCTCCCAGCAGAGTACTATCAAGCTTTCTCAGCACAGACGATAAAACCATATTTAGAAATGCTGCAAGAGGCATACGAAAAAGGTCACCTACCAGAATCACAGCGAGAGGCAATTATTGTGGTTCTCCACAAAAAAGGACGGTCCTATCGACCTTTATCTCGGCTGAACTCTGATTGCAAATTGCTAGGGAAAGTGTTGGCGAATCGTCTGCTCCCGATGATGCCGACACTAATCCACCCAGATCAATCGGGATTCATACCCGGCTGTAGAACCCACATTAACATCAGATGCCTCTTAAGACTAATAGCCGAGACCCCGGATTTAGATCATTCACGAACGGCGGTCTCACTAGATGTTGAAAAAGCATTCGACACACTAGGCTGGGCATACCTAATGGAAACCCTTAAATGTATGGGTTTCGGAAATACATTCACGAGATGCGTAGCAACACTGTATGCAGAGCCGAAGGCAAGAGTTAAGACAGGCGGGATTATATCAGAGACATTCACGATTAATAGAGGCACCAGACAAGGCTGCCCACTGTCGCCACTCCTGTTTGCACTGGAAATCGAGCCGCTTGCGGCTCGGCTACGCTGTGAAGCTCCACAATGGGGTATCCCCGATGGGGGTGTACACAAAATCATCTCTCTATGCGCAGATGATGCATTAATATATCTGCGCAAATGAACTAAATCTCTACCAGACCTATTACAACTATTAGATATATTTGGGGACATATCAGGCCTACGGGTAAACTGGCCGAAGTCATGCCTGTTCCTGTTGCAACAGATTCCAAACCTCCAGAGAGAAACCTCCCCTGCACATAATTTGCAATGGTGTTACACCACTTTCAAATATCTAGGAGTGCAAATATACCATGACGAAATGGACCTAAGAGAGGGAAACCTAGACAGGATGATTAGATCTACCAGAGGCTCAATACCCTTTTGGTGTTCACTCCCACTCTCGCCCATCGGAACAGTAGCAATAGCCAAAATGATCATATTACCCAGGATCCTATACTATCTGTCGGCCTTACTGCTAAAACTCCCCAAAAACCACTTCGCGCCTTTGTCCAGCTTACTGACAGATTTAATTTGGGGTGGAGGACGTTACCACGTGGCGCAAGATAACATTTATATGCCACTGGAAAAAGGGGGGCTGTGAGTACCGCAACTCGAGTTATACTATGCGGCGGCACAAATACACTGGATCATGAGGGACAAATGGTATTTGCACAGCTGGGACACTCGGATGTGTTCTGGTGGCTCATAGGCCAAGAAAATCCACTGCCCAACAGAAATATTTTGATGGGAGTGACGGAATGGGTGTGGCGCCGATACGTGATAAAAAAAGGGCAGAAAACACCATACTCATCCAAGATTCCATGGCTTGCCACACCGGGCGCAAATAAAATAAAAAGTCAGTTTCAATTGTCCACTTGGGTCGACAAAGGGGTGAAAACTATTGGAGAAATATTCGAGGAGGGACACTTCCAACGTATGAAACACTGGCAAACACATATGACTTAGGGAGGGACGAATTTCTCACACACAGGGCACTGCAGCAGGCGGTACGCAGTACGTGGGGAAATGGCAATAGTGAACCGGATACATCAACGGTACTTCACCAATTACTACTAGGCGCGGGCGAGCAATCAGATATATCTTGGACATACAAGATATTACAGGATTACCCCGAGGAGATGCAATCACAGGCTAAAATCAGGTAGGAAGCGGCCCTGCTAACACCGTTACCCACGCAAAAGTGGAGCACATCGCTCGCAACTACACGGGAAGTTTCCGATACACCCAATTCAATTACTTACACCAGACATACCTAACCCCAGCCAGCATAAAACTCATGTTCCCACAGTCAACACTAGACTGCCCGAGGTGCGGATCCTTGGTGGCTGACTTTTTACATATGACGTAGAGTTGCCCACCAGTACTCCGCATATGGCAGGAGGTAACGACGCAGACGGGTGGCTGGTCGAGATTGCCCCTACTCCCGACTCCGGAATCCTGCCTATTAGGGATATGTCCACGGTGAGGAAAGGACAGACAAAAACACAGGTGCGCGGACCTCGCGTTCATTTTACTTAAACGACTAATAGCGATACAATGGAAATCGCCCAGCACACCAGATATACACCGATGGACATCAGAATTATTACACTGGGCAAGAGTAGAAGCACAAATAATATGCGACATGCGCAACAGTGGAATGGAAATTAAGGGGGCGGATATATGGGACTCCCTCATAGAGCAGCTGGAACAAAAAGATGACACTCGACCTCCATGAGTCAACCCTGCCTTAGTCACAAATATTTGCACAAATCATCTTCTTACCTTGTCTGGAACCTTATAGAAATGGGTAGCTCACATTCTCCCCTCCACCCCTCCTCCTTGCTCCCCCCCCACTCATAGATCCAGGTCCCCACGGCTCCCCCCTCCCACAAAAATGGGGAACATGGGCTGGGTTGCTGGCACACCAGAATATTTCTGAATGGCGCATCAATGTTAACTTTCCTCTCTTTCTCATTCTTTTTCTTTATTACTTTTGATTGTTAATCGTAGGAGTTACTAAGTTACACAATGGACGACAGAGTTATCCTGGACGCAAGATAGACCGTTGCAATAACTCGATGTTATGTCTAAAGCAATGCGAAATATGTAATAAAATCAATAAACAGATTAAAAAAGAAATAATAATAATGTAGTAATATGTCATATTGAAATGTATAACCTATGTTTTACCTTAACTTGTAGTTCTAACTTAGCTGAAATCATGGCCTAGTATTCCCAGGCCTCGCACACAGAGAGCTGAAATAATGACCGCGTTGCAAGAAGCTGGATGCATGACCTGTCCTTGATCCACCCGATGTTAAAGTTGCTTAGCTAGAATTTTCTGCAATGTACCTGCGGACAGGAGATGATGAAGACAATTTGATACAATTATGTGTAGAGTAGGCTAAATGTACTTTCCTAGGACTTGAACAATGGAGGGACTGACTGAAGAGGAACATGCAACAATTTCGATACCTGAAGAGCCCGATGATGAGGACATCGTATAGCGGACCAATCCGCATCTTGTGAAAGGACTAATATTAAAACTTGTAGATTTGGTAAACAAATACTATAGGTAAAAGTCATATCTGCTGACTGACTGACCAGTTGGGAATTAAGGGGATGGACTGGGAGACCCTAATAAAAAGTCATGACAAGGGGCTAAAATTTTAGACGCGGGAGAATTTAGGCAGATGCAAGAGATGCAAGGGGAGAGTTGATGACGTCAGGAGATGCTGTTCGAGATTCTGTCATTGGGCTCATACTCTTGAGAGCTTGATGTGTAACTGATCATTTGATGCCCTGAAGATGAAGACTGACTTTGTTGCTGATCCATTCTGTGGATAGGTAACTATGAAAATGTGACTGACTAATTGTGCCTTTTCTTCTAGGTACCAACTGCGCTGACTACAGTATAGATTCTCATTTAGAAAGATGTTTTCCAAATTTATATTTTCTCTAAATTGTTTTGCATGAAGTCCCACATGCTAATGCTAATCTTGGTTAGGTAGGCTTTTTAAGGGTGATGTTGACAGTGACAAATGACTGACAAGCTAATTGCTGAACTCTGATATTAATTCTAGTATTCTTTTGGCTTATGTAGGAGCATTCAAGCATATGTTTTCTTCAAGTTCTGAATTGAGTTACGTATTTGACATTCCATTAATAAATTATTAATTGAGCTGATTGAATAAAGTTTGATCTAACGGATGATTTAGTATTGTAATCAATAGGGAAATAAAACTGTTTAACTCTTTACCGAGTTGTGGTTATTCATGAATAGATGTTTATAGATGTTGTCAATTGAAAGTTAATGGTTGTTTATGCTGATTATTGCTTCCAGGAGTCACTACATGAATAGAATATTCAGTGCGATCCAAAAGGTTCATCGACCTATACGCGTCCCCTTGTATGTTTACTTACTAAGGACCAGGTGCGCTTGCACCATCCAGGGGCTAGCATGCCTTCCAGGTATGCAGCAATGCATAACTGGAAGGCATTCACGGAGCCATGTCTGCCTTACAGAGATCTTTTCAGGCTCTGGCCTCCTCTTTGACGGCAGCCAGTGTCCCTGGTCTTTCCGTCCCCCCTCCAACCACCTTTACCCCTTCCAGCACCGCACTCCCTTCACCCATCCCAAGCACATGTTCAGACAGCCGTGCACACACCTCAACACACAAGAAGCACACAGAGAAACACAAGCACCACACTCCCCACCACAGGCATACACACAGCCAACATACACAACATCCACTTCCCCCAGTGTGTCCACCTCTCCCGCCTCCCTGTCTGTCACCTAAACATGCACTCCCACAAACACTGCACCCTCAGTCACTGCTGCTGCCCCCATTTTTTCAGTCACCACAACATCTGACATCCAGTCATCCACCCCATACACCACACCTGCACTCACCACAACTACATTGACTGACACATGCAGCACACTAACCTGACCTGCAGACACCAATACAACATCCATTTACACTGGCAGCCTGTCTTGTCCCACTGTGTCCACCCCCTCCTCCCAAAACACTGAATCATTCCCAGACACCCACTCAACAAACACCCACCACACATCAGCATACTGTAAAGGCACCTGCATCCACGTCCAGCACACCTACACCAGTTATAAGCACTCCCTCTATCTCCACTCCCACACCTTCCTCCATGTCCACCCCAACTGCCCCTAAAAAACGTTTCCTGTCCCGTGTTGACCTGTTCGAACCCATTGGCCCACCCCTTCTCGTCCCTAAACGTGCCAATCTCCTTGCCCTGTCCACTCCTTCCTCGTCTAAGTCAGTCCCAGTCCGCCCTTCCCATTCCCGTGCCCCTTCCCCAGAGAGGAAGAAGCCCCGTACTGCCCCAGGTCCATCTGCCACCCCCTGGTCCAGGCCCACACCCCTACCTTCTAAGGGCAAACCCAAACCCCCTCCACCTTCCAGACGTAAGACCAAGCCCCCCCCTCCAAGACGTAAGTCCCCACCCCTGCCACCCCCTGCCCCTGTTCCCTCAGGTGCCTGGCTGCCCTATTGATGTCCCTTTGCGGTGGAGTACCTTGTGCACATGTGGGAGTCAAGTTCGGCCCATTTGGGCCCTTCAGGCTATTTCTCATGGACTGGCCAATGGCCTTATTTGGACATTCCTTTATTTATTTTGTAATATAGTTTGTGTGCCCAGTGGTGCTGTTGGCACACTATGGAGATGTGGTTCATCGTTTCATTGTGTGGGTGTGGTGTGCACATGTGTGTATTTTGGGCAGGTTTTATTTGCCTTGTGTCGGGTAAGTACCTCTTGTTCTGGTGTATATGGCTTGTGATGGTGTGAGGGGTTTGGGGTGCGTTGCAGGGTGAGTGGGGTGGGTGTGTAACTGTGCCCTTTCTTCCCTTGTTTACTAGGTTGCAGTACTTACCGTTGTTGTCTTCATCGGCGGTCACGGTCGTGGAGGTATATTGCAAGGAGCAGGACTGGCATTATTTGCAACTCTCTCTCCATGTCTGCTTCGGCGTGTTGTGTGTGCCTACGGTGAGTGTTTCCTTTTATTTGGTTCATTTCTGCCCTGGAACTGACGGCGGTCTTGTGCTTTATTATTTGTTGGGCTGGTGGGGCCTTTCCATCGGCCTGTGGGTTGCCTCCTCCGTCGTTGTTGGCATGCCAATGCTGGCAGTGTGTGGATAGCCCGCTGGCTGTTTTTCATGTGCTTCATTATTTGGCGGTCTGGACTGCCAGGCTGTTGGTGGTAGTTACTGCCACCACTGGCAGAGCGATGATTGCCGCTATGTTCATAATGAGGGCCTTAGTATCCTAGACGTCCTCTTCCTCCCCCTCATCTGTGGATCCTTTGTTTCGACTCCACCAAAAATACGAAGTTACAGGAAGAACGATTACAAAATATGTTGCTTCATCATCCCTTTACCCTTGAGGAAAGACATACAAGTTAGAAACATATCTTTAAACAATGAAGTCAGTCAAGCTACGGAACCCATTAGAAACATTTTATACAGTTTGCATTACACAATGACCTTGCATCTGCTTCTACTTCAGTCTACCAGGGGCCACTAAATACACATTTATTTCTACCATCTGTTTTTAGTTAAGAAACACACTCTCTTGTAAAGATAGAATAATTCCATCAGCTTACGTTAGCATGGACAAAATATAGGCCTTACATAACATGGTGGCCATTCAATTAGACTCCTTTAGCGCCACCAAACTCCTGCACTTTCTAATCCACACCGACCCCAACACCACCCTCAGAGGTACGCTCATCTATAGACCTCCTGGACCCAGGGCACCGTTCAGCAACGCCATCGCCAACCTTGCCAGTACCCACGCACTCGCCTCCACGGACTACATCCTCCTCGGGGACCTGAACTATCACCTCGAAAACAACAACGACATCAACTCCACCACTCTGATCGCCAACCTCGCCAACAGCGAGGCTTCAGACAGCTCGTCAACGCACCCACCCACACAGCCGGTCACACCCTAGAACCCATCTTCTCCACAAGCGACCACGTCACCTTCAAACACACCACCGAACTCTACTGGACCGACCACCACTGCATCCATTTCACCTTCAAGAAGCATACTCAACACCACCTCACCGAGCAAGCACCCCGCAGAAGCTGGGGCAAAGTCACAGAAGACCAACTAACCAACGACCTAGCCCAGAAACCACCCATCAATCCCTCCGACCCTGACATCGCCACCCACAACCTCAAGCTTTGGATCAACGACTGCGCCAACCGCCTCGCACCACTCAAGAAACCCTCCAACAACTAAACCAACAAAAAAGCCACCTGGTTCACCAACGACCTCCAAGCCTCCAAACGCAACTGCCGTAAACTCAAGCAAAAACTGGCTCCTCGAACGCACACCTAACAACCACACAGCCCTTAAGGACGTCACACGCTGCCATCACCAACTCATCAGACCAGCAAAAAGATCCTCCTTCAAAACTCGCCTAGAAAACAACGCTCACGACTGCAAAGAACTCTTCAACATCGTAAAGGAGCTCTCCACCCCCAGCGCCACTGTCAACGACATCACCCCCTCCCAAGAACTATGCAACGCCCTAGCCACCGCCTTCCACCAAAAGATTGCAGACATCCATGACAGCTTCAACACCCCTCACACCGCGGACACACCTACCCCGCCCTCCACGAACCCCACCTGCTCCAACTGCCTGACCTCCTGGACCAGCATCAACGACGACGAAACTCGCAGGACAATGAATTCCATCCACTCCGGATCACCATCAGACCCCTGCCCACAACACATTTTCAACAAAGCAGACGCAGCCATCGCACCACACCTTCGGAAGGTCATCAACATCTCCTTCAAAACAGCAAAGTTCCCGGAAAGCTGGAAACACGCCTAAATCAACGCTCTGCTCAAAAAACCAAAGGCAGACCCCAAAGACCTGAAGAACTTCCGGCCCATCTCCCTGCTCTCATTCCTGGTGAAGGTCATTGAGAAAATCATCATCACACAACTCACCCGGTACCTCGAAGACAACAACATCCTCAACCCCTCCCAGTCCGGCTTCAGACGAAACCACAGCACCGAGACCGCCCTCCTCGCCGCCACAGACAACATCAGAAACCATCTCGACAATGGAGAAACATCAGCCCTCATCCTCCTAGACCTGTCGGCCGCTTTTGACACCGTCTGCCACCACACTCTGAAACCCCGCCTCCACGAAGCAGGGATCCAAGACCAGGCCCTCGACTGGACCACATCCTTCCTCTCCGGAAGAATCCAGAGAGTCCGCCTCCACCCATTCCAATCCAAAGCCACCAACATCATCTGCGGCGTACCCCAGGGCTCATCCTTCAGCCCGACACTGTTCAACATCTACATGGCCCCCCTCGCACAGGTGGCCCGTCAACACAACTTCAACATCATCTCCTACACCGATGACACCCAACTCATCCTCTCCCTCACCAAGGACCCACACACTGCCAAAACCAACTTCCACGAGGGCTTGAAGGCCGTCGCCGACTGGATGAGAAGCAGTCGACTGAAACTGAACTCGGACAAAACAGAGGTGCTCATCCTTGGGCCCACCCATTCCGCCTGGGACGACACTTGGTGGCCAGCCTCGCTGGGCACCCCACTGACACCAACCGACCACGCCCGAAACCTCGGCTTCATCCTCGACTCATCCCTCTCCATGTCAAAACAAGTCAACGCCATCTCCTCTTCCTGTTACAACACTCTCCGCATGCTCCGCAGAATCTACAAATGGATCCCAACCGAAACAAGGAAAACAGTAACCCAGGCCCTCGTCAGCAGCAGGCTCGACTACGGCAACGCACTCTACGCAGGCATCCCATCCAAACACCTGCAATGCCTCCAACGCATCCAAAACGCCTCCGCCCGGCTCATCCTCAACATCCCTCGCCACAGCCACATCACCCCCCACCTAAGAGATCTACACTGGCTCCCCGTCGACAAGAGGATCACCTTCAAGCTCCTCACCCACGCACACAAAGCACTTCACAACACCGGACCATCCTACCTGAACAGCAGACTCAACTTCTACACCCCCACCCGGCAACTCCGCTCCGCCAACCTCGCACTCGCCTCCACCCCCGCATCCAGCGCAAATCCTCCGGCGGCAGATCTTTCTCCTACCTCGCCGCCAAGACCTGGAACACCCTCCCATCAAACCTAAGACAGATCCAGGACCTGCTCACCTAAAGAAGACACCTCAAGACCTGGCTCTTCGAGCAGTAGCAGCCCCCCCTCCCCTCCCCCCAGCGCCTTGAAACCCTCACGGGTAAGTAGAGCGCTTTATAAATATATTGATTGATTGATTGATTGATTAGTCACATTTTCGTAAACAAAATATTATTGTCTAATTAATTCACACATTAATCTGTAAGTATAATTACGTATAGACATTTTATCAGTTAAATCTCTGCTCTCACAATCTGTCCCCTGATGACTATATATGTCATCACACAAACACTCAAAATAAATGTCTTTATTTCAGTTCAAAAGTTGCCCAGTTTCCCACTGAAGCAATTACTTTTCCAGCTTTTCCCAGAGAGTAATTTCAGTTAATTTTTTTGTTCTGTTTTATCTTTTGTAAAATTGTTAATCAAACCTCTAACTAATTTAGTATTGTCCGGTATGTATGAACAACAGTGACGCAGACCAAGTAATTTTGCCCTCTTATGCTAAGAGAATGTCTAACTCAAGGTGGTTCTGAAGCAGCCATTTCAGTATCTAATAGGAGAATAGCTCCTGAATAATCTGTTAATATGTTATCCACAACTGTAGACAACTTCTGTATTTTCAATGAATTCAGAACAACTCCCACTGAAGGAATTATTGCTCCAAATATCTCTCCCATAGTGCCAGAAACTGATTCTCGCTTGTGTCTCATTTGAAATTCAGTAAATTTGGGAAACTCAATTAAGTCTTCTAGCTGGTACATTTTCGCAAAGACTATTCCCAAATTACATGTGCCATACAGTCCTCTAGGAAGACGATAATAAGCATTCTTTCCACAAATATAGTATAAACCAGGAACTGGAGGATCCTGATCATTCAGCATAACATTCCATTTACCCTGAAACAAAAACCCAGATCTACATTTACTTGTACCCACATATATTCTATCAAAGTAACTTTCCGGTCTATATATAAAAAGCTTTCCTACATGTTGTGCATTCAATGCTAACTTCCCTTGTTTAGTGATGTCAGTGTAGGCATGATCAATCCCAGGTCTACGGTGATCTATCTTAGCTTTGATTGCTCTTCTCCTGTCTTCTGTGTTATCTAAAAACGTATTTTCTACAGGCGAAAGTAAACAGGCGAGATTGTTCCTGTGAGCAAAGGCTGTCCCAAAGGTTAATGTAGGTTCAAAGAAACCCCTTACTAAAACTGTATCATTTTCCTTTGCTATTCTACTTAAATATCTATTTATAGGTACATAGGAAAACTCTACCTCATAATTGGAAAAGAAATATTGAATATATTCCTGGTCATAGAATAGTGTTGCTAAAAGACTACAATTTATTTACTCCTCAACAGAGGCTGTAATCTGTGTACAGATGTAACAATCTTTCACATCTATTACATCAACATACTCGCACAGTAAGAGATAGAAGATATTAGAAGAAAGTTCGTTCTCTTCGTGTAAGTATTTATCATCTATTTTAAACCTATTGCTGAAAGAGTAGTAGTTGGCTCTAAAGGACTAACAGTTGTGAGTGTTTCTACAGTATGGTTGGCTCCATTAGTCTAAAAAACAATCACACTTACAATCGATAACAAACATACTATTACAGAAACAATTTCCAAACCAATACCTATACATTTACAATGACTATTTTTAGTGTGTTGATTGCTAAAGTTTCCTATGGTCTGTAAAGAACTAAAAAGTAGAAATAAACAAAATATGGTTATGCAGCAAAAATCAAAATAAAACAAAAAATAAAAGACAAAAGTTTCAAAAATCTTCAACTTTCAACTTCAATCTTCAACCCCTCCTAATTTTTTTATTTTTTTTTATTTTTTTTAAACGTTCATTCGCACTATCAGGATTCTTCTTTGTCAAAATTCGGCAAAAATTTGTCAAATCAGTTTAGCAGCTTGTCATGTCAGGTTATCAAAGTCTCTTTAGGTACGACTTTATCAAAGTCGTCTCATTTACATTCTCAAAAACTCAGCATCAGTTTTTCCCTTTTCTCTTCATGTACCAAAATATAAACTCGGAATGTCTCTTTCAAAACAAAAATTCAAAAACTTTTCTTGCCATTCCTTAGTAGTTACATATGCCCATTCCTGGCCAGAATATTTCCGATTTGCAACTTTCTTTCTTTTCACTATTTGACTACTACCAGCTTCCTCTTCACTGAGATCTTCTCCTTCGTTCAACTTGTTTTCTTCCTGAATTGGTGGAACCAGGTTTATCTTCCCTGCTTCTGAGCTCTTCTCTGGCCAGTTGTCATCTTTCAAAGGCCTTCTTGTTAACACTCTTTTCAGAATCAAGCTCGAACTCTTCTTCTCCGACGTTCCTGCAACTGAGTCAAACCCTCTTGGCTTAGATCTGTCTCAACTCCCTTTCCATTGGGGTCAGCCACCTGTTCAGTCTGGTTCGTCAGAACACCTGCATCTGAGGACACCCTCCTCTGAGCAGTATTTCTCTAGACCGGTACTCTCCCTTGTTCTCTTTGGACTGGTTCTTTTACCACTCCATTCGTGGATGATTCACCCTCCTCTTTCAGGATATTCTCCACTTGGTCTGACACAGGAGTAGGTAAATCAATTGGAACGCTTCCAGGTACAATGTCCAGTTCTTTTCTTTCTCTCTCTTGTCCTGGAATACGCTTAGCTACAGGTAAGCTTAACAGCTCTTCTTCTTGCTCTGTTGTTTACCTTTCAAGTGTGGCTTGCATGCACCCAGTTTGCAAGTCCTGCACACTTCACAGCTGTTGTTGTTATTAATATCACTTGGTAGAGTCCTTTCTACCTTGGCTCCAAGCACGACTTCCTCACATGCTTACGAATGACAACCCAATCACCAGCTTTCAACTTGTGCCCTTGAGATTGTTGATGTGTGTCTGCTTCCACCTGAGGAGAAAAAGATCGAACCACATCAGCTAGGCCTTTGCAATAGTCTAACATCATGATATCTGTAATCTTTATAAGAGCATTTGCAGGTACTGCTGGTAGTCTCATAGCTCTACCCATGGGGCGACAATCCTGTTTTCTTTTCAGGAGTACTTCTCATTGACATTAGAACCAACGGCAAAGGATCTGGCCATTTCAAGTTTGTGGATGCACACATAGTTGCAAGTCTGGACTTTAGAGTTCCATTCATCTGCTCTACAAGTCCTGAAGCTTCTGGGCGGAAACTACAATGGATTTTCTGCTCAATGTTTAAAGCTGAACATAGCAACTTAATCACTTCATTGTTGAAGTGGCTTCCTCTATCTGATTCCAAAGAGACCGGGAAACTGAAATGTGGAATTAACTCTCTGAGCAGTAACTTAGCTACTGTGAGACTATCATTTCTCCTTGTAGGGTAAGCCTCAATCCAGTGACTGAAAATGCACACCAACACATACTTCAAACCAGCACATACAGGCATCTCAATGAAATCCATTTGCATTCTGCTAAATGGTCCTCCTGACGTGCCAAGGTGTCCCATATTAACCACTGTCCCTTTGCCAACATTCATCTGCTGGCAGACAATGCATCTATGGCAAACTGCTTTGGCAACTTGTCTAAATTTCAGAGTAAACCAGTGTTGCTTAAAACTCCGAACCTTTGCAATTCTCCCTATGTGTGCTTGACCATGATAGTATCTAGCCATCTGAGTCAGTAGACTGTTTGGTAAAACTACCATCCCTTCTGCTGTCACTGAGACATCAACTTCTCTCTGGACACATTTAAGTTTGATTCAATCTTTACGCTCTTCTTTAGAAACATTGTCTTGTACTTCCAAAGTATCAATAATTTCCATAGCAAAATTCATATACACTTCATCATTTTCAGGTAACAATGCCCAATTTCCTTTGAATTATATGCCATTCAGGGTAAAAAAAATTGCAACCTAATCTGCATATGCATTTCCCAATGACACGTAGAATTGTGTCTCTTGATGTGTACTGTATTTCACCACAGCAATTTTCTCTGGCTTTTAAACAGCTTGTAACAACTCGTGAATTTTCTCACCATTCCTTACTGGTGAACCAGAAGTTAGGAAACCTCTCTGCGACCATATCTGGCCAAAGTCATGCCCAATGCCAAATCCATATTGACTATCTGTACAGATTGTCACTTTCATCTAACTCAGAAACATCTTTATGAGTCAATCTCTGGAAAGGCTTTGAAATAACTGAGAAATTTGGAATCCACTAGCGACAATAACCAACCATTCCCAAAAACATCCTCACATCCGTTTGTGTACTTGGTACTTTTATCTGAAAAATTGTTGCAAATCTCTATCTCTCTAAATTCTCCTAGTTCCTTTCTCAGTCACATGACCCAAACATTTCACCTCTCTCTGACAATACTGCAACTTAGTAGGGGACATTTTATGACCATTGTCTCCCAGGAAATTTCAACAATGCAATCGTATCATATTTACATCCTTCTTTTGTCTTTGATGCAATTAATAAATCACCTATGTATTGCACCAATGTCGATTGATAAGGCATTACCAATTACTCTAGATTTTGTTTCAAGATCTGGTTGAAAATAGATGGTGACTCTGAAAACCCCTGTGGAATTCTACACCAACTGTAGATTTTCCCCTAAAATTTTAAACAAAAGAGATATCTACTGTCCTCATGAAGAGGCACGGAGAAAAACGTTTGACACAGGTCTAACAAAGTAAACCATTCAGCATAACCTGGGATCTGAAACATAATCACAGCTGGATTCGGCACAATTGTACCACACTTAATCACAATGTAATTTATTTTCCTCAGATCCTGTACAAGGCGAACATTTCCACATGGTTTCCTCAAACACATTATTGGTGAATTGCATGGGCTACTCAGCACCGCTCTCAAAATTCCTTTCTCCACAAACTGCTAAAGGTCTTACATGCTCGATCGACTCAATTGTCATCAGATATTGTGGAGTCTGAGGGAAAACCACATTTGGCTTCACTGCAACTCTGACTGGTTCTACTCCTTTGATCAACCCAATATCCTTTCTTGAAAGATCCCAAACTCTAGACTTAACAGTCTTCTGCAAATCAACCGGAAGATCTTTTATTTCAAAAACTGGAAAGAAATGAATCAAAGGTGCTTCTTCAACCTCTGGCTCATCGAAACTAATCAAAGGAAACTCCCCAGACACTGACTCATAGTTGACAGTAAGTGTCGAGTCTTCATCATCACGGTTTGTATGAATCTCAATTCCCTCATCTGTACAAGTAATTGAATAGCTTGTCTTACACAACAGATCTGTGCACAGGAGTGATACTGGACTTGAGTCACAAACCACAAACTTATGCAAACCCTTACAATTACCAATTTTAACAATAACTGGTTCTGTAACAGGATTTGTCAAATGTTTGTTAGCAACTCCCACAATCTGAACTGTCCTCCCAGAAAGAGGTAAATCTGGAACCTCTACAGATCTTACTGTTGAGCGTGCAGCTCCTATATTAACTAGAAAAGAAACTTTGTGACCATTTACTTTTCCCTTAACATCAGGACCTTTCTGATCCACTTCTAATGATGTGGCCATCACATACTCCTCCTCATCTGAACTATCGGACAGCCATACATCGTTTATTTCATTCTCACTATGTATAGGAAATTGATTTACTGTTTTGTCACTCTGGTTTGATTCCTGATTTGTGACCACCTAAGAAAGTATCACCTGTTGCTGATCCATAGGACTATGCGGCACCTGTAATTGTCTAGGTATTTGAATTTGTTGTGCAGGCACCATCTGCACTTGTGGCTGTAACTGCTGTACCTGGGGCATTTGTACTTTTTGTACCTGCAGTTGTACATTTTGCACATGCTGCATTGGCTGTAAGGGTTGGAACCCCAGCATCGGATTTACATCATCCTGGAAATTATGAATTTGACCGCTCATTCTTTGTCCTCTCATGCTCTGAAAAGTATTGATACCATTTGTCTGTTGAAAAACACCCCCTTGATTCAACATTGGGTACTGCCTTTTCCAATTGCCCCGCAAACATGACAAGGTAACATTCTTTTTCCCTGCTGCTGGCCTTGCATCATCACAGAATTCAAATACACACTTCGATTAACAACCGGAAGTGTCATTCCACCACGACCTCTACCTCTGCCTTGATTCTGAAACATACCATTACCCTGCAGCTGCAGCTGAAAATTCCCTTAAATCCCTGTCTGTGTAGCTTTAATCAGCATCACCATCGCTTTTTTCTTTCAACTTCCTCTGTTTCAATTCGATCTAATAACTACAGTATTTTGCATACTGTAACACCCCATCAAGCGGTTTTGCTTGCCAACATACCAAATTACTCTTAATCATCTGGCCAATCTCTGGTCTCAGTCCTTCGTCAAACCTGAACACAAAATGAATCATGTCTTTCGGCTCAATTGTTTCTGTACCAATGTAATGTTGAAACGCTTTTAACAACCTTTCATAGTTCGCATGAATCGATTCTTTCCCTTGCTGAGCTGTTCTATCTATGCTTTGCCAATCAATGTTCTACGGTGAAATTCTCATCTTCAGGAACTCAATGACCTTATAGCAATATTTCATTACTTCAGGAGATGGTGCACCTGTTTTCTGATCTCTTTGCGATTCACTTGTAGGCCAATCTGTACTCCCTTTACACTCAGTCACCAAATCTGCTGGAACAACAATCTCAAAGAGAGTATTCGAGTCCTACCACAGGCATTTCACAAGTTTCACAAACCTGTCTGTCTGCTGGTACAATTCCACTGGTTTCTCTCTCAACCTGGGTTAGTCATTTGTAAAACTCAAAATATCACTCCTGCTCCAACGTACCTGTACAAAATTCCCTCCTGGAGTTTCTCTCATAAGCACCATTTTCACTGCTTCTCTTGTACGTGTTATATCTAAAAGAAGAGTATCTAAATTTTTCTTCGGCCTTTCTCTTTTCTTGACCCATCTGCCTTCCCATTTTTCCAGTGCTCTCCAAATTTGTACTCTCTCAAGTAATTCCCTAAGGTGTGTTTTCATACCTGCAGATCTCATGTGTTTAAAATCTTCAGTATCAAAATGTAATCCATAACTTCTCTTCAGGTTCTTCATTTTTGTAAGATCTATTTTGTATTTGTCTGGTAATTCCTGTAATTGCTGATGTACTTCAGCTGCTCCCTCTGTAATTAATCTACACAAGTATCTCAACTGGGCTCCAATATTTGATTCAAGTCTATTTACTCACATTGTCCCTTCAAGAAGTTCACCCGCTTCCATTGATAGTCTTGTTTTGTTTAAAGCTTCACCTCCCTTATGTTGATTCTATGGAACTTTTGAAACACTCAAATCTCCTAACCAGTTTGTTATTTCATGTGCAGTCAGACCCTTCAATGAAATATTAGCAGGCTGAACACTCTGTAACTATTGCTGCATTGAACTCAATATTGGGGAGTCCATAATATCCTCTCCTGGCCACTGCATGATCCAATTATTTCGGAATTTCTAACAGGAGACAGATCTATTAAAGCCCTTGACGTGTTTAGGGTCTGTCACATAGATAACATCAACCCAATGTTTCCATTCTGACTTTAAACTCCTTGATTCCCTACACCCCTGTTGCCCTAGACATATAAAGGCATAGGTGGACCAAGTGTAATTGGTACTGAAATCGCATCTGGGCTTCTGATTTCTACATTTTGAGGCTGCATTATTCCCATACTCTGCAACTGTGGTAATAGTATCAGAGTAGGCTCTTTCTAAATCAATCTCAGCTCTTGTGAATTCTGACTCAAAGCTAACACTAAATTAGTAGTTGTCTTCACACCGGAACATCTGGATAAATCTCAGGAATAGTAATCTCTGGGAGCTGTCTATTGTCTGTCGACTGATTAAAGCTACTCTGCATCGGTATTTGCCCAAAAGGACTAGTCTGTCCTGAGCTCTGTGAACTCTGTCCTAGTGAACTCTGGTTCATGTTAGGATTAACCGGTACAGAACTCTATGTTATGTTATGATCACTCTGAACTGAACTCTGTGACACTACATCTGGTATAGGTGCAGTAGGACTTATACCACTTGTACCAGACCCCTCGTGAACCACATTTGGTGGTGGACGATTTCTCAAAATCTGTTTAATAAACCCATCATCGTCCAATTCATCATCATTGAACAAACCCTTTTAAGCTCTTTTGATGTGTTCTCTTTGACTGCTTAAGAACTCTTTTTAGTCTTCTTTGAAACCTTATTTGTCTCATTTTCATTATCTTTTGTCATTGATGGAAACAATCAAATACCTTGCATAGTATCGAGTCTCCACTGTCTCTACTCATTGTCCCAACTAGCCTCCACTAGTGACTTTTCTGCCCGCCTCATTCTTCTCTCAAACTTTAAAGACTGTTTCTGTCTAGCTGCTAGCTCCCAGATCGCTAAACCTTCGAACTGAGCTGGTCTCAGTTGAGGTCTCAGACCATACATCTTCTGTCTCAAATTCTCCGAAATCCTCAAATTAAATGTACCATTTTCAGGAAAAGCTAAACAACCTTCCTTTTTTATAATCTTAATCCAGTGTTTCAACAAAAGACATGCTCTGGTACCTTTCTCCTCAATTACGATATATGTCGGAGTACCTTCTGGCAGACAAATTTCTCCTTCTCTTGCCGGAATATACTCATCACCTCTAAGAGCACTTTTTAAAGCTTTGAAAAACCTCATGTTCCACAAAATCTATTCAAAACCAATAATCAGGAAGTGACTACAATCGCACAATCTTCTTTGACACCCTTATCCCCCAATTGGATTACACGATTGTCCAAGAATCCGTGCACGACCCTTCTCACTTACCAACCTATCCTAGCGTGGCACAAAACTGACATCACACTCACACAGAGCGGCTGACAAAGTCTTGCGGCTTGTCCTCCTAGACTTGAAACACTCAAACTAAATGCAAAATATATTTATCGCGAGCACTTTTTCAAAGCCAAAAGAAAACAACTTTGTCTATTTACTATAGGTAGGTTAACACAATTGCTTCGTGAACCTTCTAAATTTCACTGTCGGCTTTCGCTCTTGCAGATATTCTTTTTCACAGTTCCCCAGATTCACAAGCAAAATTCGACCTGCAAATTTCACCCTCAACTGGTCAATGGAGACAGTTCTGGTGTACATAGAACTCGCCAAATCTCAGTCGAAAATTTCAAACACTCAATTTAACTCACAAACTCAACTTACCAACCACGTCGATTGGTCTACTAATTAGACAAATTACAACATAAACCAATTGTCTCACTACACTTTTCAATATACTCCGGAGCCTTAGACCTCTTCTATCTGGTCCGTCTTTTCAACAACCATGTGGACAATTTTCCCTGAGCAGCAAGCGCCGCACACATGTGAAGTTCGCCGACTTCCCTACTCACATACTTCAGAGTACGCCAACTGTCTTTTTAACACTATTTTCTTCTTCTGGAGTGCCCCAACTCCCCTAAAAACTCACAAACAACTCAATCAACTGAAATTAGCTGAAGCTCTGCAAGCACATGTTCTACTCACTCAATCTGACAACAGAATGCTCAGAAGACTCCACACCAACTCAGGGAACCTCCAAGGACCGGTAAAAGTCACTATAGGCACCTAGAAACTCATTTTATCAAATTTGAACAACATCTTCAAAAATTAATAATCAAAACACACTAATTAATTTTCACAATTTATGATGCAAGCAATGACATCATCAAAAAGATACGTAACTAAACTCTGTTACCAAAACTGTTAACGCGGAAAAACCCTAGCTATATTTTAGACTGAATAGTGGATTTCACACACTAGGCAGATGAACCGAACCAAATCTGTTTTAGGAAAATGTAATTTGAAATACAACATAAACATCATATATAACAGATGATAATCGATTCAACCACAATAGCCACACCAGTTTATTCAGAAGGTAATAATTTATTTCCCTATAATAATAACGCTAAAGTCACGAAAATAATTCTCAAACACAGATGATACATATAGAGAAATAATGAAGGCTGATTCAAACACCGGACATATCTGAGTTTCATCAACGCAAAAAGGCAAATTATCTCAATGATTGTAACACAAAACCATAGCAATAGAATTTGAGCAAGAGAAATTGAATACATCTGAATGAATAAGGATAAGACAAGGAAGATATCAAAGACAAATCATGAGCATGTGAGTAACGCCTCACTAACCACTAAATAGCACATCTAGCTAAGGTACTATCAAAAATATGCAGCAGTAAATAAGCAATTGCAGCTGGTACCTGAAAAACAAAGACATATAATAATTCAAGATTATACATTACCAAAATACTACAGTAATCAGCAGCAACTTCTACTTCGTCAATGGAACAGCAACATCAGGATAGGAACACGAATAAGGGCAAGGGTAATGGTTTAGAATTTTGGACTATAAGATACAGTAAACCATCTAAGCATAAGTTCTTCATAAACAATAGAATCTATAGGTCTCAGGATACACAAGAATACCAAAGAATGACTGGCAAACAATGGTGAATGAAAATTAAATTAAACTTGTTAAATGAAAATGATTGGATAAAGCATGAGGTGAGAAAGTTTTGACCAATCAGAACATTAACTGATATCGAAATTATACAATAATTTTACTCCAAGTTTTTCTATTTGCTGTTATTCCATTGACGAAATCTAAACTAATACATTTAGGCCCTCATTACAACCCTGGCAGTCGGTGTTAAAGCACCGGTAATACCGCCAACAGGCAGGCGGTAAATAAAAATGGGATCACGACCATGGCGGAAACCGCCAACATAGACAGCCACTTTAACACTCCGATCGCCAGGGCCGGAGCAACAAACACTGCGGCAGTTACCGCCAACAGCCAGGCGGAAGACAATGTACTACCCACTGTATTACAAGGCACCAATCCGCCAGCTTTTCCGGGGCGGTACCAACGACATCAAAAGCATGGTGGAAATAGGACATAGAAGGGAAACCACTCACCTCTCGACACCCAAGGAAGAGCCAGGACGACATGGAGCCCGAACTGCAGATCCTGCCCATGTTGCTGTATCTATTAATACACAACGAAGTGGAAAGAAGGAGGCGGAGGCGACGACGACAGTGAGTACTGCACCTAGCACACAGAGGAGGGGAGGAGGGAAAAGAGACTGACACACACACGCGACACACAACACCTCCAACCCCCACCCACAACAACATACACACACACATATCCAATAACATCACAGATACACCCTGTCACCCCCTGGAAGAACGCAAGGACCAAACGAAATGAGTGTAACCAGTGTAATATTGGAACAATCAGAAAGAGCAAGAGAACAGCAAATAATCAGTATACACAAATATTTACAGCAAGTACACAAGTCCGTACACTGTCCCATGAAATGTCCGTGGTCCCAAAAAGCATGGGCCAAGCCCAAACATGACACCTGCCTCAAAACAGAGAGAATACTGCAGGGGCATCAGGTCGAAAGAAACACAGACACCTCAGGGGGAAGGGGAGGGGGGGCACCTCAGCTGGAAAATGGGACGATGCCAGTGCTTCTCGAGGGGGCTCCATGCCCACACCGATGTCCTGGGGAGTACAATGCCACAGTCTCACAAGTCTCTCAAGTGGGTTCACCGCCCACTGCCTGGTCCTGGGGAGTGCAAAGCCACAGTCTCACAAGTCTCTCAAGTGGGTTCACGGCCCACTGCCTGGTCCTGGGGAGTGCAAAGCCACAGTCTCACAAGTCTCTCAAGTGGGTTCACGGCCCACTGCCTGGTCCTGGGGAGTGCAAAGCCACAGTCTCACAAGTCTCTCAAGTGGGTTCACCGCCCACTGCCTGGTCCAGGGGAGTGCAAAGCCACAGTCTCACAAGTCTCTCAAGTGGGTTCACGCCCACTGCCTGTTCCTGGGGAGTGCAAAGCCACAGTCTCACAAGTCTCTCAAGTAGGTCACTGCCTGGTCCTGGGGAGTGCAAAGCCACAGTCTCACAAGTCTCTCAAGTGGGTTCACCGCCCACTGCCTGGTCCTGGGGAGTGCAAAGCCACAGTCTCTCAAATGGGTGTCTTTCTCCACTGGTTCTGGAGGGGGCTTTGTGCCCAGAGTGCTTCATCCTGCCATGGACTGGGTGAGTGGATGCCTTTCTCCACTGGTTCTGGAGAGGGCTTTGCGCCCAGAGTGCTTCATCCTGCCAAGGGCTGGGTGAGTGGATGCCTTACTCCACTGGTTCTGGAGGGGGCTTTGCGCCCAGAGTGCTTCATCCTGCCAAGGACTGGGTGAGTGGATGCCTTTCTCCACTGGTTCTGGAGGGGGCTTTGTGCCCAGAGTGCTTCATCCTGCCAAGGACTGGGTGCCAATTGCTGGTTTGTGTCAGTGCTGGAGGTGGTGTTTTAAGTGGCGTGTTCAGGTCGTCACCTGCAGACTCTGACGGCTGCACATGGGGGATGGGGCTGAGGTCCGACAGAGTGGCATCGGCTGTGCACGTGGCAGTGCTGATGCAGGTGGCGGTGTCTGCGGCGGAGATGCTGCCAGTGCTGGCCGTGGTGCAAGGGACTGTTGTGGTGGCTGGAGACACCATACCGTCTCCGCAGCCTCGGATGGCTGATCCTTGGGGAGGATGCTGCCGACTGACGTTGTGGCAGCGGCGGTGCAGGTGGCGGCGCAGGTGGCGGTGAAGGTGGCGGTCGTTGCGGCGGTGGTGACTGTGGTGTATGTGGCTGCCATCCCTGATGATCTGGTGGTCACCCGCCCCTCAACAGGAGACATCGGGCCCAGAGGTGATGTGCCCTTTGCCTTGTGGCCCTTCCCCATCTTGACAGTCGCTGCAGGTTTGGGCGAGGCCTTGCTGGGTTGGTGGTGTGACTGTCCCCTGCTGGAAGCCGGACCCTTTTTGACCTTTGCAGGTGGTGGAATGGGGTGGTCCATCTTTTTTGTCGGTGGCACACTGGCAGCTCTGACGGGTGCCCCCTTAGCCCATACTGGTGTAGCAGGGACCACAGCGGATGCAGATTTGGTGGATGAGGTGCTGGGCTGAGATCTAGACATCCTGGCCCTAGGGGAAGGACGGGGGTGTAGGGAACAGGTCAATTTTAGCTAGGAAAAGATTCTTTGACACACTGGGAAGAGGTAGTGGTTGTAGGAGGTGCACATCTGCTGAGTTTGGGTGAAGGTGCATGGGTTGGAGGCTGTTGTGAGGTGGATGGCTGTTGACTGGGTGTGTGCCTGCGTTTGTGTACTTTGGGAGGAGGGCTCACAGACACACTGGGAGAGGTCACAGGGGACGTGTGAATGGTAGTGGGGGTGGTGATTGCACATGCGCAGTGTGTAGTGATGGGCGTGCTGGTGATGGAGGCAGTGACTGATGAGGTGTTGCATGCAGGTGTGAGTGGAGATGAGACTGGGAGGGAGGTGGAGGACGTGGAGGAGGGGGACACAGTGGAGGAAGTGGATGTTGGTATGTGTGCATGGGTATGGTGCTTGTGTGAGTGCCTGTGGGATGTGTGGTGATCATGTTTGCCTGAGCCACATTTGAGTGTTGATGTGTGTGCATGCTGGTCTGATGGTGTGCTTGGGATAGGCTGAGGTAGAGGGGATTGGGTCTGGGTAGTGGAAGTTGGAGGGGGGAGATGGCAGGGACAATGGCTGCCATCGGTGCTGAGGCCAGAGCCTGAAATGCTCTCTGTTGGGCCACTACGCCAGAATGAATGCTCTCCAGGTATGCATTTGTTTGCTGCAAATGCCTCTCGACACCCTGGATGGCATTCAGAATGGTTGACTGCCCAACAGTGAGGGATCTCAGGATGTCAATAGCCTCCTCACTGAGGGCAGCAGGGCTGACAGGGGCAGGGCCTGAGGTGCCTGGGGCGAAGTAGATGCCCACCCTCCTGGGTGAGCGGGCACAGGAAACAAGCTGAGGGGCTGTTGGGAGGACAGTGCTGGTAGCGGAGTGGCAGCTGTACCTGTTGTTGGGGTAGCCACAGAGGTGTCCGCCACCGCCAGGGAGCTTCCATCAGAGGAGGAGTCGCTGTCGCTGGTATCCCCTCCTGTCCCCATCGTGGAGCTCCCCTCGCCCTCCGTCCCACTGGCGCCTTCACCCTCCGTGGATTCACCCTCCAGGGCCATGTGGGATGCAGCTCCCTCTGTCGCCGGTGCCTCTGCTCCTCCGCCAGATGATGCTAATGCACACAAGGACAGGGAGACAAAACAAGAAGGGGGGGGGAGACAGAAAACACACATGGTCAATGCCAGCAACACCACTACCGTTGGCGGACACAACACACAGGAAGCAGCCCTCTGCACTAGGCCATGCACTAGCAGTTAGTAGGAAATTCACCAGGCCATGGGGTACAATGCCTCACACCATTTGCTGCACACCTGGAACCCACAGGGACCTGCCTAGTTGTAGATGCCCACTAAAAATATTGGGGTTGGAGTGCCTCAGAGCCTGCCCAACAAGGGACCTACCATACCAAGTTTGCCCTGGCCTAGGGGAGCCCACAGCCCACATCCCCCACCCAGACACTTCGTAAAGCGCTCAGAGTCAGCTTAATGACACTGTACTCACCCCCTTGTGGCTGCTGTAATGGCCTCAAGTGCCCATCCAACTCCGGATATGCCACCGCCAGGATCCGGAACATCAGGAGGGTCATGGTGCGACGGGCACCCTTCCATGTTGGAGGCCAGCCCCAGCTGGGCCTCCACCGTCTTCTTGCTCAAGCAGTGCAGGTCCTCCCATCTCTTGCGGCAGTGGGTACTCCGTCTATGATAGACCCCAGGGTCTGCACTTCCTTGGCGATGGCACACCAAATACCCTTCTTCTGGTGAGCGCTGACCTAGAGGAAAGGTACAGGAGGAAAGGAAATTACTCACCCGTCCGGACCGTCATACTCATTGTCCACCAGTTCCCACCCATGCCCTGACACACATACACTCACCATCCTCACATGCAGGACTCAGCCCCCCCACATGTATCTTCCATCCACACGACTCCAAACAGGCATTGCCCACGCATCATGCTCACAGTGTACTCACCTGTTTGTCTGGAGGACTGTAGAGTAGCGTGTACTGGGGGAGGACTCCATCCACCAGTTTGTTCAAGTCCTCCGCTGTGAAGGCAGGGGCCCTTTCCCCAGACACTCGAGCCACTGTTGCTTCCAGACTCAGGTCACAGGAGCACTTGCAGTGTAGGTCCTCTCCTGTTGAAGGTCAGGTATCAAGTGAGTGAACAGATAGAAAATGGAGGTGACGTCCGCGGTGGTGCGTGCCGTCACCACCGGCGTACATCATCATTGGCTCCTGGAACCCATAGGGCCCAATGATAACCAATGCTGAATTGCGCGGCGGTCTTCGATCGCCTACTGCGACGCTGCACAACGCCAGCGCAGTTACCGAATTTCCCCTTGTACCTCCTCACAAGTCAGGCAGCCGCCATTTCAGAGGGGCACATGGCATGACACCTAACTGCGTCACAGCACAATTTGGCAGATATACGGACAAACTACGCCACACACGGATTTACTCACATTACTGCAAACACACTTGTACAACCTATGTGGTACATGACCCTCTGCTCACCATTCTCCTCCATAGGGCACATCTGCTGGGCCAGATGATGAAATGGCGTCATCCTCCGGTGTACAGACCCCTGGTGGACCTAGCGACAATGGAAGACAGACACATCATTATCACTTACAGACTTGATCGTGCCACAATCCAAGAGCTGTTGCCCAATTGGAGCCAGACCTGATGTCAGCTATCCCCCAGCCCACAGGAATCCCCCCTCAAGTGCAGATCCTGTGAGTGCTCCATTTCCTGGCAAGTGGGTCCTTTCAAACTACAGTGGCCATGTTATCTGGGATGTCTCAGCCAATATTTTCTAACGTGTTGACCAGAGTGTTGTCTGCCTTGCTGAAGCACATGTGCAGCTACATCGCTGGGTGGGTGCTGTGCTGGTGTTTCCTGAGGGGGGAGGTTCTGTGGTGAGTTGGGACTGTGGCAGGGTAACCGACTGTCCAGCGGTCCCTGATGGACCAGGCTGGTCATCTTGATCCAGGCGTGCAGAGCTGCTGTCATCACTGTGGGCCTCTTCTGTGGGGGGACTGGATATGGCTGGCACCTCATGTCCGGTGACGTTGGGTAGGGGTCCTGTAGTGGTGTAAATGCATTGTTATTTTATCTGTGTGTGCCATCTTGTGCAATGGGTGTGTTTTCCTCTATTACTTTGCTTGCACTATCACCTTGGCCCTTGTGTGAGTGGTGATTGTGTGCCCTGGGTGAGTCTCTCTATTGGACATGCTTTGGTGATGGGTGTCCATGCATGTCTGTGATGGGTGTCCATGCATTGTTGTTGCATGCAGGGCTTGGTTGTGGGAGTGGTGGGGCATGATGGTGGGGTGTGTGGGAGATGGTGGAGTCATGGGAGTGAGGGTGAGGGTGGGAGTATGTGATGGCATGCAGGTAGGGTGGGGGGGGATATAATAGTAAAGATTTGCCTTACCAGAGTCCATTCCTTCTGCTACTCCTGCGAGGCCCTCAGGATGCATTATTGCCAAGACTTGCTCCTCCCATGTTGTTAGTTGTGGGGGAGGAGGTGGAGGTCCACCGCCAGTCCTCTCTACGGCTACCTGGTATATTGATACCATGGAACGTACCTTCCCCAGTAGGTCGTTCCTCCTCTTCCTGATGTCATCCCTTGTTCTTGAATGCTGTCCCACTGCGTTGACCCTGTCGACAATTCTCTGCCATAGCTCCATCTTCCTAGCAATGGACGTTTGCTACACCTGTGATCCGAATAGCTGTGGCTCTACCCGGATGATTTCCTCCACCATGACCCTGAGCTCCTCCTCAGAAAACCTGGGATGTCTTTGAGGTGCCATGATGTGGTGTGAGTGATGTGTGAGGTGATGGCTGATGTGATGTGTGGGGTGATATGTTGGGGTGTGTGGTGTGATGTGCGTGGATGGTGTACGAGTGATGGTGTTGTGTGCCTCTGGATGCTGGTGTGGTCTTTGCTTTTCTCTATCTGTGCTTCTTCAAAATTCTTCGTTGGAAGGGGTTTTGGGTAATGTGGGTGTGTGTTTTATAATGGTGTGTGTGGTGTGTGTATGTGTGCCAGGTGTGTGTCTTTTGAATTGTCCAATATGGTGTAGTTTTGTAAGTGTGTATGTATTTTGAACGCAGCGGAGTGTACCGCCAATGGTTTACCGCGGTTGAAAGACCGCCGCCTTGATTCGTGGGTCGTGATACTGTGGGCGTGTTTCTGTTGGCGTAATGGTGTGGGTTTTGGTACCGCCAGTATCACTGACCTTTGGTGTGACGGACTTGTGTGGGTGTCTGTATAGTGGCAGAATTTCCAGTATGGGTCAAAATACCCGTAGCGGATTTCTGCCGCGGACACGGTATATTGGAGGCCGTCAGCACGGCGGTCAGCGGGATTTACCGCCAGGGTTGTAATAAGGGCCTTAGTATCCTAGACTTCCTCTTCTTTCGCCTTATCTGTGGATCTTTTGTTTCCACTGTACCAAAAATATGAAGTCACAGGAAGAACGATTACAAACTATGTTACTTCACCATTCCTTTACCTTTGAGGAAAGACATACAAGTTAGAAACATATCTTTAAACAATGAAGTCAGTCAAGCTACAGAACACATTAGAAACATTGTATACAGCCTGCTTTACAGAATACCCTTGCATCTGCTTCTACTTCAGTCCAGCAGAGGCCACTAAATACACATTTATTTCTACCATCTGTTTTAGTTGAGACACACACTCTCTTGGAAAGATAGAATCATTCCATCAGCTTATTTTAGCATGGACAAAATATAGGCCATACATAAGATGATGGCCATTCAATTAGTCACATTTTCGTAAACATAATATTGTTATCTAATTACATGAATCTGTAAGTATAATTACGTAAAGACTCAACATTTTATTAGTTAAATCTCTTCTCTCACAGTACTAAGTATGATGTGAAAGGAATTAGTTTATTTTTAAATAATATGTGTTGCGCACCCTCCTGTATTGTCTCGCGCGCCGTGCTCTGAGTGTGTCCGAATGCAGAGCTCGTTCTCTGGATTTGTGTTTGTTTAAACTTGTTATGAGGAGTGCGAAGTTATGTTTCGAAATGTGAGAGTTTTCCTCGTGTGGAGTTTAGTGCTGCTACGGGCGTTGTTTCCTGCTGTGAGTGGTGCTGACCGCACGGGTTGTGGGCTCTTTACTGCACTGAAATAAAGAAGATACATTTACAAGCTGACCAGAAAAATGGAGCTCGAATGCCAGTCAGCTTGTAAATGTATCTTCTTTATTTCAGTGCAGTAAAGAGCCCACAACCCGTGCGGTCAGCACCACTCACAGCAGGAAACAACGCCCGTAGCAGCACTAAACTCCACACGAGGAAAACTCTCACATTTCGAAATATAACTTCGCACTCCTCATAACAAGTTTAAACAAACACAAATCCAGAGAACGAACATTCGGACACACTGAGAGCAGGGCGCGCGAGACAATACAAGCCATGAGCCGGAGGGTGCGCAACACATATTATTTAAAAATAAACTAATTCCTTTCACATCATACTTAGTACTGTGAGAGAAGAGATTTAACTAATAAAATGTAGAGTCTTTACGTACATGTAATTAGATAATGTTATGTTTACGAAAATGTGACTAATTGAATGGCCAATGATGTCAGGATTATGAGGGTTCCCTGGAAGGCGGGTGAGCCAAACAGACCAGCGCTGAGCATCTAATTACATTTGCTCCTGGTGAGGTCATTTATGTGTCCATTCAATTTACAAAAAGCCCCATCCTAACCTACTGGCCTTATTTGCTTATTTCTTCATGCCTACTTGTATCACAATAATAGGATGAATGTCCAAGGAGCTGGCGGTGTAAAGCACCCTTCTACTTGGATTTGGTTGGTACGATTATACATTCCATCTCTACCTACCGTTGAGGGGTGCTGCTTTTGTATGCACATTTGACCGCCCTGCAAAAAGAAAGCTTCCCTATTTAAGAAAGATGGTTAACTAAGAACCCTTAGTTCGAAGTTACACCAGGCACCATGGACTATTTCATCAATATCCTGAAGGCTTTGTAACTGCCAAATTGTCAAACTGGAGATGGTTTAATCGAGCAGTTGCTGAATAAATCTAGTGTGCCCAAGATCACACACATGATATTTGTAGTCTCTTCAAAAGAATGTTTGCCCATGAAAAACATGTTTTGTACTTTTAGCTGCCATGCAGGAAGGTACTCTGGGATGTTCCATGACGGTGAATGCTGAGTATACTGTGGTGTAGGAATTGATATGCGGCTGCGTGGCGTTCCTACCAGGGGATTTTAAATATGGAACTCCGATCTGTTAATAAAACGCCACAGAACAGCTGGGTGATACTCCAACCTGCAGGTGCGGGTTTCAGTCAATTTATTTTGTTTTAGTTTCCCACAATAATTCGCTTTTTTTGGTTGTGATTTTGAAGTGACATAGGTTGGCAGTTGAACCACTGCTTGGTTTAAATTAGGTGTGAGTCGTATGCGCAACCCTAACGAACTGAGGGCCCGATGTAAAAAGCAATTTTGTGGTCGCAAAAGGCGAATTTCGCAGTTTACACCGGCAAAATGGCTTTGTACAAAGTGCCATCTCTATTTTGCGAGTCGGTATCCTGTTACCGACTCGCAAAATAGGAACTGCGACTCTCAATTAAGATGGGGCGTTCCAAGGGTGTCCCTTCCTAGTTGCGATTTTCAGTTCCATGGCTCATTGTTTTGTGACCGTGAATGCGGTCGCAAAACAATCACAGTTAACCCTCTTCCTGACTCCCTAAATATAAAAACTAACTCCTGCCCTTCCCCCTAAACCTGACTATCCCCTGTCCTGGCCAGTCCCATTATCACAAATATCCCCAGGGTAGAATGGCTGTGCCTGTCGCTCTCCCCACCTCCCCCTCGAGGGCCCTTTAGTGGTACCGCTCCAGTATGCTGCCAGCAATGCTCCTGGGTACAAAAAGTGAGGCAGCCCTAGCCTAACTGCAGTGTGGGCCCTTATCGTTTAACTCTTCACAATGCAGGCAACGCTTCAGGGAGGTCCAGCGCTCCGCTCCCTGGCACGCAGTGGAAAGGCTCCTGTAGCACCTTAAAAGTGCTATTAAGCACATAAAGGGATACGCTAGAGCTCCAAGAAGACACCAAAACTACAAGTCTTACCTCTTGTCTTTCTTTAATAGCTTTTACCTGATTATTCACCATCTTATGGGGCATATTTATACTTGGTTTGCGCCATTTTAGCATAATTAATTTTGAAGCTAAAACATGGCAAACTTAACTTCATATTTATATTTTGATGCTAGCATCAAAATATAGGAGTTAGTGTCATATTGTGGATGCGGTAAACTACCTTACGCTAATTAGATGCAAGGTAGGCATTCCTATCCATAATATGATGCTAACCCCCATCGTCTTATGTATACTCCAGCACAAAAACGACGCACATGGTGTAGGCAGACCCAAATAATGGCTCTAAGCCTGCTTAGCGCCATTATTTAATGCCTGGGTCTGACACTGGTCCCCTGGGCTGGCCATTGTGGCGGTGGGCATGACTCCTGTCTTTACCAAGACAGGAGTCATTTGTGGGTGCTAGTGAGTCAGTAAATGATGCTAGGCTGGTTAGCGGCATATTTATTGCCGTTAACCAGCCTAGTGTCATTTCTGAGCCACTAGCTCCTTCTCCCCTACCTCATCCCCCAGGCTAGGATCCTTATGACTCAAAACCTGGGGTCAAAAGATCCAAACCTGTTCCTCAACTACCTGTCTCGCCTATTAAGAATAAAAGTGATAAGGTGGCTACAGTTGAAATGGTGCTACAGAGGCTTGCCATTCTCCACGACCTCAAAGCACTAAAACAAACACCGACCTTATGAAGCAGACATAGAAGGCATTTGCAAATGAATTAAAGGTTTAACAAGTAGATCCTAAGGAGTAGAAACTCACATATTCCATCTTGAAGACAGATTTTCATTCATAGAGAAAACATTATCAAACATCCACACGCTCTCTAGGGAAATTACAGAATTAGATGATTACATCCTCTGTAGTAACTTACGCATATTTGGCCTACCAGGGGAGTTCCAAAGATCCTGCTAACTCCTCCTGTGGGTTCATGGTTGCCACGTGTTCTCAATATCCCCTTCTCCAATGACTTTGAGATTGAACTGGCCCACCATATTCCAACTTGCAAAGTGACGCCTCAGCCTTCCAGTATATGAAACTTTCTCGATGCCTAATCTTTAAATATTCTATGCTACAAACATGTTGAGGAGATCATAACCAGAAGAAAGAAATACAGAGCAACTCATGGGGAAGGACACAGGATTTCCTTTACTCAAGACTACTCTAAAGACACAGTACAACACTGAAAAGGATTTCTTTCCCTTCGCAGCAAACTACGTGATCTTACCATACCATTCCACTTTGTGGGTCCATCTCGCTTCAAAATAATTTTCAATGGAAAAGCGAGAATCTACACTGAACCCGACAACCTTCATTCCTTTATCTCAATGCTAGACCATTCTGAGATGAACCATTGAAATGTCACTTGTTCTATTTGTTGTTATTCGATCTTCTCCTGTTCTCTACTGTGAGGGTTTGTGATCAGCAGGTCCTAAAATTGCATACTGCTGCTTCTCTACAGTCTAACACATTAGAGATGGCCTCCATTTAATTATCCTTATTACAATTTTACCATCACCACCACCCAATCAAATATGCCCTTATTTGTCTTTTGAGTATTTAAATTGTTGCTGCTTTAATCACTACATCATTACATTACCCTTGACATCCCCAGTTGGGACATGCGGTAGGCCTTTGTCAACAAAATGTTTCACTTTCTCTACACAGCTAGTCTTGAGAGGAGTCCCTGTCCAAATAATCATTGATTTTTCCTTACAGGCTAATGTTATTGTATTCTAGCTTAGTTGTACATATGTGTTAACTTAGCAACTGTCTAAGGGCCTGATTTAGATCTTGGAGGATCAATTTTCCGTCGAATTTCACAGCAGCCAACTTGGCGGGCCGCCTGCTCTATTTAGATGTTGGCTGGTCTATAAATGAAAGTCCGTCGATGAAGTGTTGCCACCGCTAGGAATGTACACCTGCGTTGATGGTGCAATAGGCAAAAGTGTCTGACCGTGGGGCTCCAGCCAGTTTTATTGTGCGTGCCTTCATGCCGTCTTAATTGTGGCAGCCAAACCTCCACACCTGAGTTGCTAGTTTGGGAGGTGTTTAAGCACACAACTTACATTTTTTCAAGTGTCCCCATTTCATGGTGCCACTAATCCGATCGAACAAGTCCTACCCTTGCTGCTGCTACTGGACCAAGACGAAAATCAACCCTGTCGTTGCCGGAACCAAAGGTAAGGCACTGTGTTCCCAGTTATTCTCTGAATTGTCAGTGTACATTAGCACTGGACTCATGCATGTTTAAAAAATACTTGTAAGCAATAGTACAATGATGTGCAATGCATATATGTGTAATGTGGTAGTTAAAAACATAAAAAAACACACCTCTATGTACATTAGTAACACTCACCAATCTGGTACTAATTGCCTTCATGCCAATGAACACCTGCGCAAAAAGTCACATCAATCTCAAATCGAAATGTGTCCATATCGGTGTGTGTAATAAATTTCTCTAAACTACCATATCAGATACATAAACAGTACATATCATAGGAACTACATGAATCCAATAATGTAGCATTTTCACTTCAGGATGCTACAAGTGGGGTTTCACAGGATGTACAACCAATGTCACCCCTAAACTTCAAACATGTTAGTGATGTATTAAGGTTAAATGTCCCCTTGGTTTGCGCAATTTCTGCTAAACATTATGGGGGTCATTACGACCTTGGCGGGCGGCATCAGCCGCCCGCCAAGATCTGACCGCCGTGCGGCTGCCAATGCAGCCGCACCCCCGCCACGGCCATTTGGAGATCCCGGCTGGGCCGGCGGGCGCAAACCTGGTTTCCGCCTGCCGGCCCAGCGGGGATCACGGCCGCAACATAGGAGCCGGCTCCAAATGGAGCCGGCGGTGTTGCGGCCGTGTGACGGGTGCAGTTGCACCCGTCGCGCTTTTCACTGTCTGCATAGCAGACAGTGAAAAGCTGCATGGGGCCCTGTCAGGGGGCCCCTGCACTGCCCATGCCAGTGGCATCAGGCATGCCAGGGGCCCCACGACTCCCCGTTCCGCCAGCCTTTTCCTGGCGGTGCAAACCGCCAGAAAAAGGCTGGCGGTCGGGGACTCGTAATCCCCGCCGGGGCAAAAGTGGCGGAATACCGCCGGCCCCGGCGGTGCGACCGTTAATCTGCCTGGAAGCACCGCCAGCCTGTTGGTGGTGCTTCTGTCATTTTAGCCCTGGCGGTCTCGTACCGCCAGGGTCAAAATGACCCCCTATATGTCATTTAACTCTAACGTGTAATTTCCCTGTGTAAAGTATATGTGTATATTATGAATACATCATGTTAAAATAAACACACATGCATTCTCCAGTCACAAAAATAGAATCATTTATAATTTTGGTGTAAGTGTCCATCAGCCTGATGAATGCTTGCACCAAAATTAAAATGGCCATCACAAATGAACAACAATGAAGTATGCACTATATAAATATGATAAAATAAAACCTGTGCTTGTCACTGTCAGAAATGAGTAAGTGCATGTCACACACACTAGCAGAAATAATATTACTAGCAAACAATTACTAAAAATAAAAAATGAATGCCAGAACAAAGATATTGAAAATAAAATATTTTTTATTCAAACAATGAAAATTCTCTGATGTATTAAGTTTGAGAAATTAAATTCTCATAAAATGGTCCAAATAATGCATTTGGTAAATCCGGACTGCAAGTCCAGAACTTGCCTCCTAATTTCACTGCCAGGTACAACCTCCTCAGGAGGGGGCATTTATTGGGCACAGAACAGGCACCTCAATTATCTTACTTGGGAGGGAGGGGGTTTGGGGTTTGAGAGGGGTGGGATTGAGTTTGGGAGGTGCAGGCTTGGTTTTGGGAGGGGTGGATTTGGGTGTGGGGGGGTGGCTTTGGGTGTGGGAGGGGTTGGGCTACATTTGGGAGGGGTGGTTTGGGATGTGGAAGGGGTCAAGGCCAGGGCAAATTAAAGGTCTTCTTTGGGGAAATGGGTAAGATGGTTGGCAGGGAGTTGGGTTTGGGAGGCCGGGGAGTGTCTGGGTGATGAGCATGTGGACTGTTGAGGGTGCAGGTGCCTGTGGGTATGGTGTACGTTTAGGTGTGTGTTTTCCTGAGAGTATGTTGTTCGGGTGAATGTGGGTGTTTGTATCCAGTGGGATTTGGGTCTAATGTAGGTGTGTGTGTCAATGGGTGTGCTGTTTAGGTGTTGAGTGTGGTTGTGGTGCTTGCAGATATGGTGGTGCATGTGGGTGTGGTGGTGGTTGTGCATGTGGGTGTGGAGTCCGTGGGTGTGGTGTTTGTTAGGATGCTGGTGGTGGCTGTGCATGTTGGTGTGGTGGTGGTAGTGTCTGCAGATGTGCTGGTGGTGCACGTGGTTGCAGTGGTGGGTGTGGTGTCTGTGGGCAAACTGGTGGTGGCTGTGCATGTGGGTGTAATGGTGGGATTGGTGTCTGTGGCTATGCTTGTGCTGGTGGTGGGTGTGGTGTCTGTATATTATTTGTGTGTGCCTGTGTTTTTAGCTGTGTTTGTGTTTATGTGTGGAAGTGCTGCTTGTGTGTGTTGGAGTGAGTGTGTGCAAAGGAGTGAGTGTGTGTTGGTCAGGGCTAAGAAAGAGGAATTGGGTTGGGGAGGGGGTGGGAGTTGGGGCACAAGGTTGGGATGGTTGGAAGGCTACGGTCAATGATGACGCTAGACCCTTGAATGACCTCTGTAGGCCAGACATAGCACTGTGAATGCCTTCCAGGTAAGCTAGCATTTGTTGCACCCGGCCACTAAGCCCCAGGATGACATTCAGTAATGCAGTCTGGCAAACAGAGATGTTCCGTAGGAGGTTAATAGCCTCCTCACTGCCGGAGGAAAGGAGGCTGGGGTGGAAGGTACCTGCAGTGAAAGAGACACCACCCCTTTTGGGGAGGGGGGTTTGGCCAACTGGGGGGAGCCAGAGGGAGGGTGGAGATGGTTTTCTTGGAGGTGGACAAGGGTGCCGGTGGTAAAGTTGCAGTAAGGTCTGCCACCACTAGGGGCTGGTCTTCTTTAGAGGCCTCAGAAGATGATTTACTGGAGCTCATGGCCTCTGTACCAGTCCCCTCACCCTCCATGCCACTGGGTCCCTTTGTGTCAGTGGTCTCAGCACCTGAACCACAGTGGCCAGCTGGATCCCCACCTACATGGCCATGATGCTGAAAACACAGATACAGAAGTTTCAATGTATCTGTGTAAATAGAACTGATTATGAACATTGATCAAAATACATTTTTCCAAGTTTTCAGATTTCACCAGCTTCAAGGCATCACAGCTTGTTATTTTTAATTATAATCTTCTCATGCATGTTGGGATCTTTTTCAGAAACCATTTGGTCATACTTTTGTATGATAGCTCCCAAATCATGTATGACCTTGACTCTCTTATCCATTAGAAGTTCTCAGAAGAAACAGTTTAACACCTCTGAATGAGCTGGCTTTGTTGGTTAGAATAATGAACGCGTGTCACCAAAAATTATATAAACCAAAAATACATTTGTACAGTGTGTTTACAAGCTACCTAACACATCTTGATGCATTTATACATTTACAAAATGAGTCATGATTTGGGAGTAATATTGAGTTTGCCAAATGGGATACTCCAACATACATTGAGTGGAACCTTCCATCTTCAAAAGTCCTCTTAAGTGTCCCATTTTTCACCATCATTGATATATTATCTAGACATCAAAAAGACATTCTAAAATGGTTTACGGCATGTGGTCACCAATGTGTACACATTCCTGTCTGTCTTGTACCAAAATTGGTATGCCTATGATAATTATTCACAAAGAACAAGTGATGGACGGAATGCTGAACAATGTCAAACATTCATCCCCAGTACAGAGATGTCAGCCTAAATCCATAGTTTTTTTGCTACCCAGGCCATTCCAGTTTGGACCCAGTTATGTGTAATATGCAAATCAGTCTTGACCCTGCTCCCCGTGGGAAGGATATGGCCAGACATGGGTCCTGTACTCACTGCGCCACTGGATTCAAGCTAGCCTGGCGGATGAAGGGTGATAGCCTGAAACCAGTCCTAGTATACTTGTTCCTGGTCCAGGGATGACTTGGCTTGGCAGTTCGGGCTGGACTGTTCCCGTGGGGAATAGGGTAAAGACTGAGTTGCACATGGCTGGGTCCAAACTGGGATGGAGTGGTGAGCAAAAAAATGATGGATTAAACTCAGATCTTGGTGACTGGGGGTCAATGTTTGCATTGTTCAGCATTCCGTCCATCATCTGTTCTTTTTGCATATGATAATTATTGTAGGAAGCTGGCCTGGTGTGTGGTGGGTATCTAAGGTACTTACACCTTATACCAGGTGCAAGTATCCCCTATTAGTGAAGTGTAGGAAGTGTCTAGAAGCCAGGCTCTCTAGAGGTAGCTGTCGATGAGCAGCCAAGGCTTATCTAGAAGACATGCAAAGCTCATGCAAAACCACTAGTCACAAAGTACTTACACACATGAAAGAAAGCACTCAGTTGTACAAAAATAAAAGTACTTTCTTTTTGGTCAGACAATACCACAAAATACTAGAAGGTCAACCCTCTAATAGGAGCTAAGTAATACACTAATTATATACACTAGTAAACAGTAGTAGGCATAGAAAAGGTTAGAAAACAGTGCAGTTGCAAATAAACAATTGTGACTTTAGCGGGAGCCCAAACCATGTACTAAAAAAATGGAATGCTAACACATGACCCCCCACCTAGGTAAGTGGAATGTGTAGAGGGGATCGGGGAGTACTAGAAAACCACAGAGGTAAGTAACACAGTACCCTTAGCGACCAGGAAAGCAGGAGTAAATCACTGGAATTTCCCCCAAACCACCCAAAAGGAAGAAAAAGAAGAACAGAAGACACCCAGACAAGGTTGAAAGGAACCAGCTGTGGATTCCTGGAGAGGAAGACCTGTGGGGAGAGGGGGCTGAGTCACAGTGGAGTCCAGAAGGAGTAGGAGGTACTTCACACCCAGCTGTAGTTGCAGGATTTGGTTGACGGTGATGAGAAGAAGGTCAGCACAGCAGCCCTGGAGCCGGAGAAGAGTACCTGAAGGATACAGACGACATCCCACGCTGGAAGGAGAATTGCAGTTGGGTGTTGGTGCAGCAATTCCACCAACAAGCACTTGGTTGAAAGTGGTGCTACCGGGGACCAGCAAGGCCCAGGTGGTCGCAACCCAGGAGGTGGAGTCAGAGGGGGCCCTCAGCGACACAGAGAGCCCACAGGAGCAAAGACAGCACCCACAGGAGCCTCACAGGACGGAGACACAGGACTCGCAAAAGGGGCTAACTGGAGAAGGGTTCCACACGCAGGAGAACCCCGCAGAGGGCTGTTCGTTGCAGGAAGGAATGCTGGGGGCCTGAGTTACATGCAGCCTAAAGATCCCTTGGAGGAGATGCAAACAAGCCTTGGCAGATGCAAGTGACACAGTGCACAGGGGTGCTGTCCTGCATGAGAAGGCAAGGGCTTACCTCCACCAAAGTTGGGCTGCTGGAACAGAGGACCAAGAGGACTACTCCAGAGAACCAGCCATGATGCAGGATCCAAGCAGCTGAGGATGAGAGGAGATCCACGTAGCCGGTCGTCATTGCAGTAGGTGCCTGCGGATGTAGGGGAGTGACTCCTTCACTCCAAGTGAGATTCCTTCTCCTTCTCATGCAGACTGAAGACTTACCACCCTCAGAGGATGCACAGCTGGGAAAATGTTGCAGAAGCTGGAAGGAGCCATGGAAACAATTTTGCAGGAAGAGTCTTCATGGATGCAGATTGTCGGTTCCTATAGGGTCCAGTCACAGTTTCAGTGGCTAGAAGTAGAAGTAAAGTTGCAGAGGAGTCCTGCTGGAATCTTGTAAGCCGAATCTGAGGATCCACCCAAGAGAGAGACCCTAAATAGCCCTGAAAGGAGGATTGGTCACCTAGCCAGGTGACCACCTATCAGGAGGGGGCTCTGACGTCACTTGCCCGGCCATTCACATTCTCCCAGGGGTCCTTGTCAACCTTGAATTCAAGATGGCAGAACTCAGGGACCCTCTGGAGGAGCTCTGGGCACCACTCCTGGGGTGGTGATGGACAGGGGAGTGGTCACTCCCCTTTCCATTGTCTAGTTTCGTGCCAGAGCAGGGACTGGAGGTCGCTGAACTGGTGTATTCTGGTTTATGCAAGGAGGGAACCAAATGTGCCTTTCAAAGTATAACAGTGACATGAGGAGGCTACCCCTCCCAAACCATGTAATATCTATTTCCAAAGGGAGTGGGTGTTACACCCCCCAAAGGAAATCCTTTGTTCTGCCTTCCTGGGCTTGAGCTGTTCAAGCAACAGGAGGGCAGAAACCTGTCTGAGGGGTGGCAGCTGCTTGGGCTGCCTGGAAAACCCTGGAAGTCTGGTAGGAGCAATGCTGGGGGTTCTCTAAGGAGCCCACAGAGTGCATGGAATCATACTTCCAATACTGGCAATAGTACTGGGGTATGATTCCGACATGTTTGATACCAACTATACCTAGGTACAGAGTTATGATTATGTAGCTGGCCAAGGTAGTGTCCTATGTCCAGTACACGCATAAAATGGGGCCCCTGTACTCACAAAGTCCATGAAAATGGCACTGGAGTTCATGGGGACTTACATGGGAACACCAGTATGCCAAATGTGGGAAGAAAATGGTACAAGTTACCAAGTTAGAAGGGAGAGAGCATAATCACTGGGGTCCTGGTTAGCAGGATCCCAGTGAACACAGTCAAACACACTGACAACAGGCAGAAAATGGGGGTCCCCATGCCAAGAAAGAGGGTACTTTACTACAATTATTCATCATTAAACAGACTGGCTTTCATGCACATTTGTCAAGAAGTAAGACATCATGCAACTTTGTCACTTTTCACATGAAAGAAATAGCAATTGTGTTTTAATACACATCTGCGTTATATGGACATCAATAAGAAATGGTAGTCATGGTAACAACAGTAGACTTCCCACAAGTGTCTGAAAGTAAACGTAGATCAGTATATGGTGATGCAATGTGGCCCAATTGTCTTACTACCAAAAGACAAAAAATGTATGTATCACATGGATACACAACATGTCCAAAATTAAATAAGAACCATAGCTCTCAATCAAAAAAAAATCTATATAGCAAGTTAAGAAAATCGCTAAATATATGATAGTATTTAAAAACACATTCTTAAGTACACAATAGAAACTGCAGCGCAATATCAATTCTTCTTCCTTGTAATCTTCTTGTTTATTTGTATCCAAAACTGTACACACAGTACATACAGTAACAGCTCGTATAAGGTCCAATAAACAACAGCCAATACGTGTTTCGTCACACAGTGACGTTTTCAAGGCTGCAAATAATGGATACAAGTACTTATAAGAAAACACATTCAATGATATATGGACATGACAGCACACCGTGCAAATCAAACGTGCCCTGCATTTTAAAGGTAATACTATGCACCATGCATGGATTTGTGTGGTACCAAGGGTCCCTTGTTCGTGAAGGGGAAAAATAGTAACACCACACATAAATCCTAAGTATGACAGCTATATAAAAGTTTGCATATAAACCAAGAAGATTACAAGGAAAAATAATTGATATTGTGCTGCAGTTTCTACTGGTGTACTTAAGAATGTGTTTTTAAACACCCCTGAGTTATGTTTAGAATCTAAAATGTAGTCATTTAACCTGATGTTACTAGTAATTTGGCTCACAAGTTCACTCTTGTTTGTCTATAAAAACCAACTTGCCATTGTGATGTTTTATCATAATAGCATTTTGTGCTATGCCACCTGTAATAGGGCTAACGGAACATCATTCACAAGATTGAAGGAGCATCACAACTCAAACAATCAAGACCAGTGGCCTGTCTAGCACCTCTGTCCCTTTTACTATCAAAGTACCTGATGTATATTTGTGGTTTAGGCAGGCATGTCTGCTCAAACCAGTACTTTAGTAGTGAACACAAATCAGGTAGTATCTTTTATCAAAATCTGTTCTATTAAACACATCATCATACACCTTTGGTGAAACTTACATATTCAAAGACTCTTCTTCTGCGTTGGATATATGTCAACCTTAGTGTTGATGGCAAAATCAATTGCTGTAATAAACAAAAAGTTATTATCATGTTGAACCCACTCTAGAACAAACCCCCTTGATGCTGCTATTGGGCTCTCACCTGCCCATCAAGATCCGGATAGGCCACTGCAAGCATGGGGGCCATTAGGTGGGGGCAGGGTGTGGGGCACGCACTTTCCACGTTGGGAAGACATGCCGAGTTAGATTTCTGATGACTTTCTGGTCCAGCATCGAAGGGCCTCCCACCTCTTTCAGCAATGGATGCTGAGCTGTGGGTAGAGCCCCAGGGTCCACACCTTCATGGCGATGGCCTTCCATATCAGCTTTTTCTGATGGGCACTGACCTGTATGGATAAGAAAAAACAAAAGAGTTTTGTAAGGTTTTGTTTGTCTGTATTGCTGTGACACAATTGTGTTCTATCTCACAAGCATTTCTAACAAGTCAATACAGATTATCTAGCAAAACTAAAATTTTCCTAGAAAATACACATGTGTAGTGACCTGTTGAGTACCTTCAACAACTGCAGTGTCGCCATGTTGCTAATCCAGTCCACAAGCTCTAGGCCAGCGGTCTGAAACGTTTCCTATAGTGAGAGCCACTCTTGACCAGAACAAATCAGTGTGAAATACTAAAGGCTAAACAACTTGTGCAATATTAGCACACACCCCCAAGCACACCAACATTGGCTTAATGCAAACCTATTTTAGAGGCAGATACCAATAGTTTGAAACACATAGGTAGTATGACCACCATCTGTGTCAGTGAGAGCATGGTTTTGGTTGAACAAGTGTGTGTAGTAATGGGACATACTTGTATGGGTGATTGAGAGTCTGTATCATTTATGCTTGCAGCACAGGAGATAGCCTTTCCTATTATGTTGCACTAATATCTGGCTAAAACATGCAGGCACTCATCTTTCAGAAAGTGGGATGTAGTTTAAATGGAAACAAAAACATCTGACAACTCCTTTACCTGAAAGTTTCTTCTTGCGCTTTACATTTCTCTCATTTCAACATTAGTCTGTATTTTTCACTCATACTACTGGTACAGAGTCTACTGGCCACTGGAAGGAAAGGGCATGCAGTTTGTCAAATAAAATCTGGATTTGTGACTAAAATGAACTGAAAGAAAGCTCATTCATTCATTTGACTTTTCATTTCAATGTACAGACTTCAGACATTGTCAAACTTCAATATGTCCTCTGCTAAATTATTCACTTCACTACACTCCAATCACATCACTTCACTCTTGAACAAAAAGGGACAAATTAGCCTGTGCATGAAGAAGACACAACCTACTTAGAAACACATTTCCCATTCAAACATGTACCTGTTCCTCTTGGTTCCCATATAGCTAGTTGTACAGGGACAAGAACTCTATGGTGAAGATTACCAACTCCTTAGGGGAGATATTAGGGCTATGTCATCTGTTTTGCCCAGCAACCTGGCTCCCAATTGTTGGTTACAGCAGCAAAAGTAGAGGAGGTATAGGCTGCAGTGTTAGGAGGCAAGTGAGCTTTTTTCGGGACACCGCGTAGAAGTACATAGCGTATGTGATTCGCAACGGAGACAGATACAGCCATTGGCTTTCTTGCTTAGCCATGACGCACGTTAGCAATAGCAAAAGGCTGTGTCCGTCTTCGAGTATTACACCTCCTATGTGGTCAACTTCTGCCGATGGCTGGCAGACTGGCAATGTCCTGATGGCAAGGTCAGATGGCTGCCATTTTAGGATGTGAACCAGTGTATTTTCAAATGTTAAGTGCATCACCACAAATCAAAATGGTGGCTAGTTTGTTTACCAATGTAAAATACGTGGAACACTGTTTTTAGTTAAGTTCACACATTACAATATAATGCAGGTGTCTCCAAAGAGTAGCTGGTGAGCTACTAATAGCTCTCGAGCTACCCATAAGTAGCATTCCTGTTTGTAGCTCAGCCCACAAAACTGAAAAGTTCATGTTTAAAACAAACGTGTAAACTTGTCTGGTGTGGTCAGTATTAAAATTCTAGCAATATTCGTAGCTCTGGATGATTTTCATCAACGTAAATATCTTTTACTACAAAAAAAGGCCCCTGATATAATGCATTAGTGTGTTTTACCACAATAGTGATACAGTGTTTTTTTATACTTCCATTGACAGATTTTTGACCGAAAAATAAAAAAATGTGTAAATAATACATCTCAAATGCATTATTTACAAAAAAAAATTCAAAAATATCAGACATCTAAAATAATTGTTATTCTAAGCTGCCACATAACATAAACATGATGTGTACATACATGTCACAAAAAGAGATGTAATTTTGCAAAGACATATGTGTTGATTAGCTAACTATTGTAGGACCATTTCAAGTGATATTTTGTTTTTCTTAAATGCAGACATATGGACCCAGGGAGTGGTAGAAGACAGCCTCAAGTCTTCAGACCTTTTCCATACCTTGCCACCATGGAGGAAAGGGAGAAATGGATATACAAAATACAGAAAGAATAGGTAAACTATTCTGGACTAATGTCAGCAGCTGGAGCCTGATCTTCTGCCTCAAAATAGGAATACAACAGCAATAACTCCAATAGTGACAGTCATGGCAGCACTTCATTTTGTGGTCACAGGTTCTTTCCAGTACACTGTGGCAGTATCTAGAGGCATGTCACAACCAACTTTCAGTGGTATGCTACAAAAAAGTCCATTCTTCCATGATGAGACACATCAACAGCTTCATCCAGTTTCCATGACATCAGGATTTTGCCAATGTGAAGGGAGATGTTTATGCTTTGGGTGGCACACCACATGTAGTTGGAGCAATGGATGGCAGGGATATTGCCTTGGTGCCACTCCATGCCAGGGAACAAGTCTACCACAATCAGAAGAACAGCACCATACCCCTGCAAATGTCACAAGCTGGACCTGGACCTGAGAGAGCCTGTTGTGTTCATATGTGCAATATGACATGAGGATCATTTGCTTTATTCATATCTTAGGAATGTACAAAGGGATGAGATGTTTTTGCTCAATATATTTTTCACTTTCATATAGGAGACTCAGCGTATCCTAAACACCATTTTTGTTAATACCACTGAGGAATCCAACAACCCTAGGGGAAGTCTGCTTCAATGAGGTCCATGGAAGAACACAGAGGCCAGTGGAGAGGGCTTTTGGGCTCCTGAAGGCCAGATTTATATGTCTGGACCAGACTAGTGGAGCCCTCCTCTACTCACCTGATAAGGAAAGCCAAGCCCTTCTCTACTCACCCGATAAGGTGTGCCAAATCACGGTTGCCTGCTGCATGTTACACAACATAGCCCTGCAAAGTTACATCCCAACTATCACAGAGGATGGAGACCACGGTGAGCCACCAGGTGAAGATGTTGATATGCCCAATGAAGATGACAGTGGTGAAGAGGAAGAAATAGACACACGTCAGGATGCCATTGACCACTTCTTCACCTGAGTGCATGTTTACCCTTACATATTGTAACATCAAGTATCAGGACAACTTGTAACATAGTGAACATATCAGTCTGTGATGATAATTTAGTAGCAATGGTTAGTTCCGGAAAGTTCAAGGCAAAGATGTTTGTTGATCAAAGTTTCTACACAAAGAGATTAAAGAGGTACGCCCCACCACACGTCCTCCAAGGGATAAATCTATATACACAAACAGGCGTTGGGGGAGGGAGGTTGGAAGAACTAGAAAGATAATCCCAGTAAAGTGTCTCAATAAGAGGCTCCACCAATAAGGGGCAAATCTCATGCTATCAACAAAGACAAGATTATTTCATAAATACCCCTGTTGGAGAGAATAGCTCCTTAATTATGTGTGAAATCCCTCTCTAAGGAAAGTTTCCTTTACGGAAGGTATGGTCTCACACACTTAGGGCCTCATTATGACTTTGGCGGTCTTTTCGGAAGACGACTGCAGTGGCAGCCGCCAAAAGACAGCCATTTTGGCAGTCATCCGACTGCCGTATTACGAGTCACACACTGAAGATTGATACTAAACAGGACACAGGTGGGCGGGCAAGGGGCAGTTCCACCACCAGCCTGACAATGTACCACCCACCAAATTGCGACCCATAAGCCAGCTCAGCGGTACTACCATGGTGGAAAACCATTGGCAGTGCAAACTGCTGCACACTAAAACTCACCTCAGACAGAATACAACACCACATTGGCCAGTTCGAAAACCCCACACCTGATACAAATACACACAACAGACATACCTACCCACTGCACTATATAACACACCCCCACACAACCCACAATCCTTTGCTACCAAAACAACAATCGCATACACCAAGAGCAGGGAAAAATCGATAGACAGCACCTTTATACTTTAGGCACACATACACATCTCACTCAGCACACATCATACAACTGCATGGACAACACAATACACACATAACAAATACACACAAATACCACAACCGACCATCACATACAACTAAACACCCCCACCCCACCAAGCACCCTACACTGCACCCTTGCAGACACAACACCCAACCCCACCCACAACCACCACTATGTCTTGACAAAAACAACCACGCTTCACAGACCATAAGTTGGGGGTCATGGTTGATGAAAATGTCAGGGTACAGCTACAAATGTTTGGAACACAGGTCCAGCAAACATCCATTACCAGGAAAATTGAGTTCTGGCAGAGAATTGTCTTCAGGGTCTACTCAGTAGGCAACCATCCACGAACAAGGGAGGACTTCAGGAAGAGGTAGAGCGACCTACGGGAAAAGGTGTGTTCCATGACATCACGCTACCAGATTGCCTTGCAGAAGACAGGCGGTGGGCCCCCACCTCCTCCCCCAAAGCCCACATCGTGGGAGGAGAAGATCTTGAACATCCTGCACCCAGAGAGCCTGACTGGAATACCCGGAGGACTGGAGTCTGGTAAGTAACTACCACTCCCCTGGTTTACATTCGTCCTGTCCAGCAAGATTCCTCACCACCCAAACACTCCCTAATTCACTCAATCTCCCACTACACCTCCCACCTAATCACCTAATGGCCCACTCCTGCATGCCACACCTCCACTCCACCCCAATGCCACACAGTCCCTGGCATGTGCACAATGACAAACAAGGCCAAACACAGCCACAGCAGTCACCAAACCTAATGGCCACTTATCCAGACCCACAACCCTGGAATTGACTGAGCATGGGCTAGAAAGTAAGAAGGTAAACCCCGTGCACCAATTGCACAGACAGGACAAGTTAAAATGTAGACACACTTGGACACCATGCTGCAATGTACAGCCATCCCCACTCACATCTAGCAAGCCTGATTTACCACGATCAAACTGGACACACCTATCATTTGAAACATCACACAGGACCTGAAAAAAGCCACCCAGCCACCAAAAGTTACCTAGCCTGATTGACAGCAGTCCTCAATGGAGCATGGTACACATGTCACAATCCACTATCCATAAACAATGTTTGCAATGCTGCATCTGTCTTTGCCATTTCTGGGAATCATACCCCTGCCACTGCCTCCATAGAGAGGATGCCAGTGACAGCCAGCGCTCCTCAGGATGATGGCCCAGTGAGGACAACGCCTCAGGATGTCTGGGCATCAATGACATCCCTGGCCCATCTGGGACACCTGGTCTGTCCACCACTCCCTGCCTCACCCTGCCCACATCAAACATCCTCCACCCTGTGGCATCAACAGCACAGCCAACCCTTTGTCCCCAAATCTGTGCCCCAAGGACAGTTCAATCAATAGTTTGCCCCATAGTCCAGGGACCTGAGTCGACCCCCTCACACCTAAGACAATGAAGGTCCTGGTGACACTGGGAGTGGGCACACTGTGCCAGGGACGCAGGCACATGGGGGCAGGGGGCATGGGAGGGAACCTGTGGACCAGAGGACGGGGCACCCAAGGGAGTCAACTGACCAGCAAACCATCTCCCAAGTCCTGGGAGCATACCAACAATCCCAGGACAGGATGGGCCAGATCATTACCATGTTAGGGGAAAACCAAAGTCTGCAGAGGGAATACCACCAGGAGGTCATGCAGCAGTGGAAGGCACCAAATGCCACCATGGCCTCCATTGCAGGGGTGCTCAGGGACCTCAACACCATCCTACGTGCTTCCACCACCCACCAGCAGGCTGATGATTACAAATACTATGACCCCACTCATCACCAGTTTGTCATTGTATGCACCCTAGATTGTTCAGATTTCTCCTGTATACCCAATAAACACCATTGATCACAGCAACAGCAAATGTGTCTTTATTTGAACATGTACTACTGTTTTGTCAGCAAAATGTGATTTGAGAATGCCCCACTAAACCAACAGGCAGTGTCATGGACAGCAGAGGTAGGCATCCTCTGCAGGAGACACAGTGCAACAGATATGTCTCAGGGCAGATGTCAGGTAGTCACTAGTCCAGGCACACATTACAGTAAATTCATTCATCCAACCTACAAAAGAGACCATGACACAAAGTAACATCAGGATAGAAGGCATGGTGCCACACAAAGCAAATATGCAGTAGTTAGTTGTCCAGCCCAGTGTAGATTGCCACGAAGCAGGGAAAAACAGATTACATTTCTACATCCCCAGTCACAGGAGATAAATGACATTTCACTGTAACTGCCATCTGTCATGTGCAAAACTCTATTCTGCATACAGTTACAAAGGGCAAATGAGCATGAATGCCTCAAGATATAAGTAGCAGAGGCATTGACTTATATAACACAGTCAGTGGGTGGAATAACATTAGGATAGGAGAATCCAGGACACATAGCTCAACACAGGTCTGTCCATAGATGTGACTCTAGCAACCTGCTGTGAGTACACATGTAAGATAAGATACATGTAAACTCTGTACCTTACATTCAAGTACTCACCTCCCCAACACACACATAGGGATAGGAACACATTTCAACACCACTGATGAAACTAATCAGGAGGCCATTGTCACCAAACAATGTGGATACACATAACTTGCAAATACACAGTCAACATACTTGTATGTCACTGGAAGTACTGATTGATGAGCTCAGTCCCAGAGTCAGCTACACCGTACTCATCTGCCTCTTCATCACTTTCCATGTCTGCATCACCATGCACTGTTCCAGCTGCCTCCTCCTTCATCAGCTAGCAATGGTATCTGACATCTCAGGGCAAGACTGTGGAGCTTGCAGCAGGCTACTATGATCTGGCATACCTTTTGGGGAATGTAGAGGAGGGCACCTCCAGAGACGTCCAGGCACCTGAACCTGGTTTTCAGAAGGCCAAATGTCCTTTCATTTACATGCCTCGTCCTGCTGTGGGCCTCAGTGAAACGGAGTTCCCCTTTCGTGACAGGGTACTTCACTGGTTTCAATAGCCAGGGAAGGTTAGGATAGCCAGAGTCACATGTGTGCATAAAGGTAGGACCTGTTACAATACAGGTACAGCCACAGGGAAGATTGTGATGACAGCCATTGGTGGTGCGAACCGCCACGGTCAGAACTCACATCAGTCAGAACACCACACTACATTGGATAGCTTGAATACCCCACACCTGACACTCATCTGCACACTGACACACTTACTCACTGCACTGTATAACACACCACTAAACAAACCACAACCCTTTGTAGAAACAATGCCATTCAGATAACTAGAGAGTAGGACAAAATTATAGATATAGCACCTTTACACAATAGGTGCACATACACCTCACACACCCCACATCAGCACAACTAACACAATACACACATCACTAGCGCACACAATTTGAGACAACCTTCTCACCCTCACAACGCAGTGTCCACACCTCACCAATTACCCAACATTGCAACCTTATACTCACAACACCTCCACACACCGTCTACACAACCACTAACATGTCCCCACAAAAACACCCAAGTTTCATTGACGATGAGTTGAGGGTCCTGGTGGATGACATTTTCAGGGTAGAGCACAACTGTTTGGAGCACAGGTCAAACAAACATCGATTGCAGGAAAATGGAGTTGTGGCAAAGTATAGTCAACAGGGTTAATTCATTAAGCAGCCATCCATGCACAAGGGATGACATCAGGAAGAGGTGGAATGACCTACGGGGTAAGGTGCGTTCCATGGCTTCACGCCACCAGATAGCCGTGCAGAACACAGGTGGAGGGCCCCACCTCCTCATGGGAGGAGAATGCCATGGACATACTGGATCCTGAGGGCCTGACTGGAATATCTGGGAGACTAGAGTCTGGAAAGTACCCCCAACAGTCATGTGTTGTCTTGCACCTCCCACCTAATCACCTATTGCCCCTCTTCTGCATGCCACCACTCCGCTCAGCCCAACTGTCCTCACAACCCTTGGCAACGGCACGTTAACTACTGGCTAATCATATCACTACGACTCCCATAATGCACTAACCCATTATTGTGAAAACCTGGAATGTGCACAACACATCACATGTAATGCATGTACAACTAAAGTACTAGCTACACCATCTAGATTGTCTAAGTGAGGACCAGTGCATGGCAATGACATCAATGCAATGGCACACTCATACTAGCAAACAAAGCAAAACAAAGCTACAGCTGAGTGACCATTCCTAATGGCCACAGATCAAAAGTACCAAGCCAGAAATATACTGACCTGGGTTGGAAAGTAAGATGGCTGAGTCGATGCACATGCACAACATCTAGATATAGGACTATTACCCTTGCATACTCACATACTGTGTTCCCACTAGGACACCATTGTGCATTGTTCAGCTTTAATGTGTGACATCTAGCAATTCTGACTATTCACTAGGTAACAGAGGCGAACAGTCATGTCAATTATCAGACAAAACCAGAACCCATCTGCAGTGCAATCCGTACCAAACCTGTATGACAGTTCCCAACATGGAGTATGGAAATCAAGTCACAGAGTTGTATGTACAATAAAGGTATGCTGTGCAGCATCTGTCAAAGTAATTGCAGGGAATCACATAAAGCCGCTGTCTGCATCTCACAAAGAAGTAACCTAACACATATTCCAACCTGAACTCTGTGTCTTACTCCCTCCACAGGTAACACTGCCATTGCCACCATGGAGAGTATACTTGAGACTGCCAGTCCCCCTCAGGATGAAGGCCCCAGTGAGGACAACACGCCTGGATGTCTCGACAATGACGAAGAACCTAGCCCATCTGGGACACCTGGTCAGTCAATGAGTTCCTTCCTTACCCTGCCCACATCAACATCCTCCACCCCTGGTGCATCCACATCACAAGCAACCATTCGCCCCCAAACTTGTGTCCCAAGGACTGTTCAATCGATTGTGTGCCCCACAGTACTGGGGCCTGAGTCTAACCTTGACATCCCTGACAATGAAGGCCCTGCTACCACTGGCACTGGCACCTGGGGTTAGGGTGCATGGGAGGGATGCTGGGGGCCAGACGATGGGGCCTCAGAGGGACTCTACTGACCAGGAAACTAACTCCCAAGTGATGGGAGCATACCAAAGTTCCCAGGACAGGATGGGCCAAATAATCATCATGTTGGGGGGAAATCAAAGGCTGCAGAAGGAATACCACCAGGAAGTCATGCAGCAGTAGCAGGCACATAATGCCACCATTGCTACCATTGCAGGGGTGCTGAGGGACATCAATACCACCTTAATTGGTTCCTCAACACACCACCAGGCCCCTTCCACTAGCAATGTAACATCTGCCCCATCTACATCTGTGGGAGCTAGTGGAATGGAGGCCCTACCAGGGGAACCACATGCTTCAGACATCCCTTTCTCTTTAGCTGAAGACCCCCCCTGCAAACATGTATGTCCACCCAGACATCCGGCTGGAGCAGATGCCAAGACCAAACCCACTGCCAGGAAGTGAACCTTTCCTGATTTGTCACCTTTGACACACTGTAGACTGTTCTGAGACATGACTCCATTTTCCCATGGTATAAGGACACTGGATCTGTGCAACCAACTGGTGTAGCAGCCACTCTGATGAATCCATCTACCATGACCTCACTCATCATCTTAATTTTCATTTAAGCACCCTTTATTTTGACCTTTAATATTCTGATATGCGCAATAAATCACAATTGTTACTTGTGGATAAAAGAGAGGAACATGACGGCTGAGCGAAAGGGCGGCCACGGGCTCCCATGAACCTTGATAGGCGGTGGTGCATGGTCTGCTAGTCCGTGCCGCGCACCGTGGGTTGGTGTGCGGTCTTCGCTTTACCTCTCGATGAGTGCGGGGCTGGAGATGGTTGGAATCTGCTGGTAGGACTGCAGGTGCAGGAAACGGTCTCTCGCAGCTCCAGTCGGTGGTTGGAAGCGGCCTGGAGCATAACCCAGGGACGCCGCTTAATAGTGGTCTTTCACTTCAGGGGTAAGGGAGGCAGTGCTATCGCCTCCATTCCTCCGGTCTTTCCTTTGAAGGGGGGCCCTATAGTTTGGGCGCCGGATGAAGCCAGGGCGGGGAGCCCTGTTTTAAGAAAAGGCATGACGCCAAGTTGGGCACGGTCAAGGAAGGCACCCGAGGGAAGCACTTGCAACGTGGCGCACCTCGCTCACAAGAAGAGTACAGGTAAGGAGGGGGTAGTATTAAGCCCCAACCAACCCCGGTGGGGCCCACAAGGATAAACAACGGGGTGTAGTGCCTCGATTAGAGGATGGAGGACCCCACCATGAACTATCTGATTCAGGTAAATTATAGGGCCCCATGGGGTATTTGGAAGAAAACACAGAGACAAAGGTCCCCCACATGGAAGCTCCTTTATTTTCACTTTTTAAAGTGGGGCTTAGAGGATCGGACACCATGCAAGGCAGCAATGACTGCTCCTTAGGGGGTAAGGAGACTATCATTGGACACGATGGGGATGGAGCGCCGAAGTAGGCCTTGGCTTGCTAGGGAATGATCTTATAAATACTTCCTTCCCTCCTGAAGAGCATAGAGGTTCTACACAGACCCTATTATCAGTCCTGCTACCAAGTCCCATAGTTTCACTCACAAATGTGCAATCTATGGACACTGAAGCAGGTAATATCACCGACCTCCTTACCGCATTAACGGAAGAGATTAGAGGAAAATGTTTGATTTCCGAGCATAATCAGCCAAGGATTAGTGCATTGTGTGAAATCATGTATACCAAAATAAACACAGTAACAGAAAAAATAGCATTTTTGGAAAACACAGTTCAGGAGCTGGATATGCAAGTAACTTCTAATAAACAAGATATTCAGCAGTTAAAATCAAGGGAAAAAATGCTACAAGATCGGCTGGAGAACCTAGAAAATAATATGACCCGAACAATATTAGACTTCTGAATGCCCTAGAGGAGGTTGAAGGGGAGTATATTAAATCTTTTGTGGTATCACTAAACAGAGAGTACTTTCCAGACCTGCAACATACGAATCTGGAGGAGGATATCCGAGCTCACCGAAACCCCTGTAAGAAAAACCTAAATAGGAAAAACTCCAGGAAATGTTTGGTTAATTTGAGATCTTACTTCATAAAAGATAAAATTTTGACGGCAATTTTAAAAACAAATAAGTTTATTAAAGGGGATTGTTTTTTCGTATTAGGTCGGATATGTCTAGGGCAACCCAGGACAGACAATGGGAGCTGGGGAAATACATGCCAGATATTCGAGCATTGGGGGCAACCGTCCAGATAAGATTACCCCGCAGTTCTCAGAATTATGTGGAACAACAAGATGTACGACATAAGAGAACCTGATGCAGTGCGCTCCTTTCTAGAGCAGATGAAGGCAGCAGAGTGATTTTATTTTCTTTGAATGTAACATTGAAGTTCCTGGGGGTTCCTCAGGGTAGGGGGGCGGGGGTCCAGGGAAGGGCACAATTCAATTTTAGAGTAAGTAGACTAGCACTGGGTGTGGGAGCTTTTGAGAGAGAAAATAAAGAAAAAAATATGGTCCTAACTTACTAAAGCAGGTTACCTTTTGGTCTGTCCTTAGTAATATAAACCCCCACCTTCACCAAAATGTGAAGTACTAGCTTAGGCCTTTTGAGGGTCTTGTCATGGAACATCAATGGCCTTAGAGTAAGTGGTCGAAGGCAGAAAATCCTCGAGTAGCTGGGAAGGGTAGACGAAGAAGTCATTATTCTACAAGAAACTCATTTATTACAAGGCGATTCAAGAGAAATCCTCATAGAATTCAGATGTATAGATCAATATGTGGTTACAAAGCAGACGGAAGTGGCACGTGGTATAGCTATCCTAGCCAAAAAAACTATAAAGGCAACCTTGGGTGGGGTGGTTATGGATCCCAAGGGGCGATGGTTGATAGCAGAGATTACAGTTGGAGGAGTGTGGCTTGTAGTTGCAGGTTACTATGACCCTAATTCGGATGACCCAGCACCTTTTCAAGCCCCTTATAATCAATTACTTCTTTCCAGATATCCGGTGGTCTTAGGTGGTGACTTTAATATATTTCTAGACCCAGTCCTGGATAAATCCACAACTAGAGGTACGGTGAACTCCCCAAGAACTAGGTGTTGGGTAAAACTGGCCATGGAAGACTTGGGCATGGTAGATATCTGGCGTAGACGAGCAAGTGGGGGTCCAAGATTTACTTTTCATAATACAAAATATGGGCATAGTTCCATGATTGATTTCATTTTGATCCACATTAGTCTCTGTGGGTGGGTGAAAATATGTGGTTAATGCCCGGGACATTTGTCTAACCATTTGGTGGTTAAAATTCATGAGTTATTATACACTGACTAATTCCCCCAGGTGGACTCTAAATCAGGTCTTGTTGGCCGATGATAGGACAATTGAAGTGCTAAAACAAGATTCTAAATGTTTTTTTGCTACAAATTACGGGTCTGCCTTCTTGCAGGTAGTATCTGACACATAAAAGGCATTTATTGGAGGAAGGTTAGTTATTATGTCCGCACACAAACACAGAGAAGAAAAGAGACAGCTCCGACATCTTGAGTCTGTGATCTTGGAATTGCAGACTAGGGGTGATATGGGGTTGGCTGGGAGCACATTGGACTGTCAGTTGAAGAAAGCAAGAGAGGAATTAGAGGACTTCTTATAAGCAAAGATCAGGAAAAGATAAGAATCCAGTAGAAAAACACTATGAGTATGAGGAGGGGTGCAGCAAGTTGTTAGCATGTAAAACGAAAGTAAATCAATCCAGGAATAGAATCACTGCAGTTCAAACTGAAGGTAAGGCTGGCCGCTCCACCAACTAGAGATAGAGCTGGCATTTGTTTCTTTTTTTCAAAAAACTGTATGCAGAGGAAGCGGTGGCTACGGATGATCAGATCAGGGAATACTTGAATAGAATACCTTTGCCTGCCTTGGAGGAGACAGCAAGACATGCACTGGAAGCAAGAATAATTATGGAGGAACTCCAGGAAACATTAAAGTCCTTGAAAAGGGGGAAATCTGCAGGCCCTGATGGCCTACCTAATGAACTATATAAGCTTGTTTCATGCGAGGTATCCCATGTTATGCTAGAATTAATGAATTCAGTTTTTCTTGGTATCTCTTCAAAGTCATGGAATGAGGCTACGATCATGGTGATTTTGAAACCAAATAAAGATCCTTGACAATGTGAATCGTATAGACCCATTTCCTTGCTTAATTCAGATTATAAGATCTATACTCACACCCTAATGAAAAGGTTAGCTGGGGTAGTTGATGTATTTATACATAGCGATCAGAAGGGTTTATGAGAGGAAGACAGCTGTTTAAATTGACTCATAAATTGTTTAGTACTATAGATCTTGCTCAATTGAATGGTCATCCTCTTGTGATTCTTACCATGGATGCCGCTAAAGCTTTTGATCGGTTTAGCTGGCCCTTTCTATCGAGTGTTATGGTGTCAAATGGCTTTGGTGGCCTTTTCATTAAACTAATAGAGACATTAGATAAGGACCCGGTAGCGAAGGTACTGGTGAACAGTAATTTATTAACACAATTCAAGATTTAGAGAGGTACCCGACAGAGTTGTCCACTCTCCCCTCTTCTATTTAATCTATATATTGAACCTTTGGCGTGGCTGATCAGGGCTAACCAAAACAAAACTCCATTTCGTTTCAGAGAGTGGGAGAAAGAAATAGCACTGTACGCTGATGATCTTATGATATATTAGAGATTTGATAGGCTCATTACCAAACACCCGGAGTGTTTTGGAGGAGTTTGGTAGGGTGTCTGGGTACTCGGTTAATCAACAGAAGACAGAGATAACGTGCTGGAATACTCTCTATGACTTTCCTTTGGTAAAAAAAATTAGATCCTATACCTGGGGGTTCAGATTACTGCAGACTTGGAGGAGGTGGCCTGGAAGAACTTTAACAAAGTATGGTTATCTACGAAGAAGTTAATGAGATCGTGGGCTGCACTTCCACTGTCCCTGTTAGGTAGATCTAACATTTTGAAAATGCTTATTTTACCAAAATTTACTTTTTTATTTAACACTATCCCATTAGAATTTAAAGCAACATGGTTCAAAAGGTTGCAGGGAGATTTGACTTATTTTGTTTGGGCTTCACAGGGAGTCCGTATTGCCTGGAGGAAGTTGTCTAGGAAGAAGAATCAAGGGGGAATAGTTGCTCCGGACATGGATAAATACTATATGGCATTCCACCTCAAAAACATAATGAGGTTGTTAAATGATCGCCTTAGCTATACCCCATACCACAAAGTCATGATTGATACCCTGGAGGCAGGCAATCATTTTCTATATAAATAGGGCCATCCAAAATACTTCAAGAAGGATAGATTAAAGTGCCTCAGTGCAGCATGTAAGATATGGTCTCAGACTCAACGAGAATTGGGCATACCATATTATAGTTACTTTGCGCCGATATAGGACTCATCAGGCACTCCAGAATGTCTTCAAGATAGATTATCTCTTCCACTACAGGGTATAGGGGTGGTTCGATGGGGCAAATCTTGGTAAAGCAGGAATTGATTCCGTGGAACATGTTTGTTGAGTTAGTCGAAAACACGGTTTCTAAGTTTAAATACTATCAATTGGCGAGCTGGGTAAGCCTCCTCCCTAGACAAGAGCAAAGAGAGGATATTTGGGAGGAGAAATGAACTTACAATTCAGTATATCGGAAGTAGGTCACTCTCTGGTATTGGATGTTGATGGAGGCGGCAGAAGACCCCTGTCTATTGCCAGCTAAGAAATGGAGCAAGGAAATAATCGCACTGGACACTGGCAAGCTCTGGCAAGTATCTTTTGCTACTCTTTGGGATATAGTTAAATCAGCAGTATTGAAAAAAAATCATCTTTTTACTTTGCACAGAGTATATTGGTACCAGAGAAGATAACCACCCTAGGGAAGGGTAAGAAATGTCCACAATGCAACGAAGAAAGGGCCAACGATATCCATATGTTTTGGAGTTGTCGGAAGCTCGATCGATACTGGATGGATATAAGGGAAGTGATCAGAGGTGTGGTGAGTTCAGATGTTAAGATAACTCTCCCGCTAGTAATGACTGGAATTAGTCTAAGGGATTACTGCTCAGCAAATCTGGCTAAAGAGCAGAGGTATATGTTATTTATGCTAGTTATTTTGGCACGACAAGAGACATGCCTAAAATGGACGCTCCCCCAGACTCCGGTCTTCCTTGATTGAGTTGCATCAGTCAATAAAGTATACAATTTGGAAAAGTGTGGCATCCAGAGTAAGAGAAATACGTTTTGGGCATTATGGAAGGAAAGGGAAAGCTGAGTTAAGTCAAATATGGGATGGTCGAATTCAACAGAGTCCGATGATTACGTGTCTCCCCAAGGTCCACTGGTTGGACTAACTTGAGGGGCAAAAGAGGTGTGCCTTTCTCTTGGAGTGGTGTCTCTTGGTAGAGTGGGGCCCGAACCATAAGGCTGATGGATGGCCGGGTGGGGCCCAAGGAGTTTTCTCCTTGTAGTGATGTTTTTCCTTCTTGGTGCCCTAACCCGGCTGTTTTGGTAGCCTTGTTGGATTGGTTATAAGGACTATAAAAAAATAAAACAAATAAAAAAATAAATCACAATTGAACACAGCTACTGTATATATGTATTTTATAATAAATCAACAATTGCCATGCTGGTCATGCCCCCCTGCATCGAACAGCCAGTGTAATGGTCATCAGATGGAGGCTCCCTCAGCAGGAGACACATGACAACAGAAATGTCACAGTACAGATGTCAGAGAAGTTGAAATCCAGGGCAACTCCATAGTATACTCAGTATTCCAATCTGCAAATAGAGCATGACCGAGAGTACTATCAGGATGGAAGGCATGGTGGCATACAATGCACAAACACATGCAATAGAAGTCGTGCCCATGGTAAACCACCTACAAAGCAGGGCCACCCAGATTGGACCTATATATCACCAGGTACAGCCTCTTCACCTACCCATACCATAGCTACATGATCACATATCCCATGGAACACATACAGAACATCACTGAGGAACCCTGTGCTTGAACCATACACTAACATAGGGCCCATACCTGTAGGATTATGACTCACCTTTGTCACTATATCGTTGCCTGCACCTTGGTCAGCAACGTCAGAATACAAACATAGCTATGTCCCATGGTCATCACAAAGTACCCCACCCATTGAATAGCCAGAGACCATGATCAAATCATCTCACATTGGCCACAATCTTCAAATGACACATAATGCACCATTTCACATCCCCCAAACCCCACTGGTAATAGGAAAGGACTAAGCAGTCACAATCTCTCTTGTATGAAGGTATTACAAGCAAGGTACCACCCCACTGTAATTATATCCATTTTACCAGCTATCTGTCATGTACACCTCTCATGTCTGTCAGCAATTACCATTGGCTACTGACAATGAATACCTCAAGCCGTAGGTTGGAGAGCCGAACACGAAATAGCAATTTCAGTGAGTGGAAGGAAAAGAGGATAGGAGAATGCAAGAAACATACCCCAATACTAAGTAGTCCATTACAGAAGTGTATGTTAGGATCAGATATGACAATACATGATAGAGCAGACCATTTTGTATTGTACACATTACAATCTATCAGTCTGCATCCACAACTCACACATAGGCATTGGAGCTCATTACACCCAAGTCAGGTGGTGTAATGGATGCTATCTACTTCAAGTTTTGCACATTCAACACTTCAAAAGGTCCACTTCACATACCTGTATGTCAGTGGAAGTACTGATTGATGAGATCTGCCCTACAGTTAACTGCTCCTTCTTACTCTGGCTCTTCATCACTTTCCATTTCTTTTAATTTTAATTATTTTAATTGTTATTTAATTGTTGTTAGCCTATCCGGCCATAACAATATCATTCAATAAGTATCAATCCATCACACTCGGAAAAAATCACATTAAGTAAAAACATCTCAATAAAAATAAAATTGTGCTTGAATTTTTGATTTAACATGTGCCGAAATGTATTAAAAACTAAATACGTAACCATAATTTGCATAAAGCTTAACCTTACGGTGGCTGCCAACCGTTTAATAAAAGCCCGGTGCCTAACCCAGTTTTGCAACACCCTGCACCAATTTCACAGACTAGATGGCTATGGGCTATAGGATAACACATATGGTTATGTTTGAGCCAATTGTGGGTGCATTATTGATCGTAGCTTCCATGCTACCAATATGTAAGTTGAAACTTTTGTCACAATGTGTTTCTCGTCTGATCGCATACATAACACTTCCGCCTCATTGCATTTCCTGACTCCGTAGAATCTAAAAAGTGGACGTAAATACAATTTGCGGAGTTTAAGCGTGAAGTGACATAATAAAAGGAAGTGGGAAAGTGTTTCTGGGCCACCGTGAAGACATGGGCAACATTCTAATCTATCCGGAGGAACGGGCTGCCATCTGTTGGTCACCGCCATCACAGGTAGTGTGCCCATGCGGAATTTAAAATAGAGAAGCCTTTTTTCCTCCGGATAAATACTGTCTATAAATATTGCTGGTTTAAGCTCTTGGTTAAACAGAATATAGCGCTTGAATAAGGGGCTGAGTATCTCACACATACTCTCAGTCTTTTTCTCCCAGTATGCCTTTTTTATGACAGCTAAACTAGGCCTTCTGATTTTCTCTGGATGGAACCAGAGGTCTTCCTGGCCGATAGCAGCCAGGGTAGTTGAGATGTGTTTGAACCAGGGCAATTTCAGATGGCTTTGTAGCTTCATGATGTCCATAAGTACATCTCTATATGGTTTGAGTTCCTCTTTTGACCAAATACGGATCCAGTATCTTATTGGAGCCAGAGCAATGTAGTCCTCAACCTTTCTCATTTGTAGATCAGTTCTTATTGCATTCATTGGTGTGGCATTGCCTAGACAAAGTAATCGGCGTAGAAATTTATTCTCGGTTACTTGTATTGATGGAGTCTTTCTGAATCCCCAGATCTCTGCACTGTAAAGTGCAGCGGCTCTTGCTTTTGTTTTGTATGCGAGCAGTGCAGAACTCACAGAATGGTTGCATGTAGCTTTTGCAAATCTGAGTACTGCTCCAGCTTGTTGGGCCAGGGAGATACTACTTTTATAAATTTGTGGTTTCCATGTCTGTTTTTCGTCTAATCTGCAACCCAGGTAATCATAAGTAGCCACTCGGGTCAAAGGCTTGTTGTTTACCCTAAAGGTCGATTGCATCGTCTGTTTTTGGTTAAGAATCATAAACTTTGTTTTCCCCTCGTTAATTACCATACTCCTTGAGGTGCAGAATGATTCGAAACCCCTGAGTAGTCGATGCATTGCTATCTCCGTTCTTTCCAGTAGTACAGCATCATCAGCAAAGAGCAGGATAGGTGTACTTTCATTGGCTAGTTTTGGTACGTCCAGATTTAATTCCCTCAGGTCTTGGCTTACTTCATTTATATAACAATTGAATAAGGTTGGGGCCAAAACACAGCCTTGTTTTACACCTCGCTCGATTGGAATTTCTGCCGTATAATCATTTCTTGTAGTATATCTGACCCTGGCAGTATTTCCTGTATGCAGTAGAATTAACAGCCTTAAAAGTTTTCCCTCTATGCCCATTTCCGACAATAACTGCCATAATGTTTGGCGGTTTACGCTGTCAAAGGCTGTTTGAAGATCCACAAAGACCAGATATAATGGACAGTCTTTTAGGGTGGCATATTTCGCACAGATCATATTTAACTTAAAAAGTTGATCTGTTGTACTTTGGCCTCTCCTAAAACCAGCTTGGTGTATTGATATTAAGTCTCCATCCTCTAGCCAATGGTCTAGGCGCGACTGAATCAATTTGGCAAAAATCTTTCCAACACTATCAAGCAGTGAGATAGGCCTGTAATTGCACACCATGTCCCGAGGACCTTTTTTGTGAATTGGAACAATTATTGATTTCTTCCAGGAGGTAGGGATTACCTCGTGGTGCCAAACACTGTTGAATAGACGGGCTAGAACAGGTAGCCATAACGTTAGCTGGTTACGGTAAGCGTCTAAAGGAATACCGTCTGGGCCTGGAGCCTTGTGCGGCTTTTGGAGGAGGATAACTTGTTTAATTTCTTTCTCGCTGAATTCCGGTATTAACTCCATTGCGCGTGGAGTGGCATGGGTTGCTTGCATGGAATTTGTGCTGGAGAGTTCGTTAGGAACTAATTCATTCTGAGATTCATTTGCTGATCTAACAAGCCGGTTTGAAAGTACTGCGTAGGTCTTTTGAAGTGGAAGTACCTTACTTGATCTTTGATTACTGCCTGCCAGCCCTTGAATAAGACTGTTTGTATTGTTGGTGCTCCCGGATGCCGTCTTGGCAACTTCCTGGTACAAGGCGGTGAAATGCTTTACCCAAAGTTGAGGGTTAATGTTCAGTTCTAGGTTTTTCGAAGGACCTTCGCAACCCCACCTGACTATCTCCAAAACTTTTTGCAGTTCCCTGCCGATATTACCTGCAGTAGAACTTTCCAGAGTTTATGTGGGAATGTCTTCCTTTTATATCTCAATAATTTTTTGTACTGTTGCCTACATTCATGAAAATATTGCTCGTTAAAGTCATTCAAATGCCGATTCTTTAGTGCTTGTGATAAGGTCTTTTTTAATTTCAAACACTCTTCATCGAACCAGCCCTCCATCGTTTTAGGATTAATTTGAAGATGCTTGGTCTTTTCCTTTATTGTTTGTAGTAGCAGATGATTAAAATTATGCAGGATTGGTAAGGCTTCGTTAGCTGGTAGATTTAAAAACGTGTTATGTAATAGCAACCAGGTTAGACTAGGTGTGCTCATATAAGGTTCATCCTCATTTGATCTTAATATGTTTTTCCTATTTGGTCTCGTAGTTATTGTTAAGCTATTTCCGTTGAATGGAGACTCGGCCTTCCCTGGGCTCATGTCCGGATGGACTATCTCCATTAGCAGTGGGTCGTGATCACTCTCAATACTGTCCCTTATTTCCATATCGATGACATAATGCCAGGCTTCGATGTTTATTGCCATGTAGTCGATTATACTTTGCCTTTTTCCAGAACGAAAGGTAGATTTGAAGGTTCTATCTGAATTTGTTCTTCCGTTTAAGGTGCGGATTCCTCCTTCTATCAATGCTTCAAAGATTAGTTCTCCTTTCTTGGAGTCTTTACTACATTAAATGCGGGGCGTTGGAATATTCCAAGCATGGTCTTCCTCTACTACTTGTTCATCCCAGAGGATAGAATGAGGTTTAGTGTTGAAATCACCACATATCAGTAGAAAGGTTTTACAAGGCTGGGGAGAGCGGTTATTCGTATGACCTAGTACTGGGTTCCTCCAACCCGTAGTTCTTTTATTTAGGATATGTTCCTTGAGGAGCCGCACACCTGGCATGACTTGGACCCAGCTAATAGGAGGGAAATACACATTTACTATTTCGAGTGACCACTCCTCATATTTTACCGCAAGCGTCTGAATTTCCTTGCTTAATACAGCATGGGTTACTACGGAGTTTCCCAGTAGTGAGGTTCTAAACCAAATGATCAGGCCTCCCGTTGGTCTTCCTTTTTTTTGCTTGATAGCGGGTGAGTGGAAAGTAGAGAACCCATCTAGGTCAATAGCATTAGTAGCCCAAGTTTCTTGGAAACAGCTGATGTCTTGTTTTTTAATGAATTCAACCCAGTCCTTATCTTCCATTTTACTTTTTAGGCCTGCAATATTCCAGCTTAGAATTTTTAATATGGGACTAGTTTTATCTTTTGTGTTCAAGCCATCCATTTTTAGCTACAAGCTTCTAGGTGGTTGTTGGAAAATGGGTTATTGGTAAGGGCAGGTAGGTACCTACACCTAGCAACAAGCCACTAACCTCCACCTAGGTACAGTTAGGTCTCAGTAAATTAATCCCAGCTCAACCCTTGGTAGCTTGGCAACGAGCGTCAAGGCTTAACTTAGGAGACAGTGTGTAAAGCATTCAAATTTCATAAAACAGTAATTAAATAAAACACAGGAAACAGTTTAAAAATCCAAAACCAATTTATACAAATAGTTTATATTTTTATCTTTAAAATGACACAAAAACGAATAAAATCGGATAAAGGGAACCGGAGATATGAATTTTAAAAGAATTATTACTTTTCTAGCGCTTAGAAACAAAAAGCGCCAATCGGGTCATCTGGTTGCACCTCGACCGGGGCAAAGTCAAAGTTTCAGGCCGACCGCGATGGAGCCCTGCTCGGCTACAAGTCGCAGGAGGCCTCGGTTAAAAAGTTACCTTCTGACTTAGTCTTTATTTTGAAGTTTTTCTTCACCGGGACGAACCTGCCAGTTGAATCCGACCTCCTGGAGCCCTTGTCCGGATACGCGATGTGCGTTTCCTCGGTGGAGATTTTTACCTTCGGACTTAGTCGTTTTTTCGAGATTAAAATCCTTCGACCGGGGTAAACCTGGATCTTGATCCGACGTCCGTGGAGCCCTTCTCGGATACGATGGCTGGGAGGTCCCGGTCAACTTTTTACCTTCGGACTTAGTCTCTTTTTCGGAGATTTTTCTTTACCGGGACGAACCACCAAATCAGGCCGAGTCGCGGTTGAGGCAAGCCGGCTAGAATTTCCGCGGCGGGTCGGTCCCTCTCTGGAGCTTTTTTTCAAAAATTCTCAAATCTTTTCCAAACTTCTGGGGCTTCACCCAGATGTTCTTTTAAGGTTCTTTTGGGGTCCACAGCTCACCCCAAGGGTCCAGAAGTTCTGAGATGGTCCTTGGGGGGTGTGGACTACAACTCCCAGAATGCACCTGGCGCAAACTCCTTTTTGGCCACTGGGCAGTGGTCAGCTGGTCGCTTTCTTTAGGAGTTGGTGCAGGGGACTCTGGTTAGCAATTTTTCACCTGTAGCAAACAGGGAGTCCCTCCTTGAACCAGTTGAAGCCAGGCAAAGTCCTTCTTGTGGTGAAGCCCAAGTGTGCAGCTGGTGCAGTCCTTCTGAGTGCAGGTTCCAGGTGCAGGCCAGGGGTCCAGCAGGGCAGTCCTTCTTCTCCTTTAGTTCCTTCTTCTTGAAATCTGGCAGGGATCTGAGGTGTGGGTGCAGGTCTGCCAGTTTTATCCTTGCTCCTGGGTGAAAAGCAGGGGGGCCCTGGTTCTCCAATCAGGGACAGGATCGTCCCCCTGTGATGACCACTTCCTGGGAAGTGTGGCAAAAATCCATCCCAGAAGGCAACAGTCTCTAAAAATCCAACATGGATGAATCTGATTTTTGGAGGTTACATCTGGCTGAGCCCACCCACTGGTGTGGCTAAAAATCATAAACACACCCCTCTCCTGCCCTCTCCTAATCTAATCAAGGGGGCACCTAATTGTCTGGGGTTGCAGGATGTGGGGGTGTTGCTGGGTGCTCCAAATGTCCTTCTCTGCCTTTGAAGACCAGTTTGGCAGCCCTCCCCCTTCCTGCCTCACCATCTGCTGAGGGGAGATTCTCTCCCCCAAGCACATTCCTTTGTGTGAAGCCAGGCCACTTCACACCTCATCAAGGCAGCCTGGCAGAAGCTGCTGCAGGCTGGCCAATCAGAGCACAGCAGCAAAAACAATGCAGAGCTGAAATTGGCAACTTTTTAGGTAAAGTCTAAACTTTTTACCTGAACAAGTTATATTAAATCCACCAACTGGAAGTTGTGGGATTTATTACAACAATTAATTTGATACCAAATTCTTGGTATGTAACATTTAAGGAGACTTTAAAATTTAAAATAAAGTCTGCCCATTCTAGCCTATGAAGGCCATTTACTTCAATGAGGGAAAAACGAATTTGGCTGTTTTTACCTCACCAGGGCTTATAAATCTATTTTTATAAAGTCCCTGCTTATAGTTACATGGCACCCAGCCCTAGGGGCACATAGGGCACACCTTAGGGGTGACTTATATGTAAAAATAAGGTAATTTAAGACTTTGGAAGTACCTTTAATTCCAAAGTCGAATTTGCATATAACTTTAATTTAAAAGCAGCCAGCAAGGCAGGCTTGCTTTTAAAATGACACTGGGCACCTCAGCAGTGCACCTAGGTGTGCACCACCTATGCTGTGGTCCCTAAACCTACATGCCCTACCATATACTAGGGACTTATAGGTAGGTTAACTTAGCCAATTATAATTAGCCTAATTTGCATATCCATTTTACACAGAGCACAGGCCCTGGGACTGGTTAGCAGTACACAGGGCACCATCAAAGTCAGGAAAACACCAGCAAAAAGAGGAAAATGGGGGCAAAAAGTTATGGGGCCTCTGCAATCAGCCCTGTTTTCTCACAGTGGTTGATCTACGTAAAACTGTGACTGTGAGAGATTACCCCTGCTGTTTCTAGGGGAATTAGCCGACAGGCAGAACCTCATGTTACTCAGATTTATTCGTTCAGGGAGTTGTTGTTTGGAGCTAATTGCTCCCTGGAGTATCGAACCAGAATTGCCTTTTACCTCTTGCCTACCCAACATACTTTGATTTAAGGCTTTTTCAAGAAATATTGTTGGGTATGGTTCTTTTTGTGGAATAGCAATAGATATTCCCCAGGTCTTCATCATGTTAGAACATTTTAGGATCTGATCTGCTATCCAAGGTGAGGCCCAGACTGTTTCTGTTGATTCCCTGTTCTCTAATTCTTTACTTGGTATGAATCTTACTGAGAGAAGGTCTTTGGATGTTACATTCTGTACGGCTGGCAGGGAATTGACCAGATGTAGAATATTAGACCTTTTCAGGATGTCATGACTTCCTCTTGAGGAGTACTCGGGGATAAACGTAATCGTGGCTTCAAGGTCTTTAGTCATTTCAGGGCTGATCTCAGTATGCCCGCTACCTCCCTGCGTCCGTCTTCCTTGGAATTGATTGTCTTCATTTTTTCTGTTATGAGTGGTAACTGCCTAACCGGTCAATGTTCGTTCTACCTGGCCTTTTTCCCTCCCGAGTTGCAACTCTTCGTTCCTGTGTTCTTCATAAGGTTGCCTTTTTGGGGGCCAATTATCCCATTTTCCTTTAGTATCCAGGTCCAGCACTGGGCGCGGTAGGACAGGTGAGTCAGTGATCCACCCAGGCTGGTTACTGAAAATGAGATTTCCAGCGCTAACCTGAGAGCAGTATTTTACCTTTGACCGGGGTGCGGGAACCGGGGCAGTTGTGTTGTCCACACACTTGGTTGTTTTTATACTTTGTTTGCTTCCTATACACTCTGGGGTCTCAGCCCTTCTACTTTCACCTTTGCTGTTGTCTTGTTCTGCCCCCTTAGTAATGGAATTCAGAGGCTGCTGGCGTTTTCCATAATGGTCTCCTTCTGTGTTTGAGTAATGTACCTGGGCTGAGTGTTCTATTTTTGTGGCTGGGAGGTACTTATCGATGCTGGCACATGATTTGGATGTTTCTGGGCTCCATTTGAGTTGTCCATTAACTAGGGAGTCGTTTGCCTCTTTTGTCCCGTAATTTGTGCCAGGATCTTTTTCAGGCCTCCTTCCTTTATCTAATTCGTGCCCAACTGCTTGGTATCCCCTGGGGCCAATGGGTATACGATTTATATGGGAATGGTGAGTGCAACTTTTGTCGCACAGTAATCCAGGATTTTTGTTTATGAAATTAATGACTTTGTCGGTAGGTTTCTCGAGGCTCTCGAGACTCTCAAACTTGATGTTGTCATCTCTATGCTGCTGTTGGGCAGGCTCAACACCTATATTCCTGATTTCCGCTCTTAGGCTTGTCTGTTGAGGCATGTTTGAAGTCTTTTTTGGTGGTAGTTTTTTATTTCTTCTGGCTTTTTTCCATGTGTTTTTCCGTCTGCCTATAGGTTGAGACCTTTTTTCTACTGTATTTGAGGCTTTGATTCCAGGTTCAGGACTTCCGTTAGTTCTCTCCATCTTGTCTGACTGTTTTTTTGCGTCTGGGCAAATCTCTCGTCCTGGACCAGAGTGCCCTTCTCCATCTACTCTGTCTCTTGGCCTTTCAGTTGATCTGGATTCTGTTTTTCCTGACTCGTGATTGCACACCTCTGTGCTTTTAAGGCTATGTTTGCAATCTTCAATTATATCTTTGATTACTTTCGGGACTTCCAATAGTTTTTCCAGCAGTGGTCCACAGGCTTGTCTATCCATCTTGTCCGTTTTGTCAGCCTTTGCCTGATGTAACAGGTTTTCCCTTATTACGCCCTCTACTAGGGCCATCCTATAATCTATAGTCTGTATTGAGGATGTAAATTGTTTAGTCAGCTCGAGTTGATCGTCGAATTTTTGAGACTGGGCCATGATCGTTGTTGCAATTGAGGCCAGTGTTGTACATATGACTTTCATGATGCTAAGAATAGGTTGATCTAATGAGAGGTCATCTCTGTTTCCCCAATTTTGCCCACTTTGCTCGTTAGTTATCTGGCCTTCTAAGTTCTTATCGTCCTCTCCTCTGTAGCCTTTTATTATGCTGTCTTCCAGGAAGTTTAGATCTTCTGACGTTATACTGTTTAGTTGGGGGTCTGTATTACCAATAACGGAGTTGTCAGGCGAGGACAGTTCCAGACTAAAGGAGCTACTATTGAGTCTGCACAGCTTTAAATTAGTTTTTACAGTTTGGCTTTCGCAGTGAAGCTGTGGCTCTGAAAGTTTATGGGTCTGTTTAGGTGGTAGTTGTTCTATTTCGGGACCCATTATGTTTTGGAGTACTGTAAATTCTGCTTGGGCACTTCGTGGAGGGAGTGTTAATGAGGAGTTCCCGAAGTTTAATAGTCCCATTTGGGGTTCGGGATAAGGTGAATCATTGCTTTTTCTTTGCTCTCCCGGAAAATTGCCCCACTCTGGGAAGTTATTTGACTCCACTCCGCCGTTCCCGAGGGGGTTATTCGTTGGACAGGATAGTCGCGATAAACCATCCAGTCGCTGCTGGAGTAGGCAAGTATCCTGGTACCCGGTCTCTGAGAGCTCTAGTTCATCCCCCCCCATATTATTGCCACCCTTTTCCCCCGATGGCTGTAATGGGAGGTCACTAGCTTGGGGGCTTTGCGTTTGCGCCTGTTCAAAGTTTAAGTTCACTTGGTTCACTAAGCTATAGTAGTTAGTAATGGTGTTTATCTTTAATTTAGTTTTCCTTGCACCCAGGCCCAGGTGCATCAGTATATACTGCTGTCTACTGCACAGAGGACTTGCAAGGCCCCCCATAGATACTCCTGCGTTCAGTATAACACCGGCACCAAGGCCGGGACCGTAGCTGAGGCAGAAACTGAAGCAGAGGGTAGAAGAAGCAGAGGGTAGAAATGGGGAGGGGGGAGGGATCAGGTGGCCAAGGAGTGTCCCGCACGCCAAGATCCGACCAGGGAGCCCCCAAAAACAACAAAGATAGCTGCTCACCCGGTCTCACCCGGTCTCACCCGGTCTCACCCTATCTCTCCCAGTCTCTCCCAGTCTCTCTCAGGTCTCTCTCAGGTCTCTCTCCGGTCTCCCGGTCTCTCAGTCTCCTCCTGGTCTCCTCCTAATCTGCTCCCCTGGGCACTTGGTCTGGGCACCTGGTCTGTGGGGGTCCACGGGGTCCACGGGGGGAGGCAGCAGAACTCCCTCTGACTCCTCCAACTCCTTCTGACTCTCCTCCGGGCTCCTCAACCTAGGTCCAACAGCAAGACAGCAAGGCGGCGAGTCAGCAAGTCTACCGCTGGAAGGGAGCAGGGGAGCACCCTCAGCCCCCTCAGCCCCTCAGCCGGAAAACAGCTGGGATGCGCACCGGCACACCGGCAACAAACCGGCAACAAAGGGTCTCACGAGCAGCCCCCCCGGCTCGTGCGGCTCGTGCCTCTGCAACAGCGCGTCCGCGACCGCGTCTTGCACTCCTCACTCCGCAGCAGGTCCGGGACGTGAGCCACCCGGCACCGACGTCCGCTTCGTCCGCTTCCTCTCTGAACTCTGAGAGCCAGACTTAGTCAGCATTTCCAGCTACTGGTCCAGTTCCCTCCACCTCAGCTGCTATCAATGGTATCTGACGTCTCAGGGCTAGATTGTGGAGCATGCAGCAGGCATGTAGCAGGCAACGATTATGTGGCATACCTTGTGGAATGAGTAGAGGAGGGCTCCTCTAAGTAGGTCCAGGCACCAGCATCTTTCCTTCAGGAGCCCAAATGTTCGCTCGATTACACGCGTTGTTCTCCCATGGGCCTCATTATAACAGAGTTCCAATGCCGTGACTGGGTACCTCACTGGTGTCAACAGCCAAGGATGGTTTGGATAGCCTGAGTCATCTGTGAACACAATGGTAGAACAACTCATAAATAGGTCCTGCGGCTAGCTATATTGTGATGATGGGTGACATAACACACAAACAAACAATATAATGCAAACTTACCAAGCAGCCAGGCCCTCTCTGTAGTTGTGCCATCAGATGTGGGACATTGCTGTTCCACATGATGTAGGAATCATGCACAGATGTTGGAAACTTGGTTGTGACTTGTGAGAGGTACTGGTCTGCCAGACACACCACCTGTATGTTGATTCAGTGGTAGTTCTTCCTGCTCCTATACACCTGTGCATTGGCATTGTGAGAGACCAGGGCTACGTGGGTGCCATCAGTGACTCCTACCACATGAGGAATGGGTCCCATCTCATAAAAGTCTGCCTTCACATAGGCCAAATCCACTCGTTGGGTAAACTAGCTGTCCAGGTATTTCAACAATGTACACAGTACATCCTTCAACACCAGACTGATCATGGGATGAGGCATCCCTGATGTTAAGGCAACAGTATTCAGGAAGTGTAGTACTGGCAAGACTTGAACGATGGGAGATAGGTATGCCATGGGGATTGTGAATGTGAGACCACCCCTTCCGTAAAGGAAAATGTCCTTAGTCATTCCTATGCAGAGAGAGATGTCACATATAATTAATTAGCTATTCTCTCCAACCGGGGCATTTGTGAAGTAATCTTGCCTTTAACTGTTGATAGCACAAGATTTGGCCCTTATTGGTGGAGCCTCTAATTGAGACACTCTACCGGGATAATCTTCCTATTTCTTCCAACCCACCGGCAGCTGTCTGTGTATATAGATCAAAGATTCCATACATTGACTACTGTGTTTATTGTCATAGATTATCTTTGCTTGTGCTAAGTATATGTGTCCCCCTAACTTATCATTTGAGTTTATTTTCCTATGTGAAATCATTCATTTTCCCTTGTTATTCTGTTTTAGGATCCTTCACCATGACATTTTCATTTGGACATTTCAACGTTGTGGCATTTGCAGTAATATGTTGCTGTTGGAAATTACGAAGGAAACATGGGTTGATCCTGGGGCAGACATACAATTTGGATGTACAGATCTTGTACAGAAACAACTTGCACTGTGATTGAATGGACGTTCTTGTGTTTGTATTAAACCTATTTTCTGTTAGATGTTGCCACCAAGGCAATATGTGCTGCTTTACTTGCTCTACTGACATGAATATGTCAAGCCATAGCATACAGATCTCCCTTCACATTAGCTACATTTTCATTTTGTGTTATTGTATGAAGCTGCTGATGTGTCTCATCATAGTAGAAAGAACGTTTTGTAGCACAGCACTGAATGTTGGTTGTGACATGCCCTCAGATACTGCCACAGTGTATTCTAATGATCCTGTGTCCACAAAATACAGTAGCCCAATGATTTTGACTATGGGTGTAATTGATGTCGAATTCCTATTTTGAGGCAGGCTGTCTGGCTCCAGCTGATGACATGAATCAATAATAGTTTGCCTTTTTCATATGTTTCTTTGGATTATTTCTCCTTTCATGGTGTCAAGGTTGTGAAGCATCAAAGTCTAAATGGCAGAGACTATTTAGGTAATGCATGGTTTGTGAGACTCATCTAGGATTTTGATATGGAATTGTTACCTACAAATGTATGAAATCAATACATTGAGATTTCTGGGTTTAATTTTTACCTTTTTTTAAAACAAAATCGGAAAACTTAACCAAATTGTTATCTCTCATTTCTATTTGAGTCTTATTGATTATTAGGTTTAGAAAATGATGATGTAAGTAAGACATACAAAAGGAAATACCACAATATATACTACACTAGTCATGGACATTGTCTCATGTGAATTTATTTTGATCTCTAAGGGGCATATTTAAGAGCCCCTAGCGCCACCAAAGCATCACTTTTTGTGATGCTCCGGTGGTGCTAAGCGCTGCTCCATATGTACAAGGAGGTGTACTGGCACTTTTTTGTGGCATTACGCCTCCTTGTAAATTTGGACCTTCCGACGCAGTTTTCTGCGTCAGAGGGGTATGCAATGGGTGTTTTGCGGTGGGTGTTCCACTGCAACACCCATTGCTATTGATGCGGCCTCAGATTTATGAGTTGATGTAACCCTGAGGCAGCCCCAAAAACTGACACCACCCTTCGTTAGCATGCAAAACAAGGAGGAATGCTTTTATTCCTCCTCGTTTTTTGCTTTTTCTAGGTGTGCTGGATTCTGCAGCACACACAGAAGAAGCAAAATGCCAAGAATGATTGTTTACATGCAGGAAGGGACACCTTCCTGCACATAAACAATTGTTCAAAATGACGCTTTCGTACTTCTATGCATGCTGCATTTTTGCAGCACACGTAGAAGTGCCAAATCACCATTATAGATTGTTTATCTGCAGTGACACCTTCCTACACATAAACAATCTAACCCTTCAACACAGACACCCTTGCACTAGGGTGCAAGGATGCCTGTGTTAGCGCTAGGCAGCTTAATTCAGCGCCAGTACAGGGGGAAACTCAGGGGTGTGCTGTATTCCTCTAAATATTGCGCACCTCTGTATTTCTAAAGTGGTGCAGCGCAGCTATTTTTGTCGCGGCGCAGTGCTGCACCACATAAATATGACTAAAACATCTTTGAAATATGTAAACAAAGGAACATGAAAAAATGAAATAAAGTCCATCATGGTGGATGAAAATATATTTGGTAAGCAAAAAGTGTTTGGAATCCAATGTACAAATACAACTGTCCTCAAAAAAGGTAAATATATTCATGAAATCGTCAACAGAGTGAATAGTAGACACACATTGGAGTTTGGTATCTCTTGGAGGTGGTAGTGGAGGTCTTGCCATCCTCTCCTGGTGGTCTGAAGGAATATTCCCTCCTGAAGGGGCTGGGGGGGAATTTGGGGGAAAATCCATAGTTGCAGGGACAGGGTGGGTGGAGCAGTTTCCTGTTGTGGCATAGCCTCCCTGTTTGTGACAGGTGTAGTGTGTCTTGATGTTGAAGGACCACAGATGGGGTAGATGGTACTGAGTGTTAGACCTAATATGAGATACAAACATATTGAAATTAAATGCCTGGATTGTACTTCAACTGAGTCTTCAGCTACAAATGAAGCAACCACAAAGTTCAAATTGTGATTAATGAAATGATTAAGCCTCTTTGTGCTTTTTATTACTTTACACATGCAGTTTACTTTACACAGAAGCAAACATCAGTAACAAAGATGTAGAGGTGTCCTGAAATGTGATATGTTAATTTGAATGTGAACATTACATGTACCAGGCATGCAACCCAATACAGTAGAGAGGATATTTGTGAGCTAAATCATTCCAAGGCCAAGCAGCCTCAAAAACAAACTATAGTACAACCTATTAGAATTAATAGCATTGGTCATCATATGATCACAGCAAAGTAAATTGTGTATCGTTACTACTTATATTCAGCATGCCGCAGAACATAACTGGAAATCTTTGAATCAACAAACTATGAATTACGTGAGCAATTACATCAATTCAGTGGAGTAGCAAGAAGGTGACAACATTCTAGTTCAAGACAGCAACTGAAGTTTTCATACACAGCATGAAATGGTGAAGGACAAATATATAAAAGTTTGACATTTGTACATATATGGAAGAAAAGGGAGGTTGAGCAACATCACATCAACTAACATTATTGTTTTCCAGAGACAAAACCAGGACATCGTGGTAGTTGTAGCAATTTGATAATACCACTGACAATACTTGTTAAAATGTGAGTTATGAATGCCTATTTAAATCTCTATAATGACAATGAACACACATTTATAATAAATACACACATGTAAATAAAGGTAATAGGTGAAAAAAACACTTACACGTTTCCTTCATGTGCAAATAGATGGAGTTTGGAACCTGTTTTTTGCGTTTACCTTGAAATAAAGCAAGGGACTAGGCAAATGTAAGGAATAATCCACAATCTGACAACGCATATTGAGCATTGTTAAAAAGAGAAATACAACCATGATGCCAGTAATTTGGATGAAATAAGATATTCTGAAGATTTAAGTTTAGATGTTTATGGCTTGATAAAGGTCTTTAAAAAAATCTGTGCAACTAACTTTAGGGGAAAATACTCCATTTGTGATAAGTTCAATTTAGCAATGTCTCACTAATCAGTCTCCACCCCATCAGGGAGTCCTGCCAAGCCTTTAGGATATAGGATCAGCGAAACCTTCTCCTCCCAGGAAAAGAGTTGTAAGGGGGTCTGGGAGAACAACCACCAGTCGTCTGGGCCTCCAGGTCACTCTTGGAGGCCAGGGAATGCACTCACCCCCCGCAGGTCGTTCCACCTCTTCCTAATTTCCTCCTGTGTGTGTAGATTGTTAGCTACAGTATTCACTCTGTCCACTATTCTGATCCACATTTGCCCCATATGAGATATGGTTGTACTTTGTACTTGTGTGCCAAACAATTATGGCTCTACTCTATAATTTCATCCACCGTAACTAACAATTCTCTTTCTGTAAAATGTGGATTCCTCCTCCCTGCCAGTGTCCAAAACAAAAATCTAGTGCCTCAAAAGTTGGTGGAAAATCAATGAAATAAAATAAAAGGAAAAATAACAGCGGAGACCAAAACAGAGAAAAGTCTGTGTCCTTTGTGTCAAATTCTACATCAAAATGGTGTTCTGCAGAGGAATGACAACGGATCATGGTCCAAAATGGAATGTGTTTTATGGTGTGTTTTGCAGGTATTCATAATTGTCCTATATACATCAAGTGTGAGCTGCTAGCATCCATCCAATAGACAAAGCCATGGAACAATGCTCCACAGGTCCTGCAACAGACTCCCGCCATCATGGGACTGCCACTGGTACACTGCCAGCACGACTGTGATATCTAAATTTGGTCAGAGCAATCCTGCCGTCTTGACAGAGACAGTGTGCTATACGCTGGCATTGTAGTCTGCCGTGTCAGCTGTGGGATACTGCTCGCTTGACAGAGTGCACTCTCTTGGAGTAGAGAAGGTTGAATTGCAGTAGATCATAACTCCCTCAGCTTGATGGAATACTTGGGTCTTCAATCTTGGCGGGACGGCGGTAATCCCGCCAACATCGAAATCAGGCCCTAAGTAGTCCACTTACTTTTGGAGACAAACTCCTCTATGGCTAATCATTGTTGTTCTCCAATAGGTTAATAATATTGTAAGACTAATATGTATGTGTGTCAACTCAGCAACTGCCCAAGTATTGAAAGTACACCAAAAGTGTCTTAATGGCTCTATGCAGCCTGATCTGATAGGAACCCCTCTCTTAACTATTCACCGAACTATCGTACAGGTTAATGTTATTGTGATTTATCCGAACTTGTACTTGTATGCTAATACAGAAACTGTCCAAGTTACTGGCCCTTTGTACTGCCACTAACTATATTCTCACATGGTCATCATTATACACCAGTATACAGCTTCCAGTCATATACATGTCTCTCTTGATATTTTAGTCATGACTAAAATATACATACTATGATGCACCCTCTACTTATAGATTCCATACTATCAACTCTTCCCCATCTCAAGGATCATCTACAATATACAAGACTGTTCCCTAGTCTGCTTAATTCCATTTATACATGTTATATTACAGTGGCACTCTGTTTGTGACGATCCTCCTGTCGTATCTCCATTCTTTATGCCTGTAGGGTGGTTTTGAGAGCACTCTTGTTCTCGGGTGGGCTTGGACAGTTTTAATCTTGGGGCTTCTCTTATGTTTTGTCTATGTCTCCCTTCCCTCTCCCTCCATTTTATTCTATCCCCTCCTTACTTTGCTTCTTTTCCTCATCTTCGCTCCTTTCCTCTCTAAGCTATGGTTGGTTATTTAAACTGCCCTCTCTAAACATTACACCCATACACCTCTCAGAGTCCCCTGACAAAGACATCTTCATACTCAAAAATTGAAATAGTATCCCTTAATACCACAGATCTAAACCATTAGGTAAAAGCAAAAAGAAATAATGAATATTGTAAATTAAAAGGGGACATGATGTTACTGCAAGAAATCAGGGTAGATACTAATGACTCAAATACATTTGACTACCACAGGATTGCAGACCACTTCTGTTCGTCTGCTCATTACAAAAAGAATAGTGTTCTTGTTCTAACTTTAAAAAAAAATCAAACTCATTGTCATCCCTCATTTTTCAGGATAAGGAAGGTAGGACGGTGAACATCTCTGTCAAGGACAACACTGTTGAATTATGTATTATCAACATTTATGCCCAAGCAAGGATGACCAATCATTTTAGTCATCCTTGATAAAATCCATTTTGGATCTTCCTCCAAAGTCTGGGCCCATCCTAGGAGGATATTTCAGTCTCTCCCAAGATGGAAACCTAGATTGATTTAAAAAAAAAACGAATTCAGAACTAATAGAGTTCAAACACAGCTCTCAACCTATACAGGTCCCTGAACCTTACAGACCCCAGGAGTGTTTTCAAGCCCTTGGGTAGAGATTATACTTTTTACTCATGGCCCATAACTCACTATCTAGAATAGATTATCTACTAGTTGATACTAACTTGCTAAAATCTGCCTCCAACCCGAAAATTTAACATATGCTGGTATCTGACCATGCCTGCCTATCCCTTCAGCTTGACCTTCTTGGCTGGGTCTTCCCACCAAATTGTAGAGGGTAGATGGTATTCTGGTTGAAGTAGCCCCTAAAAGCTGAAATCCGAGTAAATATATCAAATTATATTGAAGACAATCACATTCAATCTGTCATGGTTCCGGGCAGGTCTGTCAGGACTCTGGTTGGGGCACCCTTTGAGGTCACCGAATATATCCCAAGTAGGTTGAGTACTGAAGCAGAAGAGCAGCTAAAGACATACACGGGGAAAGGACAGCTATGGTAAGGCACAGAAAACAGGATAGTGAAGGCAGAGCAACCTAGGTGTGAACAAACAGGGAATGGATCAGTAATGGACAAACACACTGGGTTACCACTAAGGTTGTACACAGGGTAAGGCTCAGAACTTCCCACAGCAACAGGGAACGTCAATGCCTCTGTGCAGATTACTCTTACAGATAGTCTTCCCGCAAGCCCCATAGAAAGGATGCAGCAGAAGTGATTCTGTCTCTGGACCCTTAGGGCACAAACAAGGATTGTATTTGCATACATGAGACAAGCCCTTGTGGGTCCATCTGGAAACACAGTGGCAATTCCTGGAAAACAGCAATAGCACACTGTCACTGTTAGGCACTAAAGACTATAAAGACTACATACAACACTAGACAAAGGATTGGGCAGGAATTGCCTCCTGGAAACCAGGAACCAACCCCAGTACAAAGGGAAACACTTATACACAGGTGAGGACTGATAGTACACTTACCAGACACAATAAACTAATAGGAAACAGAAACAGAGGAACAAACTAGGAGGCAAGCAGAGAAAGGCCTGGAGAACAGGGAACAGGCTCAGACTGAAGCAAAGCAGGAACAAGACTGGAAAACAAGGAGCATGCACTGGCTGAAGCAAGCAGAACAATACTGGGAAACAGACAGCAGGCTCTGACTGAAGCAAACAGGAACAGGACTGGGAAACAGAGAGCAGGCTCTGACTGGAACAAGCAAGAACAGGACTTGAACACAGGGAGCTGGAACAAGCAGGAAGAGGACTGGAAAACAGGGAGCAGGCTCTGGATTAAGCAAGCAGGGATAAGGCTAAGAAACAGGAAGCAGACTCCTGCTGAAACAAGCAGGAACAAGGCTGAGAAACAGAGAGGAGGATCAGGCTGAAGCAGAACAGGAACAGGACTGGAACACAATCCAACAAGGGTTCTGGTACACAAAGGAATCAAACTCCAATGCACGATGAGGAGCGTCAGGAAATAGCAGCTTGTAAGCAGTTCCAGGCAGCAGCAAACCCAGGGTGGAGTCACATGACTGTGCCGCACAAGACAGGTCACAGGTGAGTGCAGTTTCAGTCTCTCAAAACTCCTGGAGGAGAGAATCCAGTACAAAGGAACAACCTGACGTTTCCCATAGGAAGCAATAGACAGCAGATTACAGGTCTTATCGACTACCAGGCAGTGCATTATGGGACCTGAAGTCCATCAAAGCAAATGTAGTTCTTCAATAGCATTCCATATCGAGAAGGGAAGCAAACAGGAGTCAGGAATGGATTCTTGGTGAGTGTTAATGGTGATTCCCAGGCTACAGATTCCGTTTACAGCACCCCCTAGAGATGGGATGGCAGAGTCGTAACACAATCCACTTCCACTGGAACTTTTTGGATACCCTCAAAGTCTGGGCCAGAGGCTCTATAATTAATCTCATGGCTGCTAAAAATAAAAAGACAAGTAAAAGCCTGCATGAACTTGAAACAAAAATCAAAGCAAAGTTCTGACTCCCTCCCAACTCTGAAAAATCATAAACATGAATGTAATAAAATACTCAGCAAAGCAACAGGCAACAAGCTCAATTTGAGCTGTGCTAAAATATAATAAAATGAATAAAAGTGAATAAAATGTGTGCATGTCTAATATACGGGCGCCCAATTTAGGTGCTAAAAGGAATCCACAACACCCTATTACCTATTCACCACATCTTGTCTGGAGATTGCTCATTCCTGCTCAGCACTCCTCTATACATTAGAGTTCTTAAAACCAATTGATCAACAGACTTCACAAATCTAATATGGCATTCCTCTGGCATAATAAACACACTAAGCCGGACAACCATACAGTACACTGGGAAGATTGGGCTTCAAAGGTATCAGTCTTTTTGGGGACATGGGTAACACCTTTTCTCCTAAAACCTTCACTGAAATCCAAACTACATTTGATCTCCCCAATATTGATTTCTATCAATTCCTCAAACTGAAATTCTTACTTAGAACGTTTGAACCAATCCATCCTCCTGATCTCCCTGACTTCTTATGAAAACTCAATGCCTCCGGTCATCTTGCCTCAAAAAACTATACCCTTCTAACATCTACAAAACCATACCTCATAAAAAAAAAACTGTTAGGGCTTCCCATGCTCTGCATCCCCCTCCCCGGCATTTACCATTTCCTCTTACCATGCTCAAAAAGATCTGGGACCAGATGTATCAAGATCCCGGTTTGCATTTCTTAAATAACGATTTTTAAGAACTCACTATTTGAGAAATGCAAAATGGGATGTATGAAAATTGCGAATCAGTAATGGCGATTTCTTAAAAATCGCAAACGCTATTAGAGACTCGCAATTAGGGAATGGGACTCCGTTCATCCCTATGGGCCTACAGGCGAATGGTTTGCATGTCCGAATTTGCGAATTCCTGTTAGGAATTTGCAAATTAGGTAATGCAAATCCCAGGATGCTGGGGGCCTAAGGCCCCCTTTGATGCAGCCCCCAAAAATAAATGTTTGTGGACATGTAAAGCGCACACATGCCCTAGGGGGATGTGTGTGCTACAAGTCATTTTTAAAAATCCATTTTAATGCATTTTTTAAAATTGCACATGCTTACCACCAAACTTAAATTCGTGGTTATTTCATTTTCTAAATTCCAAATTCCCATTTCGGAAATGCATGATACATGTGCATTGGTATTCGCAAATAGGTATTCCCTATTTGTGATTACCTATTTAGAGAATCGCAATTTGTGATTCCCTTAATGGAGTCGCAATTCAGGGAATCGCTGTTTTAGCAATTCCTTGAAATTGTACTGCGAATGGCTTTCATACATTCTGAAAGGCATTTTTGCATCCCCAAACTGTGGAATTTTGCGATTTGCACCGTTTGCGAATGCAAACAGCCTTGATACATTTGGCCCCTCGTCTTCCCATTTCAAACACAAAATCTCACCATCAATTGCTCAAACCAGATTATGGTCACTGCATAACACATACTGGAGTCCCTTTAGAATTTCTACACTCAGTCTCATTGATTTCAACCTCTTTTGGAATTGCAATTTTCCACCAGGCACCTCAACCCATATATTTTTTACTGTAAATACATCTCTTCTCTTTATTCCCAAATATAATCCCTAATTCACAAGCTTGTTGGGATACAAGTGTCACTTACCTCTTCCACCATCTTACTAGGGATCTTCGCTGCATTCCCCCTCTCATCTACTTCCACAGACTGACCTTATGCTTACTTGGGAATTAAAATGATTCTCTCAGAATGAAAAAGCTCCTCTAATCTCTCCTTCCAAACCTGGTTTAACTGGCTGTTCTTCACAAGAACATTGGATGACATCTATCTTTGTATGGCACATAACCTAAACTCATCTAGAAAACTTTGGGACTCTGTGGACCTATACCCTCAAAAGCAAAACCCTCCCTGATCATTAACCATCTTCACTACTCCCGCGGATTATAGTTCCTGCTGGCCAGTTCTGCCCTTAGTCCCTAACCTTTTCAACATCTCCCTTAGCCTACCACAGCCTTTTTCTTGCTCTCTTTCTTTCTGTCTTGCTCTCTTGCCCCCTCTAGTCACCCACTAACTTTACCTCTATAGGATCTCCTCTCTTCCTTACCTTTATTCTCTCTACTCCCACCTTATGTTCTCCTTTTCCTTTAAAGATGTTCCAACCCTCCCCCTTTCTCTGTCCCCCTTGCCTGTCTTATGTCAAATTGTTTTATAATTAAATATCTCAGCTAAACTTTGTTCTGGTCAAGCTATATTTATCCTACATTAAAACCAACTGTACAAGCTTATCATACATTGACGGAGGTTTCTTTACTGTATTTTGTCTCTTTCTCCTGTGAGACAAACACATGTATCCTGTGAATCTTTCAATTTCGATCGTGTAATGTTTGACAGTTTGTACTATCTCCAATAAGAACATTTGAAAAGAAAAAAGAAGTACAGTGAATATAAGACTAGTGATAGAACCTGTTTCAAAAGAACCTGAAAAGAACTGCTGTAGATTGGTGCAAATTTTTTTTTTTACATCTACTGAATTGGTACATTGGAATGTTGGGAGCTCCATTGAAGACAGTAGAGTGCTATGGGCTTCTAATGGCTGGCAGAAGCTGTTGCTGTGAACAAAGACCTCACGGAGCCTGAGGAGATTTTAACCCCCTTGGGCTCCGTGAGGCCTTTGTTTTAGTAATTAGAATACTCTGCCCTCTAGGGGCTGCATGTTCTAATCGCTTTAGAGCCCACCGTAGCGTGTGATACCAGCCATTAAAGGCCCACTCCCTATGGCCTTTAACCGTGGAGCGAGCATTTAATCATCGGTACAGCCCGCTACAGCGGGCTCTAAAGCTATATTAGTAACAACATTTTAAAATGTATTGTGAGGATTTGGGTGTATTATTTAATACGGTTGTGTGACCTTACCCTGTAATACACTCCCAAACATTGTCTTAAATCCTGTCGGGCTCATTTGTAAAACCTTAAGCCCAGTCCTGGGTAGCTGTGGCTGCGAGCAACAAGGCCTAAACAAAGAAAATAGTGTAAAGCATTTAACAGTACCTAACAACAAAATAAAAAAGTCACACATGAAAGAAATCCAACACCAATTTATACAAATAGAATATCTATATGAATTTTTAGAATCCAGGATTAGCAAAATCCACCAGAGGATTCCAGAGATACAGATGTTTGAAGAAAAATATCAGTACAATTGCAAACAAGCACTAGTAACCATGAGGTTTGTAAAATTCTGAAAAAGATTGTAAAACTTGTGTTTGACTTTTCCGGCCCTTCTTGGGTGGCCAAATCTGACAGGGAGAACGTCTGGGGGAGGGGCAATAAGGAGCTTGTAGACAAGTACCTGGCCACAAAAGTGTTCTACAGTTCAATTATCAACTTTACAGCACAGCTGCCATAGACTTCAATGGAGTGGTCCTGGTGCTGTGGCTGCAGAAGATGGATAATGCTCAAGGATGCTGTGGGTGCTGTGCGATCGATGATGGTGTTCTTGCGGTTACTCCTCAGTCCACGGGCCAGGTGGGGTGACTGACCACAGAAGTCTGGGTCCCTCGAAGTCCTCTTCAAGCCAGTAGATGGCCAGCTGCTGCTAGGCTACCATTCTCCGTTCACAGAAGTCCCACCTATATCCTTTGGTGGAGGCTGGTGTCTCTCTTGCATGACCAATCTGGACTCAGATGACACTCCCAGACCTGGCAGACTTTGGTGTAACTTTTGGCCATCAAAGATCAGCTTCTTGGGGTGCCCAGTGGCAGTCAGTGAATGCTTACTTGTTGAGGTGGAGTACATCAGCTTTGATGACACTTATGCTAGTTCCAGGGGGTCAGCCAAATGACCATTGGAGTCACTTCTTTGGTCTGGGTCTTGGGAGAGACTTTTCTTCATGACAGGAGCCACAGACACAGTCCTCTCTTTGTCAGCCCAAGGTGTGGCAGATGCAGTTCAATAGACAGTGAAGCCTCTCTTTGCCAAGTCCAGGGGTAGCAGGGCAGTCCTTCTCTGGTCCTTTCTCAAGTTCTGGCATGATCTGAGGTTCAGGGTGCCATATTTATGCCCAGAAAGTGCTTTGAGGAGATGGTGTGGTCACCAACCAGTGGGCTACCAGATCTACTCCCGCCTTGCAATGATTTTCAAGCTATGTGTGGCATCTATCAATCCCAGAGTTCACTATTCTGCCCACTCTCAAGGTCTCTGAACACAGGGTGTTAGGAGCTAGGAAGGCCACGCTAGATGTGTGGCTACCTTTGCGCTACAAGCCCACGGAAATAAAACGTTTTGCCCACTGGTCATCATTCTCTACCCCTGCCGCCAGCCTGTCTTCTTGAACAAAGGGCAGGCCCTCAGGAGTGTGATCTCCATTTGCCCAACAAAAGTGTGCTATAAAAATACACAGCACATAAAATTAGAATGCAGAACAATGCTTTACTTCAATAGCATAAACCTAATACAGCAGGAGGAAGCATTTGCGTGGTGAAGTGAAATAACAATATTGATAAGTTCTATTATCATATTACGAGACCAAATCACAATATCGGAGATAACCTTAGCAAATGCAATAGATACAAAGAATGGCTAATGATTCTGCTGCCTGGTGCACGGTTTAACAATACCTTTCCTTGATTAAAAGATTCTACAGTAGCTAAGGAAGACTAATTGTGTTTTACTGGTGTTATCATTAGCAGGTTATCCAATGTTCTTGCATTTGTCAAATTAAAAAAGTAAAGCAGAAGACCTGCATTACTTGTCTCATTGAAGGGGTTGTGGGTACCCATTAAGCACTGGAAAGCAAGTCAGAAAATACAGCATTGAGGTTGTTTCAAGAGTTTCACACATCTCACCAGAGATATGACATTGACTTAGCTTTATGGGATTTTGGGAGGGAGTCTGGGAATGTGTTGGTACTGGACACTATTCAGTAGGTTAATTTTCTATAAGGATTGTTTAACACTAATGTCTTATAGAGGATGACAAATCTGCTTCTGCTTGACAGCTGTGATTGGTATTTGTGTTACATATTGTTGTATGTGTGATTTTCTGTCAAGAGCTGGGGCTGAGCCTGTCTTATTCTCCCGGTCTTCATCTGCCAGAGGTAAGGGCAACCCCTTCCACTAGCTATGAGAATGCTGGTGCAAGGCATGTGTAGAGAAAAGGCCGAAGCTGAAAAACCTCCTTCAGACCAGTGAGGGCTGGAATTCTTCAAGGATGGGGTTCCAAGGAAGAGCTTCAAAAAAATCGGAGGCAATGAAAACATTTAAGCTAATCCTTAAGGAAATCCTTGAATTAAGAAGGGAAATAAGGGACACAAATTGGACCAGTGGGTGAAGAATACGAGAGAGCATTTTTCATCCTTCACATGAATCAAACACTTTACGGAGGTAGACAGACCTTTTGACCCAGAAAGAGTGTGGTGAACCATACACAAATTTAAATTAACACCACACAATTTCCACACCATGACCAATGGGACCACGGGAGGAGACTCAAATCAATTAAAAGTTTCAAAGATTTATTTTATAACCGCAAAGCTAATGTCATGAAGACTGTGTGCAAAATCAGATTGTAAAGCTATTTCAACACCATTGGCTGCCCAAAACAACAAAATAAATATAATCAAATTAGCATTAACACAAACATTCAAGCGGAATAATACATATCATTAAGGAAATAATTTGCAACACAGAAACATGTCTGAGGTCAGATTGTAAAAAATTAGTCAAGCTCAATTACGTGAGGTTTGCAAATTTTGGGTTGGACATAGGTTATCCATACAACTAACCAAATTAGGAAATGCATGTTTTGGAACAAACACATGCGGGCAAAATACAAAAGAAGACAGAAATTATTTGGAAAAATATATCTAGGGCTATAGATTACTAACTAGAAAAATAAAAAGAGTGAGTGTCAGTATGTTAGCTTCTATTCTAGAAAAAGAAGGACATGTCAAGGGAAATGGCAATCAGCAGGGGAGATATACCTCTCCAAGGAACAGCATTCAAGGGGTCTTCATCAGTAAAGCATTAGATCAGCAGCAAAGTCCAGTCAGATATCATCAGGAAAGTGCAGAGAAAGAACTGCACAGAGTCAAGAGTTCTCACAAGCCAAGGAAAGGCTGCCTGAAACTTACAAAGTCCATCCCTATGAAGAACTGATTTGTCAGTTCAGTGGACTCACATCACGCAAAAGAGGCATCATTCAATCAAAAAGCAATAAAATGTCAGGTTGCAACAGCCCAGTATTTTCTTAGGTTCGGTCTGGGATCGTCTTCTCTTTCTTTGTGAATCCAAACAGTTCTATAACATTTTATTTTCACTAGTAACAATCCAGTTTCTTCCGAGGGTGTACAATGGACTTGTCTCACTCCCATGTGAATCTGTGTGTTAGTTGAAACAATTTATTTCAAGCTATGTACACAGGGCTGGATGTTCCTTTTTCACTGTTACTACACAAAGTCTCTGTGCAATCATTAAAAGGAACCTATTGCTATTTATGAAAACAGAACCGAGAGGAAAATTTCATGTTAGAAAGAACAACGATTCATCACTTTTACGTGACTTCGAATGCGAGCTCTGCAGGCCTAGATATGCTCACATAAGAAATATAAATACATTAATATCTGTTGATAAAACACACATGATATGCAACTTGTAACTTCAGCATTAATAATATACCATCAGAATAAGTAAAACATTTCATTATAAACTGTAATACTTTGTTAATGCATCACATTAGATAGAACAGAGAAGTGCATTTATTTTTATGTGCACGTCCCTTCAAACTCATAAATCACACACAAAAACATTAAAAAAACAAAGTTCATATTTTTTTTAAATGGTGCTGCACACAGTGCATCCCTACTTCTGGTGTGCCCCTTAGCACCCACTAACGACACCATGTGTGCACTGTTTTTAAAATACAGCGCCCCAGGGCTGTAATTCGGGGACCAGTGTCAGACTTTTTTATGCTAGTCTGGCACTTTGCAGAATTAGCATAAAAAATTCTGTCGCCAATCCTGCAAAGCACCCAGAGGCCTATTGTAACCAATGGAAATCTCCTTGCAACCTCTGCTTTGAGCAGGCGTTAAAAGTGCTGAAAAAATGGCGCAGGGAAATCTCTTAGATTTCCTTGCACTATTTTTTTGCCCCCCCCCAACGAGGCAACACCCCCTTTGAATACTTTATGCCTGGTGCAGGCATAATGTAGCACAAAGGGTTACAAAGTGGCGCAATGCGTGCATTGCGCCACTTTGTAAATATGGTGCAGCGCTTTTGCCCTTCTAACGCCACATTAGCGTAAATAAATGATGCTAATGTGGTGTTGGAATCGCGCTAGGGGCTCTTAAACATACCCCCAAATTTGTTTTAATACTAGCACTTAATCTAGAGCCTAAAATAGACTTTAGCATTATTTAAACCTTATCAGCACATTGTTACATCTGATAGGTACAATTGTGACCACCAAAAATGAAAACATGAGAACTTTTAAAATACGTGTCAGTGCAGCTTTCTACATTAGGCTGTTAATATAAGTCATAGGCCCTCATTATGACATTGGCGATAAGTGCCGCTTACCGCCATGCTGACTGCCGCCAACATACCGCGACCGCGGCGGTATATCGCTAAACGTATTATGACCCACACATAGAAATCCGCCACTATACAGACACACACACAAGTCTGCCAGCCCAAAGGTCAGTGATAAAATGGCGGTATCAAAACCCACACCGTTACGGCAACAGAAATACGCCCACTGCATTATTATCCACAAATCACCGTGCGGACATTCAACCGTGATAAATCATTGGCAGTACAGACCGCTGCGCTCAAAATACACACACAGATACAAAACAACACCACATTGGACAATTCAAACTACACACACCTGACACACATACACACACCACACCCACACACCCACACCAATATAAAAAACACACACAACAAATTGACAATCTAGAAAGAGACAAGCCAGTAGCACCCACTTAATCAGAGCCACAAAACACCATCACCCATACACCATCCACGCACCTCACAGCACACACCCCAACACATCACCCCACACACCCTCAAACACAACCACTCACAGTACACCCATGGCACCACAAAGACACCCCAGGTTCTCAGAGGAGGAGCTAAGGGTCATGGTGGAGGAAATCATCTGGGTAGAGCCACAGCTACTTGTATCACAGGTGCAGCAGACGTCCATTGCAAGGAAGATGGAGCTATGCTGGAGAGTCGTGGACAGGGTCAGCGCCGTGGGACAGCATCCAATAACAAGGGATGACATCAGGAAGAGGTGGAACAACCAGACACCAGATAGCTGTACAGAGTACTGACGGTGGACCCCCACCTCCTCCCCCACAACTAACAACACGGGAGAAGCAAGTCTTGGCGATCATGCATCCTGAGGGCCTGGCAGGAGTAGCGCGAGGACTGGCCTCTGGTAAGTCAAATCTTTACTACTTCATCCCCCCCCTACCTGCATGCCATCACAAACTCCTACCCCTACCCTCACCCCCATCACTCCACCACCTCACATATACCCCACCATCACAACCCACCCATCCCAATACCAAGCCCTGCATGCAACACCAATGCATGGACCCCATCACAGATCTGCATGGACACCCATCACCACAGCATGCACACTAGTGACAATCACTTAGCCAACCAAATCACAACTCACACAAGCCAAAGCTGCCTTGGTAATAACAACCATAGAGGGAAATATACCCATGCACAAGATGTCACACGCAGTAACAATAACACTGCATTTACATCCCCACATGACACCAACACAACGTCACCGGAGAGGAGGTGCCAGCAACATCCAGTTCCCCCCCAAGAAGAGGCCCACAGTGATGACAGAAGCTCTGCACGCCTGGATCAGGATGACCAACCTGGTCCATCAGGGACCTCTGGACAGTCGGTGACCCAGCCACATTCCCAAACCACCCCAGAGCCTCCCCCTCAGGAAACACCACCACAGCACCCACCCAGCGGGCCCATCCCTCTGTCCCCAGGACACATCAATCAGCAGTGTGTCCACCACTACAGGGACCACTGGCAACCCCACAAACACAGGATGATCAGGGATCTGGGGTCAGTGGCAGTGGGCACACGGTTCAGGAGACAGAGGCACAGGACAACAGGGATGCTGGGAGGACTGCTGTGCGACAGGGGGAGGACAGGCCCAGGGAACCGACTCTGCACGAGGCACTCACCAACATCCTGGGAGCATACCACCATTCCCAGGAGACCATGGGCCAGATACTGGCCAAGCTGCAGGAGACCCAGTGGCTGTAGGAGGGACAGTGCCTGGTGATCAGGAAGGACCTGAGAGACATCCACACCACCCTGGTCACTATTGCAGGGGTGCTGGCAGACATGGCCAACACCATGAGGGAGGCAGTGGCACACCAACAGGGCCCTGACACTAGCCACACCAATGAATAGCCCTTCACCTCCGCTGACGCTAGTGGACAGGAGGCCCCGCCACTGGAACAACAGGCCACCAGCACCCCACCCCCTGCAGAAGGAGAACCACCACGCAAAAGGTCCCTACCATCTAGGCAGAAGCCAGAGAACATTGCCAAGACCCCCGCCAGGAAATAAGACTCCCCTGAATGTCACCCTTGTGTCCCACTCTGTCACCCTGTCCACCTTGAACTGCCATTGCTGCACTTCCTATGCCCCCTTGGGCAATGCACATGTGATACAAATAGACTGTACTCTATCCTGGACATTCCTCCACCATCAATCCAACCCATTGCAATACCCCCATATTATCACAGAAATAAACACCCTTGAAACTAATACAAGTATGGAGTCTGTCAATTGATTGAAATATGTATTAGTTTAACAAGCTGTAAACATTGCAATTCGAATGTACAGTTACATATACATAGGTATGACCTGTAGTGGGCGACAGTAAACACACCAGGAGCCAGAGTGGGGCACAGATATCTGAAAATAGAGATGCCAAAGGGTACAGTACGTGGCCATAGAAATCGGAAAATCAGGCTGCCATGTACAATGTCCAACAGAAAACTGCAATGGAAGGTGAAGTTACAGTATCTTACCTGTGTGTCACTGGAAGTACTGTTGAATTGTAGTAGTTATGTTGTCCACTTCCTCTTCCTCTGCCTCCTCTTCGTCACTGTCCACAGGCTCCACCGCTGCCACACGACGATCTCCAGCCTCATCCTCCTGCAGAAAAGGCACCTGGCATCTCAAGGCCAGGTTGTGCAACATGCAACATGCAACGATGATCTGGCACACCTTCTGGGTGAGTAGTACAGGAATCCACCTGTCAGATGGAGGCACCGGAATCTGGACTTCAGGAGGCCAAAGGTGCGCTCAATGATCCTCCTTGTTCGCCCATGTGCCTCATTTTAACGTTCCTCTGCCCTTGTCCTGGCATTCCTCACTGGGGTCAATAGCCATGAAAGGTTGGGGTAACCAGGGTCACCTGCAAATATCAAGGGATACCTGTTAGCCAGACACTCACCATTAGGGCCAACCTCCCGCCCATATACCTACATCAACTGTGTGGGGACCATAAGCTCGCCGATTAGCCACACCCGGTGCCTCTGGAGTTGAGCCATCACATATGGGATGCTGCTATTCCTCAACATAAAGGCATCATGCACAGAGCCTGGATACTTAGCATTGACACGGGAGATGTACTGGTCCACCAAACACACCATCTGCACATTCAGCGAGTGAAAGCTCTTTCAATTTCTGAACACCTGTTCATTTCCGGGGGGGCGACAAAGGCAATATGTGTACCATCAATAGCACCAATGATGTTGGGGATATGTCCCATTGCATACAAGTCAGCCTTCACAGTGGCCAAATCCTCCACCTGAGGGAATACGATGCAGCTGCACATGTGTTTCATCAGGGCAGACGACACTCTGGTCAGCACGTTTGAGAACATAGGCTGTGACATCCCTGATGCCATGGCCACTGTCGCTTGAAAGGACCCACTTGCCAAGAAATGGAGCACTGACAGGACCTGCACTAGAGGGGGGATAACTGTGGGGTGGCGGATAGCTGAAATCAGGTTTGGCTCCAATTGGGCACACAGCTCTTGGATTGTGGCCCTATCAAGTCTGTAGGTTAGGATAATGTGCCTGTCCTCCATTGTCGCCAGGTCCACCAGGGGTCTGTACACGGCGGTATGTCTCCATCTCCTATTCATCCTCAGTGGTTAAACTCTAGGGTGAATAACAGTGAGCAGATGGTAATATTCAAACATATACTCAGATTAATATGCTTTTCTTTTGTTACAGAAACAGTATGTGAACGTTTAGGTCCGTTGATGTGCCTATGTCTGCTGTGATGCAGTTAGGTGCCATGGCCTGTGCCCCCCTGAAATGAGGGCTGTCTGACCTGTGAGGAGGGACAAGTGGAAATGAGGTAATTCCGCTGCCGTTGTGCGCCGTTGCGGGAGGCGGTCGAGGACTGCCGTGCAACACCGCATTGGTTATCATTTGGACCTACGGGTTCCAGGAGCCAATGGTGATGTACGCTGGCTGTGACGGTACGCACCGCCGCAGAAGTGACCGCCATTATCTATCTGTTCACTTACTTGCTACTTGACCTTCAACAGAAGAGAACCTACACTGCAAGTGCTGCTGTGACCTGTGTCTGGAAGCGACAATGGCTTGAGTGTCTGGGGAAAGGGCATCTGCCTTCACTTCGGAGGAGTTGGAGAGACTGGTGGATGGGGTCCTACCCCAGTACCGTTTACTTTATGGTCCTCCAGACCAACAGGCGATTACACTGTGAGAACGATGGGTGGGGCATGAATGTATGGAGTGCTGTGTGTGTAAGCCTCATGTGGGGGGTGGCTGAGGGGTCCTGGGCAGAGTGCTGCATGTATGGTGGTCAATGTATGTGCGTAAGGGGATGGGAGGGATATGTTGGGCCATGAGTATAACAGTCCGGACGGTATGAATAATACCTTTTCTTCTGTATCTTTTTCTGCAGGTCAGCGCCCATCAGAAGAAAAAGGGTATTTGGCGTGCCATCGCCAAGGAGGTGCGGAACCTGGGGGTCTTTGACAGGCGGAGCACCCACTGCCGCAAACGGTGGGAGGACCTGCGCTGCTGGGCACGGAAGACGGCGGAGGCTCAGCTGGGGCTGGCCTCCCAACGAGGAAGAGGTGCCCGTCGTACCCTGATCCCCCTGATGTTCCGCATCCTGGCGGTGGCCTATCCGGAGTTGGATGTTCGCTTGAAGGCATCACAGCACCCACAAGGGGGTGAGTACAGGTTCATAATCATCACTTTGCGTGCGTTACGGTGTTACCTGGGTGGGGGATATGGGCTGTGGGTGCCCCTAGGCCAGGGCGAACATAAGCTCAGATGCACTCCAACCCCAATAATGTTGTGGGGCATCTTCTACTGGGCAGGGTCCTGTGGGTTTCAGGTCTGCAGCTAATGGCATTAGGCATTGTACCCCATGGCCTGGTGACTAGCATTGTAACTGGTAGTGCATGGCCTAGTGCATAGGGCTGTTCCCTGTGAGTTGTGTACTCCAACGGTAGTGTTGTTGCTGGCATTGACCAAGTATATCCTCTGTCTCTTCCCCTCCTTTTTGTTTTGTCACCCTGTCCTTGTGTGCATCAGCATCATCTGGCGGCGGAGCAGAGGCACCGGCGATGGAGGGAGCTGCAACCCACATGGGCCTGGATGCTGAATCCACCGACGGTGAGGGCACCAGTGGGACGGAGGGTGAGGGGAGCACCATGACAGAGACAGGAGGGGACAGTACCAACAGCGACACCTCCTTCTCGTAGTTTGGACTCTTGCTCTGAGCAAGACTGCTGGTTTAAGGATGACAGTACTTTTGTTTGTAGGCGACTACGCCTTTCCTACAACAAATCGCAACTGTTGTCCCAACCTTACCGGTTCTCTAGCAGCACCTCACCAGAAACATAATAGTAAAAGGTGATTTATGGCAGCCGTTTACGCATGGACTCGAAAATAAGATATTTTAGGGAGTGTCGTGGTTAAACGGAGATTACCCCTTTCTCACAGATATATCATGTCTCATACAAACACAGGCAATGACAAAGATGCAGTAAAGTTTCAATAGTTTTTATTTAACATAACTGCAATTTGCGATACGTTGCATGGGCTGCAATGATTAGGATAATGAATAATGCAAGAAACAGAAGTGTGAAGACGAGAGTCATTATTACAAAGACCCCCACCATCTTGCAATACATAGAAAAGATATATGAGATGTGATATGCCCTAATACCCTAATGTGAAAGGCCTAACCTCCTACCTAAAGGAGAGCTGGGTTTGTTAAACCTAATCTGCTAATGCCATGTCCATGAGAGGAGCCCCCAACCCTCGTTACCTTGGAATGAGGTCTCTATCTCAGACTCCGCAGGGACACGAAGACTGGGTCAGCGTCAAGACGACTGCAGCTTCGGTATCATGATGGTGGCGATGCCCTCTGGTCGGAATCCCTCTGATTATCTGTCTAAAGTGTGATGTAGTTATACAGATCTACAAGGACCCCTGACGTAGGTGTGTTCCTAAACAATAGATAACAGGCATGCTTGGGACGGCAATTAATATAAACAATCCCTCGAAAGTATAGAGAGGGAAAATCCCTAAGTGTGAACACCTACTGTTTGTTTGTCTTTGGTGCTTGATCTTGATGCCTTGGCGCGGTGACACTGATAATGTTACCCATAACAAGTGGCCTATCTAAAAACAAGGCAGCCATCTTAGAAGAAATAAATAATTAAATGGGCTAAGACAGAGCAAGCCAAGTAGGTTAAAAGTCACTAGGTGACGGGGGCACGAGTCTGCAAGCCAGAGGCTAAGCTAACTCCTGTTATCCCATTAAAACGAACTAGGATTCACTACATCCTCAGGTGGAAGCTTCCTGGCGGTGGCGGACACCTCAGTGCTCACCCGAACTACAGGTACAGCCGCCACCCCCGTACCAGCACCGCCTTTCCAGCAGCCTCTCAGTGAGTTTCCCATGCCCGCTCACCCAGGAGGGTGGGCATCTCCTTTGCCCCAGGCACCTCAGGCCCTGCCCCAGTCAGTCCTGCTGCCCTCAGTGAGGAGGCTATTGACCACCTGAGATCCTTCTCTGTTGGGCAGTCAACCATACTGAATGCCATCCAGGGTCTAGCAGGGCATTTGCAACACAAAAATGCATACCTGGAGGGCATTCACTCTGGCGTGGCAGCCCAACAGAGAGCATTCCAGGCTCTGGCCAACTCACTGGTGGCAGCCATTGTCCCTGTCTCCAGCCTCCCCCCTCCAACTTCCTCTACCCAGTCCCAATGCCCTCAACCCCAGCCTTTCCCAAGCACACCTTCAGACCTGCATGCACCCAAATCAACACACAGAAGTGGCTCAGGCAAACACAAGCACCACACTTCATCCCACAGGCACTCACACAAGCACCATCCAGATGCAGACACACCAACATCCACTGCCTCCACTGTGTCCCCCTCCTCCTCCTCGTCCACCTCCCTCCCAGTAGCATCTCCACTCACACCTGCATGCACTACATCCTCATCCACGACCTCCATCACCAGCACACCTATCACAACACGCTCCTCACTGGCAGTCACCATCCCCACATCCATACACACGTCCCCTGTGTCCTCTCCCACTGTGTCTGTGTCCCCTCCTCCCAAGGTATACAAATGCAAGCCCTCAGACACCCAACAGCCATCCACCTCACAACAGCATCCAGCCCATGCACCTGCACCCAAACACTGGAGACAGACTCCTCCTACAACCACTCCCTCTTCCTCCACTCCCAAACATTCACCCTCTTCCCACCCCAGTGTCCCTAAGAAGTTTTTCCTCGCCACCCTTGACCTATTCCCTGCACCTTCCCCCCATCCTTCAGTTCGGGCCAGGGTGGCCAGAACCCAGCCCAGCACCTCAGCCACCGTTTCTGCAGCTAGTGCAGGTGTGAGAGGCTCCAAGAAGGCACCCGTCAGCACAGCCAGTGTGCCTGCACCACCTGCCAAGAGCAAGAAGGGGCCACCAGCTAGCAAGGGCAAGAAGGGGACACCAGCCAGCAAGGGGAAGGAGGCACCACCAGCCAGCAAGGGGAAGGAGGCACCAATAGCCAGCAAGGGGAGGAAGGGAACACCAGCTGGCTGAAGCAAGGAGGCACCACCATCTGCCAAGGGCAGGAAGGGGACAACAGCTGCCCAGGTGAATGTGAAAGGAACTGACGCCGCAGGCAGGATGGATCTAGTGCCTGTGGCTGGAGCGGCATCTGGGCAAACAACACCAGCCATGGCACTTTGGCCATCCGAGGCTGCAGGGGAAGGGCTGGAGCCTCCCCCCACCACTGACAGCACCGCCACCCACACCACCGCTAGCACCGCCACCTGCACCGCCAGGAGCACCACTGCCAGCAGCAGCAGCCCCAGTGGGCAGCTGTCCGAGGCTGTAGGGGAAGGGCTGGAGCCTCCACCCACCACCGACAGCACCACCACCTGCACCGCCAGCAGCACCACTGCCAGCTGCTGTCCGAGGCTGCAGGGGAAGGGCTGGAGCCTCCCCCACCACTGACAAAACCGCTGCCAGCCCCGCAACTGCCATCCACTGAGCAGCTGTCACTGCCGGCGAGCAGTGTGTAGTCGTGACTACATGGGCTGTAGTGCGTCCTGGCCCCTGCAACACCTGTAGGTGTGACACCCAGGTGAGAGACTGTGACCTTGCACAATCCAGGATGAAGCACACTGGGCACAAGGCCCCCCCCAGAACCAGTGGAAGAAGGCATCCACTCACCCCCTCCTTGCTAGGATGAAGCACACTGGGCACAAGGCCCCCTCCAGAACCAGTGGAGGAAGCCATCCACTCACCCCTTCCTTGCCAGGATGAAGCACACTGGGCACAAGGCCCCCTCCAGAACCAGTGGAGTAAGCCATCCACTCACCCCCTCCTTGCCAGGGTGAAGCACACTGGGCACAAGGCCCCCTCCAGAACCAGTGGAAGAAGCCATCCACTCACCCCCTCCTTGCCAGGATGAAGCACACTGGGCACAAGGCCCCCTCCAGAACCAGTGGAAAAAGGCATCCACACACCCACTCCTTGCCAGGATGAAGCACACTGGGCACAAAGCCCCCTGCAGAACCAGTAGGCAAACCACCCACTTGAGAGACTGTGGCTTTGCACTCCCCAGGACCAAGCAGTTTGCAAACCACCCACTTGAGAGACTGTGGCTTTGCACTCCCCAGGACCAAGCGGTGGGCAAACCACCCACTTGAGAGACTGTGGCTTTACACTCCCCAGGACCAAGCAGTGGACAAACCACCCACTTGAGAGACTGTGGCCTTGCACTCCCCAGGACATCACAGAGGGCATGTAGCCCCCTCTAGGAGCAGTGGTGTTGTACCATTTTCCGGCTGAGGTGCCCCCCCATTCCCCGTCCCCCTGAGATGCCTGTGTCTTTTCAACCTGATGACCCTGCACTGTTCTCTCAGTATTGAGGCAGGAGTCACGTGTGGCCTTGGCCTATGTATTATGGCCCCGTGGGCCACGGACATTTTGGAATGGGCATTGTCCCTCCATTTGTATATATTGTACATACTGTTTATTGCTTTGAGGATGTATTTATCTAGATTTGTAATATTACACTCAATTTAATCAATTCCTTTTGTCCTTGCATTATTCCTGAGGGGTACGGATTGTATACGTGATGTTGTTGCATATGTTTGTGTGTATGGTGTTGGAGGTGGGGGTGTTGCGCGTGTGTGTCACTCTCTTTTTCCTCCCCCCCTCCCTTGTGTGCTAGGTGCGGTACTCACCGTGGTCGTCTTTGTCGGCGTTCGTGTTCCTGGTGTAGGTATACCAGTATGGGGAAGATCTGCCTTTCGGGCTCCATGGCGTTGTGGTTCTTCCTTGAGTGTCGAGAGGTGAGTTGTTTCCCTTCTGTGTACTGTTTCCACTGTGCTTTTGATGGCGTTGGTACCGCCCCGGAAAAGCTGGCGGATTGGCTTGTTGTAATACTGTCGGCAGTACAATGTCTTCCGCCTGGCTGTTGGCGGTTACCGCCACAATGTTTGTTACTACCGCCGTGGCGGTCGGAGGTTTTAAAGTGGCTGTATGTGTTGGCGGTTTCCGCCGTGGTCATAATTCAATTTTTCTTACCGCCGTCCTGTTGGCGGTATTACTGCTGCTTTATCACCGACCGCCAGGGTTGTAATGAGGGCCATAATTTGTTACCTTCTGCTGATGTCTAGGTCACTAAAAGCAATACTAAAATCTAAGCTCCAACAAATGTAACAAAAATATGCACATTAGAAATTCTTTGCGGCACAAGTAAGTGTTCCTTGGTTTCTCCTGCACTATGGAATAAACATGAAGTGTCCCATAAACCATTAGTTATCCAACCAATAGTACTGCAGTATATAGAGAATTTACCAATGGACATCAACTTGGCTTGGGATGGTAACTCCAACTAGGCAGATAGAATGCTGCAACATCAGTAGGCTGTGGCCTCATTAAGCACTCTCCCAGGAGCATGGAAGATGCCAGCACAACAGCAGGACAGGCATTGCTGGGTAAGGATATGAGAAATATCCCAGCAGTGCTGTATCACACTCGGGGCGTAGCTTGGTCAGTAAGATTGGGGGTGTAGCGAGTTTCATATTTCCCAACAAACACGCTGGCATATATTGTTAAAATACATTATACAACAAGCAGGGTGCATGAGAGGAACTTAAGGGACATTGGAAAGGGAGACGAATGGGGACTGGTAAGAGTACTAAGTGAGAGAAACACATCATTTTGTAAAATATCCAACATTTTGAAGACCTTCAAAAAAGAGATGAGAGTGTGTTTTTGTCAATGTGTGCATGCAAAAATCCCAGTTCGAATCCGCCTGACACCTCACCATACCTGAAAGCACCGGCACCCAACAAAAAAAAATAGTTACTAAGGGGGGATAACACACCAAACACCCCCACCGAAAACACACCCTGATAACACTGACCCATACTTGCCTGAGGCAGCATGCACTCTGTAAGTGTATAGAACACGTACATTGCCGAACAATGGAAACAGCTGCGCTCTATTCACAAAGACAAATTAGGTTGTGAACATAAGCTTACAAAAGGACTTTCTGTTTTTTATTCCAGCCAGGAACAAAGAAATAGGCAATCGTAAATCCCACTCATGGGGTGGAAAGTAGGCGTTCCAAGGAGTGGTTTCAATCGGAAGTTTGAAATGCCCACAACCATGTAATTTTTTGGGCATTTCTCCTGCGGGCTTGCACAGGGCGTTCCACTCCACCTTCACAGACTTCTCCACTATGGATAACTCCACACAGCATGAATAGGTGCACAGATGATGTGCCCAGAACAATGCATAGAAGTCCGCACCTCATGCAGCTCGCCAGTTGTATTACTAGGAATGTTGGTGAATAGAAAAAGTACAGAATTTGCACCCGCATGTATATCAACAAGTACAGATTTTCAATTTGTTTCATCAATTGAACCCAGTAGTAGTTTGTTTTTCCAAGGTTCAGACACAGCATAATCAACTTTCCTACATATGGAAATGAGTGACTTACTGAAAGAAAGAGGCAATGAATGAATGAAGAGAAGCTTATTGCTTCCTAACTGAAATGGGATTTCGTCATAAATGTGCTTGCTATAGTGCAATGATGAAGCTCAAATCTCAAGTCTATTGTTTCAAAGACTCTTTTGCTGAAATGCAAATAAAGATTTTGTTTGGAAAAGTAGCTTAATATTCAGCGGAAAACAATTATTATCAGAGGACATTCGTTTAGCATCTCAAGAGGGTCACTCAGTGGTACAAGCTCTATAATAAATAGGCCTGGGCATAATTTTAATAACGCTGGTGTAATCGGAGTAATTTCAGTTATTCCACGTTACTATCTGACACAGAATTACACATAATAACATGATTACACCTGCTTGTGTAATTAAGAATAAGGTGGAGGGAAAGCAATCCAATCGCAATATCACTTTTAGAGCCCGTAAGGGCTGCTTGCTTTCGCTATGCATATTCTGCTGCATTTAGCACTATTTCTTAATACAAAATGCATCCTTGCGTCCATTTTGGATGCCAGGGTGCATTTTGGACTCTTTAAAAAGAAGCTAGATGTCAGGTGTAAATTGGGGGGAAATCCAACCCCAAAAGCACATTAAGAGCTATTTCTTAACACAAAATACCTTCTTGTGCCAATTTTGGAATCAAGGGAGGCACTTTGTATTGAAAAAATAGTGCTAAATGCCGGGAGTATGTTGCGTGAAAATCCTAGGCCAAGAACACTCTTGGAGAGAACGAGAGGCCCCTTGAGCTTTCTTTTCATGTTTTGTTGCATTTAGCACTATTTCTTTTTGCACCCATTTTGGATATGAGGAGGCATTCTTGCAAGAAGAAATCACACTAAACGCAGAATTACTCTTCTTGCTTGATTATGCAGAATTTTAGTTAACTACACATGATTATGTTACACAGAATTATGCAAGTTATGCCCACCCCTAATAATAACAACATGAAATTACACATCATTTTATATCATGTTAGTATTAAAGAAGTATCTCAGATTTTTTTAGACAACCCTATATAAAGCACGACTGCATAACAGGACTCTTAGTGTAACACGAAAGCCATTTTGAGCCATGAAGCTACTCATTGTTAATAAGTAATCTCCTGGAGTCACTTGCTGCTAGAGAAAATGCATTGTTACAGTGAAATAAGTAATTGTTGCACATATATGCTTGTGTATTTATAAAGCACAAGTATGTCTTGGCACTATTTGTAGAATTAACATACTAACCAGTAAACAGTAGTTAATGGTTTAACGTTCCAGAGCAAGGGAGGCAAAACCAAGGGAGAGGCCAAAATGCTAGAAATATTAGAGTGGCAAATACCATAGTACACCTGATGAGCAATATGGGGTCATTTGACCGGTTACTAGTTTGCCATTTTCAATCAGTGTAGGAAGCTTGTGGATTACCAAACATTCATCTAGAGACTCTCTTTGGGTGCAGGCCTTATTAACTTCATGATAAAACATGAGCTTCAGCTTTTATTTAGGGTTTACCAACAACTCTTTATTGAAAGAAAGATTTAGAGAAAGAGGAATCAAGTCAGACATGTTTCTCTTAAGCAGTCATTTGAGCCTCATGGGCCTCTATCCAGAAAAATAATACAATTTGGCAAAGGATTTAAATCAATCATCAATTTTTCCTCAAAGCATCAAGACCCCTCTCTCTGCCCTATCAATGCCTCACCACCGATCAGATAACCCTAAAGAAGGAAAGTAAAGTGAAAAATGAGAATGAAAAAAAAAACAATCACTATCATCAACAAGTGAAACCTGTATGTAGTCATCGAACAGTAACAAAGAATGGAAATTTATATTTTCTTTAAGGTTGATCCCTGCATCAATTCCAGAGTGATGGTCATAACTGAAAGTGGTTCTATCCATCATTAAACATGTCAAACTTAATTGAAGGACAGGGGGTGCATCCCAAAGAGGCAGTAAATTACGTACAGAGAAGAAAGCATGGAAGCACCACCCACAGACCTCAAAACAAATATTTATCTTTTTCAAGTAAATGTTGTCAGAACACAATTTTGAGGAAAGAAAGGCCTTTACCGAGTGATTTATTAATGGACAACAGAGAAAGATATTAAAAACCCTGAACCTACTGCTGTTGACAGAGTTAATTCAGGGTTGAAAAGACGAATGAGTGTGGAGAAGAATGCTCAAATGACTGAAGCTGGATATTTTCCCATGAAGGTAAAAAAGAGAAGAAGTTTAAGGTCTAGGGAATATAAGGAAAATACAAATAAAAATGGGTTTCAATAGGTTGAACAAAATCTGTGTAGAGAGGCAGAGGTTTCTTGCCCAACTGAAATGAAGCTATGCAGCATGTTTTACAGGAGGATCCGGGTGTCATCAGTCTACATATAGAAATGAAGCTGAAGGGGGAGTTGCAGCAAAACTTGCAGTTATAGACATCAAAAGATAACATAGAGTTTGAGGGTCAGTGGGATTTTCCTCAAATTAAACACTGGGGTACAAACGTGAAAAGTATGGTGCCAAATTGTCCCGCTTGAAATTGGATGATACAGCAATCTAAGAAAAAAGACAGAAATTGGTTAGGTTTGTGGGGTCAAAGGCTGGCTTTTTATTCATGTTATGTTATGTTATGTTGTAGGGGACTTCTAAAGCGAACGTTCACCAAACGGTTACTTGGCGCTGAGAGCACTTGCAGCAACATGAGAGGAGCTAATCAAAGGCTTGTCTGAAAAGCCATATTTTCAACCGAGTTCTGAAATGCTCGTATGAGGCAGCAGCCCTGATGTTGTCTGGAAAGGAGTCCCAGAGGCCAAGAGCTAACACCCCAAACCTCTCTCCCCCTAAATCTTTTCCTATTGAATTTGGGAACCTCTAAAAGATTGTGGTGTGCCGATCTGAGATAACGCCTAGGGGTATAATTCTGTATCCTAGAACCCATAAAAGTGGGGGGGGAGGGTTGTTTGCAGATTTTAAAAATCATACATCCCGGTTTGAACTAAGTTCTCCGAGCAACAGGGAGTCTGTGTAATTCCTTAAGCAGAGGTTTCATATGATAATATTTAGGTAGTTGATAAACCAATCTGGCTGCTTAGTTTTGAACTAGCTGCAATCTTTGATTCAGGCCCTGAGGCAAACCTAAATAAAGAGCTTTGGCGTAATCAATACGGGATACTACATGAGCGATCACAATCTAAATAATAGCCTCAGCTGAAAAGAATTTCCTGATCTTTTGTATTTTGTGGAGCTAGAAGAAGCAGAGGGCAGTCCAATGTAAGGCTTCTTTGAAAGATCTTCATCAACAAGAATTTGAAGGCTCTTTACCATTTTTTTGGGAATATAGAGGAACCCAGCTCCTGAGGCCACAAGGAAGGACTCCAGCAGTGCAATTTGGTTTTAACCATCACCTCCTCAGTTTTGTCTGAGTTCAATGTCAGATGATGGTAGCTCATCCACTCCCGGAAAAAGATCATAGTGTTCTAAAAGAACTTTATAGAATCAGTGGTTTCCTCAGGGTTAAAGAATAGCTATATATCATCTGCATGGTTAAATATTCTTACATTCGGCCTTCGCATCACATTTATCAATGGGCAAATGTACAGGTTAAACAAGATGGAAGATAAAGAGGAGCCCAGAGGTACTCCACAACTAAGATTAACCTTGGATGAGCAAAATGGAAAAAGATTAACCGACTGCAATTGGTCCAATAAAAAAGACTTAATCCAATCTAGTGCACAACCTTGCAGGCTGGCAGCCTCAACACAGTCAAGGAGGATGTCATGATCCACAGTATCGAAGGCTGGTGATAGGTCCAAAAGGCCCAATGCCTGGGCCTGATCTTTATCCGCCTTCTCTTGCATATTTTCCGCTACTGAAAGTAAGACCGGTTCTGTAGAGTGGGCAGGACTGAAACCTTTGTGATAGGGATCCAAGAAAGAGGAGACTTAGAGAAATGAACAGAAGTGTTGGGCGATATGGGCCTCCAGAATCTTAACTAGGTAAGGAAGATGGGAAATTGGGTGATAGTTCTTTAAGATGGAGTGATCATCCCCAGCTTTTTTTTAAAGAGCAAGAAGTAATGCTTCTTTGAAGGTGGGGGAACCAGAACCTGAGTTAAAGATCAGTTGAGCATGGCAATTCTGAGAAAATGGCCTTTTGGATATAGGGAGAGCAGATGTTGGGAGAGCCAGACTTGACATTTATCAACAGCTTTAAAAGAGCATCACTAGTGATTGATGGAAATACATTGAGAAGAAGTGGATTCCTATCTTTCAAAGAAGTAAGGCTGAGGAGGGGGTACAGAGAATACTGCCTTTAATTGTCTGGATGTTTTCAATGAAGTACTGGTTCAGTTTGTCACACAAATCTTGTGAAGGGAACATAGGAAGATATAGGCGATCTGGGTTGGATAATTCTGATACCGTTTCAAAAACTACTTTAGTTTTATTTTCAGAATTTATAATTTTATTTGAGAAGTACGTGTACTTAGTTTCTCAAATTTATTCCTTCTAGGTCTTCAACTGCAGTACAAATGTATCCTTTTCTTCAGAGGTGTAGACTTTGCGCCATTTGCATTCAAATTGACGCAGTGTGAGTTTAGCTAGTTTAAAAAAGTGCTCTGAAAACTTTTACAGATGCCTCATGGTGATGAAAATGGTTCATCCTACGCAGAGGAACATGTTTATCACTGGCTTATCTGAGACAGTCCAAAATAACCCCCACAAACTCCTCAGGGTGTTCAACCTGGGAAGGTAAGTACTGTGCCAAAGAGTTACAGAAAGCCTTGAGATTTACATGTTTCCAATTCCTGGACAATGCGCCAGGTCAGAGGCTTGGTTTTCTAAAAGAAGGAACGTGCATCCTAAATTTGATTAAATGATGGTCCCACCAAGTACAAGGGATAACATTGAGATTAGAGATGGGAAGATTAAGAGACCAAGGGGCATATTTATAAAAAAGTGGTGCTGCACTTAGTGAAGCGCCACTTTTCTTGCGCTCATTAGCGCCCCCCTAACGCCACCATGGTAGCGCAGTATTTATAATACGGCGCACAATGGTGGTAGTTCGGGTGACTAGCGTCATAATTTTTGATGCTCGTCCGGTCCTTGGCAGGACTAGTGTAAAAAATGATGATGCTAATCCTGCAAAGTACCCAGAGGCCCATTGTAATCAATGGAAGCCTCTTTTAATGCCTGCACTTAGCAGGCGTTAAAAAATGCCGATAAAAATGGTGCAAAGGAAACTCATAGATTCCTTTGCGCCATTTATTCAGCCCCCCTTACATACAGTATGCCTGGCGCAAATTGCGACATATATCCTGGGCATCTGTATAAGATAATGTAGATCAGAAAAAGTTTTGTTACCATATTTTCTGACTTAGAGACAGGTAAGAGCGTACGTTTGATAAACTTTGAATGATTTTTTATGATCGCTGTAACCCCCTTTCTTGCCCTGAGCTCTAGTCTGATTCAGTATATACAAAATGTCTGATAGTGCCGCAAAAATATCAGGTGTTAAGTCCTCAGTTAAACACGTTTTGAGTCAGGAACAATAGGTCAGGGGACTCAGACTGGAGAACATCATATATCTGGAGGTTATGTCTTACTAGAGATCGTGTGTTAAGATAGATGTTATTTAAGTCTCTATTAGTGGATTTTAGCGCTGGACAGGGTCCATTTTCCATCTTGGTAGCCAGGCTCCCGGACTTTCCTGTGGTAAAGGGCGTGATGGACTGCAATTTAAAATACCTAACTTGCCCAGTTTTCGTATCGGGGTGTCTACCAGGAAATTTGTATTAACATGAATGGCTCTAAGATCATTGGAAGAATGCTTTAAAAATTGGGCATCTCAGTATTGGCATCTTTGTCGCTCTTGGAGTGTGTTTCAGTGTTACATGGAAGTCACTCTGCGCAATGGGTAAGTCTCACAATGTTGTTTGGAAAGTTCTTGTTATTTTAGAAAAATACCTACGAATTCATGAGAAACACAATGCTCTAGGAAAGAGAGCTACCATCGTACGTCAGTCTCACAGAGTATTCAATGGTATTACAGTCTCAGTTACAGTTGGGTTTCTTAGCAGTAGAGGTCAATATGGAAGATTTGTTAGTATTACCATATATGCATACTCTACTGTACATATTGTACTAAATGTCAGAGTGAGACAGGTAAATAACTCATTGTTTAAGATGTCTTACATGATCTCAACAGAAAATTGAAAAATGGTTCAAGAACGCATCTTGTGTTTAACTTAAGTCATTCATGATTAGAGATGTGTCATGTAAAGTTATAAAGAAGTCCTACAGTTCAAAGGAAATTCACTCAGGGTTACAGAGAAGTCACCCAGTACTGCAGAGAAATCACTCAATTTTACAGTGATTTTTATGATTTATATTTCACCGGATCTATGCAACAGAAATATTACTTTATGTATTAGAAAGAGTGGGGCAAAACATTCAAGATAAAGACTCTTTTGAATAATTGTGCATTGTTGTGCAGTTCGTAACTTCTGGTTTGACTGAGATTAATTAGTTTAACTAAATGTTGTGAAAGGTCTAAACAGGCCGGAACTTCATTTCACATGTTTTATAGGAATAGTAGTAGCCTTTTCCCGTGCTCCAGTTAATACCATCTGCATAGGTGGTGTGTGTGCCACCGAGGTACAGTCCATTGAGATTGGCATGGTGACAGCCTCCGTACCACCAGCCTCCCTTGTAGAGTCCAGCGCAGTTGGCTGCACTCGAATCGTTGTCCTGGTCTTTGGTAGAAAATGGCTGGTTCTGGTGACCATCAAGGGAGTCTCCTGTAAAAACAAGGACAGTTTATTTCTTAAATGGTACTAACGCCTTTTAAATCAGTGATTTTACACACACACAAACACAAACATGCATACCTACTAACACACACACAATCACAGACTATGCCCCGATGCCCTGATTTTTAAATGTGAGTTTCTGCTCTCTGTGGAGGTAATGATGAAAACCTAATAAAGGTTAATTCACTAGAATGATTTATTAAAACTAGCTTTTGTTTTATATACTTTGCCTGCGTTTTCTATAAATGTGGTTATTTATTTCATTCATTTCCAAAGCAAATTTAATTTTTGCTATTCATTCTGAGTTTTTATATCTCACTTACAGAAAGCCTGAAGTGTTTGACAAGGCCTCATGTCGTCAGACACCACACGCAGCATACAACATACAGATATACAACGTACACATACACAACATACACATGCATTTGCAGACAGAAAGGGACTCGTGGACAGCCCATTTTAGCCTTTGGCTTCTGTGATTCAGCAAGATGTAGGCACTGGATTTAGGGGTTGTTCATCAGCATTTGTGTCTCCCCGTGACATTTTGCGGATGTAAACTACTTTAAAAAGCAGTTCACAAAGACATTGACATAAATTATTTTTCGAATGTTTATTTTATGCATAGGGTTGCTTCGCCCAGGCTTACTCGTCAAGCAACCCCGATCTTCCTGATGTGTCATCCCTCCTCCCTCCACCCCTCCCCTATTCCCCTACTTTTTAATTATTCGTCTTCTGTTGTGGTGTATTTTTCATTGCTATTTTCAAGCAACATTCCTGAAATAATCAGAAGCATCCTGAAGTATCTTGCAAAAGATACACATTTATAAATTGCTACCCCTTCCTTTGGCCTCACCCATCTTCTGAGTGACCACCGATTGCCTCTAAAGAGAAGACTGTCTTTTCAAAAATTACATAACGATGTCTGCAGGACTGTGATCCCCTCTTCACTGTCTAGGTGCCCTGTGATGTGCAGCACAGGTCCACATCTGCATGCTGCATCTAGCTCCCGTGTGATTTGCAGCGTTCCCGGAATCTGTGTCACTGGGCGCGAGACTTACCCTGGCAATCACATGGTACTGCTGCATGTCATGCCACTTTGAGTGAGACAGGGAATCAGGGGACACCAGGGCCGGCAGCAGCTCCCAGATACAGATCATAAGAGCAGTCGGAGCCTGAGAGGGACCCAGGCAGAACCAGACCTACAAGGATCTGGAATCGAGCACTAGTGGTGGGTCAGAAGGAGTAGATCCTCCTACCTGCCCAGCACCATCTTGGACAAGAAGATTGAAAAGCCCACCAAGGCTTCCGAGAGCCCCATGCTGGGATGGTGAAATGTGGCATGGCTAGATTGGATATATAAGGAGGGCAATCGGCCATCGGCCTATGGGCCTGTGGCTGAGGGCAGCAGGTGGGTCGGTTTTTTGGTGGACTTAGCAGCCCAACCAGCCTGAGCCATCTCCACTGCAAGCGCACAACATGAAAGGCTGTTGTTACAGCCTTGAGATCCTGACCGGTGAACATTAAGTCAGAACAGCTGTCAGAGTCAGAGTGACAATGGGCTGTCATTGCTGTCACAGTCTAAGGTGTTCCTGCACCTGGCTCCTTCCAGGTGTGAGAGGGGTTTTAAGGAGCGCACCATGTGAAACCATTAACATTTGCATTACGGAGGACTGGGTAGAGAGGAGGACCCGAGAGTCGTGTGGCGGGGGTTGCTGAGGATCAGTCAGTGAGGGAGCTCCTCTGTTTATTTTTGTCCCCCTCCCCTCGATGGAACAGGCAGAGATACATCAGTCTCTGTTGTGCTCCTTTGCCTGTCAGATATCAATTCCTGCCGTCAACACGAGTAAAAGCGAGTACGGGAGGAAAGTGACACTATTTAATTTTTTGTATTGACAAACTAGCATTCTCCCCTTTGCTGGAACTTACAAGTGATGATAGCAGCCGGTAAAACAAAAAACAGATGCACCTTTTACTAGTCTCTGAGCATTGGAGAGACTTTAAATACCCTAAAATACTTTGAATATGTAAAAAGCACAGGGTGAGTGTAAAGGCAGCTCAGGTCCGTGAAAATGTCCAGTTCCCCAGCGGACATTAATCAACGCATCCCGGGCAAGCTTACAGATGCAGTTAAAAGGGAGTTCCTAGTATTTATTGTGATAATTCTGACCTTACAATGTATATTCTTTCTAATGGAATGCTCATTTGGTTCATATACATATGTTTCTTTGAGTACATAATTGTATTATTGTTTTGTAAGCCTTGGAACAGTTTCTCTGGATATATGTTTAATTCCTTTTTTGGAAATGATGGAAATGGTACAGACTGCTATACAGTATACCAACGTGTAAAGTGAAGTGCAAAGATTTACTGACAGGTAGATGCCTCTTAAAATGCTCTTAGGGATAAGAAAAGTCGAGTCACATGTCATCAATATATAATTAGGCCTCCCCATCCATATCAGACTTTTGCACGCCCCTTTTCATCAAACATACTTAAAATCTATATATTGGGGTCCAAGGTGGCCGATCGCTGGAACAGACGTGGAGGTCGATTGCTCTGACTGGGCTCCTATTTTCCAGGGCCCGCAGCCACTGGAGGTCTGAAAGCGGGCAGGAGTTGTTCTCCCTGGTTGCCAATCCATGAGGTGTGCTGGAGGATTCCAGCTCATGAGGTTTTCTTGTGTCTAACACTGAAAATAAGAGAGGTGCAATCTCTAGGAACCCCTAACACTGGAAATAAGAGAGGTGCAATCTCTGGGAACCCCTAACACTGGAAATAAGAGAGGTGCAATTTCTGGGAACCCAGCACAGCAGGATGGAGGCACTAGCACTCCTGGGCCCGTGGGGTGGGAGTGCTGGGCAAGAGTGGGTACAGAAGACGGCCTCCATTGTGACCATCATCAAGAATCAAGAGGGACAAAAGGTATACCAGAAGCACAAACCAGCACCTCCAGTGGCTGAAGAGCACCGTGGCGGAGGACTGGAGGAGTGGGAGAGACCATAAGAGTTAGAACCATCCCGGGCCATCCCAGGTGAGAGTGAATGAATACCATTGCATGACAGCAGATCCTAGAGGCCTTGGCAAGACTGACAAGACCTGCACTCAGAGACGCCTTTAGAAATGCACTCACCATGCCTCCCAAAGAAACAAAAATAAAAGCAAGAAAGATCCATCTGACTTTTTCTCTCCCACAATGCCCTTGGAGCAGAGGGATAATGACAGGAAGATGATAAACGCAGCCATTGAGGCTGATGCTGGGAAGTCCAGAAGTGAATCATTACTCCTGCCATAAAATACCTGCAATGTAACAATTACAATATCAAGAAGCACGCAGCATAGAGAAAATAATGAACTCATTCACCAGCAGTTGCACTATGCAGAGTGGACAGTGCAGGATAACAAGATGAGGATTGGCAAAATGGAGGCTTGGGAGACAGTGCTGAAGCCTCATAACAAGAATCTCAGGGGATCCACGGAATGCCCATTCCAATCACTGAGTGAATTCCTGGAAGACCAGATCTGTGCAGCCAACATTTGCCCTCTGGAAAAACTGAGAACTCTGCCTGGTGGGGAAACCCTTAAGACTATATTCAAGAGAGTTTGAATTCAGAGAACCTTCCTGTGGAGGATGGCCGTAGAGTTACAATAAGGAAGGGTTACCAATTTTCCACAAAGAAAATGAAAGGCACAAAGGAATCCAGTGAAACTGGCATAGTGGAACTTTGAACCCCACGGGGAAGAGAACATGTTTTAAAAGAGCATCCAGTCGAAAGACAACCACCATGGATGGTGACCCAATTTTGAGTTTTCCTGATTATAGGCGGTTCTCACAGAACAGGCAACAGAGATTGGAGGTCATCAAGAAAGAGCTGCTTAAGTTAGATCTGCCTGCTTAAGGTAATCCCTGGGAGTAAATTCCACATTTTCACTCAGATGGAAACAGCAGAGACCTTCCTACAAGCGTAGAAAAAGGAGCATCAATAACTTTGGCAGGACACGAACTAGGCACGGTAACAGTGAAATAGACCCGAGCTGCTGCTGGGATTGGCATGACTGTATCATGACCATGAGGCAGAGATTGAGAGACTCCTTTCAGTTTGAGACTGAATGTGATCCCTAGTTGTGATGGATGTCTGCTTTCTTTTGCCTCCCCACCTATCCCCTGTGCCACCACAACTTCTCTATCTCAATTGCGATGGGAGATGGGTCAGAGTGGGAATACAGTGTGGGAGCTCAGAGATAATACATATTAGAACATTGGAATGTTGGCATGTCCATTGAAGACAATGGACTAGTGCGGGCTTTTACAGGGCGGTAAAAGCCCGCAGCGCCAACATTCCAATGTTCGCTTTGTTCACAGCAACAGCTGTGAACAAAGCCTCACCGAGCCCGGCTCCGTGAACATTTTTTTTTTTAATAGAACATTCTGCCCTGTGTGGCAGAATGTTCTAATAGCCTTAGAACCTGCCGTAGCGGGCTCTACCGGCTATTAAAGTCCCTCTCCCTTGTTAAATGCCCTCGCCTTCGGCTCGGGCATTTAACGCGGGGAGCGGGCCTTTAATAGCCGGTAGAGCCCGCTACGGCGGGTTCTAAGGCTATATTATATTCTTTTACTTGGGGAATGTACACACGTCTGAGCTTTTTGGAGCCCTTAGGTTAGGTATACAGGGTGTTATGATAAAAAATATTTCATCCTACTTGTAACTGTTCTTAGCAAAACTACAGCCCTGCTCGATAACACGTGGAAACAATGAAATGCTGTGCTAAATTGATCATCCTATCCAGTCAGGTCTAATAGTGGCAGGTTCTGGCATGACTACTTGTGGGCATCCTATGTACTAACCCTGACCATGACACACCCAGGGAGAGGTGATAGAGTTGTGTACTAATTACAAATATTTTGGTATTAAGATCATGTCCTCTTTATAGGTATTTCAAACATAATTAGTTTACATTGACGATTAACAGTGGTGCTGGTAATGCTGCTCATAGTTTTCTCAGATCTCTGTATCACTCACTGAGTGCAGCGAACTTGTTCTTCTCTACTGAAGAAGGACAATTATTTTGAAACACATGTCAAGAGATGTCCTGTGTGATGCACCTGAGGTCAGTGAGCGTTACAGAGATCTGAGAAGACTGTGAGCAGCACTTCAAGCATCTTTAAATGAACTTGTTGTTCTGTACTAATGAAGGACAATTATCCTGAAATGTGTGTCTAGAGATACACAGCACTGTCTGCACCAACCATGGTAAAATCAAAATACTTTCAACTAAAGTGTTACCATCCACCGCATTTACCATAATGTATCCAAAGAAACTGGGTGCTATGATGTCAGGCCGTATGCTTCCTACCTCCTTTATTTTGTCCTAGTCCAACCCTGCGCATTGTCCTCTGTGCCACACGTGCCTACCCTCTGGGTATCAGTCACATCACTGATAGATTCTGTTGCTCGTCAATCAGTTGTGAATTGAGGTGGGACAATTTATTTAAGTGGTTCCCAACCTTTTGACTTCTAGGGACCCCCACTTAATCATTACTGGAACCTGGGGACCCCCACTGAATCATTTTTGGAATCCAGCGACTCCCACGAGTCATTACTGGAAGCCGGGAACACAGGCCTAAGCATTGTTGATGATTTGAACTGCAAAACAGTACACACAAAAATACAGAAAAAAAACATTCAGCAAACAAATACACAAATTATGGCACATATTATTTAATTCACAAACACATATAAATACATTTTAAAAAAATTGAATTGAAAGGCTGTAGTTTTTCCACATTCAATTGAGGCCACTCATCATCCATTCTATGTTCTGTTGGACGCACTTGCACTGCTCCCATGAATCAATCTGAGGATGCCAGTTTTCGTTTTTAATCTCCAATTTCTAATTCCTTCACATTTACAGTATGTTTTAAAATGTTAAACTGTACATTTAGCTTCTTTATTTATATACACTTTATTAATCTTTTAATATCACGTAATTTTCTAAGTAGTCGCGGACCCCAGGGGCCCTAATCCCAGGTTGGGAACCACTGGTCTATTGTGGTCCAATGTGTCATTGGACCGTGGTGTTTTGTCAGAGGAAAATGTCCCAAATGTGTGTAGGCAGGGCGGCGGCAGGGGGTCACCTGACATGTTCCAGGACTGTGCTCTGCCCCAGAAGAGCCTGGGAAGTCATACATGATGGGTGTCTGGAAAAAGTGGGGTGCCAGTAGTGGGTGTGGCTTCTTTTATTGCCCTTTACTTCACAAGTAGGTCTATAGCCTGAGCAAGTACGAGTGGCAACGCTTCTAACGAAGTATTACAGTTGCTTTTTACAGTTATCGAGAGAGTAAACAGAGTTAGAAGGGGTGAGGCGCCAAGTATCCTAGCTGTGAGGTAACTGCCGAGCCAGAACGCACCTCTCATTACCAGGAAGCGCTGCAATGTTTGACCAGGAACTAGTGCCACCTCCCTCCGGAAATACGGGGGGGCGGGGGGGTTGGAGAGACGCAGGTAGTAGAATGTGTGGTATCTAAAAACCATGTCCACCCCTACAGAAAATCCTTTAGGGTTTGGCCCTAATCCTGGGGTCAGAAGGCTATCACATTTCCTGACCATGTACCATTTTTGCAGTGCTGAAGTTTTATGTGTTTTTTATATAAACGAATTGATCTGTTCTGCACATTAGTAAACTGTACATTGTGCGATGTACGGGGATATTTCGAGACCCATGGGATAACCTTCCCTCCTTCCTGGTCACTCTCATAGGGCCACCCAGCAATAGGCAACTTCCAGGGTACTCAATATTGGATTTATGAGTATGCTATAGGAAAGTGCCTACTAATACACCTTTTGTCGGGCGTACTGAAAAAGTGGTAGCACTTTTTATCCCGCCCCCATGCTTACTCACTCTCATCAGCAAATTGTTGAGTTTGTCTTGCCTGCATTTAATAACCTTTCCCCAAACACATGAAATTAAAGGTTTAATTTTGCAGCCACGGTTGTCAAAATTACAAATCTAGGGAAAGATCATTGAGCATACCACTAAGGTGAGGAGTGTTGGCACATAGGCATCATGCTCTTTAGTATTTCCATTGAAATTTGAACAGTGGTCTTCGTAAACATCGCTTTTTTTGTATTAAAGTCGTTTTTTCCTGTGAATGTAAGCTCATGCCCTAGAGCACTTTGGCTACTTGTTGGTAGAGTAATTTTTGTTATTTACGATACATACTCACAAACCAAGGCATGAATTATGCATAACCGCCACGTACATAAAGCTTAGGTGGTGCCCACTATCAGAGTATTCTGACATTTATATGTTTGTAATAAATGTACTCTTGGAGCATCACCATATTTTTAGGTCATGGCTAGACACTGCATGCACTGTCTAGTCGTGACTATTGTAAACGTAGAGTGGGCTTAGAGCTTGCCATTTGTTGGCTTGAGTGGAACTTGTCTTTACAGCCTTGTAATTGTTCACTGCATGCCTAGCATCATTTCCATCCCTTTCTGCAGAGCAGGGACCAATCACTGATTGATTCAACTTAATCAGTGCCCGTCTGCTGCGCCTGAGGTGATTGAAGTACTTCTTTTTTACTTCTGGACCCTCCAAACAGAAGGTGTGTGACCGGCAAAAATGTGCCCAGGAGGACAAAATTGCAAAGTTTTATTTTCTATAAATATTTCTTTTATTTTTTGCCAAGTCTTCTTTTCTCACATTGCACTCATGTTTTGTTTTTGCTTGTGGGCACTGTTCTTAAAATATGACGATTAACTCGTCCTAATGCGACATTGTTTCTTTCTTATGTGTAATTTCCGAAATTATGCTTTAACCCCTTCGCTGCCAGGCCTTTTCCTCCTCAGGTGCCTGGCCTTTTTTTGGCTATTTGGGGCAGTTTGCACTTAGAGCCTCACATAAGCTACCCACACCAAATTTACGTCCTATTTTTCCAACATCCTAGGGATTCTAGAGGTACCCAGAGTTTGTGGGTTCCCCTGAAGGAGACCAAAAAATTAGCCAAAATACAGCAAACATTTAGTTTTTTTTTAAAAAGAAAAAAGGAAAAAAGGGCTGCAGAAGAAGGCTCATGTTTTTTTCCCTGAAAATGGCATCAACAAAGAGTTTGTGGTGCTGAAATCACCAACTTCCCAGCTTTCAGGAACAGGCAGACTTGAATCAGAAAACCCAATTTTTCAACACAGTTTTGGCATTTTACTGGGACATACCCCATTTTTACGATTTTTTGTGCTTTCAGCCTCCTTCCAGTAAGTGACAGAAATGGGTATAATACCAATGCTGGATCCCAGAAAGCTAAACATTTCTGAAAAGTAGACACAATTCTGAATTCAGCAATGCATAATTTGTGTAGATCCTACAAGGGTTTCCTACAGAAAATAACAGCTGAAATAAAAAAATATTGAAACTGAGGTGAACAAAACAGCCATTTTTCTCCACGTTTTACTCTGTAACATTTTCCTGCGATGTCAGATTTTTGAAAGCAATATACCGTTACGTCTGCTGGACGCTTCTGGTTGCGAGGATATATAGAGCTTGTAGGTTCATCAAGAACTCTAGGTACTCAGAGCCAATAAATGAGCTGCACCTTGCAATGGGTTTTAATGCTATACCGGGAATGCAGCAATTCATTTGCTGAAATATAAACAGTGAAAAATAGGTATCAAGAAAACCTTTGTATTTCCAAAATGGGGGCAAGATAATGTGTTCAGAAGCAGTGGTTATTTGCACATCTCTGAATTCCGGGGTGCTCATACTAGCATGTGGATTACAGGGCATTTCTCAAATAGAAGTCTTTTTTACACACTATTTTACATTTGGAAGGAAAAAATGTAGAGAAAGACAAGAGGCAATAACACTTGTTTTGCTATTCTGTGTTCCCCCCAAGACTCCCAATACAAATGGTACCTCACCTGCGTGGGTAGACCTAATGCTCGTGACAAAAAACGCAACATTGACACATCACATTTTTACATTGAAATCGGACGTGTTTTTTGCAAAGTGCCTAGCTGTAGATTTTGGCCTCTGGCTCAGCTGGCACCTAGGGAAACCTACCAAACCTGTGCATTTTTTAAAACTAGACACCTAGGGGGTTATTGCAATTATTACAGGTTAAACAACGAGGTGCACAGAAGCATACAGTGCTTGCCACTGACCCTGAGTGCAGGGGTAGGGGGGAAGTAGCATGCAAGGAAAACAGCAGAAAACACAAGCATTCTAATGAAGTGCCTCACAAAAGAGAAAAAAAAAGAGTTGCCAAAAAGCATTTCCTCATACACGAATAAAAGGAGCCAGAAAGAGAGGTACTAAACAGGTTATTCTCCACAGGAGTCACAAAAATATGTTGGACAGCCTAAAACAAATAAAGTCAGCAAACAGGCAGTAATCAGATGTGAATGACAAAACACAATGCCAATAGTAAGCAATGGACGGAATGCGTTCCAAGGTCAGTTTTCAGGATATCCACAATATGTCTTTACAACTTGACATCTGCATTGTCGGTAGATTTCTACCTAAAAGGGCTTTTAAAGACCTACATTTACTTTCACGAGTTAACATGTTTCAGAGAGCTCCTAGGTATTTCTAATATCTTCCTCATATGAATCAGAACAAAGGAGCTGCAGCTAAGGAGCTGAATGTGCTACAACAGCCCCAATCTTTCATTATATTTAGCATGTTATTGCTGGTCTGCAAGTTTGCAATTAAAATCACAAGATCCCTATTTAAAAAAAAAACATCCTGCATCACTGCTCAAGGATGTGTCTGAAGAAATGCCTGCATAACCTGGAGATTAGAAATTTGAGACACCTGACTCAACCATTCATCCTTTTGAGGCCTATAATCAGTGTCTTATTTTGGTAATATTAGAATATGTAAAAAACAACTTCACCAAGTTGGATGATTGTGACCCCCAAGGACTATGTAAAAAAAACACAATATTATGGTTCAGAGCACAAACATCCTGCTATAGCAAGATTCAAGGTCATGCTATTTAAAACAAAGGCAACATTTATTTCATAACAAGCTGAGTGCACTAAGGGCCTACGTATCTGTCTGGCATTCACTAGACCGACAGACTCACAGTTGCAGCCTAGACCTCCACTGCTGTGGTGGTCCGACCGCCACATTACAGGTGCAGGGGGCCACAGGAGGGCCCTGCCCAGCACCCTCGAGATAGCTCTTATTACGAGGATGCTGGTGCCCCCTGCGAGCGGCAGCATTTCCACAGCCTCGATTAGGAGCCGGCAGCAATGCTGCCGCCACTTTCCCGTTGGGCTGACGTGCGTAAACCTTGGTTTCCACCCATCAGCCCAGTCCGAAAGTCATAATGAGGATGGCGGAGAGGTCGCCACTACAGTGGCAGCCACCCTGTCAGGTGTTTTGCGGACAGGTTGTATTGAAATTAAGTATGTTTGACCACTGACTTTGTGGTTCACCACTGTGCATATTAGTTGTTCAATGTTCACCGGTAGCACATTACACTTTGTACTCAGTTAAGCTGCCTATTGGCTTTAAGGTGGCATTAGACATTACATTCTGTATTCAGTTTAGTTGCCTATTGGCTTTAACGTGGCATTAGACATTGCATTTTGTATTCAGTTTAGCTGCCTATTGGCTTTATCATGGCAATAGACATTGCAGATGAGCTGTGTTTTTCCACAAGTGAAACCAAGCTTGAGTTTTTCGTATTTTCTTTTACCGAACACTAGCATGATAAGTAAGTGCATATTTTGTGTTTTTTTCTAGTGCAGGGAAGGACTCAGCCTTGGGAAAGACAGCCTTGGAAACTTGGCCAACTTTCAACGCTTGTTTCTTCCAACTCTGACCTACGGTAGCCAGCATGTTTTGACTATTAGAGGGAAGGGCCTTTCAGCAAGCTTTTTCATTATTTAATCTATAAAAGGTGTCCCTGGGCAGCAGCAAGGGGAATTTTCCGAGACTTCAGTCAGGAGTGGACATCAGAGCCTGACCTGTCCCATAAGGGTGGAAAATCTCTTTCTCGCAGTTGAACAGGGGTCATCAACTTGCTGGCATGAGAAAGATGACGAGCAGTGATAGGCCCTACAGTGATGAATTTAGACTTTTATTCTTTGCTTTGACAGTTATGTTATAATATAATCGCATATATTTGCTGTGTACATTGCAATTGAGAATCACTTTGACATATTTTCCTTTCATTGCTGTGACTATTTTTGAACATGTGCCTCCAACCTACTAATCTCCTATCTCAGGAACCTCGTGGTGAAGTAATAATAAATGTCTTCTTTAAACTAAGAAATGCATTCCTGAGATTGTTGTCAGCTCGGTCATTAGTGAAAGCAAAACACAGGTCTTCCTGTCTGCTAAACTTGTAATTAGGCACTAAGGCCCTCATTACAACATTGGCGGTAAATCCCGCTTACTGCCGTGCAGAAGACCGCCAACACACCGCCGCGGCCGTGGAATTCCGCCACAGCAATTACGACCCACAGTTCTGAATCCGCTAAAATCTTGACACCCACACAAGTCCGCCACACCAAAGGTCAGTGATAAACTGGCGAAAACAAAACCTCCACTGTCACGGCAACAGAAATACGCCCACACTATCACGACCCACGAATCCACTCGGCGGTCTTTCAACCACGGTATTCCATTGGCGGTACACACCGCTGCGCTCAAAATACACACACATTTACAAAACACAACCACATTGGACTATTCAAAATACACACACCTGATACACATACACACACCACTCCCACACACCCAATACAATATAAAAGACAAACCCACATCACCCACAAACCCTTACGACAACAATTCACGAATGAAAGCCAGAGAGAGACAGCACCAGCAAGAACAACAGCATCCACAGGCACACAACACCATCACCCACAGAACTTCCACGCACCTCTCACAACACCCCACTACATATCAGCACACTTATCACCCCACACTCCACCCCATACATCACCTACACCACCCCATGGCACGGCAAAGACATCCCAGGTTCTCTGAGGAGGAGCTCAGGGTCATGGTGGAGGAAATCGTCCGGGTAGAGCCACAGCTATTCGGATCACAGGTGCAGCACACCTCCATTGCAAGAAAGATGGAGCTATGGCGAAGAATAGTGGACAGGGTCAACGCAGTGGGACAGCACCCAAGAAATCGGGAGGACATCAGGAAGAGGTGGAACAACCTACAGGGGAAGGTGCGTTCCGTGGTCTCAAGACACCACCTGGCGGTTCAGCGGACTGGCGGCGGACCCCCACCTACTCCCCCACAACTAACAACATGGGAGGAGCAGGTCTTGGCGATTCTGCATCCCGAGTGCCTCACAGGAGTAGGTGGAGGAATGGACTCTGGTAAGACAAGTCTTAACTATTACATCCCCCACCCTACCTGCATGCCAGCACATACCCCCACCCTTACCCTCACCCCCAGCACTCCAACTCCTCACAAATGTCCCAGCATCACAAACCACACATCCCAACACCAAGCCCTGTATGCAACAACAAAGCATGGACACCCATCACTAAAGCATGCCCACTGCACATACCCATACTCCCCCCTAAACTATCATCATACGATGTCCCACGCAGGAATGCAAGCACTGGGGTACCCGGTCACCCACCCATTGCACACCATGGCACACACAGATGTAATAAACATCCTTTTATACCCCTGCAGGACCCCTACCCAACGTCACCGGACAGGAGGGTCCACACATGTCCACACCACCAACAGAAGAGGCCCACAGTGATGACAGCACCTCTGTCCAACTGGATCTAGATGACCAGCCCGGCCCATCGGGGACCTCTGGACATTCGGTTCCCCTGACACAGTCAAAGGCCACTACAGAGCTTCCCCCCTCTGGAAACACCAGCACAGCACCCACCCAGCGGGCCCATACCTCCGTCCCCAGGACACGTCAATCAGCAGTGTGTCCACCACTACAGGGAACCCAGGCTAACCCACCACCCCAACAACAACAGAGACCTGGGGGCAGTGGTAGTGGGCACACGGTCCAGGGGACGGAGGCCCAGGAACACAGGGGAAGTGGGAGGGCTGCTGTGCGACAGGGGGCGGACAGGCCAAGGAAACCCACTCTCCACAAGGCCCTCTCCTCCATCATGGGAGCCTATCACCACTCCCAGGAGACGATGGCAACGGTACTGGCCAAGTTTCAGGAGACCCAGCGCCTGCAGGAGGAACAGTATATGGGCTACAGGGAGGAACTCAGAACCATCAACTCCACCCTGGGCACCATCGTAGGGGTGCTGAAGGAAGTACTCAACACCAGGAGGGACACTGTGGCACTACAAGGGGCCCCTGACACTAGCATGGACGATGAACTGCCCACCACCTCCGCCGGCGCTAGTGGACAGGACGCCCGCCACAGGACCACCACACCAGCACCCCACCCCCTGCAAACGGTCCCTGAGATCCAGGAACAAGACAGAGCACGATGTCAAGACCCCCGCCAAGAAATGAGACCACCCTGATTGTCATCCTACTGTCCCACTTTGTCACCCTGTCCATACTTAAACTGCCCCAGCTCCACTTCCTATGCCCCTTTGGACAATGCACCTGTGAGACTAATAGACTGGACTCTGCCATGGACATTCCTCCACCATCACCCCTCACCATTTTACTACGCCCTCCAATATTGAGCACTGAAATAAACACACTTAAAGCACAAAACAATCTGAAGTCTGTCTGTGATTTCGAAATAGTGTATTAGCAATTACAGTGGCAAAATGTTCATTCAAATGTAATGTCAACATACCTATGTCACACAGCTCTAGTCCATGAGGAATCAAAGCAGATGTCACACAGTGGGACCCACATCTGTGAAATCGTAAGGGAAAGTGACAACTCAGTGACCATACACTGGGTGAAAATGACAGACAGTAGAGAGGCAGTAGTGCTTAAGTACATGTAGTAGGCAGGTCTGTACTCTTACCTGTGTCTCACTGGAAATATTGCTGGATCACTGAGTCCCTGTTGTTCATGTCTTCTTCCTCTGCTTCCTCGTCTTCACTGTCCACAGGCTCCACAACACCGCCATCTGGACCATCCTCCTGCAGAAAAGGCACCTGTCGTCGCAAAGCCAAGTTGTGAAGCATACAGCAGGCCACGATGATCTGGCACACCTTCTTTGGTGAGTAGAATAGGGATCCACCTGCCATATGGAGGCACCGGAACCTGGCCTTCAGGAAGCCGAAGGTCCACTCGATCACCCTCTTAGTTCGCCCATGGGCCTCATTGTAGAGTTCCTCTGCCCTTGTCCTGGGATTCCTCACTGAGGTCAGTAGCCATGGCAGGTTGGGGTAACCAGAGTCACCTGCAAATGGCGAGGGACAACTGTTTGACACGCACTAACCTGGAGGGATATCCCCAGACCCAGACAACCATTCCCACTGACTAGCTTCCAGGTGCTCACCTAATAGCCACACACGGTGCCTCTGAAGCTGACCCATCACATAAGGGATGCTGCTATTCCGCAGGATGTAGGCGTCATGCACATAGCCAGGGAACATGGCATTCACATGGGAGATGTACTGGTCTGCCAAACATACCATCTGTACAATCATTGAATGATAACTCTTCCGGTTTCTCTACACCTGTTCACTCCTGTGGGGGGGACCAAAGCCACATGGGTCCCATCAATGGCACCTATGATGTTGGGGATATGTCCCAGGGGATAGAAATCACCTTTCACTGTAGGCAAATCCTCCACCTGAGGGAAAACGATGTAGCTCCGCATGTGTTTCAGAAGGGCAGACAACACTCTGGACAACACGTTGGAAAACATAGGCTGGGACATCCCTGATGCTATGGCCACTGTTATTTGAAATTACCCACTTGCAAGGAAATGGAGCACTGACAGCACCTGCACTTGAGGTGGCATTCCTGTGGGATGGCGGATAGCTGACATCAGGTCTGGCTCCAACTGGGTACACAGTTCCTGGATTGTGGCACGGTCAAGCCTGTATGTGATAATCACATGTCTTTCCTCCATTGTCGACAGGTTCACCAACGGTCGGTACACCGGAGGATGCCACCATCTCCTCACATGTCCCCGCGGACGGTGCCTATGAAGGACAACAGCGAGCACAGAGTCAAACAACTCAGAGGTACGTACATACAGTATACACAGAACATCATTCATAATCAAAAAGTGGCCTGTATGTGTGTTGAGTCTAGGCCTAGGTATGTGTGACGCAGTTGAAAATGAAGCCATGTGGGCCCCTGAAATGGCGGCTGCCTGACCTCTAAAGTGGGACAATGGGATGTGAGGTAACTGCGCTGGTGTTGTACACTGTCGCGGAAGGCGGTCGAAGACCGCGGCACAATGCTGCATTGGTTAACATTGGACCCTATGGGCCCCAGGAGCCAATGACGATGTACGCCGGCGGTGACGGTACGCACCGCCGCGGACGTGACTGCCATTTTCTATCTGTTCAATCACTCGATACCTGATCTTCGACAGGAGAGGACCTACACTGCAAGTGCTGCTGTGACCTCGGTCTGGAAGAGACAACGGCTCAACTGTCTGGGGAAAGGGCCCCTGCCTTCACATCGGGGGAGTTGGAGAAACTCGTGTATGGGGTCCTCCCCCAGTACACGCTACTCTATGGTCCTCCAGACAAACAGGTAAGTACACTGGGAGAATGATGTATGGGCTATGCCTGTGTGGAGAGGGCTGGATGTAAGAAGGAAGGGGGGGGGAGTGCGTCGTGCATGAAACAACGGTGAATGCATGTGCCACATGGCAAGGGTAGGGATGGGGGCCAATCACTTTGACGGTGCAGTTGGTAATAACTTTCTCTTCCCCCCTGTACAATTCATGTAGGTCAGCACCCACCAGGAAAAACATATATGGCGTGCCATCGCCAAGGACGTCCGGACCCTGAGGGGTCTACCACAGATGGAGCACCCACTCCCGGAAAAGATGGGAGGACATTCGCAGCTGGAGCAAGAAGACGGCGGAGGCTCAGCTGGGGAGGGCCTCCCAACGTGGGAAGGGTGCCCGTCGCACCATGACCCCCCTGATCTTCAGGATCCTGGCGGTGGCCTACCCGGAGTTGGATGGGTGCTTGAGGCCATCACAGCAGCAACAAGGGGGTGAGTACACTCTCATTCTGCTGACTTTGCGCGCAGTGGAGGGGTCTGGATGGGGGAGGTGGGCTGTGGGTTTCCCTAGGCCAGGGCGAGTTCCGTAGGCAAGGTCCCTCCGTAAGGCAGGCCATGTGGCACCCCATCCCACCTCTGTAGAGTGCCAAGTACACCTAGTCATTCCCCTGTATCATCTATGTGTGCAGATGTCATCCATAGCCTTGTCGGCCATTTCCCAGGAATTGAACAGTGGAGGCCAAGAGAGCGGCGTAGTGCAGGGGGCTTCTGTGTCTGTCTTGTCCGCCAATGGTAGCTTTAATGCATGCACTCAACATGTCTTTCTTCTGTCGTCCCCCCCCTTTTTGTGGTCTTCCTGTTCTTGTGTGCATGAGCATCATCAGGCGGAGGAGCAGTGGCACCGGAGCACCAGGGGGCTGCATCCCACATGGCCATGGAGGGCCACACTACAGAATCGGACTCCACCAGTGGGACGGAGGGCGAGGGGAGCTCCACGGGGGGACAGGAGCTGAGACCAGTGACACGGACTCGTCCTCTGATGGGAGCTCCCTTGTGGTGGCGGCAACATCTGTGCCACCCCCATCTACAGGTACAGCCGCCACCCCCCCTTCCAGGACCGCCCTCCCAGCAGCCCCTCAGCTTTCGCCTCATGTCCGCTCACCCAGGAGGGTGGGCATCACCTTCGACCCAGGCACCTCAGGCCCTGCCTCAGTCACCCTGCTGCCCTCAGTGAGGAGGCCATTGACCTCCGCAGGTCCCTCACTGTTGGGCAGTCTACCATTTTGAATGCCATCCAGGGTGTAGAAAGGCAGTTGCAACAAACAAATGCATTCCTGGAGGGCATTCATTCTGGTCAGGCAGCCCTTCAGCGAACTTTTCAGACTCTGGCCTCAGCACTGATGGCAGCCATTGTCCTTGTCTCTAGCCTCCCCCCTCCAACTTCCTCCACCCAGACCCAATCCCCTCTACCTCAGCCTATCCCAAGCACACCTACAGACCAGCATGCACACACGTCAACACACAAGGGAAGCTTAGGCAAACATAAGCACCACACATCCCACAGGCACTCACGCAAGCATCACACACATGCAGACACACCAACATCCACTGCCTCCACTGTGTCCCCCTCCTCGTTGTCTCCCTCCTCCCTCCCTGTCTCGTCTACACTCACACCTGCATGCACTACCTCTACAGCCACTACGTCCCTCTCCAGCACACCCACCACCACACCCCGCTCACGTGTAGTCACCACCCCCACCACCATTCACACATCTCCTGTGTCCTCTCCCAGTGTGTCTGTGACGCCTCCTCCCAAGATACACAAACGCAGGCACACACCCACCCAACAGCCATCCACCTCACAATAGCCTCCAGCGAATGCACCCTCACCCAAAGTCAGCAAACGAACACCTCCTACAACCACAACCTCTTCCTCCACTCCCAAACCCCCTCCAGCTACCCGTCCCAGTGTGTCAAAAAAACTTGTCCTGTCCAACCTTGACCTCTTTCCCACACCTTCCCCACCACATCCATCTCCTGGGTCCCGAACTAGCACCTCAGCCACAACATCTCCGGGACCAGTGGTGCCTGTAGTCACCGGAATCTGGAGTGCACCGGCCACCAGGGCAGCCAGTGTAGCACGGAGCCACAGCACAGACAGTCCCCCACCTGTGAAGCATCAGAAGTTGGCCAGTGCCCGGCCGGAGAGGGGGAAGACTCCAGCCACCAAAGTTGCTTCCAGGGGTCCCGGTGGGAGTGTGGAGTCAGCTGTTACACCTTCCAAGGCCACAACAAACCAGGCAAGTCTGAGAAGAGCAGCACGGCGGAGAAGACCGCCATCATCCCCGCTGCCCAGGAGGCCACCGCCTCATCCCCACTGCCCAGGAGGCCACCTCCAGCACCAGCCCAGCTGCCCAGGACAGGACCGCCAGCACAAGCCCACCTGCCCAGGACAGGACCGCCAGTACAAGCCCAGCTGCCCAGGAGGCCACTGCCAGCACAAGCCCAGCTGCCAGGACAGGACCGCCAGCACAAGCCCACCTGCCCAGGACAGGACCGCCAGCAAAAGCCCCGCTGGGCCATGAAGGACCGCCAGCAAAAGCCCCGCTGGGCCATGAAGGACCGCCAGCAAAAGCACCGCTGGGCCACGGACCGCCAGGAAAGCCCCACTGGGCCATGAAGGACCGCCAGCAAAAGACCCGCTGGGCCATGAAGGACCGCCAGCAGCTGAGTCCCTGCAATGGAGCCCACTGCCTCAAGCACCGCTGAACAGGGCACCGTCGTCTCAAGCACCCCTGAACACGGCACCGCCGTCTCAAGCACCGCTGAACAGGGCACCGCCGTCTCAAGCACCACTGAACAGGGCACCGCCGTCTCAAACACCACTGAAGAGGGCACCGCCGTCTCAAACACCGCTGAACAGGGCACCGCCGTCTCAAGCACCGCTGAACAGGGCACTGCCGTCTCAAGCACCGCTGAACTGGGCACCGCCATCTCAAGCAACGCTGGCCCATGAGCGCCAAGGGCACTGACACTACTGAGTCCATCACGGGCAGGATGAAGCACTCTGGGCACCATGCCCCCTCCAGAACCAGTGGAGAGATCCATCCACTACCTCTGTCCTTAGCAGGATCAAGCACTCTGGGCACCATGCCCCCTCCAGAACCAGTGGGGAGATCCATCCACTATCTCTGTCCTTAGCAGGATGAAGCACTCTGGACACAAGGCCCACTCCAGAACCAGTGGAGAATGTCATCCACTTGAGAGACTGTGGCTTTGCACTCCTCAGGATGGAACAGTGGACAAACCACCCACTGTAGAGACTTGAGAGACTTTGGCTTTGCACTCCCCAGGATTGAACAGTGGGCAAACCACCCACTGTAGAGACTTGTGAGACTGTGGCTTTGCACTCCCCAGGATGGAACAGTGGGCAAACCACCCACTTTAGAGACTTGAGAGACTGTGGCTTTGCACTCCCCAGGATGGAACAGTGGGCAAACCACCCACTGTAGAGACTTGTGAGACTGTGGCTTTGCACTCCCCAGGATTGAACAGTGGGCAAACCACCCACTGTAGAGACTTGTGAGACTGTGCCTTTGCACTCCCCAGGATGGAACAGTGGGCAAACCACCAACTGTAGAGACTTGAGAGACTGTGGCACTGCACTCCCCAGGATGGAACAGTGGGCAAACCACCCACTTTAGAGACTTGTGAGACTGTGGCTTTGCACTCCCCAGGATGGAACAGTGGGCATGAGGCCCTATCATGGATTTGGCGTCGTGCACTCAACCGGCTGAGGTGCCCCCCTTCCCCTCCCTTGAGGTGCCTGTTAACTTGCTCTCTGATGCCCCTGCAGTGTTCTCTCCGTCATGGTCGGGGATCTTGTGAGGGCCTTGCCCATACCGTGTGGTCCCAGTGTTCCACGGACTTAATTAGAGCACTACCTGGACTACTATGCTTGGTATATATTTTGTACATGGTATATATATACATTTCTGCCTACTTGCTTTTAATATATTACAATGGTTACACTCATTTTCTATTGTCTTTGCATTCTTCCGGGGGGTTTGCTGGGTATAACTGTGATGTAGTGATATGCATAAGTGTGTGTGATGAAGTGGGTGGGGGTGGGGGTGTTGTGTGCTGCGTGTGAGTGTCACTCTCTTTTCCCTCCCCCTTCCCCTGTGTCGTAGGTGCAGTACTCACTGTGGTCTTCGCCGCCGGTGTTCGTGCTCCTGGTAGAGGAGCAGGAAGACTATTGCAGGTAGAATTTGGAGTTCCGGCTCCATGGTGTCCTCGTTCCTCGTGGGGTGTGTAGAGGTGAGCATTTTTCCTTTGGAATTCCTGTTTCTGTCGTGTTTTTATCCGCGTTGAATCCGCCCGGGAAAAGGTGGCGGATTGGCCTGTCATAATAGTGTGGGCGGTACATTGTCCTCCGCCTGTCTGTTGGCGGTGACCGCCATGCTGTTTGTTTGTACCGCCGTGGCGGTCGGAGTGTTAAAGTGGCTGTCTTTGTTGGCGGTTTCCGCCACGGTCGTAATAGCAAAAAAAATTCCGCCGGCCTGTTGGCGGTCTTACCGCCACTTTATCACCGTCCGCCAGGGTTGTAATGACCACCTAAGTCTGCTTAATTTAAATTTAAAATTATTACTGAGATAGATTAACGCAAAAGTGTGTCTTTTTCAATAAAGAACGAAGCATCTGTATTCAAATCTACTGGGCCTGATTGCGTATATAGGCATAGATTGGCAACCTCAGTTCTACAGTCTTGCATGTATTAAATTTATGACTTTCAGGAATTCATTAAAGTTGCATGTTTCTTCAAATGCTCTTAGAAAAAGTGTGCGAATTTTAGGTTTCCATGAGCACATATATGCTCAGGTGAAACTCTGGAGAGAACGTGCAGTCTGAAGATCACTTAGCAGCACCAAAACACACATCACACCAAGCAACACTATAAAAAAGAGTCCACTATACACCATATCATACAACCCAACACACGACACCAATAACAGCTTCCCTCCTAATACTGCTAACTTTATAACACAATGGCCCTCATTATGACATTGGCGGTAAATCCCACTTACCACCATGCTGACTGCAGCCAACATAACGCTGCGGCGGTGGATAAATGTTCACCATATTATGACACACACACACCAGTCCGTCACAATTCAGCCACAGACACAAGTCCGCCACACCAAAGGTCAGTGATAAACTGGCGGTATCCAAACCCACACCGTTACGCCATCACATTATGACACACAAATCACTACGGCAGTAATTCAACCGTGGTAAACCATTGGCAGTACATACCGCTGCACTCAAAATACACACACACATACAAAACAACACTGCATTGGACAATTTCAATACACACCAGACACCCATACACCCACACCACTAGAAAACACACACCCACACTACCAACAACCCTTTACGACTACAAATAATTGCCAACAAAGAGAGACAGCAAGAGCACTCACACAACCAGAGCCACATACCACTCACACCTATATACAACTTATGCACCCCACACCACACACCACAACACAACACATTACACTACACACCCTCACCTACACACCTTACACAACAACCATGGTACCACAAAGACACCCCGAGTCTCAGAGGAGGATCTAAGGGTCATGGTGGAGGAAATCATCAAGGTCGAGCCTCAGCTATTTGGAGCACAGGTGCAGCAGATCTTTATACTTAGGAAGATGGAGCTATGGCGGAGAGTTGTGGACAGGGTCAACGCAGTGGGACAGCACCCAAGAACCAGGGATGACATCAGGAAGAGGTGGAGCGACCTACAGGGGAAGGTATGTTCCATTGCAGCAAGACACCAACTCGCTGTACAGAGGACTGGCGGTGGACCCCCAGCTTCTTCCCCACAACTAACAACATGGGAGGAGCAAGTCTTGGCAATCATGCATCCTGAGGGCCTGGGCGGAGTAGGAGGAGGACTGGACTCTGGTAAGTCAACTCTATATTACTACTACCCCCCTACCTGCAAGCCATCACATTTCCCCACCTTCACCCTCACTCCCATCACTCCATCACCTCAAACACTCCCCACCATCACATCTCACTCATCCCAATGCCAAGCCATGCATGCCATACCAATGCAAGGACACCACTCACAGCCCTGCATGGACACCTATCACTAAAGCATGCCCACTAGAGAGAATCAGCTAGCCCGCCACATACCAACTTACACAAGTGAAAGTTGCCAGGTCAAACACAACCAAAGAGGGCAAGCTACTGATGCACAATATGTCACACACAGAAACAAGAACACTTCATTTACATACCCACAGGTATCCCAGCCAATGTTATCGGAGAAGAGGTGCCAGCACTATCCAGTCCACCAACTGAAGAGGCCCACAGTGATGACAGCAACTCTGGTCGCTTGGATCTGGATGACCAACCTGGCCCATCAGGGACCTCTGGACAGTCGGTTACCTAGGCACAGTCACACACCACCACAGAGCCTCCCCTATCTGGAAACACCACCACAGCACCCACCCAGCGTGCCCACACCTCTGTCCCCAGAACAGGTCAATCAGCAGTGTGTCCACCTCTACAGGGACTCCAGGGCACACCTCATACCCAAGACAATCAGGGACCTGGGGTCAGTGGTAGTGGGCACGCACTTCAGGGGACAGAGGCACAGGACAACAGTGAACCTGGGAGGAGTGCTGTGTGCCATGTGGAGGACAGGCCCAGGGAACTGACTCTCCAGGAGGCACTCACAGAGATTCTGGGAGCATACCAACATTCCCACGACACGATGGGCCAGATCTGTAATCTTCTTCTGTACTCTTCTTTTCCCCGTCTTCTCTCTTCATCTGTGTGCTTCTCAGCCTCTCCTTTCGCCTCTCTTCTTCTTCATCTTCTTCTGTGGTCTTCTGCCTTCTGTTCTTCGTCTTCTGTATCTTCTTCTGTGATCTTCTGTCTTCTGCTTCTTCGTCCTCTGTCTTCTGTTCTTCATCTTCTGCTCTTCTGTCTTCTGTTCTTCTGTTCTTCTGTCTTCGGTTCTTCTGTTCTTCTGTCTTCTGTTCTTCTGTCTTCTTCGTCCTCCGTCCTCTGTTCTTCCCGCGCCTGCCCTCCTGCTCCTGTCTCATCACTCTCCCTCACTCGCCTCCCCCTCTCTATCACCCCTATCTACCCCGTTCGCTATCTGCCTCCCTCACTCCTCCTATCTACCAATCTCCTATCTATCCCTCTATCTCACTATCTAACTCCCTCACTCACCACCTCCTCCTATCTACCAATTTTTCTATCTCTCCACCTATCTCTCCATTTATCTATTTCTCTATCTCTCCCCCCCTCCCCCGCCACCCCCTCTGTTACCTATCTTCCTATCCTCTCACTCTACCTCTCACCCACCTCTACAACCCCCCCTCCCCTATCTTCTCAACCCTACTCCTATCTCTCTCCCTAATCTCCTAAACCTCCTAACACTAACACTCTCCCCCCTCCACCCTTAAACCCCCCTCCCCAGCTCCTCTCACTCTACCTGTCCCCCCTCCCTCACGCTTTCCCGCCGTGACCTCCTGCACGCCCCCGCCCCCCAGCTCCCATTCGCCCCCAACTGACCCCTCCCACCGTCCTACCTCTTATGGCGGCCGCTGGGGCAGGCCCGTCCGCGCCTGGACCGCGCCCAGCGCCACGACCCCTGGTCCCCAGCTCTCCCAAGCCCTGCTGATCCGCTACGACCCCACCGCCCTCCATGCCCTCAACCCAGGGCGCTCTAACACCTGCTTCCAAGCTCACCCCAAACGCACCCATGGACCCTTCGCCTGCAACTCTTGCAAACGCATCTTCCACCACGCAACTACCACGACCACCAGCACACGCGCCCACAACCACCTCAAGTGCATCCTGGTCAACGCTCGTTCTGTCCACAAGCACGCCGTTGAACTCTGGGACCTCCTGGACTCCACAGCACCGGACATCGCCTTCATCACGGAGACCTGGATGAACGCATCCTCGGCCCCTGACATCGCCACTGCCATCCCCGAAGGCTACAAGATCTCCAGAAAAGACCGCACCAACCAATCGAGGTATCGCCATCGTCTTCAAAGACTCCATCAGCGTCACCACCTCCACCTAAGACACCCCTCTCGCCGCTGAACACCTGCATTTTCAGATTCGCACCGACTCCAGGACCACCCTCAGAGGATCCCTCGTCTACCGCCCCCCCCGGACCGCGCGCGCCCCTTTCAGCGACGCCATCGCTGACTTCATCTCCCCACACGCCCTCGCCTCGCCGGACTACATCCTCCTAGGCGACCTCAACTACCATTTGGAACAAAACAACGACCCCAACACCACCGCCCTGCTCGACAACCTCGCCAACCTCGGCCTCAAGCAACTGGTGAACACCGCCACCCACATCGCTGGACACACGCTTGACCCTATCTTCTCCGCCAACAAACACGTCTTCTTCAGCCACACCTCCGCTCTACACTGGACCAACCACAGCTGTGTCCACTTCACATACCGACGCGAGACCCGCCACCTCTGCACTCCACCCATCCCTCATCGACAGTGGAACAAAATCCCCGAAGAGCAACTCTTCTCCGCACTCGCCGCCAACCAACCCACCCTCACCACCGACCCCAACGACGCAGCCCTCAGCCTCACGAACTGGATCTCCAACTGCGCAGACAACCTCGCTCCCCTCAAACGCACGCATTGACAGACCAACACCAAAAAACCTCTCTGGTTCTCTTACACCCTCAAAGAATCGAAGAAAACTTGTCGCGCCCTCGAGAAGGCCTGCCGCAACGACCACACCGCCGACAACATGACCGCCCTCAAGAACGCTACCCGCGAACACCACCACCTGATCCGTGCTGCCAAAAGGAACTTTTTTACAGACAGACTGGACAAAAACAGCCACAACAGCAAATAACTTTTTAGCATCGTCAAGGAGTTCTCCAACCCCAACGCCAACGCCGTCACGCCCTCGCAAGATTTGTGCAACTCCCTCGCCACCTTCTTCCATCGCAAGATCAGCGACCTCCACGACAGCTTCGGACACCAGACCCTACCAAGCATCACCGAACCCACACCTCCGACCATCACCCTCAACAACTGGACCCACATCAACACTGAAGAAACCAAAACCACCATGAACTTTATCCACTCCGGCGCCCCATCGGACCCCTGCTCGCACTTCATCTTCAATAAAGCCGATGACATCATCGCCGCGCACCTCCAGGCCGTCATCAACTCTTCATTTTCTTCTGCTACCTTCCCCGAATGCTGGAAACACGCCGAAGTCAACGCCCTGCTAAAGAAACCTACGACTGACCCGAGCGACCTGAAAAACTTCTGCCCCATCTCGCTCCTCCCCTTCCCCGCCAAGGTAATAGAGAAGACCGTCAACAAACAGCTGACCACCTTCCTGGAAGACAACAACCTGCTCGACCCTTCACAAACCGGATTCCGAACCAACCACAGCACTGAAACCGCCCTCATCTCAGTCACAGACGACATCAGAACCCTGATGGACAACGGTGAAACAGTCGCCCTCATCCTCCTTGACCTCTCAGCAGCCTTCGACACCGTCTGTCACCGCACCCTAATCACCCGCCTCCGCTCCACTGGGATCCAAGGCCAGGCCCTGGACTGGATTGCCTCCTTCCTCTCAAACCGATCCCAAAGAGTTTACTTCCCACCGTTTCGCCCAGACCCCACCGAGATCATCTGCGGCGTACCTCAAGGCTCATCGCTCAGCCCGACACTCTTCAATGTCTACATGAGCCCCCTCGCCAACATCGTACGCAAGCACAACATCATCATCACCTCCTACGCCGACGACACCCAACTTATACTCTCCCTCACCAAGGACCCCGCCAGCGCCAAGACCAACCTACAAGAGGTCATGAAGGACTTCGCAGATTGGATAAGACTCAGCCGCCTAAAACTGAACTCTGACAAAACGGAAGTCCTCATCCTTGGCAACACCCCGTCCGCTTGGGACGACTCCTGGAGGCCCACGGCCCTCGGCACCGCACCGACCCCCGCAGACCAAGCCCGCAACCTCGGCTTCATCTTGGACCCTCTTCTCACCATGACCAAGCAAGTCAACGCCGTGTCCTCCGCCTGCTTCCTCACCCTCCGCATGCTCCGCAAGATCTTCCGCTGGATCCCCGCCGACACTAGAAAAACCGTGACCCACGCCCTCGTCACGAGCCGCCTGGACTACGGCAACACCCTCTATGCTGGGACCACTGCCAAGCTCCAAAAACGCCTGCAACGTATTCAAAACGCCTCGGCCCGTCTCATCCTCGACGTACCCCGCAACAGCCACATCTCCGCACACCTGAGACACCTGCATTGGCTCCTAGTCAGCAAAAGGATCACCTTCCGACTCCTCACCCACGCACACAAAGCCCTCCACAACAAGGGACCAGAATACCTCAACCGTCGCCTCAGCTTCTATGCCCCCACCCGTCTCCTCCGTTCCTCTGGCCTCGCGCTCGCTGCCATCCCTCGCATCTGCCGCTCCACGGCGGGTGGGAGGTCCTTCTCCTTCCTGGCAGCCAAGACCTGGAACTCCCTCCCCACCAGCCTCAGGACCACCCAGGACCACTCCGCATTCCGGAGACTCCTAAAAACCTGGCTTTTCGAGCAGCAGTAACCCCCCCTTTCCCCTAGCGCCTTGAGACCCGCACGGGTGAGTAGCGCGCTTTATAAATGCTAATGATTTGATTTGATTTGACAGTACCAGGGGATCAGGGACGACTTGCAGACCATCAACACCTCCCTGGTTTCCATTGCAGGGGTGCTGGCAGACATGGCCAGCATAATGAGTGAGGCAGTCTCAAAACAGCAGGCCCCTGCCACTAGCCATACATCTGAACTGCCTTCCATCTCTGCTGCCGCTAGTGGACCGGAGGCCTAACCACAGGACCAACAGGTCACCATCACCCCTTCCCCTGCAGAAGGAGAAACCACCCCGCAAACGTTCCCTGCGATCCAGACAGAAGCCGCGACTATTACCAATACCCCCACCAGGAAATTAGACTTTCCTGATTGTCACCCTTTTGTCCCACTCTGTCACCCTGTCCACTTTGAACTGCCAATGCTCCCCTTCCTATGTCCCCATGGACAATGCACCTGTGCTACAAATAGACTGGAATTATACCCTGAACTTTCCTCCATCATCACCCCATCCCCTTGCACTTGCCCCTCTTCTTCTTAGCACTTCAATAAACACCCTTGGAAAAAAAACAAGTATGAAGTAAGTTACATTTTTTAAGTATGTATTCGCTTAACCAGGTTCAAACATTGCAATTCAACTGTGCAGTAATTGTGCACATAGGAAAGGCATGCATTTGCCTGCAGTGATCACACTAGGAGCGATAGTGAGGCACCAACATCTGTAAAATGAATTGCCAAAGGGTACATTAAGTGGGCATAGAAGTGGGAAATACCAGCATGCCAGTGCCAAAGATATACAAATAATTGACAATGAAATGTGAAGTAACACTGTCTTACCTGTGTGTCATTGGAAATATTGTTGTATCACTGCTGATCTGTTGTCCTCATCCTCATCCTCTGCCTCCTCATCATCACTGTCCACAGTGTCCACTGCTGCCACACAGCCCTCTCCAGCCTCTTCCTCCTGCAGAAAAGGCACATGGAGTCTCAAGGCAAGGTTGTGCAACATGCAGCATTGCACAATTATCTGGCAGACCTTCTTGGGTGAGTAGCAGATGGTGGCACTGGCACCAGCCTTCAGGAGGCCAAAGATTCTTTCAATTATCCATCTTGTTCGCCCATGTGCCTCATTGCAACATTGTTCTGCCCTTGTATTGGCATTCTTCACAGAGGTCAGCAGCCACGATAGGTTGGGGTAACCAGAGTCACCTGCAAATATTGAGGGACATTTAGCCACACACTATCCCATATGGCCAACACCATACCCATACACCAACACCTACTGGGTGGGAACCAGGGCTCACCTTTTAGCCACACCCTGTGCCTCTGTAGTTGGGCCATCACATTTGGGATGCTGACATTCCTCAGGAGAAAGGCATCATGCACTGACCCAGGATACTTAGCATTGACATGGGAGACGTACTGGTCCGCCAAGCACACCATCTGTACATTCATGGAGTGAAAACTCTTACGATTTCAGTACACCTGTTAATTGAGACTGGGAGGCACAAATGCAATATGAGTTCCATCAATCGCCCCAATTATGTTGGGGATATGTCCCATTGCATAGAAGTCAGCCTTCACTGTGGCCAAATCCTCCACCTGGGGAAATACAATGTAGCTGCACATGTGTTTAATTGGGGGAGACAACACTCTGCCAGCACGTTTCAGAACATTGGCTGTGACACTCCTGCTGCCAAGCCCACTGTCACTTGAAAAGAGCCAGTTGCCAGGAAATGGAGCACTTATAGAATTTGCACAAGAGTGGGGATCCCAGTGGGGTGACGGATATCAGATATCAGATCGGGCTCCAATTGGGCACACAGCTCTGTGATTGTGGCCCTGTCAAATCTATAGGTGAAGATGTGTGCCTGTCCTCTATTGTTGGCAAGTCCACCAGGGGTCTCTTCATGGGGGTATGTCTCCATTTCCTATTCATACGCAGCAGTAGCAATCTATGGGGCAAAAGAGTGAGGAGCCGGTCACAAACTGAACATTTGAGCCACAACAGTACAATGCTTGATGTCAATTTCTATTGGGTAAGTGGGATTTGTCCTGTATGTCCAAATCTTTACTGTGACGCAGTTATTATATAGGGCCTGCCCCCCCAGAAATGGTATTCACCTGTCCTGTACGGAGAGACAGATGGAAGTGGGGTAATTCTGCTGACGTTGTGCGACGTTATGGGAGGCAGTCGGGAACCGCAGTGCAACTCCTCATTGGTTACCATTGGGCCCTATGGGGTACAGTGGCCAATTGTGATGTACACCGGCGGTGACGGTATGCATCGCCGTGGACGTGACCGCCATTTTCTATCTGATTCCTCACTTGCTACCTGACCTTCAACAGGAGAGGACCTACACTGCATGTGCTGGAACCTACCATGGTCTGTGTGACTGGGGAAAGGGCCCCTGCTTTCACCTCGGCGGAGTTGGAGAAACTGGTTGCTGGAGTCCTACCCCAGTATGGACTGCTGACGAACAGGGGAGTACAGTGTGGGCATGATGCATGTGGGATGAATGCATGGAGTGGTGTGTGTGAAGGCCTCGTGTAAGGGGGATGGGTGGAAGTCCTCTGGGCGGCGTATTGGTTGTGTGCTGGGCCATGTGTGTGGAAATGGTGATGTGAAGGGGTATGGTGGGCCACAAGTGTAACAGGCGGGACTGTCTGACTGATACTATTTTCCTGTGTGTATTACCTTTGCAGGTCAGTACCCATCAAAAGAAGGGTATATGGTGTGCCATCGCCAAGGACATGCGGACCCTGGGGGTCTACTGCAGGTGGAGCACCCACTGTTGCAAACGGTGGGAGGACCTGAGACGCTGGGCACCGAAGATGGTGGAGGCCCATCTGGGGATGGCCTCCAAACGAGGAAGGGGTGCCTGTCAAACCCTGACCCCCTACTGGCAGTGGCCTATCCTGAGATGAATGGGCACTTGAGGGCATCACAGCATCCACAATGGGGTGAGTACAGTGCCCATCATTACTACTTATGCATGGTAGCGTGGCATCCGGGTGGGGGATGTATGTCAGTGGGTGCCCCTAGCCCAGGCCTGACATTAGAGAGTAGGTCCCCTGGTGGCAAGGGTCCTGAAGGGGTAATCCTGCTACCTAGCTTGTAGGCATCCACAACTAGTCAGGGCTGCGTGGGTCTCAGGTGTGTTGCATTTAGTGGTGTGTGCCCCATGCCTTGGTGGCTAGCAAAATAACTGGTAGTGCAATGCATAGTGCGTAGGGCTACTCCCTGTGTGTGAGAGTGGTGTGTACGCCAACGGTGGTGTTGGTGCAGCCATTGTCCAGGTGTATCCTTAGTCTCTCCCCCCCTTTTTTTTGTCACCCTGTCCTTATGTGCATTAGCATCATCTGGTGAAGGAGCAGAGGCACTGGCGACGGAGGGAGCTGCATCCCACAGGACCCAGGAGTCCACTGACGGTGAGGGCACCTCTGGGACGGAGGGCAAAGGGAGCACCACGGCGGAGCCTGGAGGGGACAGTTCAGACTCTGATACCTCCTCCGATGGAAGCTCCCTGGTGGTGGTGGACATCTCTATGACCACCACAGCTACAGGTAAAACCGCCACCCCCATACCAGCACTGCCCTCCCAGCATCCCCTCAGCGAGTTGCCCGTGCCCACTCACCCAGGAGAGTGGGCATCTCCTTCGCCCCAGGAACTTCAGGCCCTGCCCCAGTAAGCCCTGGTGCCCTGAGTGAGGAGGCTATTGACCTCCTCAGATCCTTCTCTGTAGGGCAGTCCACCATTGTGAATGTCATCCAGGGGCTGGCAGTCTAAATGCAAAAAACAAATGCATTTCTGGAGGGCATTCACACTGGTTTGTCGGCCCAACAAGGATCGATCCGGGCTCTGGCCTCTTCTCTGATGGCAGCCATGGTCCCTGTTTCCACCCTCCCACCTCCAACTTCCTCTTCCCAATCCCATTCCCCTCAACCCCAACCTATCCTAAGCACACAGGCAGACGAGAATGCGCACACAACAACACACAAGAGTAGCACAGGCAAACACAAGCACCACAAATCATCCCACAGGCACTCACACAAACACCATCCAGATGCAGACATACCAACATCCACAATTTCCACTGTCTTCCGCCTCCCTCCCAGTTGCGTCTACACTCACACCTGCATGCACTACATCCTCATCCACTACCAGAATCACCACCACACCTTGCAGAACACACACCTCACTGGCAGACAATTCCACAACAGCCATGCACACGTCCCCTGTGTCCTCTCCCACTGTGTCTGTCTCCCCTCCTAAAGTACGCAAATGCAAGCACTCAGACATCTAACAGCCATCCACCTCACAACAGCATCCAGCCCATGCCCCTGCACCCAACATTAGCAGAGAGACACCTCCTACAACCACTCTTTCTTTCTCCACTCTCAAACCTACTCCCTCTTCCCACCCCAATGTCCCTAGGAAGCTTTTCCTCTCCACCATTGACCTCTTCCCTACCCCTAACCCCGTCCTTCATGTCTGGCCAGGGTGGCAAAATCCCAGGCAAGCACCTCAGCCAACCAGTCCACGGGCCCAGAAGTCTCCACACTCACTCGTGGTTGGAAAGGATCCAGGACTCCTGTGCAGAGGGTGAAAGAGCCTGCACCAGACAGCCTCAAGGAAAGGGTGCCAGCCCCAGCTGCTGCCCGGAAGAGCAATGAGCCAGCCCCAGCTGCTGCCCAAAAGGGCAAGGAGCCCGCCCCACCTGCTGCCCGATAGGGCAAGAAGCCAGCTCAGCTGCTGCCAGGAAGGGCAAGGAGCCAGCCCCAGCTGCTGCCAGGAAGGGCAAGGAGCCAGGGGCAGGGACTCAGACAGAGCCCCCACCACCAACCATGGTTGTGCAGTCGTCCGAGGCCGCAGGGGATGGGCAGGAGCTTCCCCCCACCACCACCACCATCAGCACCACCACCACCAGTGGGCAGCCATCCGAGGCTGCAGGGAATGGACAGGAGCTTCCCCTCACCAGCAGCAGCACCACCACCAGCAGGCAGCCGTCCGAGGCTGCAGGGGATGGGCAGGAGCTTCCCCCCATCACCAGCAGCAGAAGCACCACCACCAGTGGGCAGCCATCCGAGGCTGCAGGGGATGGGCTGGAGCTTCCTCCCCACCAGCAGCAGCACCACCACAACCAACAGTGGGCAGCCATCCGAGGCTGCAGGGGATGGGCTGGAGCTTCCCCCCACCAGCAGCAGCACCACCACCACTGAGCAGCCGACACCCACCGAACCCAGCCTCCCCAGGATCAAGAGCACAGGGCACAGTGCCCCCTCCTGAGCATGTGGGCAAGTCACTCACCTGAGAGACTGTGGCCTTGCACTCCCCAGGACCAAGCACAGGGCATGTTACCCCCTCCAGAGCATGTTTTGCAAATCACCCACCTGAGAGACTGTGGCCTTGCACTTCCCAGGACCAAGCACAGGGCATGTTGTCCCCTCCAGAGCATGTGGGCAAATCACCCAGTTGAGAGACTGTGGCCTTGCACTCCCCAGGACCAAGCACAGGGCATGTTGTCCCCTCCAAAACCAGTGGTCTTGTTCCATCTGCCGGCTGAGGTGCCCTCCCGTTCCCCATCCCCCTGAGGTGCCTGCCTATTTTCCAACTGATGCCTCTGCAGTGTTCTCTCTGTGTTGGTGCAGGTGACAAGTGGGGCCTTGGACGTTGGCCTGCACGTAGAAAAGCATTGGGAAGACATACAGCTCGGACTCCATGGCGGCGCGGTCGTTCCCTGTGTGAGTCCTTTCACTTCTGTGCAGTGTTTCCTCTAGGCTTTTGATGTCATTGGTACTGCCCCAGAAAAGGTGGCGGATTGCAGGGTCTTAATACGGTGGGAGGGACATTGCCTTCCGCCTGGCTGTAGGCGGCTAACGCCGTGGTGGCTGTTGTTTTCTCCTTGGCGGTCGGTGTGGTAAAGTGGCTGTCTATCTGAGTTCTCACCGCCATGGTCATAATTTGGCGGTATTTACCGCCACTTTATCACCGACCACCAGGGTTGTAATGAGTGCCTTTGTGTTGAAACCACAAAAGATGAGACTCCATATTCATGCACATCACACATTAAATGCCCCCACCGACATATCACACTCCCACATACCTCATGGTACTCTCCAGCAAGCCAACTACTTGAACAATCCCACACACTCCATACACACTACATATGACTAACTGCACTGTCTGACCAACAGACCCCAACAATGTAACTTGCATTCCGGAACCCACAACAGCACATTGCATTTCCAGAAAGGTGAGGGTGGTCCTCATACAGTTCCTTGTCCACATCAGGCTAACAATAAGGCCCCACTTCCAGCTCAATGCACTCTAAAGGGCTAGATCAGGTTGGTGATGGTTTTGCCTTTTGATGAGTTTACTACAGATGATTGTCATAGTTGTAGCAGAAAATATCAAGGGACACTATTGATAAGGCGTATCAGCTACAGCCCTTTCCACAATGCTTTACTTTAACTGGGTTATTGCAGTGTAATCTACTATCTATGATTGTAATGGTTGCATAGTTTGTGCAATTTAATTTCTCCCACTATAGTAGCCAAATCAATGGAACATTAAAAAGAACATCTCAGATGGATAAACCATGACACAGCTTTGCCTTATAGTTGGCAACAGCAAAGCAGCCAATGGCTGAAGGTCAGAGTGCTGACAAAATATATTGCTACAAAATATCTTAGTCTTAGCATCTTAGTATGAATACCAACAGCACAAATATTGGGAAGGTAAGTATATGTAAGTCAGTATAGATTTATTGGTCCTTACTCCACAACTATATACCTTGAACATATATGTATTTGTGGTGCGGAAACTATCAGTTTGGTGGCAGGGTATGTAGTGGTTTTTGATATATGCCCTGCATCTGCAAAACTCTAAAGAACTCCATAAGTGATTTGCAGTGAATTATATGACTACAGACAAGTGCTAAGGCTGTGATTAGATGCCAAGCGCCCAGGTTGAACATTTGGCCAATCTGCAACTAGGCCATATTTCATCCCTTAATGTAAAGAAGATTGTCATATATAAGCTGGGAGAATTAGATTTTTTTAATTGAATTTGCCAACTTTTATTACAGAACTGCTCACCTGCATTGCCAGCTGTAAATGTTCCATACATTAGTTTGTACTTTTCAGATTCACTACCGATTTTGAAGAAGCTGTATGTGGCAAAATACTTATTTTTGTTGAAATCCTGAAGATCAATGCGAAGCTCATAATTCCCTGTTAAAAGATTAGAAGATAGTGAATAATCACACTTAACAACGTCACACCTTAAACTCTTTCATTTCTCAACATAAAACATGTTCTAGTGTAAGATTAAAAAGCAAGTGCTTGGTGTCTCATAGGATCTTAAGTACAAATAAATGTGACATAAAACTGAAGTTAATCAAGCCAGCCAAACTGACGAAAATTTAGGGCCCAATTTAGAATTTGACCAACAGGTATCCAAATTATCTTAAACCACTTGTAGTAGGGTGAACGGAATGGATTACCAGTCTCTAAATCAGACCCTTACTTTGTTTTTTTGGTTTTATGGCATTGCTGAACACCTTGTTTAGCTTACGTTTGAGTTTTCATGTACTTTATTAATTTGCAAAAAGTAATTTCATTAATGAGCTTTCAGAATACCCTGGAGAAGGATTTGCTTAATTTGATCACAACCACAGAGAGCTTTATTGCACCTTTCCATGTAGAGTTACTATGGTCTTTGATCTTTGTCATGAACATGCATAACATATATAATTAAAGATAGGAATCAGTCACATGTGGAGATATTTTTCACCAAGGAGTTCTGAGTGGCATCAAATAGATAGAAGCTCAAGTTCTCCATGATGTCACTGAGAACCCTAAGGTGAAACACATCCCTGTAATTAACTTTTTACCTATCTACAATTTTACTTTATGTATGGCCCCAAAAATCATATGTCCCTGCTTTCAACTGCTACGTAGGGGCAGAGGAGTAATGGGAGAGCCATACATAACGTGGCTTCTTCTCCCTGACTCAAATCGGAAAAAATACCTTACCTGTATCCTTAACTGACATTCCTTGCCTCCTTTCCAACTTTTGCAACTGTGTTTCATGCTTTCAGTCAAAGCATATAATAATACTTCACTGGCAGGCTGTCATAGAGGCCTTTATGATTTAGTAACAATGGGTAATGAGTTTTGTTATCAACTGTTGCTACATCATAGCAGTAAGTTACCATATTTAGAATTTGGTGTAAAGGATACATACTTCCTGTGGAAGCTAAGCATAACATATAGAATTCGAGATGGGTTATAGTGTACAAGGATTTATAAAGTGCGGCAAGTCACTTGTGAGGGTCTCAAGGTGTTATAAATTACTGGAAAGTTTTTCACAGAGGGGTTCTGAATTACTTTAAATAGACAAGAGTAAAGCTCAAGTTGCCTATTATGTCACTAAGAACCCCAAGGTTAAAACACCACTGTAATTCACATTGCACCCATGTATAATTTAATGTTATATATGGACTCCAAATCATCTACTCCTGCTTTTACCTGCTGTACAGCAGCAGAGGAGTAATGGGGAGCCATATGTATTATAGCCTCTCCTCCCTGACCCAAAGGTGAAAAAAATATTTTACCTGCTACCCTTAACCAGCCCTTACAACATTCCCTGCTTCCCCCCTCATTCTGTAGCTGTGATTTCTGCTTTTAGTCAAAGAGGACAAGCAGCACTGCACTGACAGGCTGTTAGACAGCCATGTCAGCATAGCCTGAAAGGACACCATGACTTAGCAACAGTGGGTAATGAGTTTTATCAGCTGTTGCTACATTATAACAATCAGTTATCACCTTTAAAACAAATAAATGAATGATAGAGGCTCTCTATGAGAGTCATGCATAACAAAGCAATATGCATCATGCCTTCTTAGCTAAAGATTCAAAAGATGAGGAAATGTGCAAGGAGGCATCATGGCGCCTAATATAATACTTTGATGATTTCAAATGCAAGTAGTCCTTAATTGCTTATGTTAAGACCCTTGCTTACTGAACTACCGGACAGTGAATGTATCACACTCCTTTGGATAAGTGCATCAACACAAGGAATTGCAAATGTGAAATGTTAGTTTTTCGGTTTACTTTCTGGAAATCCACGCAAATTCATACTTGGCCATAAGTGTTTGTAACCAACACTACTGAGGAAAACAATTAACTGTCTGGTCCTTTCACATGTACCTCATATTGCTTACACAGTCTTGTATTTGCTATCCAGATTTATTTATGTTTCAATAATTTTCAGTTGATTTTCCCCATAGAAGATATAGATGGACATTACCATACCAAACAATAGGAAACACCATGCTTATAGCGCAAAAACATGACTTCCCAAATTCTGAGATCCAACACTTTCCCAACCCTAATCCACTCCACCATCAGCTAAATATCTAAAGCATATTAACCCTTACATATGTCAAGCCACTTACTCTATCCACCATCTCCTACCTCATCTAAAGCAAGCTTTTTTACTGTCCTTGCATACTCTACTGAGAAGCAGGATTCCCCTAAAACGTTCAAGATGAGCAGCCATTTGGAACATTGTGGTTCTTTAGACTCACTACTTAAGTGTGATATCAATATTCCTGGGTGCTACCTCCTACTCTGAAACCAAAGCTCCCCTATTGGCAGCACTGGAGATCAACAGTGTGTCACGATTACATGGTTTGTCATCAATAGCATGTGAGATCTTGCCCTTCTGGAATGAAGTGGTCAGTGATTTTGGATGGACAGTCCAGCAGTATGAGCTCTGCTTATTTTGCCAGCCAAGAGCCTGTATCCTCCTTAATACATCCCAGAAACCCTTTAACCCAATGGCCCGGGTTGGGGTATGTGCTAGCATCACTATTTCCCAATAATCCTACAGAACATTTCTGACCCATGGTCAGTCCATGGCATGTTGTCATACAGGCCTATCATGCCACTGATGCAAAATCTCATAAAAGGTTTTCCTCTTTGAGCATATCCTAGCCTGCAAAGCTATTTGTTCTTATCAACATATCCACCTACTGATGTAAATCCACACTTATCCTCAACTTCTATTCCCAGGCCTTCTGGAAAAAGTCATTTTTCCCTGGTATAAAACAGTCAAGGATCCAATATATATTACATCAGGGGCCTATTCTGAATGGAGTGAGTGGCCTCTTGGCCCCCTTCCTCACACCCCTCACGTTAATGCTTAACCTCTAACTTGAAGATATCTATATCTGTTATCCTCTAGCCACCCGATTCCTCATTAATGTGCTCAAAGGATTTAATGTATCACCTGCTGAACATGTTCCTGATAGTCAGACAGCCCCACTCTGTCCATGCTGCAAAGGCTTCAGTCCCCAGATATAGGGGAAAATCTGTATTACCCCAGAATAGGGTAAAAGGGGATGGAAACAATGTCTTTCTGCAACACTGTTCTATTTAAGCCAAGACTCACTGTGATATTCTCATGATTAGGGAGATGTGAAGCTTAGGGTCTCTGTAAGGCCAGGGAAAGCACTGCACGTCCCATATCTATTGTCATTTACTGTATAATTAATCGCACATCAACTTGTTTCTGTTTTTCATTGTGTGACATTGAAATACATGCTTGCAGTAGTTGGTCAAGTAGGCACCGCCCAGTCCTCTGGTCCTAGGCTGGAGTTTACATTGCACCCTTCCTATGCTAGCAGACTTCCTCTGCCAAATACCTTCTGGCAGAACATCTGGAACTGGGATGCATTCTCCACTTTCATATAAGAGGGTGCTGCATGCAGAAAGGAAATGATCTTGGATATTTTAAGTGCTGCACTTTGCCTCATCCTAAAAAAGGGAGTTAAGCTTATAGTTAGTAAAGCAGACAAACCAGCTGGGAAGTTAATATTTTTAGTTTTTAACATGGAGACAGTAATATTGATTCTTAAGTATCTAATAGTCAAGTTATTTGATTTAGTGAGAGACAGAGGTCCTGAGACTCATTGAAATTAATCATAGACTCTCTAAGTGCTCACTGCTAATGCTACAGGTCCTCCAGCAATATTGGGAGCAAGGGGGGTTGGATCAGTGATTGATAGCAGACAGACATTAGTGAGCATTGAAGTTTAAACCTATCACACCCACTTTACTGTCCTTTGGCATTCCATTTATTTTGATCCAATGTGCCTGTAGACATAGCATCAACACATAAGGGGGTGAGGGAGCAGACGTCCCTGCCTGGTTCCCACTCTGTATGCTGATCCTATACAATAAGTGGCAATTCATGTGTGTGAGAACCTGTGAGAGACGTATTGCCAGCCAATGCCCAGCCCAAGACTCATTTCTCAAATTCCACTGTAATCAGCAAGCACCCCTCATGAAGTCAACTCTATCAAATGCTTTTTCCGTGTCAAACAGTAGCAGTATCAATTTCCGTTGCTTCAGCATCCTCTACCAATAAAGTGTAATATATTTTTATGTTAACCCGTTTGTCTTCCAGGAATGCATCCCTCTGCATCACTGCCTGCAGTTGGGTAGCAAGACTCTGTACCAATATTTTGCTGTTATCGTTGAATAAGGAAAGGGGTCTGTCGAAGGCATACTCAATAGGGGGCATATCCTGCTTAAGAATGAGAAAAATCATGGTCTTTGTTTTTCTCAAAGTGACCATGGCATCCCAGGAACCCTCCTGGAAGGCCCTGAAAAGAATTGGCATCAGAAGACAACTGAATGCTTTAAAGAAGGCTTCTGAGAGCTCATCCTCTCTTAGTGCCCTTGCTGTTTTAGGCATCCTCGTAGGTTTCAGGATCTCATCCTTCCTCATCAGTGCTTCAAAGTTCTCTTTGTCCTTCGTCCTTTGTCATCTTTGGAATTCCTACTTAGGATTAATAGTCTCACATGCTGTCCATGTATGCAAAGAGGTGGGCAAAGAAATCCCTATAGTATGACCTGAAACAGTTTGCTTTTTCTGATTTTCCACTGTTGGGAATTTCCTGTACATCACATACAGTGTTGTTCCTGTGTGCCCAACTACAAGTATCTGGTATCCAGACTTTAAGTTTTTGCATCGGCCTCAGATGGGTCTAGCTTATGCGCTATAACCAAGGCCTGCCCTAGATAAAGAATTCAGTCCTGCACCTGTCCTTGCTATTGTTGGGTGCCACAAGCATGCCCTCCATCGTCACAGAGGACTACCATTCCTGTTTATGTGTGTAGTGCAGTGGTGTGGTGGCAGCATCCCATGGGATTAGCAATCATAGCGTCACTAGGCCTTAGCTGAGTCATGAGACTGGAGTCCTACTCGTGTAAGGTTCTGCAGCTACCAATAAACACAGATCCTAGTGCTGAGATCCCAAGCACATGAATATCTGTCTGTTGTGTGTGGTAAGAGTGGAACACCCTCTGAGGAAGCTAGAGTGGCATAGGCCTGTGAGTTCCATTTTGGAAGTCCTGTTCTGTTGATGTGCACAAGATTGATGTGACATTTTCCCACATATTGTAAGTGTATTGCAGACATTCCTGAGACTGAAAGGAGTGAATGTAGACACTGAATTGGTTTAAAAGGAGAAAGGATTCCCCATAGAAATTCAATTGGGGCCTTTTGACCCACAGGGCTGCCGATTTGTCTTTCTGAAGACTGCTATTTGGTGGATGGTAGGATTTTAAAAAAAGACTGCAGTTCCTGTTGTCTGAGTGTGAAGCATCCTTTAGAATGGAGTCTGTCTTTTTTCTTCATTCATGATAAATTTCAGGTGTAGTTGTTGATAGTTAGGTGCAGAATGCTCACAATTCTTGTGACTCTATTGTGGGTCTTCCAGGTTGGAGATGGCTCTGCTGTGAAGAACATCTCTCTTGACAAAGGCTAAGCGTGGTAGACAGCCTGAGATGGACATGTAAAAAGAGAACTGACCCAAACCAGTTCTGTGAGGGTTGACTTTAATGTCAGACTGAGAAGGCACATAACTTGTCTGCAATCCCCAAGTAAACGTGGGAGGTGATGGCCCAGTTGTTCCAGTTCCAAGTTCTCCTCACCCAAGAAAGCAGTAGTCTACACAGTCCCCAAAGGATCACTGAGCTTCTAGAGCTCATGCCTGCCTGAAAGACAACTTCCCAGAGGTGAGGGAATATCACCTAAAGTCTGATCTGGAGGAAGAACTGTTGTCCCTGTCCTGGAACTCCTAGAGACTCCTACCTCAAAGAAGGCAAATAGACCACACCATCATTGCAGAAGAAGCTGACTACTGGTGTGGAAAAGAACAGTTGACCCCGGTGCTGTTGGTTCGTCCTTGTGACTCACGTAGAGTGTGATTGGCCTGCTCCTAACTCGGAGCAGGTCACTGCCATAGAAATGGAGTATTCACTGCCATGCTGTAATGCAACTCTCCCATGCTGCCAGAACACTTATCTGTGTATACCCAAGATGTCTGCGTTGAGTGTGCCAAAAATGTCTGCGCTGCTGGACAAATGAAAAATCCTGACCTGTGGAACTGGCTTGCGTGCCTGAAGTGATTCACAGATGTAACTGTGTCATTTGCCCACTTGTGCCCAAGTGGTCTGCACTGTGGAACAAGAAACGTGTGAAGCTGAGGCACTCTCCTATATGTACCAAACAGACTGAGATTGTGGGTAGTCAACTGTGTGCCTGTGGAGGCTACGCACAAGAAGGGAAAGCTGCTACTTTGAGGAACTTGCAAATGGGCCTGATGCGAGTATGTAGCTGCCGGTGGTGCTATTCCCAAGTGTGTCCAATTGCATCCAGCCAATATTGCCCAGAAGCACCTCTAGACAACCCAATCACAGACCCCAGACCTGCTCCTGAAAGAGGATTAAATCATCACCTTGTTCCAAGGAGACTGGAGCTCTAACCTAAAGACTTACCTGTCCAGAAGGGGGAGGCCTTATTGCGATCAGAGGACCACTTGCTGCTGATGTTGTCAATCCAGAAGAGATCTGCCATGCGGCCCAAGCCTGCCTGCTAGGAGTGGAGCAGCCACATGTTTGGTATACTTCCTTCTCAGTGATGGGGGAACATGTCCTAAAGAGTGAAAGGATGATGCAAGACCTACGGTGGCCTCAGAACAAGAGTATGAGACTGAGTACTATTACTGTCATATATTAGTAAACAATGAGAAAAAATGCTGCAGGGAGAAAAAAGAGTGAGGGAAAAAGGGAACGGAGTGAGAGTGAGGAAGAGTTGTAAGTGGAATTATTAGCCTCACACCCATAACTTGGGTATTTGATACCTTTTGTGTTAGTGTGTCTGTTGAGCATTGAGCCTGGTGTACCCCTCACACTAAATACCCTTAGCAGCCTGTGACTGATAGCCATCACTACCAATGGGAAGGGTTGCACTTGAACCAGTTTGCATTGCCATAGTAGGATGGGAAGCAGCCTTTACAACGCAATCTTTACCATGCAATGCATTCACTACTCATGTATTTACAGTGCATGCCTTTACAATGAAAGGTATATATATTTAGGGTGAGTGTATATATAAGTATGTATGTGTGTGTGTGTGCGTGTATATATGCATATGCATGTGTGTGTGTATATATTGCCACCGCTCTCTTTCACATTGCACGTCATTGGGTGTTGTCAGTGCAGATTATGAGATAAGAAAATGTTTAATAGAATTCCTTTTATATAGTTGGTCTCTCCCATTAATATTAATTGTGCAAGAAGCGAAATAGGGGTGTTACTATCACAGTCAGTGTGGTTAAGGTTTAATTATTTGAATTATTCTTTATATCACATGATTTTGTTCACCGTTGGGCTTATAAGTGACAATATTTTATTATGATATATTAGTCTGTTGGACTGCCATTATATGGTATAATTTTTCCTTCCGCCTCTGCCTGTTAGTTCACCCCATTACATGTCTATATATATGGTCACATGATTGTATAAATATAAAACTGTATAGTTATGTATTTGTATATTTATATATTTATATATACTTATCTATTTATTGATATATTTGACAATTGTGTGTACTGGTACAGATCTTATCAGCTGTTATAACCCAGACGTAATAATATTTATGTGGATGTAATTTTAGGTTTTCTATCTTGTATCTTATATCTGCTGTTTGTCTTATTTCTATGTCTATAAATGAATAGTATTTAATAATGGTAGATTGGTGGTGAATATCACGTGACCAAGGCTGCAGTGTCAGCCGAAACGCATTGTGCTTTGATTAAACATGTTTTTCACTTTTCCTGAATCCTGAGCGTGCTATTCTTATTTTTCGTTTTTGTTGGATTTATATTTACCGGCTTGCTCGTGCCGGTCTCAGCACCACCCCTCTCGGGCCACATGAGTTCATTTCGAGCATCTGCAGTTTGTTATATTACGAAGAACTCCGTGGCCGGCCGCCAGAAATAGACGCTGTATTTTCATCGACTTTCACTTTCACCTTAAGAGCCAGCACTTTTCCTGACTACAGTGTTTGGTAAACAGACGCGGCTTTTGTATCCGCGTCTGTTTGAAGTATTGTACTTTCTACCCTGTGGCTGGGCACCGCCTCATGGTGATTTGCCGATATTTTGGAAAACATCGTGGGTGACTGTTTGGATTCCTTCGTTCCTCTGCCTATGCGGTTGCTGAGCTCCAGTGTTATTTACTCCCGCAGTTTTCATCCGCGGCGTTACGACTGGGCTCCCTCATGGTTAATGTCCTCTGGAGTTGCACTCTAGCCATGGTTGTACGTGGAGGAGTGTGAAACGGGCATATATTTTTAAGACCCGTTTTTCTTCTTTTTTCTTCTTTTTTCTTTTCGGAGCAGCTTGCTTGGTTTGACCGCCTACCTAACATCGGTGAATGTAGACTGTATACACATGTGATTTTACTTTCTACTGATGTCGGATGGACTTGGAAGGACTCATACGTATTTTCGAGGTATGTGACTCTCCTTGCTGTTTTTCTTATCTTAGAATACAGTCACAATTTATATTGACTTTCAATACAGCTATAATAGTACTTTTCTGGCTCATTTAGGCAAGGGGAACTAGGAACCTTCCTAGGGGATTCACGGCATTTGTGGTTTTCATTTTTGATCTTATTCATTGCAGTAATTCTGTATAATGGATGATGACATAGAGAATGAGAGGCGGTTGGCAGCACAAACATTATTTTCCAAGGATATAATTAGGAAGAGTCCTTACATACATTGTCAGGAAAGTAACAATGATTTAAATGCTACGCTACAGAAATTGGAGAAATTAAGCAAAGCTGAAATATCCAAATGGTGGGATGCTACATATTTGCAAAATTATGTTGATCAACAGATGGTTCCAAGGGGCCTATGCATTTTTATTACACCATCATATGAGACACCCAACCCTGAGATGTTAAAGGAATGGGCAGAAAATTCAGCTTTGAGCTCCAGACATATGCTTCAGATACTTATAAAATATGCGTGGCAGGACCGGAAAATCTTATTAGGGGATATCAAGAGAATAAAAGATGATTTGGACTCACGGCCTGAAAAGGAAGTAATATTAAAATTTATGGAGACAATGAATACTAGATTGAAGAAATATGAGGAGGAAATCAAAATTAAAAAACAACAAAAACTTCATAGAGACATAGGTGACTATGAAAGTGGAAGAATTTTGACTTTCAACAGGAAATATGATCACTTATACAAATCATCCCTTGTTTGTCTTCCCATGGAGGAGAGACAATCTTCCTTGGAAACCGATGTGGAAAGTGCAAAGGAATCCAATACCCCCAGTTCTACTGAGAATGAGAAATCTATTGAAGAAGTCACCAACAAACCAGCAACTTTTTTAGACGAATATCGCCTGCTGCGACGCGGCAGGCAGGTATCCAAGAACCAACATGGACAGAGCTCCAATTACAAAGGCAGGGCAGCAGGCCGAAGAGGAAGACGGGGCGGAATCAGAAGAGGCGAGAGAGAGTCAGAAATCGTAACAAGAACAAATTTCGACATGGGGCAAGTGGGAAAAACAACAAGAAGCTCCAACCAACAAACATAATGGATGAAAATATGGAGAATAAAACTATTGTGAATTTATCCAACTTTGTGTTATCTGATAGTGATAAATCTACATTATGCTTAGGCCTCTCTTTCTGCCCTACAGAACGTTTTAACTATGCTGAGACTAGGATTGACTTTTTTTAATTTATTAGAAAACTGAAGTTGAGAAAGTGGTTTAAACAAAAGAATTCCCCCGATGTGGGTGCTGGAGGTTCCCATAGGGATGTTTCCCATGATGTGCTTAATATTAGTGATGTGGACTCTTTGATTGCATTGTATGAATTGGAGAACAATGTTGCAGACTCTACCACAACTAGGAATGTCTATCAAATCCTTGATGATTTAAACATTACGTATGATTTATCTGTTCCCACTGGCTTTAAACCCAGATCTACATTCTTTCCTATCATGAACCACGATAATATAGATACATTCTATGATTTGGTGGTAAAATATTTGATCCAATTTTGCCATAAAACATGGTTTAAATCCAAATGTAACTATAATTTAACACAATCGCAAAAAAAAATTCATTACAACTTTGGCAAGTGATACAGACACAATTGTCTGCCCTGCGGATAAGGGCGGCAATATAGTACTTATGGAGAAACAAAAGTACATTAAGGAAGTTATGTGTCAACTTAATAACACACATTTCTATAAGGTTACCACTAAAGAAACTTACACCAATAGCATTGTGGGGATTTGGAAGCTACTCCTGGAATGGAAAGACAAGGGCTTATTATTATGGGAAGAGTACTGTTTTCTAAAAAGAGACTTTCCCAAACTACCGGTACTGTATATTCTTCCTAAGATTCACAAAAATAGGACCAATCCACCAGGAAGACCTATAGTATCCTCATGTGGTAGTGTATTGGAAAATGTCTCCAAATAGGTTGATTACTTTTTGAGGGCATTTGTTGTCAATCTCCCATCGTATGTCCGTGACACTAAGGATTTTCTGGGTAAGCTTGAAGGAAATGTATGGGAAGATGATTTCCTATTATTAACTTTGGATGTCAATTCCCTGTATACTATTATTGACCATGAAAAAGGTATTGCAGCCTGCAGACACTTTTTAGATGCTAGATCACTTAAATATCTGGCACATACTGGAATGATAATAGATATGATAAGATATTGCTTGAGGAATAATTTATTTTTGTTCAATGGGGTCCTTTACCAGCAGATCCTTGGGACTGCGATGGGCACGTGCTTCACTTCGCCTGCCTCTTTTTAGGCTGGTGGGAAGAGAATATCTTTAAAGATGAAGAAAAATATCCAGGAACTAGTCAGGCAATCTTATGGTTAAGATATATTGACGATCTTTTCATTATTTGGAAAGGCTCTGAGGAAGAAGCTTCTCATTTTGTTTATAAATTAAACAATAATGATTTGAATATAGGTTTGACGTATAAGATGAGCAGGTCTTCAATTGAGTTTTTGGATACTCTTATGAAGATTGATGAACACAAGGTTAATACTGAACTCTTCCGCAAGTGTACAGCAGGCAACAGTTTATTACATGCTTCAAGGGGAACCCAGAAAATTTAAAGTGGAGTATCCCCTATGGAGAGCTGCTAAGAGCTAAAAGAGTTAGCAGCACCAATGAAGCCTTTGAAATTGAGCAGAAAGAGATGATCACGAGATTTAAACAGCGGGGATACCCTGATTGGGTTATCAAAAAAGCAATTGATAAAATCAAGGGAACAAAAAGAACTGATATTTTATTTGACAATACTCCCAAACAAAAAATGGATGACAATGATGACACTAGACTTATTATGACTTTCAGTGATGATACAAAACAAATTAAGAATATCATTACAAAAAATTGGAAGATACTGAAAAGTGACCCCGTTATTGGGGATTCAATACTAAATAGACCTCAGATTACGTACAGAAGAGGTCGTAGCTTACAGGATATGTTAAGATCTAATGATATTACCACTAGGTTACAACTCAGACAACATGGCTTACAGGGTTTATTTCCCTGTGGGCACTGTAAAGCATGTTGTAACAGTGTTATGCGTAAACAATATGCACTATGCAAACCCGGTAAAAACAGGTTAATTAATCAGTTTATAACATGCAGTACCCCATTTGTGATCTACATATTGGAGTGCCCCTGCCAAAGATGGTATGCTGGGAGTACTAAACATAGTGTTAAGAAATTGATTTTGGAACACATGCGTGCAATAACTTCAGTCGATGATCATTATCCAGTAGCTAGGCACTTTAAAGAAAAACATAACTCTGATTGGACCCAGTTGTCTTACTTTGGCATTGAACATGTCCCTCCATTCCATAGAGGGGGTAATGGGGAACTTACATTGAGGAAAAAAGAGTCTAAATACATTTTAGACTTGGAGACTAAGATACCCAAAGGATTGAATATTGGGGAAGAATTGAATACCCATTTATATGATAATTGAAAAACAATCACAACAGGGTATAGTTGTGCGTAGTGATTACCATCAATGAATTCATAAGAAAATAAAAGTATTCAAAAGAACGCAAACCCTTTTTTTGAATGCCAATAGACTGTGTATATAGGAGATGTTTTTCTCAGTCCTTTCAATTTTTGTAATTAGTATGATTTTTATGATAACGTTCTTTAGTAGTTGATTAGATTGGGGGAGATATGGTCATTTATTAAATGTATTTATTTATTTATATGTCTTTCAGATTTAATGGGTCGGATGGAATTAATGCTGATTTCCACTTGCCACCGCTCTCTTTCACATTGCACGTCATTAGGTGTTTTCAGTGCAGATTATTAGATAAGAAAATGTTTAATAGAATTCCTTTTATATAGTTGGTCTGTCCCATTAATATTAATTGTGCAAGAAGCGAAATAGGGGTGTTACTATCACAGTCAGTGTGGTTAAGGTTTAATTATTTGAATTATTCTTTACATCACATGATTTTGTTCACCGTTGGGCTTATAAGTGACAATATTTTATTATGATATATTAGTCTGGTAGACTGCCATTATATGGTATAATTTTTCCTTCCGCCTCTGCCTGTTAGTTCACCCCATTACATGTCTATATATATGGTCACATGATTGTATAAATATAAAACTGTATAGTTATGTATTTGTATATTTATATATTTATATATCCTTATCTATTTATTGACAATTGTGTGTACTGGTACAGATCTTATCAGCTGTTATAACCCAGACGTAATAATATTTATGTGGATGTCATTTTAGGTTTTCTATCTTGTATCTGGTATCTGCTGTTTGTCTTATTTCTATGTCTATGAATGAATAGTATTTAATAATGGTGGATTGGTGGTGAATATCACATGACCAAGGCTGCAGTGTCAGCTGAAACGCGTTGTGCTTTGATTAAACATGTTTTTCACTTTTCCTGAATCCTGAGCATGCTATTCTTATTTTTCGTTGGATTTATATTTACCGGCTTGCTAGTGCCGGTCTCAGCACCACCCCTCTCGGGCCACATGAGTTCATTTCGAGCATTTGCAGTTTGATATATATATATATATATATATATATATATATATATATATATATATATATATATATATATACACATACACACACATACATTACTGAGGATTTAGTGGTAGCTAAGGTTATAGGGTAAGGGTATTTCTTAAGACTTAGGATTTAGTGATGGCTAAGGTTACAGGTTAAGGGTAATTTAGATCTTTGTAGGGTTTAGGAATGGGTAAAGTCATATAGTGGTAAGGGTATTTTTAGGGTTTTGTGGTGGTTAATGGTATAGTAGCGTGGTAATGGTGTTTTTCAGGTTTAGGGATGCATAGGGTGGTAGAGGTGATTTTAGATTTTAGGGGTGGATGAGGCCATAAGATAGTATAAGTGTTTTTTGGGTTTAGGGGTGGCTACGGGGCATAGAGTGGTAAGGGTATTTTTAGGTTTGGATTGGCTAGAGGAATAGGATGGGAAGGGTGTTTTAGGATTTAGGGATGGGTAGGGGCACAGGGTGGTAATAGTGTTTGCACAGTTTAGGGGTGGGTAAGAGTATATGGTGGGAAGAGTAAGTAAAAAAGGGGGGATGAGGGTTTCTCAAATTAAGAAAAATTTAAAGTCATTATTATTTGACATAAAACAGTGGGGGATGGTTTGGGGGGATTTTAACATCATACAACCTAGTAGACCAGACCCCGGGACATCAGTGACAAACAACCCCAACCTCCAAACCTGTGGCCCATTAGCCCCTGTGTGCCTCATGTGCCCCCAAACCGGGTCTGACCTCCATAATACACTGTATCATCAGAATACTTAGGGGCAGATTTAAGGAAAGTGGCACTGCACCCAGAAAAATCTCTTTTTACCCCCCCCCCCAATGGGGGAACGCCCCATTTGCATACATTATGCATGGTGCATGCAAAATGTAACACAAAGGGTTACAAAGTGGCGCAATGTCTGCATTGTGCAACCGTGTAAATTTGGCGTGGGGAAAAGGCCACCATATCGCTGCCTTAGCGTAAAAAAAATTACGCTAAGGCGGGGCTTAAATGGAGCTATGCCCTCTTAAATCTGAGCCTTAATCTCTGCCATAAAACAGTGGTTTTCTTTTGCCCAGTGTAGGCTGGCTACTAGTTGTCTGCATTTTTCCCCACTTCTTCAATTCTTTAGTTCCAGAAGAGGGTCAAGACCAGGCTATTTAAATAGGCATACCCCCCTGCCCTGGGCCAGGCTAGAACTACACTGGTTTCTAGCACCAAGATACCCACCAAGGTAACAGTATGCTTTACAAATAACATAACACAACTCAACACATTTAAACCTAAGTGTAGACCTACATGTTTCCGACCACTGAAACCAGAGGTTGGAGAGATCTAAGACTGAGGCTCTGATTTAAACTTTCTTTGCCTTAATTTTTTTAAGCAAAAGCGGCGCAAACTTACAAAATACAGTTGCACTTTCAAAGTTTGCACTTCTTTTGCGTCAATATCAATAAATGATGGTAATGCGGTGCAAAAAGAGTATAAATCAGGGCCTGAATTTACAAGTGTGAAGTTACAACCAGGAGTTTTTCACATATAGGCAGAGATCTCAACTACCAGGTGGGAGGTCTCCACCAGCTAGATGGAGATATCGACCATTTGGGCAGAGACTTCAACCACTGGGGTGGAGATTGACCTATGGTAATGAATAGGGAAAAATCAAAGAGCCTAATCATTTTCAAAAGAAATACTAAAAAAATGTAAATGTAAAATAACATTTGAATGTAAAATAAAATTAATATATTAATAATTAATTTAAAGTCATTAAAATGTGCCTAGAAGTAATAAAACAACATGTTGCACCACATTATCCTGTGAAATTGTGTTTATTGAATACTTAAAAAATTAAAATATATTGATAGAATATTTAAACATAATAATTAAACCATTTTTTAGAAATACCACCTTTACTAGCATTTTATTATTTCATTAGTATTTATTAGCTGTATTTCAGTTATGTATGTAATTAATTTAAAGAAATTTGACATTTTCATTAACATTTATTGCAAAAGATAAATTATTGTTTAATATTATATAAAATAGTGTAATATGAAATGATATATATATATACATGTAGATCGAGAGATGAACAGATGTGTGTATATAAATATATAAAATATGTATAATACATATATTCACACATATATATATATATATTTGCATATATATATATATATTGTTGTGTTTTATTTTATTGCTCTCCTAATTTGTTTTCTTTGAATTATTACGATATTATGTGTGCATCTGTGGTGTTCTCAATAGCCGTTCCACAACCTGTTAGAGGGTGATTGTAACTTATAAATGGCCGCCATGTGACAATGACTAGGCTGCATGCATGGCAATTGGCCGTTTTTGATTTTCAAAGGATCTAGATGATATGTAAATACTGATGACGGACGCGCCGTTTTCTCGATGCAGGGGCACTGAGAAAGACGGTAAGCCGAAACGAATATGCCCAGCTTCACAATTAATTTCGGTGGCGGAATAATGGTGGAATTAAAGAATTAAAAACACTCCCTGAGTGTGTGTCACCTCTTGCTGTGAGTGAGAAACAAATATATATATATATATATATATATATATATATATATATATATATATATATATATATACACACATATATACACACACACACACACACGTAAAACTTAGGCCACAGTAATTTATTTATGTATTTATTATAATTTCTTTGTTATTTTAAGTCCCCTCAATTATTTTCCTGGGGAGGGGATGTTACATTACCTGTGAGTGGCCATATGTGGTGCTAGACATACTCCAAGGCTGGATTACAACTGTTCTGTGGCCACTGGGGCTGTAAAAACTTTAGAAGTGTAGTTTGGGAATAGCAATGGTCTTACTTTTTGGTTGGCAGGTGCTTGTATCAGCATGTCCCTTCCTAAACTCCTTCATACATAATAAGGCCCATATTTATACTTTTTTAGCGCCACATTTGCACCGCTTTTTAACGCAAAAACAGCACAAACGTACAAAATTCAAATGATGCAAATGCGGCGCTAGAAAATGATAAATATGGGCCTAAGTATTTCCCACTTTCCAGCCACTCCCCCTGGACCCCTCCCACATTTACTACTAAGTAGTAGACTTACACATGGAGATCTGCCCATAGAAAATAAAGGTGAGATGGAGATCTCCTTCTGTTTGCGTATGAATTGCAGTTTGTAGTCTGCAAGCAGGACATCTGCACGACTTTATGTAATACAAAATGCAGTTTGTCAATCAGGCTCAATATGTCCATGTAATCTAAATGCAATACCAATTCCAGTTGCTGATTACTTATATACAATTATTTCTTGGGTATGTATGCCTTGCCAACTATTAGAATTTTACACTTAGCCACCGTAAGGCCTTAATTCTTCATAACACCATAGTTTGGAAATGCTGTACGAAATTCACATAAGGTAATTTCTAAGTAAACTTTGAGTTCTCTTCCACAACAAAGGGATGGGTGGAATCTTGGATAAATCTGAGCCACTGGCAATCGCTTGAGCCGCATCCCAGTTCATCATTTCTGGCCTACCATGCAATCTTAGTTTGTACCCAACCATATTCAAATTAGTGTTGTCCCTGCTCCAATAGGAACATTATAGCCCAAACTGCCAGACCAGGTCCTCCGTAAGCCAGAACACAAGCAACCCAAGACCGGTTTCACCCTGAGTAGGGCTCATCAATTAGGTATAGCGTTGTTCTAGTGGCACAGTGAGCACGGGACCACGTCTGGACAAACTCAATTCAATCCTTATTCATGATTGCCTTCTGCAAGCCTGTCTTGTTCTTTTTAGCAGATTCCCTTTTCCCACTACAAATGTTCCCTAATAATCATGAATCCCATGGAGAAGATAAAGTAATGTTAAAGTTGACATATTAATTCAGTAAACGCTTTAACCTCACTGAAAATCTATACTTTGTACATGGCTGCCCTATATGTATCAATGAGAGGGATGGTCTGTATTAATAAACATAGTTCAGAGATAAACCAGTATTCTGATTCAGCCCACCACAGAAATTGCTTTTTTAACAAAAATATGAGGAATCAGGTGGGTGAATCATTCCAGTTAGATGGAAAAAATTTGCTGTTTTCTTTCACTCTTCTATCATATAGTGATTACGGAATAAATCAATGAATGGAAATACAATACTTAAGGACAATTTCCCTAACCTTCAAACCACTTTTGAAGGAAGCTGTTTGAATGCACCTAACCTCACAAATGTAGAAAATGGGTATGTGTTTTTATTCTGTGTATTCAGTAATACCAATGTTCATTTTCCAGATTAACTTCCCAAACATGTTCTTTTTAAGTTAACCACAAATGTACACAATCGCATTGTGAGCCTAGCAAAGTGCTGCTTTCAGCGACTTATGATGGCATGCAATAACAGTAGTTGCAACAGTGCCACATCTGCGGTGTGAGCACTTTTGTGCTCTAGGCTGATGTAATCCATGCCAATGTCTGCTGTCACTTTCATGCTCATACACTCATTTGTCTCTCAAATTGGTGAAAAGTTATTTCAGCTGGGATATTCATTCAGTTTGTCCATCTTTTGCATTTTTTTAAAAAGTTTGAGTAACACTTTGACTAAATTAGATTCTGTTGGCTCAATGTATCTACTAATGTGTTTGTGGGATCACTTTCTTGACCTGCATTTTTGCGATCCTTCCCACGGCGTGTCCTGGGCTTGGCTTCAGAATAATCTTCATGCAGTGTTTGGTGATTCTTCTCATGGTCCTCTGATTAGCCCATTGTTTGGTTACTAGGAAAGCTTCTAAAGGTGCCTTTGTCTGACTGGCCAATTATTTCTCTCCAATCTCGGGAAAAAATAAACCCAGACATGACAAACAGAATTTCTTTTTCAGAATTTCAAAGATGCATTTTTCAAAAAGATCTCATAAACTTTCCAAACTCGTTAACAAAAACGTGGTATTTCATTCATACCTTTGTTCTGACCCACATATGAGGCGGGTGGGATGAGCAAATTGCACTGGCTGTGTTGTCTTTAGGCACCGGGTAATTTCAGTACTGATACCTAAAAATGTCTTTTACATTTCATGGCTCTTGTAGATGTAATTTCTGATAGGATTTCCAGGTTCAAATTAGATTGAGACTTCCAGCCCATCTCGTTAGATAGGGATCTAACTAGACCATCCACTTTTCATCTGGTAGCCCACTATCTGTCTTGGTTATACTTTCAAGATCAAGTGACATGTCAAAAAGCTAGTTTTTGAATTACATGCCTTAGTGGGTTTCCCTTCAAGACCTTCACTTTTCTTCCATCTTGTAGCCGATATTCTGATGGCTCTCAATGACTGCATCTGCAATATTTAGTCCTAAAGATGGTATGGTCAATGTTCATCTTTTCTTTCTGGATTTCTTGATGTATTAAGGGGTGTGGGATTTAATACAATGTCTACTGGACTATGGGACAGGATGCTTCATAAATCTTCCTGTCCTATTAAAAAAATGTACTTGTCCTTTAATGCCATGTAGTGCTGTGACATCTTATGGCAGCTATTTCATTATATAAGATATCTGATAATAGTCTCTCTGATTATGCCAGGGCTAATGCTATAGTTTTGTTTTAATACTAGCAATTTCCTCATTTTGCCACCTTTCCGCAGATCTAGATACTGCCGCTGAGGGTATTGGTAAGCAATAATGCTAAGGTTGGAATGTCCTTTTGAATCTGTGCAAACCTACTAACTTACATGTTTGGAAATTTAATGCTGACAAGGGCAGAAGTAAAGCTTCTGCTGTGGTTGGGAAAAAAAGTGGTTGGAGGGAAAATGAACTTGTAAACTGTCAACAGATTTTCACAAGTAAATCTACAAATGCATTTTTGCTTGTGCTAAAATACAGTTCACAAATACTTTCTTGGAGTACAATTCCCTGGTCTACTTCTATAAATCCTTGTGAGTTAATTAAATATGTTAATCTGCCCTACTGCAAAGACATATACCATAGGTGCACTTTTGTGACTTTATTTAAGGATTGAGCCCCTAATTAGGTCTGGCATTAATCAAGATCTTTTGTTTTTATTAAAATTCTCTCCCCCTCTCTCTCTATCCATTTATTGGTTGGCTTCACTGTGAGTGATAGCAATTGGCTCATTCACAAGGAGGGTATTGGCACACAAAGTTTGTTCAGTGCCAGGAACTACTGTGTTATTGGGTGCTTTTTGAGACCAAAAACTATTTTTACTTTTTGCCAATGAATGTTGCAATGGTGAGGGCTAAGCAACTCCCACAACCATAATGTTATACAAAAGCTATGTCAAAACAATACACACATTGACAAAATCAAAAGACTGACTGCCAATGTTGGACCTATTGGCTACGCCAATGCTTTTTTATTTTTATGTTTCCCATAATCTTGTTGACACTGGTTGTACTGATTTTCTATTATGAATATTTTTGGGAAACGTAGCAGTCATCAATACATTTTACTAAATGATGCTTCAAAGAAATGGTACCTAAAATTTCACAGTAGTTTAGCAAAACATTTTTTCCTAGTTGCATTTTTTTGAGAACATTTAATTTCGGAAGCAAAGAATCATCAAAGAATCATCAATCTTGCTTTCAAGCTTCAGTCTATATTTGCATTTCATCAGAGAGCATTCTAGGAGCATTATATCTAGCCTCATATTGTTAAACATTGGAAACGTGTGCACATTGTTTTTTTACTGGAACCCCGGTCAGTAGTGCAGTCCGAGCTTACAACATTTATTTAGAGTGCTCAGTCTAATAATAAAGTCTTTACATTAATAAACCTTAAATAGAAGTTTGAACAGCAGTAGCATACAGAAACAAATACTACCTCAACTGTAAAGATTTCCCTTCTTTGCTCCATAATGTGGAATTGTAAACTGGCGACCAAAGGGTTTGTGCTGCATGGAGTTGGGCCTACTGGTCCCAAGGACAAAGAAGAAATTAAACCTTGTTGTCCTTGACCTCAAACAATATGTCCTGGACATCAGGCTATAGGAACTTTACACCCACTGAATGTATACACATCTGAGCTACTTTCTTATGCTCACTAAGTATAGCCTTCACTTGTATTCCAGCTTTCTATCTTGTTGTGTTGCCTCTTTTTCATCTCCTTCTCATAATAACAATATCTACTATAGGGTGTTAATAACAGGATTGAGCAAAGTTTGAGTAAAGCACAAAAAAAGTGATTATGATGTTACCGGTTACTGTTAGATGGTGAAGATTGTCATTCCCCAACCAGAAGTCTGTCATCTGGCTGCCAAAGCTTCTCTTGTATGTCTTCCAGTCCCGAAAGAAATCTACCGAGCCATCCCAGCGTCTTTGGAACACCTGCAGGAAAATATAGAGAAGAACAGAAAAGAAGTGATTATTCCATAGCCAAGATTTTCCCTGCTGCACACCCACTAATGTTTCTTACTTTAATATGCTTTTAAAAGGATTTGATTTTGTTATGTTTTGCGCTCCAATTTTTAAGATTCTTCATGACTGGAAGGCACCTTCATTCACCTACATTTGTGTGTCTTGAGATATTTTGTTTCCCCTTTGTTAGATTTCTGGGCTTAATTCTACTTAGTGTATATCATTAATTATTTTCATTGTCAGTTAGTTCTTGTCTTCCTTTTAACTCTCTTCATTGCTTTTTTTGGTATTACCTGGTTGCCAATGGCTGTAAAAGGCAGCACCTGCTTGTTTGTCTGATGTTCATGGTTGCTCCTCCACTCTACCTTCCTGCTCTTTAAATGATGATGCGGGTCTTCCGGTGTGCAAACAGTCCTGATACATAACTTTGCCAGTGAGTCAGTCTTTCCACTTGCTCTATATGACAGATGATCTCTCCTCAGGCTCCCAGTTGACCAATGTCCTCTTCTCCCAAAATAAGTGTCTTTTTGATGGCACTATGTCTGCCTACAAGTACATCCGTTTCCTGCTTCTCTTAAAGGCTGAGGATGCAAAGAGTCAGGTTTGGGCTCTCAAATGAATCATCCCTTACTCCATCAGTGATATATTGGTCAATGGTAACCTAGGTCTGGATTGTAATGTTCAGTAGAACATTTCTCTTAAGTTTATTCTTTCCTTTCTTTTCGTGTAATGAATCTCAGAGTACAATGTTCCCTATACTTCCCAGATCAAGGAATTATCACCATATATCATTCTGCCATCTAACCATGTAATTGTTCTGGGAGTATTATGCCTGTGGTTTGGGGCTGTCGAAGTAGGCTTGGTTTAAAGCAGTATTAATCATTCATCTGGATATGCCCTACATCTTATCTTTGCTCCCACTGACAGTCCATGATGAGAGGTTTTCTCAGTTGGGCTGGCATGTTTTCTACATGGGTTGATGTTTTTCACTCACAATCTTTATGACACCCACTCGTCCTCCCTCCCTATTGCATTATGTTCAAGAAATTGATCTAAAAACTATTTTCTAATTCTACTGGATCATCAGTAATACTTGCTGGCGTGGTGGTGCTGGCTGTCCAAAACCGCCAGGTCCCATCCCCTCCTGGACGACCAGCTCGCTGGAAAAGGTAAGTTGATCGTCTGAAGGAGTGGAGGGAGTGTTGGGTACATGTGTGTGGTGTATGCGTGAATGTGTACGAAAGGGGATATTCGAATAGGTGAATACATGTGTTTTGCGGAAGGGTGTTTGTAAGTGTGTGGACAGGTGGGGGGGTGTCTGCATGTGTGTGGACATGCGTGGGTGTGTGTGCCAGTGTCAGGAATGGGGATTCCTGTCACCAAGTGCATTACCGCCAGGGTTTTTGTGGCGGGGTGATCGCTGCGGAAAGCCTGATGGTCCGCAGACTCGTAATCAGGCTGGCAGGTAGAGGCCTGCTGCCGGGCTGGTGGAGCTCACCGCCGGCCGCGTCGGTGCAACCTTTGGCTTCTGCCAAACCTCACAACTTGTAATGTGGCGGTCTTTACGCTGGGTCAGCGGTGGCAAGACTGCCACAGCGAGGCTGGCGGTCTGATGACCACCAGCCTCATAATGAGTGCCTTAGTCTCTGAAATGGAAGTTGAAAATCTTCAGAGAGCAAGGCAGTTGGCTGGGGCAGAAGAATGCTCCATGAGGTCTGATAGCTGTTGGGCGAGGTCCTAGTGAAGCTGCTGAATTTTAATGGGAAAACTCTAGCAGGAGAAGTTTGAATTCTGCCCACAAGGAAGATGTCCCAGTAGCCAGAACCTTTTGGCTCCTTCATCCTGTGACGTTATCTACGTTTACACGTAATCACTTTTTGGAGTTCGTATTCCTCCAGTGGGGCAGGGACGATCCCACGGTGCCCCTCTCTACCTAAGTCCTAGATATTGGACACTTCTCTCCTTGGGCAAAGCCTCTGTGCCCACCCCAAATGTGTGGCCAGGGAAAAGAGCAGCCCCTGTTCTGTGGGTACTCTAAACCAGTTCTAGGGTCAGTTCCTCTCTCACTGTGATTGGAGCCTGTCTGGCTTGAGTAGCACAGAATGACATTGTCCAGGTGCAAGCTAACATTTACCTGTGACAGAGTAGGCCTTGTTGAAGTTAATAATGTTCTAGGGCCTAGCCCATTAGTCATTCTGTAAAGGGAACTAGAACACCATCCACACCCAAGGCATTTTCCTCTGCTCTGCAAGCAGTTTTCACAACTAATCAGGGCTTGAACACTCATAAGGTTGCGACTGGAGGTTAATGTAAATTATCCTCCAGAGACTCCATTCAGGGGAAAGGTAACATTCTGAAAGTACCTTTTCCTTAATACTTATGAAAGATCTGATGTGTGCCTGTGTACATGTAATAACTGATATCAAAGGAAACAGTGCTGAAGAAACACTGCTCATTTACTTCCACATCTACAGGCTACACTAGTACCTTCAAGTCACTTGCATCTTCTTAGCCTGTTGGATTGCCTATAAGTTGGTTGTTGGTAAAAGTACACACTTCACCATACCTAGCAGACAAGCTCAACCTCATAATAGGGTTCAAAGGCACATCTCATCAAGAATATCACTCATATGTAAGAAACCATCCTCATACAGATAAGAGACACCAAGTGAATGTGCATGCCCACCAAATAAATTTTTGCCTTTGTGCCGTCCACTTTTCAAGTTCAAGCTATGTACGTTCCATTTTATTTCTTCATACAGATCTCACTGTCATGCAATGAATAAAGCTTTCATATCACAAACCAAAGTGTTCATAAATTACAGCGCTTTCCATTGAGAGAGGAAAAAATGAATATTTAAAGGGGATGGGGATCTCAAGTGGGTTAGACACTGTCAATAAGCTTTGTTGCGCCAAGAAGGTAGGGAGCAGCATGGCTAGGGTGTAGTGGGCAGAAAGCACTAATGGAAATGTAACCCATCCACAGTGGTATGTAGTGCAGTATTACAGGACTCAGCCGTTCTATTCTCCACAGAGGGTGGCCTTTGCAAGTAACCCCTGAGAATTGACAGATAACAAAGTACTCTTCCCAGCGAGTTTTTATGTTGTTTATCACAACCCAGTGTCATATTTACTTCTTAAACCTTTTGTAGTAAGACCCTCAGTTTTCTAACACTTCCACTATGGTGCTAAAAATAGGGTTTTTATAAGTGCTTATGATGAAACACCAATAATTATTTTTTGATATAACAGTGCACCAGCGACCGGAAATGTCAAGGAGGGTGGATCACAGGGGAGAGGTGGCATGACAGGGATAGGACAATAAAAAAAAATGTAATCAATCAATCAGTGTACTTGTAGAGAGCACTACCACCTAGGGGGGGGGGAGGGTGCTGCTACTGCTCAAATAGCCAGGTTTTGAGCCGCTTCCTGAAAGTCAGCAGGTCTTCAGTCTGTCGTAGGGGCAAGGGAAGGGTGTTCCAGGTCTTGGCGGCGAGGTGGGAGAAGGATCTGCCTCCAGTAGTCGCTCATCAGATGCGGGGGACGGTGGCGAGGTCGGCTGAGTGGATTTGGCGGGACGGGGTGTAGAAGGTGAGTCGTCCGTTGAGGTAGGCTGGACCAGTGTTGTGGAGCGCCTTGTGTGCGTGGGTGAGGAGCTTGAAGGTTATCCTTTTGTTGATGGGGAGCCAGTGTAGGTCTCTCAGAAGGGGACTGATGAGGCTGTGGCAGTGGGCATCGAGGATCAGGCGAGCGGAGGCGTTTTGTATGCGTTGCAGTCGTTTGAGGGGTTTGGCCGGGCTCCTGTGTAGAGGGTGTTTCCGTAGTCAAGTTTGCTGCTGACGAGGGCTTGGGTGACTGCTCTTCTTGTATCTGTGGGGATCCATCTGTAGATCTTGCGGAGCATGCGGAGTGTGTTGAAGCAGGTTGAGGAGACAGCGCTGACTTGCTTGGTCATGGAAAGTGTTGAGTCGAGGATGATGCCCAGGTTGTGTGCATGGTTGGTGGGTGTTGGTGCTGCTCCCAGAGCGGTCGGCCACCAGGAGTCGTCCCAGGCTGAGGGATTGGCACCAAAGATGAGGACCTCCATCTTATCTTCAGTTTGTCTTCAACTTCAGTTTGCTGTTCCTCATACATTCGGCGATGGCCTTCATTCCTTCGTGGAGGTTGGATTTGGCGATGAGGGGGTCCTTGGTGAGGGAGAGGATCAGTTGGGTGTCTTCGGCGTAGAAGATGATGTTGAGGTTGTGCAGCTGGGCGACGCAGGCGAGCGGGCCATGTAGATGTTGAAAAGTGTAGGGCTGAGGGACGAACCTTGGGGAATGCCGCAGATGATCTTGGAGGCTTCGGAGCAGAAAGGGGGAGGCGGATGCTGTGGGTTCTGCCGGAGAGGAAGGAGGTGGTCCACTCCATAGCTTTGTCCCGGATCCCTGTGTTGTGGAGGCATGTGCGTAGGATGTGGTGGCAGACGGTGTTGAAGGCGGCCGAGAGGTCCAGGAGGATGAGGGCCGCGGTTTCGGCATTGTCAAGCAAGGCCCTGATGTCGTCAGTGGCGGCGATGAGGGGGGATGGGACAATAAAAAAAATGTACCTTTCCTGCTGACTCCTGCCGACTTCCTCATGTTCTCTTCTTGTCATGTCCCAGCATTCACTGTGACACCAGCATTGGCCCCTCAGCAATCCTGGTGCTGCTTTCATGCTAACGGTGCATGAAAGCAGCACCAGGACTGGTCTGAATGGCTTAGACTGCTGCTCAGACACAACACTGGGGTCTGTGCAGTTTCTCCAGCCCGGCTGTACAGCACAGCCAGGCTGAGATGGCCGGCCAAACACACATGCGCACTTAAGTGCACTCTTTCCTTCTCCTCCTCTCTCCCATCCGCCCCTCCCCGCATTGCTGACTGAGCCAGCAGATGAAAAATAAAATGAAAGTGTAACTATTGTTTTATTTTTTTATCACCTGGCTCTTGGCTAGGGGGCGACGCTCCACCGCCGATTGGAGGAGCCACCCCTGAGTGCACAGGAAACTTAGGATGGTTTTCCTAACATTGAAAATAACATGCTTTATTAAATGAACACCTGCTATGAGAGAAATCCTTCAACAGTGTCCATATAATCCCATCAATTTGATTACTTACAATCCATCCTCCTCCATCGGTGTCCATGTCGCAGAGCACAGTCATGGGTTTCCCATCCTCGGAGCAGATGGTGTACCAGCCACTGAGAGTGGTCCCTCTATCCAGCAGCTCCTTGCAATTCCTTGCCCCTGCACGAGATAAGGCAAAATAACGCATAGGAAAACCGGTATATACTATGGGGGATGCTATTTAACATCCAATCAAAAGTCATAGAAAAAAAAATTAGAGCTTTTAAAGATAATGTCACAAAAAGTAAAATATTGTTTTCTATAGAGAAGCAGCAAATTATCAATCAACTCAAATTGAGCTGGTCAATGCAGTCATTTAAAATACTATATTGACACCGGGCCGAGCCTATGGCCCAAAGTATAGCTCTTGGTCTAATTGCAAAACCTGTATCAGTGCAATGGCCTACAGGGATGTAAAATACACGTTTTTCAGTGGCTGCAGACATGCAAAAGGTGTTCTTTATAACAGGAAAGGAAAAAATAGCAGGTTCTACTCTAATCAAAATTAGTGGTACTCAATATACCGACCTCTGAAAAATGAAAGGTTGAGCTGGCTTTGCCAGGGTTCGAGCTTCTGAATTGCTAACATGGATTGCTTCACTAGATGGGACATCTTGCCAACTTGAAAGTGTAGGAACACTCACATCTGTGACTGACACATAGACATACCAAGTCCTTGAGTACACAGAAAATGCCAATGCGGGCATTTTTACAATAATGCCTTAAGCAAAATTAAAAGCTGTCTGGACGAATCATCACTTAATCCAGGTGTCTCCAACCAGTCCATCACGAGCTACCAGTAGCTCCCACACCCATTCAGAGTAGCTCCAGCCTGCAGTTCTTTTTTAAATAAAGCACATGATCAAATTTTTCCTTTTAAAGTTAAGGGAAGGCTGTGTTTATTTTACATTAGTATCACCAGACTGCAGATAGCATGGCCTGATAAGGAGCAGCGCTGGAGTCAGATTTATGACCCAGGGCAAAGAGGTGAAGAATTGAAGCACTAAGGTATTTAAGTCTTTAAAAAAGTCCTTGTCAACTCAGTATTGGGAGTGAGAACAACATGATGTTTCTCCATGCTTTTAAGTCGGAGAAAATGAAATTGAACAGTTACATAATTAAGTTAACTTTTCATTTTAATGTTCTCAAATTATTTTTCAAAGTGTTGCATTTTCAAACAGTAGGCCTCTTGCCCCTAGTAGCCAGTAGAATACTGTGCAATATGTATAACTGAAACATGCAGTCAATTCTCAAATGGGAGAAATTTAAAGTGTAGAAAATGTTCCACATTATGAACATTTTTGCACTTTAAATTTCTCCCATTTAAAAACATGGTTGTATGTTTGCGCTATACTTGTAACGGTGCCACGTATGGCGAAAGGTATGCCCTGTGTCAAAAGTACATATGACACCGGCTCTCCGTTACCCATAGACATACATACGATTCATATGCACACATGTTCATACATCCCCAAATACCATGCTCTCACTGACACACATAGCAGCCCTATCATAGTGCCCCTAGTCAAAGTATTTTGTTCAAACCAAAGTATCTGGCTGTATGAAAATTAAGCTTAAAGGCAAGAAAATTTGGCGATGGGGTACTTGGTAATAATGCACAAGTTATTTAGTCTTCGGTAGCTCACAACGATTTTCACTGATCAGAAGTAGCTCTCGCCACAGAAAAGGTTGGAGACCCCTGACTTAATCCATGCAGTTCCAAAAGTATCATCCTTAGAACCACACGTCATAACACAAGACAGATATCAATTACTTCTTCAAGTTACTAATTTCTAAAATAAATAAATAAATACCCAACCTTCATACAAGTGAATTTTTAAGTTTATTTTGTCTTTTGGGGGCATTTGTTTTCCAGTCTACTGAAAGAGGTGTGATGATTTCCCCACCTAGGCAGGGATCTGGCCCATGTGCTTTCACATTGTGCACTGTGAACATAGCCTTCCTCAAGTCCGACTGATGAGTGGGAATGATGCCATTTTCATCAAGCCAATTTAGCAGTTCCATGCTCAGCATTTTAAGATATATCAAATTACATTCAAAACCTCAATTATAATCTTGTTCATAGCATTCACATTTTATTTGATCCAGCTAGTATCATAGTCACAGAACAGCTTTTAGAAGTCAATCACGTTTGTGTGTCAGACAACTCCTTGGTACTAATGTTCCTGCACCTGAATCATTTATTTCTTTTACACTAATTTATATTATGGTTGCTTATGGTACGTTGGGTACCATCACTGCTTTCACTGGTCTCTAGGACAGGTAAGACATCAAATTCAAGTACTTTGGCTCCATGTCAACTCGTGTTCCATGCAGACGGTATTAACCTCATAACCTCAAAAGCCCCCACCGTCAGCTGGGTACCTGGATGTAAAATGTTCGTAATCCTGGTAAGGTTCAGCAGGGGATACCGTACTCTTAAAAATAAGGCAAAACAGGCTTCCTCCACCTTCAGTTGAGAGAGATATATTCCCATGTCCACACAAGTTTGCATTCAGAGCAAGCTCACTGCCATTAAAAGAACCAGCATCTGGCAATTTAGTACCCATCAATTCACCTGTGTAATCCTCAATTCATGGCTTTGTTGAGTGTGTTACGCCACAACTAAATAGTATATACAACCCTTCGGTTTCACTTTTCCTCCCATCAACTTGACCTGGAAGGTAATGGACCCCTTAGTACCTCCAGATTCACATTTGTATCTCTGTTAGACCCATGAGTGGCAGGTGCACAATTATCACCACACAGATATGGAGACTACTCTCCGTTACAGGTGTCCACCAAAGCACTGAGGAGAACCGTTTTGAACAAGAAACTAAGCAAAAAATCCTCTTCAGATTTCTCTCCACTTCTTTCACCTTCCATCGTACATTTTACAACTCAGCATGCATTCCATCTTGTATGACAATACTCCGATTACTGACTTTTAAACCTTTAATAGATTTTTTATAATTGAAAAATGTGGAAGTTGCATACTCTTCACACCATCATGACTTCCTGTCAAATTCAACTGTTTCTCAGTCACTCTACTCACAACAGATATCATCAACTTGCTATCTCCCCTGAGGTAGCTCTCGTCACAATCCACCACGTGTACGATTTAGACGCTAGACCTCTTAATTTAAATAATTTGTGCTCGGATCAATTCAAAGTCTGGGAGGCAAACGCCAGGGTCTACTCCTCTTTGCCTGCTATTTGGCACAATGGTTCTCCCCACTACATGCAGGCTGCCATTTACAGTCACAATGCATTCTTTACCAGGACAGAATGGCTTTAAGGAGAGAGCATTGATAACAGCAGATTTTATGATTTCAAAGGCGTTCTGTTTTTCCATCCACAACAACATAGTCACCAAAAATGATATGTCTCGCTTAATCAACTTTTGTATGAAATAATACATGTTTCAGCTTTAAAGATGGGCCCTTTCTCTTTCAATATTTCATGTACTTCTTTGACGTGCCTCTTGTATTTCACCTCATTCCTAACAAAGATGTAGTTGTACTCCTGGAAACATTACATATATTTTTCAAGCTCTTAAAAATGTGAAACATCACTCTGTGTAAAGTTGATTGAACAGAGGCTAAACCAAAAAGTACCCTTTTGTATTGGAAAAAATCCTGCACATCAAGAAAGCTGCGAGGGAACGTGATTCATGGAGGCGTACAGTTGGACGGTAGGATGCAAAAAGATCAACAGTGAAAAAAACTTTAGCACTTTCTTGGATAGCTACCATGTTGTCAATATTGTGTTGTCAATATTGTGAAGGAATTCAAATTAACAAGAATATTGGAGTTTAAATGCCTTAGTTGCCACATAATCGTAATTTATTGTTGCCATTTATGACCAAAACAATAGGAGACTCCAATTTACAAGATTATTTTTTTTCTTCCCTCTTGGAGTAATTCATCTAGCAGTGTTTTGAGTCAATCTCTCACATTCAAGGCAACTTACCTTAAATTTTTGAAATCAGTATCAATTTTGAAAAAAGACGTTCAAAATACAGAATTCATGCTAAATCTCCTTTAGGAACTTATCCTTTATTCATGCTCCACAATCTGAATCCTTAATCTCTAACACCTGTTCCGTTCCTTGGCCTAGGATAATTCTTAACTTCCATAGACCCTTCAAGACAAGAACATTCATAGCAACATAAAGCTTTATCTCTGCAGAAGACCCTTTGAAATATTATTCTACTGTACAAACCCCAGTATATCAGTGCTGCTTCCATTAAATGTTTCTGCCAATATGTTGGAGGGCTCCAAATCTTTCAGAGACAGTAAATCTAAAAAGTGCTCTAAAAAATGTAATTGGTGAGAATGATCCTGGTAGAACCTGAATCAACCATCATGGATAACATTTTCTATATGAATGTGGCATAAGAGTTTGGGGGGGTAATGGTTTGCAAGTTGTCTCTGGTCCTGCTGCTTCAGCATTTAAGGTAAAGTATTTTCAGTGTTCACAGCCCTTCTGGTCCTCCAAGAAAACCAATCAACAATAAGAAAAAGGAATCTGCCTTTTTCACAACACTTTTGATTGATGCACTTCTGTAATTTGTGTGCATTCTTTTCACTGATGTTTAAATTAATTATAGCCTCACAGCAGAACGCCTGAAGGAAGTATATAATACAACCTCCGTAATGTGAAAGCAGCTAATTCTTGGTATAAGAGTTGGCAAATAACTGTGTGCCTGGGTCCTGATAGGATGATGCAGTTCTGCAAGTTAATAAATAGTTGAAATATTTTCTTTTACTAGACCCTAGATTGATTCCTTACCAAGCGCACCTGCCCACACATGCCTGTCTCAAACCAAAGGGGTACAAAGGGAACTAGCACAGCAGACACACACGGACACCAGCAAATCAAACTACTGATCAGCACAGAGTTCATTTGTTAATGGAGTTCCACCATCTACAACAAGGCCACCACAAATGCACAAGGCTACCATCAGGCCTCAGTAATCCCTGTAGTTGTAGTAATTTTAATAAAGACTTCTTTATCAAATTCTATTTCAGGCTCTGACATCCGGGATCTAAGCCTTGAGGTGTCTTTTGTTTGAAAGCCAATAGTGCAGAGGGCAACTGTAGCTATGGTGGTTCAGGTAGTTTACACTCCTGGCAGCAATGCAGCATGGCAAGCAAAAAAGGACCCAAGAGCTCTTTTTACCTCACATGACACTGAACACTTCTTAATACGCAAAGAGGATAATTATTAAGTAGTGATAGACCTCCATATAAAACAAGGGATTCACAAATAGGGCCCTAAGTGCAGCCCTAAGCAGCTCAATGGTATCTTTAGGAGTGTAGCTATGAATGGTGTGTCTGGTGCAGGAATGTGAGGGTCCACCTCCCTCCCTCCAATTATGAGAATTTTTTTACTATTAACCTAACAGAACATGGGCCCATTTTTGGTGTTTGTATTAGGCACTACAGCATCATTGCTACATCATTGTGTAGCTCATGCCACTGAGTATGCTCTCCAGCTGCTCTCTTCTTTTATTATCTTTTCCTGTAAGCAAACAAACACAGACTCCAAGATTCTATTGCCATAGGCATTAGGCAATGGTATCACAAATGGTATACAATTATATACAGCAAAGCCTACATAACAACAAGTGCTCTCAAAGATAACATTGAGATGTGGTGGCTCAGTGGTCATGAGTTGTGAAAAAATGTAACTGACTCTAGCATCAACTCTAGAGGCTCTTGTGGTCTCCTTTAAGGTCTCTTCCAAAGACCTTCTTGCTCCACAATTCCTGGTAGTCTCTTCTCAGATACCTCACCTCTCAATGCTGCAGGTACTGAAGGAAAATAATTGGTGGGCTATGTGATAGAATTACAAATGTTGTTAAAATATTGTTTTTTATGTATTTTGCTGTACATAGTACATTGTATGCAATGTAGTTGTATGAAATATTGTTTTTAAATTAATTTAATATGTTACTACTACTTTATTTACCATTTTAAATGATTTAAAAATTAATTCACATATTATTAGGTGATTAATTATGTAGAATAATTACTTAACTGTCATTGTAATTATTAGCATACATTTAATTTTTAATGTGTAAGTTTCAGGTTTTTTTAAATTTAATTATTCATTTTTAATGTCCTAGCAGTTTGTTGGGTTAGTTTTTTATGTTAATTTTTTTATGTTAGTTAAAGTATTATTTATGTTACTTTTTAAAAATATTTTAGTACAGCTTAAATTTTCTAAGTATAATGTTAATTTTTTTAACTGTACTTTAAAATTTTCAATTTGGTATTGGTTTGTTTATCCATACTAGGTGATATTCCTTACAAATACATCTGTGAAATGTTGAGGTTTGCTGTATTAGATGATGAAGAAATTATATGACAAGTCTTTAAATAACACAAACAAAACCAAGTTCGATGTGTGGATCCAGGTGGCAGAGAAAAACAAACCTCAGAAAAAAAAACCTCAAACAATGGAATAACATGGTAGTTTGAATGAAGTACATTTGCCTGAAAATAAGAGAGAAAGATGGAGACCAGTACAAAGATGGCCAGAGCAAATTGGTGTGAAATCAGCTGAAGCAGTAAATAGAGACACTGACAAAGAATTTAAGTTGAGCACTGAAGAATCATCAGAGAGGAGTACAAAAGATGGAGCAACAAGACAATCAACCAGAAGGAAAATTCCAAACAAGAGGTACACTGCCCAGAATGGGTGTATTTGACAAAGATTGAATTGAATGAAACATGCATTGATTTCAAAGATCTTTAACTTTTGTTTGGAGATTAACAAGAGCCTCAGTGAAATAGTAAAGGACTGAGAAATGCTCAATGCTGAACAGGTTTCCTATGGACAAGTGAAATGTTGTCCTGAATTGAGAGAGATGCCTTTTTCCCTGTTAGAAATTGTGTTTCTGATTGGTTTGACCTTAAAGGACTAAAAACTGACTACTGATTATTGATTACTTGAATTGCCAATTACTTTTTGAATGTTTGATATTTTGCCTTTATAGATTAAATATTTCAAAGACTGATACAAGGAATGTAGAAATGCCTTCAAGAAATGATAACATTTGCATGGCTTCCCAATTAATTTGAACAATTCTCATTTTGGCCACCTTTTCTGCGAAAATCTAAATCAGCCCCTAAGACACTAGTCTTAGGGGCTGATTTAGAGTTTGATGGAGAGGGTACTCCACCACAACAACAACAGAGTACCCTCTTCTCTGAACTGAAGGCCACCCACCTGATTTACAGTCAGATGGACCTTCCATATGTCAGTGATGGAGACTACTCTGTCTCAGTCACTGACATATTGATTCAACTGCTTAAAAGGGCCAGTTAAAACATTTAAATAAACCCCCACACCTTGGGGGAGAGCACCTATGGTGTGTGGGTCATTAATTTTTGTTTTTCAAAAATAAAATGCCACCTTGGGAATTTGTTTTTGAAGAAACTAAGAGGAGGTAAAACTATGAAGGGTGCTGCCATGTTTGACGAAGCCATCTGTCAAACTTTTACCTTTTTGACAAGAAATGCTGTGGCTACAATATTTTTTATATTTAATTTATAAATCGTAAATTGGTTACAATAGTAATTTTCTTTTTAATGTTGTCTTAGAGAAAAAAGATGGTGTATTTTTGGGTTGATAGATGCTTTTTAAAGATTCATAAAAACAAGCAAATAAATTATCTTTCATGATTTATGGATTTTGGGTTTGATTAAATATTTAAGATTGTTTAGTTTTGTCCTTCCTGTAAACCTGTAAAACTGAAAAACTGTATTTCACCTCATCAACAATGACAAGTGTGATTTTTGGGTATTCATTTCAGGTAGAGGATGGTAGGTCCATTATAACTGATTGAAAATCCCCATAATTGTTTTGTTCATTCATCATAGGCTGTAAGAAGAACCCTATCCATATCTGGGAGGCAAATATCCAAACTCATGCAGCTGAAAAAAATCACATAGTGCACTGTAAATATACTAGTCTTTGTTGTACGTAGTTCTCCAAAGGCAATTGGAAATTCAATGAGATCCAGATGAAAGATGAACCTTAGTCAACATATGGCAACTCTGGACATACAAGTTTCCTTGACCTGGCTAGACTCAAGGTGGCACTTTGTAGATTGTGGATAGATAAGTGCATGGTGATGAGGAATGGATTGGCGTATGTCTCCTGAAACAGTGATTTATGAAGGAGGAGGAAAAATACCTACATGAAAAAGTGTGCTATTGTTACCTAATGGCTTGTTATGGGAATATGTTGTCTGGTGCTGGAACAGCATCAACATATCCATCAGGCTCACCCAACACTCCTTCCATTTAGGAAAGAGTTGAAGGCTCACCTCTTTATAGAACACTACTTCACAATGCATTAGCCATCCTCGACTCAGCTCCGTCTCCTCATACTCACTGACTTTATCCTTGTCTGTGACAATATAAAGCACTTTGTTTCCTTTTGGCTAGTTTTTGCTATAGGAGTACTGTATGGAAACCGGTCATTAGTTGTGTGGCCTGCCTGAGTAATGGGGCCACATTGTTCTCCACTGGAAAACCAAACACCCCATTGTAGGGCTTGACTCTCTCAGGGTAGCGAAGCAGAGCAGTCCGAGGTGTACTTGAGGGAGGTGGTGTGGGCTAGTAATCATCATACGCTGGCACGCAATAATAACACTTAATAAATTATTGTCCAGCCTGTGCTTTTTTTAAAAAAAAGGAAAAGTATATTTATTACACACACTACTCAATACTATGCAGTAATTTACAAATAGACATAAAGCTGGTGGAAACACCTCTAATGACATTGCATGATCTACTCTGACCCCCTAAAGGGTCATACAGACCCATCACGTAGTACATTGACTGGGTCAAGGTTCAAGGTCAACAAGCCACATGTCAAAACATCATCATTTTAGGAGAAAAGACAATAATCAAAAACAACTGTGTGTGAATTATTAATACTAATATGGCACTTTGGTCAATAGTCACTGTCAACACTATTATTTCAATAAAGCATCTATAATATGAGGTACTTATGGGTCAATGTTGTTTTTATATACCTACACCACGGAAAACACAATTATAAACACAGCCCTTAGAGAGTATCACATTTTAATGACAAACCTTGTATCTACCAACTTCACTCCTACAGGGCGCTGTACAACATGTACCTTTCATTGGACAACTTCAGGCCACCTTAACTCTAGTTATTGACTTAGCCCATAAAGAAACAGCACTCCCTTGCTGAAGAGCAGGTTCTAGCCTATGACATGTTTAAGCATGCTAGTAAAGTCAAGGGTAGTCATCTTTCCTGTGACCCTTCCTACATAGGGTCAGTACCTTTTCAACAATACCTTGGGCCCTTGGGGGGAGAAGGGGAATTGCCTCACTCCTGCTATTTCCTTGCATCTTTTTGGTACCATAGGCGGCGGCCTGCCGTCCTGGAGCCACCACAAGGGGAGAAAATGGATAACCCCCATAGGGCATTTTCGGGTGCACTTGAAGAGCAGTGAACATTTCCTCTCCTGCTGCTCCTGAAAGAACCACTGCCTTGGTTTGCTTTTGTTGGCCTTGCCATGCGGCCTCACGCTGCACAGCTCTCTCTTTTCTTATTTTTACTGCCACGCAGCCACATGCTAGGCAGCTTTTGCACTTTCTTTTGAGGGAGTAGGGGTTACCCGGGTGGGACCAGAAAACAGACAGTGCTTCATCAGAGTAGTCATGGAAGCCAACCCTGGAATGCCTTAGCCTGCACCCTACGTGGTCTGCAATCCTAAGTGTGGCCACAGGAGCCTTTTCTTCTCTACCCACTCCTGGGGGCAGGGTTTAGTGTTGTGAGGTGACCGTCTGCTCCCCACGGAGATGGGGAGCAGGGGCAGGCCCGCCACAGATGGGGGAGTGCAGCAGCATTCCCCTTTCATCCTTTAATGGTTGGAGCTTGGAGTTGGGGATCCCAGGTCCCTGGGTGAATTCTCGGGGTGCAACAGTGCTCCCCCGTCCATGTGTGTGTGGGGGCTGGGAGTTGGAGATCCTGGGCCACCAGGGCCGGCCTGGAGGGTTGGGATCTCTGGCTCGCTCAGTTCTGGGGAGGGTGCTCTAAGCACTCCCTCTGCCATTAAAAATTGGTACTTTCCTCCCTGTGGCAATCTCCCGGCCCTGGCCCACCCTGAGGATAAATGCTCACCGAGTAGCGCAGCACCACATGCTGTGAGGTTGCGCTGGGGGAGTCAAAGATCAAATCCTTCTCCAGCTCATATCTCGTCCCTGTGGGGCCGTTGTGTGTGTGTTCTTTGGTTTGTATTGCTCCTGGCAGTGAGCACTAGCCACCTGGGGCACTTTCCCCAGGCCTCCTGGCCTCTAAGGTGGCAAGCTTTTCAGGGGGCTGGTTCCACTGATTCCTTGTGCCAGCCTTTGTCCTTGGTTTCCTCTGGGGGTTCTCTCCTCCTTGTCACAGAAGCCCAGTATTTCCCCCAACTTGTCCTTGTGGGGTGTGGGGTGCAAGGAGACCAGCCTCCCGGATCCTGGGAGAGCCTCACTGGTCCTGGGGGCAACTGTAGTCAGAGTCCTTAGTTTAGACGGATGTCTGCGGTTTCCTCCTTCCAGCTGTTCATGACTGCTGCCTCCAGTTCCAGTGTCAAGCAGAAAATCACAACCAAGAGAGAGAGCTCTCCTCCTTGCATAAGACCTTTTGAGTGGGGGCAGAACATTCCAGATGTGAGGAGCCACTGTTCAGTGGGGTAGGTCAAAAACGAGGTGGTCAAAAAGCAAAAAATCTGGTTGGATTTGAGGGGCAGAGCCGATTTCCTTATAAGTGCCATGTGCATACCTATTCATACACTCGAGTCTTTTAAAAAATGATACATATTACTTTCTGATCTGGAGAGACATCAGACAATTGGATGTGTTATTGTACCACCTGCTAGCAGTGGTCAACTGTAAGGACTGGATGACTTACTCAAACAGTGCATTATTTATGTGGTTGGTACTTGGTTTTGGGGGAGGGAGCCATACAAAATACATTGCAGTCTTATCATAAGGCATCTCAAGAACAGATGGATGTTCATTTGACAGTTTTTCATTAAAGGAAGTCTATGATTTTACCATGTCTAGGTGTGGAGATTGTGAACAATGGGTCATATTTGTTAGGAATAGTTCAACTTCAAAATTCCAGTTCCCTTGATATGAGAAAGAGAACTCCATCCAGGTGAAAAATGAGTGATATTTTAGTGGAACAAGAGACATGAGCTATGTTGTGATTTGGTGTTTATAATTCATGTTATATGCTGTATCCAAACATGTGGTGCAAAGTTGAGGAGTTTGGAGGCTGAAGTGGAGTAACCAGACAAGACCAAGGTGTCCATCTAACATACAGAAGTAATGTAAATGTGAATCTTGGTGAAAAGCAAGTGCATAGTTATGATGAACAGACAGTGATGACTGCGAGTGGAACTTCTGAAAACACAGGGCAAAATAAACTACTGATCGTTTAAAGGATGTTAAGAAGCGAGCTGGAGTCCTACTGCCCTTTAAAAACTTATCTACAATGTTTCCACTGCTATTTTTAGGTAGGTATGTAACAGCTGTTTCAATGATCTAAATTTAGTGGTACTCAAAGAGGCATATGTTTCATTGGATGTGCGAGCTGTGTTTAGCTGTGCACTGAAAACAAAGGCAATGCAAGTTGCAGTGGATGCAGTGGAATGTAAGTGGTGTCACTGAAGAGTCAAGTTTGTGGATCCAGCAGAGAAACTATTAATCTACTATTGTTCTATTGAATTACTGCGTGTTGGAGAATTCACACTTAAAATCGCACCTGCTCGCTGTGTGCTTTATGAAAATATCGCCAGAGGGATTGCCTAGTACTGAATTCTTTCATCGGCATATACATGTATCACTGTCACTTTGGAGCACTCGTTGATTAAGGCATCTGGATTTACAACAAATCGAATATCCCAAAAAGAATCCCACATCAGTTTACACAGTTGTATACCTTGCATTCCTACGGTACCAGAGGCTCCAGGAAATCCACAACCGCCGTGCAGAAGGGCTAGGGTGTCCTCTGCACCAAGATTAATAATCTGTATATCTAAACAAAGAAACCATTATTAGTGTTAGATCATTAGTGAATGATGCCAATAATCTACGTCCTCTTGTTTGAAAATAGCAAGAAATGAATTAACTATTTAAAAAAAAACACATGCCACTCAATTGTCCAATGCTACGAGTGTGAGACAAGACTGGATTTTTAAACAAAGAGCTACGGGTGAGTGGTTGGGAACCGTTACAGTATTATCACAACATTTGGATGCAACCAAAATAAATCAGTTCGAGAATAGTTCATGGGTGAGAATGAGCAGAAGGTGGAAGAGCATTGGAGGACCCAATTGACGAATGGCACTACTCAGAGTTCATGTAATCAACCCATATCAGGCAGGACACTGCACCTCTACATAATCAGCCCCTCTCTCTTTCTCATCAAATATCTGCGGGGATGGACTAGGGCAGTGGTTCCCAACCCTTTGACTTCTGGGGACCCCCACTTTATCATTACTGGAACTCGAGGACCCCCACGATTCATAATTCGAATCCAGGGACCACCAACTGAGTCATTACTGAAAGCTGGGGACCTAATCTGTTAATATTATTTAAATTTCTAAGAAGTCGTGGACACCCTGGACCACAGGTTGGGAACCACCGGACTAGCGTGTCCACCTGGCATGGAGGTACATTCTGGACAGGACAGTAATAAATTCAGGACAAAGGGTCACATTCAGGACACAAATTCATTCCAAAGGGTCAAAATGTAGGGTAAAAAAATCAGGACAATAGGTTCATTTTACAAGCACATCCAAAGAGAGGCCATACCCCACTACTTTATCAGTGTGTTTATTTTCTCTTTAGTCAGTATTGACTTTTTTTAATTGCCTCTAGGTACGCTATATGTAGGTGACACATTACATCCTTGCTCAATACTAAATCAATTTATTTCAGCACTGTTTCAAGGCCATCACCCCTATCGAAATGTACCCAATCTTTCTTGGAGAGAAAGCAACAGCACCATTTTGATTATGTTTCTAAACATTTTAAAACCAGTGGCAAACTGCTTGGGAAACATTAAGGTAAGTGGCCTCTGCTAGTTTAAATAAGTTGACCAAAAATCATCTGGGTCTGTCTCACCCTAATCTCTAGTGGACTTTAAACCTAAATACATTAACAAGGCAGAGCAGAACGTTTGGGCTACAGCCTCACATGCAGGAGCAGTACCCACAACTTCCCTGTAGTCTCACAGCACTAAATTGTAAGTCCAGAACCCTATTTTCATCTCAGAACCTGGTGCTTTTACTACCAATCAAAGAGGATGAAATTGAGATCAAATGGGAGGTCCACGGCATCTGATTCAAATGGTTGTTGATAAGAACTAGATAAATAAGCAAGAGAAGAAGGTGTGACAATTCCTAATGTTAGTTAAAATGGGTCTGCCATCAATGTCGGAAAGTATTGTATACCTGAGGACTTGTCTCAGCAGACAGAAGAGGAACTGTCAAGTATTTGAACAAGCAGCACCCACACATCCTGGCAAATTCTTCTGGTGCAATGGTCCACTTGTCATGCTTGTGAAAAGTGAGCAGGGGTCGGACCCCTTGGAAAGTTGTGCTGAGCAACTGTCCACTCTGTCTAAGACATTAAAATGTTGTTCCCGTTACGACAAGGCCAAACCTTCAAAACATTTGGGATGTAAATTACATAAACAAAATGGAAGAATATGATAAAGATTTTAAAATGTAACACATGGTAGCGTTTTCCCCTTTATATACAATTAGACCCCAGATTTAACTGGGAATCAGTTACCTCCCAATACCTTGGGCTAAATATCTGCCATTCCCCCACTGATTTGCAGAATGGAAATCTGGGCAGAGCAACATGGTCCGTCTGAGTCCAGTTTGCTTTTTGGTCTTCTCTTCTGCTTTAAGTAATTGGCTGTGTGGCACTAGCGAAGATGGTGGTACTACTCTGATTATTGTATCATTTTGCAAAACTTACCCTGCTCATCTCACATTCCTTCTTCAGACATGTCCCACATTTGATTTGAGGTCTGCGCACCACTGAGTAGCTCTTTCCACTCTAAAGCTACCCGTGACTGTGGGTGGATTAGGTTTTCTGGACTTAGAACATTATTTTTAACTGTACGGGTCCAATGGGTGGCTCGCTGTCCGTGACTGTGGGTGGATTAGGTTTTCTGGACTTAGAACATTATTTTTAACTGTACCGGTCCAATGGGTGGCTCGCTGGCATCCCCTGCATGAGATGGGGCTTACCTGTAAAGACTTTAAGGAGGGCTTACTGCATTACTCATTGTTTCCCACTCCACCTAAGGTTCTTCCACACAGATTTCTCTTGCCTTACTAGATCCTGCAAACTTACTAACACAAAGAACCCCTATGTTCCTGCGATACCTTTGCTATGCCTTCCTACTAACACAGAATGGCTATGCTCAAGGCAACTCCGTCATTTGCATGCTGCAGTCCTCTCAAAATTGTGGATTTGTTTTTTGACAGTGAGCAACTAGATTTCCAAACATTTATGGCAGACTCCAATCTTCACTCCAGTCAACTCCTTACTTACGAGCATCCTAAACAATCATTATATGCTTTATTTCATGTCCGCCACTTAGCACCAACCCAGCATGAGGTGTGTCAGATGTTTTACAACATTGGAACTGGTGGCAAACTGATAAGATGGATGTATAGAGCTTTCCAGCAACATGTTTTACAAAAACACAATATCACACTGCAGAGGAAGGATTAATTTCCTTCGACTATTGTAATTTGGACTGAGGTCTCACTCTTGGTATCGATCTGAGATCTGAGAGCACCCTGTCACACAGAGACGAATGAGGTCTGAAAAACATTTTATTGCACAGACATGGGATATTTTGGCGAAGGACTTTAAAGACACCAAGGATTATACTCTTCCCCCTTAAACCACTGTGACACATACATTTCCAGTTTCTGTGTACTAGTTGTTCCTGCCACATCTAGGCAACTACACAATGTAGTGGTCTAAGGGTGCCTATTTCTGACAGTGTGTCATGAGTCCTCACTAGAACATTTTCTTCAAAGCACCATAGTGTTCATTGCTCTGCTTCACTAAACTGATAGGTAAGGCCCTGGCAAATGGGAAAGGGGTTGTTGAGGGACAGTTTATTATGGGTCAGTTTGTTAGACAGAAAAAAATAAAAATTGAGTGCTAACTCTTCATAAATGTGTATAGTCCAACAATGTCTTCTGAAAATGTACAATGGAATCTGTTGTTACATTCCTAGCTACTATGCTGGTATGTAACCTTTTCTGACAGACAACAATAAAATCTTAGAAAAAAACGTATTCTAGTGTTTCACTTTAGTCATTAGATCATAACATGCCACTGACATCTATATAAAGTGAAAGTTTCTAAACATGAACTTTAAAACGTTCATTAACCCTCCTGCCTCACAATACCACAAGTGAACAAAGTGAACTAATTGTCTTGTGTTTCTTACATCATGGCCAATATTTGTGTTCTGGATGGTGGCACACTACAGGCTAATGAGATATACAAGTGAGGATTTTGTACACAGTCCATCTTCAACTGATTTACTTGAAAGTGTTCTCAAATGTCACTTTAGAGAAAATTAGGCACATGTGACTTACATCACACAGTTTCGTCATGCAGGAAATAATGGATGTGAAGTGTACCCAGGCTTTCCGGCCACACATAGTGCATGTTAGCTACTGACTGGGTTCATTTCTTTTCCTCATTCCCCTTTAAAACCAGAAAACAGTGGGTTGTGTACAATTATGTAGGATGAATAGTAAGTACACTGTGTTAAGTAAATACAGATTACAGGTTAATCTAACACAATATGTAAAAATGAAAAAAGTGCATAATGAAGGTAGGGGAAGGCAGGACATCATTTGCTAATATCAGTGGCTTTTTCAGACATTACATAGCTATTCAATGCAGCTGTCAAAGTGCATTAAAAAATGTATAGATACTGCAGGGGGTACAGGGTCAGTGTGCGAGGAGGCGGAATCAAAGGCAAAGCTAAAAAGTACAAAATAATCCTTAACCATTTTGTGACCTTTCATAGTCAGTAATTATAAAATAACACACACCTTCAATTACAAATAAATGAAAGTTATATTAATCAGTGGGAAATGCACTATTTTATGTTAGAAAAGAAGCCTCTGTTGGTTAATGCGATCACTACAGATGTCTATATGAGGAATCAGAGACCCATAGAACTGAATGCTGTTTGGTGCAGCAGGGAAAGTGACTTGTGCATTTTAGTGCAACAACGTCTCTGAAAGCACAGTGAATGTGTAAGTCATTATTTTAAATTTGCATTACACACAGTGTAATATAGACTGCCACAAAATGACCATATACATTTGGGTTGAAGCTAAAAAGTGCTTCTAAAATATAGATTTCAATAATATGCAGGTTATACCGAGTTCAAACATATTTTTTTACCTATCCATGAAAAGCCCACACTCACCAGCTCAACATGAAACACCCTTACACTCCCTCTCAAAAAGAAAAAATCTTTGCTATCAGGAAGCTTCAAGTGACTCCATCAATTCATGTCTGTATCAGCTCTCAAATAGCCTTTACATTTGCAAATTTACCAGGTGGGCACATTTGCATTTCTTTCAGGAAGTAGGCACCCCCGTAAGAAGGCTTTTTTCTTATCTGTCTGCCCCTCCATCTGGATCACAGCACAGGAGACTCTCTCGCTTCACGCCAGTTGGAGAATCTGAATTGTTGGAATTAACTTTTGTTTTTTAATTGAAAGCTTAACATTACAAACAAATGCCATCCCTTAAACCATCCATTATGGACAAACAACATTATACCGCCAGGTCCGTGTCAGAGAGGGGCCCTTCAGGGATTGATACTGACCTGGTGTAGGCCTCATAATGTGACTCGTCTGTTGGGGCTTACTGAAAGGCTGTGTGCTCACTGCATTATACTTTATGGGCAGAATCTGTGCCCTGCACATTTTCGGCATACTTAGGCCTAGAGCTGCTGGTCCCGTTGTAGGGTAAACATGTACACATAATGCAGATCCACTGCAACGTTTGTAATAATTGTACCTCTCTTAATATTTTGAAAATTATCAACTTTTTGCTGGCTCAGCTATGGTGACATTCCATGCCTTTGTTCCCCCTATTTCGGCCACGTTAATCATTCTGCTCTCCAGCAGGTGTACAAAGACCTTCCCACACAATAAAGCCAAAACAGTGCTTGACCCAGTTACTGGGAAAGGAAGGGGTGAGGAGGAAATGTACATGAGCAGGACAAATCACAATAAAGATAGTTTCAGCATGCTGCAAAAAGATAGTAGTGCCCTAGGAGTGCACCAGAATCCTCTGTGGGGGTCAATATTTACATATTGGGCTTTTTCTGGTGGACCACGAATGGCTAAGGGCACCACCAACGGTTTCAAGGTGTTGCGAGGGGGCGGCAGGAAGTGCAGCATTGCCCTGGAAAATGTGCTTTTGAAGTTGCCTTAATTCTCCCAGGGATTTAAACCTGTGGCCCCAAGAGGTACTTTCGATGTTTCCAAAGCACTCCTAGATCCTGTCATTTTGTAACTATGTTTGGGAATGTAGCAAACCCAGTTGGATCAGGTCAGGCTGTATTGGGTCTCGTCAATCCTAAAACTGCAATAGCAGTATAGTTAAAGTAGAAATGAGAAGGTGGGACAATCCTTTGTTGTCAACCTTAGTGGATGACAATGAAAGGTTTTACATTTTAAGGCATAACATTGAAAGTTGGTCGTGACTTCATTGAGTTCAATAGTGGATTGTATCATGTTTCTACTTTTATGGATGTGGTGTTATCCTGAATAAGCAAGCAGGCTTGCCTTACTGATACTGACACCATCTTAAATTGTGATACTGTATCAAGGGTTTAGGGCTTGCTTGCAGTGTACACTGTTCTGAGGATGTCATTAGTTTCCAAAGTTATCTCTATCTACCTGAGTGTACATATTTGTAATTAATAATGAATGCATAGTATTTACTAATATTGGTGTAATAAAAGTACTATTTGTTTTTATGTCTTTTCATTAATACAGCCCAGTGAGCTGGATTACTAACCTCACTTCTTACCATGAGTAGGTCTTGGACTGCTCTGCATCGCTACCCTGAGAGAGTCAAGTACTAAAGAAGAGCGTTTTGTTACTAGTAAAGAGGAGACTGTGGACTTATTACTTGTGAAGGAGTTACATCCTTTGCATCTAATAACCCTATTTCAACCTAGGAAGGTTTTCTCAGCCTCAGAATTTTTGGGGTAGCCTTGAAGCAAAATGTCAGAAAACTAAAAGAAATATGTGGGTGTTAAGCACATTAGACTGATCAAAATGTGAAATAATGTTAAAGAAATGATCTAAAAAATAGCGCAAAAGAGCGTATACTAATGCTAAATGGGTCTGGTGCACACCTGTCTCTCCCCTTACAATGTATTAATGACATTTATCACACACCTGCCACTCTATACTCTTTCTTTTAATCTTCCCTTACCCATATGTCTTTGTTCCTCTGCCTCACACTATCTTTCTCTTTGCCTTCCTACTGCCTCATTTGTTTCTCTATTCTATAGTGTCTCTTACTCTCTAGAGTGCCTTCTGTCTTTACCTATGTCCCCTTTCATAATACCCTTCTGTCTCTCTTCTTTTGTCTCTTATTTCTCATATGTCTTTTTCTCCCTTATTTTTTCTCATGCTCGTTTTTCCTTTATCTTCCTGCACCTCTATATGCATCTGGACCTCTTTTTTTTAATCTCCTAACCTTCCTCAACTCACCCATGGCACTGACAAGCACATTCACAAACTGCAAACCTGGGGAGTTCTACTATGAGTGTCAAAAGTGAGGGCCTCATTACGCCAAAGTAGCTGTCTGGCCTCCACATTATGGCCATGGCAGAACCACCACGGTCCGACCGTGGCTCCGCCACGTTGCTGCCAGTCGATAGCCTGGCAGTGCCAGCAGTCTTAATCCACCAAGGATTACAAGTCCCCTCTCCTAGGGCTTTTGGATGGCGTCCCACCCCCATGTAAAGGCTGGAGGAGACGGGTGCTGGGGGCCCCATGGGGGCTCCTGAATTACCCATGCACTTGGCATGAGCACTGCAGGGAAGTGCATGGGCAGTGCAGGGGTCCCGATGGACAGCCCCGTCGCAGTTTTCACTGCCCGAATTATGGGCAGTGAAAAGAGCGATGGGTGCTATCACACCCAACGCACCACAACTTTGCCGCCGGCTAGATTATGAGCCGGCATCAATGTTGTGGCCTGTTTCCCACTGGGCCATCGGGAAACTCTTAATAGGGCCAGCGGGTGGAAAACCGGAGTGGTGGTTTTCCTATCTGCCAAACTCAAAATGAAGCCCTGAGTATTGTGTGTCACGTGCCTGAACCCATGTTCAGCAGATGCGCAGGTGCAAGCAAAATAAAGGATTGTGAGTACTAGTATTTGATGATTCTACAATATTTGAGCTGCGCTTGGAGGGAGAAATTTGGCAAAAGTTAATGTCTTATGAGGTTAGGGAGTGGTCGGAAGGAGGATTAGTTATTTCTATTAAATACTGAGAAGACAATTTAAAAATTTGCACAGGTAAAAAAAAAAATCTTGAAGCATCTATGGCAGAACCCTTTCAGAGGGCCAGAAGGAAGCAGGGACTACTGGGCCCAACCATGGGGTTCTAGCCTTTTATTCCTGCTCTTCTTGGGTCCGATCTACCCTGGCTTCAGAGTAACTAGACCAAGAACTACTTCTTTCAGCACTTGATTTTCAAGGCTAGCGCATGTCGAGCAGTCCAAGGCTGATCGAGGGAGAGGTAGGTGTGAAGCATACACAGACCCAAAAGTCAGTAACCGCAATAGGCTGATTGTCCAGTCAAATACTCCCTTTTATGAAAAAGTAGTATCTTACTGTAACCACACAAAGCAGAGAAAAAACACCTTGAATAGTAAGCACCGTCTTTTAAGGTTGATGTTCTAGGATCGTTCTGGCAGCATCCTTGAGTCCATTTTCCCGTTTTATTGGGCCTGGCTATTCCCTATTCAGTAATGGAGGAGACCTCAAATGTGGCATACCCTAGATCCCACACGATAAAGTCTAGGTTTAGCCTTTAAAGTCAAGGTTAGCAGCGCAAGTTCTAAATTTGTGCAAGTCCCTAGGAGGCCTGAAGGCCTAGAAACTTCTTCACAGACCCATTGGCCGCCAACAAGTATAGGAGGCCTGGGGAATATTTTTGACAGGTCGGGCTTGGTCAGTCTCTGGACAGGCTGTGTCAGTGTCAGATTATCTCTCGGTTGGTCCTGCAGCAATTGCCAAGTGTTCTTCACAGCAGCTTTGCACAACGATCCTATGGAAATATGACTTCTAAATTGGCCCACCCTAGTGCACAGGGGTCCCTGACTCTGGCTTGCACAAAAGTGACAGCTCCTGCTTCACAGAAGCTACCATCTGGCACCCAGGACTTCAGTGCTCACAAGGAAAAAGACAGGTGGACAGCTCAAACTCTTATAATCATATCATTCAGACCAGATGTCTCACACTTTACTCACTGGGCTCTACTTTTTTATATATTATTTTTTATTGCCATTCCAGCATTGACAATCAAAACCCTGCGGAACGTACACAGGCTAAAACTATAGTCAACAACTCAACAAATCCTCCTTTAGTGTTGTAGCACCGTTACATTTCTACTGTCCCCTGGCTCATCCCACACAGTAGAAATTTGCCATCAACAATAACATCTATCCCAGGATAAGCTAGAGTAAACAAAAATTAGAGCTGTGACATAGGCTTAATGCAACAACCCAATATAACTCCACCTTTCCCTCCTGTACATCCAGAGTAATATCTGGCAATAACTGTGGCATTAATATGGCAGCCGTGGGTGGCAATCCAAATGGATACCAAGAGACAGGGCCCCTTCATTAAGGCCACAGTGGGTTGTCCAACATTGTTGTTAGGGTGTGCGTCATCCCTCCCCAGGCAAACAAATCATCTGTCAATTTGTCATCTTGCCTAATGTACCACATGTGGGCTCCTGAGCCCCCACCCACTCTATGAGGTCATGCCGCCACATTCTCAGCTGCAGAGTTCGAGCATTTAGCCAGTCAATCACTATGCGCCGCTTGGTGATAATTAGTCCTAGCATTGTCTACCTTCTGCGCACTTCTTTTTGGGGGGCTGTCGGAATGGAGGGGCCGCGGAGAGAGAGATTCGCTCTAGTCCCTCTGCGGGTACATTCGGGGGAGAAGGAAGTGACAGTGAAGGGACGGGATTGGTAGCAGGTAGGTGGGGATGGGACTAGGGGAGGGGGGATGAAAGGGGTATAAGGGGAGGGATCAGCCTCTTTCCGCGCCGATCATCATGCGGGGCGGAATTTGGCCGGGAGGGCTTCATTTGAGTGCAGGCAAGTTTTACTTTCTAATTTTCACCGGCATTTGGCTTTCGGTCTTGCCGGCGAGGTTTCTAGCCTCGGGACATTTGTTGCTTCAGCGCCATGGCAACAGGCCACGACGCTGAAGCAGTGAGGGCCACGCTTCACGTTATTGGCGGAGCCGACCTCCTCAGGCCTGGTGTACTGGACCAGGCCTAGGTTGGCATGGTGCAGCCGACGCGCATCGCGTTGGGCCGGGTAGCGGCTGTGGTAGCCGTGTGTACATCCCCAGAGAGGGTTAAAAAGCCCACAAAAACAGCAGGAGAGTGGGCACGAGGCACGTCCACCCCTCTTCATAATACAGAGGATGGGGAAACAGGGCAGGGGGAAGGAAAAGTATTGGAACAAGTGGGGCCAGAGGAACAGGTGGAAGAGGCCCCTGGCGACTGCCAGAAGCAGCTAACTGCTGCTGGGCCTGGAATGGCTAGCAGACAGGGTGAACAGGGTTTGCCTGGGCCCAGTATTGAGTTGGCCCCTTTAGATCTTTCTTTACCTAAGGGTGGTACAGCACTAATGAAGGGCTCCATGCCCCCATGAAAAAGAAGGGCAAGAGTGCGGGTAAGTCAGGGGGTGGGCCTGTCAAGGCCAAGGCAGGGAGAGGAAAGGTCAGAAAGGCCGGGCATGGGGATGGAGGAGTGTCAGTCGTGACGGAGTTGGGGGGGTCAGGCAGGGCAGGTGGGATTTGGGTGAGGCATGGGACCTGGAGGCCAGAATTCAAGAACAGCGCCGTATTGTGGCGGAGACAGAATAGAGGTGGGCCCAACTGTTTAGGGACAGGGATGGGGCAGGGGCACGAGGCAGGCAGCTAAAGAGAGCAGCTGAAGGTTTGGAAGGGATGGGACCCCGCCTCAGGAATCAGGTTGAGGTAGTTGGGTCTGGGTACTGCAGGTCGTGGTTGGGAGGGGTCAGGAGGCTTGTGCGGCCGGAGCTTTGAACGGCACGGTGAGATCCAGTGGCGCACACAGCCACAATGGGCACAGATGAACAATGCCAGTGTATGAGACTGGCAGAAAGAAGGTGATGCCAACGGAGCGCAACACAGCTTCAGCACGTTGGTCTGAAGCACTAGAGGTGTCTTCAGCGGCCTTCTCTAACCCGCAGGATCGGGGTCAATGCAGAGATGGTGTGTGCCATGAGGGTCTGGAAGAAGATTTGTTGAATAATTTGCTAATGAGTGGTGGTGTTGACAGCAGGTGTGAGATGGATGAGGAGGATGTGGTGGAGCTTGATTGTGATGAGGATATGGATGAGTGGGAGGATGGGGAGATTCGCGAGGCAGAGGTGAGCAGCGGTAAAGGGAGAGGGAGAGGGCGCAGGAGCAGTGTAACCCCTTCTTCTGTTTCTATTTTGCAGGATCGCATGTCTGCTGGCGGGTCACAGGCGGTACGGCAAGTTCTGGCACGTGGTCGCAGGTCAAAGAAAGTTGCATGGCCTTTAGGGGCACAAGGCAGAGGTAAGGGGCAATGGTGGTCAGCCTGGGGGGACAGTTCTGGTTTCAGTGGGACATGTAGACGTAAGTCTATAGGGGTAGGTCATTTTTCGGTTCATGATACAACTGCAGAAGGGGTCCTGCAGGGTGGGGACAGTGCAAAGGCTAAGGATGCAAATGCAACAGCCAGAAGTGAAGCTGGAAGCCAGGTGACTGGGGAGGTCACGGGGCCCCGAGGACAAATATGGGGAGGGCACAGGAAGCGGCTTCCATACATGGGTCTGGCCATTGCATTGGGTTTGCATGTAGCGGATAAACCAAAAGCCAGGATATGGAAGCATGAATATATGTACGTTTTTAAGCTCCTAAATAGTGACATACAGGCCTAAGAGGGATCCAAGGAAGAGGAGTGGGAGTTAGCGCGTAAGCCAAGAGTTCCAATCACAATGGATAACTGAACTTCAGCCTTCTTGATTTTTGCAAGTATATACTGCGAGAAGTTCCCAGACAGGGCCATAGCGCTATTTAAATAATACATGGATATTATAAGGAAATCCCGATGCATTTCGGGGGTTTCGCTTGGCTGAGTTATGATGAAGAGTTCAGGGCTAGTGTGAGAGTCAATCCTGATAAACCTTGGGGAGACGTAGATCCGGAATTGTGGATGCAGTGGATGGCGTCAGCACAGTCCACCGCATCTACACACACCTCAAGCGGCCTGCCTGTAGTTTAGAAGCCTTTTTAGGCCCATCCCGCCCAAGGAGGGGTGGGTGTTTGTCAACGGACCCCGGTATCCATGACAGGAGCCTGTTGGAACTTTATTAAAGGTTTCTGTTCCAGACAGCCCTGCAAGTTTAAGCATGATTGCTCCAAGTGCAGGGGCCGACATCTGGTTACAAAATGTTTTTCCCTCTCCAGCCCAGCAGAGCAATGACGTGCGTCCAAGGGGAGAGGCATGCAGGGTGCTCCTGCGCCAAAGGGCTCCTACGCCAATGAGACTGGAGGCTCTTCTGCCCTGGTTACATAGCTACCCAGATAGGGCCACGGCTTGTAAGTTAGCGTAGGGTTTTCAAGATGGTTTACGGGTCAGTTACCAGGGTCCGCGTCTGAGGCGGTGGGCAGATAATTTGCGGTCTGCCAATGAGATGCGACAAGTGGTACATGACAAAGTGGCTGAAGAGGTGTCTTTGGGCAGAATTGCAGGGCCTTTCTATGAATGGCCAAGTAAGGATCTGATGATATCTCCTTTGGGAGTAGTGCCAAAAAAGGTGCCAGGTGAATTTCGCCTGATTCATCATTTGTCATGGCCGGAGGATGTCTCTGTTAATGATTTCATTGCACCAGAGGATACTAGAGTGGTTTACGCATCAATAGACGATGCCATCAAGTTGGTCTGGTAATGTGGCAAAGGTGCGGAGCTGGCAAAATGCGACTTACAATCGGCCTTCAGGCTGCTGCCATACACCCGGAGGATTTTGATTTGTTGGGTATGCAATTTGATGGGGCAATTTATGTTGACAGGGTCCTCCCTATGGGTTGCCACATTTCTTGTGCGCTTCTTGAAGCATTCAGTACCTTTCTACAGTGGGTTTTTGTCAAAAGGAGTGATCATCGTACGGTGACTCACTATTTGGATGATTTTCTTTTTGTATGTACAGCTAGTTCTGGGGCCTGTGGGAGGGCGCTGACTGGTTTTCAGGAGTTATCACAACAGGTGGGAGTGCCTTTGGCTCCCGAGAAGACAGAAGGACCACAGTCTGTGTTAACCTTTTTGGGTATAGAATTGGATGCAAACGCTTTGGTTGCCAGACTGCCAGCGCCTAAGGTGGAAGAAATGCTGGAATTTTTGGGCACCATGCGGGTACTGAGCAATATTGATCTGCTCAGAAGCTGCTGGGTTACCTTAATTTCGCTTGCAGGGTAGGACATTCTGTAGGCGTTTGGGTTTAGCCATGTCTGGAGCGGTACCGCCACACCACAGGATACGTGTCTCGGTAGGATTGAGAGAGGATGTCAGGGTGTGAGAAACCTTTTTGACAGTCTTTAATGGTGTATCCATGTATTCTGCAAAGAAGATACAGTTTGGCAAGCACAGATTTTTTCAGATGCAGGAGGAGCCACAGACTTTAGGCTTTTTTGGGACGGAAGGTGGTGCGAGGAAGCATGGCCCAAGCAAAGGCTGCAGAAGGGTAGGAGCATTGCCTTACTGGAGTTTTTTCCACTCCTGGTGGCATTGGCAGTATGGGGGCATGAGGTCGCCAATAGGACAGTGGTTTTTCGGGTTGACAGCATGACAGTCGTTGAGTTAGTCAACAGGCAGAGAGCGAGGGACCTCAGGGTGTTGCGCTTGTTGCTCGAGTTCATGCTTCGATGTTTGTTGTTAAATGTTATCTTCAAAGCTGCTCACTTACCTGGGGTATACAACAAGATTGCAGGTTCCCTATCTCCTTCACTGTGGCAACGTTTTCGCAGTTTGGCACCAGGAGCGGAGCAGAACAAGGCTGCGTTCCGGCAGACATTTGGGAGTGGGGAGCATGATGATCACTGGGCTGGTGGAGATGTTCTTAGCGGAATCCACTTGACAGAGTTATCGACTGGCATGGCTGGATTTTCAATCCTTCGAGTTGTTTTCTGCAATTTTTGGTCACAAAATGCTAAAGAACTGGAGTTACGCGAGTTGCGTTTTGTGCTTTTCATGATTGGAAAAGGGCTGTTGCCTGCGACCACTGGTGGTAAATTGGCTGGGGTTTCTTTTTATGGGAAGATGTTTTTTGGTTCTGATCCAGCTAAGGATGATTTGTTGGGGAAGATGCTGAAAGGTTGGGGTAGGGTCAAGTCAATTTCAGGTAGGGCGGCTAGAGAGCCCATTACTTTTGATATATTACTGGAACTGTTGCACGTTTTGTCTGTGTGTTGCATGGATGATTACGAGCTGGCTTTGTTCCGTTTATGCATGGTGTGGATGTTTTTTTGCGCTTTTCGAGTGTCCAAATTGTTGAGGGTAGGGAGAGGAGCAGGTGTGCATGTCGGGGAGATTTGTCTGCATTGGGAACGTTTGGGTATTTGGCTAAGGCGATCCAAGACTGATCAGTTAGGGAAAGGCAAATGGGTGTGGCTGGAAAAAGGTGGTAATGTTACAGCTTGTCCGTTTTTGGAATGTCTGAGTTTCCGTGGCGTGAGGGGTGTTTCAAGAGAGAACGGAGTTTTTGTACATAGGTCTGGTGCTAAGCTTACCAGTTTCCAGTTTTTGCAAGTGTTAAGGATGGCTTCAAGGCGGACAGGTTGCCACGCTCTTGATTTTGGTACACATTCATTTAGGATTGGGGCAGCTACTGCTGCAGCACATTTGGGTTGGGACTGGGCAGAGATCAGGGCTATAGGGAGATGGAAGTCTAGATGCTGCGAGCTCTATGTGAGGCCTTAGAGGGGCTTGTTTGTTTTTTAAACTGTTTTTGGTTAGTCAAGTTTAGCATGAGGTTGTTGGGGTGTGGGTTAAAATTTTGAGACCATTATTACAGTTCCTTTTCTTTGCAGGGTGTGTGTCCAGCCCACGGAAGGACAAGATTGTCACATGGCTGGTCGGCCATTCCTTTATCCACTGGGCGGCGAAGTTTGCGGAAAAGCAGATTTATGGACGGGTTTTGGGACTCCCTAGTAATCAACATGAAGTTTTTTGGTGGGGCAAAAGCGGCATGAGGTGGGGAAATCTGCTTCCTTTCATAACTTCTAGCTTGCCGAACTGGGGTTGTCCCGATTTGCTGATGATTCATCTGGGGGAAAACGACCTTGTGAAACTGTCAGGGCTCACACTACTGCAACACATGCACAGAGACTTGGAGCTCCTAAAACAGAGGTTGCATGGTACCTGCTTGGTTTGGACTGAGTTTGTGCCTCGACGAGCGTGGAGCCATGGAGCGGGCTCGCAAGAAGCTTAATCAAGCTATGAGGGTTTTCTGTTGGGCACATAGGATAAAAGTCTTAAAATATGAGGACATCACAGAGCACGATGAGGCACTTTTCAGGGCAGACGGAGTGCACTTGTCTGAATTGAGGAATGCATATTATCTGACGGATCTGAGGTTATTGTTGGGGGACTTGTGGGGAGAGAAGATGTGGCTCAGAGAGCAGGTGTAAAGAAATCAGGTTGCAGTAGTGTGTTTTTTTCTTTGTTTGGTGGGGCAGCAAAACGCCAAGTGGGTTTGTGCTGGATGGCAGTAGATGGGGGAGGGTGGAGAGTTAGATGCGGCCAGGGGAAAAAAAAAGCAGGTGAAGGATCAGAGCGTGGGGGATGCACGAAGCAAGTAGGGCATGAAAGGGAAAGGGGAGTGTGTAGGGGAATGGAAGCGGAAAATGCGGGTTTTGAGTGAAAAGATGAGCGAGGAAATGTTAAAGGGTGGGCTTTATTAAAGTTGGGGTTTTCCGGTTGAAAGTTAAAGTTATGCATTATTGTTACAATCCTGTCCTAAATAAATGAACTTTTCCACTGAACAGTTTGGTGTCAGTGAAGTATGTCCTGATGGAGGAGCCCGCGGAGAGAGAGACTCGCTACAGTCTCTCCGCAGGTACGTTCGGGGGAGAAGTGAGTGACAGCAAAGGGACGGGATTGGTAGCAGGTAGGTAGGGGTGGAGTTAGGGGAGGGGGAAAAAAGGGTGGGGAGGGAGGGATAGGCCTCTTTCTGTGCCGATCATCATGCTGGCGGAATTTGACCCCCCCACCCACCCGGCAATAGGCAAAAGGAGTAGTGGGGTGAGTAGCGATGTATGTACATAATGAGGGAGTGTAGGTAGGGGGTTGTGAATGTCAGTTAGGGCAGGTTTGTGATGGAGAGTGAGGCAGTAGATGGGGGAGGGTGGAGAGTCAGATGCGGGCTTGGCCACCCTTCCAGGGGAAAAAACAAGCAGGTGAAGGATCATAGTGTGGGGGATGCACAAAGCAAGTAGGGTATCAAAGGGAAAGGGGAGTGTGTAGGGGAATGTAAACGAAAAATGTGGGTTTTGAGTCAAAGGATGAGCAAGGAAATGGTAAAGAGTGGGCTTTATTCAAGTTGGGGTTTTCCCGTTGAAAGTTAAAGTTATGCATTATTGTTACAATCCTGTCCTAAATAAATGACCTTTTACATTGAATGGTTTGGTGTCGCTGAAGTATGTCCCAAAGTAAGCCCTACAGACATGTCCTGATCTGTCTGGGGCCCGCACAGCCAGTCATCATTCTAAGATTGGTTAACACTTCTGTCCAAAAGACCGTCACAGCAAGGAAGCCCCAGATCATATGTAAAATATCTGCATCGTCGTTAACACAACTGCCACATCGGAAAACTCTGTGTGGGTAAATGACATGAAGTTTTTTCGGTGAAAGATATACCATGTGGACACAGTTATATTGTATGAGTCAGACTCATTGAGTCTGAACTGTGCGCTAACAGATACTTCCTTTGCCCCCATGTGTATTTTTCCCCACTCCTTAGGGGTAATTGGTTCCTCGTTAACCTGCTGCCAACATTCCTCTCCTCGAGGCAGCACCAAATGCCAGTAGGCCCAGAGCACCCAGTAGATATGTGTTATTAGCCACCAGCAAATGCCAACAGAGTGACCAGCACCTGTGTGGGTTCACACACAGAGTGAAAACTGTTTCATTACTTTGCAAGATGCCACTGACTCGTTTGGATTAGGATGAGGAAATGTTTTGCAATATGCAGAATTACCCTGTATGGCTGCCAGTATTTTGGTTGTCGCTAGCAACTGCGACCCAGAGTTCGAGCCAGACCTATCCTCCTATACCGGGTCCGGCTGACCGTGGCTGTGGACTGGTCAATTTTGTTTGCCTGCGCCATCTTGGGGCCCGTATCCTTTCGGATTGCACATCGGGCGTAGGTGTTCTATTTCCAATTGGGGGATCACCTACTGTCAAACGTGAGGGTTGGCACAAGGGGTTAGTATAGACTGTGCCAAGTAAACTCCACCTCGGGCAACACCCAGTGATCGGATGGATGACAATGGTCTGCTCTTTTGCCTCCGAGTGCGATATCTGAGACACCCTGTTTAGTTGATTTAAGAAAGAAGCCCTGCAGCAATAGACGCCCCATGTCTATGCACCAATTCCTCCCTCTGGGGTGACCAGAGAGGCGCCCCCCTTGGCAGCCAGGCACAGCAGGTATCACTGACCCTAAACCTCATGCTCTTTGGTCTCAGTCACAATTCTTCACCTCCATTAATGTTGCAGGTCCAATCAACCCCGTCTCTCCCCTGCGGCTGTACTCAGCACTTACCATTCAGGGCAGGAGATTCCCAAGCAGATGTCTCGGAGGCCTCCTTTGGCTTCCACTTCACACCACCATAGCGGAGGCCCCCTCCATCAGGCTCACCATTTATTTCTCACAACACCTCAGTGTCACCTGTGCACAGGGCACCATCTGTTGCCATATTGCATGACCCATTTGAGTCCAATGAGACTAGAACCTATCCAATTTCCCCACTCAGTAGCCTGACTGATTGTTGTTAAGTTATCATTTGTGAGCCAGAGTGTCACCCTCCTGCGGAATCCTTCAGACCCCCTTTGTCTCTGTTATTATGCGGTCAGATTGCTTATGGCCCAATATCTGCCCACTTGGGCTATCACGGAGCAGTCCCGACTGCCCCACTGCACCAGTTCCCCAAATATCATGACCTATCTGTTGGGTTCAGAGATGCTGAGCCTCTCACGTCCTGCCAGGCCGCACCTCCCCCCTCCTCAAGCTGCTCACCGGGCACAAAGGATCCTGCAGCCTGACAGCTCACCGCCTCCACCCAATCTCAGCCAGCAGCTACCAGGGAGTCATCTAATGCAGTCTAGGGATGAACTCTGGAGCAGCCCGCCAGGCACAAGGGGAAGTCATCACTCATGTCAGGTCCTTTTAACAGTTAAGAGGCATGTAAGTAGAGTCTATCAGTCATATGTGATCCTTGGTTACTCCCTTGCCTATGCTTTGGGTACCTCAGAATTGGAGCCACTGCTCCTGTGGCAGAATGTTCCTTTGACAAAGGGGAGTGCAGAAAAGAGAGCATTCAAAGGATCTGATCCCCTCAACATGAATTTCAAGGGTGAGAACACTGGATTGAGTGTGTATGTACCTGGCTCTGGATTATAAAGGAGGTAGCAGGGCTCCAATATTTTGTTGAACAGCACCATCTCATCAGGAGTGGGTAGATTGCCTACTCATCTTGCTGCGGGAACCAGGACTGGGGACCAAGGTCTGTCAGTCCCCCATCTGCATGCAAGGCCATCAGCCAGGAGTCAAGAAAACTTGTCTTGTTCCTGGAGCACCAGCCTTCAGCCTAACTGCAAAGACCAGTGTATCCTGTGAAGAAGAGGAGAAAGTGTGGAGGGAGAGAGTGCCAGTTGGTATCCAGGTGAGTGGATCCTGGTTAGCAGAGTGTGTGAAGCACCCGCTGCAGTTGGGACCGGTGTTGAGAGATAGCTGGCTGCTCTCTTGCTGAAGCCTGTTAACCCCTGTTGGGGCTGCTGTGAAGTTGCTTGCGGTAGCCCAGTGTCAATGATCCTATTGGGTCAGTCCCTCATGTCCGTGATCTCCATGACCAGGAGGGAGTCACTGGAACTGCTGCGCCCATTGAAACTGAGAATGAAGGCCCTTGTGCTTGACTGCAATCCAGTGCGCCACGAGGGGCCACTAGGACTGTGCATCCAACACCCTAAAGAACCAACCTTGTTGGGAACACTGACAGTGCCTGTGACCCCAAGATGTCAGGAGGGGAGCCACCAGGACTGCTGGGGCCATCTTCCATGTCAGAGAAGCTCCTGCAAACAGTAGAGGCACTTTGGAACAAGTTCAGAAACCACCGTGCGGGAGCGCCAATGCTTCACCAACTAGCCAGTAGGAACTGTGAAGAAAAGGGAGCCGTTGCACCCAGAAGCTGTCTCCACAGCAACCACCTCAGCCAGCCAACCCCGCCAGTTGCAGGGTAGGGTCAGTATAAGCTGCTCGTTGTAGAGCACAAGGAAGAGAAACACCCCTCTCCTAGGCTCTCCTCAAGGCCACGCTTGGGCAAAATGTAAGCAATGTGCAGGCCAGTGTGGGGCTTGTTCAAGTTTTGCAATTTACTACCTGGAGAGGTAGAAACTTTTAAGGCCAAAGCCAGACTTTGTATACATTAACAGTGCAGGCAGCACCAGGGATCACCTCCCAAAATCCACCATGGACACAGAGTGTAGTGTGGAGAAGGGGGGGGGCAAAAAGACCCGCAGGGGGTATCCCTGCCCTGGCAGCACTAGGGTGATAATCATGAAAATCTACTTGTGTGGATTATTTAGTGTGTTGTGTTTTGGTGTCTATAATAAATACTGCTTTCTATACACAAAAATCAGTATAGGACTATACAATCTTTTTATTGTGCTCTCTGTGGCTATTTTGAGTTATGAGTCCTCTCATACCTTATACCCACTTCACACTGAACAGCCTTGGACTGCTTAACTTGTGCTACCCCTGAAAGTCAAGTGCTTAAGTGCTTAAGGGGTAATACTTGGCCCAGTTGCTCAGGGCTCATAGCAGGCTGGGCCCTGGGACTTTAGGAGAAAAAGGCCACCACCCCCACAGAGGGCCCCAGTAGCTTCCGTTTACCCCATGGCTCTCTGAAAGAGATTCTGACAGACCCTCACCCCTCTGTTCACTCTGATGAAAAGTACTGTTGACTAACTTGTGGAACTCATGCTCCTACATTTATTGTCCAAATGCAGATATAGATGTGATTATGTCAGTGCTTAATTCAAGCTAGTGGTTGCTGGTGGGGTCTCAGCGCTCATTTTAAGGAGCCAGCACTTATTTTTCTGCATCAGACATTTAGGAGGTTAAGGGCCAGATGTAGCAAACTTTCGCGAGTCGCAAATGGCCTGATTCGCAATTTGCGACCCCGCAAAATCAGAAATGGGATGCAAAAATCCCATTTCCGGCTCGCAAAATGCGATGCGAGCCGGTACCGACTTGCAAAATTTGCGACCCCATTTTGCGACCCGCAAATAGGAAGTCGCAATTTGAGAGTCGCAAACCATATGCAATAGCAACTTGCAAATTGCGACTAGTCGCAAAAAGCCCATTTTGCACTTCCAATTTACCACTAGCTCAGAGCAGGTGGTAACCATTACCAAAGTATAAAAGGAGACCCAGAAGGCATCTGGGTTACTCAAGATGGCGGAGATATACCTGATAGCAGTGAGGAGGAGAGCCCACGCAGCCCAGCAGAGGAGGAGGAGGAGCCAGAGACAGGAGAAGATTTACAGAACAAGGCAGACACTCTTCCAGCAAACTGAGGAGGAAATATATGACAAATATAGACTTAGCAGTGCAGCTATACTAGATTTAATAGATTTACTCAAACCACAGCTAGAACGCCAGACTGTGCGCGGTTGCACCATCTCTACGCATGTGCAAGTGCTATGCTCACTGCACCTCTTGGCCTCGGGTAGCTATCAGGGGGTCATTGCTGTGGCAGGTGGGGTATCCCAAAGTGCACTATCAAGGTTCTTCAGGGCATTCCTAGATGCCATACTCACACACATGTCCCGATACATATACCTACCCAGGAATGAGGCAGAAATTAACAGCACCAAGTTGGACTTTTACCGGATTGCCAACTTCCCCCATGTCATAGGGTGTTTAGACGGGACACATATTCAAATATGCCCTCCTGCAAACCTGGAATATCTGTTCCGCAATAGGAAGTGTACCCACTCACTCAATATTCAGGTGGTATGTGACGCCCATTATGTCATCACTGACATGGTTGCTAAGTTTCCAGGCAGTACTCATGACTCCTACATTTTTAAGCACAGTGGAATACACCAACGCCTGGAACGTGGGGAGTTTGGAGATGGATACCTCCTAGGTAGAGCTGAATACACCTTGAAGACATGCACACAGATCAATGTGAAAACCACCCATGCCTTGCTAACAGTGTACGTTTTGTGCCCAACAGGTGACAGTGCATATGCACTACGTCCATGGATACTGACTCCGTACTTAACACCCAGCAATGAATGCGAGAGGCGATACAACAGTGCACATAGGAGGACCAGGAACATCATCGAAAGAACCTTCGGACTGCTGAAAGCAAGGTTCAGATGCCTCCACCGAAGTGGAGGTGCCCTCCAGTATACCCCAATAACGGCATTCAAAATAGTTGTCGCATGCGCTATCCTGCACAACATTGCCACCCGACGTGGGCTACCTCTCACCCCTGAAGACACAGATTCGGAGGATGAAGAGCAAGAGCAACCACATCACCATCATGGGGATAGGAGCATCGCAAATCAAGGCAGACTGAGACGGGAACACATTGCAAACCAATACTTTGGAAGGTACGTGACAACTTCTACCATACTCACCAATAGAACAAACAGTCCATGTGTTAAGTGGAAAGAACAAATGATTTAATAAGTGCAAATAACCAAACTATATACAAGAAAAAACAGTTCAGGGCCTTCAATAGTCCACCTGGCATGGGACACATTGCCATCATGTGCCCCAACCCCAGGGACAGTGTTTAGCTCACACCCTATGGCGGGCTCGGCCAGCCTGGCTGGTACTAGGTGGGTCAGCAGTGCTCTGCCTTGTGCTCCCACTACGTAGCACCCTAGTGTCACCGGCAGAGACACTGCTGACAGTGGAGCCCTCCTCACTGTCTTGTGGGGTGTCACCTGTGCCCCTGGACACCTGCCGTGCCTCCATTAGGTCAATTGCATGGGTGATCCGGCCCAGTCCCCGTGCCACATCACCCGCAAAGTGGCCCATGTCAACCTGGAGGCTGGCTGTTCTCCTAGACAGCCCAGTTGTGTTAACTGCCAGCCTAACGATAGAGGAGGCCATCCTGTCCAGGCGTTGCAGCAGCTGGTGGTTCCTTCGCCGTGCACTGTCACTCTGCGTTAGCAGTCCAGCCACCAGTTCCCGCATAGACAGTGCAAGGTCACCTGTGTTGTTCCCAATGACCTGCAGTTCTGAATGCTCCTGCTGCATGCTGTTGGCATGGTTCCTTTCAAAGTGCTGCAATACCCCACTAATCCTCCTTAACTGTTGGTTTTGCAGGCGCTGACCCCGTAGCAGTTGGGCCTCCGTTGGTGTTGTGGAGGGAAGCCCTGACTCTGCCTGCTGCTCTGCTGTTGTCATCCTGCGTCGCCTGCGCAGCGGTGGAGGCTCTGTAATGTCTGATGTGGCACTCTGGCTTGTACCTGGTGCAGGCTCCAACACCACTGTTGCAACAGGTGTTTCCAGAGAGGGGATAGTGTTGGTGGTGCAGGTGGGAGTGGTGGCTGGTCCTGTTGTCTCCTCTCTGTGCTGGCTGACCATTGGCACCTGGCTGCTTGGGCTGGTGGGGGTGTCTTGTGGGAGACCTGTGGGACATGGGGAACACACTGTCAGTGTCTACTATCAGTTAAAAACTTCCTAATAAACAATTGCCTATGAAATGCCTACTTGACTACATTGCCCATAATGCATCATTCTGGTGTTTGCTACTCTGAAATGGAGCTATCTTGGTTGTGCATGCCCCTGTGTACATGGTGGGTGGGGGTATGGCATTGATGGGGGTACAAGCATATCACATGGTACTCACCGGTTGATGGTCCGGGCTCAGAGGTGTCCAGTTCTCCAATTCCAGTGACAGCCTCCGGCTCAAGGATCTCCTCAACCCTTTCCTCCAGGGGTGTGGGTGGTGGTATGGTAGATGGTCCCCCTCCTGTGCCTCTCATCTCCCAGAGCCGTTCTGCCACCCTCTCCTTGGTCCGGGAGCGGAGGTCGAACCACCTCTTCTTTAGTTCTTCCACACTCCGGTGGCTGACCCCCAGGGAGTTTACCTTGTCCTGGATATCCTGCCAAATTCGTTTTTTTTCTGTGTCTGGCACAGTGAGGGCTGCCTTGCCAAACAGCTCATCATGGTGCTGACAGCACTCATCTGTTAGCACCTCCAACTCCTTCTCAGCAAACTTGAGCTTATTTTTCCTGGGAGTCTCAGCCATGGTTGCTGGTGCTCTGTTAGCTGTGCTGCAGTTAAAAAGGGTGTGGTCCTCCCTCCTCCCAGGTGTATTTCTAAACTTCCTGGCTGTGATGTCATCATCATGTGCCAGGAAGTGTTTTCCTGAGTGTTCTGAAGTGATTTCTCGAGTGTTCTGCAGCACCTGCTTTAAATTTTCAGCACAGTCGCAATTTGCGACACCCACTCGCAAAAAGCGACCTCGCAAACAGCGGACTCGCTATCTGTGGTGCGACTCCGGGTGCGAGTCGCAAATTGTCCGCGCACTTTCTACCTGAAAGTTAGCGACTCGCAAATTGCGGGTCGCACATGCTCGCAATTTGCGAGTCGCTATTTTTTTCCTACCTACTTCTGGCCCTAAGAGAGGGATATATGCACAAACGGAAGATGTAGGTAGATGTTAAAAAAACTTCACAAAGGGAGAAAGTAGGAACCTTTAGAGTGAGATAAATGGGCAGGAAGTTTCAGAGAGCAGATTAATGAGGTGTGAGTCCTTGGCACCTGCATTCATTCTTTTACAAGTCAAGCACTGGATTTAGTGTCTGATCTACTAATATTCCTGTGGTGTGGGCTTCTTTGAGGTGCCCTCTCTTTTCTTGTCCTTTATCAAAGGGAAAGTCTGCCACACCTGGCGCAACACCAATTTGATTGACCCACACAAAGGACAAAGGAATAACCGGGGATTATCTGGTGTCAGATTCCACTGAAAAATGCCTCAAAGTTCAAAGGCCTGAGGCTTCCCACTGTAATCATTACCTGGTCACAATGTGCCAACATTATCTGATCCACCAGCTTGTGCAACAATAAGCCCAGGAGGCTCCACTGATCAATAACACTTCCTGGAATCAAATAGACCTTTGTTGCGCACAGAGGTGCTCTGTTCCACCCCCCACCACCAACACCAAAGTGTGTTCCACAAAAGCCTTAAGGAATTTCAGCATTCCACATCTCTTGTCTGTGGATAACAGTTCTCACCTCAACTAGCCTTTCCAGGTCAAAGGCTTCCAAAATGGGACCCATGCGCCTCGATGTTATGTACTGTGTACTGGCACACATACAAACCAGCATGCAAACCAAGCATCATGCGCAGTCTAGGGCTACACACAGATGCCATGTTGGCCAATGGGGTTAAGTTGACAGTACCACCGTGCTCGTGTCACTTACATCCCGGCAAAGATTTTAGACCTTTACCACTATGAGCGTAGTTCCTGATGCACCTTCTGGTCTCCCTAGATCGCATTACTATAAGACAGGCCTAGGATACGGTGCACACACATGATCCATATTCACCCAGGGCCACATATCAGTTCCAGCTATCCAGATATCCGTGCAGCTGGGGCACTCTGGGTGGGGAGGAACATCCCTCACAATACAGGAAACTTTTTTGTCCCTACAAGCTGATTTAAATATCTAGCACACCATAAGAAAAAATACTACATACCTACTCCAATATGCATTCTCGGTCACCCAGCTTCCTATGTGGTCATCATCACGCATGATGGTGTAGAAAGCCAAACATCCATACCAGTGACGGTTGGTGGTTTAAAAAAACAGTGGGATGCTAAATACATTTACATTACATACACTACAAAATTACATCAAAACACATTACAATAAAGAATTTAGGTGAAAAATAAAGATTCACTTACCTTATCCTGCAGCAACCCCTCGATGCTCTCCAGTTCCGGGCTTCAGACTCCACCTTGCACAAGGCGATGCCATAAAGCCAACTACCTTATCCAATTCAGAATCTGCTCTCATGCTGTTGAGCAGCATGAATGAAGCATCTGGATTGGCTGGAGCAGGCTGCCTCAGTGCTCTAAAGGGCACTGGAGCCCTGTGCCTACTCTGCAACCCAGCTGTCTAAGACAGCTGGGTTGAGAGGTTTGCATTGCGCATGTCAGTTTGGCCGTAGTAAGATAGCCAGCCATATCTACATGCGCACTACTACCTGAAGTGACCACTCCCCAGTGGACACACTGGCCCCACCCCAACACCCCATTCCATAGATAGTATAAATTAAAATGCTAGTATAATCATATCATTACCATTTTATTTTTCACTCTTTTTTGCAGCAGTGTGGGAGGAGGGTGGCACTCCTCCGCTCATATGGAGGTATTACCGCTGATCCACACCATTCTTATTACTCATTCCCACATTTTGGGTGAATAAAATGAATTTTATTCTAACTTCACGTGATAAATTGTAAAACATTGTTCTTTGTATTATAAAAAATCCTGCAATATCCAGATACTATATAAAATTATACATGTTCCGCCCACTTCTATACTTTATCGTTTTATGTTTGTAAGAAATGTGCTGTACATCATTTGATGAATGTTTGTGGCTGCCTCCTCTCCTGACATGGCGGAACAGTAGCCGTACATTCTTCCTATCTAGTGACGTTCCATAGAAAACCTCAGATATAAGTGTAGTGGCTAGTGCTATATTTGATGCATTCCCTTTGTGTATTGGCATGCACAATTTTAAAGCATAACCTTTGCTCAGTTACTACAATACACCATGCGGATGGTGGTCATGATTGCCTCATTTTCTGACACAACTGTGGTGCAGCTGAGAGTGAGTACATGTGTGGCCACATTCACTTACTAGTTAAAAATCAGACCTATTGGTTTTGCCAATGCTTCACTTAATACAGTGCATATCATTATTCTAGTCCCAACACTCACTATTTGTGTCTATCATATTTCTAAGAGCTTTCACATACAGTGACACTGATGTACAGTAACTGATATGCCATTAAACAATTTCGATGTCTTGGGAAAGCTTGCTTTAGACCTAAATTTTCCTAGTTTGGAAGTTGATAACTTCTCCAAGGTTCAAGAGACACCTTGTGCCACTAACATCATACATTCACATTTTAACCAGAAATACTCAATTTCTTTTACACAGTGTGTCGATCTTACACAGAAGCATAGGCATTTCACCAGAGAAGGAGATTGTATCCATCTTACCAGCACAACATAGCCTTTTGGGAAGGGGTGCACTGTACATTGCTAAAGGAAGGGACCCACTGAAAACTGTTAAAGCACCAAAGACTGTGTTGCAACAATCTCCTGATACATCCTGTGAACCCACTAGCAGACTCATGCTGCGGCTCCAGCAAGGACCAAACCACACGTCCATTGACAGACCAGGCTCCTTCCTGGAGCCACCAGTGGAGCCCCCTTTAAGATGTACATAGGCTGAAGTCACTGGCATATGACAATCTCAGACAGGAGATTCCACACAGGAAACAAAGGCCCTCATTACAACCCTGGCGGTAAATATTGCCTACCGCCATGCTGACGGCCGCCAACATACCGTGACCGTGGCGGTATTCCGCTATGGGTATTATGACCCACACTGAGAAATCCGCCACAATACAGGCACCCACACAAGTCCGCCAGACCAAAGGTCAGCGATAAACTGGCGATAGCCAAACCCACACTGTTACCCCAACAGGAATACGCCCACAGTATCATGACCCACAAATCACTGTGCGGTCTTTCAATCGCAGTAAACCATTGGCGGTACATACCGCTGCACTCAAAATACACACACATTTACAAAACTACACCACATTGGACAATTCAAACTACACACACCTGACACACATAAACCCACCACACCCACACACCGCTATAAAACACACACCCACGTTACCCACAACCCTTTCAATGAAAAAAAAAGATTGCCTACACAGAGAGACACAAGCCACGAGCACCCACTCAATCAGAGCCACAAAACACCATCACCTATACACCATCCACGCACCTCACAGCATACACCACAACACATCACCCCCACATCACCCCACACTTCCTCACACATATCACACACACCACATCCATAGCACCCCAAAGATACCCCAGGTTTTCAGAGGAGGAGCTAAGGGACATGGTGGAGGAAATCATCCAGAAAGAGCCACAGCTATTCGGATCACAGGTGCAGCAGACGTCTATTGCAAGGAAGCTGGAGCTATGGCAGAGAATCGTGGACAGGGTCAATGCCATGGGGCAGCACCCAAGAACAAGGGACGACATCAGGAAGAGGTGGAACGACCTACGGGGGAAGGTGCGTTCCATGGTTGCAAGACACCCGGGTAGCAGTACAGAGGACTCGCGGTGGACCCCCACCTTCTCCCCCACAACTAACAACATGGGAGGAACACGTTTTGGCAATAATGTATTCTGAGGGCCTCACAGGAGTAGCAGGAGGACTATACTCTGGTAAGTCAAATCTTCACTACTTTATCCCCTCCTACGTGCATGGCGTCACAAACTCCTACCCCTACCCTCACCCCCATCACTCCACCACCTCACATATACTGCACTATCACAACCCACCCATCCCAATACCAAGCCCTGCATGCAACACCAAAGCATGGGCCCCAACACAGACCTGCATGGACACCCATCACCACAGCATGCCCAGTAGAGAGACTCAACCAGCCCACAGAATCACCACTCACACAAGGCAAAGCTGACATGGAAATCACAAACAGACAGGGAAACACACCCATGCACAAGATGGCACACGCAGACACAATAACACTGCATTTTCATCCCCACAGTATCCATACTCACCGTCACCGGAGAGGAGGTGCCAGCTACATCCAGTCCCCCCGCTGAAAAGGCCCACAGTGACGACAGCAGCTCTGCACGCCTGGATCAGGAAGACCAACCTGGCCCATCAGGGACCTCTGGACAGTCGGGTACCCAGCCACAGTCCCAACCGACCACCGAGCCTCCCCCCTCAGGAAACACCCACCCAGTGGGCCCATGCCACTGTCCCCAGGACACGTCAATCAGCAGTGTGTCCACCACTACAGGGACCCCAGGCAGCCCCACAAACCCAGGACAATCAGGGACCTGGGGTCAGTGGCAGTGGGCACACGGTTCAGGGGACAGAGGCACAGGACAACTGGGAAGCTGAGAGGACTGCTGTGCGGCAGGGGGAGGACAGGCCCAGGGAACCCACTCTCCATGAGGCACTCTCCAGTATCCTGAGAGCATACCACCATTCCCAGGAGAAGATGGGCCAGACACTGGCCAAGGTGCAGGAGACCAAGCGGATGCAGGAGGGACAGTACCTGGGGATCAGGGATGACCTAACTAACATCTACACCATCCTGGTCACCATTGCAGGGGTGCTGGCTGACATGACCATGAGGAAGGCAGTGGCACAACAACGGGTGCCTGACACTAGCCAAACCGTTGAACAGTTTTCCACTTCTGCCGGCGCTAGTGGACAGAAGGCCCCGCCACAGGACCAACAGGCCACCAGCACCCCAGCCCCTGCAGAAGGAGAACCACCCCACAAACTGTCCCTGCGAATCAGGCAGAAGCCAGAGAACATTGCCAAGACCCCCACCAGGAAATGAGACTCTCCTGATTGTCACACTTCTGTCCCACTCTTTCACCCTGTCCACCTTGACAATGCACCTGTGATACCAAGAGACTGGGCTCTACCATGGACTTTCCTCCAACATCACCCCAGCCCATTGCACATCCCCCTCTACTAATGAGCACCTAAATAAACACTCTTGGAACAAATATTAATTTGGAGTCTGTCAAATGATTCACAAATGTATTAGTACAATATTATCAAAGCATTGCAACTCAAATGTACAGTGAAACATACTTTGGAATGAGTTTTTGGTGGGCAGCAGTACATATAGCAGGAGCCAGAGTGGTGCACAGAGATCTGAAAATAGAGATGCCAAAGGGTACAGTCAGTGGTTATAGACATAGGGTAAGAGGCTGCCTTGTACAATGTCCAACAGATAACTGAAATGTAAAGTTAACCTACAGTGTCTTACCTGTGTGTCACTGAAAGTACTGCTGAATAATATTGATTTTGTTGTCAACATCTTCTTCCTCTGCCTCCTCTTCCTCATTGTCCACAGGCTCCAACCCTGCCACAAGACCATCTCCAGGCACATCCGCCTGCAGAAAAGGTACCTGGCGTCTCAAGACCAGGTGTGCAACATGCAACATGCAACAATGATCTGACACACCTTCTTGGGTGAGTAGTACAGGAAGCCACCTGTCAGATGGAGGCACCAGAACCTGGCCTTCAGGAGGCCGAAGATCCTATCAATAATCCTCCATGTACGCCCATGTGCCTCATTCTAACGTTCCTCTGCCCTTGTCCTGGCATTCCTCACTGGGGTCAGTGGCCATGAGAGGTTGGGGTAACCAGAGTCACCTGCAAATATCGAGGGACAACACACTAGCCTTTAGGGACAACCCCTTACCCAGACACCTACTCATACTGTGTGAGGACCTTGGGCTCACCTATTAGCCTCACCGGTGCCTCTGGAGTTGGCCCATCACATATGGAATGCTGCTATTCCTCAAGATAAAGGCGTCTTGCACAGAGGCAGGATATTTGGCATTCACATGGGAGATGTACTGGTCCGCCAAACACACCATCTGCACATTCATAGAGTGATAGCTTTTTCTATTCCTGAAAACTTGTTCATTTCTCCGGGGGGAGGGAGGGGACAAATGCCACATGTGTACCATCAATGACACCAATGATGTTGGGGATATGACCCAGGGCATAAAAGTCAGCTTTCACTGTTGCCAAATCCTCCACCCGGGGGAACATGATGTAACTGCACATGTGTTTCAGCAGGGCAGACAACACTCTGGTCAGCACTATTGAGAACATTGGCTGAGACATCCCTGATGACATGGCCACTGTTGCTTGGAAGGAACCACTTGCCAGGAAATGGAGCACTGACAGGACCTGCACTAGAGGGGGGATACCTGTGGGTTGGCGGATAGCTGAAATCAGGTCTGGCTCCAATTGGGCACAAAGTTCTTGGACTGTGGCCCTATCAAGTCTGTAGGTCAGGATAATGTGCCTGTCCTCCATTGTCACCAGGTCCACCAGGGTCCTGTACACTGGGGGATGTCTCTATCTCCTATTCATCCTCAGTGGTTGAACTCTAGGGTGAAAAACGGTGAGCAGAGGGTCATATTCACACATATGTTAAAATAAAATGCATTTCTTCCTTTACAGAAACAGTATGTGAATTTGATAGTCAGTTGATGTGCCAATTTCTGCTGTGATGCAGTTATGTGCCATGGCCTGTGCCCCCCCTGAAATGGTGGCTGCCTGACCTGCGAGGAGAGACAAGTGGAAATGAGCTAATTCTGCTGGCGTTGTGCGCCGTTGCAGTCGGCGCAAATTTGCATTGGTTATCATTGGGCCCTATGGGTTACAGGAGCATATGCCGGTGGTGACGGTATGCACCTCCACGGATGTGACCGCCATTTTCTATCTGTTCACTCACCTGCTACCTGACCTTCAACAGGAGAGGACCTACACTGCAAGTGCTGCTGTGACCTGTATCTGGAAGTGACAATGGCTAGAGTGTCTGGGGAAAGCCACACACTCACCCTTAGGGACAAACCCACACCCATATACCAACAGACACTGGGTGGGGACCATGGGCTCACCTATTAGCCACACCCGGTACCTCTGGAGTTGAGACATCACATATGGAACGCTGCTATTCCTCAAGATAAAGGTGTCATGCACAGAGCCAGGATACTTGGCATTCACATGGGAGATGTACCAAACACACCAACTGCATATTCAGAGAGTGAAAGCTTTTTCTATTCCTGAACACTTGTTAATTTCTCCGGGGTGGGAGGGAGGGACACAAATGCAATATGTGTATCATCAATGGCACCAATGATGTTGGGTATATGCCCCAGGGCATAAAAGTCAGCCTTCACTGTGGCCAAATCATCCACATGGTGGAATACGATGTAACTGCACATGTGTTTCAGCAGGGCAGACAACATTCTGGTCAACACATTTGAGAACATTGGCTGAGTCATCCCTGATGCCATGGCCACTGTTGTTTGGAAGGAACCACTTGCCAGGAAATGGAGCATTGACAGGACCTGCACTCGACGGGGGATACCTGTGGGCTGGCAGATAGCTGAAATCAGGTCCTCCATCGTCGCAAGGTCCACCAGGGGTCTGTACACTGGGGGATGCCGCCATCTCTATTCAGCCTCAGCGGCTGAAGCCTATGGAAGAGAACGGTGAGCAGAGGGTCATATTCCCACATCTCTTGCACTAATGATGATTTGTTTACTTTACAGAACCAAAATTGTGCGCCGTCGTGGTAGGCGGTCGAAGACCGCAGCGCAACTTTACATTGGTTATCATTGGGCCCTATGGGTTCCAGGAGCCAATGGCGAAGTACGCCGGCGGTGACGGTATGCACCGCCGTGGACCTGACCGCCATTTTCTATCTATCCACTCACTTGCTACCTGAACAGGAGAGGACCTACACTGCAAGTGCAGCTATGACTTGTGTCTGGGAGTGACAATGGGTCATGTGTCTGGGAAAAGGGTCCCTGTCTTCACTGCGGAGGAGTTGGAGAAACTGGTGGATGGGGTCCTACCCAAGTACACGTTACTCTATGGTCCTCCGAGCAGACAGGTGAGTACACTGTGAGCATGATGCATGGGCCATGAATGTATGGATTGCTGTGTATGTAAGCCACATGTAGGGGGCGAGGCAGAGGCGTCCTGGCCAGAGTACAGCATGTAAAGTGGACAATGTATGTGCGTCAGGGGATGGGAGGGATCTGCTGGGCCATGAGTCTGACGGTCCGGTTGACTAATTCCCTTATCCTAACTTTTCACTGCAGGTCAGCGCCCACCAGAAGAAGGGTATTTGGCATGCCATCGCCAAGGAGGTGCGGACCCTGGGGTCTTTGACAGGCAGAGCACCCGCTGCTGCAAGAGGTGGGAGGACCTGTGCCCCTGGGCAAAGAAGACAGCAGAGGCCCAGCTGGGGCTGGCCTTCCAACGAGGAAGGGGTGCCCATCGCACCATGACTCCCCCTGATGTTTCGCATCCTGGCGGTGGCCTTTCCAGAGTTGAAGGGCGCTTGAAGGCATCACAGCAGCCACAAGGGAGTGAGTACAGATACTGACTCCTGACTTTGCGCGTTTTAAGAGGTACCTGGGTGGGGGATGTGGGGTAGGGCAAAAATGGCAGGGTAGGTCCCTTGTTGGGCAGGCTCTGAAGCACTCCTACCCCAATAGTGTTAGTGGGCATCTACTACTGGGCAGGGTCCTGTGGGTTTCTGGTGTGCAGCTGATGGCGTTAGGCCTTGTACTCCATGGGCTGGTGACTATCTTAGTGACTGGTTGGGCATGGCCTAGTGCATAGGGCTGCTCCCTGTGTGCTGTGCCCGCCAACGGTAGTGGTGTTGCTGGCATTGACCAAGTGTCTCCTCTGTCTCTCCCCCCCTTTTTGTTTTGTCACCCTGTCCTTGTGTGCATTAGCATCAAGTGGGGGAGGAGTAGAGGCACCGGCGACGGAGGGAGCTGCCTCCCACAAGAGCCTGGAGGCCGAATCCACCGAGGGTGAGGGCAACAGTGGGACAGAGGGCGAGGGGAGCACCACAACGGGGAGAGGAGGGGACACCACAGACAGCGACTCCTCCTCCGATGGAAGCTCCCTGGCGGTGGCGGACACCTCTGTGCCCACCCCAACAACAGGTACAGCCGCCACACCCCTTACCAGCACCGCCCTCCCAGCAGCCCCTCAGCATGTTTCCCGTGCCCGCACACCCAGGAGGGTGGGCATCTCCTTTGCTCCAGGCACCTCAGGCCCTGCCCCAGTCAGCCCTGCTGCCCTCAGTGAGGAGGCTATTGACCTCCTGAGATCCCTCACTGTTGGGCAGTCAACCATTCTGAATGCCATCCAGGGTGTCAAGAGGCATTTGCAACAAACAAATGCATACCTGGAGGGCATTCACTCTGGCGTGGCGGCCCAAAAGAGAGCATTTCAGACTCTGGCCTCTGCACTGATGGCAGCACTTGTCCCTGTGTCTAACCTCCCCCCCTCCAACCTCCTCTACCCAGTGCCAATCCCCTCAACCCCAGCCTATCCCAAGCACACCTTCAGACCAGCATTCACCCAATTCAACACACAGAAGTGGTTCAGGCAAACACAAGCACCACACATCATCCCACCGGCACTCACACAAGCACCATACCCATGCAGACACATCAACATCCACTGCCTCCGCTGTGTCCCCCTCCTCCTCCCCATGACTACTCACCCCTCACTGGCAGTCACCACCCCCACATCCATTCCCACGTCCCCTGTGTCCTCTCCCAGTGTGTCTGTGACCCCTCCTCCCAAAGTACACAAATGCAAGCACCCACCCACCCAACAGCCAACCACCTCACAACAGCATCCAGCACATGCACCTTCACCCAAACACAGCAGAAAGACACGTCCTACAACCACTCCCTCTTCCTCCACCCCCAAACCCTCTCCCTCTTCCCACCCAAGTGGTCTAAAAAGCTGTTCCTGGCAAACATTGACCTGTTCCCTACCCCTCCACCCCCCGTCCTTCCCCTCGGGTCAGGGTATCCCGAACCCAGGCCAGCACCTCAGCCACCAAGTCGGCGTCTGCTGTGGTACCTCTAACTCCCAGAGGCTCAAAGGGGACTCCTGTCAGCCCAGCCAGTGTGCCACCAACCCCTGCAAAGGACTAAACCATTCCGCCACCTGCCAACGTGAGGAAGGAGACGACATGCAGCAAGGGCAAGGAGCATGACCCACCCAGCAAGGCCTCCTCCAAAACTCCAGCAGCCAGAGCCAAGCCTTGGGTTTTCTGGCCCTTCCTCACCTTGGTAGATGCTGTTGCGAAACAGCATCTGCCAAGGTGAGGAAGGGGCAGAAAACCCAAGGCAAGGCACTTCAGCCGTCGGAGGCTGCAGGTGAAGGCCTGGTGGCCACTAGCAGAACCACCAGCCCCGCCAGCTGCACCGTGGGCAGCAACGCCAGCAGCCCCGCCGCAAGCACCGCCACCTGCACCGCCGATGGCACCATTACTGTCAGCAGCAGCATCCCCAGTGGGCAGACGTCCGAGGCTGCAGGAGAAGGGCTGGGGCCTACCTTTACCACTTGCAGCACCAGCACCTGCACCACGGCCAGCACCGCCAGCAGCCCCGCCGCAAGCACCACCACCTGCACCGCCGATGCCACCAATACTGTCAGCAGCAGCATCCCCAGTGGGTAGCCGTCTGAGGCTGCAGGAGACGGGCTGGAGCCTCCCACTACACAGGCAGCACCCCACCAGCACCGGCAACACCACCAGTTTGCAGCCTTAGGCGCCGCAGCATGGAGTCTAGCCCTGCCTCCATAGACTACCATGCAACCTGGTCCCTGGAAATCCCGTGCATCAGACACCCAGGTGAGGGAATGTAAGCTGCCACAACCCAAGTGCTGCATCACTCGGCACAAGGCCCCCTCCAGAACCAGTGGAGAAAGGCATCCACTCACCCAATCCTTGGCAGGATGAAGCAGACTGGGCACAAGGCCCCCTCCAGAACCAGTGGAGAAAGGTTTCCACTCACCCAATCCTTGGCAGGATGAAGCAGACTGGGCACAAGGCCCCCTCCAGAACCAGTGGAGATATGCATCCACTTGAGAGGCTGTGGCATTGCACTCCCCAGGACCATGAAGTGGGCAAACCACCCACCAGAGAGACTGTGGCTTTGCACTCCCCAGGACTAAGCAGTGGGCAAACCACCCACTTGAGAGAATGTGGCTTTGCACTCCCCAGGACCAAGCAGTGGGCAAACCACCCACTTGAATGACTGTGGCTTTGCACTCCCCAGGACCAAGCAGTGGGCAAACCACCCCCTAGAGAGACTGTGGCCTTGCACTCCCCAGGACATCACTGTGGGCATGGAGCCCCCTTGAGGATCAGTGGCGTTATTCCATCTTCTGGCTGAGGTGCTCCCCCTTCCCTGTCCCCCTGAGGTGCCTGTGTGTTTTCAACATGATGCCCCAGCAGTGTTCGCAGTGTTCTCTCCATATTGAGGCAGGAGTCAAGTGTGGGCTTGGCCCATGATTTTTGGCCCAGTGGCCCACGGACATTTGGAAGGGACAATGTATGGCCTTATGTACATATTGTATATTTTTGTAAATATTGTTTTAATTATCGTTACGTAGATCTGCCTATTTCTAAGATTACACTGATTTAACTCTATTCCTTTTGTCCTTGAGTTCTTCCAGGGACTGGGTGTAACTGTACTGTTGCTGCATGTGTTTGTGTGTATTGTGTTGTGGGTGGGGGTGTTGCGTGTGTGTATCACTCTCTTTTTCCTCCCACCTCCCCTGTGTACTAGGCGCAGTACTTACCGTGGTAGTAGCGGCCGTCTCTCGTATTCTTGGTAGATGAGGAGGTAGACCATCATGGGCAGGACCTGTAACTCGGGCTCCATGGCGTCCTGGTTCTTCATTGAGTGTCGAGAGATGAGTGGTTCCCCTTCCAAACAATGTGTCCGCCGTGCTTTTGATGGCGTTGGTACCGCCCCGGAAAAGCTGGCAGATTGGCGGGTTGTGATGGGGTGGGTGGTACATTGTCTTCCGTCTGTCTTTTGGTGGTGACCACCTCTGTGTTTGTTGCAACCACGGTGGCGGTCGGAGTGTTAAAGTGTCTGTCCGTGTTGGCAGTTTCCGCCATGGTCGTGATCCCATTTTATTTTCCGCCTGCCTGTTGACGGTATTACCGCCGCTTTAACACCGACCGCCAAGGTTGTAATGAGGGCCAAAGTGTTTTTTGTGGCAAATTGATCAGATTGAAAGGAGGAGAATGTATTCAGTCTGTACTTTGCATGCTCACCTCTGGGTAAGAGAACTTTGTGCATGTGCTCACTGTGCTTAACATTGCTGCTGATGTAATTCATGAGAATTTGGTCCATCTGATCATCCTTTCTGAATGAAACAGAAGCAGGATTGCAATGAAGGTATTTACAACCAAATGATGTGACTATCAGTGGACAGCAGGAAAGCCTTCATTATAGTCCTTTGTTAGTTTCTATGGAAATTAAGATTACATCAGGAAGGAATCTTTGTTACATTGTTTCTCTTTTTTCCGTGGCATAGAAAGAAGGGCTGAGTTATAATAAAGGGCACCGTGGCAAGCAAGAGCAAAAAACAAAAACAAAAGGAATAATCACACCAGGTGCTCAAAAACTAAAATGTTTTTGGCAGTTTTAAAAAGGGAAAACATTCTGAGATACTGCGAGACTTTGTGGCAGCCATCTTGAGGTCATGCCGTCCCAACTGTTAAGGAAGAAAAGTAATCAGGTCTCATTGTTAGGGTTAGACTTGGACTTGAGAAAGGCAAATACATTAAACTTCATTTCAAGTGCTGCATTGCAAATAAATAGCTAAACTGAATGCGTTTACAATCTATAGGTAACGTACAAAATGGAATAGGACAGAAATTATGATAATTCATTGTACATTTGACAAGTAAAATGAAAGAGTAAGTCTCCTCTGAATTCACTGTATTTAATAACAAAAGATCTGTCACCCAATTAGAGCTGCCTGTAGCCAGCCCTAAAATGAGTACAACAGTAAATCAAGGCCTATATAAGACTTCCAAAAAGATAATTAGGCTTCAAAACTTAAAGAAGAAATGTGAAATAATGGACACAGGATCTACTGGTACAATACGCCTTGTCTTTCATCTCCAAAAAGGTAAATTTGTCACTCTCATTATTATTATTGGCAGTAGAAGTAGCAGTCGTATTAATATTGACAAGCATGATATATGGGATAAAGTACCCTCTGCCTTACATGATAATGATATTGTAAATCACTAAGGAGTTCCATGGCAATATAGAGGAACGAACCCGGAGGTTGAGTTTCAATACAAGGTTATGGAACTCCGATGTGACTTAAAATATCCTTATCATGTATGGCGGGGGTATTTTATCCCTCATACCATCAGTTTTCCCACAAACCACTTAAATCCTTGTTGTGTTGGTCTTTCACATGAAACAGGGAGCATGTTTGCAAACGTGAAGAATAGAATCACTAGTGCAAAATGAAACACATCGAAAAAAGTTGTTAGTTTGAAAAAAGATGATTAGAATGAAGCAGTTGAATATGTCAGTTTAAATAAAAAGCTCAGTAGAAACATGCAGAAAAGTCTTACATTTTCCATAATTTCCCAAGGAGTGCAAAAAATAAATATGCTGCCATAAATATCTACTTTCGGCTTGGCACTGTAGAGTTAAAAAACTGGGCATAAGAACAAAAATCAACCTTTCCCTTTGCTGTAAACACCTTATTTAATTGTACTTTGTGACCTTGCCTACCTTTCCCCTTTGCAGCACCCTTTGGCAGCAGGCATTGTGAAGTCAGAACTCGACTGTAATAAACTATTACAGTTGAGTACTGATGCCATTTCTGTGTGTGTCACAAGTCGCTGATTATAAAGAAATTAGAGAAACATTTTATTCAGCAATTGCATAGTCCCATGTCTTATAATATTGATAACACTATTAAAGCTTGCACACACAAATATGTTGGCAGTAGTCCTTACCAGACAATCCTGATTTCTTTGGGTAACATTATTGCTCATTGTTAAGGAAACAAAGCAATATTGTTTACCCTCTTCTTTTGAGATGCAGTGAGTTATGAAACTGCTTTTTTAATTTGTGAAAATCCTCCATTTACCATGCTACCTTGGTGGCAAAACCCTAGCTGTACTATTAGGAAGTAGGAGGGGGTGGATTACAGCTGAAGCTTTTACCATGAGGTTTGTGCACAAGAGCTCAGAAATGTGATAGCTGCGCTGCTGCTCGTGCAGCAATGCGCTATTATGCACTGCAACCGAAGGACTTTTTAGTGGTAAGTAAACTGATGCAATGTTTGCTGTCGCTTTGAGCCAAACAAACAGTAAATAACATACTGGGCTCCTTAAAAGTCAAGGTTGTGGCATTTACAAAGAGTATCTAAGTGATTCCTATAAATTCTTCTATGATAGAATTGTGAAGGAAGGGGGGTGAATTGGTGCATACAATGATTTCACCTGGATTACGTCATTTGGTCAAGTTGGGAAGACTGAATTAATACACTGTTCACTGTTCTCCACTGTAGAACTTGGTCACTAGACTACAACTTCTCCGTTATGACGCTGATGATTATAACTATTATTGTTACCTTCACTATAATTATGATGATTATTATTATTAATAATTCTACTTATTATTATTATTTTTGTTATGATTCTTATTGTTGTGATCATTGTTATTATTATTTGTATTCAACAACTTCTACTTCTCTTTCTTCTTCTTACTATGATAATTTGTATTCAACTTCTCTATCTTCTTCTTCTTAGAATTATTATTATTATTACTCATAGCTGTAGTAGTAGAAAATAGTAATAGTAGTAGTTGTCTATTATTATTATTATTATTGTTGTTGTTATTGTTGTCATTATTAATATTATTATTATTATCATTGGAAGTAGCAATGGTAATAATAGTAGTAGTTGTCTTTTTTATCGTCAGCATTTTCGTTCAGGCACTCACCTGGGCAGGTGTTCTCCGCACTGCACAGCATCACCCAGAAGAAGCAAAAGCCTACTGGGAGGCCGAGGGTCTCCATTACCAGCAGAGTCCAGGGAGGTCCCGTCAGAAATGCTCTCCAGTCTCTCTCTAAAGCTTCATCACCAGTATGTGCTTGCAGAGACTATAACAAGGAATGCCCTCAGCCTCACTCCGCCCCTCTGTACTGCTGATGTACAAAGTAGATCCGCCAGTGAAACTCGATTTCGAAACAGTGCAAACCAGCATTGCCACACCCAAACTTTTTTTCTTTTTAATATATGAACACTTTTTCCATGAGTACTGGAGGGTGGGTGTCTGGATTAAACGAAGGCAGAGCAGGGGAAATTGGCACTGGGGCATGTTTGGCTCATAATAGCGGTGTTTATAAGGACTCCAACCTGACAGTTAAGAGACCTGAGACATCAGGGATCGAAGAAGGTCCCTTCTGTATAACTTGTGCGCTTTTTATTGCCAGGGCCCAGGCTCTTTATAGTTAGGGTTAAACAGTGCGCGTCTTGACGTCCACACTGTCGGTACTCTGGTGCTAGGTGAGCTAGACATGCTGCCTCAGTGGGTTGTTTTTGGACACAAAGCAACGCTGTTTACTCACCTACATATTTGTAATTAGTTTGGGTTAATTCTACAATGGTGTTTTGTTCAAAGCCCTCTTTGTTAACAGTACGGTTTATTTACATGGTTCAAATTGACGCTCTTTAAACTCTTAAAATATGGATATTTACTCACAGTGGGTAGGAAAGTCAAGATGGCGCTTGTTTTTCATTAAGCCCCTTCTCTTTATAGTCGGGTCAATCAGCGTGCATCTTGACGTTCACACCGTTGGTATTCTGAGACTAGGGGCTACATGTACATAGCATATTGCACATCGCAAACAGCAGATCGGGCCGTTTGCGATGTGCAAAATGCACTTTGGTATGTTCAAACCCATTTTTGAGATTCGCTAAGCTATTTACCGAATAGCAAAAAGGGATTGCGAGTTGAAATAAGGAAGAGGTGTTCCCTTCCTAATTGTGAGTCGCAGTCCCATGTATGATTGTTTTGTGACTGAAATAATCGCAGTTAGTTAGCACCAATGTCATACTGGTGCTAACCCATTCGCAAACTGGTAAGGGTCCCAGGGGACCCCTTCCCCTTTGTGAGTGGCAGTAAAAACATTTTTTCAGAGCAGGTAGTGGTCCTACAGACCACTGCCTGCTCTGAAAAAATGAAACAAAAACTTTACATTTTTTGTTTTTGAAATGCATCTAATTTTTCTTTAAGGAAAACGGGCTGCATTTAAAAAAAAAAAACTGCTTTATTTAAAAGCAGTCACAGACATGGTGGTCTGCTGTCTCCAGCAGGCCACCATCCCCGTGAGGGCGGCCATTCCCAAGGGGCTTGCAAATTGTGATCTACCTCATGAACATTCATGAGGTAGGACATTTGTGACCCCCTTGTGAATCGCAAACAGTGTGATTGACACTGATCAACATAAGGTTTTGCGAGTCGCGAATTGCGAGTCGCAAATCAATTCTTTCGTACACGTAGCCCTAGGTGAGTTACACATGCTGCTGCAGTACATTGTTTTTGGACACAATGCAACACTGTTTACTTCACAGATTGATTTGGTGTTTGATGGCACGTTTCTTTCTTGCATTACTTTTCAGAACAATGGGAGAACTTATCATGGTTTCTCCTTTATGAGTATTGTCACATAATACTATTACAATATGTATATGCATGAATTTGCATGCATGAATAAACTCAAATTTCAAGGAAAGAAATACTGAAAATGCGTTTGTATTGCTAATACACAGATATATGGACAGGAAAATATCAGCTAACATTTCACAGTGTAAATTTGAGTGCAATTCATACCAGCTCATTGCTTACAAGTGGGCTTAGGTCCTGGATCCTATATCCTATTTTACTAATTTCATACATTCAAATCTGTGTGAAGTGAAATTGGAATAATCTGTAATTCTCACAAGTGCCAGCTAAAATTTCATCCCTATCCTATTCCAATCCAAGCATTGCACCACTTTGTAAATATGTCATGGCAGAATCCCTGTGACCACAAGTGGGTCGGTGTTCCTAAATCTGAATTTCCCAGTTGGAGGAACATCAATCCCAGGTTTAAGTGGCCAGAAAAACAGACAACCGATAAAATCCCCTCAACTCCATCTCTGCTCTTGTCCCTGTCAAGTGCTTTTCAGCAACATGGGGAGAGCTGCTTGCTCTCCCCTGCCATGCACCCTTTTATCCACCCCTCCTGCACTTCCAATCCCCCTACCCAACTACTGCTCCTCACCTCCCCCTCCTACCTCCCACCTCCCATAAACATTGTTTTCAGAGCAGCAAGTAAATGTGAGCATTAAACCCATCGGAACAGATAGAGTCCACGCAGTTGTTCCCTTTTTCCAGGGGATTTAACTCATAATTGCACTGTACTGGTTGATATTACTGCATCGTGCAGGGTATAAGTAATGACAAGTGCAGAGCTTGCACCCTGCCCATATAACGCTCCTCATAATGTGGGCCAAGTGCCAGAGGCAGAGTTCCACCCAGGAGCGGCTCGCGTGCTAATTAGGGGTTGGGTGGTGCACGAGTCGGGCAAAGTGGCGGGGTGAATTATTAAAAAACAAAAACGTAGCCCTGTCATCACTGCCACCGCTGTCACCATCGCACTGCTCCTCTCCTGCCTAGACAGGCTGCAGGCAGAGGTTCTCAGCCTGCCCTGCGACCAATTCTGATGCTGCTCAGAGCAGCGTAAGCATTGGCTGGGAACGCCCATCTAGGGCGCTCCCAGGCAGCCTGGTTCCACCTACCAAAATCAGGGAAGATAACAACCAGAATATGTATTAACAATGGGAGATGACACGTATAAACCAGCACTGTGAGTCAGCACCTGCATGTTATTCCCAACCTCATCTTGGCACAATTATGGCAGGGAGATACCGCACAGTAACTCTAGTTCTGGGGGGCCACTTGAGACTGAGTTATGTAAGTTATGTCTATTTATAGAGAGAGAATCCAGCATGGTGGGAGTGAAATTGTTGGGGATTAAGGGGGAGGGGTGTTAAGAGTAAAAGGTGGGTGTAAGGGAAGCGAAGCATGTATGTGAAGTGGACAGTAAGTAATTGAGTTTTTGTTTAGGGTTTCATTCCTTACTGCCCTCTAAATTAAGCCCCTCGTGCAGGAGTCTCCAGTCTTTTTTTTTATAGGAGCTTCTTACCTTCAATGAAAATCATCCTGAGGTACTCAAATTAGTATTGTAAGTAGTGTTGTGATAGTGACCAGAGACAAGATTACTTTAATGGCCACCCTCTACAAGATTAGCAACAGTGATCACCCCCGTGCATCAGGCAGGGTTTCCAGCAGTAACATAAAAAAGAGATTTGTCACTCTAAAATGTCTTTATATGGAACATACACAAAGGTCATAGCTGCAACGCCCCTGGCACCAAGGTAATAATAGTAGTAATAAGTTTCCCCAACACCAAATGATTTGGCTCTAAAATATCACCTTTAAACATATTTTTGAAATACAGACATTCTTTCTCCAGTCATCAGCTTAGAAGGTCTAAAAATACACACATTCTTCTCAAATACACAGGTTTTTAATTTTTGTATAATTACATTAATTCAGCCAATCTAACGCTTCTAATTTAGTAGATTGGGCTGCACACCGGAGAGCTTCTTAAAGGTAGCTGGAGGTCTACTGGTAACTCTCGTTAGAAAAGCATACCTTGGTCTCTACAAAAGTCATAGATTTGACAATACTGTATTAGACTGTATCTGAATAGCTATCCCTGTACTGCACCTTGGGGTAATCCTTCTCTGCTTGCTATTGCCAGAAAAAACTGGGACCAATCCAGGCTTTTCCCCTTCACCAAATTTCTCTATTTTCTCCTTTGTCTTTGTTGCTACGCATGAGTACCTTCGAATACATATCTTTTGGATAAGCGCTGCACAAAACCTACTGTATTCAAATTATTGAACTATAATGATGTTCATGAAAAAATACCTATGATTGATTCATATAATCTATACTATGGTGAGACGGTTCTGTGCGTTGAGGAAGTACAATTTTTGGAATTCGTAAGTGTCTCTCTTATTTTTAAGTAAAAATGGCCGTGTTCACAATGTTAACTCGTTCAGGACCCCTTATTTGCTTCTTTTTTTTAGTTGAGTTAGGGAGTAATTAAATGCTTGCCCATTTATTTGACATCTTTGTAAATGTTAGTGTTCTCCGGAGGTCGCATGTGAAGGTCAGGACGGCCCAATCGTTGACTGAGTAACACTGCTGTAGGTGGTTTAAGTGTGTATGAGCTCTTTAAAGTGACATGTGTTGAGAGTTACCTGGTGCATGGAATATGCTTGGAAAATGTGGGCAACGTTCAGTGTTTGATTCCTTGAGTGTGGCAAACAGATGTACTGTGTAGTATCCCAGGAACACGCAAGACCTGCAGTGCAGTTTCTGTGTGTACATCAGAGATTGGTGTGCCACAGACACTGCAGAGAGACCACCACTGGACTAAAATGGCATGGTACCACCCTTTACAGTTACAGTTTTGTAATCGCAGAGGCCGCTGAAGGTCATTTGAAGTAAACCTGCACATGTGTGTGAATTTCCTAGTACTGAAAGTGCATGTGGTGCTGAAGAGATGGACTGAGGTGCATTGATAAAAGCTGTACTCCTGTAGATCTGGAGAGAGATGCTGTTGCCGAGCTGCATGAGTCCTAGTACTGACAGTTGGGGAGTGCTGCAGAGCGCGATGCACTGACAACACTCTGGGGGTTATTCTAACTTTGGAGGAGGTGTTAATCCGTCCCAAAAGTGACGGAAAAGTGACGGATTTACCACCAGCCGTATTACGAGTCCATTATATCCTATGGAACTCGTAATACGGCTGGTGGTATATCCGTCACTTTACCGTCACTTTTGAGACGGATTAACACTCCTCCAAAGTTAGAATAACCCCCTCTGTGTTAGTATCATTACTGAGATGTACTGAGTGGCAGGGCTGAGGAGCACTGACAGAGTGGCACTGTGTGTCTTAGTATTGTGGTAGAAGGAGTGTTGAAGTTTAGGTTTAAGGTAGAGAGACAAAGGTGTCTGTGTCTTGGTCCTATTACTGGAACAGCAGGGACTGCTGAAGGTGCAGTTTTCAATGCAGTGGAGGGGCGAGCTTCAGATTTCTCAACAATGACACTGACATATTGGGGGTCATTATGACTGTGGCGTTCACTAGACTGCCACATTTTGTGGAGCAGCCACAGTCCAACTGCCGACACTGCCAGGCTACCGCCAGGCTGCAGCCTGGCGGTCCCAGTGGTCATGATCCGCTAGGGCAGCGCTGCAAGCAGCGCCTCCCTGGGGATTACGAGTCCCCATCTGCCAGCCTGTCCATAGTGGTAAACACTGCCATGGAAGGGCTGGCGAAATGGGGGATTTGGAGTGCCCGAGCAGTGGAATGCGCTACGGGTGCTGCTGCACCCGCTGCACCGCCACATTGCAGCCAGCTCCATTAGGAACTCGTAATAGGGCCAGCGAGGTTCAAGCAGCTCACGTGGTCTGTGGCCAATGTCATAATGAGGCCCAAAATGTTAAAATACATTACACAACAAGCAGGGACCATGAAATGGGCTTAGTGGGCAGTGGAAAGGGAGATGAATGCGGATTGTAAGGAGTACCAATTGATAGGAACACAACATTTTGTAAAACAAGCAACATTTTTTGAGGACTTCTAAAACAAAAAAGAGAGTGTGTGTGTGTTTTTGTCAGTGTGTGTATTCAAAGATCACAGGTGAAATCTGATAGACACCTCACCATACCTGACTGAAAGCATCTGTACCCAACTATTCATCAGAAATTAGAATTACTTGGGGGTGTAACACTCCAAACATCCCACTGAATCTACACCCCTTGAAGCATATTGAAGTACTACTAAACAAGCTTCAAAATACAGTTTGTGAATAGAACCCATAGAGTCTACGCGGAAGCCGAAAAAGAAAGTTGAACATAAAGCACACCAACCACCAAGACAAAACGTTATTCTGAAAGGAAACATTTTATAAAAGGTACTGTAAGAAACTGGGTTATTAGTTGAGAAACCATAAACACAATCCTTCTCAGGTTGAGTGACAAAAGTCACTACATAAACTTGTGCTTAACCCTCTGGTAGCTTATCACAAAAGCAGTTATGATTCACTTAGACGCAGTGTGTAAAGTACTTATTCAGCATTCAAATCCAACCATTGTAAATGAGTTTAGAATTTCTAGAGGTTCTAGAGGTTCCTACCCGACCCTAAGACTATACTGAGAGCATAGCGGATGTACCTTTCTGCCTTAGCCCAATACCTGTAAACTGCGTCAAGAGTCAGCTTGTAGAGTGGTAAGCAATCCCTTCTGGAAGCTGAAAGATTAGCACCAGCAAAGCTGCATGTCGAACTCAGAGTTCCTCCCAGGATGGTCGCAGCTGGAATGCCCCTCTGTCTCTTCCAGGTCACTGCATTGTTTATATAATAAAAAGCACATTGTGTTGGAAGCACCGTTCTGATGCGTTGCTGTGTTTAGATGTTAGAGGCTGTCTCCTGAATGAGCAACGATAACACTAGGATAATGTGTACTGTGTTCCTAGCCTTGAACAGGATGTACTGATTATATGTCAAGAAAAAGCTAACTAAAACAAGCAACTCGTACATTAGATTCCTAGAATAAAATCATGCAAGTGTGTATAATGTCACTGCTAAAAGACCATGCTCAAAGCAATGCAGCTAAAACATGTAAAATGTAAAATATAAAATGAAGATTCAAACGAGAACCGTTGTAGGTCCAAGAGGGCCTCACTGCAAAGCATGACATCAGAAATATCCCAACTCAATTTAGAAAAATAAAGTAAAATTGAATAAATAACATGACACCAAAATTACAAAAATCCTATCAGTAAATCCAGAGTTATACATTTTTAAAGCTTTAGGTAGAAGTAGCACCAAAAAGCACAATGGGCCACTCACAGGATTTTAGTTGAGCTGGCCTGGGTCAAAGTCCGAAGTTTAGGCCAACCATAATGGAGAATGGGTCAGATACAGGGACCAGATTTGTCCAGGTGAAGAGTTTACCTTCTAAAAGTCAAAGTCCACCACAGAGCCTCAGCAGGTGCTTCACATAGGCAGGGGCAGCAAGGAGGTTGTTGTTGGTGCAAGGGGCAGTCGGCTCTTTTCTTGTTGATTGGAGGCGCAGACAGTATCTATTTGGTGCAAAGTGCAAGTCATCATCTGAAATTCGTGTTGGCGGAAGATGTGGTAACCACTGCTGACATGAAGAGACCACTTGCACTGCGAAGAGCTCCAAACCTCTGGATTTTCACCTGGATCACACATTTTGTCAATTTGAGGTGGGAGGAGTACACCCTGATGCCAGTAAAGTGTCTATGGGGGGCAACTTTTGGGAATCAAGTTTCACTCCCAGCAGAGGTCGGCAGCGGGGCTCAGGCAGGTCAAGGTAGTCCTGGTCAGACCTTTGCAGGGAACGGTTCTGGAAGCTCGTTGTGTCCCTGTGGCTCAAACAGGTGGTCAGCCAACTGACCCTTGGAGTCAATTCTGGGGATCCTGGGTTCAAACAAGTAGGTCAATTCTTACTTATTCAGATGGCATCATAGTACTTCTTCTGAATCTTCTTTATCAAAGAGTGTTCTGATGAGAGGTTCTGAATGAACCAAATTCATACCTAGTGTCAGCCTTTGCGTGGGGCCCAATTCCTGGCCTACTCTCAAATTGGTTCTGGTCATAAAGGGTGATAAAGGCAAGGGAAGGCCTGGTGTCCAGTTCCTTTGTGTGCATTCCAGGCAAGTCCTTTGAAGTATAATCAGGGCAGGGCAGAATTCTTCCCAAGTCATCTGGTCAGGAAGACACCCACTCCATCTCCACCCATGCCACTTTTGTCTCCAGTTCTGGAAGGAATACACAACACACCACAGGAAAGACATTCACAGTCACGTGACTCTGGACACTGGCAGAAAGACACATTTGGTATAGGCAAAAAATACCAGCATGCAAAAAGTGGCACTTTGAGAATAGTAACTTAAAATCTGACTTAATCAGTTATGAGGATTTTAAATTACAGTTCAAATGAGTGTAATAACTATGTATTTGTTTCCAATCTAAAGTTATCACTTCTAAGGTGAAATAAAGTACCCACTGTTAGTTTATGAAAGTGATAGCCTTGCTACAGTGAAAAAATGACTTTAGGAGGTTTTCACTATCAGGACATGTAAAATGTAAACACAATTGTCCTACTTTTTTAATACCATGCACCCGTTCATATGAGCCTTTAGAGCCTAACTTAGTGATGACTTATAAGTATCAAAAGGGAAGGTTTAGGCAAGGCAAAAGGTTTATTTTCTGAGGTCAAAATGGCAGTTTAAAACTTCACAACAGGCTGTAGTGGCAGGCCTGGGACATGTTTTGCAGTGCTACGTTAGTAGGTGGCACTCTAAGTGCTGTAGCCAACTACTAGCATTTAATTTACAAGCCCTGGGTATATGTAGTACCAATAATAAGAGACTTATTAGTAAATTAAATGTACCAATCAGGTGTAGGTCAATTTTACCATGTTTATGAGGGCAAGCACATGCGCTTAACAACTGGTTAGCACCAGTAAAGCTCACAAAGTCCTGAGCCAACAAAAAGAGGTTTGGCAAAGAAAGGCAAAAATCTGGGGTGACCGTGCAGAAGGGGCCTGGTTCAACAGTTACTATTAGACAAGACTACAAAATGCAAACTGACATATGCAGCTATTGATCCTAACCCTGAAGTGTACTCTGAACATAAAGGTTTAGAAGCAATTACCCTCAACAAAAGGGAGTATTAGTCTTCCAGTAAATACACTAAAAATGAGGTGAGTGGTTAGTTATCCTGCACAGTGAAGGAAGATGAAATTATATTTCATATTCTTGCGCCTTATACTTAAGAACCATTCGCTCTCAAATTAATTTATGTAGTCTCTGCGGGTGCTTTTGGGGCTCACCCAATTATCAGGGCCAGGATTAAAGGACACAACAGAGTTCTCAGTATACCAAATGGAGGAAAATAATTGAGGTAATCACTTATTCACAAAGAGAAGTTAATGCGAAATTGAAACAAATCACACTCTGGTAAGAGTAGGCACTTCAAGATAAATGTGTATACAGCCAAACAGAGAGAAGGAACTATTTAATTAATTTCAGATCTGCAAATAAATTTGTACTGTAGTCAAGCATTGGCCTAATCTCTCCACATTACTAATATGCATAGTTCCCCTTGTTATTATAAATATGGACAAGGCTTTAAAAAAATCTGAAATCTGCTCTGCACAATTGGATTCATGTGCTGCAACAGTCCTTCTGTTGACAATTTCATATCTTGCACCATCTCTCTTTGCTCTGTCTTCCCCAGTGAATGCACCAAAGATTTGTTCTACAGGATTTGGAAATGGTTTGTTGATGGCAGATCTGTCTGTACTTCTTGTTGCTAAGATCTCTTTTCCAATGTATTCCATGTTGCTCTGGGTTTCTGAACTTCAATTGTTATCTATTCATAATATTTTCCCTGTACATTCTCATCAGTTCAGCATGAAGATTAACAATTGTGCATGCTCAGAGCTTATTTTAAGAGTTGCGTCAATTTGGATTATCTAGTTGAAATTTTCTCTCTCTGAAATTTAAGCATAGACGTCTTCTGCTTTTTGGAAGATTATTTGCAAGGAAGGGCTGCCTGTTGGGGCATGGTATTTTACTTAATGATTCTCTATTGCAGCTTTGATCTTCGTCCCGAAATTTTAGATGATAACATTACATAATTGCCTTTTTTTCTTATAAGGTATCCTTTCTCTTAAATCTCATTACTTTCTGAAAGTGAGGATACACCAGTCAAACTGCCACTCACCAGCATGATGGACTGTGGGAACACCCTCACCAAGCAGACTAAAAACCATCCAGAACTCGGCAGCCAGGCTCATTCTCAACCTCTTACACATGACTCACATCTCAGCACACCTCAGGTAGCTCTACTGGCTCCTAATTCATAAACAATCTAATTTCAAACTCCTCACACACCTTCCAGAAACGACACCACTTAGGCCCCACATAATTTAACATTAATATCTCTTTCCACCAACCACTCTGATACCTCCACTTCACAGGATTCCTACTTGCAAAGATCCCAGGTACACATAGAACCAGATCAGGAGGACGGGCATTCTCTTACTTACCTCCTAAAGTGAGGAATGGCCCTCCACAAGACATTAGAGCCTCCTCCTATGTTCTTGAATTCTGCAAGAAGCTGAAGACCTGGGTTTTCAATTAACCAACCCACTTTAGACATGACTAGTCACAGACACCTGCTCAGTGCTAGGATACGATTACAGGTGATAGTGCGCTTTACAGATACACATACCCAACTTAGCAGAAGGAAAGATGACAGCAGACATTCCTATAGCGCCTCATATACCAATCCATATTATTGTCTACCGAAGACAAGCAGGAAGACTTAACTATAGCCAGAGGACACCATTTCACCTTTCAAATGCATTAAGAGGGAGCTCCATTTCATACCATTCTAGCATACTTGTTGGATTATCGCATTAAAGAGTCCATCCTGACCAATGCTATGGCCAACAGATCTTTTAAATAGGCCACATGTTCAAGTATGAATCTGTCCAGTGAAACAGAGATGAAGGGGATGAGCCAAGAGGTTGAAGAATCTCAAAATTCCCTCACAAATAGTCCAGCAGCTTAAAATACTCTGGCAAGGGGAATTTCAGATAAAAGGTGAAGTCAAAAATGCTTAGGTCTTGTGGAAAAAAAGCTAATGAAGAGTTTAAGATTGGGGGAACTACTTCCTAGATTGTGTTTAAGATGCAAATGAGACATGTCATACTAGGTTAAAACCAAAGGCTAATGAACTGCAATAAGCATTTAGTAAAGCATAGAAAGATGGGCAAATGGCACTTAAGGTAACTGCAGAGAGCCTTCCCTTACCTACTGAGCTAAAACATATTTTTCATGAATGTGCTACAGTACATTCCAATATACAAGAGGTAAGTATCCACTTCTACCTTATTACAGATCTGGGGTAGGTAAGGGGGATGAATGATAGCAGGTGGAGACCAACAGGCGAAGAGGAGGGGAGATAAGGTGGAGACAAAGGAGGGGGATAGGATACATTGTAAAAGAGAAATGGTCTTTAGAAAATGAAGGATAAAAAATTGCGCACAAGACTAAAGAGCGTGTAATAACATTAATATTGATTAAGTACATGGTTTAAATGCCCCCCAAAAAACAAAACATGTTTTTGCTACAAACAGATTACAGGACAGCAAAGGTAATAATGTTGTAGGAGACCTATTTGACAGTGCGAAATGAAAAACTAATAACCAGAGCACTCTCTGTAGCTGATGACAGGCAGCGGTGAGAGGAGTAGCAATAATGACATCACAAATAGTGCATCGAAAATTATTCAACATACATGGGACAACAGATTGATAGTAATTGAAATGACCAGGGGAACCCATCATCTGATTCTAGGCACATAGGCGGTCATTCTGACCGCGGCGGGCAGCGGTCGCCGCCCGCCATGCGGTCACCGCCATATGGCAGCTCCGCGGTCAGAAGACCTCGGATGTCATTATGGCTTTCCCGCTGGGCCGGCGGGCGACCGCCAAAAGAGTGCCCGCCGGCCCAGCGGGAAAGGCCCTGCAACAATGAAGCCGGCTCCGAATGGAGCCGGCGGAGTTGCAGGGGTGCGACAGGTGCAGTTGCACCCGTCGCAATTTTCACTGTCTGCTAAGCAGACAGTGAAAATCTTTATGGGGCCCTGTTAGGGGGCCCCTGCACTGCCCATGCCAGTGGCATGGGCAGTGCAGGGGCCCCCTGGGGCCCCACGACACCCGTTCCCGCCATCCTGTTCCTGGCTGTAAAAACCGCCAGAAACAGGATGGCGGGAAGGGAGTCGGAATCTCCATGGCGGCGCTGCTTGCAGCGCCGCCATGGAGATTCAGCCCATGCAGGGGAAATCCGGCGGGAAACCGCCGGATCCCCTTTTCTGACCGTGGCTTTACCGCCGCAGTCAGAATGGGCTGGGAAGCACCGCCAGCCTGTTGGCGGTGCTTCCGTGGTCCCCGGGTCGGAATGACCCCCATAATATGGGCCATTTACAAATGATCAAAGTACTTTGCAAGAATTAATGTTGGAGTCCGCATCTTTTCCTATACCAATTATAACTGGGGGGATTTTAACACAGGGAGGGCGAAAGAGATAGAAACTCAAAAAAAGTGCTAGCAACCAGAAAGGTAATACAAAATCATAAAACAAAGAAAAGCCTTGAAGAATTAGTTAGAAACATTGGCTGCTGGGTGGCTAATGGGACCTTTACTAGCATCAGATGGGAGTTACGTATGCAGCACACAATAGAAATATCAAGCAGTATTAGATTACTTCATCTCTTCTTCTCTACTCTGTACCACATAACAGACACTTCCATGCATATTATCAGATCACGCCCAGGTAAAGGTTCTACTAGGGTTCTGATCTTTCCATATTAGAGAATTAATAAACACAGTAAAAAATCCCAGGTTGAATAAAAAGTGTTCTGTGAGATTAACAAAGTTACTGCAGAAGCACTCTCAAATATTGGAAAATGTTAAAGCTTACCTTATATATGGGAAGGCTTTAACCCCTTCGCTGCCAGGCCTTTTCCCCCTCCTGTGCCAGGCCTTTTTTTGCCTATTTGGGGCAGTTCGCGCTTAGGCCCTCATAACTTTTTGTCCACATAAGCTAACCAAGACAAATTTGCGTCCTTTTTTTCCAACATCCTAGGGATTCTAGAGGTACCCAGACTTTATGGGTTCCCCTTAAGGAGGCCAAGAAATTAGCCAAAATACAGTGAAAATTTAGTTTTTTTCAAAACAAATGGAAAAAGTGGCTGCAGAAGAAGGCTTGTGGTTTTTCCCCTGAAAATGGCATCAACAAAGGGTTTGCGGTGCTAAACTCAGCGGCTTCCCAGCTTTCAGGAACAGGCAGACTTGAATCAGAAAACCCAATTTTTCAACACAATATTGGCATTTTACTGGGACATACCCCATTTTTCAATTTTTTGTGCTTTCAGCCTCCTTCCAGTCAGTGACAGAAATGGGCATGAAACCAATGCTGGATCCCAGAAACCTAAACATTTCTGAAACGTAGACAAAATTCTGAATTCAGCAAGGGGTCATTTGTGTACATCCTACAAGGGTTTCCTACAGAAAATAACAACTGAAAAAGAAAAATATTGAAATTGAGGTGAAAAAAACATCAATTTTTTTCTACATATTACTCTGTAACTTTTCCCTGCAATGTCAGATTATCGAAAGCAATATACTGTTACGTCTTCTGGACTCCTCTGGTTGCGGGGATATATAGAGCTTGTAGGTTCATCAAGAACCCGAGGAACCCAGAGCCAATAAATGAGCTGCACCCTGCAGTGCGTTTTCATTCTATACCGGGTATACAGCAATTCATTTGCTGAAATATAAAGAGTAAAAAATTGCTATCAAGAAAACCTTTGTATTTCCAAAAAGGGCATAAGATAAGGTGTTGAGAAGCAGTGGTTATTTGCACATCTCTGAATTCCGGGGGGACCATACTAGCATGTGAATTACAGGGCATTTCTCAAATAGATGTCTTTTTTACACACTCTCCTATATTTGGAAGGAAAAAATATAGAGAAAGACAAGGGGCAATAACACTTGTTTTGCTAATCTATGTTCCCCCAAGTCTCCCGATAAAAATGATACCTCACCTGTGTGGGTAGGCCTAGCGCCCGCGACAGGAAATGCCCCAAAGCGCAACGTGGACAGATCCCATTTTTTGAAAGAAAACAGTGCCTACCTGTGGATTTTGGCCTGTAGCTCAGCCGGCACCTATGGAAACCTACCAACCCTGTGCATTTTTGAAAACTAGAGACCTAGGGGAATCCAAGATGGGGTGACTTGTGGGGCTCGGACCAGGTTCTGTTACCCAGAATCCTTTGCAAACCTCAAAATTTGGCTAAAAAAACACATGTTCCTCACATTTCTGTGGCAGAAAGTTCTGGAATCTGAGAGGAGCCACAAATTTCCTTCCACCCAGCGTTCCCCCACGTCTCCCGATAAAAATGATACCTCACTTGTGTGGGTAGGCCTAGCGCCCGCGACAGGAAACACCCCAAAGCGCAACGTGGACACATCCAAAGTTTTGAAAGAAAACAGAGGTGTTTTTTGCAAAGTGCCTACCTGTAGATTTTGGCCTGTAGCTCAGCCGGCACCTAGGGAAACCTACCAAACCTGTGCATTTCTGAAAACTAGAGACCTAGGGGAATCCAGGAAGGGGTGACTTGTGTGGCTCGGACCAAGTTCTGTTACCCAGAATCCTTTGCAAACCTCAAAATTTGGCTAAAAAAACACATGTTCCTCACATTTCTGTGGCAGAAAGTTTTGGAATCTGAGAGGAGCCACAAATTTCCTTCCACCCAGCGTTCCCCCACGTCTCCCGATAAAAATGATACCTCACTTGTGTGGGTAGGCCTAGCGCCCGCGTCAGGAAACGCCCCAAAGCGCAACGTGGACGCATCCAATTTTTTGAAAGAAAACAGAGGTGTTTTTTGCAAAGTGCCTACCTGTAGATTTTGGCCTCTAGCTCAGCCGGCACCTAGGGAAACCTACCAAACCTGTGCATTTCTGAAAACTAGAGACCTAGGGGAATCCAAGATGGGGTGACTTGTGTGGCACAGACCAGGTTCTGTTACCCAGAATCCTTTGCAAACCTCAAAATTTGGCTAAAAAAACACATGTTCCTCAAATTTCTGTGGCAGAAAGTTCTGGAATCTGAGAGGAGCCACAAATTTTCTTCCACCCAGCGTTCCCCCACGTCTACCGATAAAAATGATACCTCACTTGTGTGGTTAGGCCTAGCGCCCGCGACAGGAAACGCCCCAAAGCGCAACGTGGACACATCCACATTTTTGAAAGAAAACAGAGGTGTTTTTTTGCAAAGTGCCTACCTGTAGATTTTGGCCTGGAGCTCAGCCGCCACCTAGGGAAACCTACCAAACCTGTGCATTTCTAAAAACTAGAGACCTAGGGGAATCCAAGATGGGGTGACTTGTGTGGCTCGGACCAGGTTCTGTTACCCAGAATCCTTTGCAAACCTCAACATTTGGCTAAAAAAACACATGTTCCTCATTTCTGTCGCAGAAAGTTCTGGAATCTGAGAGGAGCCACAAATTTCCTTCCACCCAGCGTTCCCCCAAGTCTCCCGATAAAAATGATACCTCACCTGTGTGGGTAGGCCTAGCGCCCGCGACAGGAAATGCCCCAAGGCGCAACGTGGACAGATCCCATTTTTTGAAAGAAAACAGTGCCTACCTGTGGATTTTGGCCTGTAGCTCAGCCGGCACCTATGGAAACCTACCAACCCTGTGCATTTTTGAAAACTAGAGACCTAGGGGAATCCAAGATGGGTGACTTGTGGGGCTCGGACCAGGTTCTGTTACCCAGAATCCTTTGCAAACCTCAAAATTTGGCTAAAAAAACACCCTTTCCTCTCATTTCGGTGACAGAAAGTTCTGGAATCTGAGAGGAGCCACAAATTTCCTTCCACCCAGCGTTCCCCCAAGTCTGCCGATAAAAATGATACCTCACTTGTGTGGGTGGGCCAGGTGCCTGCAACAGAATAAGGCCCAAAACTTGAAGAGATAGAAGGGATAGCACAGCAAGTTTATAAGGGCATATTCTTTTATACATCTTTAGACGGACTCTGCCTCTGCTTTGGGGACCCACATAAGTGAGGTGTCATTTTACTTGGGAGACTGAGGGGAAAACTGGGGAGTAGAAATGTTGTGCTGGAGCGGTGATCCTACTAAGAAAAGTCAGGAAAATATGCTTTTTTATGCAAATTTTGAGGTTTACAGAGGAGTCTGGGTAAGAAAATGTTGGGGGAGCCACGCAAGCCACACCTCCCTGGACTCCTTGCGGTGTCTAGTTTTAAAAAATGTCTGGGTTTTGTAGGTTTCCCTAGATGAAGGCCGCACCCAGGACCAAAAACATAGGTGGGCCCTCCCCCCCAAAAACAGGTATTTTTGTAATATATCATTTTGATGAGTGCACATACGTCCGTGATGTGCCAAACACTAAAATTGTGAAAAGAAACACACTTAGGTTATGTGAAAAAGACCCCTCACCCACCAACCAAGTTGGTGGCATGCTTCATCATCGGGGTCCCACCCGAGGCACCTAGCGTGTCACAGGTGTGCTGCGACGCCTGATTACAGCGGAGCAGTTTTTGTCATTTTTACCACACATACTGGTTGGATTTGGCACGAGGGTGAGTGATGGTTCAGTGGATCAAATGTTATTAACAAGAGATTTCACAAAAATGAAATGCACTGCTAATAACTGAAAGGCAAAAAACTGAACCAATGACTCACAGCTCGTGAGCTGTAAGCCGCGACAAGGCACCAACCGCTTTACAGTCCATTCACACACCTTTCATACATGACACGCACAAGACCATTCACACCGCCAGCCACGGACCCAGCACATTACAACACTCACATCGACAGACCGCGCCACTCAAGGGCCCATCACTTACATACGGCCACATGCCTGATACAAGAATCTCACCAGCTGATGGGAGTGTGGACTGCCGTTTGGCTGGCACCGCCAGCCAAGCGCCACCCCACGCACACCGCCAGCCAAGCGCCACCCCAAGGTCACCGCCAGCCAAGCGCCACCCCACGCACACCGCCAGCCAAGCGCCACGCCACGCACACCGCCAGCCAAGCACCACCCCAAGCACACTGCCAGCCAAGCGCCACCCCAAGGACACCGCCAGCCAAGCGCCACCCCATGCACACCGCCAGCCAAGCGCCACCCCAACCACACCGCCAGCCAAGCGCCACCCCAAGCACACCGCCAGCCAAGCGCCACCCCATGCACACCGCCATCACTTTTTTTTTATAAACAACAAAGAAACCACTAATTATAAAATAAGCACAAAACTACAAACACAAAAGCTCTAACTAAATACATGACAGAGATGGCAACCGTGAAACATATGAAAATATAAAACAGACAGCTTACGCTCACGGTATTTCCCAGAAATGTTTTTGGGTATGGTAACTTCTGTAACAGCCGGGCACACACAGCCCAGGCTTTGAAAGGCATTGGGGGCAGTACATCCGGCTCTCCCTCCGGATTAATCTCCGGGCACATACTCTACATTTCTTTGTGGGCAAGTCTTTTTTGGGAGTGGGAGGAATGTGATCTGGAAAGTGCCGATCTTTCAATCTAGCCACATCCTCCACCACTTCTACTCTAGGAACTCTTGCCAGTTCCACCACAATAAGGCTTTCTATCACCGACTCCTGAAATTTAACAAATGTCATCCTTGACTCAGGTGAACAATCCTTGTATACAATAAAGGCATTAAAAGTTGCCAAATGAAATAAATGTAGGGCCAACTTTTTATACCACACATAAGATTTACGAAGAGCAGTGTAAGGTTCCAACCTCTGATCTACTCTATCAACACCACCCATGTGCCTATTGTAGTCCAAAATGCATGCAGGTTTGCGCACTTCCGCAACCTGACCCCAAACAGCCACAGGGGAAGTACTCTCATCATGGATGGTCGATAGCATGTACACATCCCTCCTGTCTGAAAATTTCAGAGCTAGCAGTTCATTATTCCGCAAGGCACTGCACTGTCCCCTCTCAAGTTTTTTACAGACAAGCTCCCTTGGATAGCCTTTCCGGTTAGAACGGATTGTGCCACAAGCAACAGTGTCCACCCTAAACAACTCCTTGAACAACTGCACTCCAGTGTAGAAATTATCTACGTACAAATGGTGACCTTTGTTAAACAGCCGTCTAGCAAGTTCCCACACAATTTTTTCGCTAACTCCAAAAGTGGCCGGACAACCAGGAGGGTCAATACAGTGTAGACCCGGAAATTATACACATATCCTGTACTGCTTTCTGACAGCAGATACAATTTAATCCCATACCGTGCCCTCTTACTAGGAATGTACTGCTTAAAAACTAAACGCCCCTTGAAAAGGATCAAAGACTCGTCCACACTTATCTCTTTGCCTGGAACATAGACCTCTGAAAACCGATCCACAAAATTATCAAGGACAGGCCTAATCTTAAAAAGACGGTCACAATCAGGGTGATCTCGTGGCAAGGCTAAAGCATTGTCTACAAAATGCAGCATACGAACAAGAAGCAAATACCGATTACGTGTCATAGTTGCAGGAAATATAGCAGTTGCCATCAAGGGACTAGTAGACCAATAAGAAGCCAGTGAAGGCTTCCTGATCAACCCCATCAAAAAAGACAAACCTAAAAACCTTTTCATCTCTTCCAGATATGTGGGAACCCACTGAGTAGCTGAGGCTTAAGTCTGGCAGCGTTGCCCCGCAAATATTGCTCTGCATACACATTTGTCTGCTCCACAATCTCTTCCAAAAATACATCGTCCATAAACAAGTGAAAGAAATGGACAGGCAAAAAGTTTTCCGTATTAACTCTACACCCTGGGAGACCAGTAAATACAGGTAACTGTGGCTGCTCCATGTTTGGGGCAATCCAGGTGTCAGGTCTTCTAATGGGAAACCCTTCAGCCCCAGGCTGCTGCACTCTTGGCACATCAATGTCCTCCTCTAACACAGGCCCTTCATCTGCACTGAGAGTAGCTTCCTCATCAGAAGAATACTCTTGGACAGAAAACTCACTTCCAGAATCTCCTGCTTCCTCCTCTGCCTCAGATGCAGAGTCAGTGTCGTAATCATGGTCTGAAGACGACTCAGAGAGCATGCGAACAACCTGCTGAGCGGTCACTTTGCGGCTAGCCATGATCCTAACAACAAATGGATTGCCAACAACAACTAGCACTAAAATAAGTAATAAACAAAGTGTAGCTTTATCACAAAGAGTTATGTACTACAAAAAACTATACCACTCACTTGCCTGAAAAAGCTACTCACCAAGCAACTACTCTGCACAGATACAGCAATCACCAATGATATCCCACTAAAAAGAAAAAAAAAAAGAAAATTAAACATATGACAACACAAACATCACTGTGCTCAAATCTAAGGACAATGTCAAACACACAATACTGCATTCAGTACACCACCTACAAACATGTCATTCATGCATGTCAAGAAGATTCCTTTGGAGTAAATTGCTGTCACTTACCTAAAACATGCAACTATGCAAACCGCAGGACAACTACTGCCAAAACCGCAAAGATCCACAGCAAAGAAAGCAAAAGCGTTGAACTAGAAGAAAAAGAAGAAATAAATTGTTATAATCACAAATACAAATACTTTGCCAGTTGACAAACACCCCACCACCAAGAACTTAGAAGTTGTCCCTGGTACCTAAGTGGATCCTGCCCCCCTCGGGGTAGATGGGCGTAAAGAAATTGGCCAATCTGCCCCCAAGGGGGGCAGAAATGGGCAACACCTCTGTGCCCCCTTTAGGGGGCGACCCATCCCAAAGGGGGCACCCCCAGCACAACACAAAACAAAAAAATAAAATCCCTGCCGTATTGGTGGTTTCTGCCCTCCTTGGGGGCAGATGGACCTACAAAAATAGGGGCAGAGATGGCCAATACGAACTCGTCCCCACTTTAGGGGGGCGACCGTTGCCCAAGGGGTGCCCCAAAACACACACCACACACACACATACCACACAATCCCTGGCGCCTAGTATGCTTCCAACCCCAGGGGGCCAGATCGTCCAAAAAATGGCTGGTCTGCCATCGGGGGGCAGAAACAGAAAAAAAAAATAGCCCCCCACGGGAGCGACCCTTGCCCAAGGCTTTGCCCCCAAAATAAACAATAAAAACAAAATCCCTGGTGTCTAGTTGATTTCGCCCTCCCCCCCCCCCTTGGGGGCAGATCAGCCCAAAAATTGGCAATCTGCCCCCGGGGGGGGGCAAAATAAAAAAAAAATAGCCCCCAGTGGGGCGACCCTTGCCCAAGGGGTCGCCCCCAAAAGAAACTTTACAATAAAAATAAATCCCTGGTGTCTAGTGGATTTCTCCCCTCCCCCCCCCCCGGGGGCAGATCCGCCGAAAAAAAGGCGATCTGCCCCCAAGGGGGGGCGAAATACTAAAATAAAATTGCCCCCGGGGGAGGGCGACCCTTGCCCAAGGGGTCGCCCCCAAAATACACACCCAAAATAAAATCCCTGCTGTCTAGTGGTTTTCGTCCCCCCCTGGGGGCAGATCCTCCGAAAAATCGGCTGATCTGCTCCCGGAGGGGCGAAATAATAAAAAAAATTGCCCCCGGGGGGCGACCCTTGCCCAAGGGGTCGCCCCCAAAATAAACACCCAAAATAAAATCCCTGGTGTCTAGTGGTTTTCGCCCCCCCCGGGGGCAGATCCGCCGAAAAATCGGCGGATCTGCCCCCGGGGGGGGCAAAATACCAAAAAAAATTGCCCCCCTAAGAGGGCGACCCTTGCCCCAGGGGTCGCCCCCAAAAGAAACATGGCCAAGAAAATCCCTGTTGTCTAGTGGAGATTCCTGCTCCACGATCGCGGGCCCTGCCCGCGATCGTGGAGCAGGAATCTTGTGAAAACAGGCACAGGGGGAAAGGAAAAACCCTTTCCTTTCCCCCCGTGTCTGTTTTCACCACCCCCGCCCCCCAAAAACGGAAAGGACTCACCTTCTGGGTCCTTTCCCAACGACGCGCTGGAAGCAAATGGCTTCCAGCGCGCCCGGCAACACTAGATGACGTTGGCGCGCTGTGCGAGCACTGACGTAATCGGATTGCTGGGGGGGGGACGGGGGTGGAAGGGGAAGGTCTTCCCCTTCCATCCCCGCCTTGGGGGGGGAGGGTGGTGCACGGGGGCGCGCTAGCGCTCCCCCAAGTTCCCCTGTGCCTTGTACGAGGTGACCTCGTCCAAGGCACAGGGGAACTGTAGCCCTGGACGAAGTCACCTCGTCCAGGGCACAGAAGCGGTTAAAACTTACATTTGAAGAATGCTAATCTCAGAGAATGCATTTAAAAAGAAAAAGGAGCAAAAGGCCAGCAACAAGAAACACGTGCAGCCTACCAATGAGTAGCAACATATCAAACATCAGGAAATATAGAACATTTTAAGGCAAAGAGCAATACTAAAAGACAAAATGTATATCAAAGCATATATGAGTAAGATAATGAAATTAGCAAGTTATTTAGCCTGTAAAGTTGAAACCAGAAAGCTTGTCAAACAAGTGACAAAAATTAAAAATCCTGAACCCGATAAGCTGGGAACATGTTTCAAAATGAAAACTCAACTATTTCTATCATTCTACCAACAACTATATAAGTAGGCAGTAATTCCAAATGGGACAGACATGAATGATTTACTAAAAGAGTAGTGTGGTCAGTTTTATGTATCCTTTGCGCGTTAGCTTCAGGCGTTAGGCCTTTGTGCACTTTGCCCTGGATGTATTTTATTCCTTTGCTCGCAGCATAGAGCCTCTGTGCACTTTGCTCTAAATGCTTTTTATTCAGCTTCGTACTGTTATTTTTCAAATAGCCAGTTCTACGGTCTTGTTTTATTTTTTATATCACACTGTTTAGCCTACTTCAGCACTGGAGTTTTCAATAACACATTCTTGTTCACTCTGTGCTTCAGTCAAGGATACAGTCTGGTACATTGCCGATAGACGTGGTAGGAGTTTAGTCTTTGGCATTCTTGCGTAGGGACATTTTGTGATCACACTGACATGTTAGTTATAAAAACACTTCCTTGTCCTAATACACGCGAGAGGGAGATTCCGACCAGGGAACCACAACTAGACGCTGACTGCCTCGTTGCAGATGCTGAACCAGATCACAGGCCTTTGCTCAGGTATGAGGGTTGATGGCTTCCCAGGGAATCTAAAAGGCAAGTTAGAAGCTTAATATGCTGTGCTTGAAATAGAACTAACTGAGGGAGAGTAGAATTTATTAACATCATGATAGCGTTATTCTTATGTTTTACTCTCCTCGTGACTATTTCAATCCTACTGTGTTGTATGGTTCTGGTTATTGCGGCTCACGCCTTAATATCTAAAATGCAGTTGTTTTATTAAAACAATCTATAAAAACTTAAACTGCCTTTGTCATTTGTATATGAGATCATACTGTAAATGAGAGAGCTGGTTTGGATCTGAGTGACCACGACTTCCCTGAGAAGTTCCAAAGATGTCATGCGCTCGGCTGCCCAATCATCCCTTCCCCTTGGGAGAGATGAGGCACTGCTAGTTAGCCGGAGCAAAACTGGATTTAGGGTGACAGAGGTCCTTCCAAGTGGGTCAGACTCAGTCCCCCACACCGTGAACGATCCTGCTACCTAGAAATCCAGTAGTCTCATTTAGGATAATGAGAGCCCACGCGACATGGCGTCGCCAACGATTGGTCTGGCTCTAATTTTCGGGTCCGGCTGACTCTCTCGGTCTCATATACATATTGACTCCTCGGTTCCGTTAACGGAGACGTCCGTGGCGCTGAGGATTTCCGCCACCACAATATAGGTATAGGTACATCCTATTATTTTGTGGTCGGTTGTTCAAGCTTGAACTTTGAAAGGAAAACCCCGATATTGGTGTGCCTTCTCTGACCTAGTGCTGTTTTTATAATGGAAAATCCTCAAATAGTGAATATAGTGCTTAATATGCGACAACCGCTCACAGGACATCTGATAGCACATGGTCTGACGAACCAGGGGGGTCCGGTCACGTTTGTGGTGGACGCCCATGCAGCCTATAGAACAGAGCTTTTTTATTCTTGGGTCGTATTTCCAGCAATTGATGGGGAAACACACACTTTTCTTGATTACACTATTGCGAATGTCCCTGGACAATACAGGGCATATGCATACTTAGCGGCTGTTACAATTAGTTCCTAATTCGAAAGCTCTACACCCGCGATGGATACAATGGGCAACGTCTTTGACAGCCACTGATGTAGATTACGTATTTGACCCTAAACTGCAGACTCAAGAATTTCTTCAATATGAAATGGAGTACCCAGTTCCCACTGGCACATTGCCTATTGATCAATATCAGGTGGTCATGTACACCGATGGGTCTGCGCAACCTGCGGTTGGGACTAAACAACAGTATTCTGCTACATGTGCGGTGGTGAGCAGTCATATGGAGGGGGATAAATTTGGCCCAACATACTTATACACAGACCTTGGGAGACTGTACGGCACAGTTGGCTGAGCTGAAAGCTCTGTTGTTAGCCTTGGAGCATGCGGATCCGGCAATAGTTACACTGCTGGTTTGTGATTCCTATTACTGTGTTCAGTCTTTCAATGAATATTTACATTACTGGAGGTTGAATGGGTACAGAGATTCCAAGGGTAACACCATTAAGCACAAATTGCTGTGGGGAAGGTTGCGTATCTGAAGGAAATGCTTCCTAAAGTCCATGTTGTGCATACACTTGGACACCAGCGCGTTGGAATACACGTTGCTGGCAATACTTTGGCTGATGAAGCCGCAAAATCAGCAGTGGCAGTTGCCACTGTGGCCGCAGTAACTCGTTCGAGTTCCAAACCAGACACAGAGATTTTGGCTGACATAAAGGCTACGGCTGATGGCACGCCTTATCCTAAAGGATTCCCTTCTAAATATAGTTACTGCATGGGTGGTATGCTAAACGCTGTAGTTAAAATCCCAGGCGTTGGTGTACGTGAACTGCCCAATAAAATTGAGCGACCTCGATTAATTACTGCAGCACAAGTGGGTCAGACTCAGTCCCCCACACCGTGAACGATCCTGCTACCTAGAAATCCAGTAGTCTCATTTAGGATAATGAGAGCCCACGCGACAAAAAAAGCTAAATTAAGTAAATTGGAGATGTCGGATCAATAAGTACAATAAAAGGCATTACATAAAAAGAAGTGACAGTCAAAATAAGATTGATTCCCAGTGGGAATGCTCCAATCAAATATATGCTTCCATTTAAATTTTACAATATTTCTAAAAAACATTTAGTGGTAGACATAACTAATTTATTTAACACATTGAAAAGTATTTGCCATTTCTTCGAGGTAGATTCTAACGTTATTGTTGAGTAAAAGTAAGCAGTTTTCCCCAAGAAAATCTCAAAAATAGTATTCAACATGGGTAATTTCATTGGGTAAAATGAAACTGCTCAAGCGAAACATAGTTGGAAAATCGAATAAACATGCAAAGAATTGATTCTTGTAAAGATACAAAATTCTGAGAAAACAGTAGAAAAAGGAGTGAAACATGCAATCGAATGAAAAAGACATGATTGATAATAATGAATAACCAACATGAGAAATACAGATCAAAAGCCAAATGAAATAAAGTTAGAATGACAATACCCTTCTCAAAAGAAGCAGGAAAGATTAAAAGAATCATAAAAAGAAACGTAACAACTTTGAAAAGTTACACAACTTTAGAAAAAAATGTAAATAACACTCCCAAAGTGGCTTTATGAGAGCAAAATGTATCAAAGACAAGCTGGTATAAAGTCACGTAATAGTAACCAACTCCACTGGTTGCAAAGTATGTCACATTTTGTACACATCTCAGCAGGTTATATTTTAGAAAATGAAATAAAAAGAACAATCAACAAAATAATTACTTGTAAAAGCAATTTGTTATATACACCTAAAGACTTCCATGTAATTTACCTTAAGTGGGCAGTACAACCCGTGAGCTAAAAAAGAGAAACTTTTGGGACATGTAACTTCCACCCTAGCCTGGGTACTAGCCAATGACTATGCCACACATGGAGCTGTAAATCACACTTCCTTATCCTCCTGTGTATATCATTGAATTCCAACATTCTAAACCATGCTTTCATTACATTCTACATCTCCACCTTTGTTAAATGAAAAATTACAATGTTTTAGAAAATCAGTGGACATATACATATATATATATTTCTTTTTTTACACCATCCAACTGATGCTGATTGCTTCTACCTAGCGAGGTCGGTGCTCTCTACGGGGAGCCAAAAACCTATTACTATGAATCCAAAGCACTGCACCAATCCTACGGACACCAAAAAGCATACACCAGGACCAGTATTATGTGAAGAAAATGTATTCAGCAATGTGTTTCGATCTATAAGATCTTTATCACAACCAACCACAAAACTGTGCCCAAAGGAATGAAAAAAAACAGACCATCATCATAGATAACCTGTGAAAAGACAGACTTGCTTTAAATACCTTGCAGGTCTAAAAAATCATAAGGAGATGTCAACAAAAAACAGTATTATCAAATAATAATAATCTAGTGAGATCGGTCAATTACATCAATACATTATCCAATTCTGGCAAATTTGTTCTATAATGGCCAAGTAGACTAACACTTCACAAAGTACATTATTGTTAAAAAAAATTTTTTAAACGTTAACAACAAATCTGTCATCATAACCTATCCAACAAATATACATAATCTGAAAACTAAATACCTATTATATTACAAAATAAACACCTCCCCCTCCTTCAGTGTGATAACACAATTTCTTATTTTTATTATCATTGTCTGTGTCTCATTGATCATTATTCATCCTTCCTGACAAAGAAAATAATGATACAAAAGTGTTGTATCAGGGGCCTTTTGACCAAGGAGGGCCCCTAATGGCTACAGCATGTATTGTGCCACCCTAAGGGACCCCTCACCAAACACATGCACACTGCCATGGCAGCATGTGAGTGCCTGTGGGGAGAAAAGGGTAAAGTCAACACAGCATCCCTCTGAAGGTGCCATGCCCACTAACCAGTGCCTTTGGCATAGGTAAATCACCCCTCTAGCAGGCCTTATAGCCATCAGGCAGGGTGCACTATGCCACAGGTGAGGGCATAGCTACATGAGCAATATGCCCCTTCAGTGTCTAAGTCCATTCTTAGACATTGCAAGTGCAGTATGGCCATATTAAGTAAATGGGCTGGGGGTTTGTTATCAAAAACTTCACAGCTCCATGATGGCATCACTGAAGACTGGGAAGTTTGGTATCAAACTTCTCTGCACAATAAACCTACACTGATGCCAGTGTTGGATTTATTGTACCATGCACCCAGAGGGCATCTTAGAGATGCCCCTTGTATTTTAACCAACTCTTTAGTGTAAGGCTGACTAGTCTGTGCCAGCCTGCCACTAAAAGATAGGTTTCTGACCTCCTGGGGTGAGAGTCTTTGTGCTCTTTGAGGCCCGGGTCAAAGCTTGCTCTGGGTGGAGGTGCTTCACACCTCCCCCTTGCCTGAACTGTAGCACTTGGCAGTGAGCCTCAAACGCTCAAGCCTCCTGTTACCATGCCCCAGGGCACTCCAGACACCCCCTCTACTTTTGGCGGCAAGTCGAGGTGGAAAATTAGGTAAAACAGGGAGGAGTGACCACTTTAGCTAGGACCATCCCTAAGGGGTCCAGAACTTAAGGGACACCCTTTTTGCAGAATCCTCCATGTTGGTTTGGAGGACAGGGCCCAACAGAGCTAGGTCTGTGTCCCCCTCCCCAAAGGGAGTGGACACCGGAAGGGTGTAGTCACCCTCAGAGACAGTAGCCATTGGCTACTGCCCTCTAACCCCTGAAATGCCCCTAAATCTAGGATTTAAGGGCTCCCCTGAACCTTGCTCACCAGATATGTGACAACCTCAAGAAGAAAAGTAAAAAGAAGAAAGAAGGACTGCTAAGTCAACCCCAGCAGAGAAGACTCCAGACGCCAACTGACTCAGCCCTAGCCCTATCGGCCTGTCTGCAGCTTCAGAAGCTCTGCTACAAAAGGGCAACGCATCTTGCAGGACCAGAGAAGTCTCCAAACGCCCTAGAAGATTGCCTGCCCACCAGAGGACCAAGAACTCCCTAGGACAACGGCCCTGTCCACAAGAAACACCAAGAAGGACTCCAGAACCGGCCCGAGTGCACGAGTTCTGCCCACTCTGTACCCAATGCCCATGGCCCATGCCCAGGTGGCCCCCCAGTCCAGAGCGGGTCCTCTGGCGATTCTGACGTTGTGTCCACCATTGGTTGACTACTCCTGGCCAACCCGAGGACGGCTGCAGCCTAAATCCGGAGGACCCATCTGACCTTGAGAGAACCACACAAAGATTCTCAACCCCCCAAGGTAACCCTGCATCCGAAGTCTTCTGGCCTTGGGTAATCCAGCCACCGGTCCAGCAACGTTCAGCAGGTGGCCCTCTCCTTGACCAGCCTCTGGTGTCCCGCAACCAATGCCCGGTATCCAGCCTGCAGCATCTTGGTGATCCATGGTGTCCCCCTATTGAAAAGCAAGCACTGGGAGCCGCACGCTGTGTTTGCACCGACCGCCCCAGTGCCGCTGAGGGTGTGTGTTTGGTGCTGACCTGTGGCCCCCTTGATGCTCACCTAAACCCCCCAGGTCTGCCCTCCGAGGTCGCAGGTACTTACCTGCTGTTAGATCTATTTTCGAGTGCCGAAATCTCCACAGGATCCCATTATAAATCCGAAACCACACCCGGCCGGCCCATATAGGTGGTGGTGCATGTTTGGGGTCAACCTAAACCTTGACCTGTGGACATCCTAACCCCCGGAGATTTAAACTTACTTACTTCAAATCATACTATTGCAATCGGAGTCCTACTCATTAAATGCGCTGAGGAATCTTGGCTTTTAGATTGCCAAAGATGGTCAGTAAATCTTGATGATCAGGAATATATGGAAAAGTGCACAAGCCCATACTATGGCTAAACTTTCTTTCTCAGGTTGTGAGTAAGCACATCCTGTTTGGGACAAACTTCTAGAAGTAGAGGCCCCAATTTGCTGCCAAGCATTCATTCTTCCCCTGGGCTGTGCAACAATAGCACCTAACTTGGCCGTGCTAGTATCAACGACAACCCCTGTATGAAGTATTGGATTGAAATATGCCATTTCGGTAGAATTTTCAATGGCATGTTTGATTCTCTTCAATGGGAAACGTCCTAAACAACGCGTTGGGAGCAATGCGGATGTTCACCATGAAAGCGTAACCACGCTTGCCGGAACAATGACTGCCTTTTTCTGTGCCTTTACCACACATGTGCTGAACTACACATATGCGTGGTTAAGGCACAGAAAAAGGCAGAGTGGATCGGGAAAGGAGGTGATGAGGTAAGTTCGGCCTGTGCAGGGTTGGGGGGGGGGGATTTTTAGGGTTGGGGTGGATTAAGGGCTTGGGGGCTAGGAGGGTTTGGCTATTTTTTTTTTTTAAGGGGCGGGGTGGGGGGTGTTTGGGATTTTTTTTTTTTAAGGTAGGGCTTAGGGTGAGCAGTTGTGCTGGGCATATTTTTTCACATAAAGGTAGGTGTCCCCTGGGGGGGGCGCGATCGCCCTTGATCACACCCTCCCCAGGGGATAAATCTTTTTTTTTTAAATAAAGAAATTGATAGGGGGGTCGCCCGGGGGCAGGGCGACCCCCTGTGGGGGCAATACTTTTCTTTAGTAGTCGTAGGATTTCCCTGGGGGTCATTTTGGCCCCCAAGGAAACCATAGAAATAGTAAAAAAATATATAAATCTATATATATATAGATCTATATATATACATATATAGATATATATATAGATATATCTATGTAGATAGATATATCTATTTACATAGATATATCTATATATATATATATATATATATATATATATATATATATATGTAAATAGATATATCAATCTATGTAGACAGATATATCTATATAGAGATAGATGTATGTGTATATATATATATATATATATATATACATATATATATATATATATATATCACTTTTGTCAATGCATGTGTGGTTTCCCTGGGGACTGCAATCGGCCCCTTGAAAACCAGACCCACATATAAAAGTGATATCTATCTATATATATATATATATATATATATAAATATATATATATATATATGTCTTGCAGTTGAAGCTTACGTCTTCAAAGCAATGCACATACTTCAACTGACGCGTTTCAACTGTAGTTTTTAGGCAGCAATAAAAAAGTCAAGTAAGTCTTGTGGTTATGTTTCTGCTACAAAAGGATCAGACTTTTGTCTAGTGGCAGTTTTAGTGCCATAAAGAAGTGCAGAAGGTTTATATGCCTACTGCAAAGAGCAAATCTGTATCTTATGTAAATAGCTGAGTACATTAGTAAAGTCAGTCATTACCTGTGCTATAATACAAATGAAATGTATGTGCGGGTGGGGGGCGGCTGTGGAGAGATGAAGGGCACTTTTGCTGGGTGGTAATGAGGGAATCCGAGGAGGAGGACATGGGAGTGGGAGCACCAATAATGATTGTTGGACTGGGCGCAGGAGGTGCTAAAGACTGTGACGAATGGTATGTGATAAGGTGTTTTTTGAGTGTTTTGAAAGAACGTGCTGATTGAGGGAAGAAGCGCAGGTAAGGTGACTGTAGCCAGAAGTTGAAATTCCCTGCTACATCACGGGTTGCATCAGGAACGGAGTCCTGACTTCCTGACCCATGCGATGACCATAACGACATCGGGAATCGGGGTGGGCGGATTCCCGATTCTTTGTCGGAACACCATGGTGACGAGGACGCGATCAGCTTCACTGGGAACCCGGATATCCGGGTTCCCGAGATGATGAAAAGGAACGACGGACTACGCGCGGGAGGCGCGTTAGAAGAAGAAGGCGCCGGAGAAGACGCAAGCTGAGAGAGAGAAAGGAAACGGGAGCCAGCAAGACGACCACTGACCGAGGAACCAAAGAACTCTAGTGTCAAGGACACTACAACGAGGAAAGAGGTTCCAGAAGGGCGCGAACTCCGGAGGGACGTGGCTCAACCAGGTACGGTCCTATATAAAGGAACGCCTCCGACTGAATCGGGGAAGGGAGGGGGCTGGGGGAGAGGGGAACAGGGGAGCGAAGGAAGAGGAGGAGGGGAGGGGGACAAGAGGGAAGGGATTTGAGAAGGGCACTGGAGAAGTTAACAAGAGCACCATAACGAACAAAATCTAGTAGTTTTAAAGACCACACACACAGAGGTGACTTCCCTTAATTTTCTGATCTCTCTCTCTCTCTGTCTCTCTCTCTCTCGCTCATATATCTGCACAAACTTGCACCACAAAACCCCAGACTCACTGATACTTCCGATCCTATTGTTTTTGGTCCACCTGGGAAACCCACGGAGACTACCATCGCCTGTCAAGAGGAACCCTGGGGAAGAAGAAGACAGTGTAGGATTAAGAACCAACAGGCCACATACCTTGGACACTGTCACAGTTAAACTAGATATAATAAAACCACATTTACACACCCCGATTGAGTATCATAGTCCTTAATATTGCCACACCCACTGCCACAGTGACCTCTACTGTTGCACGTATCACACACACCAGCAATTTTGTGACTGTCTATGTAGGCTAGTGTTTTAGAGCAAAAGTTTAGCCAGTAGCAGAGATGGCATCTCGTTGGATGACTGCTGCTGACGCCCTCACTCAGGTTATAGAAGACAGCTCTGACATAGGATCAGAGACTGAGACAGCAGATACTGAGACAGCATCTGAGGGATAGGACAATGGCGCAGACTCTGGGAGTGATTTTTCAGTCGGAGGAGTCCCATTTGATAACTCCTCTTCCAGTAATTATGAGGGAGGTGATGAGCACAGTCCTGTTGTTTCTTCGCTGGCACAGTCTGTGCAACGGGGCAATAGTGGGTTAGCCCAACCCAGAGAGCAGGTGAATGCCGCGGCAAGCATAGAGAGAGAGTGCTGCCTTGGGAGCACCCGAATTTAGTTCAGACCCAAATTCTACTGCCCAAATCGTATTGTGGAGACATCATAATTATCTATCACAAAACAAACTGGTTTTGTGAGGCAGGCACCTGTATTTATGGTCCTGTGCTCGGCGGCCATATAGGGAAACATAATAAACCCAAACATTTCTGGAAACTAGACATCCGGGGGAGTCCACAGAGGTGTGACTTGTGTGGATTCCCAAAAGCTTTCTTACCAAGAATACCCTGCAAAGCTGAAATGTTGAATAGAAACTCTATTTTTCTTGCATTTCTGTCACACAAACTACAGGAATATGCTGGGATCCACAAAATTCCTACCACCCAGTGATTCCTCACCTGTCCTGATAAAAACACTACCCCACTTGAGTGCCTGTACCTAGTGACTGCGTCAGGAATGGATCACCCCAGGGTCAACAGTTGCCTCATGTAAGGACCAACATTGACCATTGTGTGATCTATTCCTGTCGTGGGCACTAGGCCCAGCCACACAAGTGAGGTACCATTTTTATCGGGAGACTTGGGGGAATGCTGGGTGGAAGGAAATTTGTGGCTCCTCAAGAACTTTCTATCACCGAAATATGAGGAAAAAGTGTTTTTTTTTCTCCAAATATTGAGGTTTGCGAAGGATTCTGGGTAACAGAACCTGGTGACAGTCCCACAAGTCACCCCATCTTGGCTTCCCATAGGTGTCTTGTTTTAAAAAATGCACAGGTTTGGTAGGTTTCCCTAGGTGAGGGCTGAGCTAGAGGCCAAAATCCACAGCTATACACTTTGCAAAAAACAGCTCTGTTTTTTTTAGGAAAATGTGATGTGTCCACGTTGTGTTTTGTGGCATTTCCTGTCACAGGCGCTAGGCCTACTCACACAAGTGAGGTACCATTTTTATCGGGAGACTTGGGGGAACGTTGGGTGGAAGGAAATGTGTGGCTCCTCTCATATTCCAGAACTTTCTGGCACCGAAATGTGAGGAAAAAGTGTTTTTTTGGCAAAATCTTTAGGTTTGCAAAGGATTCTGGGTAACAGAAACTGGTGGGAGCCCCACAAGTCAGCCCATCCTGGATTTCCCTAGGTGTCTTTTTTTAAAAATGCACAGGTTTGGTAGGTTTCCCTAGGTGCCGGCTGAGCTAGAGGCCAAAATCCACAGCTAGGCAATTTGCAAAAAACAGCTCTGTTTTCTTTAGGAAAATGCGATGTGTCCACGTTTTGTTTTGTGGCATTTCCTGTCACAGGCACTAGGCCTACCCACTCAAGTGAGGTACCATTTTTATTGGGAGACTTGGGGGAACGCTGAGTGGAAATAAATTTGTAGCTCCTCTCAGATTCCAGGACTTTCTGTCACCGAAATGTGAGGAAAAAGTGTTTTTTTTCTCCATATATTGAGGTTTGAAAAGTATTCTGGGTAACAGAATCTGGTGAGAGCCCCACAAGTCAGCCCATCCTGGATTCCTCTAGGTGTCTAGTTTTAAAAAATGCACATGTTTGGTAGGTTTCCCTAGGTGCCGACTGAGCTAGAGGCCAAAATCTGCAGCTAGGCACTTTGAAAAAACACGTCAGATTTCAACGTAAAAACGTGATGTGCCATGTTGCCTTTCCTGTCGCAACCATTTTGCCTACCCACGCAAGTGAGGTACCATTTTTATTGGGAGACTTGGGGGAACACAGAATAGCAAAACAAGCGTTTTGCCCCTTGTCTTTCTCTAAATTTTTTCCTTCTAAATGTAAGACAGTGTGTAAAAAAGACATCTAATTGGGAAATGGCCTGTAATTCACATGCTAGTATGGGCACCCCGGAATTCAGAGATGGTGGCAATGTTGCAGTGCGTAGGGTGCAACAGCACCTGCCGCGCTTTTCACTGTCTGCTAAGCAGACAGTGAAAATTACGATGGGGCTGCCCATGGGGGCCCTTGTACTGCCCATGCCAATTGCATGGGCAGTACAGGGGCCCCCATGGCGCTCCCTGCACCCTATCTTCCCCATCTTTTGCATGGTGGTGCAACTGCCATGTGAAAGCTGGGGGAGAGGGGAGTCGTAATCCCCGTGGCGGCGATGCATGCAGTGCTGTCCTGGCGGATTAGGACCCCCAGCACCGCCAGTCCCTCCAGTGGAGGGAAACTGGTGGTGCTGGCAGTTCGACTGTGGTCAGACCGCCATGGTCATAATGTGGCAGTCTGACTGCTGCCAAACCGGTTGCACCACCCCTTTGGCAGTGGTCAGACTCAACCGCGCATCTAGTGGTCCTAGGGCCACCAGACTCATAATGAGGGCCAATGTTTATGATGCACCACTGTCGATAATGAATGGTATGATTTTGCTGCTTTGACGTGTCGACTTTTTGTCAGGGCCACTCACCTGAAAGGCATGACGTATGTGGAAGCGATGAATGATCCCCTGACCTTCCAGAACACCTCTCGATGCTACCGGAGAGTCATAGGGGTCTCAGCAAGTGTCCGTACAGGGAAGGGGAATTGGAAGGAGAAGAGAAAAAACAACACTGGTACTTCTCCACCGTCTGGTCCAGCCAGACATAATTTCTCGGGAGTGTAGCAGTGTGATCAGTGTTTCGTCAGGGATGGTGTCTTGGAGAAGGCAAGCAAGACACAAGATTAATATTGCATGTACTTGGAAACCCTAGGGCTAGGAGAAGGCTAAAACACAAGTAGACAGCTTAGGAGTTAAATCACCTTGACTTCCGACAGCACACCACAGAATCTACTCCTCCTGTGCCAATTCTCAGGCACGTCTGTAAACAAAGATGACTCACATACAGGACTCCGGGTCAACGTTCATAGGACATACATATGAAGGACAAGAGTTGAGTTGAGAAGTCATTCCATTCTATACTCTCTAATATGTCATCCACAGTGATTTAAATCAATTACAGTCAACGGAGAATAACAGTTTTCTCAGTTGTGTCAAATTGACTAGTTAGCATCACTAGTACACTCATCACATAAATAGCAAACGAGTATTAGACAATGATGCATGAAATACAAGCGCAATGCGCCTTCAGTGTAACAGAAAAAGGACTATTGGGAGGATGTTTGAGCACAGAAGGTTTCAAAGGTCACAAGGGTCGCAGCACAAAGGAAGAATCTCCAAATGCTCTGTCCTTATGTTCCACAGTACCAGTGAACCTGAAAAAAAGAGTGACGTAGTGACAGACACTTCAATCAGTTCAAAACTAGTGTTAATGTCAATTAGTAGCGCATGCCAAATCTACAAAATTAACTCTGGCACAGCATGCTCTAGTTGGAGCTTCCTAGAGATTCTCAGCGAGCATAACAACTTAGCTGCTCCCTGTAAGGGGGGCAGAATCCATCTTTTATCTTGAGCTGAGTGTGGTCCTCTGAGCAGCCGGGGAGTCCCAAAGCCATCCAGAATCCAATGAGCCACCGTACTCCAAAAAGGGCTGAGTGGAGGGGAAAGGCCACCCAGGAACCAGAGACAAAGCCAAGCACAGGAGAGAGATGGGCTTACCTATTTATAGGAGCAGCCTGCCAGCAGGCACGCCCATGGCCTAGTGATTGGGTCCATGTGGGCTGCCTAGCAACATGACTCAGTTGGGCGAATGAGTCATGAGTATTGGTTGTAAATCTCAACAAACAAGCATTTGTTACAAATGTCAACAAACAAGCACTGGCAACAATCTTCAGCACTCTGTCAACAAGTAAACAAATGGTATCGCCAACAAGCATTGGTATAGACAACAGCTGAGTGCATTCTAGTTATGTGTCACATGAGCCCAACAACTATTGGTATGGGCAACAAGGACATGGTTAATCTGAGATACCCTGGGATGCTGGCAAATTATACAGGGCACAATCCGCGGGTTCCAGACACTTTTCTTTACCTGATATGTTTCTTCACATGCGACCACTCCAACATGTACATGTTTCTCTGAGGTAAACATCTACTTGGTACAATCACTTTCTTCACTTTCACCTAAAATTGAGGCACAAAAACTATTTGATGATAATTTAGATGATGATCTACTACATTTAGTATCAACTTGCCTCAACTGATTTCGCCGCTTGGACTTGAGGGCATGCTTTGAACGTTACTTCGGGAAAATTCTGGCGACCATCTTGTCTTTGTGCCGTGATGCACTTACTTAATCCTTTCCTTTGCACACCCTCATAAAATTGTTCTATTTTCCCCAGCCTTTACATATCTGTCCAATGGAAGGACATTTACCTTCATGTGGAAATGAAAATCTGCATCTAAAGCACAACTTCTTTATAAGTGCAGACATCACCTTATGTCCTTCAGTCCTTTGGTTTGACATACGTTTACCTTACTGTATGACCTTTGTCGTAGTTTCTTGATCAAGGAAGTGTAGACTTTTCAGTGAAGCTTTCTTTGCCTTTAAATGCTGCACACCGACTGGAGTGGCACTTTGAATCCACATATGCCAACTGCCGACTCAGCACTTCAACGAAGACTCACGTGGCATGCACAAGCAGTTTACTTGGACCACTGCAAACTCTCTGGGAGAGCACTGTCTTTCTTTGGGTTACTTATCCCTTATCTCGTCACCAGTTGTAACGTCCTCCACAGCATGGGTACCTGCCAATGACAATGACACACACTGAGCTGTAAATCCAATGTCTTTATTCTTCTATGTGTACCTGTGAAATCCAGCATTCTAAACAAAGCTTTCATTGCATTCTTTTCTAGTGATTACATCACACTGGTACAGAGTCCATTTTCAATCAAAAGGGTTCCATCATAAAACTTGTTAGACGCTACAGAACACCAGGGACCATAATACAGAAAGTGAAACCTACTATTTGTTGGTATTACAGAATGAGCAGCAGACGCTTGTGCGACCCTTTTTGTAATGCTGATAGTGCTGGTGCACATGTATCAGTGGTGCTATTTGGAGAGGGAGTTCTTTCATTTGCACCCACCCCCATATTATCGTTGTGAATGCAGAGGCAAACATGTTCTTAAGGTGTGCCAGAAAAAGGTGGCTTACTGTCAGTTTGTCCCCTGAGGGCAGCCCTCTTGAGAGGTTAAATATGGTCTCATTGACCCCACAGAAATCCCCAATCGAGCAGGTGCAGTGACTCACTGCACCTGTTTGCAAGGGGATCTCTAATCCCTTTTGAAAGTGCAGAAGGGTTGCGGCCTGCACTATTAAGTATAGAGCAGTTTTTAAACAGCTGGTCTGTATTTTTCTTGAATGCGCTGCCCCGAGTGCAGCAGAAGTTTGTGGCTTGCCAAAAGACAGCACATTCTTCATAATAGGGTGCACTTTCCCTGCTTGTGCTCGGCACATGTGGCACAAACAGGGATAGTGTACCCTTTTATTAATACAGGCCCTGAGCTATCAAAAACAAAGACAGAAATTATCCGGTGGCAAGACACTTTGAAGAAAATCATGAAAGTGACTTGAAACAACTTACATTTTGTGGAGTCAATACAGTTAGGAAAAATGAGAGAGGAGGCAATAGAGAAGTGCTTCTAAGACAACTATATTCAAGGCACATTTAAGGTATTGGAACTAAGGCTTGAAATGTTTCAATGAATCTACTTTGAAAATGATTGATATGAGAGATATCAGGATCTGAACAATGGTGATTTGAATTAATGAAACAGAATTGAGGAGATCACAATCAAGAGGAAATTGATGGAAGATCAGATTGTGCTAATTTGTGTTATAACTGTTCTATATCAGTCAATATATGTTTGCCAAATATCTCAAAACACTGATTTTAATCACTTTTCACCAACATTAAATAAACTGTTTCTGTTAATGCCACCACCCACTTTGTTTGTCTATCTATTCACAAAAAACAAAGGTTAAAGTGATGATATACTGTACAGTAGTTAGGTGGAAATGTCAGTTGAAATGTAACTTTTTAAATAAAAAACTGAAATTCACCTCTGACAGGTATTTCAAGTAACTATAACTCGTGCCCCCCACCATGCACAGTGTTATCATCAATGATTTAATTTCAGGAATCATCAGTGATGTTATCAATGATGACACAGAAAATGTCATGAATGATTTAATATGGGAGGTCATAAGCAGGGGCTGACCAGGGGTTGGGTGCCCAAGAGAAGTTGGGTCAAGGTCAGTCATACACTGTGCATGGCAGAAGATCCATGCACGGGGGGAAGGGTTGAACTCCAGTGGCGGGTTGGTGCAGAATCTCGCATGAGGATCAGTCTCTTGCCGCTCACTTGCACGAGAGCTGCTGGCCCAAATGGTGGTCTGAACTCTCACAGGAGGGTAGATGCACAGTCTGGTCGGAGATTGGGCACCTGTGGGGAACTGGGCACCCAAAGAGAGTAGAGCACAGGGCCTGGCCAGAGGCCAAACAAGGGTCCTCATTACGAGTGTGGCGCTCTTCAGACTGCCACACTCTCGGTGGTGGTCTTACCGCCGTGGACCCGGCTGTAAAGACCGGCGCATTACAAGTAATCCGGTGTGGGAGAAGCCAAACTGCCACAACGCCTCCAAGCCCACTGGTGCACTGGCCTCAGACCACCGTATAAGGAGGCATCATACCCCCAGGCTTTTCGCAGCGGTCGCCCCACCACAAAAAGCCTAGGGGTAACGCACCTGGTGACAGGAATCCCCATTCATGTCTCCGGAACACACACCCCACATGTCCACACACATGCACACACCCCCATTTGTCCACACACTTCCCATCACCCCCACACCGAACTGCACATATCAATACAAACACCCCCACCCGCTCTCACACTGACATACCTACACCCCCCACTTGCACATGCACACCCCCCTCTGCATTCATGCACACCGCAACCCCTCCACACATGCATACATTCACACACCCCATCCACACACTTCCATACAAACACTCCCACCCGACCGCACACATACACACAGACACCCCCAACTCACTCACACGCATACACACAGACACCCACAATCACCCGCAGACTTGCACATATGCACCCCAACTTGCATGCATCCCAATACACACACCTACTCTTTCACACCCTGACACATCCCCCTCCCCTCCGCATACATGCAGACACACACACACACCCTCCACGCACACATGCATACACACATGCACTCACGCACACCATTCTGCTACACATACACGCACACACCACACACATGCACCTAACACCCCCCTCCTTTCGAATGATGCACTTACCTGTTTCGGCAAGGTGGTCGTCCCGGAGAGGTTGGGTCCTGGCATCACCGCACCGCCGTACAGGACACCGCTGCACCATATTATCCATCATAATACGATGGGTGGAAATCTGTTGGAGTGGCGGTGCTGGCAGTGAAACCGCCTCTCTTCTTCCATCGGCCAGGCCGACAGGGTCGGATTTCTGCCTGTAAATGGGTGGAAATCCACAGAAACTTCAAATATGGTGGTCTTTGTACCGCCAACACTGGCAGTCTGTTGGTGGCAGCGGCTTCCGTGGTTTTACAAAAAGACTGCCAAAGTCGTAATGAGGCCCAAGGTTTTCAACCATTAAACTGAAGTATCATCACCTCATCAATATGTGAGGATAGAAGCGCTGCATGGCAAGGGAGCTAGTTATAGTTACTTCAGGGCTTAAGTTATGGTTACTACAGGTAACTAAAACTGGTGAATTTCAGTATGTTTTAGGTTACATTGTTATGTTGTAAACTGGCATTGTCACCTTACTATATTGTCACTTTAACCTTTGATTTTCTCAGTTTTTTGAATACTTAACTATAACTGTCACTTTAACCTTTGTTTGTTTTCAGTACATAGGTTTTTTTGAATACCTAACTGTCACTTTAGCCTTTGTTTTTTTCAGTGAGTTCCTATGTTTTTTTTAATATCAGTCACTGTCAACATATAAAAAGCAAGCTTGTAGGTTTTGTGAAGTGGTCATTGGAGTGTCTGTCAGTGAAATAAAGCATATATATATATATATATATATATATATATATATATACATATATATATATATCATTAGTGTTGCTTTATATATATATATATATACACATATATATATATATATCATTAGTGTTGCTTTAGATATATATATATATATATATATATATATATATATATATATATATATATATATATATATATATATATATATGTGTGTGTGTGTTGGAAAATGGGTTATTGGTAAGGGCAGGTAAGTACCTACACTTAGCAATAGACCACTAACCTCCACTTAGGTCCAGTTAGGTCTCAGTAAATTAAACCTAGCTCAACCCTTGGTAGCTTGGCAACGAGCGACAAGGCTTAACTCAGGGGACAAAACGTAAAGCATTAAAATATCACAAAACAGTAATTAAATAAACCACAGGAAACAGTTTAAAAACCCTAAATCAATTCATAAACATAGTTGATATTTTTATCTTTAAAATGACACCAAAATGAATAAAATCGGATAAAGGGAACCGGAGATATGAATTTTTAAAGAATTAATGCTTTCTAGCGCCTATAAGCAACTACCGCTCAAAGGGTCAAAAAAAGGTCACACTGGAAAGGAACAAAGTCCAGAGTTCAGGCCACCCACAAGGTAACACTGTCACACTTACTTTCAGAAGTGTTTGATTCAGGAAAGTTGTCCACAGCACCAGCCAAGAGTTCAGAGGCTCTGGTGTGCCTCTTGGGGTCCGGGACTACAACTGCCACAATGCACCTCTTCAACTTATGGAGTTGCTCCAAACATCTCCAAACTTCTGGATCTTCTTCCAGAGGTCCTTTTTGTGTTCTTGAAGTGTCCACAACTTGATCAAAGGTTCCAGAAGCTCTGAGTTGCTCCTTGGGAGTTGGGACTACAATTCCCAGAATGCACCTGGTCAGACTCCTCAAATGGCCTCTGGACGCTGGTCAGCTGGACTCTGCTTGCAGGACTTGATGCAGGGGACTCTGGGCAGCTCCTTTGTACCTTTAGCAAACAGGGAGTCCCTTCTTGAAGCAGTAGAAGACAGGTAAAGTCCTTTTAGTGGTGAAGCCCAAGTGTGCAGCTGGTGCAGTCCTCCAGAGTGCAGTGTCCAGGTGCAGAGCAGGGGTCCAGCAGGTCAGTCCTTCTTCTCCTGTAGTTCTTCCTTGTTGGAATCTGATAGGGATCTGAGGTGTGGGTGCAGGTCTGCCAGTTTTATCCCTGCTCCAGGATGAAAAACAGGGGGGTCTTGGTTCTCCAATCAGGGGCAGGGTCCTTTCCCCTGTGATGATAACTTCCTGGGAAGTGAGGCAAAAAGCAATCCCAGGGAGCAACATTCCTCAAAAATCCATCATGGCTGAAAGTGATTTTTGGAGGTTACATCTGGCTGAGCCCACCCACTGGTGTGGCTAAAAATCCTAAACACAACCCTCTCCTGCCCTCTCCTAATCTAATCAAGGGGGCTCCTAACTGTCTGGGTTTGCAGGATGTGAGGGTGTCGCAGGGTTGCTCCAAATGTCCTCTGCCTTTGAAGACCAGTTATGCAGCCCTCCCCCTTCCTGCTTCCCCATCTGCTGAGGAGGGGATCTCCTCCCTCAGGCACATCTCTTTGTGCTGAGCCAGGCCATTTCACGCCTCATCAAGGCAGCCTGGCCAGGCTGCCAGAGACTGGCCAATCAGAGCACAGCAGCAAAAACACTGCAGGGCTGAAGTTGGCAACTTTTCAGGTAAAGTTCAAAACTCTTTACCTGAACACGTTATCTTAAATCCCACAACTGGAAGTTGAGGGATTTATTCTAACAATTAATTTGATACCAAACTTCTGGTATCTGTTACTTAAGGGGATTTTTCAAATGAAAATAAAGTCTCCCCATTCTAGCCTATGGAGGCCATTCACTACAATGAGGGAAAAACGAATTTGGATGTTTTACCTCACCAGGGCTTATAAAACTATTTCGATAAGGTCCCTGCTTATAGTTACATGGCACCCAGCCATAGGGGCACATAGGGAACACCTTAGGGGTGACTTATATGTAAAAATAAGGTAGTTTAAGACTTTGTAACTACTTTTAATTCCAAAGTCGAATTTGCATGTAACTTTAATTTAAAAGCAGCCAGCAAGGCAGGTCAGCCTTTAAAATGACACTGGGCACCTCAGCAGTGCACCTATTGGTGCACTACCTATGCTGGGGTCCCTAAACCTACATGCCCTACCATATACTAGGGACTTATAGGTAGGTTAACTTAGCCAATTATAATTAGCCTAATTTACATACTGATTTTACACAAAGCACAGGCCCTGGGACTGGTTGGCAGTACCCAAGGCACCATCAGAGTCAGGAATACACCAGCAAAAAGTGAAAAATGGGGGCAAAAAGTTAGGGGGCCTCTGCAATCAGCCCTGTTTTCTCACAATATATATATATATATATCAACACTAAACAAGTGTCTGATTCTTCCTTTTACATTTCTCAAGCATTCCTTTTTTTACTTTTCAAAAGCCTTTTTTCAGTAAAAAGGTCAGAATACATGTTAATGAATCCATTTTTCAGGGTGCATAACATTTGACAAGGTGAAAAATGTGCACAGTGCCAAGTTCTTCACCATGTTTACTACTAAATGTTATTGCATTCTGAATTAAAAACAACTTTAAGCAAGAATATTTAACCATGTAGAATAAAATGTAACTAATAAACCAAGAAACAAGTAAATCAAATAAACACATTAATTAATGTCTTTCATAAACTTAAAATCAGGAAACAACCCGCACCTGTGATCACCCCACCATTCCAAGTAAGCTATTAACTTGCCCATCTGTACTATGCCTTTGCTGGTGCCTGCCTACATTACTTGGGGGATGTGGGGGCGGGGTGTAAGTCCACACTTTTGAATAGCAAGAGATTCCTGGCTCTCCATAGGACATCTTTCAAGCAGTTCCCAGTAATACAAAACGTTTGGCATGGGGAGCTGGATCTGATCAGACGAAAACCAGAACCTCTTTAGCTAAAATCACATCTGCATTTAGGGAAGATAGCCAAACTTTTGCTAAAGGCCACAATGCCTGTGCCATATAGCAGTGCCAAAGAAGATGGTCACAAGATTCTTCTGATAAACATCCCTTCCTGACACAAAACGGGGCTCTAGAACATCTTCTCCTATACTACAAAAGATGTGGAGAAGCAGGCCACCAAGCATGCCAGGTCACAATGTATGTTAAATAGCTACGTTACAGAAACTGTTCCTTAAATTGCTCTCAAAGTCTAATCAGAAAACCCACTGATTGGTAACTGTAGCTGTTTCCCAGTGACTACTTTGTGCATAAGCTTGGGTGAAATCAGGCCGAAGAATCATTTTTTAATTGTGCTTCTTAATGAACTTCCTGGCAGAAAAGTAAGCAAAAGGGCAGGATTCAGAGTGAGGTATGCTGTTGGATACTACCATGCCCCATGGTCTGCACACCAGCACATTTAACCAAAAACTGGCAAAAAAGGACCATTTCTTTATCCTTATCTTAACAAATGCTCGTGGTGCAAATACAAAAGTATTGTAAACTGAGGACAAACATTCTTGCTACCCAAACCACAGGTTAAACTTTGACACACAAGCTACTCGTTTTTGCTTCCGTCTTAAATTAACTGAAAACCCCACCTTTGTATTAGCATCAGGCAGTTTCAGAGGATGGGGTAGACTACAGAAACACAGAGAAGACTTGACAGAAATTCTGCCTTTGTGACAAAACATTTAGCAGTCATAGTGAATGACCAAAACTCCCAAAGACATTGAACTTGGATAAACTTTCTGACTGGCTCTGCAAACTATCACCATCTTGCCTTTTCTAGTTCACATTCAAACACTCACTCTATGCAAGGTAAGTATGTGATGAGGATGCAAAATAAAATCTACTGAAATATCACAAAATCTGCTGAATAGAAAGGGTGTCAGACAAAAAACAAATATATCATTTAAATAAGCAGAGCTAGTTACAGGACACCCTATTCCTCCTGGGACAGGAATCACTTTAATCAGCTCATCAGCCCACAGCTATTTGCAACTGCAACGGTTGCAAGAAAAAAATTCAGTTGCACTGTCCAATTCTTAGGGCCTTAAAGTTATTCAAAGAAGCTATGCACACATTCTTTGATACCCTTAGCTGTGAGTCCCACATGGCATCTACAATTTTACCACCAACTTTTGCATTCAGAAAAAAATATCTAGAACAAGTCTCGGTTTCATCCAAGAATCGAGCTCTACTGCAGAGAATCAAACCTTTAGTAAACTCTTTGTACAATGAGGATATGTTCTACTTGCACAGCATAATATCAGCTTGTACATCAACCCCATACTCTGGGATGAATTTCGTGGTTGGTCTTTAAATGGTTGATTCTGCATCTTCTTTCTCTTGCAGCCCTAGTTCCCGCATGAATAAAGAAGGGCATTGTTTGGATCTTAATGTCCTCCCACCACCCACTTATTGAGGGAAAAGGTATTTTTAGGGATTTCCAATTCTGGTAATGATACCTAAACCTTTCACAGGTAGCTTTGTTTTTGAGTAAAATAATGTTTAGTTTCTACAGCCCTCTCCCTCTAAATGGCATCTCAGCTATGAAAACACTACCTACAATGAGGTTATAGTCTGAAAAAAACCTGGAATGAATGTTGCTGAACCTAATTTTTCATTTGGGCTAGGAAAGATAAAATCTATGCAGGACTTTGTGGAAACATTGGAATTAATCCAAGTACATCTTGGATCATTAGTGTGTAAGACTTGGAATGCATTGTGAAAATGATAGATTGCAATGATATTCAGCAGTGATTTGTAGCTACGGCCTAGGTACACTATAGAACGAAATGTTCTATCTTTAACATCCAGTAAACAGTTAGAATCACCTCCCCAAAAAACATTCATGTTGCATAAAAGGAGGTGTGGTATTAAACTCGATACATTATCCCTGCACGATAATGAGATAGGACAATAGACATTAATGAGGCTAATTTCATGTCCATACCATATACCATCAACACATAAGGGGTCATTATGAGTTTGGAAACTCCTGACAGGGTGGTCCCGCCTATGATGTGAACCTCCCCACCGGAGTTATTCTGATTTTCCTACTAAGTGGGCGGGCGGAAACCGCCAGCCTAGCAGGAAACAGGCAACAGCATTGTCTTCAGCTCATAATCGAGCAGACGACAATACTGTAGCCAGCAGGTTGCACCAGCCCCATCGCAATGTTCACTGTCTGCAAAGCAGACAGTGCACATTGTGATGGGGCTGGGTAGTGGGGCCCCTGCAATGTCTATGCCAAGTGCATGGGCAGTGCAGGGGCCCTCCTGTGGCCCCATAGAATTGTTCTCTGCCAGCCTTTTCATGGTGGTGTTACTACCATAAAAAGGCTGGCAGAGAACAAGGTCGTAATCCGGAGGGCAGCGCTGCATGCAGCGCAGCCCTGGTGGATTACGATATCCACCACGGCCAGGCCCCTGGGATCCATGATCCTGGTGGAGCTGGCGGATCCCTGACGGTCCAACCGCCAAGGTTGCTATGTAGTGGTCGGACCGCAGCATCTGCTGCAGTCTAGACCGCCACTCGAATGTGGCAGTCTTAAGACCACCACACTCATAATGACCCCCATAGTAATCTCCCTTTAACTACATATTGTACCTTTTCAATAGAAAAGCCTGAACTGCAAAATACAATGCCTATGGCTGCATTTCAGCCATAATTGCAGTCTCACCAGATTGAAGGGTCGCATTTCCACATTTCATCTAATGTTTTGTCCTTAAATAGTTCTGGAATAGCACATTGCTGTAAAACATTTAGGCCCTCATTACAACCCTGGCGGTCAGTGTTAAGGTGGCGGTAATACCGCAAACAGGCTGGTGGAAAAAAAAATGGGATTACAACTGTGGCAGAAACCGCCAATATAGACAGCCACTTTAACAGTCAGACCGCCACAGCGGAAGAAACAAACAGCGCGGCGGTCACCGCCAACAGACAGGCGGGAAACAAAGTACCGCCCACCCTATTACGAGAGGCCTCTCAGCCACCTTTTCCTGGGCGGAACCAACGCTATCAAAAACGCGGCGGAAACAGTACACAGAAGGGAAAACACTCACCTCTCGACACCCAACGAGGAACCAGGACGGCATGGAGCCCGAACTACAGGTGTTACCAATGCTGGTCTTCCTCCTCTTGTATCACGAGCAGCAAAGACGCCGTCGACGACCACGGTGAGTACTGCACCTACTACACAGGAGAGGGTGGGAGGGAGAAGAGAGTGACACACACACGCAAAACGCAATACCCCGACCCCCACCCTCACCCACAACACCATACACACAAATACAAGCAGCAACATTACATGTACACCCCCTCCCCCCCTGGAAGAATGCAAGAACAAAAGGAAATGATTGTAACGATTGTAATCAATAAAATTCAGATAGTGCAATTCCAAAAATCAGTATATACAAATATGTAAACCAACTACACAAGTCTGGATAGTGTATTAATCATTGTCCGTGGACCAGTGGGCCCAAAATGCATGGGCGAGGCCCACACATGATACCTGCATTGAAACGGAGAGAACATTGCTGGGGCATCAGATCGAAAATATACAGGCACCTCAGGGGGAGGAGGGGAGCACCTCAGCCGGATGAACGCACAACACCACTGCTGCACGAGGGGGCTCCATGCCCATTGATGTATCCTGGGGAGTGCAAAGCCACAGTCTCTCAAGTCTTTCCAGTGGGTGGTTTGCCTACTGCTTTATCCTGGGGAGTGCAAAGCCACAGTCTCCCTAGTCTCTACAGTGGGTGGTTTGCCCACTGCTTCATCCTGGGGAGTGCAAAGCCACAGTCTCTCAAGTCTCTCCAGTGGGTGGTTTGTCCACTGCTTTATCCTGGGGAGTGCAAAGCCACAGTCTTTCAAGTCTCTCCAGTGGGTGGTTTGCCCACTGCCTTATCCTGGGGAGTGCAAAGCCACAGTCTCTCAAGTGGATAACAGTCTCTACTGGTTCTGGAGGGGGCCTGGTGCCCAGAGTGCTTCATCCTGCCAAGGACCGAGGTAGTGGATGTCAAGTAGTGGATGTCTTTCTCCACTGGTTCTGGAGGGGGCCTGGTGCCCGGAGTGCTTCATCCTGCCAAGGACAGAGGTAGTGGATGTCAATTTCCAATGGTTCTGGAGGGGGCCTGGTGCCTGGAGTGCTTCAACCTGCCAAGGACAGAGGTAGTGAATGTCTTTCTCCACTGGTTCTGGAGGAGGCCTGGTGCCCGGAGTGCTTCATAACGTCAAGGACAGAGGTAGTGGATGTCAATCTCCACTGGTTCTGGAAGGGGCCTGGTGCCCAGAGTGCTTCATCCAGCCAAGGACAGAGGTAGTGGATGTCAATCTCCACTGGTTCTGGAGGGGGTTTGGTGCCCAGAGTGCTTCATCCTGCCAAGGATAGAGGTAGTGGATGTCAATCTCAACTGGTTCTGGAAGGGGCTTGGTGCCCAGAGTGCTCCACGTGCAGTGTGGCCGGTACAATTCCCTCACCTGGGTGTGCGTGCCACGAGATTGGTGAGGTTCAGGTAGCATGATACGCCATGGAGGCAGCGACATACCCCACACTGCTGCGGCTGCCCATTCCACCTGCAGGTGTAAACAGTGATGGAAGAAATGCCTCATGGAAGCTGCCCAGGGTCCAGGAACTCTCCTCCAGCCTTAGACAACAGACCACTGGGGATGGTAGCTATGTCAGTGGTGGTGCCTGTGTCCAAGGACACCGTGGGGCCGGTGGCGGTGCTTGCGGGGGTGTCTGTCGCGGCTGTGCTTGCGGCGGTGCTGGCGGTGGTGCTTGGGTCAGCACCTGCAGAGGGAAACAGCAGGACGTTTCCTGCAGCCTCGGACGGCTGCCCACTGGAGAAGAGGCTGTGGACTGTCGCTAAGGCTGTAGACTCTGCCGGGGGCGGTGCAGGTGGCGGTGCAGGTGGCGGTTGTGGTGGTGGGGCAGCTAGCGGTGTTCGCCGCCATACAGGTTGGCACAGTTGTGGACAGAAAGTGTGACACTGGTCCCTCAGTCGGTGCCACCATGCCCTCTCCTGACCTGCTCTTCAGCTTTTGGCACTTCCCCAACTTTGATGGTGCCGCAGTTGTCTTGCCACTATCCTCTTTGGTTTTTGCTGAGCCCTTGGTGGTTGTATTTTAGGCTTCTCCCTCCGGGATGTGGGCACCTTTTTCACCTTGGCAGGTGGCGGAATGTCCTTGCCCTCGCTAAGTGGCACACTGGCAGCCCTGATGGGTGGCGCACTCCATGACCCCGCAGTTGCTGGCACTACTGTGGCTGGGGATTTGGTGGCTGAGGTGCTGGGCTGGGACCTGGAAAGCCTGGCCCTAGGGGAAGGAAGGGGGGGGAGGTGTAGGGAAGAGGTCAATGTTAGCCAGGAAGAGTTTCTTAGACACACTGGGGCAGGAAGATGTAGGGGGTATGGGAGTGGAGGCAGAGGTAGTGGTTATAGGAGGTGTACGTCTGCTGAATTTGGGTGAAGGTGCATGGGCCGGAGGATGTTGTGAGGTGGATGGCTGTTTGGTGGGTGTGTGTCTGCGTTTGTGTACTTTGGGAGGAGGGCTCACAGACACACTGGTAGAGGAAACTGGGGATGTGTGCATGGTAGTGGGGGTGGTGAGTGCACGTGAGCGGTGTGTGGTGATGGGCGTGCTGGTGATGGAGGCAGTGGCTAAGGATGTAGTGCATGCAGGTGTGAGTGGAGACGAGACAGGGAGGGAGGAGGAGGATGTGGAGGAGGGGGACACAGTGGAGGCAGTGGATGTTGGTGTGTCTGCATGGGGATGGTGCTTGTGTGAGTGCCTGTGGGATGTGTGGTGCTTATGTTTGCCTGAGCCACTCTTGTGTGTTGATGAGTGTGCATGCTGGTCTGATGGTGTGCTTGGGATAGGCTGAGGTACAGGTGATTGGGTCTGGGTGGAGGAAGTTGGAGGGGGGAGGCTGGACACAGGGACAATGGCTGCCATCAGTGCTGAGGCTAGAGCCTGAAATGCTCTCTGTTGGGCTGCCTGCCCATAAGGAATGCCCTCCAGGTATGCATTTGTTTGTTGCAAATGCCTCTCTACACCCTGGATGGCCTTCACAATGGTAGATTGCCCAACAGGGAGGGATCTCAGGAGGTCAATAGCCTCCTCACTGAGGACAGCAGGGCTGACTGGGGCAGGGCCTGAGGTGCCTGGGGCAAAGGAGATGCCCACCCTCCTGGGTGAGCTGGCACGGGACACATGCTGAGGGGCTGCTGGAGGGCGGTGCTGGTGGGGGGTGGCGGCTGTACCTGTTGATGCGGTTGGCACAGAGGTGCCCGCCACCGCAAGAGAGCTCCCATCAGAGGAGGAGTCACTGTCACTGCTGTCTGCTCCTGTCCCCGCCGTGGAGCTCCCCTCACCCTCCGTCCCACTGGTGGCTTCAGACTCCGTTGTTTCGCCCTCCAGGGCCAAGTGGGTTGCAGCTCCCTCCTGCTCCGGTGCCAGTGCTCCTCCACCTGATGATGCTATTGCACACAAGAACAGGGAGACCATAAAAAGGGGGGGGAAAGACAGAAGAAAGACATGTTCAGTGCATGCAACACCACTACCGTTGGCGGACACAACACACAGGGAGCAGCCCTCTGCACTACACCATGCACTAACAGTTCCTAGAAATTTCACCGGACCATGGGGTACGAGGCCTAACACCAATTGCTGCACACCTGGAAGTCACGGGAGCCTGACTAGATGTAGATGGCTCTTACCACTGTTGGGGTGCCACATAGGCTGCCTCACAAGGGACCTTGCCTACAAACTTCGCCCTGGCCTAGGGGAACCCACTGCCCACCTCCCCCACCCAGACACCTCGTAATGCGCGCAGTCAGCCGAATGAGAGTGTACTCACCCCCTTGTGGCTGCTGTGATGCCCTCAAGCGCCCATCCAACTCTGGATACGCCACCGCCAGGATCCGGAACATCAGGGGGGTCATGGTGCGATGGGCACCCCTCCCACGTTGGGAGGCCATACCCAGCTGGGCCTCCGCTGTCTTTTTGCTCCAGCTGCGCAGGTCCTCCCATCTTTTACGGCAGTGGGTGCTCCATCTGTGGTAGAACCCCAGGGTCCGGACGTCCTTGGCGATGGAACGCCAAATACCCTTCTTCTGGTGGGCGCTGACCTAGAGGAATGGTACGGGGGAAATGGAAATTACTTACCCGTCCGGACCGTCATACGCATTGCCCCCCAGTTCTCACCCTTGCCCTGACGCACATACACTCCCCATCCGCACATGCAGGCCTCAGCCCCCCCATGTATCTTCCATCCACACCACTCAAAACAGGCATTGCCCATGCAGCATGCTCACAGTGTACTCACCTGTTTGTCTGGTGGACCGTACAGTTGCGTGTACTGGGGGAGGACCCCATCCACTAGTTTCTCCAACTCCTCCGAAGTGAAGGCAGGGGCCCTTTCCCCAGACACATGAGCCATTGTCGCTTCCAGACTGAGGTCACAGCAGCACTTGCAGTGTAGGTCCTCTCCTGTTGGAGGTCAGGTATCAAGTGAGTGAACAGACAGAAAATGGCGTTCACGTTCGCGGCAGTGCGTACCGTCACAGTTGGCGTACATCGTCATTGGCTCCTGGGACCCATAGGGCCCAATGTTAACCAATGCTGAATTGCGCCGCGGTCTTCGACACCCACCGCGATGTTGTAGAACGCCAGCGCAGTCACCTCATATCCCCTTGTCCGACCTTACAGGTCAGGCAGCTGCCATTTCAGGAGGCCACATGGAATGGATGTTAACTGCGACACACCTATCTAGGCCGGGAATATAGACAGATACTGGCACATTGCAGATTTATTACGTCTCTGAAAATTAAACATTGTGATACGTCAGTGTTGGATGACTCTCTGCTCGCTATTCTCCTCCATAGGGCACGTCCGCTGGGGCAGGTGATGAGATGGCGGCATCCTCCGGTGTACAGACCCCTGGTGGACCTGTCGACAATGGAAGATAGACACATCCTGGTCACATGCAGACTTGATTGTGCAACAATCCAGGAACTGTGTGCCCAGTTGGAGCCAGACCTGATGTCGGCTATCCACCATCCCACAGGAATCCCCCCTCTAGTGCAGGTCCTGTCTGTACTCCATTTCCTGGCCAGTGGGTCTTTTCAAACAACAGTGGCCCTGGCATCAGGGATGCCCCAGCCAATTTTCTCTAACATGTTGTCCATAGTGTTATCTGCCCTGATGAAACACATGCGCAGCTGCATCGTTTTCACTCAGGTGGAGGATTTGCCCACAGTGAAAGGTGACCTCTATGCCTTGGGACATATCCCCAACATCATTGGTGCCATTGATGGGACACATGTGGCATTTGTACCCCTCGCAGGAATGAACAGGTGTACAGAAACTGGAAGAGCTACCATTAGAGGAATGTGCAGATGGGGTGTTTGGCAGACCAGTACATCTCCCATGTCAATGCCAAGTATCCTGGCTCTGTGCATGACGCTTACATTTTGAGGAATAGCAGCATCCCTTATGTGATGGGGCAACTCCTGAGGCACCGTGTGCGGCTAATAGATGAGGGAGGTCAAGGTCCCAAAACAGTTGATATAGGTGTCTGGGTATGGGGCTGTCCCTAAGGGTTAGTGTGTGTTTAACAGTTGTCCCTCGACATTTGCAGGTGACTCTGGTTACCCCAACCTGTCATGGCTACTGACCCCAGTGAGGAGTCCCAGGACAAGGGCAGAGGAACGCTACAATGAGGCACATGGTCGAACTAGGAGGGTGATCGAGCGCACCTTCGGCCTCCTGAAGGCCAGATTCCGGTGCTTCCATCTGACAGGTGGATCCCTCTACTACTCACCGAAGAAGGTGTGCCAGATAATCGTGGCCTGCTGTATGCTGCACAACCTGGCTTTGCGACGCCGGGTGCCTTTTCTGCAGGAGGATGGGCCAGATGGTGGTCTTGTGGCAGCTGTGGAGCCTGTGGACAGTGAAGAAGAGGAGGCAGAAGAAGAGGATATCGACAACAGAAACAACATCACCAGGCAATACTTCCAGTGAGACACAGGAAAGAAGATGCCACTGCTTCCCACATCTCATTCTATTGTTGGAACTAGCATAAGTGTGTCATTTTATTTAGTGTATGGACCCTGACTTGTCACTTTGACTTTCCATTTCACAGATTTGGGTTCCACTTTGTGCCCTCTGCTATGTTTACTGCTGGCCTACAGCTGTGTTACATTGGTATGTGAACAAGTAAATTGACGTTGCTATATTCCATAGTTGTCACAATTATACATTTGTGAAAGCACAGACTGACTCCAGATTGTTTTGTGAATGAAGTGTGCTTATTCCTGTGCAAATAAGTGGAGGGGGTTGTAAAATGGGCTGGGGTGATGGTGGAGGAATGTCCATGGCACAGTCCAGTCTATTTGTTTCACAGGTTCATTGTCCAAAGGGGCATAGGAAGTGGAGCAATGGCAGTTTAAGGATGGACAGGGTGACATAGTGGGACAGAAGGGTGACATTTGTGGGGGTCTCATTTCCCGGCGGGGTCTTGGCATTGTTCTCTGTCTTGTTCCTGGATCTCAGGGACCGTTTGCGGGGTGTTTCTCCATCTGCAGGGGGTGGGGTGCTGGTGTCCTGTTGTTCCTGTGGCGGTTCCTCCTGTCCACTAGCGCTGGCGGAGGTGGAGGGCTGTTCATCGTCCAGGCTAGTGACAGGGGCCCCTTGTTGTGCCACTGTGTCCCTCCTGGTGTTGGCGAGATCTGCCAGCACCCCTGCAATGGTGACCAGGGTGGTGTTAATGGACTTCAAGTCCTCCCTGATCCCAAGGTAGTGTTCCTCCTGGAACCGCAGTGTCACCTGAAACTTGGCCAGTACTGTTGCCATCGTCTCCTGGGAATGATGGTAAGCTCCCATGATGTTGGAGAGTGCTTCGTGGAGAGTGCGTTCCCTGGGCCTGTCCTCCCCCTGTCGCACAGCAGTCCTCCCAGTTTCCCTGTTATCCTGTGCCTCTGTCCCCTGAACCGTGTGCCGTCTGCCACTGCCCCCAGGTCCCTGATTTTCTTGGGTTGGTGGGTTTGCCTGGGTTCCCTATAGTGGTGGACACACTGCTGATTGACGTGTTCTGGGGACAGAGGGATGGACCCACTGGGTGGGTGCTGTGCTGGTGTTTCCTTAGGGGGGAGGCTCTGTGGTGGCTTATGCCAGTGTCAGGGGAACCGACTGTCCCGAGGTCCCAGATTGGCCAGGCTGGTCATCTTGATCCAGTTGTGCAGAGCTGCTGTCATCACTGTGGGCCTCTTCTGTGGGGGGACTGGATATGTCTGGCACCTCCTGTCCGGTGACGTTGGGTAGGGATCCTGTTGGGGTGTAAATGCATAGTAATTGTATCTGTGTGTGCCATTGTGTGCAATGGGTGAGTGACCCTGTACTCCAGTGCTTGCATTATTGGCTTGGTCCTTTTGTGGTTGGTGATTTTGGGGCATGAGTGAGTCTCTCTACTGGACATGCTTGGGTGATGGGTGTCCATGCATGTGTGTTACATGCAGGGCTTGGTTTTGGGATGTGTGGGTTGTGTTGGTGGGGTATCTGTGGGTTGTTGGGGTGATGGGTGTGAGGGTAAGGGTGCGAGTATGTGATGGCATGCAGGTAGGGTAGGGGGGTATAGTAGTAAAGATTTGCCTTACCGGAGTCCAGTCCTCCTGCTACTCCTGCGAGGCCCTCAGGATGCAGTATAGCCAAGACTTGCTCCTCCCATGTTGTTAGTTGTGGGGGAGGAGGCGGGGGTCCACCGCCAATCCTCTGTATAGCAATCTGGTGTCTGGAGACCACGGAACGCACCTTCCCCCGTAGATCGTTCCACCTCTTCCTGATGTCATCCCGTGTTCTTGGATGCTGTCCCACTGCGTTCACCCTGTCGACAATTCTGCGCCATAGCTCCATCTTCCTTGCAATGGATGTCTGCTGCACCTGTGATCCGAAGAGCTGTGGCTCCACCCGGACGATTCCCTCCACCATGACCCTGAGCTCCTCCTAGGAGAACCTGTGGTGTTGTTGAGGTGCCATGATGTTGTGTGGGTAATGTGTGAGGTGGTGTCTGTTGTGATGTGTGGGAGGATGTGTTGGTGTGTGTTGTTTGAGGTGCGTGTATGTTGTGTAAGTGATGGTGTTGTGTCTCTGTGGATGCTGGTGTTGTTTTTGGTAGTGTCCCTCTCTGGCGTGGTTTCAAAATTCTGGAGTAAGGGTTTGTGGGTGATGTGGGTGTGTGTTTTATAGTGGTGTGGGTGTGGTGTGTGTGTATGTGTATCAGGTGCGTGTATTTCGAATTGTCCAATGTGGTTGTGTTTTGTAAATGTGTGTGTATTTTGAGCGCGGCAGTGTGTACTGCCAATGGTTTACCGCGGTTGAAAGACCGCTGCGTTGATTCGTGGGTCGTGGAAGTGTGGGCGTATTCCTGTTGGCGTTACGGTGTCGGTTTTGTTATTGCCAGTTTATCACTGACCTTTGGTGTGGCGGATTTGTGTGGGTGTCTGTATTGTGACAGTCGTAATACTTGTAGCTGAATTCTGCTGCTGCAACGGTATGTTGGTGGTCTTCTGCATGGCGGAAAGCGGGATTTACCGCCAGGGTTGTAATGAGGGCCTTCATCTATAGTTTGTTGTTTCAAAAGATCAAAAACTGAAGAACATTTAGCACCATGGCCCAAACACCTAACATTAATACTTCCCAAGAGAAGCATCAGGAAACATTCAAATATTGTAGACATTAACATAACTTACCTTAGTCTGATTTCCTATCTACATTCCCAAATCTCTACCTCTGGGAATGCTTACAAATATTATCACATTGTCCAGGGGTCATGTTCTATAACTCTTGGAAGCATAGGGTTAATTTTTGTAAAGTATGTCTGTTGGGCTACCGTAGTCCTGCAGCCCCACACAACGCTTAAAAAATGTGCTGGTTGTGCCCCTGCCCATGTGGTTTTTGCTGCCCAGATTGGGGAACCACCATGGACAAAATCTATTTGAAATAGTCCACAAAGGCCCCCACTGGGCGATTGTTCCTGGAGCAGTGCTTAATAAATGAGCAGCATACAGTGAGCAGTGTGTGCGAGTGGGAGCTAGTCACTGTGTTTTGTTGTGGGTGTACCGTTGTCCACCCAGGGCACCCAGATTTGTAAAATAGGCAGGAGGCCGCAGGGGAGCTCCAAGGGCCCTGCAAGCTCCAGGCAATAACTATGCTCCCACCCTCCAAGAGCATATTTTAGCTCTGCTCACAAAGAATGGGAAACATTCTTACTTGCCCACACTTTCAGGCAGGGAACAAAAGAAAATGTTTGCTCCCACCTGTCAGAAGCATTACTGCTTCCGTCAGAGGTGCGAGATATAGCTCGAATCACGGAGAATGGGTTCCCCTGGCTGAACTATGGCTCAGGGAGAGGGTCCCATGCTCCCTCTCCCTTCAAGGGAATTGGCCCCGGGCAATAGGATCCTAGGGCCATATTTCAACTTGGATACTTGGGCTGCACGCCTCCCTTGCCAAAAGAATATGCTGTGCCAACACGCCTGGATCTCGTCCACCCTGAAGGGATATTTAAAGAAGAGGGAGCAAGCTTTTTTCATTTTACCACAGATCCTCTGTAAATGTGCAGCAATTTATTTTTTGAATTACGTTTTTGGCCCCAGGGGAGCTCCCTCTCTGAACACCCATCAGGTCTAAGAGGGGCAGGGTATCCCTATCTTGCCCCCTTAAATGCTTTTTTCAATGTTCTTGCAGGACAGGGTACTGAGTCCCTAGGTCCTAAAACAGCTGCTGCCACATCCTTGCTGATGCAGTGGCAGCCAATCACATCTTATCTTTACATCTGTTGGATCTGCTGATCGTCCATAGCATCATACATACAAAATTTAAGCTTAGCTTCTCGAAAACGTCTGAATGGACTATACCAGATATGAAATAAGCACACTTTCAAGATCTATCTTTCTGCTGAATATTTTTGGTATAATACTGTTCAGCCATTTTTCCAGTATCGATGTTCAATTTTCCTATTTTTTTGTCCTCATTCACCTCAGGTTGCCCTCTAGGAACTTACTCTGTTAGCGTCCTTATCTTAGAGGAGCCACCATACCCAAGGCATAGTTTGCCTTTTTTCCTAGATACCATGGCTACTCAAAATCAGGTAACGAAGTACGAGAAGTGAGTAAGGGCCATATGTACGAATACATTTTCCCATAGACACAGAATGGCAAAAACCCTTTGATACATCTGGCCCTAGGTTACTTAGCCATTTCCTACATATCTTCCTTCATGCTAGGATTAATGAATAGAAAATCGGTTGCAATCCATCTTTATTAATTTTGGCCTGCTTTTCCAGAATATCAAAACCAAGAAAAGATAGTCTTACCCAAACCAAGAATATTGATTAAAGCCTTACTCACATCCTCCTAGTATTTTTGGATTCCCAGGCATTCCTCAATCAAGTGAATGTCGTCTGCTTGTGCTAATCCATACTTCTTACAGTTCACCATTCCTCCTTTTTACAGCTTGGATAGACTGAGTGGGGTCCAGTAGGCCCTATGGATTGGAAAAAGGTGGTTTCTCCTTGAATTAGCAGGCTTGACAGTACTATAAGGAAGATTAAAAGATACTTGCCACAAGTGATCTAGCTGGAGCTCCAGCAGGTGTTTTTTCCTCAGCTCATCCGGAAATATGAAGTATCCGTCTGCCAAATCGATCAGCAGCCAGTACCATCCTGCGACTTCCTTGTTCTTTGGCACCCCCTGATTCATGGTCTTTTCCAGCTCATTTGAACTGCTTATCTCCATTGTTAACACATGAGACCAGCTTTTTAATTGGAGGTACTTGAACCTTGAGACTGTATTATCTGCCAATTCACAGAGCACTTCCCAAGATATGAACTTACCCTCCTCGAACAACTGTCCCCACCTTGAAATACCTGCCTCTTCTAAGGGAAGTGCAAATGTATCCTTGTCCCACTCGGGGAATCCTGGAGAGTCCCAAAGGGGTGCAAATTTGTTGTAATACATATGTTTAGAGGCCTCCGTACTACATTCCCAAAATTCAGCCACACCTTGCAGTACCTTGAGTCTCACCTTTTTATAGTACTTGGGGTCTTCAAACTTATACGCAAAGCAAAAAATCCATCCCATGAATCCCTCAGCATTACATTAAACATGGTGCCTATCGCTGAGTTGTCCGGACTGCCTTACAGCATCCTCCCATTTTTTAACATGAAGGCCCAGGCATAGTGTCTCAAATCTGGGAGAGTCAGGCCGCCTATTTCTTTCTTCCTTTCCAATTTCTTCCAAGATATCCAAGCACATTTTGATGCCCAGATGAAACTGCTAATCCTACCCTGTAGCTTATCTAGCCATTCAGTCTTAAAAGGTAGGGGGTTGCATTAAAAAAGAAGGTAAATGTAGGCAAGGTAGACATCTTGGCCAGATTTATTCTCCCGAATATAGTAAGTGGTAAATGAGTCCAACTCATCATCAAGTTGCAAGCCTTTTTTCTAACTCACTTCAGGGAGTTTCCTAATATCTTGCGTGATTTGACCATAGATAACTCATTTAGGGCCATATGTACGAACACATTTTCCCATAGAAAGAGAATGGGTAAAATCCTTTGATACATCTGGCACTTGCTTCTTAACCAAATTACTTTCCCCCATCATATTCCAGGCCATTATTTCTGTTTTAAGATTAGATTATTATTGGAATATCCAGCAACTTGATCAAAAACTAGAGTCAGTCTCTCAGTTATTGGAAATGCACCCTGAAGATCAGATGTATAGACCATGAAATTGCATGCATAGAGGGCAACCTTTTTATCCCAGCAATTACACCTAAAGGGGCATATTTCTTTTTCATTTCTAATTTCTAATTTTGCTTTCCAATGGTTAAATGTATAAGTTAATAATGGAGATAATGGGCACCCCTCTTTTGTTCCCCCTAGTTAAATGAAGAGATAAGATTCCCATTTAATAATACTTTAGAAATATCAGTGTCCAATGTCCTACAAAAATGTCCCCCTAAATTATAGATCTTCAGCATAGACTGCAGGTAGACCCACTTTACTTGATCAAATGCTTTTGTTGTATATAACGTTATTGCTGCTAGGGGTGCCTTATATGCAGTGGCCAAATCTATGGAGCCCAATAAGTCATAAGTCAGCTCATGAGGTGCCCTCCCCTCTAGAAAACCTTTCTGATCCTCATGTAGGAGCTCCTCAATCACTCCATTGAACCTATCTGCCAACATCTTAGCAAATATTCTATAATCACAATTTAAAAGTGGCATTGGCCTGTATGACTCAGAGATACTAGAACACTTCCCAGGCTTCAAGATTAGTGTGACTGTAGCTTCGTTCCATGATGAGGTATTGCTGACCCTTTTCTGAAATATCTCCCCGAATAGGTTGGTTAGAACTGGCAACAGGGAATCGGTCAGGACTTTATAAACCTCATGTGGTAAACCATTGGGGTCTGCTGCCTTACATAATTAACTTGACTGTATTGCTTGCTTAATATCCAAGGGGGTACATCACTGTTGATGAAGATATTGTTAACCGCACTTATTGTAGCTACACCTTCTTGTTTCAGCCTGACCTTTATCCCTTCCACTGCAGTCGCTAATTCTTCAAGATACAGCTCTTCGAAAAAGTTTTGAAAGGCCTTTTCAATATCCCCACTACCCTGGCATTATTACATTTTATTTCATTGATAACATTTCTTACTAGGTCCACTTTAGTTTTCCAGGCCAGCAGTCTACCACAGTTTTCTTCATACACAAAGTGAGCTAACTTGCTAACATCCCACCTCTTTTTAGCTCTACCTTCCACTTCAGCAGATAACATTGTTTTTATGTTTTGCAAAGAAGTCTGTGAATTTTCCATCTCACTATGGACTAAAACCAATTGAGGCAATTTTCCCTCCTGTATTTGGGACTCCAGATCCTTGATCTCATTAATATACGATTTCCTTTTAAAGGCAACTAAGTTAATAATTTTTCCCAAATCATTCCAAGAGAGGTTGAACCTAGATTTATATGGAAAACTTCCTCAGTCGCAGTTCAGAGTATTTTTACAGTCTCTTAATCTAGCAGGGGAGTACGGTCCATTGTCCCTCTCTTCTTTTCCACCCTTCTAGGTGGGCTCAAATCCAGTGACACTGCTGAGTGGTACGACATGTGAGCCCCTAGATATTTAATCTCTTGAACCTGTCTCTTTATATTCTGGTCAACTAAGAAGTAATCGATTCTAGATTGATGGCCGTATTTTTTGTTATTATAGGCAAATCCTCTTTTGGATCACGCCCTCTCCCATCATATAGCCCATAACCTCAGCTGTTTCATAGTGAGCTTAATTTGCAATAAAAATGTTGTGTTAATTATTGATCTATTTTTTGCCGATCTATCCAGAGTGCCAAAACCATATTGAAGTCGCCTGCCAATATAATGGGTTCAGAAAATTTTAGCAGGTTAGCTAGCATTTTCCTGAAGGGACCTACATCGTCTACATCGCCGCCATGGTATAATTTTGATCATATCCTACTAACTTCGTGATAATCCATCTTCCTGCATTATCCACAATGCTATCTTTAATACATATTTACAGGTTATTCTTAAACAATATTGCCACCCCCTTCATATTGGAATCATGACTTGTACACACCAATTGCTGTACCCATTTTCTTTGTTTGAACAAATCAATACACTCTCTCTCAGTCAAGTAGGTCTTCTGCAAAATAATAATGTGTGCTGGGAATCTTTTAAATACTGCAACAGCCGTTTCTCTTCTCCCTTTCACCCGCAAACAATTTACCTTCCAAGATAGGATATTTATTTGGGCTCCCCTGTCCGAAACCATCATCCCCAGACTAGAGGCAGAAAACGGCCCACAAATAAGAAGTAAAGCAGACCGTAGGGCGTCTAAAAATCCTAAGGCTTTGGAGGTTATATTTTTTCTTTTTTCTCTAATGCTCCCCACCCAGTGACCCTGTTCCCACCTCCATCACCATATCCCTGGAGAACCATCCTTTTTTACACCTCCCACTGCTTGTTTAAAGTGATCTTTGAAACATCAGATTTAATTTTGAAAGTTATACCATCGACTTTCAATGCTTTCAGTTTCAGAGCTTTTAAAAGGACGTGCTTTTTGTATGGTGTAAGTATGACCATTGACTAGAATCTTACTAGGTTTACTTCTGTTGAGGTTTATTCTACAGCGATCCCTGTGCACCCTCTGGATGTCCTTAAGAATATGCTGTTGTGAATCTTCTGTTTGAGTCCCTGCTTTAATCAGTCTTGCCATAAATGTTCTTAGATTATCCCCCTCTGCTCCCGCTGGAACATATAAAATGTGCAAGTTATTTCTCCTCTGATTATTTTCCGGTGACTAACTTCTCCTGGCATCCTGCCTCTTTTACTTTCAAGAGCCGTATATCCTCTTTATTGGTCTCTGCCAAAGATTTTATGTCCTTGAAAGCGCCCTCCAAGATAACAGTTCTATTTACTAACTCATCTATTTTCCTTTACAAATTACTACATACATCCCAGATCTCTTTTTGATTAAGTTCAAAGACTTCAAATCTACTCCTAATTTCTAAAGTGAGGGCCTGGATCAAAGACTTGGCTAAATCACATGTCTCTATCCCTGTCTCTGTTGCAGGTGTTTGAGTAGCCACTAAACCTATAGAGGACTGAGTACTTGGCAGCGAGTTTCCGCTAAGTAAGGTCTCCCCTTCCGGAAGAGATTTTCCTGTTATCATTGAGACTAGCTGCGAAGCAGTGCCTGCCTCACCTAGTTCCTGAAACATTAACGCTTGGTATCTATTAGGGCTAGTAAAATTTAAAGATCCTCCAGCAGTCATATTACTAGTTAAGGACAACATACAAGGATTTACTGAATTATCCTGTAACTTCTCCCAGGACTCTCCTCTTGTGCCCCCTCACTCAGTATTGAAGTCTTAGGCACTACTTTGAAATAAGATCGAAGTGAAGGGGTAATCCTAAATTTGCGTTCTGATTTCTGAAGCTTTGTACAGCCACCTCCGCTCTCAGAATTTACTTTCCTGCTGGGGAGAAGTTTTCCAGTAGTGACAGGAGTTACAGAGTAAGCACTGATCTTCTTTGCAACGCTTACTGTCTCCATCTGAGCAGAGCTCTTTGATATAGTATGGAAATCAAGAGTGATAGCCTCTTTATCAACACTCCTCAGAGCATATCTTGCATTTTTGCCACTCTCCCTCTGGTCTTTATAATCTTTAGGCACAGCGCTTTTTACCCTAGAACCCAAACTTCCCTTTACAAATTGCTCCCTGATGCTACAGCTCAATTTTCCTCTATTCTAACATTTAGACCTAGCTCCAGGTTCCAAAAACGTTCCAGAGAGGGACCGTGAGGGAGAATATGTTGGCCGGCTAGCGGCAGGTCACACAAGCACATACCACCGAGGGCAAATATTTGGAAGCAATGCAATGAAGTCTTGAGAAAGTTGTCTTTCATGAATTCTGCATACTTAAAGAGAGAGGAAAAGATAAAGGAAAAGGTGCCCCCTCAGCTCGCTGGTCGGCCATACTGTCAGAGTCACCAGATTCTTAGGGTCTGAGCACGTTCCCAACATGACCACCACAAGACAGCTCAAATGCTCTGATTAGAATGTCACATAGTCTAAGAGGGTCCAAGTGGGGAAAAGGGGATTAGGTAGGGAACAGCTGGGAAGGAGACCTGTAGGAAACAAAAGGTTAAACAACACAACATCAGAATAAAACCACATTTAGATTCATAAAAACTCTCTGTTGAATCTAGGATTCAATGATACTTGGAACATGAAATAACACTCTATTGAGTCTAGAGTTCAATGATACTCGGAACATGAAATAACACTCTATTTCGTCTAGAGTTCAGTGATACTTGGAACATGAAATAACACTCTGTTGAGTCTAGAGTTCAGTGATACTTGGAACATGAAATAAAACTCTGTTGTGTCTAGAGTTCAGTGATACTCGGAACATGAAATAACACTCTATTGAGTCTAGAGTTCTGTGATACTTGGAACATGAAATAACACTCTGTTGAGTCTAGAGTTCTGCGATACTTGGAACATGAAATAACACTCTGTTGAGTCTAGAGTTCTGTGATACTCGGAACATGAGTTCTGTGATACTTGGAACATGAAATAACACTCTGTTGAGTCTAGAGTTCTGTGATACTTGGAACATGAAATAACACTCTGTTGAATCTAAAGTTCTGTGATACTCGGAACATGGAATAACACTCTGTTGAGTCTAGAGTTCTGTGATACTCGGAACATGGAATAATACTTAGACTGAGGAAACATGAATGGCCTAGAACTAGACTCTAATTAGGCCTCATGAAATCTAGGTACCTGGAAAAGAATCAAGAATGGTTAGTACAATGTTTCATATGGAATTTTCATGAATTGAAACATACTGTTCTAGGAATACAAGAACCTTCTAGAACAATGTCCCAGAACAAACACTGCCTCATTACATGAGGATAAAAGGCCATCCAAACATTCCCTGGAAAACAATAGGGATTGTACTAAAGACTTAACATGCACATAGAATGTAACATCTTGAATTTAACACCTCTGCAGAAAATTCAAGGGCCCTGGATAATTGTGTGCACTTCAGGAAACACTACACATCAAAGTTTGGATTGCCATCCAGTTTTAAATGCGCACACTGCTGATTTCAACAAGAATATGCAAATGGCTTGAAACGATCGCGCACACTGCAAGCGATCTGAAACATCAAGGTTTAATTGCGGAAATTAATCGCGCACCTTGCCGATTCGAATGCCCCCATGTAAATGCCATGAAATGATTGCACACAATGAATATCATGAGTTAAGCACAAAAAATGAATTGCGCGTCTTTCCAATTCGAATGCCACCTTGTAATTGCCATGAAATGGTAGCGCACAATGAATATCATGAGTTAAGCACAAGAAATGAATCGCGCGTCTTGCCGATTCGAAAGCCACCATGGAAATGCCATGAAATGGTAGCGCACACTAAATATCACAAGTTCAACACAAGAAATGAATTGCGCGTCTTGCCGATTTGAATGCCACCATGTAAATACCATGAAATGGTAGCGCACAATGAATATCACGAATTCAACCCAAGAAATGAATCGCGCATCTTGCCAATTCAAATGCCACCATGTGAATGTCAAGACATGATAGCGCACAATGAATATCACGAGATAAGCACAAGAAATGAATTGCGCATCTTGCCGATTCGAATGTCAGCATGCAAATCACAGAAAAAGCCAAGTGCACATTCACATGCACAAGGTAAAATCTTTTATCATGAAAATTAGGCCCAAGAACTCGAAAGCCTTCGAGAACGGGATTGGGGGCCCAGCCCGACCTCCGTCTTACCGCCCTGATCAAAGATCAACAACTCAGTGAAAGGCAAGGGCTGGAAGATCAAAGTAGGCCTCTGGAACAGGAGCTCAGGAAGTTGCTGCTGCTCTGCACTGGGACCTCTGAATAGTGAGCACGTGGAGCTGGGCTGGCTCCCTTATATAGAATCTTGGCCCAGCCTACAAACCACACCCAGTCATGCCCCAGAGGAAGCTTCTAGAAGGCCCTGGAAAGGGACCACACCCTGACACACTCTGAAAGTCTGCAGCAATACATTGCAAATGAACAGTATTCATAAGCACCTTGAATATATCAGGATTAAACTCTGCAATGCAAAAGGTTAAACAACAGCACATCAGCATAATGCATGAATTACGTTGTCTTGGAAGTACTGTGTTTTTGCATTCCAGTCGCCCATAGAAAGTGCACTGCCCTGATGTTGACAGTACTCCCCTCTCCCAAGCGCGCTCTAGGGCCTGGTTTGCCTGTGTTTAGGCGATGAAAAAGCCTCACTAATAGTAGAGCATGAATGTCAAAAGCGGAGTCCCATGAGTCTCTCCTAGGACCGTAATTTTTCCGAGAGAGCTGCAGTTCATAGGTTATTGGGTTGCCTTGTTGAAAGACGGTGTAAGGACCGGTGAACTTGGGACTAAACATGTGTCTTTTCTTGAAGTCAATATGTTGTGTAGAAAGCCTCATTCTATCATCTGTTTTTTATTGAGGTCCTTCACAGTGTTTCTTGTCCTGATGCTCTGCATGCTTTTGTCTGTCTTTATTGCGGTGCAATAACGCGTCACCACTTGTTACATATGGAGCACCTGTTTCTACTGTGACTGGACGGTCAAGATCAGGATGAGTCAAGACTGGGACGGTGGAAAAGTCTTCTTTTTCAGCATCCTTGGTTGTGTGGGCTTGTTGAGGATCCATACCACTGGATGTCTGGAGACAGTTTTCTGTGACAATGAGACTTTTAGTCTCTGAACATGTCAGGATAGGAGTACTGGAAAAGACTTCCTTTGAAATCAAAAAGGCCTTATCGGCTTCTGGGGACCTCAAGAAGGGCTCTTCGTTCTTCCTTGCCCCCTCCACACCAGTACATGATACGTTTTGTGAAGGCAATGTCATTTCCTTTGTAGCGACTATGGCTAACGGAGATTCACTCAGATTGAGAACATTCAAAGTTTTAAGACATCTTGTCTTACAAAGGGATGACTGGAATATTATCTTTCTCTCCTCCCAGTCTATCTGAGGATTATGGTAACTCGACCAGGGCATTCCGAGGAAGATTCCATGCTGAGGAGCGTGAATAACATCAAAGGTTACCAACTCGACGTGTTTAGAGTCATAAGTTTGTCCATCACAAGTTATTGACAAGGGCAGGGTCTGTAGAGTCACTGGACTTCCAGTCAGTTGTTTGCCATCTGCGGTCTCCACTAACCCAGTGCTTTATTTTTCTCACACGGGATGCCCTATGCTTCCTCAAATTGAGTGCCTATGAAATTCTCAGTAGCACCTGAGTCCACTAAAGCTTCTCTTAGGTAGGTGTGTCCTTCTACTTGACTTTCTAGATCCAATTTCAAATACCGTGATTTTCTTAACGGTGGTGTCTGTTCCTGAGAAGTGTCCGAGGTAACTCCCAAGACTAAACCTTCCTTGCACTCTGGGGATTTTAGTTTTGTCTCAACCTTTTTGGCAACAGACAATTTGCTCTTTGGATTTACTGGACACTCTTTAACAAAATGACCTTCCTGGCCACAATACAAGCATTGTTTCTTTTTCCGACGTAGGTCTTTCTCTGCAGTTGTTAAGGATAGTCTGATAGTTCCAATTTCAATTGGTTCCTCATTGTTCTCTTTTTGAACTTGTGATTCTCTGTTATCATGAACACACCAGGAATATTTCTCAGTTTTTTTGCGTGTTCCCCTTCGTTCTGCAAGACGATGATCTAGTCTCAAAACAAGGTTTATTAGATCTTGAGAATCTGTAGGCTGTGGGTCTATTTGGGCTAGAATGTCTTTCAACTCCTCCTTGAGTCCCTTGTAGAACAAAGCTGCTTGCTTTTCTTCAGGCCAGGATGTCTCGGCTACCAGCCGATTAAAATTAGCTAAATATGACACTAGATCCTGGTTACCTTGTCGCAAGTCTAATAATTCACGATCTGCCGACAATGTCACAGTTCTACGATCAAATACTCGTTCAAACTCACAAACAAAATTTCTCCAATTGTAAAGCAGGGGACTGTCTTTACGCACAAGAGGAATTGCCCAGGTGTCTGCGTCCCCAGTCAGGTATGATAACAAGAAGGCCACCCTGGATTGGGCATCAGGGAAAACACTTGGTCGACAGGCAAAGTGCAATTCTACTTGCATCAGAAAGGATTGTGCTTTCAAAGGATCACCTGAGAACCGTTCTGGGGGAGCCAGAGGAATGGCTGAGGGATCGTTGAGAGAAATGTTAGTTGGAGGATTACCTCTTGTACCTTGAGGAGGAGGACCAGGCCAACCCACACCCAGAGGACCCTGCTCCATCTTTCCCACTCTTTCCTGCAACTGACTCACTCTCTCAGCTAAGTTGGCTGCCATATCCCTTGATGACACTACCTCTGCTTGGAGCTGCGTTTTAACCTTGACTAGCTCGTCCAGTGTAGCCATGCTGAGAACACACACAAACCAGGAGGATAATAATTAGTGGGCTCACTATTCTGTCAGAGTCACCAGATCCTCGGGGTCTGCGCACGTTCCCAACATGTCCACCACAAGACAGCCCCAATACTCTGATTAGAATGTCACAGAGTCTAAGAGAGTCCAAGTGGGGAAAAGGGGATTAGGTAGGGAACAGCTAGGAAGGAGACCTGTAGGAAACAAAAGGTTAAACAACACATCAGAATAAAACCACATTTAGATTAATAAAAACTCTCTGTTGAATCTAGGATTCAATGATACTTGGAACATGAAATAACACTGTATTGAGTCTAGAGTTCAATGATACTCGGAACATGAAATAACACTCTATTTCGTCTAGAGTTCAGTGATACTTGGGACATAAAATAACACTCTGTTGAGTGTAGAGTTCAGTGATACTTGGAACATGAAATAAAACTGTTGAGACCTCTGAATAGTGAGCACGTGGAGCTGGGCTGGCTCCCTTATATAGAGTCTTGGCCCAGCCCACAAACCATACTCAGTCATGCTGCAGAGGAAGCTTCTAGAAGGCCCTGGAAAGGGACCACACCCTGACACACTTTGAAAGTCTGCAGCAATACATTGCAAATGAACAGTATTTATAAGCACCTTGAATATAAGTCTTCAGCATTAAACTCTGCAATGCAAAAGGTTAAACAACAGCACATCAGCATAATGCATGAATTACATTGTCTTGTAAGTGCTGGGTTTTTGCATTCCAGTCGCCCGTAGAGCGCGCACTGCCCTGATGTTGACACATACTTTTGGTCCCACCATTCTAAACCTTGTTTTTGACTCTTGAGTGCTTGGTGCCACCTCATAGTAATCACGGGGAATACTGCAGGCTCTAGGGAGAAGGAGGAGAATAGTCTAAGGTAGACCAAAAATCTAACTTTACTACTTTTTGGTATTCACAAAGATAGAGTTAGACCAAAAGGGCCTAATTAAGAGTTTGGCAGACGGGATAGCCCGTCCTCTAAACTCCTGATAGGGTGGCTGCTGCCGATGTGGTGACCCCCCATGAGACCTATTAGGTGTTTCCCGCTAGGCTGATGGGTGGAAACCTCAGTTTCCTCGTGTCAGTCTAGCGGGAAACAGGCTGCAGCATTGTCTCCGGCTCAAAATTGAGCCGCAGCAATGCTGTCACCTGCAGGGTGCACCAGCACCCTCGCAATGTTCACTGTCTGCACAGCAGACAGTAAACATTGCGAGGGTGCTGGGCAGAGGGACACCTGCACTACCCATGCCAAGGGCACGGGCAGTGCAGGGGCCCCTCTGTGGCCCCCTGCACCTGTTCTCCGCTGGCAGAGCACAAGGAGATAATCCGCAGGTGAATTGCGACCTCCACCCACTGTCAACCCCTCGGGATCACCGATCCTGACGGAGACAGCGGAACCCTAGCGGTCTGACTGTTCAGGTCTTAATGTAGCGGTCAGACCGCCACAAAGCGGCGGTCCTGACCGCCACTGCGAGGCTGGCGGACTTAAGACCGCTAGCCTCGTAATGAGGCCCAAAGTCTTCTAACTGAGATCAAAAGTCTAACTTTGCTCCATTTCGGTATTCACAAAGGTAAGTTGCTACTAGTAACTTTACTACCAGTAAAGTTAGACTTTTGGTCTAATTTTACTTTTGTGAATACCGAAAAGTAGTAAAGTTACACTTTTTGTCTAAGTTAGACTTTACCTTTGTGAATACTGAAAAGTAGAACAGCTAGACTTTTGGTCTAAGTTAGACTTTTGGTCTAATTTTACCTTTGTGAATCAGGCCCTCAGTTTGGCCTGGAAAGAAAGAACAAATAAAGTTTTCCTAACTATAAGGAAGTGCAAACGTTTGATTTTTACATTGAACATTTATATATATGATCCCACTACGATTGCCAGTAGGTAGTCATAGGTAGGACCTAGTTTCCAGTGGAAAAGCATTTTTTGTTTTGCTAGTCACTTTGCTGCCCTTTGACGAATCTTCACAAAATTTTCAAAACTGGTTTGCCCCTCACTTCACCTACTGTCTGGAATGTTTTGGGGTGATTCGTCAAGCGGAAGGCTGAGAAAAATGGGCAGTCCCAAAACGTGTTTTCCCCATGCAGTTTCCCATGGGGATTATAGACACGACTACAGCTCTAAATTCTAAATGGAAATTACATTACATTTGACAGAAAGCTAGATCTTGGTCCAGAAAAAGTGTTTTTTTGTCATTTGTTGTCATTCTGTTCAGTAGTTTTGGAGTTGTTAAGAAAAAAAGATTGATATATATCCAGAGACTCGTATCCAGTGCAGTTACACCGCAGTGGATCTGCGGATCTACGCATCAACAGCAGTGCTGTGATTCACTGACCGGAACCTGAGAAAAAAGTTGCAGCCTCCATTTTGTGTATCGGGACTCGGTCCTAAGGGGAGAAAATAAAACTTAAAAGTGATACAAGGGGTCAGGGTAGGGACCCCTCATGGGCAGGAAATTTTCCAAAAATGTTGTTTCTTTTTTGGTGTGCAAGGATCCTTGGATCCACACAGCACTAGGTGCACCCCCTATTGTGAATCCACAATGAATCTGCAGATCCAGAACCCAATTAAAAAACCGACATACACCCACTCACCAACCCCCACAGCCACTCACACACCCATTCACACACCTATTCACAGACAACAAAACTGTTACTGCACCCAGTCACAGACCTACGCTGCCACTCACACCCACTCACACACCCACTTACACACTCACACAACCATGCAGCCACTCACAAACACACAAAACTACTACCACACCCAGTCACAGACCTACACTGCCAGTCGCACACCCATTCCCACACTCAAACACCCACTCACAGACCGACAAAACCTCTATCACACCCAGTCACAGACCCACACATCCTCTCACATGCTCATTCACACACCCACTCACACACTGAAACACCCACTTACACACACACTCACACACCCATCACACCCGATACAGCCACTCAAACACCCACTCATAGACCAACAAAACCATAACCACACCGGGTCACAGACCCATGCTGCCACTCACACACCCACAAAACCACTCACACACAACTCACTGACCCACACAGCCTCTCACAAATCCCCTTATACACCCACACCACCACTCACTCCCCCACTCACACACCCATACAGCCATTCACACGCTCACTCACAGACCCACAAAACCACTCAAACACCCACTCACACATCCATACAGCCACTCACACACCCAGAGATATACAAAACCACTCACAGACCCACACAGCCACTCACACATTACTCACACACCCACACATACACTCACACACCCACTTACACACCCACACACTCACACACCCACTCAGAGACCCACAAAATCACTACCAGTCCATCACAGATAATCACAGCCACTCACACACCCACTTACACACCTATTCACACACTCAAACACCCATTTACAGACCCACAAAACGTCTTCCACACCTAATCACAGACCCACAGAGCCACTCACAAACCCACTCATACACTCACATACACACTTACACACTCGCACTACCACTCATACACCCATACACCCATACAGCCACTCATACACCCAATCACAGACCCACAAGACCACTGCCACACCCACTCTAAGACCCACACAGCCACACACACTCCCTCATACACTTACTCACCCACTTACATACCCACAAAACCACACACACACCCATCTCACACATCCATACAGCCACTCACACACCCACTGACAGACTCACAAAACCACTCACACACCCACTCACAGACCCACACAGTCCCTCACACACCCATTTGCACACTTACACATCCACTTACACACCCACACAACCACTCGCACACACACTCAAAACCCTTACAGCCACTCAAACACACTCACAGACCCACAAAACCACTCACACACATACAGCCACTTACACACACACACACCCACTTATACACTCACACACCCACACAACCGTACAACCCACCCACACACCCATACATCCCCTCTCACACTGACTCACACACCCAGTGTGGGGTTGACTGTATGCAGCCAACCTGCCACCGCGTATGGTTGAAGCCCATGTGCAAGATGGGGTTGGCTGCATAGAGGGCATTGACCTCAGGCCAGGCCATGCGGTTAACCCCCTTCCACGCATGGCAGGGCACAAGTTAATCTTAACTTAGGGTACAAGTTATAGTTTCTTGAGATAACTATAACTGCTGAATTTTTATGGTTTTATGGGTGTAAAATCTGAACCTAACTATAACGTCCCTGTAACTTTCTTTTGGGTATATACATGTATACATAGTCATATTATATACAGGGAGTGCAGAATTATTAGGCAAATGAGTATTTTGACCACATCATCCTCTTTATGCATGTTGTCTTACTCCAAGCTGTATAGGCTCGAAAGCCTACTACCAATTAAGCATATTAGGTGATGTGCATCTCTGTAATGAGAAGGGGTGTGGTCTAATGACATCAACACCCTATATCAGGTGTGCATAATTATTAGGCAACTTCCTTTCCTTTGGCAAAATGGGTCAAAAGAAGGACTTGACAGGCTCAGAAAAGTCAAAAATAGTGAGATATCTTGCAGAGGGATGCAGCACTCTTAAAATTGCAAAGCTTCTGAAGCGTGATCATCGAACAATCAAGCGTTTCATTCAAAATAGTCAACAGGGTCGCAAGAAGCGTGTGGAAAAACCAAGGCGCAAAATAACTGCCCATGAACTGAGAAAAGTCAAGCGTGCAGCTGCCACGATGCCACTTGCCACCAGTTTGGCCATATTTCAGAGCTGCAACATCACTGGAGTGCCCAAAAGCACAAGGTGTGCAATACTCAGAGACATGGCCAAGGTAAGAAAGGCTGAAAGACGACCACCACTGAACAAGACACACAAGCTGAAACGTCAAGACTGGGCCAAGAAATATCTCAAGACTGATTTTTCTAAGGTTTTATGGACTGATGAAATGAGAGTGAGTCTTGATGGGCCAGATGGATGGGCCCGTGGCTGGATTGGTAAAGGGCAGAGAGCTCCAGTCCGACTCAGACGCCAGCAAGGTGGAGGTGGAGTACTGGTTTGGGCTGGTATCATCAAAGATGAGCTTGTGGGGCCTTTTCGGGTTGAGGATGGTGTCAAGCTCAACTCCCAGTCCTACTGCCAGTTCCTGGAAGACACCTTCTTCAAGCAGTGGTACAGGAAGAAGTCTGCATCCTTCAAGAAAAACATGATTTTCATGCAGGACAATGCTCCATCACACGCGTCCAAGTACTCCACAGCGTGGCTGGCAAGAAAGGGTATAAAAGAAGGAAATCTAATGACATGGCCTCCTTGTTCACCTGATCTGAACCCCATTGAGAACCTGTGGTCCATCATCAAATGTGAGATTTACAAGGAGGAAAACAGTACACCTCTCTGAACAGTGTCTGGGAGGCTGTGGTTGCTGCTGCACGCAATGTTGATGGTGAACAGATCAAAACACTGACAGAATCCATGGATGGCAGGCTTTTGAGTGTCCTTGCAAAGAAAGGTGGCTATATTGGTCACTGATTTGTTTTTGTTTTGTTTTTGAATGTCAGAAATGTATATTTGTGAATGTTGAGATGTTATATTGGTTTCACTGGTAATAATAAATAATTGAAATGGGTATATATTTTTTTTTGTTAAGTTGCCTAATAATTATGCACAGTAATAGTCACCTGCACACACAGATATCCCCCTAACATAGCTAAAACTAAAAACAAACTAAAAACTACTTCCAAAAATATTCAGCTTTGATATTAATGAGTTTTTTGGGTTCATTGAGAACATGGTTGTTGTTCAATAATAAAATTAATCCTCAAAAATACAACTTGCCTAATAATTCTGCACTCCCTGTATATATATTCCCTGAAAAAAACAAAGGTTACTTGGACGTTATAGATAGGTTCAGATTTTACACACAAAACCATTGAAATTCAGCATTTATAGGTATACTTATCTCAAGAAACTATAACTCATGCCCTAAGGTAATTTTAACTCGCACCCCCACAATGCACCGTTTTCTCATCAATAATTTTACAGCAAAGGTTGCAGTGATATTATCAATAATGCCATAGAAAATGTCATGACTGATGCAGTGCATGGCAGGGCGTGTTGCGTGAGTTATATTTACCTTGGGCCATGAGTTATAGCTTTTTGAGATAAGTATAACATTAACTGCTGAATTTATAAGGTGTTGTGCGTTTACAATCTGAACCTAACTATATCGTCTCTGGCATAGAATAGGGCTGAAAAGAGGGCTCAAGCCTACTGAGGTTAAGTCATGCCAGGAAATGAGCGTTTTTCCCATTTGTGCTTAAGGGAATTACTTGTTCCGAAATTAAGGGTCTGATTAGATCTTGGCAAAGGGGTGGGTGGGAGAGAATACTATGTCCGAAACGTGATGGATAGCTCGTCCGCCTTATTACGATCTCCATAGGATTTCATGGGATCCTAATAAAGCTGACAGTATTGCCCTACACCAGGATCTAAAACAGGCCCTAAATATTTTTGGGAACTTCTTGGCAACTCATAACTCAGGAAGAGCCAAACAGAGAAATATGGACGTTTTCAGTTGCTCCGTTCACTCAACAAGTAGTCAAAGGATACATGTTTTCTGCAAATGACGTAATCTTAGTTCCTGATTAAAAACGATTTCCTTGCACCTGTCTCTTACTTGACAGACACGTGCATGCTTAGAGGCCATGGCTCAACCTTCTATTGTCTGGTTTAAGGAAGAGTAGGCCCTGACTGATCAGGTGTGCGCTATGCCCTACTGTGTCATTCTTCAAACTGACGTCTGTAAAAGTGCATAGTACTGTGCCAACATGGACATGGTGAGCGCTCCAACAGGCAACCAGGAAGCTGGAAACTTGAATTATGAAAAGTACTGGAAAACAGCCACTTGCCCTAGGAGAAGAGAAGCATGCTAGGCCTTATTGGACGAAAGCCTTTTATTTATATTCTAATAAAACAGGGGAAATTAAGTTAATCATAAAGGGAAACTGTTCTCGGTGGCCAATGCAAATCATTTCTCATTAATCATTGAACTTTAAGGAAAGTGTTCCGGGTTTAACATGGCGAAACAGCCGAGTAAACAACCCAGTTCAACAATGAAGCTTTCGATTTGGACTCACACACCCGGAGGGAGATAAATGTAGGTATTGTGAAAAAATGGACATCTGACTGCCACAGACATATAAAGAAGTAAGTTTCACTCAGTAATGCCTTCCTGAATTATGCATTGTTATTACGTGCAGTCGGAACAAACAGGATATATTTAAAATACTGTTTGAGGAAGTCTCATCAATTTTCTGCCTCTCTCTTGTTTGCCACCGAAAGCTAAGAAATATTAAATAAAGTGAATGAACTATTGTTCAGAGCACCTTGACAATGAGGCATTGGAGGTAGTAACACTGATGGATGTGGGCTAGCAGGAACAAGGACAAGGTTCTGCATTTAATAACTGGTGTGACATTTACCCTCATAGCCATCCTACTGTCATGTATGATTGATGATTGTCCTTCCTTGGACAATCCTTCCGATGGGAAATGCAGATGCCTTTTTGTGCCTACCTTAGTCATCAGACAGATTTACTGCCAGAAGTTGCAGCAAGGATTGGTATTATTTTTATTGTAGCAGTAGTAGATAATAGATATCTAAGGGACATAAATAAGGGGGGTGGAGCACCAGCACCCATAAAAGTGAGCAGCAACTGTGTGGACCTTTTTTTCTCCAGCATCTGCAGCATCTGTATCAGTGAAGCAGGAACCCATGCACTGCTGGCACATGTGCCTTGCCTTGTATTCTGTGGAACAGCAAACCACCCACTGCTGCTTGTGCCAGTGTGTAAGTTCCACGTGATAGACGCAGGCATGGGTAAAGTGGGCTTTGGCCCAGGGCCCCAGCCTTTCCGGGGGCCACCTGATAGAGCCAGTTGTGTTCTCAAGGAAGTTTTGCCCTTATGACTTTTTGGGCTAAAGTCAGGAAACTGCATTAAAATGGCTGCAGTGCACGGACTGATAGCGCGTCCAGTCCTTGTAGATTACTTATACTTGGACACGCCGGAGGTCGGTGAACCGGTGACCGGGTTGAGTTCTCCTCATCCACAGAAGTCGTCAGATCCCTCAAATCAGTAATCAATAATCATTTATAACCAATAACCAAAATTCAATTAGTAATCAGACAACAAATTAGATCAATAGAAAACAGTAATTTGACATACCATGACCTTTCAGTCATGAATAACCACACCTGTTTATTAAAAGTTAATGAGTTTATTTCCCTATATTAACAAAGCTAATACGATGTAAGTAAGTCTCAAAATCAAATGATACACATGTATGAACATTACTGGCTGTCCATAACGGCGGAAGAAACGCAATCTATGCAAAACTTGAATAATAATGCACTCAGATATAGCAGTGCAAATCACTAATAAAAGCAACTGAGATTGACTAATTGCATACATTGATCAGCATAACAAGATTTCAATTCAGCACGGTGCATTAAATGAATACCTCAACTAACCTCTGATTAGCATTGGCATGTGATGCTTCATGCAAAACGAATTTAGTCAACATAAATTTAGAAAACTTCTAGCCTGGGCTCTGTCAAAATAAGCAGTTGGTACCTAAGAAGGAGAATACAATGAATAATACATTTATCCTTTCATAATTACCAAATACAATCAGCATTCAAGATAAGTCTTCGTCCTTCAGGTACAAGTTCGATCAGCATGGGGCTTCTCCAAAGGAGGGGCAAAGTTAAAGTCAAGTTTTCCTTGCAGCAGCAAGGAATACAGGGGCAAAAGTTATCATATGGGCAAGACGGGGTAAAGTTAAAGTTAAAGTCTCTAAGGTGAGAATGCTTTAGAGTCTCTCTCTCTGGGATAGAGAAAAAGCATCAAAGTGTCATAAAAGTAAAAGTGGCAATGGCATCAAAATGGCGTCAAAATGGTGTGTCTTCAAAAATGGCTTCAAAATGTCTGTCTTCTCTTCGTCCGGTGGGATTAAGTAAGAAAAGTTCCAAATTCTTCAGGTTCTTCCATTAGAGGGTCCATGGGGTGATTTCTCTTTGACCAATGAATAGTGTCTTTTCTCTTAATACTCATCTACGTGTAAGGTGTCCTTGGAGTTTTGGAACATAACTAGCAGCAAAGTTGCCAATTAATTCTGCATCAGTGTCTTCATTGTCTGCACCTGCAGAAACTGACCTTGAGCTTCAAAGGGGATGAAAGTTGCCTAACATGCAACTTTAAGATAAGTGTATTAGTCATTCTACTGGAAAAATACCGCTTTTAAAGATTCAAAAACGTCTTTGTTAATATAAATGAAAACTACGCAGTTAAAATTGAGACCAGGCAACTAGGCAAAAGCCTCTGCTAAATTTAAGCTAAGCATGTAACAGTTTCAATGAGAAAATCATAAAGTATACCTTCAAATATGATATATTAGTACATTTGTTGGCTTTTCATGATTAATTAAGCTTGTTTAAAACTAATGGTGACTCGTGGGCACATTTCTCTACAAATTTTATTTTTCTTTGCTAAAACACATTGCATATGCGGTTTTGTTGCATGATATATGAATGTTTGTTAGTCTTTCTTTTTCCGCTTCATCAGGACGCATCCAGCGGATGCGCTGCTGGCGTGCCAAAGGCATGCTTATGGCAAACTTGTCTGTGCCCGTTGGATCACGTCCAGTGCCAGCCCCCCTGCTCGTTTTCCTGTTTGACACCCAAATAGTGATTCATAATAATAGGGAGCAACTACTGAACCTTTCCCTTGTAGGTAAGAGTCATCTTTGCTGCTCCATTGATCCTCCTAAACTCATGAATTTGAAAAGTACACCGGCTGTGATATTACGTTCTTTAACACTAAAGTTAGTATTGTGACAGGTGCAGAGGTCCTTAGAGCCAAAGCATTGACTAAACAACAACTGCTTGGCGGGACACTAATCAACGCCAGATCGCTAATTAGAATTCTGTGATTTTCTACAGGATCAGATCGTGGACGTAGCATTTATTACAGAAACTCCTGTCCTTAATACATTGACTCTGAGGCACTAGCTTTCAAACTTGCCCTTAATAAATATACCTAATTTAACGGGCTCCTCATTTATCAGCCGCCCTGTCCCAGGGCACCTTTTGTTCAATCTATCAGCAAATGGTTGGACAGTAAGGTTAAATATATAGACTATGTAATTCAAGGGGATTTTAATTTCCACTTAGAAAACAACCTGGGCAAAGAATCGGAATCCCTTATCAACCTGATGAGTAGCCTCAGGTTGGAACAGTTGGGCAATACACACTTAGCCGGACATAGACTGGATGGGGTCTTTTCTGACAATAGCTTACTATCTGTTACCGACTCATTGCCACTTACGTGACAGATCATCATGCGGTGCTGTTGAAAACTAAAACTGTAACCATCCCAGTGTATTACGTAGTCTCACCTAAATTAGGAAAAACTTGCCCATGGCACAAAATAGATTCCACTAATTTAACCAAGACTCTTACGGCCACTATACCCTCTCCTTCTACACAAACCTTGATCTCGCCACCACCAACTGTCACTCTTGGCTAGATCTGGTTATTAGACAGCTAGTCACAGAAAAAAATCTCTGTGAACAGGAGAGCCTCTCTGCCACAGACCTGGCTCTCGGACAAACTGAGAGAATGTAAGCAGGCCTGTAGGAAACAGGAACGTAAATAGAGGTTAAGAAAAATCAGCCTACTTCATGCTTAAAATAAAAAAAAAACTTGACAAAGGAACTGCTTAATATGGTAAAAATAACTGTCAAACATTGAAGACTACAAAAAGACTGATAGTAATCAATTGTTATGAAAATAGAAGTAGTTCACTGTTCCAATATATATATACACACATGCAGGAAAAGGGAGTGTCAGTATAGTCAGGAGAGCCCTCAAGCATCCACTAGAATGCTGCGCATCATCATTGGGCTTACTCCTCGTCAGACCGGCACTGCAATGTCTGGCGGACCACTCACCCCACGGTGGTGGCACACAACCGAAGATAATCTAGCTGAAATGATGGGTCTGCGAAAATTACTGACAATAAAAATTGGGAGAGACAGGTGAATTTAAAATTGACTCTGAGCCTTAGGCATCATGATTTAATAACTCAGAAACAGGATCAGGCCAAGATTAAAAAGGAACCAAGAGGAGTTAATACGGGGAATGATGTCCCACTCTACTCCATGGAAAGGAGGAAAAGGTGGTGTACCTAGTCCTAACACAGTGTGGTCAACATGTTTCACGCCTCTACGGTCACAAAGTGATCCCTCAGCGCTTCATCAGGACCATGATAACTACTTCCCCTAATTATATACGAAAAAGGGGGTAATGCAGCCTTGATCCTGTTAGATCTCTCAGCTGTATTCAATAAGGTCAACCATGTCATACTGATTGACCGGCTTCATTCTCTAGGTATCAGGGGTTCTGTTCTGGCTATTCTAAAATACTTTCTCTCAGAGAGAAAACAAATTGTGCCCTTGGATGGTTTTTCCCCCGCACCTTCTCATTACCATGTGGGGTCACGCAGAGCTCTTGTTTGAGCCCTACTCTTTTCAGTCTTTATGTTACCCCCTTGGTCAAGCTATCAAAAAGTTAGGATCCTCAGTCATCAGTTATGCAGACAACACTCAGGTAATTATATCAGTGGCTGGAAATCCAGAAGAGACAGCAAGCAGATTCCATAGCTGCATGCTGCTGGAAATTAACAATTGCTTAAAACTAAACTCTGGCAAAATGGAGTTGCTCCTGCTGGGCAATAATAAATTTTTCTGGTGCACTACTTGGTGGCCACAGGAACTTGGAGCCCTACCTATTCCGGGTTCCAAAACCAAAAATATGGTCATAATTTTCGATGACAAATTATCATTTGACAAAAACATCAATGCAGTGACCTCCTCAGCTTTTTTTATTCTTAAAAGTCTGAAAAAGATCTGTCTTTTTATTCCCCAAGGCATACAGAAAGTTGTGGTTACAGCACTTGTGCTTTTGAAACTCGATTAGTGCTTCAAGGAGCAGAGGAGATATATATGTTGTATCAACAGGAAGGGTTAAAACTATGGGTCTGATTACAAGTTTGGCAGGCTGACCATCGGCCCACCAAACCTGCAATGAGGAGACCACACTATTATAATGTTTCCCCCGGGCTGATAAGCCGAATCCTCTAAATTAGGAAGTTTCCGCCCAACAGCCCAGTGGAAACAGTGCAGTGGTAGGGGAGGGGCGTGGGTAACGACGGGTACAGAATGGGGGAATAAATTACATTAAAATTTTTTTAAAAAAGTATAGTTCTAAAGGACAACTTTGTCCATAATTCAGATACATGGAAACAGTTTAAGTGTTGTATAAGTCAAGAATGACAGAGGCCAGTGTACCTGCGGTGAAAGTACTGAAGACAGTCTGGAAACATTCTGACGGGCTGATTATGAGGCTGGCGGTCCTAGGAACGCCAGCCCCACGGTGGTGGTCGGACCGCCACGGCTGTCCGACCGACACATTACAAGTTTGGTGGGCAGACCACCTAAAGACCGCCGTACCCGCCAGGATCATAGATCCCACAGGGTGATAGTGGTCAGGCTTGTAACCAGACATCGCGGCACTGAACTCAACTGCCACCTGGCTGATTACAACCCCTCTCTCCACCATTCTTTTCATGGTGGGGACCCCACCATGAAAAAGCTGCTGGAAAGCCAGTGCCCATGCCATAGGGGGCCCCTGCAATGCCCATGGCCACGGTATGGGGGGTAGAACAGTTACCTGGTGCTGATGGCTTACTCGTGCTCCTCTGCCTCCTGGTCCCAGCATCAAAGACTCCCTATGCAATCCCTGCACTGCTCACATGCTATTACCTAGCATGAGAGCTGCGTAGGGATTGGCCTCAGTGGGATAGTTTTCCACTCACTCAGGAGCAAGGATTCTGTGCTGTTTCTCCAACCTGGCTGTCAAATACGGCTGGGTTGGAGAAACCTAACTGCGCAGTTAAGGGCACACTCTACTCCCCCATCTTTTCTCCACCTCCCATGGCCTGGCCCTGCCTCTCCCTGCACAGGCTGGCTCTGCCAGCAGCAGACAAATCAGACAATAGTGAAATATTGTTTTATTTTTCTGCTTCTGGTTCTGAACCACCAGGGCGATGCTCCTCCGCCTTTGCGGAGGAGCCCCCGCTGTGAGTATGCAGATTTTCTTTAACACACTGCTCAGAAAGCATTGTCCTGAAGTTATATGTGTGATTGTAGAAGATCATTGTGCTACAGCAAGACTCTCATTTTGTCTCAAGACCCCAGAGAGTGCTATCAGCCCAGCCGGGAGGCAATTACAGCTTTTAATAACCCCACTGCGACCCCCTCTGCTCAGGCAGATAATAGTGAAAGAAGGCAACAGCCTTTATTGCTCACAGTTGCATACAACTATAATGAAAGTGTATTTGAAATTCTATAATAAAGCTGCTTTACTACAGTCATAAACATACATATGTATTTGACACATCTTGCCCAGTGATCATTGCGGTGTATACGTTTTAGATTTGTTTCTGTGTCTGAATTGTATTATATGTAATTAATTCAAGCACATAGCATGCAAATGTAGATTTAAACAGATGTGTTTCCACTTCTAAATTTTGTACAGCGCGGCTTCACTGAGAAGATTAGTGGGCCACCAAACAAATAACTCAAAGGATAGAAATAAACAAAAGAAAGTGCATAGAGTATAAGAAAACTAAAATGTAAAATACAGTAAAATATAAAAAAAGATAAAAAAGGTACACTCTGAAGTAGAAATGTGTTGAGTGTTAATGATGAGAATATGCTTGAGATGTAATTTTCTAGTAGAGGAGGTGCAACATCCCTGTTTACTATCATCTTGTAAAGTAATGGATGTGGAAATGGCTATGCAAAGAGGAACAAGTGTGCCAATTAAACCAAAGTATTGCTTGGGCTCTATTCAAATATTCAGATTTTCAAAAATAAAAAACGGCAGAGGCCACAGTCATAGAAGTAACTCTGCAATGCCTGCTCCTACGAATTATAAGAATTCCAAGAAGTGCATTGCCTCCCACATAACAACCATCACAAGAGAGGGAAAGGAAGGAAAATGAGTTAGTGAATAATATGCAAGCATCATTTGAACTGCCGCCCATATGCTGGCCCGACATTCAGAACGTGCATTTACTATTGTATATTTATATATATATATATATATATATATATATATATATATATATATATATATATATATAATAATAATATTGTATTGCATTACTATCCAAAAGGTTTCAGCATGCTAGGACAGAGTTAAAAGAATCTGGATCCCATCAAATCCAGGTCATCCTTTGCCCAGTCCCCTGTCATAGGAGGAGTAGGAGAAGTTCCATCCAGGTTACGTCATTTAGGTGTAAATTATGAAAACAAGAAATGTATCAAATATTTTACTTCGTCATACAGTTTATTGTGTCCTTGAGAAATATTGTTACTGAAGCTTCTTTAAGTTGACCTTGCAAAATGGTGTGTCTTTGACGGGTAGCAAGAAGTTTAAAGCTGTAGAGAATTGAGAGTAAGACAATCAGGTTTTCAGATCAGATTCTTGCTCAAAGAGTAATTCAACTTTGTTGAGACTCTGCTAGGCAGGCCTCAACTTCATCTCAGAGTGTTTGAAGGAATAGTTATGTCCTTTTCCCTTCAGCCAGTTGATGCCATCAGCATTACTGCTGTGAGCGCCCAGCCAGTATTTTCCATTTAGATTGGAATCGTGACAACGGTTGTACCACCAGGCGCCCTTGAAGCGCTCAGCACAGTTACTCTCATGGCTATCGTTGTCTTGGTCTTTTGTTGAGAAGGGGATGCCTTTATGGTGCGATAATGAGTCACCTATAAAAAGATAATAATAGCCATTATCAAGATAGTTTTCAAAGTTAAATTCAATGACAAGAAAAGCTTTTTTTGCAAGGAAATCAGAACTTCTTGAAAAGCATTAAGGGTCTGATTAGGACTTTGGTGGAAGGGATTACTCCGTCCCAAATGTGATGGATATCCAGTCCGCATTTACAAGTTCCAGAGGATATAATGGAACTTTTAATACTGCGTGCGGGGTTTCTGTCACTTTTGGGATGGCGTAATTCCCTCTGCCAAGGCCGGAATCAGGCCCTAAATGTTGCCATTATACCATGGTGTTTTTTTCAGAGGAAATTCTGCTAAACCTCTTAGTTTGGAACATCGGGATAGTATAAAACTCCTTCAGATTTAACCTCAGCGGCACTAGATATTTTAAGCCAGACAATCAATCAAGCACTGGCAAATCCAGCAGGCCTGGCTTCCAGCTCTTTGGTTGAGTCAATTCTTTTTTTTGTAGTGATTTGTACTATGCTATTTGAGACAAATGCCTGTTATTTCACTGAGGAGATAATGGACCCAAAGTTACGAATCTGCACAGTAGCTCAACATGGGTTAACAAAGCTCATGAGTTAAAATTCCTGAAATGGGGAAAAACCGCCACATTGGGGAGAATAAGGGCTTTTTACCCAATTTCAGGGAGAAGTCCTATTTACTGCTTAGATATTCCGATAAAATATTTTGAAAAAATATCATGAGAAACCAAAATTGTGTCAAAAAAATTGTCAGCCCAGAAATATAGTCAGAGTATAGAAGGTATGAAATTTTGACCAGGTATGCACTATCATTTTTTGCAATGTTGTTATACATAATAACATTGTTTTATTTAATTTAGTCGTATAAAATATAACTTTTAATTAATTGAAAAATTATTAGCTATTGTATTATTATAAAGAAGTAGAAATATAATATCTGTAATTCATTGTGTTAGCGTCGTTCGCAATTCTCAACATGAATTTTTTAAAATATTTAATTAGAAATATCTACTCTAGTTGCTGGATTTTGTTTTTAGCGATTTAGAGGTTAGAAGTTATTTAAAATGTAAATTATCATTTTTAAATAATAACTTTGATATCATATAATTTATAACTATGTATGTAGATGTATTAATTAATTGGTATTTTAATTACTTGATGTATTTAAATTGATTGCTCTCTTATTTAATTATGAAATTGTTCAAATGTATTAATCATTTGAATTGTGTTACCTGATGATTCATTTTCATATTACCATTGTTTCATTTTTTATAATTTGTTTTTAAATCAATCTCAGTTGTCTGGTGCGTTTGTTGGTGGTAGGGAGGGAACAGTATTACTTTTAATAATGTATATTTTTCTATGTAATGTATTTTTAAAGGTATTTGTAATATTAAAGTTCTATTTTCAGAATTGTATTTGATTCATGATTCAAAGAGATTTTTATTTTAAATATGGTTAATTTTATTCCGTACTAAATCCTTTTTAAAAACATTAGGACATTGGAACAGTAAATCTGTCCCCTCTGAGGTCCAACACTCTCCCTAATTGTGCACATATGTTAGAGTGTGAATTGTAAATCTAACCTCTACCAATTCCAACACCATACCTGCTTTTGCGTATCTGGGGGTGGGACTAGTAAATTTTAACCCTCTAAAGTTAAACACTTTCCCACTGTTGCTCAGAATAGTAAATCTAACCCCTTGTAAGTCCAACACTTTTCCTGCTTTTGCTTTGAAAGGATTGGGAATAGTAAAGTTGATGCCTCCAAAGTGCAACACTTTCCCCACTGTTGCTCAGATTGGAGTAGCATTCGTAAATCTAATCCCTCCAAAGTCCAATACTTTCCCTGCTTTTGCTTATGTTGGAATGAGAGAATACCAAATGTAAACACTTTAAGTATCAACACTTTCTCTACCGTTGCTCAGATTGGAATGGAAATAGTAAATCTGAACCCTCAGGAATTCAACACTCCCTGTACTGTTGATCAGACAGGAGTGGGAATAGAAAATCAAACTCCTCCAAATTCCAAAGTTTTCCCTGCTTTTGCTTGAATGAAAATAGTAAATTTGACCTCTCCAACATCCAATATTTTGCCAATTTTGGTGAATGCTTCAGTGACCATAGTAAATCAAGCCCATCCAGAGTCTAGCGCTTTTTAAAAATTAATATTTTTTCTATAAATGTTTTAAATTATTTGTAATATAAAAATTGTATTTGTAGAATTGAATTTGATTTTTTTTTAACAAATATAGTTTCATATAAATATCTTTTATTCCTTTTCTATCATTAAACCCTTTAAAAATTACCTCGGAGTTGGAACTGTAAAAGGGGAACCTTTGAAGTCCAGCACTTTCCCTACTGGTGCTTATGTTGGAGGTGTAATAGTATATTTAACTACTTCAAAGTCAAACAGTTTCCTAGTATTAGGATTGTTAATATATATAATATATATAATAGTAATATATATATATATAATATATATTATAATATATAATTGTATTGTATTGTATTGTAATAGTATTTATATAGCGCTTACTACCCCTGACGAGGCGTTGAATCGCTTTTCGGCGAGTAGCACGCTACAATGGAACCCAACAAGAATTAGTGTTAATATATTCAATATATAATATATATAATATATATCATATGTATTATTATTATATATATATTTATATATATAATATATATATATATATATATATATATATATATATATATATATATTATATATATGTAATATATATACTACATATGTTTATATATTACATTATTTATTTATATATATTATATATGTTTTGTTTTTATAATGTTTAAATAATTTATAAAGTTAAAAAATTTGTAATTTCTTATTTTTCTATAATGTTGTAGAAATTAAATATATGTTTATTTTTATTAATTGTTTTAATTGTCATAATTTTCTAATGTGTGTATATAATTATATGTATATTATTTGTTCCCAATAATTATTGTAAAAAATATTATTTGTGTCTTATTATATTGTCATTATTTTAAAGCTTGTTTAAATCAAATTGTATATAAAGCCAATACATGGATAGTTCAGTGCGCTAACATACTCTATTGATATTGTGGCCTATAATTTTTTCAATATTTTCGTAGTTTACATACAATGGACTTAAACTTAATCTTTTTGTTCCTAATATTTCTGTACAATATTTGCGTACTGTGATATTTTTGTGTCCCATATTTCATCAGCCACCACCTCCTCTGATCAAGTGGTAAATGTAAGCAGGAGTGTTACAGCGGACTGCTGTGCAGCGGCCATTGGTTGGGGACAGTGACAGGTGTAAGAGCAGACCTTTGGGCTGCCAGAGAGATCACTGCATGTTCCTTCCTCCACTCAGAGTAATTGTGAGGTAGAGCCATTCTAGCCTTCGGTAATGCTAGCTCCATAGACCTGGTTGTTTAACTGGGTTCCTTTCTGCACCTATTAAAACTGGGCCCAGTCCACCTGCATACATTAAGCCCAGGAGCTGGAACACCATGCCACCCGAAAATGACTGGAGCTTTATCTACCAAGGAGATCACTCTTGACAACTGGTAATGAAGATGAGTATTATGCAGCCCTCCCAAATCATCTGATATTAAATTCCAACAAATCAACACCGTCATCCACCGAAGGCTCCCAATGCAGCCGGTTCTGTTGACTTCCCTTCACCAGACACGCTCACTCTCCTAGGACCCCACATCTTTCTAGACTTCCAGGACTCCATCAGCCATACCAACAACAGCACTGGAAGAGAAGCCTGCGTCGGGATACCAGCTGGCAGGACCAACCCCTCCGGAGCCCCACTTTGACTTGCATTGTCTCACCTCTCTTCTGTGCTGTACAGGACTACTGATGACTCATATTATGTCATATTTGATACGATGAAAGCAAGGGGTAGGGATTAAAATTCTCTTCCATCAGCATGTCTTGGTGGCAGTTTCCTGTTAGTAGAAACATACTGAACTGTTTGGTTTATTTTCATTGCTGTTTGGCTTTAGAGTTGCTATTAATTATTTAAATGGAACTGAGATGTTAAAAATTTAAATGGACCTGAGACAGACATTGGTCAGGATCTTTTTCTTTCACAATTAAATTACTACTAACACCATTTCCTTTCCTTCTGGTCACAAACCACAGATTCATCTCTTTCCAAACTGCAACTTGGAGAGGGATGGCACTTTTAAAGCCCCTCTTATTTGTGAAATGGTCGCAAAAGCTCTTGTACGAGCCCGAATAACATTCTTCCACCTGTAAAAAAGCTTTTGAGTATTGTTTTGTTACAAATCCTGTTTTTTTTTTACAAATATCAGGGTTTGTGACTGGAAAAGGTCTTCATTCAATAGGCCTCATTTGATTGGTGTGCTATAACGAACGACATCTGTAGTGGTCAATCTTATTGCAATGATTACAAACTGAGTAAAATTGGGATGTAAGTAATGGTACCAGTGTGAAAGTTCTTGAGAGGTTGGGAACTGTACCGATGCTTGATCAGACTGGCTGAAAGAAGTTATGCTCACTTCTCACTTATGTTCAGGGCCACGGGAATTATGCAGCAGAGGAGGGCCAAATTATGCATCATGATTGACTAATATTATTGGGCAAGAAAATACATTATTTGGGATAATGCGCTATGTTGTCATTTTTACACATGTTAATATTGTCTGGATAAATGTTTCACCTAATTAATACCAGTTTACAACCCAAATATAGAAATAAACAAAAGAAATGTGACAGTCAACCTTTGCGTCAGGCCTTCTTCTGTGCCGCAACATGTGTTTTAAGTTAATTCTGACCCATTGAACTAAAAAAAAAAAATTTAATCTGCAGATTACGCAGCAGATGAGGGTTATGCGGCAAATCGGCATGTTCGTATGTATGCGAAAACCTCTGGGGCCGCAAAATCATATAATTCCAGTAGCCCTGATTCTGATTGATCCAACAAGGCTCAAATTTTTGGTTTGAAAGATACCTCACGTTGGGACATTATTATCTCAAAATGTTCTCTTAAAGGTAGATTTGAGACATTTCCTATTATATTTTTAAACCTTAATTGTAGTTACCATTGAAGATGTGTTTTTGGTTAAACCGTTGTACCATTCCTTCCATACTCTACCTTCAAAACTACTGGCAACTAATTAGCATTGATTTAACTCTCTGGGTGCCTTGGACGAGCTGGTCTCGCCCTCCGCCACGGCACTCGTGTGCCGAGGACGAGACCACCTCGTCCTGCACCCGGTCCACACACCCCCGTCAGGGATGGAAGGGGACTCGCTTCCCCTTCAACCCTGACCCCCCACTCCCCCAGTGAAGTCTGATGACGTCAGCACGCAATTGCCATCAGAGGTCACCTCCCATCTCGCTGGAAGCATGTGGGAGGAGGGGGCAGGCAGAGGCATGAAAGGAAAGGCCTTTCCTTTCATGTCTCTGCAAACATTTCTGCTGCCCGATCTCGATGCGATCGGGCAGCAGAAATGCCCACTAGACACCAGGATTTAATTTTTATACTTATTCATAAGGAGAGCAGCTCCTTGGCCAAGGGCCGCTCCCCAGGGGGGCAAAATATTTGTAAGCCTTTTCTGCCCCCCCCGGGGGCAGATCGGCTCATTATAATTAGGCAGATCTGCCCTCTAGACACCTTGGATATATTATTTTTTGTTTATTTTATGTTTTTATGTATGGGGAGCGACCCCTTAGGTAAGGGTCACTCCCCTGGGGGGCAAATTGTATTTAGGCCATTTCTGGCAAATTGTATTTAGGCCATTTCTGCCCCCGTTGGGGGCAGGTCGGCCTATTTTTATTGGGCCTATATGCCCCAAAAGGGGGGCAGAAACCAATAGGCCCTGGGGATTTTATTTGCGCCAATTTCACGCAAGGGGAGCGACCCCTTACTCAAAGGTCGCTCCCCTGGGGGGGGCAAATTTATTTTAGGCCATTTCTGCTCTCCTTGGAGGCAGATCAGCCTATTTCTATTAGGCAAATCTGCCCCGGGGGGACAGAAACCACTTAGGCACCAAGGATTGGTGTGTGTGTGTGTGTTTTGTTTGGGGGGCAGCCCCTTGGGTAAGGGTCACTCCCCATGGGGGCACATTACTGTTGGCCATATCTGCCCTATTTTTGGAAGGCTGTTCTGCCCCCAAGGGGGGCAGAAAGCCCACCAGAGAACCAGGGAAGATTCTTTTTCAAAATAAGAGGGTGGGGGTATGGCCATACCCTCACCCCAAATAAATGGGGCCAAAGTTGTTCTGCCCATCAGTGGGCAGATGGGACAATTACCCCAGATCCACATCCCAGGGGGCAGAAAGTGTAATAGATGCTAGGGAATTAAAAATAAAATAAAAAATAGTGGGGTGGTGGCTACAAACCAGTATGGCCTGGTTATGCCCCTACCCCAACTGAAGGTGGTAACAGTCTTTCAACTCTCCCCCCACACACTAAAACTTCTTATCCCATGGCAAGCAAAAGGACATTTGATTATTTTGGGTTTTGGTTTTACATTTGGGCCATGAGAGCTTGGCTAACTCTCAAAATCGTCCCACTTGCAATGGTGAGGGCTGCACTTTTTGGACTTTGGGACGCTGCCATGTAGAAAAACTCCACAAGACCTAGATACATCTGAAAACTAAACGTCTGGGTGATTCCCGGTGGTGTGTTTCACATGCACCCCACACCATTTTCTTACCCACAATGCCCTGAAACCTCCAACTTTGCTAGAAATCACAAATTTTTCCCACATTTATGTGATGGAACCTTCCAGAATCTACAGGAATCCACAAAATGCCTACCACCCAGTACTGTCTCATCTATATCGAAAAAAATTCTGCTGCACTTCTCAGCCTAAAAATGTTTTTTTTCAAACTGCTCTTTTGGACCCGCTTTGGTTCCCCCTCAATTTCGACATGTTTTTGGCTCTTCCCTGTCACAGGCACTTGGCCCACCACAAGTGAGGTATCATTTTTACCGGGAAGGGAACGTTGGGTGGTAGGAAATTTGTCCTAGTGTGGTGATCCCACACAGAAATGTGGGAAAAATTTGATTTTTTAACTAAATTTGAGGTTTGCTGAGGATTCTGGGTAAGAAAACATTGGGGGATCCATGCAAGTCACAAGTCTCTGGATCCCCTTGGGAGTCTAGTTTTCAGAAATGTTTGGGTTTGTTTGGTTTCCCTATATGGCTGCTGAGCCTAGGACCAAAAACGCAGGTCCTCCCGGCAAAAACAAGTAGTTTAGTATGTGATAATTTTAATGTGTCCAAATAGTGTTTTGGGGTATTTCCTTTTGTGGACACTAGGCCTACCTACACAAGTGAGGTACCCAATGCGCAGGTTTGGTAGGTTTCCCTAGGTGCAGGCTGAGCTAGAGGCCAAAATGCACAGCATGGCACTTTGCAAAAAACAGCTCAGTTTTCTTTGGGAAAATGTGATGTGTCCATGTTGTGTTTTGGGGCATTTCCTGTCATGGGCGCTAGGCCTACCCACACAAGTGAGGTACCATTTTTATCTGGAGACTTGGGGGAACGCTGGGTGGAAGGAAATTTGTGGCTCTTCTCAGATTCCAGAACTTTCTGTCACCGAAATGTGAGGAAAAACAGTTTTTTTTTTTGCCAAATGTTGAGGTCTGCAAAGGATTCTGGGTAGCATTAGGCCAGCCCACGCAAGTGAGGTACCACTTTTATCAGGAGACTTGGGGGAATACAGAATAGCAAAACAAATGTAATTGCCCCTTATCTTTCTCAAAATGTTTTCCTTGCAAATGTAAGACAGTGTGTAAAAAAGACGTCTATTTGAGAAATGCCCTGTAATTCACATGCTAGTATGGGCACCCCCGAATTCAGAGATGTGCAAATAACTACTGCTTCTCAACACCTTATCTTGTGCCCATTTTGTAAATACAAAGGTTTTCTTGATACCTATTTTTCACTCTTTATATTTCAGCAAATGAATTGCTGTATGTCTGGTATAGAATGAAACCCCATTGCAAGGTGCAGCTCATTTTTTGGCTCGGGATACCTAGGGTTCTTGATGAACCTACAAGCCCTATATATCCCCGCAAACCAGAAGAGTCCAGCAGACATAACGGTATGTTGCTTTAAAAAATCTGACATCGGAGCAAAACATTGATAAAATGGCTGTTTTTTTCACCTCAATTTCAATATTATTTTATTTCAGCTGTTAGTTTCTGTAGGAAACACTTGTAGGATCTACACAAATGACCCATTGCTGAAATTAGAGTTTTGTCTACTTTTCAGAAGTGTTTAGCTTTCTGGGATCCAGCATTGGTTTCACACCCATTTCTGTCACTAACTGGAAGGAGGCTGAAAGCACAAAATATAGATGGGGTATGTCCCAGTAAAATGCCAAAATTGTGCTGAAAAATTGGGTTTTCTGATTCAAGTCTGCCTGTTCCTGAAAGCTGGTGATTTTGGCACCGCAAACCCTTTGTTGATGCCATTTTCAGCGGAAAAACCAAAAACCTTCTTCTGCAGCGCTTCTTTCCCATTTAAAAAAAATAATAAAAAATCCTTGCTGTATTTTGGCTATTTTCTTGGTCTCCTTCAGGGGAAACCACAAACTCTAGGTACCGCTAGAATTCCTAGAATGTGAGAAAAACAGGACGCAATCTCGGTGTCAGTAGCTTATGTGGCCAAAAAGTTATAAGGGCCTAAGCGCGAACTGCTCCAAATAGCCAAAAAAAGGCCTGGCACCTGAGAGGGAAAAGGCCTGGCAGCAAAGGATATTAATAAATGTGTGGTTGGCAGTATTTTAATTGCTTAAAACAGTTACATTTACACTCAACAACACTGGTAAAATCCTTCATCTAAGTTCCTTGAGTTTGCCCATACAACGGGAAATACAATACATGCACGAAAAAGACCATCCATCAGGTGCAGGGGTGTATATGAGAATAAGTCAATGGGTAGATGAATGGGTGTGCGAGTGAATGCTTGGACAGGTGAGTGACTAGGTACATGGAATGATAAATAGATGAGTGAGTGCATGTAAGAGTGTGTGTATATCAGTGGCAAAAGTGCCATGAAGTCTCCTTCTACTAACGGGACAACGTAAAGCTCGAGCATCCGGTCTTCAGTCATCCATGCAGTCATTCGTACTATCCATTCATCCATCCATGTCACTGTTTCATCCATCTATGTCCTCTTAGCTATTCATCCATCCAATTATCTGTCCATGTTCACTCAGCCATCCATCCACTCTCTTGATCCTGCATTCATTCACACATATCCATTCATCCATACACTAATTCACTCACTTATTCATCCACTCACTTATCCACCTACCCTTTGACTCATTGTCTCATTCACCCTCTAGCCCTTCTACACAAGCGCACACACAAAATAAATGCTCTTTCATACGAAAGCAAACAAACACAAGTGATGGATGGAATGCAGAACCATTCAAACATTCACCCCAATCATAGATCTGGGTTTAATCCACCAATTAGTTTGCTCACCATGCCACCCCAGTTTGGACCCAGCCATATGCAAATCAGTCTTGACCCTGTTCCCCATGGGAACAGTCCAGCCCGAACTGCCAGACCAGGTCTTCCCTGGACTGGAAACAAGCATCCTTGCACCAGTTTCAGCTTATCACCCTTCATCAGCCATGGTAGCTTGATTCAAGTGGCAAAGTGAGGCCAGGACCCAAATCTGGGCATACCCGGCACACTTAGGGCAACAGAAGCAAACAAACACAAATGATGGACGGAATGCAGAACCAATCAAACATTCACCCCAGTCGTAGATCTGGGTTTAATCCATCAATTATTTTGCTCACCATGCCACCACAGTTTGGACCAAGCCATATGCAAATCAGTCTTGGACCTGTTCCCCATGGGAACAGTCCAGCCCGAAATGCCAGGCCAGGTCCTCCCTGGACCAGAAACAAACATCCTAGACCAAGTTTTAGGGTATCATCAGCCAGGCTAGATTGATCTCAGTGCCATAGTGAGCCAGGGACCCACGTCTGGCATACCTGGCACACTTAAGGTGACAAAAGCAAAAAACACAAATGATGGACGGAATGCGGAACCAATCAAACATTCACACTCAGTCATAGATCTGGGTTTAATCCATCATGTCTTTTGCTCACCATGCCACCCCAGTCTGGACCCAGTCATATAAAAATCAGTCTTCACCCTGTTCCCCATGGGAACAGTTCAGCCCGAACTGCCAGGCCAGGTCCCCCCTGGACTAGAAACAGAATGTGATTGGGTTTGCAGTGTATCACATATGCAGACTAGCTGCTTTGTTTTTTTCTAATGTATTAAATATTGGCAGCCATCCAGCTATGATGTAGATTTGAGTTTCAACAGTGAGGGTAATCGCTTCCTGAAGTTGGTTATGGTAGAGAACCTGGGGTCTAAAAACATAAGTCAACTTGTACTTATGGACCCAGATTAATCATTTTTAGAGCAGTAACCAAATTTTTTGCACTTTTTTGCATGGGGGCAAAATGCATTGCAGAGCCGTATTTACTAAGAAGAAACCTCTGTCATCCACCTGCTCTGCATACATGGCAACATTTTAGAGGAGGAAACTGGAAGATTTTTATGGTTCATCTCTATTTATTAGAATTTTGGTCAACACATGCAACTACCTACAAACAAGAGACTTTTAAAAAATAATCAGGAGAATACATTTCTCCCATTGACTTCTAATGAAATAGAGGCAATTTCAGGTGGGAGACAGCCAAAATATATGCAATTTTTGGCTTACAAATCAGGAGTCTCCCACCTGAATCAGGTCTATTGGCAAGTATGGCTCTGGCACACAAAGAGGTTTCCTTGTGTGGTACATAACCATGCCAATGGGGCAGAGGCAAGCGTGCTCTGTCTAGCATAGTTTGTATTGCAAGCATAGCTTTGCTACTAAAAATTTGTTATGCATGCCTACACAAACTCAGAAGGATTCCACCCACTGGATGTGTGTTGTACGCTGCACCACACATGTATTACTTTAGTTTTGTTTTGAGAAATGAACACACTTCTCTCTTGTTTATGCCTCCTTCAAGTAGGTGTTGGGTATTTTTACTCTGACTATTTTAGTAGATCAGGTATTGCATTTAATCCTATGGGTATTTGTATTGTTCCGCTTCAGTAACACCCTACTAACACCCCCTCCCACTCCTAAGGGAAAGCAGTAGAATGTGGTTTTTGGTGGAGAAAAACTAATTTGCACTGGATAGTAAATGCTATGTAGGCTTTTGCATCACTTTGCATCAGCAGAAAGTATCAGTAAATCTGGGCATCCTGTTTTCAAACCCATCCTTTTCTTGTATGGACGGTGAGCCAATACTTGTTCTATGCACCCCAATGCATTACTGCATCTGGATCCTGCTATAAAAGAAGGGGCCACCTGTGAGATTGTATTATAATTCAAATGAATGCTTTAATTTCTAAAACTCTCTGAGACACATTTTGACTGGCAACTTCTAAATGTTGAGCTTAGCAACAACCTCAGTTATAGCAGTAATACATTGCTGGTGCACAATTTAATTAAAAGTTCAGACCCCTAAACTGTTAATGAGTTAGGGAATCCCAGATTCTCCTGGATTAATGTTGAAGGACCTGTTGAGACTATTGGGAGTTGCATTATATGGATATTAATAAGAGTTTTGTGAAATTAGTCATCTTGCGAAGTGGGTTGTCTTATGTGGATTGTGACAAAGTACTGGTGTTGTCTTGCACCATTTGATTTGAAGTGAGGTAATTTTTTGCAGTGCATGCAAACCGCATAGGATGTTATGTCAATGCTGTGTTATATTTCATTTTGTGCATGCCTCAACAATTACATTGCATTCTTCTGCTTTGCACAAATTGCTGTAAGCTGTTTGAATGTTACTCTTGATGAAGAGATATTGTGATTTTATGTAATCAATCAATCAATCAATCAGCATTTTTTAAGCGCAACTACTCACCCATGAGGGTCTCAAGGCACTGAGAAGGTGGGGGGGGGGGGAGCGTGGAGCATCCATCAGTGCAGTAGTTATTCAAATATCCAAGTCTTCGAACAGTCATGTCTTCACCTTTTCTTCATGAAGTTGAGGAGGGGTGTAGCCTGTCTAAGGTGGGGCGGTAGGACGTTCCAGGCTAAGGTGGCGAGGTAGGAGAATGAGCGTCCCCCTGTTCTTGTTTTTCTGTTGCGGGGTACTTCGGCGAGAGAGAGCTGAGCTGAGCGTAGGGTCCTGTGGGGTACGTGGAAATTAAGTCGCCGGTTCAGGTAGGCTGGTCCAGTGTCGTGGAGGGCTTTGTGTGTGTGGATGAGGATCCTGAATGTGATTCTTTTCTCTCTATGGGGAGCTAGTGTAGAGCGCTCAGGTGCTTGGGGATGTGACAGTGCTGGGGTAGGTCGAGGACCATTTCTGGCGGCGGCGTTCTGGATGTTCTGTAGTTTTCAGGTGAGTTTCTTGTTGATTCCAGCATAGAGCGTGTTGCCATAGTCCAGTCTGCTGGTAACGAGGGCATGTGGGATGGTCTTTCGGTGTTCGAGGGGTATCCATTTGAATGTCTTGCGTAGGAGGTGGAGGGTGCTGAAGCAGGTTGATGTGACTGAGTTGATTTGGTGGTCCATGTTGAGTTTGGAGTCCAGAATGATTCTGAGGTTGCAAGCTTGGTTCATGGGGGTGGTCACTCGCACCTGAAAGGGCTGTGCCTGCCCTCACATAATGCAGTCTCCAACCTCCTGGTGTGTGTCTGAGGCCTTGCCTGGGCAAGGCCGGATTTCACAAACAAGTGAGACTTTTCTCTGAAGTAAGCCTACTTCAAAGGCCAAAATGGGTATAAGAAGAGGACCTAAAACCACAGACTTTAGACACTTTTTGGGGTAGACACTCTACCTCACAGACCCTTCTGGACAAGAAACCTGCTGGTGAAGAATCCCTCAACCAGACCAAGAGGAACTGCCAAGAGGAACTGCCTGGCTGCCCAAAGGACTCACTGGGACTGCTTTTCTGAGAAGGACTGCTGCCTTGCTGTTGCCCTGCTGCCTTGCTGCTCTCTGGCTGTGCTGAGAAGTGCTCTCCAAGGGCTTGGATAGAGCTTGCCTCCTGTTCCCTGAAGTCTCAGGACCAAAAAGACTTCACTCCTGCAACTGAACTCCTTGTGTAGCGAAAATGCGTCGCACAGTCTGCTAAAAACAACACACAGCCTGTCCCGCGGTGAGAAATTCACCACACGCTGAACCGGAACAACGCAGCCCGACGTTGCAAGAAGAAGATCAACGCAGCGCCTGCGTAGCGACCGGAACTTCGACGTACGGCCCACCGGATTGAAGCACAGGTGACCCAGGACAACACAGCCCGACTTCCAGAGAGGAATCGATGCAGCACCTGCTGTGCGGGAGAAATTTCCACGCAACGCCATTGGATCGACGCACCGCTTGTGACTTCACTCTGCAAGCCCAGGATTCCACGCACCGTCCTTAGGGCGCCAGAAAACTCAGCACTCTGAAGAGGAACCAAGTCTGCACACCGGAAATCGACGCAAAGTCTTCCCCTGCATGGAAAATAACAACGCAAGTTGGTGTGCGAAGGGGCGAAACCGATGCACACCTCCTCGTTTTCCAGGCATCGCCTCCTCTGCGGTCACTTGCGGAGATTTTGAACACAAACCAGGTACTTTGTGCTTGCAAGAGACCTTTATTGGTTTTCAGAGACATTTATTTATTTTTCAAAGACTTAAGACACTTTACAATACTTTTACAGTGATATCTCAACATATACTTATTACATTTTAATCGTTTTGACCTGCATTTATCCAGATAAATATTATATATTTTTCTAAACACTGTGTGGTGTACGTTTGTGGTGCTATACTGTGTTATTGCATGATTTATTGCACAAATACTTTAAACATTGCCTTCTAAGTCAAGCTTGACTGCTCAGTGCCAAGCTACCAGAGGGTGGGCACAGGATAATTTGGATTGTGTGTGACTTACCCTAACTATAGTGAGGGTCCTTGCTTGGACAGGGGGTAACCTGACTGCCAACCAAAGACCCCATTTCTAACACAAATCTACTAAAGTAAACCATTTGGGCTCTACAGGGATCTGAAACAATATTACTGTACGACTTGGTACCACAGGACAACAAAGAATCACTATATAATTTGATTTGCACAGGTACAATATCATCCTCCATTTTCCACCAGGTTTCTTTCTTCCCATGATTGAAGAGTTACATGGTCTACCTAGTACTTCTTTTCCAATACTCTGTTCAATTATTTTATCAAACACAGGTAAAATACCTTCCTCTGCTTCACAAGTGAGCTTGCATTGAGAAGCGCTGGGATACACTGCGTTCTGCTTTACAATTATCTGTACTTGCTGTGCATTTTTTATCAATCCAATTTCTTTTGCTGAAAAATCCCTAACCTCCATGTTCGCAATATGTCTTAAATCTTGGGATAAGTCTTCTGTTAGAACTGCTGGGAACATTTTACTTCTTGCTTCTTCTGATTCTATTATTTACAATGGAATCCACATGCTTTTTCTGAATACTGATACCATATAGTGTGCAGTAAATGACACAATTAAGTTTATACTGGGGATTTCCTCCCAACAAATTAACTGGTCTCGTCTCACTGATTATGAAATCATGGTCATTTAAGAATAAACCAATTTTTATGGCGACAGCTGATAAATATAGTCACTTTTTTATTTGAAACACCTACAACATGGACTTCTTTTTCCAAAGATGGGAGGTTGGAAACCTTCATCAGTCTCACCATACAGTGGGTAGCACTTCCAATGATAAAAAATGATACTGTATGGTCAACCACTTTTAACAAAAGGGCAATTCTGGCATACCTCTGGGACTACATCAAGCATGCAGCCCCCAACCCCCAGTGGCATTGGCACTGTGCTGAACTCCTTCTTGTAGGAACTCAAAGTGTACTGGCAAAATTGTGGAAAATGATTATTAATCACTGACAGTTTTTTCTTAAATCTGAACTTCTTTTGGAAACCTTGCATATTATTTAGCATGAGCTGTTGCATGATTGTTCCTCAATGTATGTTTCCATTGAACTGCCTTGGATTCTGCATTCTCTGCACAGAAGCCAGTAGGGCTGGGACAGTTGAGTGAATTCTCTCATTGTGTGCCATCTGATATTCTGCTGCATTTGGGGAATCACTTGCGACTCATTTTTAAACCTATTTGGACTAAACCTACAATCCCATTTCAAGTATTAATTTTTCCCTCAGATATGGCAAAGACAATTTCTCATCTGTATATTATTAATATTTTGGTTAGGCATGTTGTTAGAAAACCTCTATCTCTGCCACGAGGATCAGTATTTCCATTTTGCACAAATTATGCACCAATGCCTTGTGCATTAATATCTTGCACATCAGTACCAGCACCAGTACCAAAACCAAAACTAGGTGCCTGAAAAACATCTTGAATACTCTTTTGGTAAAAGAGTGGTCGCTTTATCTTTCATTGTTTTCTTTTTAGCATTGCAGCAATCACTACAATACTTTGCATTGGCCAAGCTTTTATCCAGCGATTTGGCCTGCCAAAACATCACACTTTGCTGAATATGCAAACTAGTTTCCAGATGCAATCCAAACACAAAATCCAAAATAAATCCAGAAATGCCTCCTTTCGTGAGTCTTGAACTCCACTATATTGTCTGTAAATCTGCATTAGCTTCTCATTACATGAGTGCTCCGATTCACCGGAGCATATGACAGTCTCATGATGTTCTCCCAATTCCATTGTTTCTGGGGGGACATTTTGTTTTCAAATGCTCAGTAACCCAATTATATTTCTTGATAAAAACTGTAGAAGGTTTGTTCTGAGGGGCTTCTCTCTGTGAGTCTTGTACTTGCCACTGTACTTTATCTTACACTCTGTCCACAAATCGCCTGGCACATCAATTTAAAAAAAAAGCATCTAAATCTGTCCAAAGCACTTTGAAATTATCCCAATCCTTTCCACCTCTGCATACCACTTCCTGGGATCCTCTCTGAGCTTGAGGACATTTTTTGAAAATGTTTAATGGTCACTTCTTGGCACAAGCACATGAACATATGTTGTTTCTCTTACTCACAATCACATTTTTCTTTGTTCTGGACTTTTTCAGCACCCCAAAAGTATCAGGTGTGGAAATTCTGATCATTCTTCTTGATACATTATCATATGTTCCCATTTTCTAATCATGTCTAATAATTCAGTAAGATTTCCTTGGAATGTTTTGAGATTCTGATTCATTAATTCATTTTCGAGCCAACCCAATCTTATATGACTCACACATTCCCTGTAATTTTGAAGCAACTCTTATTTCTTTAGCCAATTCCTCAGGTTTTTCAAATGCAGGATGAGCATGACTCCCTACTTCTGCACCCAAAAATGGCAATTCACTTTTATTATATGTCAAACTTTTGCATTATTAAATTCCCATTCCTGCCATAGTTTCCAAATCTCCTTTGAGTTTAAAAGTAACAGTCTCCATCTCGTTCGTCTTAATATGTGAAGACAAACTAGATACTATCTCATCTCTCCTTATACTCGGCTCTCCTGCTTCTATCTTTTCCATATACACTTGCACATGATTCTCATTATACAGAGGTGGTCTAACGTCAGTCAACAATCTGTCCATAAACTCATTTTCTCCCATAGAATCATTCTCATTCTTTTAAGTCTCATTCTTGTTATCATTCTTTTTTTTATCATCATATGTTTTCTTTTTGTCAGTCTCATTAATAATCACAGGGACAAATGCACACATTCTACAATGTCTTGTCTCCACACCTTCTTTTGGATACGCCATCTTGTATCCATTCAATAGCTGACAAAGGTCCTCATTACAACCTAGTGGTCTTTTCCAAAGACCACCGAGGCTGCAGGTGCCAGAATACCGCCAGTGGTGGCGGTATTTCTGGCTCCCCATTATGACTTTTCCGCTGGGCCAGCGGACAGTAACAGTGTTACCGTCCGCTGGCCCAGCGGAAAAGTCACATCAACATTGCTGCCGGCTTGTAACAGAGCTGGCGGCAATGCTGATTTGCAGCAGGTGCAGTAGCACCCGTTGCGCATTTCATTGCCCGAAATTCGGGCAGTGAAATGCGCAACGGGGCTATGCCTTGGGGCCCCTGCACAACCCATGCCAAGTGCATGGGCAGTGCAGGGGCCCCCAGTGGCGCCCCCAGGGGCACCCCAAGTCCCCCTTACCGCTAGCCTTTCCATGGCGGTGTTTACCGCCGTGGCAAGGCTGGCGGTTGGGGACTCAAAATCCCCAGGGCAGCGGTGCTTGCACCACTGCCCTGGGGATAATGACGCCAGGCGGAAGCCTGGCGGTATAGTGGAGGGACCAGCGGTATGGCCGTGGCTATTGCGCCATGGTCATAATAGCTGGCGGAACACCGCCAGCCTGTTGGCGGTGTTACCGCCTGCTTACCGCTGGCCGCCAGGGTCATAATGGGGCCCAAAATGTCTAACTTAACCTTACAACATTATCTTATTTTTTTCTCATAGGCAACATGCTCCCAATCATACAAAGCTTAATAAGGTTCAGGTCTAGGTTGCAGCTTCACCTCATGTATGGCATACCTCAAATTCTAAGTTTTTTTCAAGTCAGATGTCCCATTCAAAGAAACTTGAACTTTTTATTATCTGTAGTGATCTTATTGCATTCACGATGGAGAATCTCCAACATGAGAAAGGAGAGAAGACTTATTCAAAGGCGCACCTATTCTGGTCAACCTAGCTCACAATACTTGCAATACTAATAAAATTAATCACAATACGATTTCAAAATGAGACTTGAAACGTAGTATCTAAAACCAAAAGAAATAAACCTTTGCCCACCTACTGGGATGCGGGGCAGAAAATCAAACTCACCACAGAAAGGTAAAAAACAAATGTGTGCTTTCAACTTCAGTAACATAGGCTGTCGCTCAGCGTGTCTATCCTTGTCAACAAAAGAATAAACAAAAAGACCCAGATTCATTCATGAACAGCTAGACTATTAAGGAGTTCGTTAAACCTTAACCTATAGGACTTTAACCTATAACATGAGGTTATGCTACACTCCTTTTTGGATAAATAACTTTAGAATATCTCAAGATCTTAGATTTCCATAAAGCCATAAACCTTATACATAAATGCAAAATCCTTTGCACATAGATTGCTTCCCTCTCCCTGCCGCTGCTGCCCCCGCCCACCTTTTTGCGCCATTTTTCCCGCTCCCACCTCCTAGCTGTCCTCTCCTCTCCCTACTTAATAGTGGCCTCTGGCACGCCGGAGGTGCGCCAAAGGCAAGCCTGGCTGCACCTGTCCGCAACCTGACTGCGTTCAGCGCCAGGACACCTGGACCTCGCACCTGCCACCTCTACATGCCAGCAGCACTCCACGCACTCAACCCAGGACGCAACAACAACAGCAAGCCCTCATCACCAGCCAACACCCACGGACCCTTCAGCTACCTCTGCTGATGCCAATCCTACACCACCACCAAGACCTTTGACCCGGCACAATACACCCACAACAACGCACCCACACAAAGATCCTGAAATGCATCCTCCTCAATGTCTGCTCCCTCCACAAACATGCCACTGAAATATGGGACCTCCTTGACAGGACCACCCCGGACATCGCATTCCTCACCAAAACCTTGACCAACACCACCTCTGGCCCGGACATTGCCATCGCCATTACCCAAGGATACAAGATCACCCAGAAGGACCGCCCCAGCTGCCCCAGGTGGTGGAGGGGAAGAAATCGACATCGTCCACAAGTCTAGTATCCGACTGAGTACACACTCCAAAGACCCCACAAGCCTGATGGAACACCTCCACTTCAAACTTCAGACAAGTCCAACGTCCACCCTCAGAGGGACCCTCATCTACCACCCACCTGGGCCCGCACACCTTTTTCCGACTCCTTCACAGACAGTGGGGGTGATTCTAACCCCGGCGGTCTTAGACCGCCGGGGCCAGGGTCGGCGGGAGCACCGCCGACAGACCGGCGGTGCCCCGCAGGGCATTCTGACCGCGGCGCTTTGGCCGCGGTCAGTGCAGGAAAACCGGCGGTCTCCCGCCGGTTTTCCGCTGCCCCTTGGAATCCTCCAAGGCGGCGCAGCTTGCTGCGCCGCCGAGGGGATTCCGACCCCCCCTACTGCCATCCAGTTCCCGGCGGTCCGCCCGCCGGGAACCGGATGGCGGTAGGGGGGGTCGCGGGGCCCCTGGGGGCCCCTGCAGTGCCCATGCCACTGGCATGGGCACTGCAGGGGCCCCCGTAAGAGGGCCCCTAAATGTATTTCACTGTCTGCTGCGCAGACAGTGAAATACGCGACGGGTGCAACTGCACCCGTCGCACAGCTTCCACTCCGCCGGCTCGATTCCGAGCCGGCTTCATCGTGGAAGCCTCTTTCCCGCTGGGCTGGTGGGCGGCCTGAAGGCGGCCGCCCGCCAGCCCAGCGGGAATGTCAGAATTACTGCCGCGGTCTTTCGACCGCGGAACGGTAACCTGACGGCGGGACTTTGGCGGGCGGCCTCCGCCGCCCGCCAAGGTCAGGATGAGGGCCAGTATCTCCTAGACAACCTCCACAACATAGGGCTCTGACAGATCATGACAGAACCAACGCATTTAGCAGGACACACCCTCGATCCCATCTTCACAACAGGAACCTTCGTCACCTTCAGCCACACCTCCAAACTTTCATGGACAGACTATTGCTGCATCCTTTTTATCTTCAACACATCCACCATCATCAGACCCCAACACCAACCATCCCATAGAAGCTGGGCAAGAAATACCGACGACCAGCTCACCGCCACCCTCACCAACTCTGCCCCCATCACACACAACGACGTCCCGAGCATTGCAGCACGCACCTTGCACAAATGGATCGCCGACTGTGCCAACACCATAGCCCCCCTCAAAAAGAACAACAGCACCCACGCCAAGAAAGTCACCTGGTTCACCGCAGAACTCTGAGAATCCAGACGCACATGTCGACGCCTCGAGAAAATCTGGAGAAACACCAAATCTACAGAAGCCCAAATCAACTTCAGAGCCACCACCACCGCACACCACCATCTCATCAAAGCACCACAAAGAAAGCAATACAAGAAAGAATCTCCTCACACACATACGACAGCAAGGAACTCTTTAGCATCATCAAGGAGTTCGCCCAACCCAACAGTGAAGCAACGGACATCTCACCCTCACAAGATCTTTGCAACAAACTCAACACATACTTCCACCACCAAATCAAGACCATCTACGACAACTTTAGCGAGGACAACCTACGTGCAGAACCCCCTCCCCTGGAGCCTGACACCAAAAAACCAACAATCACCAACTGGACCCCCTCACCACTGAAAGATACACTGAAGACAATGAGGACCATACACTCTGGGGCCCCCACGGACCCATGCCCCCACCACATCTTCAACAGACCCACTGAAGCTATTGCCCCCAAGCTCCGCCTCACCTTCAAAAGCTCCCTAGCAGACGCCTCCTTCCCAGACGACTGGAAACTCGGCGAGATCAACCCTCTCCTCAAGAAACCCTCAGTGGACCCCACTGACCTCAAGATCTACAGGCCTATCTCCCTGCTCTCTTTTCCAGTGAAAGTCATTGAGAAAGCCATCAACAGCCAACTCGCCACTTTCATCGAAGACCACACCATCCTCGACGCCTCCCAAGCTGGCTTTAGAAAAATCACAGCACCTAAACAGCCCTGCGTGCCGCAACGGACGACATCTGCTTCCTGCTGCACAAGGGAGAGACTGCGGCACTTATCCTGCTCAACCTCTCGACGGCCTTTGACACAGTCTCCCACCACACCCTGATACGCAGACTTTATGAGGCCAGCATCAGAGACAAGGCCCTCGACTGGATCCGATCTTTCCTCTCTGGCAGAACTCAACGAGTAAGACTTCCCCCCTTTATCTTGGACCCCACACCTACCACCTGCGGAGTTCCCCAGGGAACCTCCCTCAGCTCCAAGCTGTTTAACATCTACATGACCCCACCAGCCGCCATCGTCAGAGGCTACGGACTCAATATCGTCTCCTACGCTGACGACATCCAACTCATCCTCTCCCTATCCAACGAACCCAACACAGCCAGACACAACTTCAGCGAAGGCATGGGAGCAGTCTCCAACTGGATGAAAAGCAGCTGCCTACAACTCAACAAAGACAAAACTGAAGTACTCATCATGGGCCCTCAACCCGATGCGTGAAACGACTCCTGGTGGCCCTCCACCCTCGGAAGCCTCGGAGGTCGGGACCTCTGAACTCACAATTTAAAAATACATATTTTAGTAAAGTTGGTTTTAAGATTGTGTGTTTGTAAATGGCACTTTTAGAAAGTGTGCATTGTCTTGCTTGAATCATTTTTGTGACTCTGCCTGTTTATGGATTCCCTGTCTGGGTTAGTTTGACAGTTGGGCTGTTTGCACCTCTCGCCAGGCAGTGACACAAAGGAGGCTGGGGTGTAGCCTGTATATTCTGATGAGCCATCTGTGCTAGGAGGGAGGGGTAGAGTGGTCACTCGCACCTGAAAGGGCTGTGCCTGCCCTCACACAATGCAGTCTCCAAGAGTCACAAAAATGGTTCAATGGTGCATTGTCTTAATGCACACTTTCTAAAAATGCCATTTACAAACACACAATCTTAAAACCAACTTTACTAAAATATGTATTTTTAAATTGTGAGTTCAGAGGTCCCAAACTCCACATATCTATCTGCTCCCAAAGGAAATCTACGCTTTAATCATGTTTAAAGGCAGCCCCCAGGTTAACCTATAAGAGCGATAGACCTTAAAACAGTGAAAACCGATGTTGGCAGCATTTTACTGTCAGAACATATAAAACACATTAGTATATGTCCTACCTTAACCATACACCGCACCCTGCCCATGGGGCTACCTAGGGCCTACCTTAGGGGTGTCTTATATGTAGGAAAAGGGAAGGGTTAGGCCTGGCAAGTGGGGACACTTGCTAAGTCAAATTTACAGTTTAAAAACTGCACACAAAGACACTGCAGTGAGAGAAGATTACAGGGCTACTCATGTGGGTGGCACAACCAGTGCTGCAGGCCCACTAGTAGCATTTGATTTACAGTCTCTGGGCACCTCTAGTGCACTTTACTAGGGACTTACTAGTAAATCAAATATGGCAATCAGGGATAAACCAATTAACAGTACAATTTACACAGAGAGCATATGCACTTTATCCCTGGTTAGCAGTGGTAAAGTGCTCACAGTTCTAAAGCCAACAAAAACAGGTCAGGAGAAATAGGAGGAAGGAAGCAAAAAGTTTGGGGATGACCCTGCAAAAAGGGCCAGGTCCAACAATTTGTGTCAAGCGTTTTTCTCAATTCCTATTCATACAGATACTCAGTATCTTTTTGCATTCAAATTCCAAAATAGAATCCTTTTTCGGTGCAGGATCCCACAAGGCTATAGGGAAAATCCTTTAATCTTTTCCTAAGCCCTGAAGAAGGGTCTGGCAAGTTTTAATGTATCCGATGACTTAGTGCTGGGCTAAGATGTTGATCACTTGTTGGTTACAGCCAATATAAAAGAAGGGTGTAGACTAGACACAATTACTTTTTTGAGTCACATAGCTCAATGGACATAAGGTATCCTCTGCAACACTCAATTGAGAATGGAGTATGGAAGGTGTCCAAAGAAAGCATTTCTAACGTTTTAAAAATGAACCCACCAACAACACAGAGAGAATTAGGAATGTTTCTAGGGATGATTGACTACTGTCATCAGTGGGTTCCAAACCTTTCCCTGATTGCAAAGTATTACAGTGGCTGACTCAGAATCACAGTGATGTGAGGGACTGAGTGCCTCGGGACAGTTCATGTATTCAAGTCTTCCTGGAGCTCAGACACAGCTTGTGTAGTGCTCTAGGACTGCCAAATTACGAGACAGATTTTGATTTATTTGGTCATGAAAGGGAAGGGTATGTACTTTCAGTCCTCATGCAGCAGCACTGGGAGCAAAGAGGCCTATTGCATATTTTTCTGCCTCTGCATTTCTGGATGCATGAAAAGCTTAGCAACAACCTCTTTGGTATTTTTTCAAAGTAAGAAAAATGCTACTGCCTGTCACTTATTCTGCTAGTTCCACATTCACTTAGACATTACTGACTTGTACATCTAATCAGCATCTTACAAGCAGTCGCTTAACTACGTATTAGGAGGTTTTCTGGTGATAGAGAACATTTCAATTAAATGCTGCAATACTCTGAGTCCTGAAACACTTCTACAATTAGCAAGGGAAGAGCTTGATGATGAAACGGATGAAAGTGACCATGATTGTACTGATGTGACAGAATTGTGCACCAAGCCAAGACTGTATATTCAAGATGTACCACTCAAATTGGCTGTTTTTATTTTATTTTTGGATGGTTCTTGTCTGAGAGACCTTTATAAAACACTTTGATCATCATATGATGTTTTTACAATACTATACAGTGTGGAAGCACCATACTTGTGTAATGTAATTTCAGCACAGGTAGTAGAATGAATCAAAGTTACAATAGTAGCCTGCATAACCAATATATTGAGTATTACAAACTATACAGACATGGATTTGGAGTGGTCCATGACTTTGGACAATTGTGGTCAAAAATGGATTTCTTGACATCTGTTGGCACGGATATTAGACACAAGCCAAAAAGTGTGCCTGCATAGCTTTCTCTTAAACTAAATTCTTAGAGGACGATTTTTATCTTGGCAGTATAGATACCCAGTAGCAATGGCAACTGAGTATCTAGCATTAACAGGGACCACTGTGACTGCAGTTCACGCCAATGCTTTAGAAATGCTTTAGAAATGATTGCCAGCTTGGCCATAATTTCCAAATTTGGCGGGTAAGTAGTCTTGGCATGGCAAATGTTTAATCCCCCTCCAGGATAACGGATATTACTCTGCCCGTCAAATCGAAAATCAGGCCCTTAAGCTTGTATTTTTAATAGTAATGCATGCTTTTAAAGAAGATCAATTTTGTACCTTGGGTACGACCGCTTCTGATTACATCAAATTATTTTGAAAACTCTTTCTTCATTAACATTTCAAATGATCAACAGGAATGGACATATTATGACAGCACCATTGTTTTTTATATAAGATCAGGGTCCGTATTCGTACCATGCCAATATACTTTTAATGGATCATGCCATTAAATCTCCTTGCCTGGGACACAATTTAGCCCAGTTAGGTGGGTTATATCTTCCAACAGTACTACTGGTGCATGTTACAGTCCTTTTTGGTCCATCATTAATATTTTGGAGGGAATAAAAAAAAAAAAACACAGACCAACACCACTTCTAGTATTATGAACAACATAAAATTAAATGCCCACTGCACCCCCAAATTCCCACCCCCAGCTTCTAATGAGCTAGTAGGTCAAAATGAAAAGTATGTTATTAAACACCTTCTGGTGTTGTCTCCTGTCATTTGTAGTATAGGTAACCCTTGGGTATCGTCCATCACCCTTGTTCCCCCCCCTTAGCCACCAGGGTGGTGCACAATTATTCACCTGTCTCAATCTGGTCTCCTTCAGCGGATTCCAATAGCATCTGTGTCACAGTGCTCCAAGTGAGCAAGTCATCCACCACCCTCTCGTCCCTGCAGGTTCTCCCCCACCTACTCCAGCATATCGTTTCTCCAGTCCCTTTGTGTGGGCGGTCTAGGACTCCGCCAGCCTATCGCTATTCATGGTTTAGCTATTATAAGCCCCAACATTGCAAAGCGCCTAATCATTTTTTTCTTCAGGTTATCTGGGAGCAGTCCCAGTATACACCGTTTGATGGTGTATTGGGCCTTCAAACCCATAGCATGCTTCATGTGCTTCAGTGACACCCTCCAATAGATCGATATATCCATGCAGTGCCATTCTATGTGCAGGAATTCTGCCACAGGTGTGCCACACCTGGCACAAACCTGGGACCTGTTTGGATATATAGGGGGTCATTATGAGTTTGGCGGTCTCAGGATCGTTCATGGCGGTCATCCCAACAGAACACAGTCAAACAACCGCCAGTACTAGCCGTGCGGACATGCAGCCATGGACGGCGGTAAACACCATCAGGCTGGCGGGGACCAGGTTCCTGCTGGACATATTACGAGGCTGCACTCCTCCAAGGTTTCTGCTGCGGTTGAACTACCACCAAACCCCTGGTGGAAACCCACTCTATAAAAGGAGACACTCACCTTCTGGAACACATACCTGACTGGAGCCGCCATGGAACCTGAACTGGAAGTCCTTCCACTGCTCCTGCTCGGACAAGACTCCGGAACCAGCGATGGCGACGAAGACAACAACCGTGAGTACACACACTTTACTTCACACTGTAGGGAAAACCCATACTACAAACGCACACACACAACACACATATCCGGCACAACTTCGGACGGTTACACACACACACATAACCACACACCTGTACGCACATACACACACACGCACACCCATACTACACACACACATACCCGTACTACACACACCACGGCCAACACACATGTGCCATACACACACAAACAAGTCAACACAGCACCCGCACTGTCTAACACAACCATCCACAAAAGCACTGATACACACAACGATAACACAACCACAACTATACAGATGCTTCAGGAAGCATTGTCATAGCACACCTCCACATGACAACACATACTAACAACAACAGTGACAACACCAGGGAACCATTAAACAGAATCACACTGCCATACAACAAAGCATTTGTCACAAACACGCTAACACCATACACAATGCATATGACATAGCTATCACCACACACACGGACACACACACAACAACCACACAGGGGCATACAACACCACCATTACACATCTCCACACACGCAATAAACAATCTTACTACATACATGCATGTAACAAACACAATCACATCTCACACACATTACACATCAATGACAGCGGAACAAATGGCAGGGCCACACCAACACATGCAGCCCAGGCACAACAGCTGGCACAACCAACAAACACACGTCACACATGCACAAACCAAAGCCCACAAACACCAAACTGTCATGTAGAAAGAAAGGCAGGACAAATATGTAAACATCGAATCCGATAACATGTTGGTCCAGATGTATTAATGAAGGAGCACACTTAAAAATAAAACTATATACAAATGAAAGGCCAATGGTCAGTCCAAATTGCAAAAGGCACAAGTGGCTCCTTAGAGTGCCCCAACTCGACTCCTGACTCCAAAATGACATCCACATGGTAGGGGCAATAAGGGGGCAGGCAGGCACCTCAGGGGTTTCTGGAGTGGAAGGAAGTGGGGTTGGGCTTGGGCTTGGGAGGAGGGTCCTTAGGCCTGGGCTTGGGTTTCGGTAGACTTCTTGGCAGTGGAAGGGGCATGGGCACTTGCAGGGGAGCAGGAGAGGACTTGGAGGTGGAAGGGCTAGACTTAGGGAGGGAGGAAGAATGTTTGGGGGTATCATGGGGTGGGAGAGGAGTAGGGAAGGAAAACTTCACAAGGAAATGCTTTTTTGACACACGTGGGCGGCCATGGCAAAAGGGTTTGGGAGTGGAGGGAGAGGGTGTGGTTGTAGGATGTGATGGTTTCAATGTCTGCAAGTCCATACGTGGAGTGTAGGTAGTGCATGTTGTTGTGTCTGCAGGTGGGTGTTGTTTGTGTGCATGCCGGTGGTGGGTCTTGTGGTGCTTGTGTTTATCAGTGGTACCCTTGTCTGTTGAGGTGGATGTATGCCTGTGTCTATTTGTGCTTTAGTTGGGTTAGGGAAGAGGGGATTCGGATTGGGAAGAGGTAAGTGGAGGGGAGACAGTAGACAAAGCGACACTGGCTGCCATCAGTGAGGAGGCCAGCGCCTGAAAGGATCTCTGGAGGCCAGCCAGGGCACCGTGAATGCCCTCCAGGAATGCATTGATCTGTTGGATTTGAGCTGCCATTCCCTGGATGGCATTCACGATGCTTGACTGACCCATAGAGATGGACCTCAGGAGGTCAAAGCCTCCTCACTGAGGGCAGCAGGGCTGAGTGTGGCAGGGGCAGAGGGGCCTGCGGCAAAGGACATGCCCACCCACCAGCAACTGTGTGGGGAGCTACAGGGAGAGCGGTGCTAGAAAGGGGGGTTGGACAAAGATAGTGCTGGGGTTGTCCCAGATGGGTCTGCCATCGCCAGGGAGTGTCCACTAGAAGAGGATTCCGAAGAAGAGGTGGTAAATCCAGTCTCCCCCGGTGGCACCCCCCTTGGCTTCTGTCCCACTGGGACCCTCGCTCTTGCTGGTTCTAGCTTTCTGGGTCCCGTGGGCTGCTACTTCCACACTCACCTGTGCCTCTTCTCCTTCACCTGATGATGCACACAAATAGAGAGAGAGGGAAAGAGAGAGAGATAGGGCGAAAATGGGTTAACATATAGCTCTCACACACACTGGTTAACAGGCACATCTGTGACAATACTTATCCTGGCTAGGCCATCACAGGTGCCAATATACATTACCTACATCATGTCACAACATGTCCCTACTGCCCACCCCTGTATTGCAACTCCACACTTACATCAATATCTAAGTTGGACAACACTACTAGAGCCATCCACATGATGACTACCAAAGCAATTTCTGGCGGCACAGCATGCCCTGGATGCAGTATCAATTGTATGCTTGAATACATATCATACCTCTCCATGCACCTTTCACCCACTGGATGTCCAGCCGACTGAACAAAACACTTCTAGCCACTACAGTCACAACACATGATCAGACCATGCCCTCTGTAACATATCCAAAACATGGAGGACAAGTCCACTCACAGACCACACAGCACATGCTTGTCACATTACATGCCAGACAAACACTGTACAGTGATGTCAATATGGAAATCAACACTGATTTGGCCATTACAAGTCAGACACCCAAACAGTTGAAATCTGATCTGTAGAATAAGAGTCTGTGGTATAGCCATTTGAACACTCTGACCCAATCATACACCCAGATCATCAGACACCAAACACATGTATATCACAACTGATCATACTGCTAAGTGCATCTACAAAGTCCCATATATCACATATGACACATCCATACTCAATCACTGAGAGCAGTGTCACAACAGATGTATTTCAGGGACACACATATTACAACATGGTCCAGTTACAATGCATCCATGCATGCAGTCACACCTGTCAGACTGCGCAACATGACAACTCCACCCTCAAACACCATTCCAGAAATGACAATACCTGTCTCAGAGGCAAAACAAGACACACCTCAGACGGTAAATGTCATGATGCATTGGGCACACATGGACCAACACCACTGCCTGTACACCACCTACACATCCCATTACTACATGAGCCAGTCAGGGGAGACTAAATGCAATATTAGATTCACATCTACATGCCATGTGACATGCAATAGGCCAACCTCTCCTCATCTGCCACCTCAGCTTGCCCAAGGCAAGCAGAAAAGTCCCAGCCTATCAGATGTGTCCCCAACTTAACATTGTGACATTATGTAGGCAGTAACTCTGCAATGTAGCATATCAATTGCTAGGCCATTGTCATACACCCCACATACATACCATGGTGACATATACGGGACCTGCCAAGGCACTTACCACCTCTAGTACCATTCCATTGGTTTAAAGGTAACATCCCCACAAGTATTGCACCTAGGAATGCACAATGTCTGCAGCCAGACCTCATCAATTGTACATGTATCAGTATCCCAGTTAGCCTAACTTCACACACCCTACAGTCAGCTGATTGCCTATATATGACAATACAACTATCAAATCAATGATCCAGTCCAAAGAAGGCTATATCTGTAGTGGAACTTTAACGGCAGCCCCACATTCAGTCAATAACATTACCAGTACATTATATATTCAGGCCATGCGATAAAACTAGAGTCACACAGTAGCATATACAGGTATGCTACACAGATGGGAGTGGATTGACACCTCAGAGCCACAAATGCAGATGGATGGAGCTGGTCATACTCATTGCTTAGGGTGATACAAATACTCACATCCATTGCATAGGCAGGATGGTCTCACACATGTGGCTATGTCATTTGACCATCTCCACATTCCACACATGGAGAGATCAAGTAATGGGAGATGTACATCCACTGATAGTAAAGCATGCCAACACATCTACTATCTATACTCAGCCAGGGTGCATGATACCCATTTCCAATTGACGATACTCAGGATGTTATTGCAATAATGTCACTTATCCTGCAGTAAGGTACATTATCCCTAATAAGCCCAGCCAAGTACCAGGATTCAGTAAGTACTCACCCCCTTGTGGCTGCTGTGCTACCCTCAAACACCCATCCACCACAGGGTAGGCCACTGCCAAAATGCAGTCCATTAGTGGGGTCAGGGTCCAACGGGCACCCCTCCCTCGTTGGGAGGACATCCCCAGCTGGGCCTCGGCAGTCTTCCGGGCCCAGTGTCTCAGGTCCTCCCACTGTTTTTTGCAGTGGTTGCTCTGCCGGCTGTGGACCCCCAGGGTCCGCACTTGCTTAGCGATGGCACACCAAATCCCATTCTTCAGCTGGGCGTTCACCTGCATAGATGACACAGACAGAAGGAGAAAGTCAGGTACAGATGTCCCATACCAACAGCAGTGGACAATACACATCTGACTCACCAAGGGCCCACACATGCCCTTTCTCTCCGCTGACACGGCTCAACTCCATGTCCCCTGCATGCAAGTACTCCCTCCCCAGTACACCTCTCCCTTACACAATGACACACACCCCTATCACACATGACCATGGCATTGGGCTCACCTCTTCCTCTGGTGCCCCATACAGCTGTTCATACAGGGGTAGGATCCCGTCCACGAGCTTCACCAGCACTTCTAGGGTGAAGGCTGGGGCCCTGTCACCTGCAGGACATGGCATGATGGCTCCCAGAGACAGGACACAGCAGCTCAACTAGTGGAAGTCTTGCTTGCAAGAGTGTCAGGAGTCAAGTAAGCAACGCAGCAGAAAATGGCAGTCACGACCACCGCGTATAGGACTGTCACCACTGGCGGTGATTGTCATTGGCCCCAATCCCCCATGGGCAGCAATGTTATCAAATAAGAAGCTGCACTGCAGTTGCAACCGCCTACCGCCATGACGACATACACTAGCGGACTTAGGTCACTTCCAGCTGTCCTTTGCAGCAGGCCAGGCGGATGCCATTTTGTGCATATATCATGCCTTGAAGTCCCTAAAGAAGTACATCATACACATTTATGTGCGAACTGTCAAGTAGGCCGATGTTGTGCCTTCATTTAGCCAATATGTGTGACATGCATGTCACTAGTGCGCTTCAACTTGCCCATAATGGCATATGTCAGCAGTGCGACACATGTCTACAGTGTTAAGTGTGCACAATGATGACCTGTTCTGCTTTCATGTGTGAAGTACTTATCACTTAGTACATTTTCTACTCTCTAGCCTAGATACCCTGCCTTGAGGAGAATGAGACATGCACCAGTGTACCGACCACTAATTGACCTTGCAACCATGGAGGACAGGCATATCATCCAGACCTATTGTCTGAATCATCAGACCTTCATGGATCTTTGTGCCCAGTTGGAGCCTGATCTATTGGCTGCCGTACGCAATCCCTATGACATCCCTCCCATAGTACAAGTTCTGTAGGTGCTACACTTTCTTGCCACTGGGTCCTTTCAGAATACAGTGGGCTTGACAGCAGGGATGTCACAGCCCATGTTCAGTCTTGTGCTGAAGGATGTACTGTGTGCTTTATTGAAACACATGGACAGCTACATCCGGTTGCCCCAACGTCGAGATTTGGCCTATGTGAAGGCAGACTTCTATGATGTGGGACAGATCCCTCATGTGATAGGGGCCATAGATGGCACCCACATAGCTTTGGTCCCTCCCAGTGCCAATGAACAGGTGTACAGGAACAGCAAGAACTACTACTCAATCAATGTTCAGGTGGTGTGTCTGGCAGACCAGTAAATCGCACAGGTGACAGCCAGGATCTGTGCATGACTCTACATTCTGAGGAACAGCAATGTCCCACTCACGATGGCATGACTACACACAGAGAGGGTTTGGCTCATTGGTATTTATACATTTGGATGTGTGTATATGTTTTGACACCTGTCATCACAATCTTCCATGTTGAGCTATGTGTCCTGCATCCTCATGTCCTCATGTTATTCCACCCACTGACTGTGTTATGTTAATCAATGCCTCTACCTATGGCTTGAGGCATTCATGCTCATTAGCTGTTGCTCACTGTATATAGAATAGTGTTTAGCACATGATAGTTGGCAGTTACATTGTATTGTCATGTATTTCCTAGGAATGTGGATGTAGAAATGTCATCTGTTTTGCCCTGCTTTGGTGGATATCTACACTGGGCTGGACCACTATGTACTGCTTGTGTGCTTTGTGTGGCACCATGCCTTCTCTCCTGATGTAACTATATGTATTGGTCTTTTTTGAAGGTTGGATGAGTGAATTTACTGTTTTGTGTGCCTCGACTAGTGACTACCTTACATCTGCCCTGGGACATGTCTGTTGTACTGTGTCTCCTGCAGAGGATGTGTTCCTCTGCTGTCCATTTCACTGCTTGTTGGTTTAGGGTGGCATACCCACATCACATTTTGCTGACAAAACATTTGTTCATGTTCAAATAAAGACACATATGTTGTTGCTGTGATCAATAGTGCTTATTGGGCATACAGGGGAAATGAGAACAAACAATCTATGGTGCATACAATGACAAACAGGTGATGAGAGGGATCATGGTAGTTGTAATCATCAGAGTAGATGACACAGCTGCAGGTAGCACAGGTCCAGTGTCCGAAGGGCCATTGGAAAAAGGGGTAATGTCACAGAACAGTCAACAGGGTGTGTCATTGGCACACAAGGGAGAGAAATTGGCATCTGCTCCAGCCGGGTGCCTGGATGCATGTCCACATTTGCAGGGGGGTTTATCAGCTACAGAGGGAAGGGTGCCAGAGGCCTGTGGTTCCCCTGGCAGGGCCTCCATTCTACTAGCTGCAGCAGATGTGGAAGGCTCAGATGTGATGTGGCTGGTGGAAGGAGGCTGCTGGTGGGTGGTGGCAGCACGCAGGGTGGTGCTGAGGTCCCTGAGCACCCCTGCAATGGAGGCCATGGTGGCATTGTTTGCCTGCCACTGCTGCAAGACCTCCTGGTGGTATTCCCTATGCAGCCTTTGGCTTTCCCTCAACATGGTAATAATCTGGCCCATTCTGTCCTGGGATTGTTGGTATGCTCCCAGGATTTGGGAGATGGTCAGATGGTCAGTTGACTCCCTTGGGTGCCCCGTCCTCTGGCCCACAGATTCCCTCCCATGCCCCCTGCCCCCATGTGCCCACTACCAGTGTCACCAGGACCTTCATTGTCCCACTCACGATGGCACGACTACACAAAGAGAGGGCTTGGATCATTGGTATTTATACATTTGGATGTGTGTATCTGTTTTGACACCTGTCATCACAATCTTCCATGTTGAGCTATGTGTCCTGCATCCTCCTGTCCTCCTGTCCTCATGTTATTCCACCCCCTGACTGTGTTATGTTAACCAATGCCTCTACCTATGGCTTGAGGCATTCATGCTCATTAGCTGTTGCTCACTGTATATAGAATAGTGTTTAGCACATGATAGTTGGCAGTTACATTGTATTTCCTATGAATGTGGATGTAGAAATGTCATCTGTTTTGCCCTGCTTCGGTGGATATCTACACTGGGCTGGACCACTATGTACTGCTTGTGTGCTTTGTGTGGCACCATGCCTGATGTAACTATGTGTAATGGTCTTTTTTGAAGGTTGGATGAGTGAATTTACTGTTTTGTGTGCCTCGACTAGTGACTACTTTACATCTGCCCTGGGACATATCTGTTGTACTGTGTCTCCTGCAGAGGATGTGTTCCTCTGCTGTCCATTTCAATGCTTGTTGGTTTAGGGTGGCATACCCACATCACATTTTGCTGACAAAACATTTGTACATGTTCAAATAAAGACACATCTGTTGTTGCTGTGATCAATAGTGCTTATTGGGCATACAGGGGAAATGAGAACAAACAATCTATGGTGCATACAATGACAAACAGGTGATGAGAGGGGTCATGGTAGTTGTAATCATCAGAGTAGATGACACAGCTGTAGGTAGCACAGGTCCAGTGTCCGAAGGGCCATTGGAAAAAGGTGTAATGTCACAGAACAGTCAACAGGGTGTCTCATTGGCACACAAGGGAGAGAAATTGACATCTGCTCCAGCCGGATGCCTGGATGCATGTCCACATTTGCAGGGGGGTTTATCAGCTACAGAGGGAGGGGTGCCAGAGGCCTGTGGTTCCCCTGGCAGGGCCTCCATTCCACTAGCTGCAGCATATGTGGAAGGCTCAGATGTGATGTGGCTGGTGGAAGGAGGCTGCTGGTGGGTGGTGGAAGCACGCAGGGTGGTGCTGAGGTCCCAGAGCACCCCTGCAATGGAGGCCATGGTGGCATTGTGTGCCTGCCACTGCTGCAAGACCTCCTGGTGGTATTCCCTATGCAGCCTTTGGCTTTCCCTTAACATGGTAATAATCTGGCCCATTCTGTCCTGGGATTGTTGGTATGCTCCCAGGATTTGGGAGATGGTCAGATGGTCAGTTGACTCTCTTGGGTGCCCCGTCCTCTGGCCCACAGATTCCCTCCCATGCCCCTTGCCCCCATTGGCCCACTACCAGTGTCACCAGGACCTTCATGGTCTTGGGTGTGAGGGGTCGACTCAGGTCCCTGTAATGTGGGGCACACTATTGATTGAGCTGTCCTTCGGACACAGGTTTGGGGAGGAAGGGTTGGCTGTGCTGTTGATGCCACGGGAGGGGGTTGTTGTGGGCAGGGTAAGGCAGGGAGTGGTGGACTGACCAGGTATCCCAGATGGGCCAGGTAAGTCATCAATATCGAAACATCCAGGGGTGTTGTCCTCACTGGGGACTTCATCCTGGACAGGGCTGGCTCTCTCTGGCATCCTCTCCTCGGGGGCAGTGGCAGGGGTACCTGTGGATGGAGTGGGAGGGAGTTACATGGTGGACATGTGATTGGTTATCTCTTTGTCTGATGCATACAGTGGCTTGACATGATATCCAGCAATGGCAATGACAGATGCAGCACTGCAAACATTGTTTGTGGATAGTGGATTGTGACATGTGTACCATGCTCCATTGAGGATTGTGTCATTCAGGCTAGATAACTTTCTTTTTAGGTGCTATGTGGAAGTTCACATGACAGGTGTGCCCTGTTTAGTCGTGGTAAATGAAGCTTGCTAGATGTGAGAGAGGATGACTGCACATTGCAGCATGGTGTCCAAGTGGGAGGAGGATATGCATGGTAACTTGTCCTGCCTGTGCATTTGGTGCATGAGGTTTACCTTCTTACTTTCTAGCCCATGCTCAGTCCATTTCACAGTTGTAGATCAGGATAAGTGGCATTAGGTTTGGTGCCCGTGCTGTGGCTGTGCTTGGCCTTGTTTGACATTGTTCAGTGCCATTGCATTGCTGTCATTGCCATGTATTGGTCCTCAGTCGTAGCATCTAGTTGTTGTAGCTAGGGAAATAGTCATACATGCATGAGATGTGCTGTGGAGTGGCAAAGCAGGTTTTGATGTAGATGGGCTAGTGCATTGTGGGAGTCGTAGTGATTGTTATTCGCACTGCTAACATGCACGTGCCAGGGACTGTGTAGGCATGGGGGCATGGTGGTGGTGTGGCATGCAGGAGAGGGCCATTAGGTGGGATGTTGAGTGAACTGGGAAGTGTTTGGGTGGTGTAGCATGCTGGACAGGACGAATGTGTACCAGGGGAGTGGTAGTTACTTACCAGAGTCCAGTCCTCCGGCTATTCCAGTCCTCCGGCCCTCTGAGTGCAAGATGTCCAAGACCTTCTCCTCTCATGATGTGAACTCTGGGCGAGAAGGTGGGAACCCACCGCCAGTCTTCTGCACAACAATCTGGTGGCATGATGTCATGGAACGCACCTGCCCCCGTAGGTCGTTCCACCTCTTCCTAATGTCCTCCCTTGTGATTGGATGGTTGTCTACTGAGTTGACCCTGTTGACAATTCTCTGCCACAACTCCATTTTCCTGGCAATGGATGTTTGCTGAACCTGTGCTCCAAACAGTTTAACCAACCATGAGCCTCAACTCATCGTCTATGAAGCATGGGAACTTTTGTCGGGACATAGTGGTGGTTGTGTTGTGGGTGAGGTTGTGTGTTGTGTGTGCAAGGGTGCAGTGTAGGGTGCTTAGTGGAGTGGGGGTGTTCAGTTGTATGTGATGGTCGGTTGTGCTGTTTGTGTGTATTGGTTATGTGTGTATTGTGTTGTTTGTGAGGTTGAATGGTGTGTGTTGAGTGAGATGTGTGCCTAAAGTGTAAAGGTTGTGTTTGTCGAATTTTGCCTGCTCTTGGTGTATGCAAATGTTTTTTTGGTAGCAAAGGATTGTGGTGTGTGTGTTGGGGGGTGTTATATAGTGCAGTGCGTAGGTGTGTCTGGTGTCTGCATGTATGTCAGGTGTGAGGTTTTCGAAATGGCCAATGTGGTGTTGTGTTCTGTCTGAAGTGAGTTTTAGTGTGTGCCTGTTCGCATCGCCTATGGTTTTCTGCCATGGTAGTACCACTGTGCTAATTTGTGGGTCATAATCTGGTGGGTGGTAAGTCGTTGGGCTGGCGGTGCTGGTGGTGGAACCGCCTCTTGCCCACCCACCTGTGTCCTGGCGGTGTCGGATTTGTGTCTGTTTAGTGGTGGTCTTCAGTGTGTGACTTCTAATACAGTGGTCGAATGACTGCCAACATGGCTGTCTTTTAGTGGCCGCCATCATGGCGGTCTTCCGAAAAGACCGTCAAAGTCAAAATGAGGCCCATAGTGTGTAGCCTCCTAGGGGAGAGATACGCCATGTGCACTTCATAGTAGTGAGTCAACTTGAACCTCGCAATAATCAACCCTGTGTGCACTCCTGTGTGAATTTGAAGTCAATCCCTGGGTGAGAGGCTTGTCCCACACATGCTGCCAAGTGTCCTCTATTCGTAGCGGTGCTAGTCGTCTATCCGTGTGCAATACACAACATATGTGTGTTATGAACCTGCGGCCACCCACCATGGAAAACATGGTCACCAGGGTCTGAGTGAGCTCAGAGGCCTCTTGAAAAGATGGCCATAACTGTCATGCTGTGGCTGTTTTTTTAGCATACTGAAGAAACAGCCCTCGTCCTAAGTCATACATCTCAATCGCAACGTGCAGCGTGATGAAGTGGCCCACCAGATACAGGTATGACAGGTATGACAGCATTATGCAGCCCTTCGCCTGCCACCTGTCAACCGCCAATGTCTAAGCTTTTTTGTTTGAAGGGTCGTACTATCCACAAACCCAAATCCAGGGCATACGGTGCACACCCAGTCACTAGTCGCACAGCTCTCTCCCAGAGACGGATCAGGTGTGGGAAAGTAATGGGTATGTCTCTTTCCCTCTTTAGCAGGGCATCATGTTGGTGTCCATCATGTGTACCCTACAGCAGCGCTCTCTCCCAGTTAGCCTCCACATCCAGACAATGTCCTATCCAGCCAAAAAATACCATGCTGAAGGTTTGCCACAAGATAATAAAGTTCCAGATCCGGGATCTCTATGCTGCCCCCGTCCCATTCCTTTTTAAGGGTATTAAGGCTTATTCTACAGCATTTGTCAGCCCAGAGGAGTTCTATCAACAAGCGGTCTAGGTCATGGAACAACCCGTGTGGGACTGCGTATATGGCTCCCTACACGACATACACAAATCTAGGAAGGACAACTATTTTTATAAGTGCTATTTTCCCCATTAGAGATAGCTTTAGCATGATCCGGAAAGCAGTGGAGGGGCGCAGATTGCAAAACAAGCATCCCATATTCAACTCGTACGCTCAGTGTTCCTGATGGGTAATATATATCCTGAGGTATTTAACACTGTCCAACGTCCATGGCAATCCCGCCTCCGGCAGGCAGTCCGCCAGCAATTCCTTTAACTGTCCTAGTGGGAAGAGGGCCGACTTAGCGCTGTGAACTTGTAGTCCTGAGAATTTCCAGAATTCACAAAGCACATTAAGCAAGATTGGGGCTGATATGTCAGGCTGGCACAGGTAGACCATGGCATCGTCAGCATATAGTGGCACCACATGGACTGCGCAGCCAACTAGCACAGCCCAGCCATGTAATGTTTGCTGGAGACAATAAGCTAGTGGCTCCAAAGCAAAAGAGAAGCTCAAGGGGGACAACGGGCACCCCTGATGTATACTCCTCTGTAATAGAATCTCTGCTAACATGTAATGCCCAGGTCATACTCTCGCCTTGGGCCACTACAGAGGAATTTAACCCACCGGATGAAGTTTGGACCCAGTCCCATTGTACCCAGGACTTGCTATATAGAGTTCCACCGTACAAGTGCATAGTGATTATCATATAGTTCGGGTGCATGCAAAACATTTGTCAATCAGCTCAGGTTTTGTAGCATTTTCCAATGGTGTATAGATCCAGATTGATCCGTCTGGGCCAAGTGAGGGAGATAAGGGAGCAGTCGTACCACCAATATATGACTAAGGAGTTTCTGATCCACATTTAACCTGGAAGGCAGCCAATTAGAGCCCACCTCAAGGGGGTGTCTACCATTAAGATAATATGTGCCTCACTGATAGAGTCCAGGAGGAGCCCCCTCTCCAATGCTTCCGCATATAGCAGTAGTAATTTATCCACCAAGGTCCCCGAAAAGGTCTTATAAGATTCTGCCGGGAACCTATCTTCACCACGTGATTTAGCAGGTTTCAATGCATCCACTGCCCCCAACAATTTTTGCCGAGAAATCCAGGCCCCAAGCAGGTTGCAGTCCTCTGAACAGAGGCACGACAGCCCAGCTGGATCCTCCGGAAGCAGATACACCTCAGTCCTGGTATGTATTTTGCGCAGATGGGCCAGCAAAGACATCATTTATAACTTGCTTGGTGTGTACCATGCGTCAAACTAAAATTCGTTTTGAAGAACTCCTTTTTAAATATTTTGCACCTTGTTTATAGATTTTGTTTTTGAAAGTTTTTATAGAAAGAAGATTGCTACTTCTTTTAGATGTTGCGATATTCTTAAGTGAGTGTTTTATCTGGCTATAAAAGTTCCCCAATGTTAATACTTTTAGAAGTAAAATTTTTGAAAGGCGATTGTGAGAAGAAGAAGAAAAATACAACTAGAAAAGAAAAGAGGGAACATATGGTACTTGATATCAGATCCCAAATTTATTAAATAAATGCCTTGTAGAAGACAAAGTTGAATAAACCGAAACTGCTGGATAAAATATTGTAGGGTAGTGCAGCTTAATTTCTGATGAATTAAAAAAATCATCCGAGGGAGGATTGTCAGAGCAGACATATTAATTTTAAAAGGTTGTGTGTTCTTAGCATAACTGGACTGCAAATTTAATTTACTGGTCCTTTGCTGGTTTGGACTGACACCCATATTAAAGTTGCTGAATAAAGTGTGGCTTTAAAATTGCACAAACAAGTTTTACAAGTGCATGTTATTTTATATTCTGTGTTTTTCCTGTTCTTAAAATAGTTGAAATTGTATTTATTTTTTGGTTGTATTTTTCTTGTGCTGAAGTAAAATGTAATTTCTTCTGTATTCCTTTTGAAGAAGCTATATAGTGAATATGCTCATTCATGTAACAAAATCAAGGACCTTTCCTGTTTCCACTGAAGACCCATTCATAAATGACGAGCCCATTGTATTATATGTAGTATGTGCAAAAATGTAAATGTCAATAACTTGGCTTTAGATTAAGGGTTAGCATCAATTATGCTTTCCTAACGCATCTTTAGCAATGTTGCAGTTATCGTACCGTATGTATGTCCAAGCTAATTTGTTGTATTCCTTACTATAATGCTTTATGTTTCGCTTCTCTGAAAGTATAAAATGTGTCTTCCCTGGTTTGAATGACAGAGCTTTTCCTTACTTTTAAACTGGCCACTCCCTCTGTCAGTTTGTTATGTAACTTTATAAACAGACTTTTCCCTGTCTTTCTTATCGAGCAGCCCCATGTCAGACAGTTATCTGCTTTTGAACTAATGGTCTTCATGTTAGACTGGTGATTTATCTGTTTACAAACTGAGCAGATTTATGCTAGTTCATTACTGAACTATATTTTGATCGTGGCTAATTCCCTTATGTTATGATCTCTTGAAATTGGCTTCATTTATAAGCATCAGGAATGCTGATTTGAATCTGACTTGCTACATACTGACTTCTGTAATAATTCTTAATTTTTAATAAACCTGTATATTTTTGACTTTATATATTTTCCTACAAATGTTTTCTTAATTTGCAATGGGACCCTTGTCTTTTGAGACTCACACTGCACTGATCCTGTGCATAGGCTCTTTGAATATATCAGTGAACACACAGTTGATAATCTATGTTTTTAAAATGTTGCATCTGTAGTTTCATTTTCTTTGTGTTCATCATTATCCTCCAATATCCCTTATGTGTCTAATTCTTGTATAGAGTTAATGACTAGTAACATCTTATATTTGGAAAAATATCTTATTATCATTTGTTTGAGAATAACAACTGTAAAGCCTAAAAAGAGGAATACAATGTTAGCAAGAATTGGGAAAATGTAATTTTAAAATATTAAAATAATTTTAGTACACACCCTTGATTGTTCGACCTATGAAAATGGAACATCAATGAGAGGGTACAGTGATATCACACCTTAAATATTTACAGGTCTAAAATAATTTTTATAATTAAAACATCATTTAAAAATAGGGTTGAGAAAAAAGAATCTGAAAAACTCTTGTGTTGAAATGTTGACTCTGAAACCATTATATACTGTCTTCCCTGCAACTAATATAGCATTTTCTACCAGAGGCAGTAATGCTACTGTCCAAAAAATCTAATGTAGTTGTGTGAATTCTGTGACTTATGAAAAATATCTCAGATATTTTATTTTCTATTTGGGCTATCCAAGGCTACTTACACTGCACTGAGTTTAAATATGCTTTTAGTGATGCCAAACATAAGACACAATAATTATGCTTCAGCGTAGAGATCCATTCCTATTTTGTTTTTTAGCATTGAATGAATATATTGATTGATGGCACCACTTTCTCTCAGGAATCATAGACTTCCTCACCTGCATTTCCTCCAGTGAAGGCTTCATATGTCAGCTGATACTTCTCTGTTTCCCCAGCAATTTGGAAAGAACTGTATTTTGCAAAGTAATGATTATTTTCAAAGTCACGCAGGTCAATGCGAAGTTCATAGGTTTCTAGAAAAATGAAAAGTACTACTATCTGATTATCACAGCAGATTTTGAAAAGGAAATTAGGTACAGCTGGATTCTATTACACATAATTACATGATAATGGCAGTGGCTGTGCTACCTATATTTTTCAATAAAAACATTTGTCTAATATCATATGCAATAAAGAAGGTGAACGTAATAACAATCCACATATCACTGTATCAAGCCATAAAATGAATGAAGGGAATTTTCAGAAGAAAAAAGATGAACAGTAGATGACTGAACAAAAGGCATATTAACAATTACACCCAAAAACTGCACTATACTGTATTATACAAATAAGAAAAATAAATCAAGAATGTCACTTTTATGTGGCAAGCACCGTATACAATAAACATGTACGATATCCATTCAAATCACGCATGGCTTCCTGTAGGAAAGTCCTTTTTTTTGCCTGATCACCCCCACTCTTTCTGGATAGGTACTGGTGGTTACTGACTCTTGGCTGTGCCCTGGGTACTGCTTACCAGTCCCAGGGCCAGTGCTCTGTGTAAAATGGATATGCAAATTAGGCTAATTATAATTGGCTAAGTTAACCTACCTATAAGTCCCTAGTATATGGTAGGGCATGTAGGTTTAGGGACCACAGCATAGGTGGTGCACACCTAGGTGCATTGCTGAGGTGCCCAGTGTCATTTTAAAAGCAAGCCTGCCTTGCTGGCTGCTTTTAAATTAAAGTTATATGCAAATTCGACTTTGGAATTAAAGGTACTTCCAAAGTCTTAAACTACCTTATTTTTACATATAAGTCACCCCTAAGGTGTGCCCTATGTGCCCCTAGGGCTGGGTGCCATGTAACTATAAGCAGGGACTTTATAAAAATAGATTTATAAGCCCTGGTGAGGTAAAAACAGCCAAATTCGTTTTTCCCTCATTGAAGTAAATGGCCTTCATAGGCTAGAATGGGCAGACTTTATTTTAAATTTTAAAGTCTCCTTAAATGTTACATACCAAGAATTTGGTATCAAATTGATTGTTATAATAAATCCCACAACTTCCAGTTGTTGGATTTAATATAACTAGTGCAGGTAAAAAGTTTAGACTTTACCTAAAAAGTTGCCAATTTCAGCTCTGCATTGTTTTTGCTGCTGTGCTCTGATTGGCCAGCCTGCAGCAGCTTCTGCCAGGCTACTTTAATGAGGTGTGAAGTGGCCTGGCTTCACACAAAGGAATGTGCTTGGGGGAGAGAATCTCCCCTCAGCAGATGGTGAGGCAGGAAGGGGGAGGGCTGCCAAACTGGTCTTCAAAGGCAGAGAAGGACATTTGAAGCACCCAGCAACACCCCCACATCCTGCAACCCCAGACAGCTAGGTGCCCCCTTGATTAGATTAGGAGAGGGCAGGAGAGGGGTGTGTTTATGATTTTTAGCCACACCAGTGGGTGGGCTCAGCCAGATCTCTCCTCCAAAAATCAGATTCATCCATTTTGGATTTTTAGAGACTGTTGCCTTCTGGGATGGATTTTTGCCACACTTCCCAGGAAGTGGTCATCACAGGGGGACGACCCTGTCCCTGATTGGAGAACCAGGGCCCCCCTGCTTTTCACCCAGGAGCAAGGATAAAACTGGCAGACCTGCACCCACGCCTCAGATCCCCACCAAATTTCAAGAAGAAGGAACTACAAGGAGAAGAAGGACTGCCCTGCTGGACCCCTGGCCTGCACCTGGACCCTGCACTCAGAAAGACTGCACCAGCTGCACACTTGGGCTTCACCACAAGAAGGACTTTGCCTGGCTTCCACTGGTTCAAGGAGGGACTCCCTGTTTGCTACAGGTGAAAAATTGCTATCCAGAGTCCCCTGCACCAACTCCTGAAAAAGTGACCAGCTGACCACTGTCCAGTGGCCAAAAAGGAGTTTGCGCCAGGTGTATTCTGGGAGTTGAAGTCCGCACTTCCCAAGGACCATCACAGAACTTCTGGACCCTTGGGGTGAGCTGTGGACCCCAAAAGAACCTTAAAAGAACATCTGGGTGAAGCCCCAGAAGTTTGGAAAAGATTGGAGAATTTTTGAAAAAAAGCTCCATAAAGTGACCGACCCGACGCGGAAATTCTAGCCGGCTTGCCTCAACCGCGACCCGGCCTGACTTCGTGGTTCGTCCCGGTAAAGAAAAACATCCAAAAAAGAGACTAAGTCCGAACGTAAAAAGTTGACCGGGACCTTCCAGCCATCGTATCCGAGAAGGGCTCCACGGACGTCGGATCAAGATCCAGGTTTACCCCGGTCGAAGGATTTTCATCTCGAAAAAACGACTAAGTCCGAAGGTAAAAATCACCACCGAGGAAACCGACTTCGCGTATCCGGACAAGGGCTCCAGGAGGTCGGATCCAACTGGCAGGTTCGTCCCGGGGAAGAAAAACATCAAAAAAGAGACTAAGTCAGAAGGTAACTTTTTAACCGAGGCCTCCCGCGACTTGTAGCCGAGCAGGGCTCCATCGCGGTCAGCCTGAAAGTTTGACTTTGCCCCGGTCCTGGTGCAACCAGATGACCCGATTGGCGCTTTTTGTTTCTAAGCGCTAGAAAATAATAATACTTTAAAAATTCATATCTCCGGTTCCCCTGAACCGATTTTAATCGTTTTTGTGTCATTTTAAAGATAAAAATATAAGCTATTTTTATAAATTGGTTTTGGATTTTTAAACTGTTTCCTGTGTTTTATTTAATTACTGTTTTGTGATATTTGAATGCTTTACACTTTGTCTCCTAAGTTAAGCCTTGACGCTCGATGCCAAGCTACTAAGGGTAGAGCTGGGATTAATTTACTGAGACCTAACTGTACTTATGTGGAGGTTTGTGGCTTGTTGCTAGGTGTAGGTACCTACCTGCCCTACCAATAACCCATTTTCCAACATAATTGGAAGCAGCGACGGGATCCTGTACTTGTGTTCAATATCACGTTACAGTTTTAGATAAAACAAATTAAAAATCCTTTAAATTGTCCTAGTGCAAAAATTGTTTTTAATTTTTAATTTTTAATTTTTTTTAATTAATTTGGATTAATTTCAATTATTGAATTTTTTTAATTTTTCTAAATTCTTGTTTCCAATGTTTGCAAAAAGTTTTTGTTGACACAAAACTAGGGAACCATGGAGCTTGATCTGGCTAGCCTACCCACACAGACAGTAGTCCATCTTAGGGGGTTGTGTATTGAGAGAGGGTTGCCTGCAACCCCTGATCTCAGGAAGCAAATCCTGATTAAATCCCTGACAGCATGGGCTGAGGCCCAAGAGGTAGAGACAGAGGAAGCTCCAGAGGAGGAAGAAAAAGAGGAAGATGCTAACTCTAACCACTCAGGGGAGGGAAGGCATCAGACCCCAAGTGAGGAAGAGGAGGAACGGTCCTCAGTGGATACAGTCACTACGGGCAGACCCAAAGCTAGTGGTAGGAAGGGGGTCCTTTCAGGAGGAGAGAACCCATCCATCAGGGAAAGAGAGCTGGAAGCCCAGCTAGCCTACATAGCTTTGGAAGCAGATAAGCTTGCCCTAGAAAAGAAAAAGTGGGCAAGCAAAGAAAAAAAAGATGGAAGCAGCGAGAAAGAAACTGAGGTGTCCCTGGGTGGGGGTTTTGCCCCCAGATTACCCAAAGGGGTGGTTCCTGCTTATGTAGAGGGGGATGACATAGATAAGTGGCTGGGGGCCTTTGAGAGGGCCCTCCAGATGAGGAAAGTCAAGCCTCAGTACTGGGGTTCACTCCTTTGGGAGTTAGTTCCCAACTCTGGGAGGGATAGGCTCCTAACCATGAGTGGGGAGGATGCAGACTCATACCCCAGTATGAAGAGTTGCTTGACTAAAATGTTTGGTCTAACCCCAGAGCAGTATAGGCTTAAGTTTAGGGACAACCAAAAGACAAGCACCCAGTCCTGTGTGGACTTTGTGGACATTTCAGTAAAAGCACTGGAGGGCTGGATACAGGGCAACAGGGTAAGTACCTTTGAGGGGCTGTACAATTTGATTATGAGGGAGCACCTTCTAACTAATTGTGTCCAAGAGAGGCTCCGCCAGTATCTAGTAGACTCTAGGTTGACCAACCCCAGAGAGCTGGGGGAGGCAGCAGATGACTGGTTAAGAACTAGGGTTAACCAGAGACCCCCAGGGGGTGATCAGAAAAAGGGAGGACATGGTTCTTCTCAGGGGAAGAACCAAGGGAAAGATGACAAAAAAACCAAAGAGTCCTCACAAGAGTCCCCAAAAACTTCTCAGGGAGGGGGAGCCCCGAGCCAATTCACTTTTAAAGGGAAAGGGTATCAGGGAAAGAATTTTGATCCTGCTAAAGCAGGAAAGTTTCAGGAGCTTGCTAAGGCCGGCAAGTGTTTTGACTGTTATCAGCCAGGACATAAAAGAGGAGATGCTATCTGCACCAAGAAGCCCCCCACTGGTGGGCAATCCCAGGGGATTGCTAGTGTAGGGTTGGGGGTGGAAGTTGGCCCAGGGGTGGAATCAGGGTACACTGAAGTCACCTTAGTATCCGTGGGTGGGGTGGACATTGCAACTATGGCCACCTTACCTCCCATCATGCAGAGGTATAGGCAGAGGCCTAAAGTCAATGGGACTGAAGTGGAAGCTCTGAGAGATACAGGAGCCAGTGTGACAATGGTTGCAGAAAAGCTGGTTTCTCCAGAGCAGGTCTTACCTGGTGTCTTCCACCAGGTGACTTATGCAGATACCAGAACCAAACTCCATCCCATGGCTATGGTGAGTCTGGAATGGGGAGGTGTGACTGGCCCTAAAAAAGTAGCTGTAGCTCCTGCCCTCCCAGTAGAGTGTCTGCTGGGAAATGATCTTGAAGCATCTGAATGGTCAGAAGTGGAGAGAAGGGTCCATGCACAGATGCTGGACCTCCCTGAATGGGTGTGTGCTGTGACCAGGTCACAGGCAGCACAACAGGGAAATGCTGGACACTTGGACCCTGGAACAATGGGCCAAGCCTCCAAGAAAAAGAGAAAGAGCACTGGGTCTGGCTTGCCAGCCCCAACAAGTACAGAGGGTCAGGAAGAATCCAACCCTGAGGGGGAGGATCTGAACTCTGAGGGAGGGACACCTTCCCTGCAAACTCTGCCTGACTTGGCAGAACTGCAAGGGGCAGGTGGGCCCACCAGAGAAGATTTGTGCCAGGGACAAAGAGAGTGTCCCACTCTTGAGGGCCTGAGGCAGACTGCTGCCAGGCAAGAACAAGGGGATACCAGTGGTACCCACAAGGTTTACTGGGAGGATGGAGTTCTCTACACTGAGGCTAGGACCCTTAAAGAAGGGGCTACTAGGAGAGTAGTGGTCCCCCAAAAGTATAGAGAATTCCTCCTTACCTCAAGCCATGATATCCCCTTAGCTGGTCATTTGGGACAGACCAAGACCTGGAGCAGGCTGGTCAACCATTTTTTTTGGCCTGAAATGTCAGAAAAAGTCAGGGAGTTTTGCAGCTCCTGTGTCACCTGTCAAGCCAGTGGCAAGACAGGGGGCAAGCCAAAGGCTCCCTTAATTCCACTGCCAGTGGTTGGGACTCCCTTTGAGAGGGTGGGGATTGACATTGTTGGTCCCCTAGACCCACCAACTGCTTCAGGTAACAGGTACATTGTGGTGGTAGTGGACCATGCCACCAGGTACCCTGAGGCAATACCCCTCCGGACAGTCACTGCTCCCACAGTGGCTAGGGCCCTACTTGGTGTGTTCACCAGAGTGGGATTCCCAAAGGAGGTGGTCTCAGATAGGGGCACAAACTTTATGTCAGCCTATCTGAAAGCCATGTGGGAGGAGTGTGGTGTTACTTATAAGTTCAGCACACCCTACCATCCACAGACCAATGGTCTGGTGGAAAGATTCAATAAGACCCTGAAGGGCATGATCATGGGTTTGTCTGACAAACTCAGGAGGAGATGGGATGTCCTCCTCCCATGCCTGCTGTTTGCCTACAGGGAGGTGCCACAGAAGGGGGTTGGATTCAGCCCCTTTGAGTTACTGTTTGGGCACCCTGTAAGAGGCCCATTGTGCTTGGTGAGAGAGTCTTGGGAAAAGCCTCTCAAGGAATCCAAGGAGAATGTGCTGGATTATGTACTAGGCATGCGGTCTCGCATGGCTGAGTATATGAAGAAGGCAAGCAGAAACCTGGAGGCCAGTCAGGAGCTCATGAAGCTCTGGCATGATCAAAAGGCTACCATGCCTGAGTATCACCCAGGACAGCTGGTGTGGGTTTTGGAGCCCATGGCTCCTAGGGCACTACAGGCCAAATGGACTGGGCCCTATCCAATCCTAGAGAAAAAAGGTGAGGTCACCTACTTGGTGGACCTTGGCACCCCCAGGAATCCTCACAGGATTCTACATGTAAACAGGATGAAACCCCACCAGGACAGGGCAGACATGACCATGCTGATGGTCACTGATGAAGGGAAGGAGGAGGAGGGTGAACCTCTGCCAGACCTCCTGTCCTCAAAGGAAAAAGATGGGTCAGTGGAGGGAGTGGTACTCTCTCCCAAATTGACAGATCAGCAACAACAAGACTGTAAGCAAGTCTTGGGACAGTTTGCTAGTCTGTTCTCCCTGACCCCTGGACTCACCAATTGGTGTGTCCATGATGTTGACACTGGTGACAGCTTGCCTGTCAAGAACAAGCTGTACAGGCTGTCTGACCAGGTCAAGGCCAACATCAAAGCTGAAGTGGCTAAGATGTTGGACCTGAAGGTAACTGAGCCCTCTGATAGTCCTTGGTCCAGTCCAGTGGTACTGGTGCCCAAAGCTAATCCCCAAGGTGGGAAGAAAGAATTAAGATTCTGTGTGGACTACAGAGGTCTAAATGCAGTCACTAGGACTGATGCTCACCCCATACCTAGAGCTGATGAGCTCATTGACAGGTTGGGGGCTGCCAAATTCCTGAGCACATTTGATCTGACCTCAGGATATTGGCAGATTGCCTTAAGTCCAAGAGCTAAGGAGAGGTCAGCATTTTCCACACCAGAGGGCCACTTTCAGTTCAAGGTGATGCCCTTTGGCATGAAAAATGCTCCTGCCACCTTCCAACGGTTGGTGAATAGAGTCCTATCTGGGTTGGAATCTTTTAGTGCAGCTTATCTGGATGATATAGCTGTATTTAGTTCCACCTGGAGGGACCACCTGGTCCACCTGAAGGAAGTGCTTCAGGCCCTGCTTCAAGCAGGCCTGACTATCAAGGCAAGCAAGTGCCAGATAGGGCAAAGTTCTGTTGTGTACCTGGGCCACCTTGTTGGTGGAGGCCATGTACAACCTCTCCAGCCCAAGATCCAGACTATCCTGGATTGGGAGGCTCCAAAAACCCAGACTCAGGTCAGGGCCTTTCTTGGCCTGACTGGGTATTACAGGAGGTTTGTTCAGAATTTTGGGACCATAGTGGCCCCTCTGACTGAGCTTACCTCCAAGAAACAACCCAAGAAGGTCATTTGGACCCCAGAGTGTCAGAAAGCTTTTGACACCCTAAAACAGGCTATGTGTTCAGCACCAGTGTTACTGGCCCCTGACTATAGCAAGGAGTTTGTAGTGCAAACAGATGCTTCAGAGGAAGGGATTGGGGCAGTGTTAGCACAAGTTAATGAAGAGGGCCATGATCACCCAGTTGCCTTCATCAGCAGGCGACTACTCCCCAGAGAGAAAAAATGGAGTGCCATTGAGAGGGAGGCCTTTGCTGTGGTTTGGTCCCTGAAGAAGTTGAGGCCTTACTTGTTTGGCACTCACTTCCGTGTACAAACTGACCACAGACCTCTCAGATGGTTGATGCAGATGAGGGGGGAGAACCCAAAACTGTTAAGGTGGTCCATTTCCCTACAGGGGATGGACTTCACAGTGGAGCACAGACCTGGGACTGCTCATGCCAATGCAGATGGCCTTTCCAGGTTTTTCCACTTAGCTGATGAGGACTACCAGGGTGTAGGTTAGTACCCATCACCTTTCATCTGGGGGGGGGGCAGTGTAGGAAAGTCCTTTTTTTTGCCTGATCACCCCCACTCTTTCTGGATAGGTACTGGTGGTTACTGACTCTTGGCTGTGCCCTGGGTACTGCTTACCAGTCCCAGGGCCAGTGCTCTGTGTTAAATGGATATGCAAATTAGGCTAATTATAATTGGCTAAGTTAACCTACCTATAAGTCCCTAGTATATGGTAGGGCATGTAGGTTTAGGGACCACAGCATAGGTGGTGCACACCTAGGTGCATTGCTGAGGTGCCCAGTGTCATTTTAAAAGCAAGCCTGCCTTGCTGGCTGCTTTTAAATTAAAGTTATATGCAAATTCGACTTTGGAATTAAAGGTACTTCCAAAGTCTTAAACTACCTTATTTTTACATATAAGTCACCCCTAAGGTGTGCCCTATGTGCCGCTAGGGCTGGGTGCCATGTAACTATAAGCAGGGACTTTATAAAAATAGATTTATAAGCCCTGGTGAGGTAAAAACAGCCAAATTCGTTTTTCCCTCATTGAAGTAAATGGCCTTCATAGGCTAGAATGGGCAGACTTTATTTTAAATTTTAAAGTCTCCTTAAATGTTACATACCAAGAATTTGGTATCAAATTGATTGTTATAATAAATCCCACAACTTCCAGTTGTTGGATTTAATATAACTAGTGCAGGTAAAAAGTTTAGACTTTACCTAAAAAGTTGCCAATTTCAGCTCTGCATTGTTTTTGCTGCTGTGCTCTGATTGGCCAGCCTGCAGCAGCTTCTGCCAGGCTACTTTAATGAGGTGTGAAGTGGCCTGGCTTCACACAAAGGAATGTGCTTGGGGGAGAGAATCTCCCCTCAGCAGATGGTGAGGCAGGAAGGGGGAGGGCTGCCAAACTGGTCGTCAAAGGCAGAGAAGGACATCTGAAGCACCCAGCAACACCCCCACATCCTGCAACCCCAGACAGCTAGGTGCCCCCTTGATTAGATTAGGAGAGGGCAGGAGAGGGGTGTGTTTATGATTTTTAGCCACACCAGTGGGTGGGCTCAGCCAGATCTCTCCTCCAAAAATCAGATTCATCCATTTTGGATTTTTAGAGACTGTTGCCTTCTGGGATGGATTTTTGCCACACTTCCCAGGAAGTGGTCATCACAGGGGGACGACCCTGTCCCTGATTGGAGAACCAGGGCCCCCCTGCTTTTCACCCAGGAGCAAGGATAAAACTGGCAGACCTGCACCCACGCCTCAGATCCCCACCAAATTTCAAGAAGAAGGAACTACAAGGAGAAGAAGGACTGCCCTGCTGGACCCCTGGCCTGCACCTGGACCCTGCACTCAGAAAGACTGCACCAGCTGCACACTTGGGCTTCACCACAAGAAGGACTTTGCCTGGCTTCCACTGGTTCAAGGAGGGACTCCCTGTTTGCTACAGGTGAAAAATTGCTATCCAGAGTCCCCTGCACCAACTCCTGAAAAAGTGACCAGCTGACCACTGTCCAGTGGCCAAAAAGGAGTTTGCGCCAGGTGTATTCTGGGAGTTGAAGTCCGCACTTCCCAAGGACCATCACAGAACTTCTGGACCCTTGGGGTGAGCTGTGGACCCCAAAAGAACCTTAAAAGAACATCTGGGTGAAGCCCCAGAAGTTTGGAAAAGATTGGAGAATTTTTGAAAAAAAGCTCCATAAAGTGACTGACCCGACGCGGAAATTCTAGCCGGCTTGCCTCAACCGCGACCCGGCCTGACTTCGTGGTTCGTCCCGGTAAAGAAAAACATCCAAAAAAGAGACTAAGTCCGAACGTAAAAAGTTGACCGGGACCTTCCAGCCATCGTATCCGAGAAGGGCTCCACGGACGTCGGATCAAGATCCAGGTTTACCCCGGTCGAAGGATTTTCATCTCGAAAAAACGACTAAGTCCGAAGGTAAAAATCACCACCGAGGAAACCGACTTCGCGTATCCGGACAAGGGCTCCAGGAGGTCGGATCCAACTGGCAGGTTCGTCCCGGGGAAGAAAAACATCAAAAAAGAGACTAAGTCAGAAGGTAACTTTTTAACCGAGGCCTCCCGCGACTTGTAGCCGAGCAGGGCTCCATCGCGGTCGGCCTGAAAGTTTGACTTTGCCCCGGTCCTGGTGCAACCAGATGACCCGATTGGCGCTTTTTGTTTCTAAGCGCTAGAAAATAATAATACTTTAAAAATTCATATCTCCGGTTCCCCTGAACCGATTTTAATCGTTTTTGTGTCATTTTAAAGATAAAAATATAAGCTATTTTTATAAATTGGTTTTGGATTTTTAAACTGTTTCCTGTGTTTTATTTAATTACTGTTTTGTGATATTTGAATGCTTTACACTTTGTCTCCTAAGTTAAGCCTTGACGCTCGATGCCAAGCTACTAAGGGTAGAGCTGGGATTAATTTACTGAGACCTAACTGTACTTATGTGGAGGTTTGTGGCTTGTTGCTAGGTGTAGGTACCTACCTGCCCTACCAATAACCCATTTTCCAACATAATTGGAAGCAGCGACGGGATCCTGTACTTGTGTTCAATATCACGTTACAGTTTTAGATAAAACAAATTAAAAATCCTTTAAATTGTCCTAGTGCAAAAATTGTTTTTAATTTTTAATTTTTTTTAATTAATTTGGATTAATTTCAATTATTTAATTTTTTTAATTTTTCTAAATTCTTGTTTCCAATGTTTGCAAAAAGTTTTTGTTGACACAAAACTAGGGAACCATGGAGCTTGATCTGGCTAGCCTACCCACACAGACAGTAGTCCATCTTAGGGGGTTGTGTATTGAGAGAGGGTTGCCTGCAACCCCTGATCTCAGGAAGCAAATCCTGATTAAATCCCTGACAGCATGGGCTGAGGCCCAAGAGGTAGAGACAGAGGAAGCTCCAGAGGAGGAAGAAAAAGAGGAAGATGCTAACTCTAACCACTCAGGGGAGGGAAGGCATCAGACCCCAAGTGAGGAAGAGGAGGAACGGTCCTCAGTGGATACAGTCACTAGGGGCAGACCCAAAGCTAGTGGTAGGAAGGGGGTCCTTTCAGGAGGAGAGAACCCATCCATCAGGGAAAGAGAGCTGGAAGCCCAGCTAGCCTACATAGCTTTGGAAGCAGATAAGCTTGCCCTAGAAAAGAAAAAGTGGGCAAGCAAAGAAAAAAAAGATGGAAGCAGCGAGAAAGAAACTGAGGTGTCCCTGGGTGGGGGTTTTGCCCCCAGATTACCCAAAGGGGTGGTTCCTGCTTATGTAGAGGGGGATGACATAGATAAGTGGCTGGGGGCCTTTGAGAGGGCCCTCCAGATGAGGAAAGTCAAGCCTCAGTACTGGGGTTCACTCCTTTGGGAGTTAGTTCCCAACTCTGGGAGGGATAGGCTCCTAACCATGAGTGGGGAGGATGCAGACTCATACCCCAGTATGAAGAGTTGCTTGACTAAAATGTTTGGTCTAACCCCAGAGCAGTATAGGCTTAAGTTTAGGGACACCCAAAAGACAAGCACCCAGTCCTGTGTGGACTTTGTGGACATTTCAGTAAAAGCACTGGAGGGCTGGATACAGGGCAACAGGGTAAGTACCTTTGAGGGGCTGTACAATTTGATTATGAGGGAGCACCTTCTAACTAATTGTGTCCAAGAGAGGCTCCGCCAGTATCTAGTAGACTCTAGGTTGACCAACCCCAGAGAGCTGGGGGAGGCAGCAGATGACTGGTTAAGAACTAGGGTTAACCAGAGACCCCCCGGGGGTGATCAGAAAAAGTGAGGACATGGTTCTTCTCAGGGGAAGAACCAAGGGAAAGATGACAAAAAACCCAAAGAGTCCTCACAAGAGTCCCCAAAAACTTCTCAGGGAGGGGGAGCCCCGAGCCAATTCACTTTTAAAGGGAAAGGGTATCAGGGAAAGAATTTTGATCCTGCTAAAGCAGGAAAGTTTCAGGAGCTTGCTAAGGCCGGCAAGTGTTTTGACTGTTATCAGCCAGAACATAAAAGAGGAGATGCTATCTGCACCAAGAAGCCCCCCACTGGTGGGCAATCCCAGGGGATTGCTAGTGTAGGGTTGGGGGTGGAAGTTGGCCCAGGGGTGGAATCAGGGTACACTGAAGTCACCTTAGTATCCGTGGGTGGGGTGGACATTGCAACTATGGCCACCTTACCTCCCATCATGCAGAGGTATAGGCAGAGGCCTAAAGTCAATGGGACTGAAGTGGAAGCTCTGAGAGATACAGGAGCCAGTGTGACAATGGTTGCAGAAAAGCTGGTTTCTCCAGAGCAGGTCTTACCTGGTGTCTTCCACCAGGTGACTTATGCAGATACCAGAACCAAACTCCATCCCATGGCTATGGTGAGTCTGGAATGGGGAGGTGTGACTGGCCCTAAAAAAGTAGCTGTAGCTCCTGCCCTCCCAGTAGAGTGTCTGCTGGGAAATGATCTTGAAGCATCTGAATGGTCAGAAGTGGAGAGAAGGGTCCATGCACAGATGCTGGACCTCCCTGAATGGGTGTGTGCTGTGACCAGGTCACAGGCAGCACAACAGGGAAATGCTGGACACTTGGACCCTGGAACAATGGGCCAAGCCTCCAAGAAAAAGAGAAAGAGCACTGGGTCTGGCTTGCCAGCCCCAACAAGTACAGAGGGTCAGGAAGAATCCAACCCTGAGGGGGAGGATCTGAACTCTGAGGGAGGGACACCTTCCCTGCAAACTCTGCCTGACTTGGCAGAACTGCAAGGGGCAGGTGGGCCCACCAGAGAAGATTTGTGCCAGGGACAAAGAGAGTGTCCCACTCTTGAGGGCCTGAGGCAGACTGCTGCCAGGCAAGAACAAGGGGATACCAGTGGTACCCACAAGGTTTACTGGGAGGATGGAGTTCTCTACACTGAGGCTAGGACCCTTAAAGAAGGGGCTACTAGGAGAGTAGTGGTCCCCCAAAAGTATAGAGAATTCCTCCTTACCTTAAGCCATGATATCCCCTTAGCTGGTCATTTGGGACAGACCAAGACCTGGAGCAGGCTGGTCAACCATTTTTTTTGGCCTGAAATGTCAGAAAAAGTCAGGGAGTTTTGCAGCTCCTGTGTCACCTGTCAAGCCAGTGGCAAGACAGGGGGCAAGCCAAAGGCTCCCTTAATTCCACTGCCAGTGGTTGGGACTCCCTTTGAGAGGGTGGGGATTGACATTGTTGGTCCCCTAGACCCACCAACTGCTTCAGGTAACAGGTACATTGTGGTGGTAGTGGACCATGCCACCAGGTACCCTGAGGCAATACCCCTCCGGACAGTCACTGCTCCCACAGTGGCTAGGGCCCTACTTGGTGTGTTCACCAGAGTGGGATTCCCAAAGGAGGTGGTCTCAGATAGGGGCACAAACTTTATGTCAGCCTATCTGAAAGCCATGTGGGAGGAGTGTGGTGTTACTTATAAGTTCAGCACACCCTACCATCCACAGACCAATGGTCTGGTGGAAAGATTCAATAAGACCCTGAAGGGCATGATCATGGGTTTGTCTGACAAACTCAGGAGGAGATGGGATGTCCTCCTCCCATGCCTGCTGTTTGCCTACAGGGAGGTGCCACAGAAGGGGGTTGGATTCAGCCCCTTTGAGTTACTGTTTGGGCACCCTGTAAGAGGCCCATTGTGCTTGGTGAGAGAGTCTTGGGAAAAGCCTCTCAAGGAATCCAAGGAGAATGTGCTGGATTATGTACTAGGCATGCGGTCTCGCATGGCTGAGTATATGAAGAAGGCAAGCAGAAACCTGGAGGCCAGTCAGGAGCTCATGAAGCTCTGGCATGATCAAAAGGCTACCATGCCTGAGTATCACCCAGGACAGCTGGTGTGGGTTTTGGAGCCCATGGCTCCTAGGGCACTACAGGCCAAATGGACTGGGCCCTATCCAATCCTAGAGAAAAAAGGTGATGTCACCTACTTGGTGGACCTTGGCACCCCCAGGAATCCTCACAGGATTCTACATGTAAACAGGATGAAACCCCACCAGGACAGGGCAGACATGACCATGCTGATGGTCACTGATGAAGGGAAGGAGGAGGAGGGTGAACCTCTGCCAGACCTCCTGTCCTCAAAGGAAAAAGATGGGTCAGTGGAGGGAGTGGTACTCTCTCCCAAATTGACAGATCAGCAACAACAAGACTGTAAGCAAGTCTTGGGACAGTTTGCTAGTCTGTTCTCCCTGACCCCTGGACTCACCAATTGGTGTGTCCATGATGTTGACACTGGTGACAGCTTGCCTGTCAAGAACAAGCTGTACAGGCTGTCTGACCAGGTCAAGGCCAACATCAAAGCTGAAGTGGCTAAGATGTTGGACCTGAAGGTAACTGAGCCCTCTGATAGTCCTTGGTCCAGTCCAGTGGTACTGGTGCCCAAAGCTAATCCCCAAGGTGGGAAGAAAGAATTAAGATTCTGTGTGGACTACAGAGGTCTAAATGCAGTCACTAGGACTGATGCTCACCCCATACCTAGAGCTGATGAGCTCATTGACAGGTTGGGGGCTGCCAAATTCCTGAGCACATTTAATCTGACCTCAGGATATTGGCAGATTGCCTTAAGTCCAAGAGCTAAGGAGAGGTCAGCATTTTCCACACCAGAGGGCCACTTTCAGTTCAAGGTGATGCCCTTTGGCATGAAAAATGCTCCTGCCACCTTCCAACGGTTGGTGAATAGAGTCCTATCGGGGGTTGGAATCTTTTAGTGCAGCTTATCTGGATGATATAGCTGTATTTAGTTCCACCTGGAGGGACCACCTGGTCCACCTGAAGGAAGTGCTTCAGGCCCTGCTTCAAGCAGGCCTGACTATCAAGGCAAGCAAGTGCCAGATAGGGCAAAGTTCTGTTGTGTACCTGGGCCACCTTGTTGGTGGAGGCCATGTACAACCTCTCCAGCCCAAGATCCAGACTATCCTGGATTGGGAGGCTCCAAAAACCCAGACTCAGGTCAGGGCCTTTCTTGGCCTGACTGGGTATTACAGGAGGTTTGTTCAGAATTTTGGGACCATAGTGGCCCCTCTGACTGAGCTTACCTCCAAGAAACAACCCAAGAAGGTCATTTGGACCCCAGAGTGTCAGAAAGCTTTTGACACCCTAAAACAGGCTATGTGTTCAGCACCAGTGTTACTGGCCCCTGACTATAGCAAGGAGTTTGTAGTGCAAACAGATGCTTCAGAGGAAGGGATTGGGGCAGTGTTAGCACAAGTTAATGAAGAGGGCCATGATCACCCAGTTGCCTTCATCAGCAGGCGACTACTCCCCAGAGAGAAAAAATGGAGTGCCATTGAGAGGGAGGCCTTTGCTGTGGTTTGGTCCCTGAAGAAGTTGAGGCCTTACTTGTTTGGCACTCACTTCCGTGTACAAACTGACCACAGACCTCTCAGATGGTTGATGCAGATGAGGGGGGAGAACCCAAAACTGTTAAGGTGGTCCATTTCCCTACAGGGGATGGACTTCACAGTGGAGCACAGACCTGGGACTGCTCATGCCAATGCAGATGGCCTTTCCAGGTTTTTCCACTTAGCTGATGAGGACTACCAGGGTGTAGGTTAGTACCCATCACCTTTCATCTGGGGGGGGGCAGTGTAGGAAAGTCCTTTTTTTTGCCTGATCACCCCCACTCTTTCTGGATAGGTACTGGTGGTTACTGACTCTTGGCTGTGCCCTGGGTACTGCTTACCAGTCCCAGGGCCAGTGCTCTGTGTAAAATGGATATGCAAATTAGGCTAATTATAATTGGCTAAGTTAACCTACCTATAAGTCCCTAGTATATGGTAGGGCATGTAGGTTTAGGGACCACAGCATAGGTGGTGCACACCTAGGTGCATTGCTGAGGTGCCCAGTGTCATTTTAAAAGCAAGCCTGCCTTGCTGGCTGCTTTTAAATTAAAGTTTTATGCAAATTCGACTTTGGAATTAAAGGTACTTCCAAAGTCTTAAACTACCTTATTTTTACATATAAGTCACCCCTAAGGTGTGCCCTATGTGCCCCTAGGGCTGGGTGCCATGTAACTATAAGCAGGGACTTTATAAAAATAGATTTATAAGCCCTGGTGAGGTAAAAACAGCCAAATTCGTTTTTCCCTCATTGAAGTAAATGGCCTTCATAGGCTAGAATGGGCAGACTTTATTTTAAATTTTAAAGTCTCCTTAAATGTTACATACCAAGAATTTGGTATCAAATTGATTGTTATAATAAATCCCACAACTTCCAGTTGTTGGATTTAATATAACTAGTGCAGGTAAAAAGTTTAGACTTTACCTAAAAAGTTGCCAATTTCAGCTCTGCATTGTTTTTGCTGCTGTGCTCTGATTGGCCAGCCTGCAGCAGCTTCTGCCAGGCTACTTTAATGAGGTGTGAAGTGGCCTGGCTTCACACAAAGGAATGTGCTTGGGGGAGAGAATCTCCCCTCAGCAGATGGTGAGGCAGGAAGGGGGAGGGCTGCCAAACTGGTCTTCAAAGGCAGAGAAGGACATCTGGAGCAACCAGCAACACCCCCACATCCTGCAACCCCAGACAGCTAGGTGCCCCCTTGATTAGATTAGGAGAGGGCAGGAGAGGGGTGTGTTTATGATTTTTAGCCACACCAGTGGGTGGGCTCAGCCAGATCTCTCCTCCAAAAATCAGATTCATCCATTTTGGATTTTTAGAGACTGTTGCCTTCTGGGATGGATTTTTGCCACACTTCCCAGGAAGTGGTCATCACAGGGGGACGACCCTGTCCCTGATTGGAGAACCAGGGCCCCCCTGCTTTTCACCCAGGAGCAAGGATAAAACTGGCAGACCTGCACCCACGCCTCAGATCCCCACCAAATTTCAAGAAGAAGGAACTACAAGGAGAAGAAGGACTGCCCTGCTGGACCCCTGGCCTGCACCTGGACCCTGCACTCAGAAAGACTGCACCAGCTGCACACTTGGGCTTCACCACAAGAAGGACTTTGCCTGGCTTCCACTGGTTCAAGGAGGGACTCCCTGTTTGCTACAGGTGAAAAATTGCTATCCAGAGTCCCCTGCACCAAGTCCTGAAAAAGTGACCAGCTGACCACTGTCCAGTGGCCAAAAAGGAGTTTGCGCCAGGTGTATTCTGGGAGTTGAAGTCCGCACTTCCCAAGGACCATCACAGAACTTCTGGACCCTTGGGGTGAGCTGTGGACCCCAAAAGAACCTTAAAAGAACATCTGGGAGAAGCCCCAGAAGTTTGGAAAAGATTGGCGAATTTTTGAAAAAAAGCTCCATAAAGTGACCGACCCGACGCGGAAATTCTAGCCGGCTTGCCTCAACCGCGACCCGGCCTGACTTCGTGGTTCGTCCCGGTAAAGAAAAACATCCAAAAAAGAGACTAAATCCGAACGTAAAAAGTTGACCGGGACCTTCCAGCCATCGTATCCGAGAAGGGCTCCACGGACGTCGGATCAAGATCCAGGTTTACCCCGGTCGAAGGATTTTCATCTCGAAAAAACGACTAAGTCCGAAGGTAAAAATCACCACCGAGGAAACCGACTTCGCGTATCCGGACAAGGGCTCCAGGAGGTCGGATCCAACTGGCAGGTTCGTCCCGGGGAAGAAAAACATCAAAAAAGAGACTAAGGCCCTCATTCTGACCCTGGCGGTTCCCTACCGCCAGGGCCAACGGGGGCGGGAGCACCGCCGACAGGCCGGCGGTGCTCCCTTGGTCATTCTGACCGCGGCGCTTTGGCCGAGGTCAGAACGGGAAAACCGGCGGTCTCCCGCCGGTTTTCCACTGACCCTTAGAATCCTCCAAGGCGGCGCAGCTCGCTGCGCCGCCGAGGGGATTCTGACCCCCCCTACCACCATCCTGTTCATGGCGGGAAAGCCGCCATGAACAGGATGGCGGTAGGGGGGGTCGCGGGGCCCCCTAACAGGGCCCAACTAGGCTTTTCAGTGTCTGCGATGCAGACACTGAAAAGCGCGACGGGTGCTGCTGCACCCGTCGCACGCCTTCCACTCCGCCGGCTCGATTCCGAGCCGGCTTCCTTGTGGAAGGCGCTTTCCCGCTGGGCCGGCGGGCGATCTGAATCAGATCGCCCGCCGGCCCAGCGGGAAAGTCAGAATACCCCTCGCGGTCAATTGACTGCGGGGCGGTATTCAGGCGGATTCCGACGGGCGGGCGGCAACCGCCGCCCGCCTAGGTCGGAATGACCACCTAAGTCAGAAGGTAACTTTTTAACCGAGGCCTCCCGCGACTTGTAGCCGAGCAGGGCTCCATCGCGGTCGGCCTGAAAGTTTGACTTTGCCCCGGTCCTGGTGCAACCAGAGGACCCGATTGGCGCTTTTTGTTTCTAAGCGCTAGAAAATAATAATACTTTAAAAATTCATATCTCCGGTTCCCCTGAACCGATTTTAATCGTTTTTGTGTCATTTTAAAGATAAAAATATAAGCTATTTTTATAAATTGGTTTTGGATTTTTAAACTGTTTCCTGTGTTTTATTTAATTACTGTTTTGTGATATTTGAATGCTTTACACTTTGTCTCCTAAGTTAAGCCTTGACGCTCGATGCCAAGCTACCAAGGGTAGAGCTGGGATTAATTTACTGAGACCTAACTGTACTTATGTGGAGGTTTGTGGCTTGTTGCTAGGTGTAGGTACCTACCTGCCCTACCAATAACCCATTTTCCAACATAATTGGAAGCAGCGACGGGATCCTGTACTTGTGTTCAATATCACGTTACAGTTTTAGATAAAACAAATTAAAAATCCTTTAAATTGTCCTAGTGCAAAAATTGTTTTTAATTTTTAATTTTAATTTTTTTTAATTAATTTGGATTAATTTCAATTATTGAATTTTTGTAATTTTTCTAAATTCTTGTTTCCAATTTTGCAAAAAGTTTTTGTTGACACAAAACTAGGGAACCATGGAGCTTGATCTGGCTAGCCTACCCACACAGACAGTAGTCCATCTTAGGGGGTTGGGTATTGAGAGAGGGTTGCCTGCAACCCCTGATCTCAGGAAGCAAATCCTGATTAAATCCCTGACAGCATGGGCTGAGGCCCAAGAGGTAGAGACAGAGGAAGCTCCAGAGGAGGAAGAAAAAGAGGAAGATGCTAACTCTAACCACTCAGGGGAGGGAAGGCATCAGACCCCAAGTGAGGAAGAGGAGGAACGGTCCTCAGTGGATACAGTCACTAGGGGCAGACCCAAAGCTAGTGGTAGGAAGGGGGTCCTTTCAGGAGGAGAGAACCCATCCATCAGGGAAAGAGAGCTGGAAGCCCAGCTAGCCTACATAGCTTTGGAAGCAGATAAGCTTGCCCTAGAAAAGAAAAAGTGGGCAAGCAAAGAAAAAAAAGATGGAAGCAGCGAGAAAGAAACTGAGGTGTCCCTGGGTGGGGGTTTTGCCCCCAGATTACCCAAAGGGGTGGTTCCTGCTTATGTAGAGGGGGATGACATAGATAAGTGGCTGGGGGCCTTTGAGAGGGCCCTCCAGATGAGGAAAGTCAAGCCTCAGTACTGGGGTTCACTCCTTTGGGAGTTAGTTCCCAACTCTGGGAGGGATAGGCTCCTAACCATGAGTGGGGAGGATGCAGACTCATACCCCAGTATGAAGAGTTGCTTGACTAAAAAGTTTGGTCTAACCCCAGAGCAGTATAGGCTTAAGTTTAGGGACACCCAAAAGACAAGCACCCAGTCCTGGGTGGACTTTGTGGACATTTCAGTAAAAGCACTGGAGGGCTGGATACAGGGCAACAGGGTAAGTACCTTTGAGGGGCTGTACAATTTGATTATGAGGGAGCACCTTCTAACTAATTGTGTCCAAGAGAGGCTCCGCCAGTATCTAGTAGACTCTAGGTTGACCAACCCCAGAGAGCTGGGGGAGGCAGCAGATGACTGGTTAAGAACTAGGGTTAACCAGAGACCCCCAGGGGGTGATCAGAAAAAGGGAGGACATGGTTCTTCTCAGGGGAAGAACCAAGGGAAAGATGACAAAAAACCCAAAGAGTCCTCACAAGAGTCCCCAAAAACTTCTCAGGGAGGGGGAGCCCCGAGCCAATTCACTTTTAAAGGGAAAGGGTATCAGGGAAAGAATTTTGATCCTGCTAAAGCAGGAAAGTTTCAGGAGCTTGCTAAGGCCGGCAAGTGTTTTGACTGTTATCAGCCAGGACATAAAAGAGGAGATGCTATCTGCACCAAGAAGCCCCCCACTGGTGGGCAATCCCAGGGGATTGCTAGTGTAGGGTTGGGGGTGGAAGTTGGCCCAGGGGTGGAATCAGGGTACACTGAAGTCACCTTAGTATCCGTGGGTGGGGTGGACATTGCAACTATGGCCACCTTACCTCCCATCATGCAGAGGTATAGGCAGAGGCCTAAAGTCAATGGGACTGAAGTGGAAGCTCTGAGAGATACAGGAGCCAGTGTGACAATGGTTGCAGAAAAGCTGGTTTCTCCAGAGCAGGTCTTACCTGGTGTCTTCCACCAGGTGACTTATGCAGATACCAGAACCAAACTCCATCCCATGGCTATGGTGAGTCTGGAATGGGGAGGTGTGACTGGCCCTAAAAAAGTAGCTGTAGCTCCTGCCCTCCCAGTAGAGTGTCTGCTGGGAAATGATCTTGAAGCATCTGAATGGTCAGAAGTGGAGAGAAGGGTCCATGCACAGATGCTGGACCTCCCTGAATGGTTGTGTGCTGTGACCAGGTCACAGGCAGCACAACAGGGAAATGCTGGACACTTGGACCCTGGAACAATGGGCCAAGCCTCCAAGAAAAAGAGAAAGAGCACTGGGTGTGGCTTGCCAGCCCCAACAAGTACAGAGGGTCAGGAAGAATCCAACCCTGAGGGGGAGGATCTGAACTCTGAGGGAGGGACACCTTCCCTGCAAACTCTGCCTGACTTGGCAGAACTGCAAGGGGCAGGTGGACCCACCAGAGAAGATTTGTGCCAGGGACAAAGAGAGTGTCCCACTCTTGAGGGCCTGAGGCAGACTGCTGCCAGGCAAGAACAAGGGGATACCAGTGGTACCCACAAGGTTTACTGGGAGGATGGAGTTCTCTACACTGAGGCTAGGACCCTTATCAAGGGGCTACTAGGAGAGTAGTGGTCCCCCAAAAGTATAGAGAATTCCTCCTTACCTTAAGCCATGATATCCCCTTAGCTGGTCATTTGGGACAGACCAAGACCTGGAGCAGGCTGGTCAACCATTTTTTTTGGCCTGAAATGTCAGAAAAAGTCAGGGAGTTTTGCAGCTCCTGTGTCACCTGTCAAGCCAGTGGCAAGACAGGGGGCAAGCCAAAGGCTCCCTTAATTCCACTGCCAGTGGTTGGGACTCCCTTTGAGAGGGTGGGGATTGACATTGTTGGTCCCCTAGACCCACCAACTGCTTCAGGTAACAGGTACATTGTGGTGGTAGTGGACCATGCCACCAGGTACCCTGAGGCAATACCCCTCCGGACAGTCACTGCTCCCACAGTGGCTAGGGCCCTACTTGGTGTGTTCACCAGAGTGGGATTCCCAAAGGAGGTGGTCTCAGATAGGGGCACAAACTTTATGTCAGCCTATCTGAAAGCCATGTGGGAGGAGTGTGGTGTTACTTATAAGTTCAGCACACCCTACCATCCACAGACCAATGGTCTGGTGGAAAGATTCAATAAGACCCTGAAGGGCATGATCATGGGTTTGTCTGACAAACTCAGGAGGAGATGGGATGTCCTCCTCCCATACCTGCTGTTTGCCTACAGGGAGGTGCCACAGAAGGGGGTTGGATTCAGCCCCTTTGAGTTACTGTTTGGGCACCCTGTAAGAGGCCCATTGTGCTTGGTGAGAGAGTCTTGGGAAAAGCCTCTCAAGGAATCCAAGGAGAATGTGCTGGATTATGTACTAGGCATGCGGTCTCGCATGGCTGAGTATATGAAGAAGGCAAGCAGAAACCTGGAGGCCAGTCAGGAGCTCATGAAGCTCTGGCATGATCAAAAGGCTACCATGCCTGAGTATCACCCAGGACAGCTGGTGTGGGTTTTGGAGCCCATGGCTCCTAGGGCACTACAGGCCAAATGGACTGGGCCCTATCCAATCCTAGAGAAAAAAGGTGAGGTCACCTACTTGGTGGACCTTGGCACCCCCAGGAATCCTCACAGGATTCTACATGTAAACAGGATGAAACCCCACCAGGACAGGGCAGACATGACCATGCTGATGGTCACTGATGAAGGGAAGGAGGAGGAGGGTGAACCTCTGCCAGACCTCCTGTCCTCAAAGGAAAAAGATGGGTCAGTGGAGGGAGTGGTACTCTCTCCCAAATTGACAGATCAGCAACAACAAGACTGTAAGCAAGTCTTGGGACAGTTTGCTAGTCTGTTCTCCCTGACCCCTGGACTCACCAATTGGTGTGTCCATGATGTTGACACTGGTGACAGCTTGCCTGTCAAGAACAAGCTGTACAGGCTGTCTGACCAGGTCAAGGCCAACATCAAAGCTGAAGTGGCTAAGATGTTGGACCTGAAGGTAACTGAGCCCTCTGATAGTCCTTGGTCCAGTCCAGTGGTACTGGTGCCCAAAGCTAATCCCCAAGGTGGGAAGAAAGAATTAAGATTCTGTGTGGACTACAGAGGTCTAAATGCAGTCACTAGGACTGATGCTCACCCCATACCTAGAGCTGATGAGCTCATTGACAGGTTGGGGGCTGCCAAATTCCTGAGCACATTTAATCTGACCTCAGGATATTGGCAGATTGCCTTAAGTCCAAGAGCTAAGGAGAGGTCAGCATTTTCCACACCAGAGGGCCACTTTCAGTTCAAGGTGATGCCCTTTGGCATGAAAAATGCTCCTGCCACCTTCCAACGGTTGGTGAATAGAGTCCTATCGGGGGTTGGAATCTTTTAGTGCAGCTTATCTGGATGATATAGCTGTATTTAGTTCCACCTGGAGGGACCACCTGGTCCACCTGAAGGAAGTGCTTCAGGCCCTGCTTCAAGCAGGCCTGACTATCAAGGCAAGCAAGTGCCAGATAGGGCAAAGTTCTGTTGTGTACCTGGGCCACCTTGTTGGTGGAGGCCATGTACAACCTCTCCAGCCCAAGATCCAGACTATCCTGGATTGGGAGGCTCCAAAAACCCAGACTCAGGTCAGGGCCTTTCTTGGCCTGACTGGGTATTACAGGAGGTTTGTTCAGAATTTTGGGACCATAGTGGCCCCTCTGACTGAGCTTACCTCCAAGAAACAACCCAAGAAGGTCATTTGGACCCCAGAGTGTCAGAAAGCTTTTGACACCCTAAAACAGGCTATGTGTTCAGCACCAGTGTTACTGGCCCCTGACTATAGCAAGGAGTTTGTAGTGCAAACAGATGCTTCAGAGGAAGGGATTGGGGCAGTGTTAGCACAAGTTAATGAAGAGGGCCATGATCACCCAGTTGCCTTCATCAGCAGGCGACTACTCCCCAGAGAGAAAAAATGGAGTGCCATTGAGAGGGAGGCCTTTGCTGTGGTTTGGTCCCTGAAGAAGTTGAGGCCTTACTTGTTTGGCACTCACTTCCGTGTACAAACTGACCACAGACCTCTCAGATGGTTGATGCAGATGAGGGGGGAGAACCCAAAACTGTTAAGGTGGTCCATTTCCCTACAGGGGATGGACTTCACAGTGGAGCACAGACCTGGGACTGCTCATGCCAATGCAGATGGCCTTTCCAGGTTTTTCCACTTAGCTGATGAGGACTACCAGGGTGTAGGTTAGTACCCATCACCTTTCATCTGGGGGGGGGGCAGTGTAGGAAAGTCCTTTTTTTTGCCTGATCACCCCCACTCTTTCTGGATAGGTACTGGTGGTTACTGACTCTTGGCTGTGCCCTGGGTACTGCTTACCAGTCCCAGGGCCAGTGCTCTGTGTAAAATGGATATGCAAATTAGGCTAATTATAATTGGCTAAGTTAACCTACCTATAAGTCCCTAGTATATGGTAGGGCATGTAGGTTTAGGGACCACAGCATAGGTGGTGCACACCTAGGTGCATTGCTGAGGTGCCCAGTGTCATTTTAAAAGCAAGCCTGCCTTGCTGGCTGCTTTTAAATTAAAGTTATATGCAAATTCGACTTTGGAATTAAAGGTACTTCCAAAGTCTTAAACTACCTTATTTTTACATATAAGTCACCCCTAAGGTGTGCCCTATGTGCCCCTAGGGCTGGGTGCCATGTAACTATAAGCAGGGACTTTATAAAAATAGATTTATAAGCCCTGGTGAGGTAAAAACAGCCAAATTCGTTTTTCCCTCATTGAAGTAAATGGCCTTCATAGGCTAGAATGGGCAGACTTTATTTTAAATTTTAAAGTCTCCTTAAATGTTACATACCAAGAATTTGGTATCAAATTGATTGTTATAATAAATCCCACAACTTCCAGTTGTTGGATTTAATATAACTAGTGCAGGTAAAAAGTTTAGACTTTACCTAAAAAGTTGCCAATTTCAGCTCTGCATTGTTTTTGCTGCTGTGCTCTGATTGGCCAGCCTGCAGCAGCTTCTGCCAGGCTACTTTAATGAGGTGTGAAGTGGCCTGGCTTCACACAAAGGAATGTGCTTGGGGGAGAGAATCTCCCCTCAGCAGATGGTGAGGCAGGAAGGGGGAGGGCTGCCAAACTGGTCTTCAAAGGCAGAGAAGGACATCTGGAGCACCCAGCAACACCCCCACATCCTGCAACCCCAGACAGCTAGGTGCCCCCTTGATTAGATTAGGAGAGGGGTGTGTTTATGATTTTTAGCCACACCAGTGGGTGGGCTCAGCCAGATCTCTCCTCCAAAAATCAGATTCATCCATTTTGGATTTTTAGAGACTGTTGCCTTCTGGGATGGATTTTTGCCACACTTCCCAGGAAGTGGTCATCACAGGGGGACGACCCTGTCCCTGATTGGAGAACCAGGGCCCCCCTGCTTTTCACCCAGGAGCAAGGATAAAACTGGCAGACCTGCACCCACGCCTCAGATCCCCACCAAATTTCAAGAAGAAGGAACTACAAGGAGAAGAAGGACTGCCCTGCTGGACCCCTGGCCTGCACCTGGACCCTGCACTCAGAAAGACTGCACCAGCTGCACACTTGGGCTTCACCACAAGAAGGACTTTGCCTGGCTTCCACTGGTTCAAGGAGGGACTCCCTGTTTGCTACAGGTGAAAAATTGCTATCCAGAGTCCCCTGCACCAACTCCTGAAAAAGTGACCAGCTGACCACTGTCCAGTGGCCAAAAAGGAGTTTGCGCCAGGTGTATTCTGGGAGTTGAAGTCCGCACTTCCCAAGGACCATCACAGAACTTCTGGACCCTTGGGGTGAGCTGTGGACCCCAAAAGAACCTTAAAAGAACATCTGGGTGAAGCCCCAGAAGTTTGGAAAAGATTGGAGAATTTTTGAAAAAAAGCTCCATAAAGTGACCGACCCGACGCGGAAATTCTAGCCGGCTTGCCTCAACCGCGACCCGGCCTGACTTCGTGGTTCGTCCCGGTAAAGAAAAACATCCAAAAAAGAGACTAAGTCCGAACGTAAAAAGTTGACCGGGACCTTCCAGCCATCGTATCCGAGAAGGGCTCCACGGACGTCGGATCAAGATCCAGGTTTACCCCGGTCGAAGGATTTTCATCTCGAAAAAACGACTAAGTCCGAAGGTAAAAATCACCACCGAGGAAACCGACTTCGCGTATCCGGACAAGGGCTCCAGGAGGTCGGATCCAACTGGCAGGTTCGTCCCGGGGAAGAAAAACATCAAAAAAGATACTAAGTCAGAAGGTAACTTTTTAACCGAGGCCTCCCGCGACTTGTAGCCGAGCAGGGCTCCATCGCGGTCGGCCTGAAAGTTTGACTTTGCCCCGGTCCTGGTGCAACCAGATGACCCGATTGGCGCTTTTTGTTTCTAAGCGCTAGAAAATAATAATACTTTAAAAATTCATATCTCCGGTTCCCCTGAACCGATTTTAATCGTTTTTGTGTCATTTTAAAGATAAAAATATAAGCTATTTTTATAAATTGGTTTTGGATTTTTAAACTGTTTCCTGTGTTTTATTTAATTACTGTTTTGTGATATTTGAATGCTTTACACTTTGGGCCTGATTCTAACTTTGGAGGACGGTGTTAAACCGTCCCAAAAGTGGCGGATATACCACCTACCGTATTACGAGTCCATTATATCCTATGGAACTCGTAATACGGTAGGTGGTATATCCGCCACTTTTGGGACGGTTTAACACCGTCCTCCAAAGTTAGAATCAGGCCCTTTGTCTCCTAAGTTAAGCCTTGACGCTCGATGCCAAGCTACCAAGGGTAGAGCTGGGATTAATTTACTGAGACCTAACTGTACTTATGTGGAGGTTTGTGGCTTGTTGCTAGGTGTAGGTACCTACCTGCCCTACCAATAACCCATTTTCCAACACTTCCTCTTTAAAAAAACCTGATCTTTCAATTAGACATCAATGATGATAAGCTATCAACCCAATTCTAGATCAATGGCCTCTTATTAATATTTCAAAGTTACAAAATTTACCTCTGCACACATCATAACCCTTCATAAATCCCACACTCTTGTATCATATGCATTCAGGCTGGGAATATACTTAAAAATTGCTAGAAGAGAAGATGTTAAAATATTGTTCCATGTGATTAGATCAAGTAATTGAAAAACCTTGTCAGATGTGTTCCACCGTTAAAGAAAACCAAATTATGGCCCTCATTCTGACCTTGGCGGGCGGCGGAGGCCGCCCGCCAAAGTCCCGCCGTCAGGTTACCGTTCCGCGGTCGAAAGACCGCGGCGGTAATTCTGACTTTCCCGCTGGGCTGGCGGGCGGTCTCCTTCAGACCGCCAGCCAGCCCAGCGGGAAAGAGGCTTCCACGATGAAGCCGGCTCGGAATCGAGCCGGCGGAGTGGAAGCTGTGCGACGGGTGCAGTTGCACCCGTCGCGTATTTCACTGTCTGCGCAGCAGACAGTGAAATACATGTAGGGGCCCTCTTACGGGGGCCCCTGCAATGCCCATGCCAGTGGCATGGGCACTGCAGGGGCCCCCAGGGGCCCCGCGACCCCCCCTACCGCCATCCGGATCTCGGCGGTCCGACCGCCGGGATCTGGATGGCGGTAGGGGGGGTCAGAATCCCCGCGGCGGTGCAGCAAGCTGCGCCGCCGCGGAGGATTCAATGGGGCCGCGGTACACTGGCGGGACCCCGCCAGTGGTGCCGGTCCGACCGCGGCTTTACCGCCGCGGTCGGAATCCCCATTGGAGCACCGCCGGCTTGTCGGCGGTGCTCCCGCGGTCCTCCGCCCTGGCGGTCAAAGACCGCCAGGGTCAGAATGAGGGCCTATATGTGTTAACAATATACTGACTTACCCAGAAGCCCAGGAGTAGTCAGTGTTTCAGTACTAACATTTGAATTTCAACTGTACATCAGAACACTACACCTTTCAGTAGATGTAACTTCAAACCAACTTCACTGGTATTGACAGTGCTGGAGATATTCTCATAGACAGGTCGGCTAAGGAATTTGACCAGCATCCTCAATTCGCCTTAAGACTTTCTAACAAATCAAACTAGGTGCGATCAGATATGGGTTCCCATTCAGGTCTTTCAGGGTGTATTTGAATCTTAGAGAGTCAAAGGCATGAAGTGAGCTTCCCGCCCAACCACTCTTACCCTTAAAGATTCCTGTAGCAATCTAAGTTCCCAAAAAAAAAACATATTTTTTTTAAGTAAAAATGCAAAGTTGCCCCAGAAAGAAGTCTTTCTGTAAAAAAGGATACGCCCATCTTAGACTCACTTTCTTTCTTATTTTTAATCAGGCAGGAGAAATAGTGGGTGGTGGTTATCTTTTCAGTGTGATATGCTCTACACATACAAGGCTACTGATTTATTTCCTAAATATGAAGGGTGAATTCGAGAAAAAAGTAATACTATGTGGCCAACAAAGGTAAAAGTAGTAAATGGAGTAGGATGTAACACTGCACTGAGAAGCAGCACATTTGGACACATTCCGAGGGGAGAGGAGTGGCCAAGAGTCAGTTTGCTTGTTGTGGATTAAAATCACAGTCTGTACAAATTCTACGCATCTTTGAGGAAGGGGACATTTGTGTGCAATAATTTCCTTCTATGTTTAGTATGAGTCCTGCTTAATTAAAAACATTACAACTACTTCAGAGACAATACCAGGATGTTGTCAAGACAAAAGGGGTGCATACATGCAGACTGAGTCAACAAAATGTGAAAAGGTTGGTTTTGATGCCTTGTAGTAGATGTTTGGCTGCATTCTACCCTCCCCCATCATGAGAATGGAGTGCTTTTACATTGCATCTCTATCAAAACTACCGAAAGCCTGTTTGACCTGATGGAAAAAAGTTTTATGTTAGATTTTGAATTACTGAAATTTAAATACAAGCTCAAAGTCTCAGAAAAATGAAGATATTTTGTCTTATCTTATCTGTGCAACTGCCACTGATTTTAGAATTTTGATGTAGCAAAATGATGCGTCTGTCATGCATGGGGTGAGTGTATATGTTGTAGAATTTTGAGGGAGGAGTTGTGAGAAGGTGATGATGTATGAAAGGATGGGGTCTACATGCTGGATCGAAGCATTTCAGTTTATTACAGTTAATCAGTGGGAAGATGGAGCTCTAACAGGAGTTAGTGATGTTGCTGCTCTAAAATTTGGGCTTAATTTAAAATAAAGAAAATACTTTTTGGATTGGTCTTTACTGACTCTTGCAGGAGTACCTTGACCGTTTACTACAATATTTTGACGATGATTGCTTAAAAAGAGCCAGTGTGAAAATTCGATAGGACTACAGCAGGAGCTGGGAGCTGCTCCTGAAGGAGGACTGATAGAGAGGGGCCCTGTGACCATGGAGAAGCAACTGGGACTGCTTACCCTGAAATTAATCAATTAGTCATGTCATCTCTATTCATGTCATCTCTCTGCTGGGCAGGAAAAGCTCAATGAGGAGGTCAGGAAGTCAGCTGGACAAGGAGGAAATGGAGCTACAGATTAGTAGCAGGAGAGATTTCTCTGTCTTTGAGATTTCTTTCCAGACAAAAAGTGCTGGTGAGGGTGCCCCAGCAGTGGTGGTTTTATTTTGTCTTTGGAAACAGAAAAAAGATATAGCACTTCCAGATTATTTACTCCAAGGTCAAGACTGTGCTTGCTGCTGTAGTTCTGTACCAATGGTTTTGTTTCATGTCTGACACTGGTAAGAATGTTTATCTCATGACACTTCACAGCAACTGTGCCCAGGACACAGCACACGGGTAATTTACTATTTCATTGTTGCATGCCTTGCAACTGGTGCGCAGTTCCTGAGGAAGTCTTTTGTGGTCCCTGAAAGATGATCTCAGTGCATGGAAGGTAAACACCAGCATGGAAGTAAAGTGCACAGGAGTTTGGTGCACAGACCTTAAGCTTCTAGGGTGGCACATGGTAATCAAAGTTTCATTCCCCCTCTCAGTGACTCAGTGACTACTCTAAGGGAGAAGCATGCACTATGGTTGAGAAAGGGAACTTCAAGGAAGTAGCATGACCAGAGCTTAAGGATGACAGTCTGTTGCACCTGTCAACTTTGAGGAGTGTGAAGGGATGTATACAAGCAGTTAGAGGGCATACTTTGTAGTAGCCACCCCTTGCTTGCTGTGTGCTCCTGCTGAGGATCATGTTGGAGGCTCATCTCAGCCCAAGTGATCCATAAGCTGAGGCAAGGGTGCCTGAGCTGGTGCTAAAAGTCATGCTGCCCCTGTTTGGTCTTCTTCAGAGGTAGTGCTGATCAAGTTTGATGAGGTGTAGAAATGTGGTTTCTTGTGTGTCCTGGGCTTCTGTGAACTGGAGGGCTAGACACTGAGATGAAACTACTGTTTTAGGACCAAATGACAGGAGACAATGAGAAAGTACTGTGAGACTATCAGTTGCCTTCCTAGTGGTATAGAGGAAAGAAAGCTTCCAATAGTCTTTCTTTAAGCACGTTATAATTTAAAAACTTTCATGTACTTGAAATTGGGGAGATATTTAAGAAAAGTGATTTTTACCTCTTTAGTTTAAAAAAGGGGTTTCCACTGGCTACTTGGTTCTCTTGCAGATTTAGGGACAGTACAGCTCAGAAAGTGAAATGTACTTTTCTAATATGACATACATGTTTTAAAGGTATGGGAGTGACACACTCACCAAGAAGAGGGCTTTATTCAGTGAAACCGCTTTTTTGAAATGTGTATGCATTGAATGCTTTTATGGAAATGGTGGCAACTCACTTCTAGGAAATACATAGCTTTTGGTTGCATAGGTTGTTCAGATTAGTATGTATGGGGCAAAATTAACATTGTTTCATTAATACATGAGGCTCTTTGTATAAAATACAATGGCTCAAGTATTTCGTTTCAGGCTGCAAAACAAGTTGGAGACGTTTGTGATTAATGTGTTGCATTGTGTTTCATTAGTTGTTGACTCTGCATTGATTGTTAAGTAAATGTGCAAGTCACATTGGCAGACTGGGCAAGTGGAGTTCAATACTTTTGTGCGTGGTCTGTCTGTTGGGTATACATACTAAGTTGTGCAAATATGGGAAGGTGTGTAACATATTGCAATGTGTGATCATGGTTTTGCAGAATGAGGAAGAAGTAGTACCCTGATGTCTGGCGTTGCGACTACAGTTAAGGACAGTACCCTGCTGTGTGGACTTTTATTTTGGTGTTACCTTCATAAGAAGGAACACAGAAGAAGGGGAAGAGTAGTACCCTGTCACAAGTGAACATCTGGGACATTGAAGTACGCTTTTGGTTTGGTGGCTCATAGTCATATGTTCTACCTATGAGTGCAATGGGACGTGACTTTGTGCAAATGGGAGGATCTGATAGGTGTGTGGTACACAAGGCAGAGTACATAGGCTACTCAACTGCACTGGCTTTTGAATTAGGCTAGGGCAAAATTTAAATTACCCCAGAGTAATCAGAGTGATTTTGGTAATTCTTCAATACTCTTGGACACTGAATTACCCAGAGTAATGGAGGAGAGATTTGAGATAGGATCAAACACTGAAACTGCGTCTGATGGTGTGGATCATGGATCTTAATCTGGAACTGTTTTTATCATTGGTGAAGTTCCATCAAATGATGACCATTTTCAAGTGATTGTGAAGACCATGTCCATGCAGAAGACAATGGCGGTTATGATGTCGATTGGCAAACGCATCCAGTGTCCTTGAGAGACAGTAGTATGGAAGCACAATCCAGAGTGCAGATAGGTGCCACTCAGAGCACAATAAGGGTGCCCACTTGGCCACACTAACAGTTTCCAGCCTGCAATTCCTCCATTTACTGGAACTGCTAGATGCAGAGTCACTACATTTTTGTTGCCTATTGACTAATGCCAATATTCTAAATATGACCTGGTCATTGAACATATTGTACAGCAAACCAATTTGTCTGCCAAACAGTTTTTGAGGGAGCATGGAGGCAATCTGGTGCCGCATTCATGGACACACCTGGGACGCCCATCTCACTTGTGGAGCTGAAAAAGTTTGGGGCCTAAAACTGTTCATGGGAATATTGCAGACTACATTCGTACAGTCTTACTGGTCTTCTTTCACAGTTTGGGCAATGCCTATCTTCTCATTCATCTTGACGTTGGTTAAATTTTTGATTGTGCAACTCATGGAGTATTTCAATGATAACTCTGCAGCATTGCCATGAAGCCATCCAGACCATGAATGAAATTTTGTGGAACATTTTACAGCAAAGTTTCCTGAGGTTTATACTCCAAGACAGAATATAGAGGTAGATGATTCTTTGATTTTATATAAAGGGCAACTGCTATTCCCATGGTACATACCCAGCATCAAGATTTATATGCTGTCCAAGAGTTCCACAAATTATGTATACCACCTGCGTGTGTACTAGTTCCAGTATAAATCCTTCTGGTTGCCCTACCTCAATAGGATCTAGCAAGATGATTATGTGGGATCTTCATCACTTTTTCTTTCACAAAGGTTATAATCACTATGCAGACAATTTCCACGCAGAAACACAGTTGTTCAGCAAGCTGTGCAGAGTTGGTGCTGTAGCTTGCCCGACAGTTCAAAGCAACTCTGTAAAGAAATGCCTCTTTTTGCATGTTCACCCCCACCTTTTTGGACTGATGTTGCTGATTTATTGACACTGAGAGTATACTGAGGCCTGATAATCAAACCTCAAGGCCAGTGTCCTAGCCAAGTACAAAGTATATGTCAAATTAGCTACCCCTAATTGGCAAGGACTGACTTACTTATAAGTCCCTAGTAAATGGTATCAAGGGTGCCTAGGGCATGTAAGGAAGAGTGTCTACTCAAGGCTGCAGCTCTAGTTGTGCCACACTGTGTGTGACAAAGTACAAAATTGGTTCCAGCCTGCCACTGCAGACTGGAAGGGCAGTTTTCATACTGCCAGTTTGACCTTGTCATTACCATCAATCACTGCATTTGTAAAGCGCGCTACATACCCGCGAGGGTCTCAAGGTGCTGGGGAGGGAGGGGGTTGCTACTGGTCGAAGAGGCAGGTCTTGAGGAGTCTTCTGAAGGCCAGCAGGTCCTGGGTCTGTCGTAGGATGGTGGGGAGAGTGTTCCAGGTCTTGGCGGCGAGGTAGGAGAAGGATCTGCCGCCGGCTGTGGTTTTTCGGATGCGTGGGACTGTGGCGAGGGCGAGGTTGGCTGAGCGGAGGCTTCGGATGGGTGTGTGGAAGCTGAGTCGGTTGTTGAGGTAGGTCGGTCCGGTGTTGTGCAGTGCTTTGTGTGCGTGGATCAGGAGCTTGAAGGTGATCCTTTTGTTGACGGGGAGCCAGTGCAGGCCTCTCAGGTGGAGTGTGATGTGGCTGTGGCAGGGGACATCGAGGATGAGTCGGGCCGAGGTGTTCTGGATGTGTTGGAGTCGTCTCAGGAGCTTGTTTGTAGTTCCTGAGTAGAGGGCGTTCCCGTAGTCGAGCCTGTTGGTGATGAGGGCCTGGGTAACGGTTTTTCTCGTGTCGAGGGGGATCCATTTGAAGATCCTGCGGAGCATACGGAGGGCGTTGAAGCAGGACGCGGAGACAGGGTTGACTTGCCTGGTCATGGAGAGAGTGGAGTCGAGGATGACCCCCAAGCTGCGTGCGTGGTCCATGGGTTCCGTGGCTGTGCCTAGTGACATGGGCCACCAAGAGTCGTCTCAGGCTGATGGGGTGGGTCCAAGAATGAGGACCTCCGTCTTGTCTGAGTTCAGCTTCAGTGTGCTGTCCTTCATCCAGTCGGCTACGGCCTTCGTTCCTCGGTGGAGGTTAGCTTTGGCGGTGTGAGGATCTTCGGTGAGGGATATGATCAGCTGGGTTGTGTTGTCGTGCGACGTGGGCAAGGCGGGCCATGTAGATATTGAACAGTGTCGGGCTGAGGGAGGATCCCTGTGGGACGCGGCAGATGATCTCGGTGGTTTTGGAGCGGAAGGGTGGGAGGCGGACGCTCTGGGTTCTGCCGGAGAGGAAGGATGTGGTCCAGGCCAGGGCCTTCTCTTGGATACCGGCGTCATGGAGGCGTGCTGATAGGGTGCGGTGGCAGACCGTGTCAAAGGCTGCTGATAGGTCCAGGAGGATGAGGGCGGCTGTTTTTCCTTTGTCCATCAGGGTCCGGATGTCATCAGTGGCGGCGATGAGGGCCGTCTCGGTGCTGTGGTTACTGCGAAAACCGGATTGGGAAGGGTCCAGAATGTTGTTAACTTCGAGGTAGCGGGTCAGCTGTTTGTTGACAATCTTCTCGGTCACTTTTGCCGGGAAAGGGAGCAGGAAGATGGGCCGGAAGTTCTTGAGGTCCTTGGGGTCCGTCTTGGGCTTCTTCAGAAGGGCATTGATCTCGGCGTGCTTCCAGCTTTTTGGGAAGGTTGCTGTCTCGAAGGAACAGTTGATTGTTTTCCGGAGGTGGGGCGCGATGGTTGCGCTGGCTTTGTTGAAGACGTGGTGAGGGCAGGGGTCCGATGGGGATCCGGAGTGGATGGAGTTCATGGTTTTGATGGTCAAGCGACTGGTGCAAGTGGTAGTCGCAGGGGTGGTGGACTCGGTGGTGGGTGCAGGGGGGTCGGAGTTGAAGCTGTCGTGGATGTCGGTGATCTTGCGGTGGAAGATGGCGGGATGTCGTTGGTGTTGGAGCTGGGGTTGGAGAGTTCTATCACGATGCTGAAGAGCTCTTTGGTGTTGTGTGCGTTGTTGTCTAGGCGGTCCTTGAAGGCGGTCTTCTTGGTGGTCCTGATGAGTTGGTGGTGTCTGTGGGTGGCGCTCTTGAGGGCTGTGTGGTTGTCTGGTGTTCGGTCGTGGAGCCATTTCTTCTCCAGCTTCCGACAGGTGTGCTTGGAGATCCGGAGGTCCTCGGTGAACCAGGCGGCTTTCTTGTTGGTGTGGTTGGTTGTAGAGGTCTTGAGAGGGGCGAGGGTGTTGGCGCAGTCGTTGATCCACTGTGTGAGGTTGGTCGCGGCGGTGTCTGGGTCGGTGGGGTCGGTGGGTGGTCTCAGGGCGAGGGCGGTAGTCAGTTGGTCCTCGGTGACCTTGCCCCAGCAGCGGCGTGGTAGCTGTTGGGTGCGGTGGTGTGTGGTGGGTTTTCTGAAGGTGAAGTGGACGCATCTGTGGTCGGTCCAGTGTTGTTCGGTGGTGTGGTAGAAGGAGACGTGGGGTCTTGCGGAGAAGATGGGGTCGAGCGTGTGTCCAGCAGCGTAAGTAGGTGTCGTTACGACGTTACGTTTGAGTCCGAGGTTGGCGAGGTTGTCGATCAGGGCGGTGGAGTTGGCGTCGTTGTTGTTCTCGAGGTGGAAGTTCAGGTCCCCGAGGAGGATGTAGTCCGTGGAAGCGAGGGCGTGGGTGCTGATGAGGTCGGCAATGGTGTCACTGAACTGTGGGCGGGGTCTGGGAGGTCTGTAGATGAGAGTTCCTCTGAGGGTGGTGTTGGGGTCGGTGTGGATCTGGAAGTGCATGTGCTCGGCGGTGGTGAGGGTGTCATCGGTGTTCGTTGAGATTTTGATGGACTCTTTGTGGATGATGGCGAATCCTCCTCCCACTCCGTTGGTGCGGTCTCTGCGGGAGATCTTGTAGCCCTGTGGGATGGCTATGGCGATGTCTGGTGCTGAGGTGGCGTTCAGCCAGGTCTCCGTCAGGAAGGCGACTTCAGGGGCAGTGGAGTCTAGGAGGTCCCAGAGTTTGATGGCGTGCTTGCAAGCAGAGCGTGTGTTGAGGAGGATGCAGCGGAGGTGGTTGGGTTCTCTGGCTGGTGGTGTGGAGGGTTGGATGCTGGTGAATTTGCAGTTCCGGCAGGTGAAAGGCCCCTGTGTGCGTTTCGGGGTGGCCCTGTAGCAGGGGTGGTCTCGTCTGGTGTTGAGTGCGTGGAGGGTGCTTGCCTCGTAGTGCAGTCTGGCGTTGCGGGGGTGCGGGTTCCAGGGGTTCTGCGTGCCCGCTGCTTCGCGGCCTCCATATGAGGCCAGAGGGAGGGAGGAGCAGCTGGGAGGTGGGAGCGGGGCGGGCAATGGGAGTGAAGGGGGCGGGGCAGCAGGGGCTCAGCGGCGGGGGAAAAACCCGGGGAAAACCCGTGGAAAAAACGGCAGGAAAAGACGGCGGGAGAGGGACAACAGAGTACAGGGGTACAGAAAGCAAAACACAGGGGCACAGAATGAAAAAACAAAGTGGCACAGAAGCCAAGCGCAGGGGTACATAATAAAACGGGAGCGAGTAGTCAGGCGGCAAAAGCGGCAACGGAGGTTCAACCCACAGGGGGCTGCGTGGCAGATGGGGGGAGCGACCTGCCTGCCATTAATGGCAAGGTCCCCACTCCCTTAATAATATATGTAAGTCTCCCCTAACAAAGGCCTACCATGCCCTAAGACAGGGAGCTGCATATTATTAATCAAGACATATATGGTTAGGTATAAAGGCGAAACCCTTAAATTGTTGTTTTTCTGAAGACAAGTTAGTAACCTCATTGGCTAACACAAGGTTACCAGCTGGCATCCCAGTCTGGCTAACTTCTAATTGGAATTACCTCACACAGGCTGAAACCCACAAACAGTTTTTTATCTGTCTGTGGAATCATGTGAACGACTCCCAGGCTTAGGATCAAACACAGCCTGCTGCAGTGCAGGGTATTACCTTCCCTTTGCAGGAAGCCACTCAGGGTGTTAGCCCAAAAGGCAAGCTCCAAAATGGAAGCCGCCTTTGATGGGCAAATGGTGATAACACTCCGGAGGGGCTGCCTTTTGTTCCTGCAGACTAGATAGAGACAGGGTAAGTGAGGGAAAACCATTCCTCAACCTGGTGTTCTCAAGGGTGTTTAGCCTCCAGATAGCCACACTTGGTCTACTGAGCTGCTAACATCCAAGGAGGGGTCACAACATCTCAAGGGTGCACTCTGGAATTGCCAGATGCCACACATTGCCGGAAAGCCATCTCTAAGAGAAGAGGGGACCTGGTAGCCCATTGGCTATTGACCATGTTGCCCCCTTGGGGCACTTAATTGGAAACATAGAGCACCCCTGGCACCCTGGACCTTAGATCATGCTGGATTTGGAAAGAGGACCGAAGAAGGACTGCCACTCTTCCGTTGGAACTGCACAATGAGAGGCAGCACCATCTGCTGCACTGCAGCTGCTGGACTTTGGGCAAGCGAAGCCTGGACTGTTGATTCCCAGACCAAAGAGCGGTCTCAAAGGGTCTGTCTGGCCCCCCTCACCCAGAATCAAAACTAGGGACACTAAAGCTAAAAGAGACCAAACCATCAAGTCAGTCACCACTTGAAGAGAATTGCTGCTGACTGCCACTGGGCACCTCCAGAGGCCAATTCTTGATAACCAAAACGTGCATCAGAGTCAGTCAGAGCCAGGAATGCTGTTAGAGTCCGGACTGGTCGCCTAAGAGGGATACTAGCCCCCACTAAAGATTTCCATTGTGATCACTGAACAAGGTACTGGAGGACGACATAGGACACCGAGATCTGTGGTCAAAAATGTCCCACCTCACTCGTGGCCCAAGGAATTACCACATGGACACCCCTGTCAACTGGCGCATCCTATGATCATATTTGCATCTCCTGCATCCTGAGCATCAGGAGCACTCCATTAAAGCCTATAGCGGTAGCGTTCAAAAGGCTGCAACTCGATTAAAAAATGCTCTGGTGGCCAGATAACTGCCCAGAGTATCCTTACTGACCCCCTAGACATCCATCCTTTTCGATTTGGGTGCCAAAGCCATCCACCATAACTGAACCAACTTGTTCCAAAATTTTCAAAGGTTTACAAACTTTAAATTGACCAATGTGTGTTTGCAGTTAAAGTAAAAAGTGATATAACTTAAAAAATATATATCTCTGGAATTCTCCAGTAGATTTTGCTTGTTTTTGGGTCTAAAAATTCATAAAAAAATACTCTAGTTATATAAATTGGTTCCCTGTTTCTTTTGTGTTGTGTGACTTTCTTATTACATTGTTTTGGTACTGGTAAATCCTTTACAATAAGTTCCTTTGTCAAAGCCTTTCTGCTCAAAGCCACACCTACCCACGATTGAGCTTAAGGTTTTACAAACAAGCCTGACTGGACCCAATAAAGTTTTTACGAGTGTATTCCACGATAAGGCTACCTAGCCAAATCATATAACACACAGATCCTCACAAACCTCAAGGGCTTCCCCCAGGAGCATGTTCGAAAACATCTCCAGAAAGCTCAGTACAGTGCCAAGCACAGCAACAAACCTCAAGCTCTGACATTCTCTGACAGACAGGAAGTACATGGGCTCACTACAAGTCATAATGAGATCACTTCCTTTGTCACAGTTCAGGGTGAGTTGGCAGTGTATAAGCCAAACTGTATACCTAATTACAGCAGTTAATATAATTGATGAATTGCTTCAACCATATGATGCAACGCAAAAGACCAGTTCTTGCAACAAAAAGTTGGCTATCCACATGATCCATTTGGCATCATAGATTGCATATGTTATCTATTGTCAGACAATCCTAGAAAACTGATATACTTCCTTGCCTTTGAGCTGGCCATTATCATTACTTTCACTGTTGTTGAACCAGGGGTGGATCCCAAAGATGACCTTAGACAACTCCCATACAGTCGAAGATGATGAGCTGCATCAAATTCCGACTAGGCTCTTGGCAGTCACATTGCTGGACACAAGACAAATACCACCACCTGCCGTACTGCCAAGCACAGTGAGTATGTAAAAGGCACAACAAAGATCTCATAGGCCGAATCAGGCTGCCATAGGGAGGCATGAGTAATGGGTTACCTGCTCACCCGTACAATTTCAATCAGATCTAGACTTATTATCATAAACACGTCATGTGTAGGTCGATAGGAGACGCACAGCTTACAACACCTGTTTTTCACATAGGTTATACTACAAACACATACTACTCCTACCACACATATAGGTCCACCTGTAATCACTTCACACAAGTGCCATTTTTATACTATGCATGTGTCAGACAATAGAACAAAAGTACGTTCCATGGTGCTAGATGGGAGGATCTGATTATGAAATATGCCACTCTCTGTGAGTGAGGGTCTACCTACCTATACAACTTCTCTATCACATAGTCAAGAGAATAAAACAGCATGTAACAATGATGTGGGTGGAGTCATGAGTACACCATACTCCTACATCTCACACTTCTGATTAAAATTATACCTAAAATGTACAGATGATTTTTTTGTTTAGGAGAGGAAAGGTCTGACACTGCATCATGTGCAATAAATGAAGGCTGTGGATGGAGACATTTCGGAAAAGCAAACACTTAGGGGAATCCAGGGTGGCGTGGCTTATGTGTATCACACTATGTAGTCTTAGCAATAATACCCAGTTAATGTCAAAACTACATCTAATGAATAAATGTTCCTCTCCATTTCCATGGAGGAGGGTTGCAGGGTTTTGGTCCTGAGTGATTTTAGGGAATCCAGGGTAATGTCTGTTGCATAGATTCATGCATGTTATCCTACCCAGAATGCACTGAAAATATCAAAGACTGGTTGAAAAAATAGAAATTCTACATATGTATGTGACGTTAAAACTCAAGAACATATAGTGAATGACAAACGTTTTGCCATCCTGCATTGCCACACGTCTCCCAATGAAAATGGTACCCTGCATGTGTGCATGGGTATATTTTCAGCAACAAAAATGGACAAAACCAGTGACCATGTGAATACCATGGTGACACTAAATTAACCTATTATGTCAATGCTCTTATATTGCAGAACATTTTATCTCAGAAGTTTGAAGAAGCTCTTTCATTTTAGTGATGGTTTCCTGATTTCAGACCAATCTGAGCAAGAAAAAGTGGGGATCCAAGTAAGCCCCCACCCCCCTGCATTTACCCATGTGTCCAGTTTTAAGAAATGTCTGGGTTTGGTAACTTTCCATTGCTGCTGGCCTACCCTGGACCCAAATACCACAGCAATCCAGATCCACAGTAAGATTTAAATGCCAAGTAAAGATCTTGAGATCTTCATGTTTCACTTTGGGGCATATTATAGGCCCCCCCACACAAGACGGCTACCATTTTCACAAGAAGCGTTGAAACACACAACAATAAATCAGCAGACTGTCATCTATTGCATATTCCTCCATTTTGGTAACCAAATGTTAAGTCAGTGTGAAAAAGAGTACATTTTGCAAAATGCCCTGTGAATCAAATGGTATTATGAGTGACCACAAATTCAACTTTGTATGAATAACCGCAACTCCTAAACTCAGATTCTTCAGCACATTTCAAAACTAAATAGCAGACCTTCATACTCTTTTTTTAAAATCATTGCATTTTACCGTATGAATTGTTGGATAGTCAGCACATAAAGAAAAAATATTATAATTCGCAACTCGGAGATGGGGTCTGGGCATCAATTGTTTTTTGACAACCAACAAACACTATGGTGGTCATTACAACCCTGGCGGTCAGTGTTAAAGCGGCTGTAAGACCGCCTACAGGCCGGCGAATTTTTTTTTGCACTTACGACCGTGGAGTAAACCGCCAACAAAGACAGCCACTTTAACACTCCGACCGCCACAGCGGTACAAACAAACAGCTTGGCGGTCACCGCCAACAGACAGGCAGAAGACAAAGTAACGCCCACAGTATCACAACCCATCAATCCACCACCTTTTACGGGGTGGATTCACCGCGGAAAAAACACGGCGGAAACAGGATTTCGGAGGGAAAACGCTCACCTCTACACACTCCACGAGGAACCAGGACACCATGAAGCCGGAACTCCAAATTCTCCCTGCGATACTCTTCCTGCTCCTCTACCAGGAGCACGAACGCCGGCGGCGAAGACCACGGTGAGTACAGCACCTACGACACAGGGGAGGGGGGAGGGAAAAAACAGAGACACACACATGCAACACCCCCACCCCCACCCTCACCCACTACAACACACACACTAATACATATTAATACATGATAGTTACACCCCCCAAACCCCCTGGAAGAATGCAAAGACAAAAGAAAATGAGTGTAACCTTTGTAATATATTAAAATCAAGTAGGCAAAAATATATATATACACCATAAACAAAATATACACCAAGCATGGTAGTCCAGGTAGTGCTCCAATTAAGTCCGTGGAACACTGGGCCCACATGGTATGGGCGAGACCCACACAAGATCCCCGACCATGACGGAGAGAACACTGCAGGGGCACCAGAGAGCAAGAAAAAAGGCACCTCTGGGGGAGGAAAAGGGGGGGCACCTCAGCCGGTTGAGTGCACAACGCCAAATCCACGAGAGGGCCACATGCCCACTGTTCAATCCTGGGGAGTGCAAAGCCACAGTCTCTCAAGTCTCTACAGTGGGTGGGTTGCCCACTGTTCAGTCCTGGGGAGTGCAAAGCCACAGTCTCTCAAGTCTCTACAGTGGGTGGTTTGCCCACTGTTCCATCCTGGGGAGTGCAAAGCCACAGTCTCTCAAGTCTATACAGTGGGTGGGTTGCCCACTGTTCAATCCTGGGGAGTGCGAAGCCACAGTCTCTCAAGTCTATACAGTGGGTGGGTTGCCCACTGTTCCATCCTGGGGAGTGCGAAGCCACAGTCTCACAAGTCTATACAGTGGGTGGGTTGCCCACTGTTCAATCCTGGGGAGTGCAAAGCCACAGTCTCTCAAGTCTATACAGTGGGTGGGTTGCCCATTGTTCAGTCCTTGGGAGTGCAAAGCCACAGTCTCTCAAGTCTATACAGTGGGTGGGTTGCCCACTGTTCCATCCTGCGAAGTGCAAAGCCACAGTCTCTCAAGTCTATATAGTGGGTGGGTTGCCCACTGTTCCATCCTGGGGAGTGCAAAGCCACAGTCTCTCAAGTGGATAACAGTCTCCACTGGTTCTGGAGGAGGCATTGTGCCCAGAGTACTTCATCCTGCTAAGGACAGAGGTAGTGGATGTATCTCTCCACTGGTTCTGGAGGGGGCATTGTGCCCAGAGTACTTCATCCTGCTAAGGACAGAGGTAGTGGATGACAGTCTCCACTGGTTCTGGAGGGGGCTTTGTGCCCAGTGTGCTTCATCCTGCTAAAGACAGAGGTAGTGGATGTATCTCTCCACTGGTTCTGGAGGGGGCATTGTGCCCAGAGTGCTTCATCCTGCTAAGGACAGAGGTAGTGGATGACAGTCTCCACTGGTTCTGGAGGGGGCTTTGTGCCCAGAGTACTTCTTCCTGCTCCTGACGAACTCAGTAGTGTCAGTGCCCTTGGCGCTCATGGGCCAGTGGTGCATGAGGCGGCGGAGCACTGTTCAGCGGTGCTTGGAGCGGCGGTGCCCTGTTCAGCGGTGCTTGGAGCGGCGGTGCCCTGTTCAGCGGTGCTTGGAGCGGCGGTGCCCTGTTCAGCTGTGCTTGGAGCGGCGGTGCCCTGTTCAGCAGTGCTTGGAGCGGCGGTGCCCTGTACAGCGGTGCTTGGAGCGGCGGGCCCTGTTCAGCAGTGCTTGGAGTGGCGGTGCCCTGTTCATCAGTGCTTGGAGCGGTGGGCTCCTTGGCAGTGACTCAGCTGCTGGCGGTCCTCTCTGTCCCAGCGGGGCTTGTGCTGGCGGTCCTCTCTAGCCCAGAGGGGCTTGTGCTGGCTGTCCTCTCTGTCCCAGCGGGGCTTGTGCTGGCGGTCCTCTCTAGCCCAGCAGGGCTTGTACTGGCGGTCCTCTCTATCCCAGCGGGGCTTGTGCTGGTGCTCTGTCCCAGCGGGGCTTGTGCTGGCGGTCCTCTCTGGCCCAGCGGGGATGATGGCGGTGGCCTCCTGGGCAGCGGGGATGATGGCTGTGGCCTCCTGGGCAGCAGGGATGACGGCTGTGGCCTCCTGGGCTGCAGGGATGATGGCGGTCTCCTCCGCCGTGCTGCTCTTCCCAGACTTTCCTGGTTTCTTGTGGCCCTTCCCTACCTTGGAAGGTGTCGCAGCTGACTCCACACTCCCACCGGGACCCCTGAGAGCGGCTTTGGTGGCTGGAGTCTTCCCCCTCTCCCGCCGGGCACTGGCCAACTTTTGATGCTTGACAGGTGGTGGACTGTCTGTGCTGTTGCTCTGTGCCACACTGGCTGCCCTGGTGGCCGGTGCAATCCAGATTCCGGTGGCTACAGGCACCACTGGTCCCGGAGATGCTGTGGCTGAGGTGCTAGTTCGGGACCTAGGAGAAAGATGGGTGGGGGAGGTGTGGGAAAGAGGTCAAGGTTGGACAGGAAAAGTTTTTTGGAGACACTGGGACGGGTAGCTGGAGGGGGTTTGGGAGTGGAGGAAGAGGTTGTGGTTGTAGGAGGTGTTAGTTTGCTGACTTTGGGTGAAGGTGCATGCGCTGGAGGCTGTCGTGAGGTGGATGGCTGTTGGGTGGGTGTGTACCTGCGTTTGTGTATCTTGGGAGGTGGCGTCACAGACACACTGGGAGAGGACACAGGGGACGTGTGAATGGTAGTGGGGTGGTGACTGCACGTGAGCGGGGTGTGGTGGTGTGTGTGCTGGTGATGGCAGTAGTGGCTGTAGATGTAGTGCATGCAGGTGTGAGTATAGACGAGACTGGGAGGGAGGAGGGAGATGAGGAGGAGGGGGACACAGTGGAGGCAGTGGATGTTGCTATGTCTGCATGTGTGTGATGCTTGCGTGAGTGCCTGTGGGATGTGTGGTGCTCATGTTTGCCTGAGCTTCCCTTGTGTGTTAACGTGTGTGCATGCTGGTCTGTAGGTGTGCTTGTGATAGGCTGGGGTACAGGGGATTGGGTCTGGGTGGAGGAAGTTGGAGGGGGGAGGCTAGAGACAGGGACAATGGCTGCCATCAGTGCTGAGGCCAGAGTCTGAAAAGCTCGCTGAAGGGCCGCCTGACCAGAAAGAATGCCCTCCAGGAATGCATTGGTTTGTTGCAACTGCCTTTCAACACCCTGGATGGCATTCAAAATGGTAGACTGTCCAACAGTGAGGGACCTGAGGAGGTCAATGGCCTCCTCACTGAGGGCAGCAGGGGTGACTGGGGGAGGGGCTGAGGTGCCTGGGGCGAAGGTGATGCTCACCCTCCCGGGTGAGCGAGCACGGGGCAAAGGCTGAGGGGCTGCTAGGAGGGCGGTGCTGGTAGGGGGGGTGGCGGCTGTACCTGTAGATGGGGGGGGCACAGATGTTGCCGCCACCACAAGGGAGCTCCCATCAGAGGACGAGTCCGTGTCGCTGGTCTCAGCTCCTGTCCCCTCCGTGGAGCTCCCCTCGCCCTCCGTCCCACAGGTGAAGTCTGAGTCCGTAGTGTGGCCCTCCATGGCCATGTGGGATGCAGCCCCCTCATGCTCCGGTGCCACTGCTCCTCCGCCTGATGATGCTAATGCACACAAGAACAGGGAGACCACAAAAAGGGGGGACGACAGAAGAAAGACATGTTGAGTGCATGCATTTTTACCGCTACCATTGGCGGACACGACAGACGCACAAGCCCCCTGCACTACGCCGCGCTCTTGGGCTCCACTGTTCAATTCCTGGGAAATGGCCTACTAGGCTATGGACGACATCTGCACACATGGATGACACAGGGGCATGACTAGGTGTACTTGGCACTCTACAGAGGTGGGGTGGGGTTCCACATGGCCTGCCTTACGGAGGGACCTTGCCTACGGAACTGACCATGGCCTAGAGAAACCCACAGCCCACCTCCCCCACCCAGACCCCTCCACTGCGCGCAAAATCAGCAGGATGAGAGTGTACTCACCCCCTTGTGGCTGCTGTGATGCCCTCAAGCGCCCATCCAACTCCGGGTACGCCACCGCCAGGATCCTGAACATCAGGGGGGTCATGGTGCGACTGGCACCCCTCCCACGTTGGGAGGCCATCCCCAGCTGAGCCTCCGCCGTCTTCTTGCTCCAGCGGCGAATGTTCTCCCATCTTTTCCGGCAGTGGGTGCTCCGTCTGTAGTAGACCCCCAGGGTCCGAACATCCTTGGCAATGGCACGCCAAATATCTTTTTTCTGGTGGGCGCTGACTTACATGAATTGTACATGGGGAAAATAAAAGTTATTACCAACTGCACCTTCACAGTCATTGGCCCCCATCCGTACCCTTGCCATGTGGCACATGCACTCACCGTCGTTTCATGCACACCGCAATCTCCCCCCCTTCTTACATCCACCCCACTCCACACATGCATAGCCCATACAGCATGCTCCCAGTGTACTTACCGTAGAGTAGCGTGTACTGGGGAGGACCCCATCCACGAGTTTCTCCAACTCCTCCGATGTGAAGGCAGGGGCCCTTTCCCCAGACACACGAGCCATTGTCTCCTCCAGACTGAGGTCACAGCAGCACTTGCAGTGTAGGTCCTCTCCTGTCGAAGATCCGGTATCGAGTGATTGAACAGATAGAAAATGGCGGTCACGTCCGCGGCGGTGCGTACCGTCACCACCTGCGTACATCGTCATTGGCTCCTGGGACCCATAGGGTCCAATGTTAACCAATGCAGCATTGCGCCGCGGTCTTCGACCGCCTACCGCGACGGTGTACAACGCCAGCACAGTTACCTCACATCCAATTGTCCCACTTTACAGGTCAGGCAGCCGCCATTTCAGGGGCCCACATGGCTTAATTTTTAACTGCGTCACACATACCTAGGCCTAGACTCAACACACATACAGGCCACTTTTTGGATTATGATTGGTGTTCGGTGTAAGCTGTGGGTACGTACCTCTGAGTTGGTTGACTCTGTGCTCGCTGTTGTCCTTCATAGGCACCGTCCGCTGGGACATGTGAGGAGATGGCGGCATCCTCCGGTGTACCGACCGTTGGTGGACCTGTCGACAATGGAGGAAAGACATGTGATCATCACCTACAGGCTTGCCCGAGCCACAGTCCAGGAACTGTGTACCCAGCTGGAGCCAGACCTGATGTCAGCTATCCGCCATCCAACAGGAATCCCCCTCAAATGCAGGTGCTGTCAGTACTCCATTTTCTTGCAAGTGGGTCATTTCAAACAACAGTGGCCATAGCATCAGGGATGTCCCAGACTATGTTTTCTAACGTGTTGTCCAGAGTGTTGTCTGCCCTGCTGAAACACATGCGGAGCTACATTGTTTCCCCTCAAATGGAGGATTTGCCTACCTTGAAAGGTGATTTCTATGCCCTGGGACATATCCCCAACATCATAGGTGCCATTGATGGGACCCATGTGGCTTTGGTCCCCCCCCGCAGGAGTGAACAGGTGTACAGAAACCAGAAGAGTTACCATTCCATGAATGTACAGAATGGTATGTTTGGCAGACCAGTACATCTCCCATGTGAATGCCAAGATCCCTGGCTCAGTGCATGATGCCTACATACTGCAGAATAGCAGCATCCCATTTGTGATGGGTCAACTCCAGAGGCACCGTGTGTGGCTATTAGGTGAGCACCTGGAAGCAAGACAGTGGGAATGGTTGTCTGGGTCTGGGGATATCCCTACAGGTTAGTGTGTGTCTAACAGTTGCCCCTCACCATTTGCAGGTGACACTGGTTACCCCAACCTGTCATGGCTACTGACCCCAGTGAGGAATCCCAGGACAGAGGAACGCTACAATGAGGCCCATGGGCGTACACGGCGGATAATCGAGCGGACCTTCGGCCTCCTGAAGGCCAGGATCAAGTGCTTCCATATGACAGGTGGATCCCTACCCTACTCACCAAAGAAGGTGTGCCAGATCATCGTGGCCTGCTATATGCTTCACAACTTAGCTTTGCGACGACAGGTGCCTTTTCTTCAGGAGGATGGTCCAGATGGCAGTGTTGTTGCAGCTGTGGAGCCTGTGGACAGTGATGACGAGGAAGCAGAGGAAGAAGACATGGACAACAGGGACTCAGTGATCCTGCAATATTTACAGTGAGACACAGGTAAGAATATAAACCAGCCTACTACATGTACTTTAACACTACTACCTCTCTACTGTCTGTCGTTTTCACCCAGTGTATGGTCACTGAGTTGTCACTTTCCCTTACGATTTCACAGATGTGTGTCCCACAGTGTGACTTCTGCTTTGATTCATCACGGACTACAGCTGTGTGACCTAGGTATGTTGACATTACAAATGAAAGAGCATTTTGCCACAGTAATTGCTAATCCACTATTCTGAAATCACAGACTGACTCCAGATTGTTTTGTGCTTTAAGGGTGTTTATTTTAGTGCTAAATATTGGAGGGGGTAGCAAAATGGTGAGGGGAGATGGTGGAGGAATGTCCATGGCAGACTCCAGTCTATTAGTCTCGCAGGTGCATTGCCCAAATGGGCATAGGAAGTGGAGCTGGGGCAGTTTAAGGATGGACAGGGTGACAAAGTGGGACAGAAGGATGACAATCAGGGTGCTCTCATTTCTTGGCGGGGGTCTTGGCATCGTTCTCTGTCTTTGTCCTGGATCTCATGGAGCGTTTGCGAGGTGGTTCTCCCTCTGCAGGGGGTGGGGTGCTGGTGTGGTGGTCCTGTGGCGGGGCGTCCTGTCCACTAGCTCCGGCGGAGGTGGTGGGCAGTATATCCTCCAGGCTAGTGTCAGGGTCCCCTTGTAGTGCCACAGTGTCCCTCCTGGTGTTGAGTACTTCCTTCAGCACCCCTACGATGGTGCCCAGGGTGGAAATGATGGATCTGAGTTCCTTCCTGAAGCCCAAATACTGTTCCTCCTGCAGGCGCTGGGTCTCCTGAAACTTGGCCAGTACCGTTGCCATCGTCTCCTGGGAGTGGTGGTAGGCTCCCATGATGAAGGAGAGGGCCTCGTGGAGAGTGGGTTCACTTGGCCTGTCCTCCCCCTGTCACACAGCAGCCCTCCCAGTTCCCCTGTGTTCTTGGGCCTCCGTCCCCTGGATCGTGTGCCCACTGCCACTGCCCCCAGGTCCCTGTTGTTGTTGGGGTGGTGGGTTAGCCTGGGTTCCCTGTAGTGGTGGACACACTGCTGATTGACGTGTCCTGGGGACAGAGGTATGGGCCCGCTGGGTGGGTGCTGTGCTGGTGTTTCCAGAGGGGGGAAGCTCTGTAGTGGCCTGTGACTGTGTCATGGGAACCGACTGTCCCGAGGTCCCCGATGGGCCGGGCTGGTCATCTAGATCCAGTTGGACAGAGGTGCTGTCATCACTGTGGGCCTCTTCTGTTGGTGGGGTGGACATGTGTGGACCCTCCTGTCGTGTGACATTGGGTAGGGGTCCTGCAGGGGTATAAAAGGACGTTTATTACATCCCTGTGTGCCATGGTGTGCAATGGGTGGGTGACCGTGTACCCCAGTGCTTGCATTCCTGTGTGGGACCCTGTGTGATGATGTTTTATGGGGGAATGTGATGGCATGCAGGTAGGGTGGGGGATGTAATAGTTAAGATTTGACTTACCAGAGTCCATTCCTCCAGCTACTCCTGCGAAGCCCTCAGGATGCAGAATCACCAAGACCTGCTCCTCCCATGTTGTTAGTTGTGGGGGAAGAGGTGGGGGTCAGCCGCCAGTCCGCTGAACCGCAAGGTGGTGTCTTGAGACCACGGAACACACCTTCCCCCGTAGGTCGTTCCACCTCTTCCTGATGTCATCCCGATTTCTTGGGTGTTGTCCCACTTCGTTGACCCGGTCCACTATTCTGCGCCATAGCTCCATCTTCCTTGCAATGGAGGTGTGCTGCACCTGTGGCTCTACCCGGACAATTTCCTCCACCATTACCCTGAGCTCCTCCTCCGAGAACCTGGGGTGTCTTTGGCGTGCCATGGGGTGGTGTGGGTGATGTGTGGGGTGGTGTGTAGGGTGATAAGTGTGCTGATATGTAGTGGTGTGTTGTGTGAGGTGCGTGGAAGTTATGTGGGTGATGGTGTTGTGTGCTTGTGGATGCTAGTATTGTTGATGGTGGTGTCTCTCTCTGGCCTTCTCTCGGTAATTGTGGTCGTAGGGGTTTGTGGGTAATGTGGGTGTGTGTTTTATATTGTATTGGGTGTGTCGGAGTGGTGTGTGTATGTGTACAAGGTGTGTGTATTTCGAATTGTCCAATGTGGCTGTGTTTTGGACATGTGTGTGTATTTTGAGCGAGGTGTGTGTATCACCAATGGAATACCGCGGTTGAAGGACCGCCGCGTGGATTTGTATGTCGTGATAATGTGGGCGTATTTCTGTTGGCGTGACGGTGGAGGTTTTGTTTTCGCCAGTTTATCACTGACCTTTGGTGTGGCGGACTTGTGTGGGTGTCTGAATATTGGCGTATTCCGTGCTGTGGGTCATAATAGCTGTGGCGGAATTCCGCGGCGGTGTGTTGGCGGTCTTCTGCACGGCGGTAAGCGGCATTTACCGCCAATGTTGTAATGACCTCCTAAATATCTCTGCAAGTCTGACGGACATAACTGCATATTGCTTCCCTTGATTGGACTTAGGGGCCAAAAAGTACAGATGAAAACATTGCAACATTTTTGTTTTTTTCACACGTCTTTTCATTAGTTTTTGATTTCAGCAATTACTTTCTTTGGGAAAACTATGACCAACCTTCACAAACGACTCCTTGCTGATCTCAGAATGGTTTTGCAGCTGTGTCTGTTTCTGAAGGCCGAGAAGAGGGCTATTATAGAGGGGTATCATAGCACTGTAAACCGTTTGTTTATGCCATTTGCAGAAAACAAATCACACACTGTCCTCTACAGCACCTTTCCGCATTTTCCAAAAAAATATACTTTGTTGTAGTTTGTCTATTTTCTTAAGTCCATCCAGTGAAATGCATAACCCATGGGTACCTTCAGTATCTCCCATCTGCACATGTGGGAAAAAGGTTGAAAATTTGCCCTGGATGTGTTTGGTGGAAACAAAATATGAAGGCCTGAGTAGGCTCAGAACCGGGAAGGTAAAAAGCAACATCACTTAAGTTTAACATGAATTTTATGTTTGGGCAAATGTAAACTTTCCCTTTTATCGTTAATTTGTTGTTCGGACAGAATCGTGACCTGTACATGTTCCACAGGGACTCCGCACTTTTCTTCTTTTGCTTCTTTGAGTTCCAAGCACAAGTAGAAAGAGTGAAAGAGCTGTGATCTTCAAAAGACCCTAGGAGTAGCACTCAGCAGAAGGAAACATTTCAAGAAATGTGGAGAGTACGAAATATAAATGACTGTCAATAACAGTGTGAGCACAACACAATAAGGTAAAACAATTTGACATTATTCACAAGGGCAAACCGAGAAATAATCAGCAAACCTAGGAATAACTTGTCACCGAATTCAAACTGTTACATTTAGATTAAGTGGCTATAATTCTCGAATTTAAAATAAAATATGTGCTTTTAAGCTACTTAATTTGCAAGATACTGGGAAAGTTAGTGGCAAGCAAGGTGCTCAGGGTTAGCACTATAGAGTGTAGACTGAGAACAATGCCCCAAAAGTGAGTGGTGATACCCCTCCAGTACAAAATACTATACTTAGACATAGTATAATAGCTTTTCAAGTTTGTATGTGTTCTGTACAGTAGAGTGCACATGCAAAGTTGGAAAAGTTTGGATAAAAGAAAACTTTTCTTCAGTGATATGTGTGCCTTAGGTAGGCATAATGTTGTGACACACACACCTGTCTACCAATGTTAGTAGATACTGATCTGAATCAAAACCCATAGATGGTTGCATGGGAATATCAATGTACCACCATGATAGACCCCCTTGATGGAAAGTAACGCAAAGTACTGCACATAGCTACTTTGCTCTGCTTGCTCTACTTAGAGCTACTTTCTGGCACATACCAAGCACATAACAAATCTTGCATTGAAACGTAAATCCCAAATCTACACTTTGTGCTAGTTTGCATCACATTTGTAATACAAACCCTGTGCAAAGTGTTAGTAAATCTGGACCTTGGACATACTGAGTGCCTGAGAGGGTACACTGTCATATGCAAGCTATATTGGAGGCTAGGTCTTGCTTCTGTTTGCATAACTCTTCCCAGTATTGGCTGTTACAGCATGGGTTGTCTAAATAGAGCATGTTTAAGTGTAGGTGGCAGGTCTTGAGACCGTCAGCTTAAACCATGTGAATGTGATCGATACGTTCTGTATTTCAGTTGCAGTTATAAGTCAGTGTCTTCAAGTCCTGGGTGCCTCATGGTTGTGGGATCCTCTCTGTGACGTAAGAGAAGACAAGCTTGTAAACATTCTCTAGGATTCATAAACTGGGTCTAGTTCTTCTGAAGTGACAGTTGGTCCCAGTGAAACCTGCTTCCAGTCATTTAGACCAAGAAAGGAAAAAGAAAAATTCCAAGAGTGGCCCACCTTGATGACTGAGAAGAAATCCCAACCCTCCTTTTACAGCTTCAAGCTACTAAAGATCACACCCGAAGATGAACTACAAAAGACAGGGCTTGAAGCCCATATATTAATGACCAATAATGTGGCAAAGAACCAGTATGCCAAGGAAGAAAGCTTTTCTTTCAGGTTCAGAACAACCTGAACAAGATTGACGCATGAAACCTGGAACCTACACATCAACTAAGATTAAACAACCCTGAGGGAAGATTTCCCACCAAAGTAACAATTGTGCATAATCAGCGCAAAGTTATCAGACACAACCACCACATATTAGAAGTCAAAGTCTATGTGGATCAGGGAAGATCACCACTCCAAGCAGTTTCCTTGCCCAAAAGAGTTAATTATTCCTGCAGGTCCATACAGAAGAAAAGCAATGTGCATGTGAAGTGAAGGATGACACAAAGAATACTGCTGGATTGAAGCCTCCTCAGGCATTTCCGAGGAGACAGGGAGATAACCAAGATACAAAGGTGTAGGAAATTGGGTTATTAGTTGTGTGAGATGCACAAGTAGGAGGTCTCAATCTCCTTTCTTGGAACCAAGCACCCTATTGTAGTGCTTGACTCTCTCAGGGTAGAGAGGCAGAGCAGTTCAAGGACTACTCAAGGAAAGTGGTGTGGGCTAATAATCAACCCCCTTTGGCCCACTAAAGGGGTCACACAAACATATCAAGTGAGTCTATTGGTTCTGTTAAGGTTCAGGAGCAACAATCCACTTGTTAAAATCATCATCTTTGCCATAAATGCAATTATTAAAACAATACTCCTGTGTAAATGCATTTATTATTGCTAATGGTTGTCATCATCATATAAAACCAATAAAGCATTTACATTAAGCAAAACGTGTTAATGTAATTGCTATATATTTTCGGCAAAAAAATGCTATTAGAAATAAGGCTTCCTGTTTTCCATTTTTACTGTTTTTTACAGATAAATACAGACCAAACCCATTTATTTTCCTGTCTATATTTATTTTTAAATGTGGATAAAAACAGAAATTAGGTTGTTTTTGAATTATTCAAAATGCTCTCAGCTATGACTACCAGGCCAACAGAAGTACGGTTTAACAGGTAAAGGGTCGGGGTGGGTGGGGCATCAAAAATAAATAAATGTTAGTAATGAGACATAAACAGCAGTAGATATGCACAAAGATGTTACTAAATCTGGATTTTTGTATATAAATACATTGATCAGCCATCTGAGGGTGTTCATACCACTGGAACCTGTCGGCCATTCAAGTAAGAGTGCACATTTATTGGGTAAGTAAATGTAGAAGTATACCCGTTTCAGTTTCATTTTTTCACAATCCCCAAAATAAATATGGATAATAAAGATACAATTAACAAAAATGTAAATATGGATAAATACAGATGGAAATGTAAAAAAACAAATTCCATAAAATGGGAATCCTAGTTATAAAAGCTGCCCTAGAGTGCATCACATTGTAAAGACATCACATTGCAACCATAAACTTGGCCCTTAAAAGGAGCTTCAAGACATGCTATTTCATTTACCCACCTTCAGGCCTTTTACACCATAACAATTGTAATCATGAGCATAAACCCTAGCGGGCCCAGAACTCCTAGATGTAGAGCAAAAGTTCCAGCCTTGATAGTGCTTGAAATTAATGAGGAATTTTGGGGCGGTAAGTTATTTGTTGTCCCACGAACATAGGGTGGGTACTCCTCCAATCCTTTCTGCAGCTCCCCTTCCACTTTTTAAGGAGGAGTAGTGGATATCTTATGAGAGGCCCTCCCATTGTGCCTGGGGAGAGCAGCTGCTTGTTTCTGGGCAGCGCTGCTTCACGTTGTGCGGTGTTTGCTGTTGGATTTGGGGGTGGTCAGTGTCACTCAGGCACTCACATGGCCCCAAACATTAGGGGTAGCTGAGGGAGCCCACCCCCTGTTGCCCCACCAGCTCCACAGCTTACTTCTCCTTGCTCACACCTGCAGGCAGGTACGTCCTTCTGTGGTGGCCACCTCAACCCCCAGACATAGGGCATTGAAAGCGAGGTGAGGCCACTGTGACTGGGGGGGCACTACGGCGCTCCTCCACCAGTTTTCTTTCTTTGGCATGAGGGGGTCAGTGTGGGCTCCTATCCACCGGAAAAGGAATAAGCCCGAGGATGGGGATCCCGGGCGTAGAGAAGAGCAAGGGGGTGGGCACATGCATGCCCCCTCCCTGGAGCCTGGAGATATACCTAGAATATTCCTTGCACCAATCCCTGGGCCCTGGCACACCCTATGGGTATTTACAGGATGAGACAGCAGAGTCTCACATGCTCTGTGCGAGGAAAGGTTCCCAAACTTAAAAATGGCATAACTCAGGCCCCAATGGGCCAATGTTGACAATCTTTGGCTCAATTTAATCTTGGTGATGAGCTCTAGCCAGCAGGGACAGTTGCTACAACCCTCCTCAGCTCCGAAGTGGTGCAGTACTCAAGGAGCTGGCTCTCCTGGCTCCCTGCACATCTTGGTTTCTGTGCACAAATGTCAGGGCGTTCCCCCAACTGGTCCTCAAGGGGCTTAAGGGAGCCAGCTTCACTGGCTCTAGGTAAGACCCACTGGTCCTGGGGATAACTGGGCAGAGTCCTTAGGCTTTTGTGGGCATTAGGGGGAACCTCCTTCCAGCTCTCCATGGTACTCCCAGGGTCCAGCAGCAAAGCTCAGTGAAATCACCTGGCAAGTGAGAGTCTCCCCCCTTGTGCAAGAGTTTTTAAAGGGAGAAAAAGGTTCCAGAAGTCAGGCAACCCTGGCCAATCCTAGTTTGCTACATCAACACTCCACTCTTACCTCAATCCTCCTGCCCAGCATGCTGGGCAGTTCAAAATGTTGTCGTACAGGAGTCACTGTTACATCTGATCCTATGGTCTCAACTCCACCCTTCACTGATATCACTGCCAGAGTCTTGCACACCAAAAGTTCAATGAGAGACACCTTCCTGGATTGGCTCCAGTTGTCTGGGCTCTCTCATTTGTTCTGTGGGCTTGGGCAGGTCAATCTCTGATACAGTGTGACAGCTGAGTGATTGATGCACATTATTCTGCTCCAACCTTTTCCTCCTCAGGAGATGGATGAAGTACTTTAATTTTTCCTTTTGTGTGGGGAGGTCTTTGTTCCTGTTGCTGGAGAAAAAATGCAATTAACCGGGCACAGCAGGTTGATAAAATACCTGGTGTCTGATCCCGAGCTGAGCCAAAGAAATGTGAAAATTCTACATGACCCAAAAAGTGCATAGATATTATTTTGGAAATTACAGAACTGATTTTCCAGCATAGTTTACACCCCAATTCAAGATGTCAATGGCCTATGTAGGCCAAAAGGAAGCAAAGCTGCACTCTAAGGCATCACTATAGACAAAACAGTAAATAACACTGACTTTCCTTCTTAGTGTACCCTAACATTATAAGGTCTATCCCAGGTGAATATCTAATCCTGCAGAGTTTTCACTGAATCAGGCTGTGTGTGCACAGTTACTGGCCTGCGCATAACAGTAGTCTCCCAGGTACAGCCCGCACAGGTGTACCTGTGTTCACATGTAACTAGCTCAGTGTCCCTTACCCTTGGTGTGTTGCACCATCCTTTTCTTACAAAGGGTGCACTGGCAGTAAGCATGAGTTGTACGTTTGCAATGTGATTACCTTTGGTGAGTCATACGTAGTCCAAAACCTAGTGATCAAAAAAGCAACAAAGCAAAAAATCCAGGCGTACTGAATGTGCAGAACTAAATTTCAACAAAAGGGTTTTCTTGATTTTGATTTTACATTGTGAAAAGTGGCTCCAGGGTCCCTTAGTTGCACCTTAGGTGGTGTGGTTATTCTGCACTCACTTGCAATACATATTAAGAGTGAAATGAGTGGTAGAATATTAGCCCTTCATACATACCGGTATATGTCAACCAATGGAGATTGTCGTTTCCAAGCCAGAACTCAGTCATCTGGCTTCCAAACCCCCTCTTATATGAGTTCCAGTCACGGAAGAAATCCACTGAGCCATCCCATCGTCTCTGGAACACCTGCATAGAAACAAGGCAAGATTATTCACTCAGTCTATGTTTATTATGACAAAGAAGCTGTTTCCAGATGGACTACTACAATGTCCTTTTACATGGGCCTTGAACATGTCTTAGGAAGATGGCTTTAAACAATTCAAAATGAGGCAGCATGATTGGTCTTAGGAGGCATTACATTTAGTTCAGCTTACCCTACTCTGGAAAGTCTCCACTGGCTTCCCATTAGGAAAATAATCCTTTACTCATAAACTTCTTTCAGCATGGCACCAGTAACACCCTAAATAGTATGTTCATAGACGCAGCTTTAGATAGACTTGTGAGCTACATCTAATTGTTCCCTGTTTTAGGAAACCTGGATTAGGTGGAAGAGCTTTATCAGTTCTGGCTCCTACTTTATGGAATTTAATTCAATTGGATTTGAAAATGTCAAGCATCTCAAATCTTTTAGGAAATAAAACCTAAAATATATCTTTATCTGCAATAAGAGTTATTGACCCTCTATTTCCATCTTAACTGTGATGGTATTTTACTAGTTTTAGACCCCATAGCTCTATAAACGTGTTGTGTGAGCTGTTATTCTCAATAAAAAGAAAATAACATGGCATTCCTTCAAGCAAAATTACCCAGAAGACAAAGGTTACACACTGATTGGTGTAAATTCAATTAGGACTATATCATCTTCATACATTGGTAAATTTATGGTGAAATTTCCCAACCTAATGGATAGTTCTGGTCTTTTGAAATTTAGCAGTTAAGGCCTGCCATGTACAGGGAAAATGATACAGGGGCTAGTTGCAAACTGTTATGGATGCTATTATTATCAAGTGTAACAGAGGTTCTGGAATATCGTGTTTTTAATGTATTGAAAGTTGTGCTAAAATCAATGGAAGACGTCCTAATTTCGCACCCCAGACATGCTTTAATCTCTTCAATTTTAATGCATTATCTTTAGGTGAAGATTTAGGACAATAGCCAATTTGTTCAGTGCCAGGCCAGAAACCAAAAGTACCTCTGGCAAAAATGTTCAAACCAGCCCAACTCCCTTCTTCGTTTCTCATCTCTCTCTCCTCTTTCTTCTCTTCTCCTGAAGCCCACCTGTGCCTGCTGTTTTACCTAGGGGAGCTTAAGAACGCAGAGGTACCAGCAGTGACCCCTGCCTTAAAAACCAGCATCCAAATGCTTCAGTTGAGTTGGAAAATGCCTAATGGAAAAATGGGCAGTCTGGGCCTCCATTTGTTTGCTATGGATTAAGTGAGATCCATGTGCCCAGTCCTAAAGCAACCGCATGAGATGTTTGGTAAATATTTCTCCTGCAGTCTCCAGGTGTATAATCAGGTGTTTAATGACACAATACTTCTCCTGGAATATCTTTGCTACTTTTTTGTAGATAACAAATTACATTTCCTTTCCAAAAAGCGGGAATAATTCTGCATTGAAACATAGAAGACAAAATAGGATGATAATGATGCTCACTCTTTATATTCTATTTGAATAATGGAAACTAAGAAACAGTTTAGACAGTGAGAATTTTTATTCAAGAATTTCAAAGCTTTGATGAATCTATTTATTTGCTGTTCTACGGTGGGCTTTATAAACTCTTCCAATTGCATTGCTTTGGAATGTGTGTGCTTTCTATCAATACTATTCTTTGTTTTTTTGTACAGTTTTTAAATATATGACATCCAGATTTCTTCATATATTCAGACAGTCCTTGTTTTCTTTTTGTAGTCCCATCATTTTTTCTATCCACTGATGGGATTCACTGTGGTTTTACTAATTTGCCAATAGTGAGCTTCTTTCACGTGGGACGTGAAACCATGCAGGCGTGTACTTCAATTGCCACCCACAGAGGCTAGATTTGCTCTGTCCTCTACTACATTGTAAAGCAATTGCAGCATGTCATGAAGAGAACATCCTTATTGTGGTACTGCAACAGTTTCTGGTATGTCTGCACATTCCTCTCTCAAAGGCCTTTTCCATGGGAGGACTCTTTTTTTAATGTTTTGCCCATCGTTTACACTAGGGAACCTAGAATGAATAAGCATCTTTGGGTTCAGGAGCAATTTTCAGAAAACCTCCATCTGCCTTACTATCTGCGAGTCCTATTGAAACTGCCACAGTTTCTTAACCAATGAAACATGTCAATCTCTCCTTACTAAGGTCTCTTTATGTGTATGCGTATTCAACACGTACAGCGAAAGACATGTTCTTTAAACTTTTTATATCACCCTGATATATGTTTAGCTGTGCAATAGTGGGTAGTTCTCCACTACACTGAGGAAACACACCAGCAGGCAACAAGATAACTCCCTCATTTCCATCACATAGTTAGACTCAGGTGGTTATTCTGACTTTGGCGGTCTTTTCCTAACCACCAGGGATTTTGCGGCGGTGCAACCGCCATATAATTTCTGGCAGACAGGGGACTTGTGATACCGACAGTGGTATTGGGTGGTCTGCAGGGTCGGAGATGCTTATCTCTGGCCCGCCGGACCGACCGCCCTGTGGTAACCACAGGAAAGTGGCAGTTTGGCACAGGCCAAACCGCCACACTCGTTATGTGGTGGTCTTCACCGCCGGGCCATCGGCAGTGAGACCGCCACCGCGGCCCTGGACAGTGTTAGGAACTGTTATCCAGGGGTAGCTTCTCCATAATAGCGGAGGAGTGTTGCCACCCTGCTCAAAGTCATTCAATGAAAAATAAAATGATATTAAAACAATTTTATTAACATTTTATTTATCACTGCCTGACTAGGCCATGGAATCCGGGACGGGGCCAGGCCATGGCAGGGAGGAGGAGTACTATGAATGAGCTTGTCGGTATAGTGAGCCTTCTAAGTTGGCCAAACCAACATGCGCACTTACATTTCTCCAACTTAGCTGTGTTACACATCCGGGTGGAGAAATGTAATGGGCTCCCTGTGCCTGAGCAAGTGTCAGACCAGCCCTCTCAGGCCCATCCCAGCACTTCTCTAATGTTTGGTATAGCATCAGAGCAGGGTCCAGATTGGGAGCCTGTGCTTGTGACCCAGTGACTGCCGGAAGGTGAGGAGTACCGTGGCGGCCGGCAGCAGGAGCAGCAGGTAAGTTTAGAATTGTTTTATTATTTTTCCCCTAAAAAAACCCTGTCCCACCACTTTAGATTGGTGACAGCCGCCCCTGCAGTTATCAGCAGGTCATCTTAATGTGTTTACCTAGTAAACCACAAAGGACATTCGAGAAAATGCTTGCAGGTATCCTTTATCCTTGGAGTGAGCACTAATGAAGAGAAGCCTAGAACAAAGTAACTTTTGTGTCAGTGATCTTTGATGTTGCTTCTGTGAGGTACCTTCTCTTGTATTTATGTGCACCAAGTTCAGGTTAAATTTTGGCACAAAAATAGTGCATCTCTCAAACTGCCAGGGTTCCTGGGACGAAGCCCAACTCCTTAAATGTAGAAAGTGGATTTCCTAGACAATGCTACTTGGAGCCCATGATTTCAGATTTTAAAAGATACCTTTGCAGTCTTCATTTGATTGGGGCGTAAACTGCATTTGTGTCTGAAATGCTGCCTTTTGTCATTTTAACCACTCGTGATCTTTTGTCTCTTACAGATGCCCTTTTGAAAACTAATTTGTAATTCTTCTTTCACCCTATAGTGGTTAGTTTAATAGTTTAATGTTGGCCTTAATTGATTTACATTGTTTCTGGCAATAGGAAGGAAAGGAGATCTTTCGTAAGCATACTAATCAGAGTTACCCTTTTGGATCTAACAGTTGCCTTGATCAAATGGTAATCAGTGGCTTTAAATGAAAACTAAATTGAAGATGCATAGAAATTAACCAGATTATACACTGAAGCCTGAATGAGCCTTGACCAGAAAATCAAATACCAAGTGGCAAACGCTTTTACACAAAACTGCCCATTTTAGATAGAATAGAAACAATCATTTGAAGATCGATTTTTAGAGAGTTGAGGTCACCCTTTACTTCCAACCTGTTAAAGATTTACCCTGATCATAGAGTTCATAAATATTCAAGACATATTCAAAGGTCAAATGCTAAAGCTCTCTGTGCCAACTGTAGTCGCCTAGACTATCTCCTTCCTTCCATTCCCTAACGGGAGGGCAACCATGTCAGAATCAAAGATCGATGACTAGTTGTATTAAAATTCCTCAGCTTCGAGTAAGGGCGGTCCTAATTAGCATCAAAGTTAGTTAAATTTGCCTACTGACATTCTGTTGTGGCTATACACATATTTAACTCCACAGATATAAGATTCAGGATACACAAAGTGAATATTTTTCATTCATTCACAGTATTAACAAAGTTAGTATTAAGAGGTCTGACCAATCTTAGAGAGGGGCCCTGAGTCAACTCACTTTGACAATTACTTGGAGGCAGGGCCTGTCACATCATGATCAGGCCAGTGGAGCATTCCTCACTCACCATCATGTTACTGGCTACTAGGTGTAGCTGGTTATTAGGGGTAGCTGGTTATTAAGTATGGCTGACAGAACTATTCAGGTAACGAAGAAGCCAAAAGTAGACATCCCACACTAAAATCAACACAACCCGCATGGTAAACCAACATTTACTAAAAATATGATGCAAATAAGTTTGTAATTGCACTGTAATGCTATTGATGTCTTATGTGTGAATGAAATCCTGTTTTGCAAGAAAATAAATACTTTATGAAAAGATAAGACATTACAATTATTGGAGTGTGTTTACTTGGATGTATAGATAAGTATTTAGATTTAATTAAAGACAGCGTTTTGTTTGTTACGTAGCATGTGTTGTTTTTTGGAGGTCCTTTCAGCTGTTTGAATTCTTACGTTGACTATACACATTGAGGCCTAAAAATCAGAACTGGTCCTCCTAAACAAAGACTGCTGAAGGGTATGAAAAATAAATGTACATTCAGCCTCGAGAAATGATGGGAGTGGCGATGTTGTGCAGCGATAATGTCCTTTAGTGTTACTCTCAGCCGCACAAAGGGGTCACATGAGAAATCAATAGGAACAGAATTGCAAAGGCCTTCACTCTGGTCAGTGTGAAAGTTCAGAACCGTGCAGGTTACTGGGAATGCTACATGCCCAGATGATAGGCATTATAGAACTGCTAAATTTAAAACATTGACTCTACCTCTCCAGTAAAAACACAAAAGATAAGCAAGGATACAGATATTTGTCCCTCTCTTTAACCCATCCCCCAAAACAATTGACATGCTGCATATCTTCCATGAAGTCCCAAAGGCTGAAATGTACTTACAGGGTTAGTGATCCCTGCCTCTCCTCACCACAACAAAGAAAGAGAATCATACAGCTTTTGAGAGTGCACATGTATGTGTACTCACACCATTAAAAGTTACAGGTGAATACAGTCTTCACCACTGCTGTATATCACGAAGTGTTGAAACAGATCCTTCAAAACGAGTAGCGCCATAGATGTCATTGTTATTGCTCAGTGTGGGTGTTTGACTGCCCTCAAGAGGGTGAATGCTTTAGTTATGTCAAGGCCTATCATGTTACAATATATGCCTATCCCCATACACTACAGTAGTAGAGCTAAGTATCTCTCAAGATGACAAATGTTTTGATTATACTTCTTTCTGTAGTAACTTGACTACTGTCTCAATGCAGTATAGAGATAAACCATGGCCTCCCAAGCATTACAGCAGTATTCAATGTGCCGATGCTTTAGTAATATCCTCTCTCTGGATATCAAATGAATTAGGGCCTTATTACAAGTTTGGGGGTCGTGCAACTCCAAAACTCACAGTGGCGGTCGGACCGCTGCACTCCTGGCAGACGAACCATCAGATTACTACCCTAGCAGTTGGACTGCCAGAAAACTGCCGCCACTGCCAGAATCACAGATCCCGACAGGGTGGCGGTGCTCGGAGTCTGGGTCTGCCACAGCAGTGCTCATGGCAGCACCGCCATGCTGATCATGACTATACTTTCTGCCAGCCTTTCCATGGCGGTTTAACCACCATGGAAAGGCTGGCGGAAAGCCAGTGCTGCCCCCCCCCCTGCCAGCATCCTCGGAATTTGCTTGTGCCTGTGCTGTAAACAGTGTACATTCCGAGGGTGCTGTAAGGCTGTGGCACTCTTTCTGCCGGGCTGACCAGTGGAAACGTCGTAATACAATGTTTCCACCAATCAGCATGGTGGAAACTTCGTAATACGATTGGGGAGAGGTTGCCGGCTTGGTGAAGGCCTCCTCCCCATCGCTTTGGCAGTTGGCTGGTCTGACCGTCAAACTCGTAATGAGGCCCTTAGATTGCTTTTAGGAAACAAAACAAATTCAGGTAGACCAAAATGATTTTGTGATAAAGAAACAATCTGTAACATCGGGTATCCATTGTAATGATATGCCTTTTAAGGTAAGGGATTTGCAAAAAGGGTAATATGCCCTTGGATTCGAGGGGGAATATTTGTGAATATAGAGGAGGTTCAGGGCAAACACCATCATAGACATCTGCTAGAGGAATGGGACTCTGCTCATCCCACCTTTCATTTGTCCCCACACCCACTGTCTTCCCAGAGTAATTATTTTGGCACCATCTGTATCCCTTGTCCTGCAGAGCATTATGCTGTACAAGGACAGCAATAAAATACGTGGAGCACTACATTACTTCAAGGGTATAATGACACAAATCACCTTTAAATTTTGAGGGCAGTGGATTTTAATTATAAGGAAGAATGGTTAACCTTTAAAAAAATCTAAAATAAACAGTCACACAAAGTTGAATGTTATCAGCAGGAAGAAGTTCAAATACTGAATACAATTTAATGCTTGACAAGAGAAATTCCTAGTTTTGGACTGTGGTGAAGGTCTCAGTGGAGATCAAAGTTAACACAAGAATTTGAAAACTCCCAGCTAGGTTCCAACAGAGGAAAGAATGAATGAAGAGCAAATCAAGTCTTTGTGTGGATGTCCCACTGTCTGCTAACCAGAATGGTTTGATTTAATCAGCAGCATTACATCTGACGACAGAGAGTCTAAAATGATGTCAGACTTTACGGCCTGATTATGAGTGGCACAGAAAAAGGTCTGGAAAGGTGGGAAGTTATGAGTAAAGCTGGAGTCCCTGGCTCCATGCTTAATATAATTAAAGATCTTTACTCTGGCAATTGTGCCAAAGTATGATGGGGCCTGGCAGGTGATCTGACTCCAGCATTCCCCACTGTTCACGGTGTGAGGCAGGGTTGTGTTCTTGCGCCCACCCTGTTTCTCCTATTTCTCAATGCTTGTATTCCCTACCTTTTGGATTGTCCCGGTGATGCCCCTAGTATGAGAGGGCAGAAGCTCCCATGTCTTTTATTCGCTGATGAAACCTTGCTACTTTCTCGAACAGCCATGGGCCTTTCAAGCTTGCTTGCTAGGTTCATGGAGTTCTGCAAGGATCATGGTCTGGAAATCAATTCAGCAAAAACGAAATACATGGTGTTTGGGGACAAAAAGCAGAAAATGAAGAGACCTGTTTATTTAGAAGGTGTTTCCTTGGAAAGGATTGGGCTCTTTTGATTACCTAGGCATAAAATTAGAAGATTCACACCATTGGCACGCCCATTGCTAGAAATCACTAATGTGCCTGAAGCAAAGGGCGGGTGGCATCGTGAGATTTGCAACCACCAGATCGCCCAGTTTTGCTATGACTGCTGCTCTTGAAATATATAAATCACAAGCCCTGGGGGGACTCTGTATGGTGCTGAGCTATGGGGTCATTGCAATCTGGAGAATTTGGTTAGGGTGGAAAATCAGTTCTTGAAGATGTTGTTAAAAGTTCTTTCTAGCAGTCCATCTTTGCCTATCCGAATGGATCTAAATCTTTTTCCAATTAACCAGATTGCTGCTTTAAGGCCTCTTCTGTTTTGGATTCGGTTATGGTCATCAGACGCCCTTATTCCATTCAGATGTGGGCTGCACAATCTGGTGGGCCCCAACCTCAATACTAAAATTAATTGGTGTGTCTATGTCAAACGGTCTCTATTGCATCTCCGTCTAGGGTCCTATTGGAAGGATCCCTCTTCTATTCCTAAAAACACTGTTCAGACATTGAAGGATGCTTTTTGGCTCAAAGTTCAAACTGTTCAATTGGCCGAAGTTGTGCCGTTCTCTATGTCTGATAGCTTTTTGCAATTTAAATGTCACTATGAGCTGGAGCCCTTTATGGATGCAGCACTTTCTCCATCCGTGCGTGCCCTCTTTATTAGATTTAGATTAGGGTCCCTCCCTCTGTGTTCTTTAACTTATAAATGGTCTAATTCCACCAATAAGTTATGCCCGATGGGATGTAAGAACGAGGAGTCTGTCCTTCACGTCCTCTTTCAATGTCGTGCATATGACAAACAGAGGGCCTCTTGGATTGGTCCCCTATGCAAACAAATGGGTTTTAGGAATTGTTTACTTGCCGAGAGAATTTTTAAATCTGATTCATCTGTTCATATAGTCTATCCTGTGGCAAAAAATTTTGAATCAATATGGCGTTTTAGACTAGCGATTTTAAAGAATAAGATTGGGTAGCTGTTTTTTAGATTTAGATCTCTTTATGCATATTTATTGTATTTAGGTGTATGTTATTAGCTTGCCATTTTCTGTGACTGGATGTATTTTTTTTTGTTTAAGTACTATATTATTGGAGAAATAAATCCTTTTTATGTCTATTTTACCTTGGTTTTAACACTTTTCTTCTTAATGTCTGCTACTCATTTTACTGCGTATTTTCTCTTATAACCTATTTTTCGTATTGTTATGTATTGTACTTCTATGGTATGTTTCTCTTACCGAAATAAAGTAAATGATGATGATGATGTCCCCACCCACAGAGCTACTAATATTGGGGTACTCATAACTCCGAGGGTGGGGAACATTTGGCCCAATATGAGCTGGAACCTGAGAATCCACCAGTTACTGAGGATTGACAGGGGAAAATCGTAATTCAAGTTACATTTCCCAGGTAATTATTTTTTTATTTTGCTCAGCAATTGAAATCTCCATGTGAAAGTAAAGAGATATGTAGCGTTTCAGAAGCAGGGCTCATAATTCCGATGGGGCTAGTAATTGCTGTTACTGGCCCCATCTCAATTAGGAGGCCATTCATCATGAGGGTCTAAATATCTTAGACATATCTGTCCTTTCTTCACATACTTACAATCCATCCTCCTCCATCAGTGTCCATATCACAGAGCACAGTCAAAGCTTTACACCCTTCAGGGTAGATAGTGTACCATCCACTCATAATGGTTCCTCTTTCTTGCAGCTCCTTGCAGTTCTTTGCCCCTGGAAAAAAGTAGGAACGTTTTTTCATAACAAATTCCAAATGTCAAGGTTGGATACCCTTTGTACTGTTCTGATCATGCAGGAAACATCATTTTTATTCATTTTATATTTCATATCAAAGGATTATACATTCAGTATTATAAACAATTCATTTTTGTCATTTTCATAGTATATCCAATGTACATAACTGAATACAAAATATTTATTCTTTATGATTGTACCTCTACTAGTCTTAAATCAGCCAAAGGCAATTCCAAACACATGAAATACTTGTGCATAAAAGGCCAATGTTTTTATTTTATGTCTCATTTTGAAATAGTGTGTTATACCTAGATTTAGATATATTGTATGCACTCATAAATTTCTGGGGTGTAAGTTGCAGCCTCCAAGCTAAATCCCTTGAAATGGTGCCTTCTGGCAACTACTGCTTCTGGGCTTCTTGCGTCCACGACAAGGCATTCTCTCTTCACTGCTTCAAAAGTGGCAGCGCCAGTCTTTAGGCTCACTGCAATACTCTGGGCGATATGTTTGGTTGTTCAGGTTCAGTTGAGTTGCTGCTCACAGTGAAACTTCACAGAGGAACCCGTGGAGACATCCCCACAAGGCACAGTTGCACTCTGAGAAAGTCATATCTCTCTTGGTTTTGCTCTGGTTGGGAGCTTGCTGGACTTCTCCTTCTGGATAGCTTCTCCTCCTGAGGGGGCCTGAAGGGTCAGGCACACTCCTTTCCACTCTGAACAGGCAGGCATTCTTCCAGGTAACCCTCCTCCAGCAAAAAGGGCACACTTAGATCCCCTGAACTCTGCCAGACTGGTTGTCAGCAGACACCAGCCCAGGGTACACAGCAGCTGCTTCAGTACTCTGTGTAGCATTCCCTTGGTTGATAAGAACTTGAGAATAAAACAAAGTGGGGGGATAACGGTCCACTTTTATTTCACTGACAGTGGATGTTGATCCACTGTTTAAGGCTTCACAACTGGTGTAGGCTGATTCTTTTTCCAATTTGCTCTGTAGACACAGTGTTTAATTAATGTGATGGTAATCACAGCAGGAAGCAATGGGACTGGCTCCAAGCAAGAGAATCCTAAACAAGTGCTCAATGTAGTGTGATGTTGTTGCACTTGCTTGTCATGAACCTTCCTGAAAAAGTCATATGAGACAGATAAAAGGGCAAGCCCTCCCTAAAAACGTCTTCACCTTGATTAAGCAGAAACGGCAGTCTCACCGCTTACACCTACCATCTACCAAATGACAGTGCACAGGAATAACTAATCAGTAGCCCATTGCTAACAAGCTCCTCTTTGAATTTGTAAGAAAAGCCATGTCCCCATCCTCCTTTACTTCAGTGGTTGAGTCTCACACCTCCTGCCAAACAAATGTCTACAGTGCCTTCTACTGGTTGTTGAAGCTGCCCTCTTTCTCTATTTTGTGGCATAGTAAACCGGGGTAAACCGGGGGCATAAAAATGGATCACACGCACACACACTCACACACACAGCCCCTGATCACTGACAGAATATTGAATTCAACAATATTGTGTAACACAAATATTGTGTCCCTATCCTTATAAAGTATTAAAACAAATCAATTTCACACTAACATCATTAGAAAACACAAAGTTTCTTTATATATATGTTTATATATATATTTATAAAATTATATATATATATATTATCTGGTAGTTATATATAGGACCTAGTTTCTATTAAAAAAGCAGTTTTTACCTGTCAAAATCATTGGCGCAGCATGATGAATCTTCACAACTTTTTTGGGGGTGATCCGTCAAGTTAGGGCTGAGATAAAGGGGGGGGGGTCAAAATGTTTGTGTTTTCAATGTTAACTTCCGAAGAAAAGTTTGAACAGCGATAGTGACAAAGCCATTGGACACCAAATTTGGAGGAAAGGTCGCTCTTGGTCCAGAAAGAGCCATTTTTGTTGTTTGGTGTGAATCCATTCAGTAGTTTTTTTGAGCTATTAAAGAAAATCCAAATTTGTATATATGGGGAAGCGAAGAATTCACAACCACTCCTGCTCTTGTGCAGAGATCTGATTGGCTGCCAATACTTCAACAAGGCAGCCATGTTGCTTCAGCCGAGTCCCAAACAAAATGTGAAAAATAAGAAAAGGGGCCAGGGTACGGACACCCTGACCCCTTAGTGTAACGCCGCGGACTACTGCGGTGTCCCTTTTTCGGACAGAGGTCAGGCTGGCAGTCCGCATTTCGGGACGCTGGTAACGCCGCGGCCCGTTTTTTGGGTCTCCTTTGGTGTTTTTTGCTGCGGCCTAGGAGGCATCTCGTGCTCCAGGTCGCGCCGCGGACCCTGGCAGCCCCCCTGACTTCCCTTCCCACTTACCTTCCTTGGGTCCTTTCTCTTTTTTCTTCTTTCTTATTCTTTTTTCTTCTGTCTTCATGTCTTCTTTCTTCTTGGTCTTCCATATTGTCTTCTTCTTTGGTGTTTGTCTTCCCAGCTTGCCTTTACCGTTTTCCTTTTATACTGAGTCTTTTTTTTCTCATTCATTTCTATGTGGCCTTACCCAATCCGAGATGGTGTTGTTCGTTCTTCCTGTTTGTCACTTCCTGTTTCATGGTATATAAGCCCTGCAGGTCCCTCCATCCTTGCATTGCAAACACTTCTGTCTTGGTGGTGATCCTCGCTCATGTTTCCAGTTTTCTACTAGCTCCTGCTCTATGTGACAGCAGTGCTGGCTCTCACAGGAGGCGGGGAGCCAGCTGGGCCCTGAGGGCACCCAGGGATGGAATTCACTGAGGCTAAACCGGCCCTGGGGAGGGGTCCACACCCCCCTCCATCCCAAAAAAACAATTAGGCTCCATCCCAGGGGATGGGGCCCCCCGGCCTATATCGGCCTAGGGAGGAGGCTGCTAGGCCTCCCTTCCAAAAAATAAAAAAAATTAGGCCAGGCTTCAGGGAATGGGATTCCTGGGGCCAAGATCGGTCTGGGGAGAGGGGGCAAGTCGTCTCCCTCCCCACCAAAAGAAAAATACATTTATAAAATACTATAAAACAAATAACAAAAATATACAAATACTTTACAATTCAAATATAACACAAATAATAATAAAAAATATATTTAACCAATATTAGGAAATATATTGGAGTCTGGGAATAATAGATATACTATTCCTACTCCAGTTAATGCAACAGTAGAGAACGTGTGGGACTTTGGTGGGGTTAAATATATTATGCCTACTCTAGACAGCACATCACCAGGAAAAGTGTTGGACTTCAGAGGGATTAAATTAACTATTCCCACAACAGTTTGTGCAACAGTAGGGAAAGTGTTGTAGTTTGGATGGGTTAAATTTACTATTCCCACTCCATTCTGTGCAAAAGCACCGAAAGCATTGGGCTTCAGAGGGGTAAGATTTACTATTCCCACTCCAGGCTGTGCAACAGTAGGGAAAGCTTTGGACTTCTGAGGGGAAATGTTTACTATCCCCATTACAGTCTGTGCAACAGCAGTGAAAGTGGACAGGGGAGGGGTTAACTTTACTATTTCCATACCAATCTAAGCAACAGTAGGTAAACTACTTCACTCCAAAAGTCGACATATTTGAGTAACCCTATTAATTCAGAAAAAAAATAAAACTCGTGATCTAATCATTATTACTTAACATAAAGTATATATTAAAAAATAAAAACAATTAACTAATTTACAAAGTTCATAAACAATGTAATAATTCATTTTAATTTAACAAAATAGTGGTTAATTAATGATTGCTTAATTGACTTGCCACTCCGTACCCCTACAACTCTATCAACACACCTAAAACATAGCTTAAATATTTAATTATTACACAATGTATATACTATTTACACAATTAGATATGTGATTATGTATTACTATTTATTATTTTTAATTATCACTTAATTAATTTCCCATCCTATATCCCTACACACCTAGCAACCCACAATTAAAATATAACTAAAATACATCAGTCTTAAATGATGTACATCATTAATAATCAATTTAATAATTCATTATAAATTAATATTATTAGTTAATTAATTCTTACTTACCTCCCCACCCTTTACGCTTACAGACCCAGCAGCCCACACCAAAATATAACTCTGATATATTATTACATAATTTATATAATTAAGAAGCAATTAAATAATTAAACATAAATTAAAAAATTGTTAGTTAAGTATTGCCTAATTATTTTCCTGCCTTGTACCCCTACAAACATAGCAATCCTCCCCTAAAACGTAAGTACAATAAATCAGTATTCCATAAGATACATAATATCTATCATATACAAACTTAAAAAGTATTAAATAATTAATTAATAAATAAGTATTACTTAATTATCTTCACATCCTATCCTCCTACAAACCCAACAACCTGCTACCACACTATAAATTACTATTTGCAATTCCATAAAAAATTCAGGGCCAGATGTAGCAAGCCTTTTGCGCCTCGCAAACTGCGAAAAACGCAGTTTGCGAGGCGCAAAAGGCCAAACGCGATGCATAACCGCAAATTGCAAGTCGGTACCGACTCGCAATTTGAGGCTGCGACTCGCAAATAGGAAGGGGTGTTCCCTTCCTATTTGCGACCGCATCGCCATGCAGAGTTGCTTTGGGACCGCGAATGCGGTCGCAAACCAACTCGCAGTTACCATCCACTTGAAGTGGATGGTAACTCATTCGCAAAAGGGAAGGGTTCCCCATGGGACCCCTTCCCCTTAGTGAATGCCAACAAAAATATTTTTTCAGAGCAGGCAGTGGTCCTATGGACCACTGCCTACTCTGAAAAAACCGAAACCAAATGGTTTCGGAAGTTTTTCTTTTTGCAGCTCGTTTTCCTTTAAGGAAAACGGGCTGCAAAAAGAAAAAAAAAACTGCTTTATTAAAAAAGCAGTCACGGACATGGTGGTCTGCTGTCTCCAGCAGGCCACCATCCCTGTGAGTGCCTAGACTCGCTATGGGGTCGCAAACTGCGACCCACCTCATTAATATTCATGAGGTGGGTCTTTGCGACCCCATAGCGAGTCGCAGAAGCTGTCTGAGACACCTTTCTGTATTTCATTTTGCGAGTTGCAAATTGCGAGTCGCTAGTACTCGCAATTTGCAACTCGCAAAATGTTTTCTTTCTACATCTGGCCCTCTAATTCCCCGACAATTACAAACTAGATTTTACAAAATTAATACCAATTATACAGATAATAGCAACACCAAATTAGAATTAAAATACAATAAAAAAATGTAAAAAACTATTTTTAGAACTATATTATTGAAAACGATATTAACAACAAAACTGTTTTTAACAACAAATCTCTTACCTGAAAAAACAATAATCTTGACAACGATATTTGTGCATTATTATATTTTTGTATCACAATATTTTTTTCTGATATTTTTGTCTCTTGATATTTACTACTCAATAGTTTGCCCAAATACCCTGCACAGATATGCACTGAAGATGTACATAGGACGTCAGCGCAAGGTTCTGGGTTTCACTTAACAGCAAAACTTTACACAAAAGGAGTCAGTTGACTTCACTCTCACTGGTCACACTACAGATTCTCCAAACCAAGTAAGCTATCACAACTGCTTTCAGTGATGTACCCATGACATGGATAGCAGTCCACTGCCTTCTACGAGGTCACACTTCTTGCAACCCTCCAGGCCACATTACAGGACCTGGACCCCACATTGCCAAATACAGACCTATGCCTCCTAATGTCAGGATATTGGCTTCACATGCAGTTGGGCACACAGTAGAATGGAAAATGCCCATTACCTTGCCGGTGACATTTCTATCCCAACACCTATTCTAGCATCCCTGGGTGTGTGGAAGCCTGTATAGCCTGATTCACAAAGAGAGGTTTCTTTGCTTTTCATCCTAAGTTAAACCTTAGTCAGATCTCTAGGAATGGCTGCTGTAGTTCTTACAATTCTTGAGATGTTACAGTTGAAGTTGGATTTGGACCTTCACCTTAAAAATACTTCCCAAATTACTCCTGGCTGAACTGTCACTTCAGTGGATGCTGTTGGTTTTGTGTGTATCCATGTCAACAGAAAATACAGACTCTGACCAGTTTCCAGACACAGGCATTTGAGTTTGTTAACCCAGTTCACACAGTATTGGGTGCCAGAACAACCCCAGCATGAGGATGTTTACACCCACACTAACAAAATGCCTCATGAGACCAGTTAGACCAATAACTGAGGTGAGGTGAGATGAGTTGCAGCAGTAACTGGTCTCTCGTTGAGCTGTGTTTGGTGCCCTGGGTACGACCACCAAAGCCGCTGTGGTTCTGGTTAACCAGGCATCAAGGCTGTGAGTAGCCAGTCATACAGAAGCTTAATCCCTGCTTTATGGAATGGTGAGATACACAGGTTAATGTGCATTTTTAAAGGCGTATCTCTAGTTTGGAATCATGTTTATTGTGTTCTCTCTTCAGTCACAGTATCATAGAGCCAAACACTATAGCTTGTTCTAAGGTAAGCCTTGACAGCTCTCCCTCACTACCTTTGGAGAGCCAAGACTCAAATTGGAGTGGGAACAAGAAAGCCTAAGGCTTTTGGATTCCAGTGGTAGAAGGGCAATCCCGCCACTAAAGTGGCCAAAAATAATGTCTGCATGGAGGCCTAGAGAAAACAGGCTTAAGACATTGAACTATAAAACGTTTGTACTAAGATCTTGATTAAGAACACATTGTACAGTTGGCTTACACATACTCATTGGGTACAAGCCTTGTGTCACAAAATAACGTTCAAAACAGATAGTTACAAACAATGGCAAACCAAGCAGACCAGGCTCAGCACCAAGAACACACTGGAGTGATCTGAGAGACACAGACACCTAAAGAAAAAGTGAAGACAAGCTGCAGTTTCCTAAGACAACTTAGGAATTAGACTAAAATGTCAGCAAGATATGTAACATCCTGTCATCAAGTCACATCTGCTATGCACCTCAACCATGACTATACCCCAAAATGCATGTATGTAAAACTATGAAAATGGGATAGTCACAATGTTCAGATCTTGCGCGCCACTCTGAGGAGTGTTGTTATTCTTTTTTAAAGCGTTCTTTTATTCTTTTTAAACCTTTTTTAATGAAATATAATGACGTTTGTGGTAGCGTTGTTTGGGGGCACAGGGGAGTTGTATTGGGGTCACTTTTTAATTTTTTAACCTGTGTGGGGCATATCTAGGTGTAAGTAAGGGTCTGTAAGAGCCCTTATTCCGGCTTCGTTCGTAGACGCTGACTGAAGAGTCAGCGGTCTAGTTGACGCGGGTCATTTGACCACGCGTCATAAAATGAAAGGTGCAGAGCGGCCGCGCAGTGGGCGTGCACAGCGGGAGCGCCAAAGGTGCACCTAAGACAAGCCCGTCTGCGCCGAAACGGGCCCAGGGGCCAGAAATTCTGGTCTTTTTTTCAATAATGATATTATTCCTTATGCATCTACTGGCAAGGGGTTGGCCAAACATTGCAAGCATAAGGTACCATTAGACTGTAGGTCAGACTGGATGTATAAGGCATGCATCTGGAAACTACATGCTCCCTTAACCCTGAAGGAAGTCAGAGCTCAGCATAGTAGGATTGTGAAGTCAGGAAACACAAACAATGGATATAAGGTGGCTTATGCTAAGCCGCTTTGTCAGGCACGTATTAATGTTCTCTCACTCCCTAAACACAAATTAGAAATTTGCGAGATGATTGATGCTTGGCATATTGACTGTCTATTTATGACAGAAACCTGGGGTAAATTAGAATATGACCCTGACTTTATTGAAGCAACTCCTCCAGAGCACACGTACTATAGATTAGATAGACCTCTGTGTTGGGGAGGTGGTTTGGCTATTATTTGCAGGACCGCCCTTACCTGCACTTGAACGGGCATTCCTTCTGAAACATGTGAAGTGATGGCCTTTAAGATCTCACAAAATAACCAGGTGCTTCTTGAGGGACTATTAATTTACAGGCCACCAGGTCCCTTCGCACATTTTTTTCAAACTTGGGTGACTCTGTTGGAACCTATGGTCATGTCTACTAAGGCAATCATACTAGGGGATTTTAATATTCACTTTGATGAGATTTTAAACCCAGTGGTTAAGAAATTCCTTGATCTCATGGCAGCCCTAGATTTGACCCTTAGAGTTTCTTCCGCCACACACATAGCGGGTCATATATTAGATGGGGTCTTTGCTCGCACTGAGGTACAGCTGGAGCTAACTAATACCCAGTTAAGTTGGACTGATCACCATCTTCTGAATTTAAAAACTGTGTTTACTTGTTCCCCCCCTTCATGTAATATGGGGAGTAAAGTAATTAGATCTTGGAAACAGATTAAATTGGAAGAGTTGACACCTGCCCTTGAAGAGGGGTGGGACAGGGCCAATAAGCGGTCCTTGCCCTTGCTAGAAAGTTTCTATCAGGGTGTAGAGACTGCGATGACTCAATTGGCTCCCCCTAAGACTCTTAGGCCCTCTAGTCGGAATAAGCCGAATCAACCCTGGTTCACTAGTGAACTCAAATCTCTTCAGAGGAAATGTCGTCAACATGAGAGACAGTGGAAATTGAATCCTGGCCCAGAGGAAAGGGACATACTTAAGTCCACTTTTAAAATCTATAAAGCGGCGCATTTTAAAACTAAATCTAATTTTTATACGGCTAAAGTTAAGGAGGCTTTGAATGCCCCGAGGGAGCTTTTTAAGGTGATTAAGGTATTATCTACTCCCCCCAGGCCATCTGAATTGGAAAACTCACAGGAGTTCTGTGATAAGGTAGCGAAGCACTTTGAGAATAAGATTCTCTGTACTCATGCAAACTTTACTCCTTATGAGGTAATCAGGGATCAATCTTCTTCGACCTCCTCTGATCCTACAGCTAGTAGTAAAATGTTGTCTGATTTTCAATGCCCGACCCAGGACAGCATTAGAAAACTAATTCTCAACATCAAGTCTGGCTCCCCTCTGGATCCTTGCCCTCCTTCCATTTTTCAAATGGTACCAGATCTTACGGCTCTGGCTTTAGTTCCGATTTTCCAGGACCTTAGTTCTGGGCTCTATCTTGCTAGATGGAAGGAGACTATAGTTGTTCCCTTGAAAAAGAAGCCAGATGGTGACAGGCAGGATCTAGATAATCTGCGGCCAATTGCGCTTCTTCCTTTTTTGGCAAAGATTTGGGAGAAAATCATGAATAAGGAACTAGCAGATTTTCTTAGGGAAGTGGAAGGTTTAGATTCCTCTCAGCATGGCTTTAGAAAGGTGCACAGCACGGAGTCCGCTCTTATCTCATCCACTGACTCCATTCGAAGATTGGTGGATGAGAGACAAGGTGCTGTCTTAGTTTTATTAGATTTATCGGCAGCCTTTGATACCATCTCTCCACAGATTTTGCTGACTCGCCTTTATCAAGCAGGCATTAGAGAGCGGGCTCTGAAACTTCAGGAATCCTTTCTGACTAACAGATGGACCACTGTGAGATGTGGGAATTTCAACTCCACTCCCTACTTATTACCCTGCGGGACTCCACAAGGTTATTCACTAAGCCCCACCTTGTTTAATATCTATGTCGCCCTGCTGGCTAATTTGATTCGATCCTTTGGCTTCATTCCCACCTCCTATGCGGATGATACACAGCTAATTATCCCAGTCAATAAAAACTGTGAGGAGGTGGCGGACCGTTTCAATAATTGTATGAAAGAAGTCAGCAATTGGATGAGGACTAACTGGCTTAAATTGAATGCTGCCAAAACTGAAATTCTCTGTTTTGGGTCAGGTATAAAACAATGGAATCCACGTTGGTGGCCGACAAATTGTGGCCCTCTCCCACCCCCCACCAGAATTTGGGTATTATTTTTGACGATCAACTATCTTTTAAATGTCAGGTGAACCACAATGTAAAAACATGTTTGTGGCTGATCAAAATGTTAAGGAAAGTTTTTCATCATCTTCAATATAAATGGAGGGTCTCTGCCACTCTAGCTCTGGTGATGTCCAAAGTGGACTACTGTAATGCCCTTTTTCTTAATCTAGACAAAGGCTTGCTGAACAAACTACAGTTGGTCCAGAACTTGGCAGCCAGAGCTGTTCTTTATCTTTCTCGTTGGATTTCAGTTAAAAGTAGTCTTAGACAGTTACACTGGCTTCCGGTGGCTTAGCGGATTACTTTCAAATCTCTCTGCTTGACCTATAAAGCAGTTCATGACACGGGTCCTCAATATCTGACCTCTAAGCTCTGTTGGTACGAACCCAAGAGACATCTTAGGTCATCGACAGCCTATAGAATTCAGGTTCCACGGACCAACAGAGTGAAGTGGGGTGATAAAGTGTTCACTGTAGCGGCAGCTAAATGCTGGAACTCCCTCCCTTTGAATATTAGGTCAGAATCTAGTTACTTACGCTTCAGGGAACTGATTAAAACATGGCTTTTTCCTTGTTAGCCTCTTCTTAGGCTCCCCCTGCTGGTCTCTTTCTTTTGGGGTTTCTCCTGATGGTTTTTGGCATTCTCCTCACCTATGCTAGCGCTTCGATGCTCTTTGTGAGCCGGAATGCACTCTATAAATTCAACATACATACATACATATATAGCAATTGGTATTATGATGAACTATTTTTGTATTTAGTTTGCCAACACTCAGGGGCGGCTCCTCCATAAGGGCAGAGGAACGACGCCCCCTTCCCCCGCCAGCAGTGGCAGCTGCAAAACCTCTCAAAGAAATCAATAATAAGTTTAGCTTATTATCGTTTTCATCTAGAGGGGCGGGGTCACGGGGGTGACAAGTGTGAAGGGGAGTGCTCAGCACTCCCCCTCGAAGCGCATGTGTGTTTGGCCAGCCGTCTTGGGCCGACCAAACACACATGTGCACAGGTCTCTCTCCAGCCCAGCAACACATTTGCTGGGCTGGAGAGACCCTGCACAGGCTCCCAGTCTGCATGGGAGCTCCCTGGCTGGGCGCTCTCAGCCAATCCTGATGCTGCTCTGAGCCGGCTGCAGCAGAGACGTGGCCTGCATTCATGAACATTTTTTTTTATATATAGTAACATCACCCCTCACCCCCGCCACTGCCCCTGCTGCCTCCCCCAACCAGGCGCCGCCCCGCCCTGCCTCATGTAGGACCCACAAGCCACGACTGTCAACTCTTTTGTACTTTGTCCTGTCAGTAACGTTCATTTAAATTTCAACTTGATTCAAATCTGAGCCGCAGCATGACACACTTATGGGTGACTCAGCACTCTTGCAATAATAAAGAACTATTAGCAAATTGAAAAGGTGTGCATTGACAAGCTTGTGTGATGGTTATTTATTTTTTAAAACATATGCCGCAAAACAAAAAAGAAAAAAGCATGCAATACAAACTTAAAATTAATAATAATGATTCATCACATATAATTGTAAAATAACAGTACAGGTTTTTCATACCTGGCAGGTCTACTCAGATCATGTACACAAACCTTTTTTGTTTTACAACAAATTACATGGCAAGGTTATTTTAACAAAGCACAGAAAAGGTACCTTTGAATAAATGTAACCTGAAGACGTAGGGGCTCATTATGATTTTGGCGGTCGGCTTGTCCGACCACCAAATTCGTAATGAGCCCCTAATTCCCCCAGGCCCACTATGAGGTTTCCTCTCAAATCAGAGGTTTTGATCGGTCATCCCAGTGGAAACCATGCAGCGGCATTGGCCTCTGCTCCTCATGAAGCCAAGGCCAGTGCTGTCGCACAGAGCCGGGCCTCCCTGGGAATGCCCATAGTCTGCCCAGCAGATAGTGTGGATTCCAAGGGTGCTGAGCAGGTGGCCCCCCAGGACTGTGTCTCTGCCAGCCTTTCCATGGTGGGGTCCCCGCCATGGAAAGGCTGGTGGAAACAGGAGTCATGATCAGCATAGCGGCACTGAATTCAACGCCGCCATGGCTGACCATGAGTCTGACAGCTGTCAGCCCGTCGGGAACCTTGTTCCCGGCAGAGGCAGCGGTTCCCTGGTGGTCCAACCGCCAGGTTTGCAATGTGCCGGTCGAACTGCCTGGAGTGCGGCGGTCCGACCATCACCATGAGCCACAATATGGACTTTGGATTTGCTATTAAACAAAAATGCGAACTAGATCCAATTTAATTTTGCCTTGCCATCTCCTTCTTTATTCCTACCTGGCCATCCAGCCCCAAGAGATGCCTGGACCTCACAATAATTGTATTATTTTAGCTGATTTTCTTTCTTTGGAATTTTTTTCATGGACCAGGGTTTGCCTGACCCCATATACAGTATTTTAGCTTCCTGGTTTAATATTGTTAATTTCGTCAATTTGTATTGAGTTGGTGTGTGAGAGGTGCTTTTCCCTCATTGGCTTCCATGTTCCTTGCCAAACTGTTAAAAGATGCCACTTCACAGATGTGGATAATGTGCCTAGCTAAGGCTTGTCTCTCTTGAGCCGTCCATGCCAGAATGCAGTCAGTGGCCACATATGCTGTTCTTAAAGGGCCCTAGTAATTCATTAACATGAGTTTCTAGTATCACTGTTTTCCCTCAACTACACTTTAATCCCTAATCTATTTCTGTCCTACACAAAGACAACCTATACAATCTACTGCTACACTACACAGAAAAATGTATATAGGTTAAAGCATAATCACCAACAAGAGCTGAAAGAGAGTTTTTCTATAAAGCCAGTCTTATTAATGTCAGGTTGACAGTAAAGAACAGACACTTGATTAATGACTCCTTTTGGAACAACATTTAGAACTTTTATTATTAGAATATGGCTTTTAGAAGATGTATATCTCTTACTGATAATTTGGTTCCTCTGTGGTTTAAAAAATTGCCATTACCACACCTATAAAAAAAGGTAGCATGATGGCAACTGTATGTCATGGGTGCTTTTTGGTTAAACTGACATGTAATCAGTTTGCAGGTTCAAACAAAAGGTCTTTGTTACTGTTTGTAGCAAAAGTAATCAAATATGAGTATTTTGTCTCATTATCTTTCCCCAGTGTCAGAGTCTTAATATTTCACCTGGCTTGACAAATTTATAATTCATTATCAGTCACTTTATTATTGGTGATTTTAATTTGTGGGGGAAAATTCAGGCAAACTCACTACTGCTCAACTATTGTTGGATGGTGTGAGCTGCTGCAATTTGATTAAAGGGTAATTAGACTTAGCCCAAAGCAGGCAAAATCCTCGACATGATATGTAGCACTTTTAACTGTGTAGAGGTTAAACGTGCACTGCCAGTGTCATAGTCGGATCATTTCTTGATTCCTTTCCAGATTTTAAAAATAATTTTTTTTTAAATGTAATAATCAAAAAATGTAGGCCCTCATTATGAGTTTGGGGGATGGGAACACCTGTCTGCCAAACTCCCAACAGGGTGGCTGCCACTGTAGTAGCGACCTCCCTGACGGACCCATTATGACTTTCCCACTGGGCTGACGGGTGGAAACCAAGGTGCTGGGCAGGGGGACCCCTGCACTGCCCATGCCACAGGCATGCATGCAGAGTGTAGGGACCCTCTTGTGGGCCTCTGGCACCTGTTCTCCGCCAGCCTTTTCAGGGAAGTAAAACCGCCATGAAAAGGTTGGGGAGAACCAGATTGTGATCAGCAGGACAGCACTGCGTGCAGCGCTTCCCTGGCTGATTGCAACCTGCACCTGCCATAATCCGGTCGAGCTCACCGATGCTGGCAGAGACGGCGGTAACCTGACAGTCGGACCGCCGGAGTCGTAATGTAGCAGTCAGACCGCCCCACCGGTAGTGGTCCAGACCGCCACTGCACCGGAATTAATGTGTTTGTCTCACCCCTGTATTAATATACTATTTAAAAACTTAAGTGGTAGATGAAAGCACCATCAGCAAAGATTCTTATTCAGGAAGCTCTTGTTATGAGAGAGACCATATGCCACTTTACGAATGTTACAATGCATTCAAACATGACTGCATCATGTTCTAAATCTAATATTTAATGTTGGATCTACCAGAAGGCAGTATAGTGACCTGTGTTTTCGATTTCAATAACAAATATTCTCTGTTGCTCCCTCCCATTATTTAAAGTTGAGGTACTGTTTTCATCTACATAAAACGTTTTGTAGACATTGCAAAGGGTTAATATACATAAGTACAACATTTCTCCACAACAACTCACACAAATCACCTCATTAACAAAAATAAATTAAAAGAGCTTGGTATTTAAAAAAATCTGTGCTAAGCAGTGTTGGGATGATTGGGGTAGGGCTGTCAGCAAATGAAAGCCAACAAAGGCATCTAGTTAAAAGGGGGGGGGACTAGTGTTTCAGCACCACCACCCCCAAAGGCCTGTGTCTCTGGGCCAGAGACCACTTCCAGTGTCATAAAACATCTCAGAGTATGAAGAATAACTTTGCTGTAACAGACCTCAGCCAGTAAGTTCTGGGTAATATGAATCAATTTTCCTTTCAGAAAATGTAGGATCAATGTAACCGAAAGTATTGATGCTGTACCAAGCCTCATACTGTAAGATATGTGTAATTTGAGGGATGGCATTGCTGTCAGGTGTCTACGTGCTAGAACTGATATCTGAGATCTGAGTCTGTAAGACCTACGTAGCATGTATGTTTAAATAATCTATGTCACATGAGTGATATCTCAGTGGACCACGTTTAGAGGAGTTAATACCTGAGCCTGTAATCTCTGTACGTACAACTTTGGGGATAGCTTTCCTGTGTGAAATCTGAGCCTGTGTTCAGGTTCAGCCAAACTGAGACATTGCTGTAATCTAAAAAGTTTGAATGTTTATGATTTGACATATTTAAACAAAGGCAATTTCTGAAGAGAAATCTTGTGATTTTGGCACTGACCAGAACGAGCTCAACCTCAATTCAGGGTAGAGCACATGGATGTCTAAGAAAACCTGTACAGTTATCATAGAGTGTTCCTGAACAGTCTGCCGGGTACCCCACATTTTTCTTTAGTGAAGTACTCTTTTAAAAGAAACCATTAATACATTTCTTCTTTTTAAGTTTACTAATGTTGAGGCATGTCTCTTATGTTTGACCATCACTGGTTGTAGTTCTCGTAAGTCGATATCATCCAAGGTTGGATTTCTTTGAGTAGCTGAGCAACAGTTAAGGTGCCTTTCGGTGAAGATTTCTTTATTTAGACATGACTTTTATGAATGTAAAAAGGATATGACATTTGTGTGTTATTAAGAATTAGAAGACATGAGTCTCCAGAGTATACCCAGAACATCATTGACTATTAGTAAAAAGTCTGATTCGATGCTGCAACCTTCCCAGAATGCTCTTGTTATTCATTCAATATGTTGTTGACAAAGACAAATTGTTTGAGCTGCGTTATCTCATGGCTTTCTAACATTCTTAGTAGAAAAGGTATGTTTGAAACTGTCTGATAGTTGTTCACGTCCTCTACTCTTGTTATCCCAATTATGATTATGACTTTTTTGAGGCGGTTTGGTGCCTTTCTATGAGTTAACCACTTATTAGTCAGGTTAGTTCAGGACTAGTATTATAAGGTGACTTATTTCTTTCATGATTCTCGATTTCACAGGCTCTGGAATGTGAAACAATGGCCTAGTTTGTAAATGGTCTTTCGGAGACAACTTTGAAATTAGACCAAATGGTGTTTGATTGTAATACTCATATGTAGTTAAAGTCTTGTTCTGGTTTCTCTGTGAATGTAAGTTCAAACTGTTTCAGTATTATGTTGTTCTCTATCATTAAGAGCCTACCAGTGGGTTACTTGTATGAAGATCAGAAAAATTTTAGCTATTTAGCTTTTGGCCTTCCTACTTCCTAGATTCTAACTCCCCTCAAGCTACCTCCTACCTAACTGCCTAACAACACCTACCAACACCTAAATGACACACATTTGACGCCTCCATCTCTGGCAAGCACTAGAACATTTTAGACCTGAAAACATAGAACTTTTCACATATCACACACAAACAATAGGAGAACCCAGGTTGAAATGCTCTACCAACAATTATACAGTGAGGAAGTGATCTGAAGTACACATAAAAAGCAAATCCACAATAACACTGCACACTGTAGTCTGACCCACCCGGGTTAAAAAGTTATTGCCACATATATTTTCACTGCAAACTTCAAGGTGGTGACACAGTTAATAAACATAAGAGGCTACACATCATTTGCAGACACAAACAATGTACTATGCTATAATGGTTAGTATATGCTAAAGGCCATTGTCTACCTTCTTCAGAGATGTTTAATGTTACATAGTTGTTAATCTTAAACTATGAATCGAAGCAAATAGTTCACACACTCACTAAGCAGGGAACTCAATTCTCTTTTTAGTCATCTACCGTGTCTCAAACTTGGCATTCAACAGGTAAGAAATCACCAGTTCTCTAGGCAACTCCTGCTAAGGTGACAGCTTTAAGAAGCAACAGCAAGCACAAACAACGCCAACAGACAAATAATAGGAGGAAAAGACATTTATATATGAAGAAAAGTAAGGAAAGTAAAATCCACTCACCTTTCTTACAGAGAATGTCATCAGGTCCCTGTTCTCCTGGGTGTTTAACAAAATATGCGAGATATATTAGTGACTGGATTAACATTTGTCTACTACTGGATGATTTACTGGTTTCTGTTATTAAGTGAGAAGCCCAAGACAAGAAACTATCCTTACTAGCATTTTTACATCTGAAACACTAAGAGGGACTCAATCACAAGACAGAGTTACAGTGATTAAGGAAGCTCGGTTGTATGCATTTAAAAAAATGTTAGATAGTATACTATAATCTTACACAACTGCTTTGCAAAACATCCGCAAATTAGAAAATTAAGGGAGAGAAACACAGACACAACACTTCATGAATCAAACTGAAAATAATTCTCAGATGTCCACATCAAGAATTGCATGTCCTGCTTTCAAAACACGATGGGCCCAAATCACAAAGGTAAACTTAGACCTGAAGTTTAAGGGCCCAATACAAAGGGAAAAACTTCAGATCTAAGTTTACCTTTGTGAATTGGGCCCTAAATTTAGAGCAGCTGTTATGTCAGTGGTCCTTTTCAAAGTGTCTGGCAGTGACACCATAGTATTACGCAATGCTACCAGGACTTTTAACATGCTTGTTGATCCCATATATTTAATGGTCATAGTAAAAGGAAGCTCTTATACCACTCCTTGGCGTGAACTGTTACACACGATAATTTGAACCTCAAATGCAGTGTTCCCAGCCTCACCCATGTTGTGCCAGATAACATTACAAATGGCAATAGATAACACTGGCGGCATTACATTGTATTTTGACACTGACATTGTTGATGGCAGTACTCTAGAAATAGTATGAGCACTTTTTTAGAATGTGTGATGTTTTTTAATTATCGTTAGCAGTAAAGTCCTGTAACTTATCAGTAGAAATATTGTGAGGTCATGTGCACTGTATTGTGTATACAAAATATGGTTTGTGTGGCAGGCATGTGGGGTTTGACTTGCTCAGCTAACCCTTTGGGCATTGAAATATCTCCAGACACCTTCTGTAATGCACATTTCTCAAAAACTACTAATGCACTGGAACTGCCCTGAGCTTTATTTCCATGCCAAGTTTAGTGTAATTCCATTCAGCTGCCTTTACTATAGTTGATAGAGAGACCTTGCCTATAAAAGTTTCTTTTCAACACCCCAGGCCCTCATGGACGGATCTGTAACAAAAGGAAGAACTGAAACTGGAATCTATGTTTTTAAATGTAGAACGCTTTCAGAGCAGTGGTGAAACCAATATTGTTTAACTTTATAAACTTCACTAAGTTTACCCAATCTGTGCCTTTTGGTTTTTTTCCTTAAAAAGCAGAATATTTATATAAATATGCTTTCATTTTCCCCTACGTGTCACAAGAAAAAAAGAAAAGTAAAAAGATGTCAAGGATCTTTGACAACATTCTTACCTACTGTTCCTTGCACACCGGGGGTTCCTTTCTCCCCTACATTAAACAAACACATCCTGTTAGAATATATTTGCATTAGGACGTCTGCCTGGAACATGGGTGGTAGCAGCAAGAGTTGTGAAAGTGGAGGGACACAGGAAAGACAAAATGATGCAAGAGTTTAAATCAAACGTAGAGGTAACATGTGACAGTGGCATGTATTATTGTGTGATTGGAGGTGGGGCATTGTGTCATGAAGTTCTGCTGACTAACCCCACTGCACCCTCCATCCATCATTCATCTCAAAGTCCTCTGGAGTTAATTGAGTATACTTTAGAGGATCACAGCTGCTAACACTGCCAATCCCTTCTGTTTAAAATTGTAAGCACTGAATAATATACATTGCTTCTTTTACATTGGCTCCAACCTCTATAAATGTTCAAAGCCTTTTGAAAGCAGACACCTTAAAGCATTGCCCATAACTCTTAAACTACCAGGGAAAGCCAACAAGCCAATTGTTTCTTTCCAGTGCAGGGCAGGAGTTTTAAAAGCACGGCAGAGCTCATTGTATATCCAACCCTTTCAGGCAACAAGAAAGTGCCAAGATAACTCTCATGGTTACGTACTTGCTGGAGAGAGACTGGAGCTTTGTCTAGTGGCAGTTTTGACTCATCTAAGATAACGCAGACAGTTAATATGCCTCCCTCAAATATCATATACTATACAAATCACAGAATAGTATTTTATGTGCAGTGCTCAGTGGGATGCTGCATTTTTCATAGTGCTCCTTTTGTTTACTGTGCAGTTCATAAAGTACAATCATAATTTAGTACGGTGGGCTATGAACTGCCATCAAACAGCTGCATGCAAACTAAATGGTACAGGTTAGAATGTTATTTTTTCTCAGACTTTGATTATTCTAATTTTGCAAAAAATGTTTTGCTTGGGTAGAAATACATTGTTATTAGTACAGTTAACCTTACAAACTGTGTTAGGTTCTGAATCCTGAGTTTAAGCTTCCCCAGACCAAGCACTCTTAAAAAATGCCTACCATCATGGGTGATATGTGAATGCTACACCTTGTAGTCTCCTTTGTATTATGTAACATTTTATATACACTGATTTACATATGTATGATCCATTGTCTCTGTATGTGTGTGATGTAAAGTGCTCCAACACCCTGTGCTCGTAAGAGAGGCACTATAAAACAAGTGAAATGCATGTGGGAGAGGAGTTATGGGGAGATGAAGGGCACAGTTAGAGGGTGATGGTGAGGGAATCATTGAAGAGCCCCAATAAAGAGTGCAGTATCCTGGTGCACTGTAAGGTCATCATTAACTATACTTTAAAAACAAATACAATTGAATATCTAATGAAAAGTGTGCTGTAGAATTTGCCATTTTTTCCCAAATTTTCTTGGTGGGGTAGAGCTCACCCAATTCCCATTATAATAGTCAGGCTCGCTCACTATGCACCCTATGGGGGCGGGTCTGACAAAACTTGCCAGGGCTGCTTTGGGTTCCCAGTCTGGCTCTAAGATCCAGAGTTGATTGAGAGACATGGTGATGTCATCATATCTCTTCAATACTCAACGACACATCTTCAAATAAATATACATTCTGAATTCCTAATTGTTGATGATTATTGTTGATGTTTGGCTGATGTTTCAGATTCTCTTCAGCAATATGCAGGTTTTTTTGTTTTTTTTACAATTCATGACATCTTTAATATTCTTCACCTGGATTTAGGTATTGATTACACTGAGGGAGTGGGGAACAGGTTTGAGGAAAAGCATAAACGATGATATAATGGCCATGCTGTGTACACAAAACTGCTGTTGCACAAATACGGGCACCATTTGCCACATTTTCAACCTCAGTATTTAGTATTGCATTTCTAACCATTGTAAGGCCACGTAGCACCCCTTCCCACACCCCGTCTCTTACCTCACCTCAAACCAGACCACTTGCTGGCAGATGCAGTTCTTTCACTAAAGACTGCAATGGAGTGTGGTTCGGAAAAAAGTAGTGGATTGGGCCTGGTTAGCGCTTACCTTCAACTTAGCAAAATTCCTGAATAAAAATGTCTAAGAAGGTAAAGTCGATGGAGCTGAGATGCAGGAGGTGTCTGCGGAGGGAGAGTCATTGTTAGATAGCCGTTGGTCCAAGCTGCGGTAAAAATGTCTTTGTTCTTCCTTAAGGCCTTATCACGAGTGTGAGGGTCAGTCAAGCCAACCACCAAACTCGCGAGAAAGAAGCCATTGTCATACCGGTGGTGTGCCCCCCAAGGGCATTCCAATATTCCAGCTAGGCTGACCAGTGGGAAAATTGTATTACGCGTTCCTGCCGGGCTGACCGGCGAGAACAGTGCTACGTTATTGGTCTCAGCTCCCTTAAAAGAGCCGAGGCCAATACCGTAGCACACAAGCACCATCGGAAAGCACACTGTGCGCTTTCCAATGGTGCTGAGTAGGTGAGTCCCTGCACTGCTCATGCCATGGGCATGGGCAGTGCAGGGGCTGTCCTACGGCCCCCCACAATGGCTTTACGGCAGCCTTTCCATGGCGGGTGACAATCATGGAAAGGCTGGCAGTAAGCTGAGTTGTAATCAGCGTGGTGGCAACTCAGACTGCCATCAGCCCATCTGGAACAATGTTCCTGGCAGTGACTGCAGACCCCTGGCGGGTCTGCCCACCAGGGTTGTAATGTAATGGTTGGACTGTCACCGCAAGTGTGGCGGTCCTCGGAGCACCACACTCATAATGAGGCCCTAAGTCACCGATATGGCAGTTGAAAACCTCCAGCGGACGAAGCAGAGAGCTGTAGCCAAAGACAGTTCCACAAGATACTCCCTTGGTGAAGGACCACTGAAACGGATTTGTAGATAACGAGGCAGGAGAGACTGTGAAGTCAATCCGACCCACGATGCACCTCTGGTGGATAGGTCAGCAGGTTGGTCCCAATCTCCTCCTGGTTCTCAGAGCACGTATTTTTCCAAAGTGTGTTTAAGTCCTCTGTTTTGAAAATTGGCTATCTGGGCAGCTTTAGTACCACAACCATGGGTCCACCTCTTGGACTCACTTCTGGTAGTCCTGGGTGCAGGTATAAATGCAGAGCTTAACAGCAGGCCTGGCCTCTGAGGGTTCACGTAAGGCTCCAGACAGCAAAGCAGTCCTTCCAGATAGAGCAACAGTCTGGCAGAGTCCACAGCAGGTCACAGCAGTAGACAGTCCTCTGAGTGTCCTTCCGCAGGTCCAGTAATAAACTGAAGAGTGGGATGAATGTCCTTTTTTTATACCCTGGTGCCCTTCTTGTGGAAGGTGGGATAAGTTTCTGGAATGGTTCTTTAAGTGCTTGGAATTTCTTGACCCTCCTGCCGTGGCACCAAGCTGGCTGCAGTGACAATACAGGATTGTTAGGCCATTTGGGAAGGCAGGGCACATATTATTCAGTTGTAAGTGGGCCTGTGCTCAGCTAGGCCTCTCCTCCTGCCAGCAGATAGCTCAATCAGGCACACCTAATCCCACTATTGTGTGCCTGTCTGAGAAGAATTCACAAAGTCTAACTGTCCATTACACCCAGTCATGTGACCCACTCCAGGCTACAGGCACAAATTGGCTAAGGACAGAAAAATGACAACTTTTTAAAAGTTGCATTTTCAAAATTGTAATAACAAATCCAGCTTTACCTTAAGAAAGGGTTACAATTTCATAGGTAACAAACATGCCATGGCTACCTCCTCTTAATTAGGAATTAGAGCTTATTTAATGGTAGGCTTCACAGTAGTGAAAACAACAAATGTGGGAGTTGTTCACTGCCAGGACATGTAAATCTTAATAGTACATGTAAATACTTTTAATTACACAGTCACCTGCCCTCTGTACTTCCTAGCGCCTTCCTTAGGGTTGATATGTATAAAAATAGGGGAGTTCAAGGCTTTACAAAGGGGTTCAAATGGCAGGTCAACATGGCAGTTTGGCACTGCATTCAGGCTGGGGAGGCAGACAGGGGACATGTTTTAAGGGACTACATAAGTGGGTGCACAATAGGTGCTGCAGGCCCACTGGTAGCATTGAAATTACAGGCCCTGGGTATACGGTATACCACTCTACAAGGGATGTATAAGTAATTTAAATATGCCAAGAGCCAATGTGTAAGCCAATGTAATCATGTTTTAGGAGAGTGAGCACAAGCACACTAGCACTGGTTAGCAGTGGTAAAATGCACTGCGTCCTAAGGCCAATAAAACGAATTCAGCAAAAAGTTAAGGGATAATGGCAAAACGTTTGGGGGTGACCCTGCTGAGAGGACTAGGGCCAACAGATGAGCTCCTTGTGAAAGGCAGAATGTCATCACTCACAGGGACATTAGCCAGTCCCTGAAGTGGGCTGACCCATTGTCCCTCATTGTATACTGTAGTAGGCAGAAGAAATATGTGAATGACACAATAGCAGGCAAATGGACGAAGAGGGCATGCTCAAACCCCCTATGAGTGTATTATATGCATACTTTTAGTTAAACGAATAGGTCTTGGCCAATGACAGACCCTAAAAGGAGCAAAAAATGCAGTGGAAAAGAATCATAATTCTACTGTTCATGATGAATAAGACTGAAAATTGGCATTTAGGGTATGGTTGTAACGACATTTCAGTACCTTTTACCTGTATTGAGATATTAAACACTGTAAACAGCCTCTTGGTGCTAATCATCATTGTCTTTCTTGCCCATATGTTCTCTTCAAGGACTGAGCAGCACAGTAAAATTTACCCATCAAAATGTGTTGTAGTATTTGAATGTGTCTTACCTTTTTGCCCCGGGATTCCAGCATCTCCTTTGGCACCTGTAATGAAAACCATAGACAACATTTTTAGAATGCGTTCCTAATATTTAGGTCATGTTCCTCTTCTCTTTAATACCTCAGAGCATGCAGAGGACCTAACATGCATTGCAGTCCACAAATGAGATGTACATGGGATAGAGATCAAATTTTAATAATCAATTAGTGGCATAGACATAAGAATATTTTGTTAATATTCAAACACTAAAATGCCTAAATGAGAAACTAAGGATGAAATGTAAAAATGTGCACATTTGAATCATGACGAACATTGTGTCAACCATTGTTTGGTCATTGCATATTGTCATGGCAGATGTTATGCTTTTATATTTGGTAGACTAATGATGACAATTATTAATAGAAACAATGGTTTATCACCTGAAAAGTATATTATGAGTATTGAAAAGTATATTGACTTAGCCATACTTATATTGATTTATATGAATTTATTAACGTGTAGTTATATGTGAGCAGAAAAATAAATGTACATCTCAGTCATTTCTAATGTTATGGAGTAATAATGTTTGCTAATAAAGGATTTGCTTTGCATATGTGTTTTAAAATAGTAAGGTGTGTAGTAGGCTTTATGTATATTCATTTTCATTAATATGTATTCAGATTTGCTTGACTACACTAGGCCTGAAATTTTATTCTCACAGCAAGTGTAGAAGAAAATGCTTGTTCATCGTGTCCCTTTTGACCTGAATTCTTTCCTATGTTGCTTATGTGTTAGTGAATATTTCATTGTATTAGAGGCTAAAGCTAGGGTCTTACTGATCTTAATAAGAGTATCTTAGTTTGTTCCTGCTGTCAGTCTAACAATGATCATTTACAACTTGTATGAGTAAGAGTTCACAATGTTTCAAATGTATTATTAAATGTTAGTTATCAATGGAACCAAGGAAATGCATCATGATGACTTTGCACCACCCCTGAGAAAATCTGGAATAGTTCCAAACCTGATGAATGTCAATCATTTCTACTGGATATTTATAATCTTACGTGAAATGTGCCTAATCCTTTGGCCGATCAGAGACTTAACCATCCAGAGAGTCCACTTTTGACTGTCCTCAGAACCAGTCTACTTTAGCCCCTCTCCGTGTTTTGCCCCTTTGGGCCATCCTCTGAATTAGTCTGTCCTGTGTCATGCTCAGAGGTCAGAGGTGATCCTCTGAAACCATCCTCTATGTTAACGTCCTAGTCACCTGTTCTAAATGCCTTCTGCTTATGCTAGTCATTACTAATATGCCCAACATCTTCCGAGCTGTTACCTTTTGCGCTATGTGCAGCTCGTGTTCTGCACTGTCTCTGGATGCTACTGTCTACCGATGCTGTGAAGAAGTTGGAGCTCTGGATTGACGAATCTTCCTGCCTGCTATCTCATAAAATAGAGGTATAATGGATCTGCAATATGTTTCTAGTGTTTTTCCCTTTCAGCTTAGATAACTTACACTAATGCATTTTTATAGTTAGTTACCCTAGGTAGAAGATTTTCCAAATCATTTTTGTCTTCCTTTGTCTTTTGCTTTTTATCGCATGTGCCGTCTCTTCCCCACACATGCCATTCCAAATTAGTGATAGTAGTGGTGATGACCGAGGTTGGAAAATTAATTGCCATTGTTGGAGATTGACTATTCAAATATCACCATCAACAGCTTTGAAATCTGTTTCTGTTGCTCAAATAATAGTTTTGGTAATTTCTGTTATTTTGTTGGAGTTGCTAATACTGTTGATGCTTACTAGGCTTAATTTCTTTAGACGTTTCGGTCAGCCTATGGTCTTCATGTATGTGTATAATTTAGTTCTGTGCACCATCTATATTACCTTAGCACTGTGGTTGTAATAAAGCTTTGAAACTTACATTAGCTTGGAGTTTTGTTTCTGTGGCCAAACGGGTCATGATATCTCAAATTTCTTAAGGTGTCCAAATTGTTCAAATTGTTGATGTTTATTTGGTATCTGATGAGCTCTCTGAGTCAAAAGATCTTATCCACTTCATAGGGTGGTAGGTGATGACTTCACTAAGGCATCTCTGAATCCTAATTAGGAGGAGGAAACATGCCCACATATGCAGCAGGGGTTGGTGCCACCCACACCGCCAGACACCTGTAGGACCCAATTTTCTCTTCAATCGGCAACATCAAAGTTGACAAGCCAATAACTATGACTTAGACAAACCACCGCTTTGTCAGTTTTAATATACCAATCCTGCACCATCACAGACCTACCACCATCAGAACGGCTCTACTTCAGCTGGAAAATCATCTCAAAAGAGGATTGAGCTTCGGCCTTCTAAGAACAAAAGTCTGAGCACACCAGCAATTTGCTTAACGCCATCAGAAATCTCAACAGCTGTATCACCGCATGTGCCAACACCTTGGCTCCCATCAAGTCCAACCCAAAGGCAAGAGCCTGACCACAGGCCAGCTGGTCCAAAGAGGAATTCAGGCTGACGAAACACAACTGTAAGCAACTAGAGTGCAAATGGAGAGCAATTCAAGACACCGCAAGAAATCTTCAAATCACCACTAAAACACTGCCATCAGCAGATGTGAAACACCAAGTGCACAGCTCTTACAGATTGCATTGACACCAGCATTAACAGCATCAAGGAAATCTTCCCCATCATCAAAGTTTTCAGTGTGCCTTCTGACACCCCCAACAACATTAACCCTTCCCAAGACTGTTTTAAACAAGCTCTCAGAATTCTTCTGTAATAAAATCACAAATAGACTCCATTACTGTTGCAACTCAACTTCCCATCACAGCCAATGAACCAAACCTGACTTTGTGGCCTGCACGTTACACTGTTGAAATTGAAGCTCCCATGAAGACCATCCACTAGGGGGTTCATCTGAGCCTTGCCCCCACCAGCCCTCTTTATCACAGGACTCATACTGATCAGCAAAGCACTAACACCCATCATCAAAACCTCCATTGTCTCAGTCACATTCCTGGACAGCATGCCACTGCTTAAGAAACCATCTGCTGACATCTCCCTCCTACCATACCCGGCAAAGTTCTTAGAGAAACTAATCAACCGATGCCTCACCAACCACCACAGTAACCACCAGATCCTCGATGACACACAGTCGCGATTCAGGCCCAACCCAAGAACAGAAAAAACACTCATCGCTGCCACAGATGACATTTACATGATCTTTTTTTTTTTTTTTAAAGCTTTATTTTTCCTTTTTTCTTCTACATAACAACAGAAACAAACACATCTCTGCAGTAAATATACTGTAAATATATATATATATATATATATATATATATATATATATATATATATATATATATATATTGACAACATAGCAGCATCCAGGCTATTTAACAGATCATTAGCTGCAACTAGGATAATGTCATTAAGGGACAGGCTGGGTGATGGACTGGTTATAGGAGTTAACCCCACGTCAATGGTGTCTAAAGCGTACAAATAGTGTGACAGTAAAGGGTGGAATGGGCTCAGGGTGAGCAGGGTCCGCCCTGTGGGGAAAGAGGGCCGACAGGTCAGCCAAGTGTGTCGGGCTCAAACGACAGTAAATACTTGCGCAGGGGCTGCCAGACATCCTTGGGTCGGGAAGTTGGCAGCTAAAATGCGGCGAAGACTTTGCTGGTATTGTCGCAATATACCATACTTTTCAGCCACTCGAAAGCAGTGGTGCAATACGCTCTTCCCCAGTGCAACACTAGGCATGCTGGATGAGCAGTAATGCAATTGTGATGAATCTGCGGACACTCCTTGGGACATCCTTAACATATACCAGGAGTACCAGCAAAGGGTTGGGCGTGAAGGCAATCTCAGGCATTGCGGATAACTGAGAGGATAGTCGGTGGGTATGCCTGCATTCCAGGGCAGGTCCAACTCCAAGATAAATCAAATTGGCTTCTTTTGCCTTGCACTTAGGACAATGGGACAATTGTGTGGGAGGCATGTGGGCAGGATCCCGCAAAGTGGTGTATGCACAATGCAGGAATTAATAGTGTAACAGTTTATGTCTGTGATTTGGGGAAATAAGTTTCATTTGTGTGCAACAAGTGCCAAGTCTTATCTGGTATCAGATGGCCCAAGTCTCACTTCCAAATTGCCCAAGTCCTACCATGCTGCTCTGGCAGTACTTGTGTGGTATAGTCTGAAGAAAAGGCGTCCCAGGTTTGCAGAAATTACCAATGTCAATGCAGGAAAATCCTCCAGGGTCAGCTGCAAGACAGACAGCCGGGCACACAATGTGTTGTGGATGCGATGTAGTATGAAACTATCCAAATGTGTTGCATCCCCAAATTGAGTAGTGTTGGTGTGTGTAATACCATGCCCATCTGGGAAAAAGTAGGAGGACAGCAGTATACTCCCAGCCTGATCCTCTCAGGTCTCATATATGGCAGGTGGGCTTCTGCATGATACCAATAGTAAGCATAGTGATACTGCACTGCAACATAGTACAACTGGAAGACCTGCACCCTGAATCAGCCCCCACTCATAAAGGAGCATCAAGGTAGCCAGTTCTATCCAGGGTCTGAGGCTCACCCGAATAAGGCATGTTAGGAGGCTTCTAAGGATGTCAAAGAAGCCATTGGTTAAAGGAATTGATATAGTCAAAAATACAGTAAATATAGGAATGAGGGGAGTCCACCATTTTGATAATAGCGATAAACCTCATCATGGACAGGGGCAACTTGATCCAGTGCTTAGTATGTGTGGTCAGTTTGTCCACAGCTGGCCCATAGATCAACTGGATTATCATATCTTTCTGCCCATGTAAGATAATCCCCAAATATTTGGTGGTGTCTTCGCACCAGGCCTGGGGACATTCCAAGACATCCTGCATCGTGGCTGAGTGAAAAAAGTTTTAACTTGGCCCAGTTGTTGAGAGACCAGATAAAGCCCCAAATCCGATAATTTCACGTATCAACAGGGCAAGACGAGGTTGAGGGTGCCCTACAAAGAGCAAAACGTGAATCAAATGCTTTTTCAGCATCTATCAATCAACCTTCGCTGGGATGTCCATGCGATCCAGTTCAAAACTGCAATGACTGTTCAGTGATTTATGAAGGTGGAACTCAGTAGGACAAAGCCCATCTACACGGGCAAAATAGTCTGCTCCATTAAAAGAGACAGTCTTGTTGCAAGGACCTTATCCAGGATTTTATTTTCAAAATTAAATAAGGATAGGGGACAGTAGGAGGTACAATAGTGAAGCGCCTTGCCAGGTTTTTTAACAACAGCATGATCACAGTTTACCAGAGCTCGGGTGGTAAAACTCCAGCCTCCAGGGCTCCAGGGATCTCTCCAACAAGTTTAGGGCAAGCAGGTGTTTAGATGCCTTTTTAGAATGCTCCTTTTAGCTCATCCAGTGGTGGGGCCATCAAGGGTATTTATCGCTTGGACTATTTCCTCACTAGAGATGGGCTCATTCAAGAAGTGCTGTTGCCCATCTGAGATCCATATTTTTGCCATCTCTGTAGATATTCTCCAATGATGGCAGCATCACCAGTGGTTTGGGACAATTACAGTATTGTATCAGTTTTATAAGAATGCCATCATTAGTTGTCACCTCCACTCTTAGTTTGCAACTCAGCGATGTATCCACTATGAATGTTAGGACACAATAGCTGGGCCAGAATTCAGCTTGGGTGTCCCCCCTTTTTAGATCACAAGGGCTATTTCCTCAAATAGGCAGTTTTCCCATCCACCACAGCCCGGATCAGGTCTTTGAAGATGGCCCGGTGGTGCAACTGGATCCCGCATTGTTAAAGGGAGTCTTCCCAATTAATAAAAAGTAAGCAATTTGGTTTTGATTCATGCGAGACATGCACAAATGTCATGCAGTACCCCTGCAGGCTTTGAGATGCAAACACTGCGAATATAGGCCTTAAACACCTCCCAGATGGAGGCCTGAGTGGTGACGGACCCTGTGTTTAATGCAGGGTGTTCAACAATGGAGTCACGGAGCTCGATACAACAAATGATGTCAAGGACAGCGATACCAGGGAAGCGCCATGGCTGCTCCAAAGCTCTTCCATATGGTGTCTTAAGCACCACAGAAACCGGGGAGTGATTGAGACAACGTGCAGAAGAGATGAGACACATCAGTTAGCCAGCCGGCTATGTTCGTGGAAATGAGCCAATAATCAATGCATGTCCAAACATTATGCAGTGCGGAGTAGAACATGTATTCCCATGCCATTGCATTAGGCAGCTGCCATGCATCGATTATGGTGTAGGTGTCTATAATGTCTTGCAACACACGCATTGCCTGTGGTCCGCATTGTCTGTGGAGTCCACTAGTGGTTGAGTACTGATGGCCTGCTCCATTAGAGTAGGCGATGCAATATGAAAAATATATTTTCCCCCACCAACAGATAGGTGCAAAGGTAGATGTTTTTTTTATATGCTTTTTTGGAGAAAGGGTATTTTACCACCGTGCCAAATAGGAAAGAACTTGCTTGCCCTTATGGGGGTTATTGAGGTCCCTGATGTTCAATGTCATTGTAGTGTCTTGTAGAAGATTCACAGGAAGAGAAGATCCAAATCAGTTTGTGATATATTTAGAAGTATTAATATTGGATAATTTCCATGCAAAGAAACCTCATCCACATCTCATGGTCCAGCCTTCTCTCTCCAGCCTCTCAACCACATCTCATTATAGAACCTCCACACTCTGGCCTAATACAATAGTACCAGAGAGAAAGGGGTGATAGGAACATAATAATGAACATATATACAAATTGTTTCAATAAACATTACTACTCTACTATTAAACAATATTACAGTCATGTATGTGATATCCACCACCCATTCCCCCAGTCCGTGTGGCCGTCATCTGAGAGTTTATGGAATCTGATACTTGCACATATAGTCAGTGACATTAGAAATGGCCTGGCTGCAGAAAATACACAACCTAATCAACAAACTTACAAACAACAACCTTCCCAACCATCACCCACCCCAGATGGCTACACATCCAGCGGATCTTAGCAAAACATGAAAAAACCAACAAAACACATATCAAGTCTCTAAAAAACATGGTGTATACCTCAACACGTTAGCAACACCTCCGCATATGGGGCTCAATTGAAAGTTTAAAGGAGGAGTTCATACATTGTGCCAGGTTTCAGTTGGAGTTATCATGCAGAAATAGTGCGGGACAAAGGAACCTAATAGACTAGTATTGGGCATACTGCCAGGCAGTCAGTGGCATGGTACAAAGGCTTGATTGGACACATTTTAAGATAGACCTTGTTCAGTCTAGTGGCAAGTGTTCTGCAGCCATAGCAGCCGCAGCAGGAGAACGTTCAGGTGTATGGGGGAGGGAAGGCCCAGCCTATCCCATGCTGTTTACAGACGTCCACAGCCTCTGCTGGGGTGTTGAAGAACCAGACCTTCCCCATGGAGTTGCAGACCTCCAGAGCATTGCAGAAGGGTGGAGGGACACGAAGGTCTACAGCTGGCACAACCAGCAGCGAATCAGCCCCAGGGCCCTTAATGCAGATGCGGCAAACACCTCGTGCCTATGTTGCGTGGAGGGAAGGGTCCTCAATCGGATGGCTTCTAAGGTGCTGGTCTTTAAGGTGCACCATCTCCCTGCTCAAGAATTTACCAGCGGTGGTGGCAATGTGAACAGAGCAGTTATGGGCGCAGGCCGAGGTGGAGGATGCACACCTGAAGGCGTCCAGGCCTCTTCCGCCTCCTCTGCAGTGTCTGCATCCTAGTCAGCCGAGAGGATAGAAGTGGTCCCGGCCCCAAGCCTAACCGCAGCTATGTGGCACTGTCTCACTGGCTTCCAAGAGAGCCACCGAGTTCAAGAAGTACTGGGCCAGGAGTTGGGGCTATATTGTGCTGTGAAGCCAATTTCAGTGGGCCCCCCTCCTTCAGCAGTTCCGCACTGCCCCACAGGAATGGCCCAGCCACCATGGCAGGCCTCAGCTCTCTGTCTCTGTCTGGGCCACAAGGCATGAGCTATGTGACCTGATGTTGCTTCATCTAGCAAGCCGCTCTCCACGCCATGGCCCACCACCATGCAATGCAAATGCAGACAGAGGCAACAGCTGTCCCATCAAGGCTCAATAGCCTGTGACTCAGGTTCACCCACAGCCCCTGAAGTGAAGTGCCTCTGATGCATCTGCTCGACCACCAAAGCTAGTGCGCTTCTTCCAGCACCATGAGCCTGGACCACTACAGGCAATGGTGGTAATCCTGCTCCGTGGATGGTTCACAATGCCGGCATGTGCCCAAAACCCAGCTGAAATGAACACCTGGGGCTGGAGCTTCACAGCTAGGTGGCCTCCTTGGATGCTGGCCATTTACATGATCCCTGACAAAAGAGACATGGGCTCCCTCATTCTCCTAGACCTGTCTTCAGCCTTTGACACAATCTCACACCAGATTCTCATGAAGTTTCTGCATGATATTGGCATTCAAGGACCTGCTCTTCGTTGGATCTGTTCCTTCTTAACAGATACAACACTAGCTGTCAGCCTGGCATCCTACTCCTCAGAAGTCTGCAAACTCATCTGCAGAGTGCCTCAATGTTCATCAATCAGCCCAAGCCCATTCAATGTATACATGATCCCTCTGGTCAATGTCATCCAAGCATATGACATCAACAGCCTTCCTTAAGCAGATGATACTCAACTTATACTCTCTCTCTCAGCTCAGACAAGACGCCCAACACAAGATACAATTTCACCACCTGCATAACCAAAGTTGCTAACGGGATGATAGTTAACTGTCTCAAGCCCAACACCGACGAGAAAGAAGTACTGACCCTCATCAAGAACATCTTACCATGGGACTCCAGCTTGTAGCCATCAAACTCAGACTCACACCCAGAAGCCACAACAGGAACCTTGGAATAACTTATTTACAGCAAACTGTCCATGACCACACAGGAAACTGCTGTCACTGCATCCTGCTTCCACATCCTGAAGATGCTGAAGATCTTCAAATGGGTCCCAAGCAACACTAGTAAAACTGTCACTCACACCCTAGTCACCAGCAAATTGGACTATAGGGACACCCTTCTATGCCAGGTTCATCAACCAACTCAATAGAAGATGGCAAACAATCAAGAACCCGGAGGCCACAGTCATCCTCAGTCTCCCACACAGAACACACATCACATCACTCCTCAGGGAACTACACTCCTCACAAAAACATTCAAGGTCCTACACAATTCTGGCTCTGCCTATCTCAACAGTCACATCTCCTTCCATCAACCATCAGACACCTCCTCTCCACAGGACTCCTGCTTGCACATCGCACGCATACACAGAACCAGATCAGGAGGACGAGCGATCTGTTACATCGCTTCTAAAGCATGAGACGACCTCCCACTCCACATCAGAGCCTCCTCATCTCTTCTCGAATTACTCAAAAAGCTGAAGACTTAGCTTTTCAATGAACCAACCTACCTTAGGCAGGGCTAGGCACACACACCTGCTCAGTGCCAGGATACCCTTGCTGGTGATAGTGCACTTTACAAATATACATGAAGAGGCCTTCAATGCTTACCAACATATTTCTATTCATATTTCTTAAAATCTAGCTCTCTGAAGAATCACTCAAAAGGGTTGTGGTTATCAGCATTGTGTAACATATTGTGTGTTGATATGATTATGTTGTGGAATGTTAAAGGTGCTGCCATGTTGACTTCTTATCTTTGCTCCATCCCTCTGTGCCATTTTCCATCCCTAAGCTCTCCCCTCTTTTTCCAATGATATATTTCTCCTAGAATCAGTGGGACATTGTGAAAACATTGGTCATGCCGAAGCCAGCACAATAAGCCATAAACCCAAGGGCCCACTTTAGGAGAGTCTATGATTGAGCTGTTTTACTGTCCTGTCTGTGGCACCCATCTGGTTAGGATGTAACACAACTTAGTAAACTTAGCTTTACTCATGGAAATGGCATGTTGGTGTCTTGTATCACACCCTATGCTACCCTAAAGATGTCTCAAAGCTCTATTGTAGGGGAGCACAAGAGAGGCATAAAGGAGGGAGGGTAACAGAGGAAAGTGGGGACAAGACAGAGGGAATTTTGAATGGTGAGGCCCTCCCCTTAACAGCATTAGGCTTCTGAATGGAATTATGTGAAGTGAGCGTAACAGGTTAGTGCACAATGCTCTCCCCATATTCAATGTGTTCATGTGCAGATAAGATATATGATGCTCCAACAGAATTGTTGTAATCAAAGATTACTTCTTGGCAAGTAAAAGTCAGGTAACCAGTTCATGTAGGATATAGGTTGTAGGTTTATTTGAAAGGATAGGTTAGAAATTACTTAATAAGGAAACGCTACCAGGAGCTGCATCCTCTCTGCTCAGCCCACTCTCTCTGTGACACTCCTTCAGTCACTCACCAACATTCCATGACATCACACACTGGCCGAGCAGAGCAGAGAACAATAGAGGTGTGCACAGAATGCATTACAAGATAGCAGAGTATAACAAAATATTTCCATGTCACTGAGAATGATTATCTAGTATTTACACTACCTGGAACAGGAGGCTGCAGAGAAGTACCTCGCTCCTGGTGGGGTGTTTCACTTACATGTAACCTGCAACCAATTCTAAAGTACTACCTTCCTTGACATGATTAAATCACTTCAACAAAGAGGCATCCACATTTGTGCTGTGAAGTTCTGGATTTGTTATTACATACAGTAGATTGTAGTAAGGTGGACGCACCAGGAGTAAGTTAAGTAAGAAGATTTATTCTCCACAGACCACAGAGTTGCAGGTCTTTCTAGTCAACTATCAGCAGTGTCTACTGAACTGTGACAACAATGGAATGTAGGTGACATCGCACTCTACAAAGAAGCAGGCAGGGAATACAACATAGACCTTTTATACTGGCCTTAGGCAACTCAATGACAGATAGGAAGGGGAGAAGATCATGTGATAGAAGGCAGTTGATGAGGGAATGACCATTTCTCTCAGCCTACTTCAAACAGTTGATTAGTGGTGAAGCCATGTTGCTGAGCATCACTGAACACCACTCACATATAACCAATGCCAAGGGTAGGTGCAGCGTCAGCGGTTTATAACTTGTGTTCTAGCGTTTTGAGCAGCCAGTGTTGGGTTTAGGGTACGACAACCTCTCCTTCTCCTACAACAATGTAGGGCTGCCCCTCACCTGTCTCCATGTTAGAGAGCAGCACACTAACATGAAAGGAACACAGGAAAGCTTCAGTGGCACTAGAGGGCAACTGTGTTACAAGGCAATATTCTAACTAAATAAGGGTTAAAAAGGACATAGTTTAACAGCCTTCAAGTTTAATTGCCTCCCTGAAAATAATACTCAGTCCCATCAGAGCTATTTGCCATCAGTTAGAGTACATCCAGCCTATTTGCAAGTACCTTTCATTAGGTACCCGTTTTATGTACATCTGTATTTACCTCTGCCAGTGCAGGTCCCAAGCAGAATGATCATCAGACCCTACACACCACCACCTGCTTCCAGGAATTCTGCATACTGCAGCCGGGCTCAACCACTGTCATAGTGTGTGCGCTGTTATTCACTGAACCCAGGATGAATCTGTTACAGTACTACACAGAGCCCCTTGTGGATAGTACGAAAGTCATCCCATGCTCCTGGATTCATGGTCTGATTCACTTGAGCCAACCCTTATGTCCTTGAAAATGAGAATGTTGGTGACCGATCGCACTAAGAAAGGTACAATAACTTAGTAACTTGACGAGTGCTGGGCGTCGTCTCCTATTGTCTAATTTTCAATCCTTCACCAGTGAAAGGGTATTCTCAGAAAACAAAGACCATAAAACAGCATTGAGAGGCAATGTTACAAGATCTGAATGAAAAAGAAAATTATTCACTCTCAAAGAATTTACTCATTTACGCTCTAGAGTCAGTGAATCATACCTATTCTCATCTGGGCCTGTGCAAGGATGTTTGAGGTGCTAAAAAAAAAAGGCACTTTGCATCCTTCCATTCCCTGGCAACAGAGCTTTACTAGATGATCCTTTGTTTGTGGCACCCTAGTCTTACCTGTTTCTCCTGGTGGACCCACTTTTCCATGAATTCCTGGCGCACCTTTGTCTCCTGAAACACAACGAGTGAGATATTAAAAGAAAAATCCTAAAAGCAGCACTAAAAAGAATTGGTATTGTGATGGCAGCCCAAGGGAAACATGCCAATGATTCATGCACAAAGTTGTGATCTTTATCTACACACAAACTGTAATGATGGACTATTTGTACTGTGGGGAGTAGTTTACGCAATATATCATTAAAATTATCATTTAATATCAATTTCTTTACTTTGGTCCTGCTAAAAAGAAATAACACAGACCTAATACATCCATGTAATATATTGCTAAAAAAAATCTGAATTTTTGTTGCCTCCTATTTAGAGTGGTTTCTACACAACTAGACATGGTAAAACGGTTTTGTAGATATTTAAGGGTCACTCAGCAGCCTTTTAATGCTTGTTCTATGTTGGAGGATGGATGGAAGGTGCCTTTCTGAAATTAAGCTTTCTATTTTGCAGCAAAGACAGACCATTTTTTGTCTCATAGATCATCATGATAGCATAATACACGTTGGATTTGTCTCATGTTATGAACCTGTGGACATTGAACCATCTTTACTTGGCAGTTAATTATCAAAGGAGCAGTTAATTATTAAAGTCAGCTAAGAAGATTGACCGAGTTGAGTTTTTCCCTCCTTAGTCGACTTTTGCCATCAATACAGATATTTTCAGGGACAGAACATCATCGCAGGGCTCCATGGATGGATCAATTTACAACCAAGTCAAGTGCCCTTCTCCCGGACTTCTGCTAAATGTCTATAATGCCAGTAGATTGTAGAGAGATTGCTTTGTCACTCCATTGGCAAAATGGGCTGCTGCTTGTGTTCTCTCTGTTTTTTTTTTTGCTCAAGGTTTTGACCAAGCTTTTGATGAAAATCAGATAAAGGCTACTTACCCCATACATGTACTGATTGCGACCCCTATCACAGTTGATGGTGGTTCCTCTGATGCCCCTGCCAGTGTCTCTGTCTGTCCTATTCTCCATTCCCCCATTTACTGGAGGAAGGCATCCCTCATTTGCATCTGTTGATATGGTTTGGCATCTTATGGACTCCATCATGAATGAACCATGACCATTTCTAGAGAGCACAGTGACCTTGAAAAGGAACCTGACACTGAGATCACAGATGAGGTAAACTTTAAGCTAATAAGTTGCTGGTTGTGGGAAACAAACAGATTTAGGGGCCCTTTAGGAAGTAGAATTTGTAGACATGGCATGCAGCTGCAAGGACTGAATTCTCAGTCTTGGTACTGATATACAAAAAGGCTCTCCCTCAGATACAGGCCTTTTTAATGACAAGAACAACTGTCAAGTGATGCAGATCTAAGCATGCGCTGAGGCATATATCAAATGAGTTTGATGAATACCAGTGTCATAAATGCCATAATAGCATACATACAAGCTTTTGAACACTATTCTTTTGGTAGACAATGAAGGATAAAAAATGACATGGAAAGAAAGCCTGTGAGGTTCTAAAAGTAACGAGGGAAATGTAAAAATATGCACAAGCTACAGATTATAGAACAGATACTTGGAGAGCCCAAGTTACACATTATTCCTACAATCTCACCAGGAGCTGACAATTATCCAATTGAGAGTTAATCTTAATATCAGTAGGTAGCAAAAGGAATCATTTAGTCAAGAAGCATAGCCCAGAAAATAAGATGAGGTACATTTAGCTATGTGAGTATTAAAAATGGTCCAAAATAAAAAAAATGAATCCTACATTTCTAGCTTGAGGTACTGGATTAGGAGTAGTCACCATAGAAAAAGGACGTCATGAATGAGACATAACATCAGTGGTGGCTCATGATAGGGAAAAGGGGGGGGAATGGGTTGGGGGAGGCACATCGACAAAAAAGAAATATATTTCTTTTAAACGTACCCTTTGTGCCACGCCTTGCCGCTCCAATCCGCTCATCGATTGCAGGCACAGGCTCCCAGCCTGCCCTGCGTCCAGTCCTAATGGCAGCATGAAAGCAGCGTTAGGATTGGACGGAGTGCCCAGCCAGAGTGCTCCGAGTGCAAGTCTCTGCCTTCTCTCTCCAACCCGTTGCTGAGTTGGAGAGAGTCCAGTACGAATGTGTGTTTGGCCGGCCCGAGACGACTGGCCAAACATACATACGCACTGAGGAGGCGTGTTGTGCACTCCCCTTTCATCTCGTTACAGCCCCATGGCTCCACCCCTTTTACTATTTTTATAGTAAATGTTTTGCAGCTGCCGCTGCTGGCGGGGGTGAAATGCTCCTCCGCCCTAGCGGAGGAGCCGCAACTGCATAACATGAAGAATTGGTACTCTCCTCTGAACGTGACCCACAACACTGTGATCTCTACTCTGTACTATATCCTGATTGTTTAGGTATGGGTTTTAATTAACCTTTCCATATATCTGTACCTGCCAAATAGGCAGGAGTTTCAAGAATTCAAGGATGATGAGTCTTTTGCATGGAGTCATTCCCGCAGACATGCTTGTTTGCTTTTTCAACACATAATGGTGCATTCCCCATTACCTCCATGTTATTTCACTTCAGTAGTCCACCTGTCCATCTGTTGGGACCTCTTTTTGAGCAGCTAAGCAGAATTTCAGTGGTATGCCCATTTGCTAATACTTTCATTTTAGTAGCCATTGTATTCTCATTGGGCTTGGAGGAAATGAGGGGCATTGTTAGAGCATGACCTTTCCTTATAGTTTTTCCTAAAACTGTTTTACAGATGAATCTCAACATTTTTTTCTAGGATTTGCTCCTCTTGTCATTTTGGTTATTGGATCGTTTTGCCAGAGTTTATGCATAACATGCTATACCAAGTACTGTAACTCAAAGGTACAGCATGTAGGCCTGGTTTACGCTTAATGGGTGTCACCATGGGGTTCCTTCACTTCTGGCATGCAAAGGCTGGGGCTGAAAGCCATATGGAGATATCCTCAGCTTGTGTGTTGACTGACTGTGTGAAGGAGGGTGTTTTATCAAAAAGTACACCAGCCCAGTCGGTTGAGGGGTCTTGTAGATGTCTTTTTCTACCAGGATTAATTCTGACTTTTCATGGTATAGCAGAGAACATTGTACCTTATCTATACATAGATGTCCCTCATACAGTCAGGCATTGGTAGAGCATGTCTTTCACCCGAGAGAGTATGCAGTCTCTAGATAAGGAAGAAGTTCGGTCTGCCAAGTCTGTGTCATAAGTGAAGAACCCTGTCTTTATTTTCTTATGAAACTTAAGGTCTGAGGGGGTGGCCCTGATGTGCAAGGGAAGATCAGTTCAAGCTTTGGTAGTGCGGTATTGGAAAGCACAAACACTGGCTCTGTGAATATTTAGGATGTGTGCGAGTAGGAGGCTGGCCAACTAGAGGTTTCTGGTTGGGTTGTTGAAATTGATGTGACTGTTGTGGTAAGAGGGACCTAGATTGTGCAGGACTCAGTATGGGTTTGTGATGAGCTTGAAGATGCATGTTTGAAGGTGGGGAGCCAGTGTATGTCTTTGAGTGGCCAGATGATGAGTGTGGAAGGTGGAAGCCTAAATGTGTATGGCTGCTGCTTTTTGTAGCTTCTGGTCAGTTGGGCAGTGATGACTACATAGAGTGTGTTACCATATTCCTGTTTACTGGTGATAAGGGCCTGGGTGATTGCTCTCAGTGTGTTGAACGTGAGCCTTTTGAAGATTTTGTTAGGATATTTAGAATGTAGAAACAGGAGGAGGCAACTTTGTTAACTTGGCTGGTCAATGAAAGTTGACTGTCCACCACTACACCACTACACCTAGTTTCTTGGCTTGATTGGCCAGACAGGGTGTTGGTCCCAGATCTGCTGGCCACCAGGTATAGTTTCATACAGAGGTGCCATTCTCAAAGAGTACCATTTCTGTTTTGTTTGTGTTGAGTTTCAGAAAGTTGGTTATTTCAGACGTGCAGGAGGTGAAGTTGGTGAAGGGTCTAGATGTTTCATTGGATAGCAAAAGGATGAGCTAAGTGTTGTTGGCATGGGAGATGTTGTTGATTCCGTGGTTTCAGATGATGTTGGTGAGCAGTGCTTTGTAGGCATTATACAGCAAAGTGCAGGCCTTTGTATTTCAACTTCCTGGAGGCGTTGAATGAGGTTGGGTGGGAGATGATGTCTAAAGCATCAGATAAATTGAGCAGGATGAGTGCAGCAGTGTCTGCTCTGTCCATGATAAGTTGTATGTCATCTGTGGTGGCGTGGCAATGGGGGCAGTCCCAGTGCTTTGGCTAGGCCTCAATCCACATTGGCTGGGGTTGAAGAGGTGGTTGTTGTTTAGGTTGTCAAACTGTTGTTAGTTGAGGACTTTCACCAGGACTTTGGGAGCGTAGGGCAACAAGTAGATCAGTCCTTAGTTAGCCAGTGTCTTCGAGTCTGCTGAGCGTTCCTTCAGAAGGAGGAGTATGATAACATGCATCCAGGTGCTCAGGAAGGTGACTATGCTGATAGAGTTCTTGAGTTTCATGGTCAAAGCTGTTCAGATAGAGTCCTGTCCTTTAGCGAAGATGCAGTGTGAGCAGGGAACAGATGGTGCTCCCGAGTAGATGGAGTTCATGGTCACTCTAGTTTCTGCTGTGGTGATGGAGGCCCAGGTAGCCAGGGCAAAGCCCTGGGGGTTGGTCTTGAAGGGCAGGAGGGCTGCAAGGGTGTACTGGTTGACACTGTAGCAGATGTTATCAATCTTGTAGCAGAAATAGAGCAAGTGCTGAGTGCAAGTCCTGAGATAGGATGACGATTGTGGAGTTGGCTATGGAGAAAGTGAAATCCTTCATGATGGCAAGCTGTTTTCAATGCTTTTGTTGGTTTAGGACCCTAAAGGAGCGTTGTCTAGACATCTTATTTGACTTTTTAAAGACCATAGAGATATGTTTTGGTACACTTCTGAGAATCTGCTCCATTTGTAATAGTGGAATACATACAGATATCATGTGTTAGTTATTTTCTCATTTCAGAGTTTACCTTTTGCTCCTATAGCTCCAGTTTCTCCTTTAGGTCCTGCAGCTCCTGAGCTTCCAGGGCAGCCTCGAAGGATGGCAAGTTTCTCATCACCATGGAGACCAACAATCTGCACCTCTGTGATAAAGAAAAGCTAAAGTTAGATAAAGACAAGAATAGGAGGGTACAAGATATCATAATATCTGCACTAGTGTTAGCAGTAGAGGTTCTGTCATTCACAAATGGTAGGAGAGAACTTCTTACTTGAGTCAAGACTCTACAGACATATTGGTGCTACTTTGAGTGATCGTTTGTGAGCATGAGTCATGTAAATCCTGGTGGTTAGCCTCTGAGGTTGTTGGGGTTTTGGGGTGGCAGAGACATCACCTATCCCACTATGTGGCAGACCTCCAGGCTTATTTTCAGATTTCCACCTCAACAGTGGTTTATGTCTCCTGCCGAAAAAGTGGGGCACGTTCATCAGAAATGCCAAGATAGTGCCATTGTTTTAGCCTGTTCACCAATCTTTGGAAGGTTGTTTGTGAATAACCAAAAAGCATTGGGCATGATGAGAAAAGAGCTTTCTCCCTGCATTTGGTGGCCACTGTTTGTTTTCTTTCAGTGGTACCTATATACCTAACATGGCAGACCCAGAAAGGGAAAATATGCATTGTGAAGTCTGCCCTCCTGATACAGGCAAGGTGAGGACATTGAAGTGGATCAGATGGGTTCAAGCCTTTGACTGAAAGCCTGCCGAGCCAGCAGAGGGTTCACTAGCAGTTCCATTTTCTCTATAAGAGGTGGTTGAATAGTGGTCTTTGTGGGATGGGAAAAATGATTTACGGTGGTTCTACACTCCTGCCAATCAGGAAGATACTGTGATAGCATGATAACATAAAGGCCCTAAGGTCTGGCTCCATTTTATGTAGGCCCTGACTACATCTTAGGCAATGGTGGTCGCCGTCTTCTCAATCTTAAACAATTGAAGTCACCATGGTCCCTGATTTTATCAGAATCATTATCATGTCTGCCATTAGGCGCAGATGTTGTCTTACCTTATCTTTCTTAGAGCAGTGGAAGCATCAAATCAATTGATTAATGGCATAGACACAACACTTGATGCAACATTAGTCAGGGAAATATGTCTGCTTTTCACCATGTCAGGATTAAATAAAAACAAATACAGACATATAGCCAAAATAGTGTAGTCTGAACTGACATCCTTTTACTGTATATATCTTCATGAGGAAACGTCTGGGCCAAACACCTTGATGCACATAATCTATGTCAAACATTTATAAACTTATGTCAGAAATTTCAATTTCTGATAAGATTTAAAATATGAGGACTGCCACTTGACCTCTTGTCAGGAGAGGTCCTTTTCCAAGATTATCCCACAAGTTTCTGCCAGAGACAGTCTCACCTACTGCCAGCACATTCTCACTTATGTGATGCTACATCTCATTTGAAGCCTGAGGTTGATAAAGCTGAGCCCCAGAGGAAGACCACTACAGCAGTGTGTGTTTGCCCTTCACAGGGATGACTGTCTTCAAGCCTCCTCTGAAAAAGGCAGCCTTTGCTGTCAACAAGGTATGCAGTGCATCTCCTCTCCCTAAGAAACTCTAGTGTACAAGTTGCTCTGCCTTCCATGCTCTCTTAGTGTAATGCATAGAAGTAGGCGTTAGGGTGTTAGGCTCTAGGTGACATTTTAACCATGTTAGAAATGTTCATTTTATTCTCGTTATTCATGACTTGCCTTCTTGCTGTTTTTATATAAATGTGTGAAGTTGTATTAGATTACTGAGAAATAGATTATTCCTGTATTAATAAATACTCTTTACTTAAAAGTGTTCATTCTTATTAGTACAGTGGGTGTGTGATATTGTGAATAGTAACAAATAGGTCTGTATGATTGGCATTCCATGGCATTTTTTGCCCGGTTTCAACAATAATGTGATTACCGCCTCGTTCCAAGAGTTCGGGTTCGGAGAACCCTCCAACAGTATAGCATTACACAACTGTACCCACACTGGAATGATAGCTTCTTCTAAAGCCGAAGAAAGCTCACTAGGGATCCCATCAGACAGATTTCACTGCTGAATTGTGATTACAAGGTTTTTACGAGTATTTTGGCAGGGCGCTGAATGGGGTGGCTGGTCGTTTGATACATCAGAATCAGCAGGGCTTCCTACTGGGTAGGAACATGAGAGATCTTAATCATACTTTAATAGGAGCTATTGATTTGGCCACGTCTTTGGATCTTCCCTTAGCAGTTATGACGGTAGACGCCGCTAAGGCTTTTGATCGAGTGAATTGGAAATATCTTATGGTTACTTTGACCTATTTAGGGATTGATGAGTTTTTTATTGAAGTGCTCCTAAAGATATACAGGGCTCTGACATCGAAAATTCTGGTTAATGGCATTTTGTCACTGAGTGTTCAGATAAGTAGAGGCACTAGGCAGGAGTGTCCTCTTTCACTGATTCTGTTTGACCTGTACATTGAGCCTTTGGCAGAAAGTTTGACGTCTAACACCTGTATAAGACTTTTTGTGGTTGGATATTTCTACAGGAAAATCGCGCTGTATGTGGACGACTTGATGGTTTTCACATCTGATGTCACAACAGCAATTCCAAATCTTCAAAAAGAAGTTAAGATTTTTTTGATTCTGGCAGGATATGAGGTGAATGAGGGAAAAACGGAGATAATGATTTGGAATCAAAATTATGTAGACCCTGTCAACCTGGTTAAGATGTCCATCCTACTAAAGATTACTTTTTATATGATAACATCCCTTTGTATTTTGAAAAGTTATTTTAAAATTACAGGCAAAGATTACAGCCTTTATTTGGGCCAGCAAAGGAGTTTGGTTACCCTGGAAGAAATTGAGGAGGAAGGTCGGTGTGGGTAGCTTGGCCCTCCCCGATCTCCAGCTGTATTGCTGGTCCTACTTTTTAAAAAATACTATGATGTTACTGTTATCTCCAGACATATCAATGAGGGGAGCTATGTTTCGAGCAACGTTGAACGGCTTCCAGATAAATGGATTATTGTATAAGTTTGGGGCTCCGAAATTTTTCAAGAAAGTCAGACTGAAATGCTTACGAGCAGCAGCTACTGCCTGGTATGAAATATGATCCTTTCTTGGTGTGGGTTATTACAGTTTTTTAGCGCCTATTTGGTACTCTCGAGGGACCGCAGAGTGTTTGTCAGATAGTTTGGCACTGCCCCTTAAAAATGGCGGGGTAAGAAGATGGGGGCAGTTAACTGAGGATGAGTCCTCTCTGAGCTGGGAGTGCTGGAATAGTAAGACTCAGGGGTCCCTATTTAGATTTAAGTTCTACCAGGTTAAGGGGTGTCTTAAAAGTCAGGGAGGCCTGGGCCTAGAACCGACTGAACTAAAGCAGGATCTGCTGGTAGTGACCGACATAAAGAAAGGAGTCTCCCGATGGTATCAGCATCTATTGCTTAGAGTTGAGGCAGTGTCTCAACCGCTGTATAAAAAATGGAGTAGATGCCTGCCAGAGGGAGAGCTGGAAAATCTTTGGCGGACATCGTTGGCCACTTTGTACTCAGTGTTGAAAGTAGCCGTTTTAAGAAGAAATCATCTCTTCACTCTTCATTGGGCATATTGGACCCCAGAAAAGATGGCAAAGATAAAGAAAAGTAATGTGATTTCAGAGTGTAAGCGGTGTGGTGGTAGGGGGGGCAGACGATATACATATGTTTGTCTCATGCCCAAAACTTCAGGATTTCTGGGTAGAAGTGGATAAGACAATATCTAGCTCCTTGGGTGTTTGTGATTGAAGTATCCCCTTGGTTGATAATATTTGGGGTATCAGTCAGTGATGCGGATGCGCCTCCCCCCGACTCGTATGTGTCCTTTAACTAAGCAGAATCTCTATTAAAGAGGGTTGGTGTTTATTCTAATTCTACTGGCGAGAAGGGAAGTGTGTAAAAGTTGGGTTCAATCTACTCCCCCTAATTGGAAGGAATGGAGAAGTTCTGTTCTTTTCTTTAAAGACATAGAAAAAAGTCTTGCAAGGATGACTGGCAATCAGATATGGGATCTCCTACAGATCTGAGATGGTTACAGCCCAATGTCCAATGATTATTCGCCTAGACCTGTCCAGGTCTGGAACTGGGTTTTACCCAGGGTTCTAGATGGTCAGGGGCTTCCTGCACATCGGCATCTGAACTTATGGCACGTGAATAAGCTTAATGGCGATGAGGTATGAGGACAAAAAATATATAGTAACAAATAGGTATGTTACTATTACCACTGTGTCCCTAATCATTTCATAGGGATTGTTAGCAACCCAGAATCAATACCTTTATTTCAGTAACACATTGAGTAGTGCTCTTTGGGGCTACCATAGCTTGTCTTTCGCATTCATTGTTGGTGCATTGAACCAAGTTTACCCGTGCCACCCGTGGGTGGGAAATCACACCTTCCAGAGCTACACCAAAGTCATCGGTTATGCAACAGTGGCAATGGTTAGATAAAAACATGTAGATGTTTCACAAAAACAAGTGAATCGTTGGAGTACCAGACCTTTATTTTCCCTTACTGGCTTTTTTGTTTGACTTCCTTTTGGGGTGGGGGACATCCACTATGAGCCTCCCTTTCACTGTTCAGCACCTTGCTCCTCCTATTTCTTATTTTAGTTTCTGTCTAAATTTTGGAGCTGCATTTATTGTGCAGCTATCCACTAGGCCTATTGTTACCAAGTCTTTAAATATACTAAGGACCAGATGTACAAAGCCCTCTTACATTTCTTAACGGTCAGAATATGTATTTTGGGCCATTAAGAAATGCAAAACTGTCTTTTCTGATGTACACAGGCCTTTAGGAAATTGCAAATTGTGATTTCTACCTAGCAGAAATCGCAATTTGGGATTCCCAGAATAGAAATTCGCAAATCGGGATTACCTATTTGCGATTTCTATTCTGTTGTACAAAGAAGTTCTGAAATTTAGGAAATGCAATTATCATCGACTTGAAGTTGATGGTAACCATGTGAAATTTTTAAAAAGCACCCCAAATGTTTTATTTTTAAATGGCAATAGAGCACACACCTTCACTTTGGGCATATGTGTGCTCTACATGTGTACCCGTATTTTTGGGGTGCACCAAGCGGGGCCTTGTGCCCATTGCCATCCTTGGTTTTGCATTTCCCAAACAGCCATTTCCTGATAGGAAAATCGCTATTTGGGAAATGCAAAACTGGCAAATTGACACAAATGCAATGGGATTTTTCTATTTGTTATTTCCTAATAGCGAATCCTTTGAAGATCATTACTATTCACAGTTGTCTGGCTACCTTCATGCCATTAACACATGAATGACAAATAACCATCTAAAGCACAATACCACAAAGACAGAGATTATGAATTTAAGGCAATGGCAAAACTACCAGTATGGCCTAAGGAACTTCAAGCCCATCAACACCATCTAGAGAACTTAGAAACCTAGGAGTAACCATGGGTTCAGTCCTACCCTTGCCACTGCATGTAACAACTTAACAAAGAGTGCCTTCTAAACAATAAAAACACTACATTACATCTTCCAATACCTTGCACACCAGCATAGACTGCAAGACATCCTCGCACTCATAGTCTCCAAGCTTGACTATGCCAACAGCCTACGCCTTGGCACACCTGCATTCATGACACGCAAAATACAACTCATAAAATGCTGCTTTCACCCAGTGGGATGCATGACTCTAGCCATGCAATAGTTACATTAGCTACCTATAGCTACAAGGGCAATGTTCAAGGCACTCTGCAATGCCCACAGAGCCTCCCAAGGAAAAGGAGAGCTATACCTACAAGGTAAATTCAAATAATACAAACCAATCAGAACACTGCACTCCAGGCTTGCACCACTTATCATCAAGCCACCTTACTATAAGAAATCCGTAGGAGGCACTGCTTTTTCAGTACAAGCGGCTGAGCTCTGCAACTCACTACCAGTCAGCAATAGAAGAGCCCAGGAGCATACACACTTCTGAAGACAGTTGAAAACATGGCTATATCCTAGATAACTACACCATGCACATCCTAACAACAGAGCTCAGAAAACCTACAACCCATGAATTGCAAACAACTCAACCAGCAAACTACTAGCAGGTAAACTAAGAAGGACTGACGTATAATTTGCTGTGATATAATATAGTGATGTACTTGCATTTATAACACATATCCCACAATAATACTAAAACCATAATAGGCAGAGGTCAGCAACAAATTTTAACTTATACCTGCTATAGTCACATAAGACATATTTGCTATGAGTGTAAATCACCAACATGATACAGTAACAAAAAATACAGCCATCACTAAATGAACAGGTGTGGAATAACTGAAGAGATCAGTCACACATTGCTGGACAATTCAAAGTCTTTAATGTAGTCTGCCACTGCAGGTCCCATATATCTATACAATCCGACTGCTTCTTTACATCTCAAAATGACACTCAGATATGGGATGATAATAAAATGGGCATTCCAACAGATCTTTCCTCTTCTTCTCTCTCCCAAACGTGACGGCTCGGGATCAGAACTATACACAAAACCTCAGATTGGACAAGCCAGTGCAGTAACCAGCTAAGCAGACTATCTCACCTGAAATACAATAACCAGACCTGCAGAGCTGTTCAAAGCTACCAGCATACTGAAAACCTTAAAACTGCACATCTGTCTCTCACACGTCATCATCCAACAAACTGCTACCCACTGCACCCCATAACATGATAACTGCACCTTGGTGGTCATCACGCGCAACATGGAATCAGTTCCCACACAGGTTCAAAACAAAGACAACATCCTTCCAACCACACACCCTACATGGGGTAGCGTGTAACTGATGTAGGCCAGCGATTCAGTGCTCCACATAGGGGTAATAAGTACTATATAAATACTGCAATAAAAAACAAATGCAATACAATCCCATTAGTAAACTGGTTTGTCTCAATTATTGATCTCATAGGTGCATTGTGTACGAATAGTTTTGGTTTGGGGATTTTGTCCACTGCAGCACTATTTTAAATGCTTTAGTCAGGACTCAAAATGCAAGCAGGCTGTCTTGGCTTTGCCAGTACTTCTTCAAGTGTGTCACTTTCCCTGGACAAGGACTGTTGTCTTTGCTGTTACATTAGAATGTCAGGTACATGTCAGGGTGGTTATAAATACATTCCCAACATTCTGAAGTCACAAAGTTGTATCTTTAATTTTTACACACAGTGGCATATTGTCCATTATCTGTGTTACCTAGGTATGGGCCGGGCAGCTGCATAAAATCTCCCCTCCTGGTTCCCCTACAAGGAATGTCTTTACATTGCTTCTTATTCGCATCTCTGTAGGTGAAAACATCTTTTAAATCTCTAGTTGTGTCTAGCAGTACACCTGTGCTTCAGGAAGCTCCTGTCTCCCACTCACTTCCTTAATAGTCATTCACTCACCCCTCAGAGCAGGCACTCTGCACTGTCCTCTCTGAGGAGTAACCAGAAGGTAATCTCAATCTGTCCTCATCTGCCGGCCCCAGAAAGGTTTTAAGGAATGGACAAAGTGAACTGCCCATGGCCCCTGCTTTCTAAGGCCCCTTAGTGAACTGATATTTCTCAGTTCCTCTCGCTTTGATTGATTTCCCTAATACAACCTCTCTCCCTCTCTTTTCCCTTCCTACCCCCGACTCAAAATTTTCCCATCCAGAGTAATTTTAAGGATTTTTGGGCCTCAGGCAACACACATTTCGGCTACTTTGTGTGTTAGGTCAAGTAGAATATAATATTGTTTGGCATCATGTATGCTTGGATTATTAGAAAATAGGTAATACAATTCAAAGTCATTCCAAATAGGGTGTCCCAGCTGTCTGAGTCTGACCCTGTCCCATCGCCACTCTGCCCCAATCTGCCGGGGTCTGCGTTCTCTTGTGGTTGAATGCTCCCATTTGTGAGAACATATATCTCACCCTCCCCACTTCTAACAGAAACCCCCATACATCTAACTTTGTGAAAGGATAAGTCCCAATTTCTAATTCACTGTATCATATGTTAAAGGAAGTCAACGTTGCTGCTTTCTGTTCACGCTACGTCACCGTGAGACCAGACAGATCTGGTGTTCGACCACCACCAGCATTTGCTAGCAACAGCAATGGACTCCTAAGAAAAACTATGGGCCCTTGCACTTATATGTGTTTTTTACAATTAAAGCCCTGTTGTGAGCTATGGTTCAGGCAACAAAGAATGAGCAAAGGTAAGCATGCTTTCAGACACTTACTGCACAGCACGTCAGTCCTGATTGGCCATGTGTACCACGGTGCCAGCTGCACAGCACGCCACTCCCTCTCCGAGTCACCCAACAATGGGAATGACTTCATGAAGCAGGGGTGTTGTAGCTCGCCACTGCTTCTAATCATAGAGTGTGGAGGGGTCTGGTATTGATGACTAGGGATGTGGTGCACGAGTACTGACCAGTTAGCTAGGTATGTTCCCTTTAGCAGTATGGATCATTGGTGCGGGGGGTTGCCTCTGCCTTGCTGTGGTTATGGTCAGTCTGAGCAAAAGCTTCTACACTATTTCTTTCGATTTCCTTCGCAGCGCGATCTCGCTGGGCAGAGGTCGAGCGCTATGCATGACATTGACCCTCTTACATGGATAAGTCTACTACTGCTGGTTAGATGGATAATTGCACTTTTGCCCATACGTTTCATTTGCGAGCAAACTTCTATTTCCTTTTCTGTGTCTCCTTCACGCTCATGGCGACCGTCGGCTCGCATATGTGAAACTGTTTTACTTTTCATTATCAGTTTAAGTGGCAAGAAAAGTCTGGTTGGGAGTTTACAACGTTAATAGCTCTAACTCATGGATTTTGCCGTTGTGTAACATTTCTGTGTGATAGGACAAGTAACCCACCCTTTGAACTGACACAGGATTCTTCTCTCTTACATACAAATTATGGGTTCTCTGGCATTACTGAAAGTGCTGCATGCTGTGGAGCCCTTCAGAACTGTGATCTGTTCTTCAAGCCACACTTTTGTGTAACATTAGTGTCTTGAAAGTAGTTCCAGGACTGAAGCACGGGTTGTCGAACCTCATTCCCTAGTTAGTAGTTGGCTACGGATCATACTTTCAGTTCTGCTCTGTGCTGTATTGAAGAGCGTAGGCTCGGATGATGGTTCCGAGGTCCCAGCCTCAACAGTCTAAACTGCCTGAAGCCAGATCGGGCAGGAGGGTGTGGGGCACTGTGTTCATGCTGGGGTCCAGCTATGCTGCAGGTGCCTGGAAATCTCTTCTACAGTGTTCCTAGTGAACACAATTCGAGAGTGCATGGACGGTGCTGACAAGCAGAGCTGCTGCTACGGTGTAATTAACTAGAATGTTGTGCCAGTGCAGAATGTTAAAGGACAACCATGAGAAATGATCTTCTTGACAAATCTCAGGCTTCAACATTTGGCTGCAGTCATTCCGATGTTGGTTGTTGACGTTCGCCAGTGTCTTGTTCATTCAAATAAGAAATGGAGCGCATACATGCCAACATTTAAGAGGAAAGCGGGTTAGTGAAAACAGAATTGGGGGAATGTATTTTCGTAATTGACTAACATTGAAACAGAGGCAGCTTTAATGAAGCCCTTTTTTTGCTTAAAAAAGCGGGAGTCTCCCGCATAAATCGGGTCTCTTGGCATCTATGCATACATCATAAATGTAAAGGAGGTAACCCATATCGATTCCAGTGGCAGCCCCAGCCTCCTTTCCCTGACCAGTTTAACGGGAAATGTACAGATGCACTTGACAAAATAGGCGCTACACTGCAACCTCTACAAGAGATGTACCCAGCACAGATGCAGAAAACGGGATCCGTTCCAGGTTTTCAGGCTAACCATTAATCATGTAGATGACTCCTGTGTATATGCTTTGTTGCTCTTTTTAACTTCCGTGACTATTTTTAAAATGTTGTTCAAATCCGACCTTCAGGATCTGCGTGGGACCCCCCTGCACTAAGCTCTTTGATCTTAGGTGGCAGGCACGTGGCAGCAGCTCGGCCGTCTCTTCCTGATATGGGTGAGTTCAGAAGCAAAGGAGAGGCTGCCTAACATAACAAAGGGCGCTGCTGATGGTTTTAAAGTCTTTGGAGCATGCATGCAATCTGCTGTAGCATGGATCGCCACGCTGGCATGTGATGCGAGCTGCCTGACCTGCTGTCATTGCCATTGGCTTCAATGAAAAACCGTGCATGCCATGGAATGAAAGAAATCTGGCCGTACCTTGACGTCCAAGCATCCCCTTGTGGGTTCGTTTGTTTTAAAACATTTGTTGTGCCTCGGACAAAGGTGTGCGACTGACTACTGTGAGATTGAAAGATATACCAGTGCCAGCGTGAGTAGTTGGAAACCCATATGTAGTCTCCACATACCATTATTCAATGTGAAGTGTATGTAGGACGGTGCCTTAGAAGTGATTACTATATTTCAAGCAAGAGTAAAACACTTGTTCTTGTCTCAGTGGTGGTAAATAGCGTTCCTCCCATTTAGCAAGGGAAATGAAATGTGAACACATCACAGAGACAGCCCAATGCTGCATCTATTGCTGCATTTAGTGTTTTGTCTCCTTTCTATGCGTCGCTTTCACGTGAAATCCAGAAAACAGCACGCCCCTCTATTTCATCATTCTTTTTCCCCCTCTGTTTCTTTTTTCCAGAGACAGTGAGTTTTACTCTAACCTCTGTGGCCCTTCTCATGTTCATTTGAAGAAAGTAGGCCTGGTCTGGTATCTGTATTCCCCTTTGGAGCATGTTTAACCCACCAACCTTCTTTGGGAGGTTGACTAATCCTTTTTACATTCCTCAGACTGGGATTAGCATCATGTGTCTGGTGCATCCTATAAACCACCATGCTGTTCGTTCATTGATAAGATAAAGGCCTAGAGGAATACTGGTTTGTGCACCAGTCAAAGAGTTTGACAGCAGTTTCATTTTTAGTTTGAGAGCTCAAGCGATCTAACGTGTTGTAATCTATCTGGACTTTTAACCAAGCCCACTGCACGTCCATTACTATCACTCGTTCATGGGCTTGCCTTTCAAAAATCCTTTGTTATCATTGGTAAATGCTTTTCTTTAGTCCCACCTTAGGGCATTTTTGTTACATGCATCAACCCTGTTACATGGATGATTGCACTTTTGCTGATACATTTGACTACAAGCAAACTTCTTTTTTCTTTTGTGTCTCTCCTTACCACTCATGCACATGGTGGCTGTGGCGCTTTGGATCGGCTCACTATGTCAACTGTATAACTTTTAATTTTCAATTTATGTGGTAAGAAAAGTCAAGTTAGGAATTTACAATGCTAATGGCTCTAACTCAAGCAAACACGAGACCCATTGCACTGCAAATGCTTAATTTTTTTACTGACAGGAAACTGCTTCTATAAGAGGTAAAGAAAAGTATTTGGCTAAAATCTTTACGTTTTTCCCTCCTTGGGGCGGTTTGGATACCACGCTGGACATCAACCTTGCTACGTGGCTAATTGCACTTTTGTCGATAGGTTTGGCTGCGAGCAAACTTCTTTTTCCTTTTGTGTGTCTACTTCACGCTCATGGCGTGATGCTTTGAATCTGCTTGCTTATGTGAAACTGTATTACTTTTCATTTTCAATTTATGTGGTAAGAAAAGACCGGTTAGGAGTTTACAACGCTAATAGCTCGAACTCGAGCAAACGCTAAATCCATTGCATTAAAAATGCTTGTTTTGGTTTGAAGTGTGTAATTTTCATGCATGTAACTCGGTATTTTTCCAAGTTGATGCATGAAATGCAGACAGCACTAGTCTGAATAAGTAAGCAGGGGATTGCCTCTCTCTGTTTCTGACTTGCACTTCAAATGCAAAAAACGGAACCTCTGCTTTGCACTGAACAAGTGCGACTCTTCGGCATAAGGCCCCAAATCCTTTAGTTTGTTTACAAAACCACAACGTACTGCCCCGCAGGGCAAATATCTACTCTACATTTGAATGTTTAGTTTGGATCTTCTTCGCTAGTTGTGGCTCAGTGTCAGATCTTAGCTGCAACTTGTTGGATACCAATACATCATTCATCAAGGACAGTGATGCTTCGAGAGGCAACAGATACGCTGCATGGTTGAGGAATTTTGTATGTTCCTCTAATTTGTGAAGTTGGGATATGATGTATTTTGGAATTCAAACTAACACAAGTACAAATATGGAATGGTGGATTAGCTTTCATGATTACGTGTGCCCTTTCTCAGTCAGTAATACACAATAGAACGTTGCTAGTCATTGAGAAGGTCAGTAAGAACTACCTGACCCCAAGCTACATTAGCCTTTCATTGACTTACATACATCAAGCAATTATTTCGCAACAATTAGAAAATAAAATACATTCCAAAATGCTTACATTTCCAGCCAAAAGTAACAATCTAATTGGTCAAAACACTGTTCCTATCCATTTATGAGGTTATTAAAATGTACAATCATCTGGTGATATCGCTGTACACTTTTGAAAAGTCACAGATCTTCACCTAAGCATCACCTATTCTCATCAACCTCAGTGGAAAGAAAGGATACCTCCCATCAACCCTGAAAACGCCCCAGAAGACCCTCCTAGGAAGGGATGTGCTTAGGGCCATGTGACCAGGAAGTTCCGACACCTGTGAACCCTGCTCCACAAAGTCCTTTCTCAGAAGCGACATCACTTGCAGGCCATGTGACCAGGATGTGACATCACCTGTGAGTTCTGACCCGTAAGGACTATTCTCGGATAAGACATGAGCTACGAGCTCTGACCCAGGAGGCCTCCCCCATGAAGTGACAACACTAGCCATTCCGACTCATAAATGTCCAAAGCCCCCCTAAAGAGCTCTCACCCTCTAAACCTACCCTGCTTTGTATGGCTCAGGAAATGCAGCTGTAGGCACCCACAGACATCAGGCTGCCCAGAGCACCCTTAGACAGCACAGCCATATCATCCAGGTCCTCACACAGCTACACACAATGTTAAATAAAAGTGTGAGTGTCTCTTGCATGTCTCCGTGATCGTGCATGCTCACAGGGAAGGCTTGTAGGGTTACTGCCCTTGTGGCACTTGTTCTGTGTGTGAGAGGGAAGCATTTGTTGTGGACACTTAAGTGGAATGCATGCATGAAAAGTTTTGCATAACACAAACCTGGCTGTAGAGCAAGGGGATAACCAGAGCGGGAGTCGGACATAGGAGAGCAGTGCAGTGGAAGGGAATGGCTGAGGTGAAAGAAAAACTGTCCCATCCCTTCTCATCTATCGCATTGTTCTCTGTGTGAGGCACGCTGGCACTCCTGGTGCCCATGTGGTACTCTGTTGCTCTGTGTGTGAGGGAAGGGTGCTCTGCTAAAGCCCATGTCTCGCCTGATCTGTGTGTGTGTGTGAGGCCAGGTTTTCCTGCTGAAGTCCGTGTTCACCAATGTTCACTAACATACAACACAGGTACAGCACGAGTAATACCGTAGCATATGTGCCCAAGAAAACAAACCACCTCTAGTGTGATGCGCCGCACCAGAAGGCAGGATATTGTCAGACTTGATACACCGAAATGCAAGAAGGAAGGAACCAAAGGCAGATCTTTACCCTCTATAGACCCAGGACCATGAACAACGTACCGATCAACCTGCTCCAACCACTCTTGTAATGTAGAACACGCTGAAGAGAATCTCCCAAGAGCGCTCCTCAACCCTGCAGGATAAGAACCCACTGCTTCCTGGCACCTCCGAAATGGTCTTGGGTCCCATCCCTGGGCTCGCAGCTCTCCTCAGAGGGCTAGAGCCTCTTCAGCTACGTTTGCACTATACAAATACCATTATATACAAATAAAGAACAGTCAGAAGTAAGGTGGCAGAAGGATATCCATCCCCCGTCACAGTACATATATAATGTGCACAACAAGAGCCACATGATGCAAAGTCACAGGATAAATGCTTCCTCAGACTCACAGAACCATGTGCAGCAATAGTTGGAAATTCAGTGTGAGGGAAATACCCTTGTCCTACCTCGTCTGTGTCACTCAATCTCGCTATCATCTTTCCAAGGTGCACAATCCAAGACGGTTGGTCACCAATTCATACCAATGATGATTGATATGTCTTGGATTAGGTGCTAAGGCTTTACTCACAACACCATATGTAGCATCTAGAGATGTAACTATTGCCTATGAATTCAAAGGAGAGAACTGATGAATGAAAGTATCCAGTAGTGGTTGAAGAAATGAGAATGGAACGTGTGGAACTGAAAGGTGAACAATCACGAAGCCGGAGGGGCATCTCCAGGAACTCCTAAAAATTCACACTGCCTAAATTTGGATTTGTATTGTTTAAAACCAAGTATAAGGGTTTAGAATAGTTTGAGCATCAATCACATTTGGGAAAAGAACCGTTTCTTCAAAGAAAAAATGCGAGGCTCATAGTTTAAGGACTGCGGGAAAGTTTGCTGGCATGTCCATGTGTGTCGTTTGCTCACCTGGGCAGGTGTCTGCGGCGCTGCACAGCGTCACCGCGCACAGGACGAAGAACCCTGAGATCTGTAGACGCTCTCTCATGGCTGCTGAAGCTCTCGGAGATGGGCCAGTCCCCGTCCCTTTCGAGCTCTGAGACTTTAGTAAGTACCGCTGAAAGGCTTTTTCGAGTAACAGAAGGAGCTCTCCAGGTCCTCCTTATATCGGCTCGACACCCACCTTCGTTCCCTCCCCGACTTTCCTGCTCGCCGCCAACCTTTCAGCTCCCTTCTACCTAATCTAATAGAACACTTCTTGCACAGATAAGTGTGGCAGCTCTATTAACATTCCTGTGTCTTGCCCTAACTCGAGCGTGGCATTTTGGATTGTCTCCAACCTCTCATTTGCTGCTATTTGCTGAGCTGCTAAAAGATACCTTTTTATTAGACGTCGACCAAAGAATGCCAACGAGTTAGCTCGTCTCTCAACAAAGAACCACCAAGTTTTTCCGATATCAGTAATAGCTTTTTTTGTTCCAAGTTCCAATAAAATTGCTGCTCCCAAGACTCAGTGAGCATTGCATCTGATTCCCTAGTATTCGTAATAGCGTCATCTTGCACCCCATTGATTGAAGGTATTTGAAGCATCTCCCTGGGCTCATGGGCAGACCTTTTAAGCAGCACTTAGCAGTCCTGGAGAGGGCAGGCAGGGTTACATGTAGAAAAAAAATATTTAGTTTCATGAAAAACCTCCTGCAATCTAGTGTCTCTTCAAAAACGATCAAGGGTTTGCAAACTTTATAGTTTTTGGAGTATTTCCAGGAGTTTTACGGTTTTACAGGAGTAAACAAACAAACAATTTTAAAGAGTGATTTCTGGTAACAAAAGAATGGTATTGTAAATAGACCCCACTTTTATGTGGTTCTCACCGCCATCTGAGCCCTATCCGCCCCAAATGAAAGGGATATTGCAATACAAAGTAAATAGGCTTTGGGTTCACAGCAGAGCTATCCCACAGGGCCCTCAAATACAATGTCTTTACTCCCAGGCAATGCAGAATTCACAGGTTAGGCCTCATGTTTCAAACTATTTCTTTTGGTGACACAGAAAATACAATCTCAGGTCTCATGCAGTAAACCTAACTCGCAGGCTCGGGTCTCGGAGAGGTGGATTACAGACCAGGATACAGGTTTCTAACAATCCTAGGCTCGAGACATCTATGCTATCCTTCAGATGTTACTGCTACTGATTAATTATAGAATATACAAAATCGAGTCAGATGCAGAGGATAACAGTGAGAGTCCTTAAGGAGCTGGAACCTAATCACTTGAAGTACTACCTTGTTGCATGTCAACTTTTTCTGCACAGTTTTTTTTTTTTATATATGTTTATTGAGAAGTACATGTCAATATCCAAACTGTGTTAAATAGAGAAACAATAAATCAAATTATGGCCATATCTGAAAAATATTATGAAATATTAACTTCTCAGATTTCTAAACACAAAAAAAACATTATACCTATATCAATAAATGCAATATATGAGATTATTTATAAGGCATCCAACTGTGCATTAACTCTTAGAAGAAGACCTATAAAAGAAAATCTGGAAAGAAAGAATTATGCAATATGTATTAAACCATATATTATAGGTTGTTAGAAGATAGTCGAGATAGTAATATCATACAAATCCACATATATAACATTTCAAATGGAGGTATTCCTGCCAATTCAACAGTGTTGAATTGGTGAGCAGTAAGTCCCACTTAAAATAACAGTGTTAATGGGTAAAGTGTCAATTGTCTTAATAATAACAGCATGACTCAAAACAATCACAAAAATGTTTTAATAAAGATTGGAGACAAAGAAGGAGAACACATTTAAGTGTGAATATTAAAAGAATATGTATTAGCTAGAAAGGGTTTCCAAATTTGGATGAAAATCTCAACATTGTCTTGCAATCTGTAAATCAGCTTTTCATATGATGCCATGTTATACATTTCAATAAGCGATTCATCATGTGTAGGACGTTGTGGTGTTCTCCAATGTCGTAATATACACATTTTTGCTACAGTGAGTGCAATAGCAATCAATCGTCTTGTATGGTTTGTTAGATTTGGGAGATCAGTAACATCATGTAATATAACTCATTTTTCTGTTAAAGGAATGGGCACATGTATAGCTCTGTGTAGAGATGAAATTATAGAAGACCAGTATTCTATCAAAACTGGACATCGAAATAAAATGTGTAGGATATCACAGTCCTCATGAGGACACCTCCAACAGGTAGAATGGTGTAGTAAACCTGCTGCCTTGAGGTTTTGTGGTGACCAGTACTAATTATGAAGAATTTTGAAAAGAGTAAATTTCATTCTTGCCTTCACTGATTCCTTTATCCATGTTCATAACATTATCCGTCTAGTCCTCCTTGGAATATGCTACATTAAGTAATCCTTGCCATTTGACGTGGAGTTGTGCTAGTAATGGTGATGAGTGTAGTTTATGCACAATGAGATTATAAAATCCAGAGACCGCTCCTTTCAATTTCCCCCAAGTTTTTAAGTATAGTACGACTGGGGAATCCTCAGGTATCCACGGAAATGTTCCTAGTCTACTAAGTAGAGCTTGTTTCAATTGTAAGTATTTCCCCTTTTGAGAGCTAGGGAGTTGAAGTTCTATCTGAAGCATCGTAAATGTTTTAAGCTCGCCTTCTAAAGTGAATAAATGATCCACCATTAGAATACCTGCTCTCTCCCATGTATCCCAGGAAATTGTCTGTTTCCCTATTCTAATATCAGCATTATGCCATATGGGAGCCTGTTGTGTTTTAAAATGTGCAATTGTAATTTGTCGTTGGGGGTGGGCAGTGTACCTTTATGGAATGTCGGGTGCGTGGAGTTCTGATGACTTCATCGGCTCCTGAGTCAGTTGCTGTACCTGGAGCTGTGAGGACGTTGGTGTTGATGTGGAAATAAACTTCGTGTTCAGGAATATTCCTTCTCTGTTTTTCCCTTCTTTTGGATACAACATAAATTGGCGACGAGCTTCTATCAACACCATCCGGACCCACGTAACTGTTATGATATTTATTTCTTGTCCTCACACTCGTTTACTTCATGGTTATATTAAGCGGAAATCTTTCAGCTGACAGAGTATGCTGGTGTTTTTAAATCAATTTTAAAGCAGATTACAATCTCGTTCAGGAATTTTGTTAAGGGCCTTTGCCTGCTTGCGCCCGGCGAAGTACTCTGGTTTCAGTTCCTGTTGCCTAGTTACGCCAGTTCAACAAACATTTTACTCAGAGGAACCGGTTTAACTCTTCTTTGTTGCTGTAGTTAATGCGACATTGGGTTAATCTACATATTTTTAAACAACGTGGAGCAAATTCTGGTTACTGTAGTGTATGTTTTGGTTTACAAACAGTGATATATAAATCCGCAAATCGTCAGAGGAATTCTGTGTGCCTCTACTGTGTTTATTCACATAAACAAAGAAAACCTGTGCTGGACTTTCTGCACCAGAAAATAAGAATCCACTATCATGCGGACAGGTGCACAGTAATTCGCGCACTCTTCATTTTAAGTGCACCTTGTGGATTCGTACATATTCTGGTATTTATTTCACTGTTGCTATTGGATGGAGGATATTTCTACGCAATTGCGGATCTTTTCAGTGATTCGCACACTTCTATTCTGACTGCGAGAAAATAAGAATCCACTATCACGCGGACAGGTGCACAGTAATTCGCGCACTCTTCATTTTAAGTGCACCTTGCGGATTTGTACATATTCTGGTATTTATTTCACTGTTGCTATTGAATGGAAGATATTTCTACGCAATTGCGGATCTTTTCAGTGATTCGCACACTTCTATTCTGACTGTGAATTTACAGTGAAAGTACAAATTGTATGGACATGTGGACTTAAAATGTTATGCGCACAGTGATTCGCACATTCATCTGCTTTTCTGGATCTGCAGACCTGTGAATCTGTTTGCAATATTTCACGCACATATCACGACTACTCTACATTGAAGGCGGTTGCAGATTTGTACATTGATTCACACACTTATTCAATTTTTATCTTTAGTGGTGTCTTATTAGTCATATACACGTTCATACAGTGTCTATTCCTCGGTATGCAAACAGCAAATTTGCCACTGGCATTTTTGCCTGAACCCGGTATTCCCACGATAAAATGGCAACACTGGTTCAAGTCTTTTGAAAGTTACTTAGTGGCGATAGATGGGGTAAATTTTTCTGCGGTTCGAAAGAGGGCGATTTTGTATAATTGCCTTGGTACAGAAGGTCAGAGAATTTTTGATCATCAACCCCAAGTGCAACCTTCATCCAGTGATGGTTGGGATGTTTTTACTGAAGCTGTAAAGAGGTTAGAAAATCATTTTAAGGATGACCTTAGTATAATAGTTGAAAGACACACATTTTTTACTCGAAAACAATTCCAACACGAATCGATTGATAATTTTGTAGCTGAGCTTAGGGTATTAGCAGCCACTTGTGAATTTTTAGGACCCCTCGATCAGTACCTAAGAGATCAGTTAGTGGTGAATTGTTATGATTCTAGAATCCAAGAAATTTTTTTATGTTGTAGAAATCCATCTTTGTGTGAAACACTAGAAATTGCTAGAGGCATCGAGCATTCAGTAACAGCTTCCAGAGAGTTAAGCAAAATGAAAGTAAGTCAGGCAGAAAATGTGAACATAGTTTTACAGAAGTCTAAGACAGTTATGTCGGGCACTCCAGATTTTAAAAAAAATAATGTTAAAAGTTCACTATGCTTCAGATGTGGTTCTAAGTCACATGTTGCCAATTCCTCAAATTGTCCTGCACTGGGGAAAGTGTGCATAAAATGCAGGAAGTCTGGTCATTTTGCTCGTGTATGCAAGCAATCGCAAAAAGTAATGTTAGTTGAGCATCAGCAAGCCATTGACAAGCTGACAGATGGAGGGGAGGTGGACTTTTCAAAAAGATGTGTTTTGATTGTCGATGATATTAATTCTGATTGTAAATTTTCTAAGGATCCAGTATGTGAGGTTAAAATTGGGGAAGTCAAGCTAAGTGTCACTGTGGATTCAGGCTCACCTATATCAATTGTATCTGATACAAATTATCATTCACATTGGAGTAACCTTCCCTTGTCAGCTCCTGACATAAAAACAGTAGCTTTTGATGGTCAAGAAATTGATATGATGGGGTATTTCTTAGAAAGGATTTGTTATCAGCAGAAGACTATTAGTAAAAAAATATATGTAGCCAAGAGAGGGTACAATATTCTGGGGTGGAAAGATCAAGGACAATTTGGGATGGTTCTGAGACCGGGTACTGAACGACCTATCACCCTGATTGAGAAAGTGGACATAAAACTTGATACTCTTAAAGATGTCCTAGACAAGCATACTGTGATTTTCAGGGATAAGCTAGGCTCTGTAAAAGGTTATGAGCATAAAATAATTCTCAAACCTGATGCGATACCTGTGGTACACAAGGTGCGTAATGTGCCCTTGAGCATCAGAGGGAAGTTAAAGGAGCACCTACGTGAGCTTTGTGCTGATGGAATCATTGAATCGACTAATTCGTCTCAATGGGTTTCTCCGATTGTGGTTGCAGTTAAGAAAACGGGGGATTTGCGATTATGTGTGGACTTGAGGTCTTTGAACAAAAATATTCTAGTTGATTGTTTCCCGCTGCCCAAAATACAGGAGTTATTGGCACGATTGGGGGGTATGAAAGTGTTCTCCACGATTGACCTCAAGTCCGCCTATCATCAAGTTGAGTTGAGTAGGGAGTCTCGTTCTCTTACAACATTTGTCACTCCATTTGGGGCTTACAGATTTTTGCGGATGCCTTTCGGTTTAGCTTCCGCAGCATCTGTGTTTCAGAAGCTAATGTATCAATTGTTTGGGGAAGTACACGGAGTGTTGGCATATCAGGACGATATTCTGATAGGCTCAGAGTCTATTCAGGAACACATACACAAACTTGATAAAGTCCTAGAAATTCTGGAAGAGCACAGGATTACGGTGAGAAAAGAGAAATGTAAATTCATGGTTGAGACGGTTGAATATTTAGGTCACACAATTTGTGCACAGGGAATCCTACCCAAGAAGGACTTATTAGGGGCTATTGGAAATGCTCCATCTCCTAATGATAAAGACCAGTTGAGATCCTTTTTGGGTCTTTGTGAGTACTACTCGCGATTTGTTCACAATTTTGCATATCTGACAGAGCCATTAAGGAAGTTGTTGAGGAAGGGTGAGAAATTTCTGTGGCAGGATGAGCAGGCTCAAGCCTTCTTAACTCTTAAGACTCTCATAATTGAGGCTCCTGCTCTTCATCCTTTCAATGAAGACGTACCTTCTGTCATTACTGTGGATGCGAGTGGGATTGGCTTAGGAGCTGTTTTAAGTCAAATGATAGGTGGCAAGGAATTTACCATTGCTTTTGCGTCCAGACGACTTTCTGAGGCCGAAGTGAATTATAGCACAATCGAGAGGGAGGCACTAGCTTGTGTTTGGGGTGTCAACCATTTTTCAATGTATGTGTGGGGGAGAGAATTTACTTTGGTAACAGATCACAAGCCATTGGTTTATCTATGGAATGACAACATTTTCAATAAGACTAGTCCTAGATTGACCAGGTTGTTGGCTAAACTTTATGAGTTTAATATGAAAATGAAACATATTCCTGGGGAGAACAATGGTAGAGCAGATTTTCTTTCCAGGTGTCCGGTTCACAATCCAATTGAGGGGAAGCAAATGGAGGATGAGGATGTCATGGTGGGAATGATAGACGGAGTGTTTGTTTCTGGGGAAGTCATTTCCAGGCAGGTTTGGGCGGAAGCTATGAACAAGGACAATTCTCTATTGCTTCTGAAAAAATATATTTGTGAGGGTTGGCCAGCAGGGAATGTTGTTTTAGAAGTAATAAAACCTTTTAGTAAGGAATTGAACGTGGAGGACGACCTTGTCATGAGGGGGGAACGTTTGGTACCTTCTAATGAATTAAGGCACAAGTTGATACATCTGGCTCATGATGGGCATGTTGGAATCACTGGCACAAGGAAGAGGTTGCGTTTATATTATTGGTGGCCGGGTATGGACACAGAGGTGGAATTTGCAGTTAAGAATTGTAGCATTTGCAAGGGGGCGGATAAAGGTTTGCATACTAGAGAAGTGCCTTTGTGTCCTGTACCGTTTCCTGATAAACCTTGGCAGAAATTGGGATTGGATTTCATTGGTCCAGTTGGGGGTTATAATGACAGGAAGAAATATGTGTTGGTTGCAGTAGATTATCATTCCAAATGGGTTTCGTACAAGTTTTTAAGAGAACCTAACACCATCAATGTGATTGGATTTTTAAAAGAGATCTTTCATTGGGAAGGTATTCCCAGGTTTTTGGTCACAGATAACGGGGTGCAATTTGTATCGCACCAGATGGTTGAATTTCTGAGAATACTTAATATTAAGCATCTTACAACTGCATTGTATAGTCCGCAGGGTAATGGGCTTGTTGAGAGAGTAAATAGATTACTCAAGGAAACTATTCAATTGGCCATCAGGTCAGGGAAGAGTATACAGGAGATGGTGGCAGAAAGGATATGGTGTTATCACAACTCCTTTTGTACTTTTGAAGGGTAGACATTCTTGCAATGAACTGTCTCCAGAGTGGGTTGTACAGGAAACTTTAGGAGGTGTTGTTGCTTCTGATATCAATCAGGTGAAAGACAAGGTGATTAAGCAACAGGTCAAGAGCAAATTGAGATATGACGATCTGAAAAGAGTTAAGGAGGTTCAATTTGGTATAGGTGATGTAGTTAGAGTAAAAAAACCTCATGGGAAGGGAAAGGGATTGTCAAGTTTTTTTTCCCACTGCCAAGGTGGTCAGAGTATCCAAACATTCTGTTATGGTTGAGGGTGGCAAATGGTGGAATAAGAGAAATGTGGCGAAAGTGACAGATGTAGCCCCTGGGGTAAAACATTCAGGTGTTTGGGCTGATGTTGAGTTGAAAGATAGTGGTTATGATGGTGGTGCTTTAGGTAGAGGATCAGGTGAGAATGTGGGGTGTGGTAGTTCTCCACATGAAAGAGGATGTGTGTTTTCTGGGCAATTTAGTGATCTAGGAAGAGGGTCAGGAGAAGACATACGAGAAAATAACATGCATGACGGTCGTGGAAATTTTGGCATAGGAAATACTGTGGGGGTGATGGGTGAGGGTGAAGTTGAAAGGTTGGAGGAAGGTACTAATCTGGAGGGTGTGATGGGTAGGCCCAAAAGAAATGCTGTTAGACCCAAATATTTAAATCAGTTTGTGACGTACTAGGTATTTAGGGAGGCAGTGGGATATTGCCTTTATTGCTTATATACAACTTGCCGTTATTGCCTATGTATAACTTGTTTTTCATTTCTTAGTCTATGTATGGAAGGTTTGGAATGTTTATTGGGATTTTTCATTTCCAATGTATCTTTTGTATATTTTATTGTAGCATAGAAGGGAATGTGTAGCATATGTGTTTGTATTTGTTCTGTTTGTTAAGGGGGAAGATGTGTTGTGTTTTAAAATGTGCAATTGTAATTTGTCGTTGGGGGGTGGGCAGTGTACCTTTATGGAATGTTGGGTGCGTGGAGTTCTGATGACTTCATCGGCTCCTGAGTCAGTTGCTGTACCTGGAGCTGTGAGGACGTTGGTGTTGATGTGGAAATAAACTTCGTGTTCAGGAATATTCCTTCTCTGTTTTTCCCTTCTTTTGGATACAACAGAGCCTTATTATGTAGCCTCAGATTACTCTTAAAGAGTTTGTGGGAGTGTATCCAAATCTTAAGCATAGACTGAATAATAGGGTTAGAAGTTTGTAAAGCAGGCGATTTATGAGTATAAAACATTTGCAAACCTGAAGATACCTGTAAAGATTGCTTTTCAATAAGAACCCATAGTGGGGGGTCATCCTGTATTGGCCAAAGATAAACCAATTGAGATAAATGGAGGGCTGTATAGTAATGATCAATGCATGGTAAACTAAGGCCACCAGATCGCCTGTGAGCAATCAGTTTGGAGATTTTGAGTCTAGGCCTCAGAGATCCCCAAATAAAGGTTTTAATACCTTTGTCAATGTCTTGCAGTATTGATATTTTAACTGTCAAAGGTAACTTACCTAAAACATATGTGAAACGAGGCACTATAATCATTTTCACTGCCTGGACTCTACCCCAAAAAGACAGGTTAAGATGGGACCATTTTTCATATTCTGACTTCGTTTTAGCAATGAGTGGATCTAAGTTATCTTGAATCATACGTTCTAAACCTGTGTTGATATAAATACCTAGATACTTCAGGAGATCCGCTTTCCATTGAAAATTGTAGCCTAAGATAGCTGCTTTTGTTGTGCCCCGGGACAATAGGAGAGCTTCACTCTTATTCCAATTGACTTTGTATCCAGAAATGTTTGAGAAGTGAGAAATAGTAGACATGAGTGCCGAGAGTGAAGTAAGTAGATCCGTAAGTGTTAGTAATATGTCATCCGCGTACAGAAGTAGTTTTGAGATGCCTGCTGGCATAGGAATGCCTGCTATTTGTGAACACTGTCTTATTGCTGCAGCCAGTGGTTCAAGTGCAAGAAGAAATAAGAGGGGCGATAAAGGGCAACCCTGGCGGGTACCTCTTTGCACTAGAAAGGTTTTTGAAAGGAAACCCCCACAATTCACTTGTGTAGATGGTGTCTTGTATAACCTTTTAACCTTAGAGATAAAATCATCACCTAATCCCAACCTATGCAATGTACGGAACATATAGCTCCATTCAATGCGGTCAAAGGCCTTCTCGGCATCTAAGGATAATGCTACTCTGTCTTCTCCAGCATCCTTGGAAAACCAAAGTATGTGAGCCAAAGTGCGAAGATGGCTACGAGAGTTTCTGCCTGGCATGAATCCAACTTGAGAATTATGTATGAGTTTAGAGATAACTTGTTTGACTCTTTTGGCGAGAATGGTGGCTAATAGCTTTGAATCTGTATTCAGAAGAGAAATCGGACGATAGTTACTGCAGTATAATGGATCTTTCTCAGGTTTGGGAAGGACAGTTATGATAGCTTTATTTGAGAGTGAGGAGAGACTACCAGTTTTCTCTGCTTCTTTATAAACCTCATAAAGGGCATCTATTGCTTCTAGTTTTACCCAACGGTAAAATTCCCCAGGAAAACCATCTTCTCCCGATGCTTTATTGTATGGGAGACTGGAGATTCCTTGTGCAATTTCATCCTTGGTTATTTCGCCAGTCAGTATGAGCCGGTCCTGTTCATTGAGACAGGGGAGTGTAATTTATAAAAGAATTCCTGTTCTTTGAGGAGGTCATCATCAACTTCTGAACTATATAACTTTGAATAATACTCTGCAAACGTATTAGCTATTGCTTGAGGCTCAGTTATTAGTATACCCTCAGGGTTATATATAGCTGGAATAGCTGTCATAGCTTCTCGCTGTTTTAATCGTGCCGCTAGTAAACGTCCTGCTTTTTCTCCTTGTTCGTAATTGCGAGCCTTAATTCTATATAGCATATATTCTGCTTTGGAAGTATATAGTTTATTAAGTTCCATCTTAGCTTTTTCCAATCTGCATCTGGAAGCTTCAGTTGAATTACTAAAATTAGTATGTATCAGTGTTTTGATATCATTTTCCATAATGGCCTGTTGTTCTATTCTGCGTTTATTTGTTATGGCAGAATCCCTCATAATTTGCCCCCTAATAGTGGCTTTTGCGGCTGCCCATAAGATTTGTGGAGAAGAAACTGATCCTTTGTTATCTTTCATATAAGTAGTCAAATGTGATTGTAATTGTGACTTTTCTGCTAGTAATTTGAAGAGCGATATGTTTAATCGCCATGGTTTCCTACAGGGGCGTTTCAGACCCCAATCAATCTGGAGGCTGATAGGAGCGTGAACTGACAGTGCAATTTCTAAAATATCACAATCTAGTACTTGTGGTGTAATAGAATGTGAAATAAGGAAGTAATTTATTCTAGAATGGGAATCATGTACTGTCGAGTGATATGTAAACCCCTTATCTGATGGATGTAGTAAACGCCAGATATCGATCAAACCATGATCTTCTCTGATGTCTCCCAGTATGGCTCTATCTCTACCATGAGTTGTGTCCAGGGGACCTGTTCTGTCTAAGATCACATCTGGCGCAAGATTCCAATCGCCTCCCAAAACTATTCTGGAAATTCCCATTTCTGTTAGAATTCTACTTAGATGAAGGAAAAAGGGGGCTTTAGTCCCAACAGGGGCATAAATGGAACCCACTCCTAATATATTGTTACCAATTTTGAGCTTGGCTAAAACAAATCTACCATCCTCATCTGACCATGACTGTAGTATTAGGCATTGCAGTTTTTTCCGTATTAGAATGGCTACACCACTTTTCCTAGTAGTAGTGTGGGATGTAGCATCTCCTGATATGTGAGAAGGGGATTTGCAGCTGTAAAGCTTCTGGCCTACCCAATCTCGTTTTAATTTTTCTGATTCTATATCAGATAGATGAGTCTCCTGGATGAGAGCAATGTCAGTATGTTTGGAGGCTAAATAGGAAAGAATTTTCTTCCTTTTAATGTAATTAGTAAAGCCATTGACATTGAGAGAGACAATTTGCATAGGACTTGTTGTCATGATGCTGACTGAAAATGTTAGAGTATATTTGTACTGTGTGAAACTGAGTCAAAATGGTAAAACAAAAAGGGAAAAGGAAGTAGATACATTATATGGTAATGTGATAATGAGAACTTACTGGAGGAAAAAAAAAAAATGATCTAGCGTATAGTAAACCTGAAACCAATATGTGGAACTATAATTATAAAATATTGTTAACACTAAACTCTAAATGGTGTAAATACACCGTTCTAAGTGCTAGAATGTAAAAGAACACTGCAGATCAAATAATATGTATCTTTCGTCAGTGGGTCTAAACCTCAATTCGAAACCCAGACTCTGGAGGGGAGGAAAGGAAAACCACTCATGGTAAATAGATTATAAGAAAAAACACTCCATGGAGTTATAAAATCTATCCAAGAGAAAATCTGCAAATACAAATACAGTAGGAAATGTACATGGTTATTGAACAACAATATATGAGGATAGGAAATGAATCACATTCATCAGAATGAATAACTGCGGTAAAACAGTAATAACATTATATTAATACATAGCATGTATAAATATACTCATCTAGCTGGAAGAAGTGAAAGTGGAAGATTGAGCATCAGTTACTTTATTAAAAGACGTGGGTGTCTTTAGAGGTGATCTCAATTTGTCTCTGGGATTTTCCTGTGTGAGTGCCTTTACGCAGTGGACTGCTTTATCTGTGTCAAACTGTTTCTTAAAGGTACGGACGTGTAATCTACTGGTGCGATGGCTTTGTGGATCATTCTCTAATTGAAGCGGACTATTCATAGATGTTTTCTTCAGTGGTGTTGAGTCCATATGTTGGTCATCCAAACTGTCCAGGAAGCGTACCAGATCCTCAGGCTCTGTGTAATCCCTTGAGTTCCCCCCCATTGTGATCCACATTGTGGCAGGTTCTAAAATACCATATTTGATATCCCATTTGCGAAGTCTTGGCCTAAGTTGCAGGAATGCTATTCGTTTGGCATTGGTTTCAGTGCAGAAGTCTGCAGCAATAAATACTTTATGACCTTCTAAGTCATACAAACCATGTTTACGAGCAGCTGTTAATATTTGGCGGACCTGTTCATGACGTAAGAGGCATGCTATAATCGATGTAGGTCTAGATTCAAGAGTAGACATTGAAGTTCTTGATCGAATTCTGTGAGCTCTCTGCAACTCAAGGGGATGCTCAAAAGATATGTTCAGTAGTCGCGGTATTAACGTTAGTAGCAAGTTCTTCACATCATTATTGACATCTATTTTTCTGGAATTCCATAAAAACAAATGTTATTTCTTCGGGCCCTGTCTTCCAAATCTATAACTTTTTGTTTTAGGTGCCAGATATCCGGACCCCAATACTCTGCATTATCTAATTTCTCTTCCAAAAAAGTGGTTCTTTGATCTAAAATTTCCACTTTGTTATGAAAAGAGTTTTGATCCATCCGTATTGTCTTCATTTCTGTTGAGAGATCTGACATTTTTACATCCATAGATCCCAATCTTTGCCCCACGGCAGAGATCTCTTTTAAAATAAGGTCCATAGAAGCAATGTCTTGTGGGACAATAGTAGGCGTGCCTGGAGGTACAGTGTTCCCTACTATTTGTGTAAACAAAGGCTTTCTATTAGATTTGCCACTGGCCATACTGTTATATTTTAATGTTAGAGAAGACAATAAATAAGTACAGCTTAGTAATCAAATATGATATCCAATTGACTCACAAAGTAGGTAGATATTAAAACTGTAAATGGTGACAGACATTTGGGATTTTAAATTTATGGCTATATGTTTTCAAGCGGGTGTTGCTGAAAAACAGAGCATCAGAAATGTTGTTCAGTTTTCGGCTGCCTACCCGAATTCTCTTTACCCCCTATGCTGATAGGAATTCTGGCGTTTATTTAATTTCGTAGTAGAGTCTGAATTGTCAAATTTAGAGAAATATTTCAGAAGTGAAAGTTTATATGCTTCTCATACAGCAGCCTTTCGACATTTAAGGAAAGGAATTTCACATATCTCTTCAGAAACTGTCTGTGTTTCCTGATAGAATGAGTAATTTTCACAAACTCAGCTGTAGGAACGGTGTACAACACTCACTTGCCAAACTGTATTTACGCCACACACCTGTAGACAAGAAATTCCTGCGCTTACATAATCATGTTGTAATGGATCCTGAACAGTTAAGTGAAGAGAAATACCTCGGAGTTGAGAGTTGTCAGAGGCTTCTCTCACAGCAGCCTTTTCACTTATGTCACCAGCAGCTGGCTGTGTTTCCTGACAGAATTAGTCTTTGCCACAGACTTCTAGAATTTTAAAAAATAATGACTGAATGCTTTCAGACAGGTGTCCCTGAGAATCAGTGCATCAGAAATAGCTCACATCTTTTGCCTGCCTATCCAAATTCACCTTACACCCTCCGCTGATAGGAATTCCAGCATTTACTTAATTGCGTAGCAGACTCTAAACTGTCAAATTAAGAGAAATACCTCAGAGGTGAAAGTACATATGTTTTCCCTACAGCAGTCTTTCAACTTTCAAGAAAGGGAATTCCACTTATCTGGAAACTGGCTGTATTTCCTGACAGAATGAGTAACTTTCACAGACTCTCTCAGCTGCAGAAATGGTGTACAACAACCCACTTTCCGAACTGCATTTTCTCTGCACACTCTGCTGACAAGAAAATCCTGTGCTCACACATTCAGGTAATGGAGTCTGAACAATTAAGTGAAGAGAAAATACCTCAGAGTTGAGAGTTGTCAGAGGCTTCCCTGTGCTGTGTGGAGAGTTCAACCAAAGGTCAACAGTAATTTAATTCCCCTGGAGCAGCCTCCCAGTTTAAACAGGAAGAAAGCCCCTTATCTCTTCAGCAGCTGACTCTGTGTCCTGACAGAAAGTGTTGTTCATTGCTCAGCTGAGGGGCCCTGTTCAGGTGATTTGTAGCCAGGCTTCAGGGCTTCAATTAAGAACTTTTAACTGTCATCTCTTACTTTGGAAATAACTTCAGAGTGATGTGGCTGTTATCACATGTATATTTCCTTTCATTCTGACTCCAAGGAGGCTTTTTGACAGGTGTTTGGGGAATCCTTATTGAGCTCTACATTGAGGCGGCCATTTCAGACGGCAGACGGACTCCGCCCCCTCTGCAAAGTTATGCCCATTCTCTGATGGGTGTTGCACCACAAAATTCAGTTTTCAGGGTTCACTTTGTTTATTATGAAATAACCGATGGGATGTTTAGTTATGCTGAAAATTTAAGAACCCGATTAAGAGATGGGTGGGCTGAGTAAGGGCCGTCAAGATGGCGGAGGACTTTACGTCCACCACCCTGCCTTTATGACCACCCCTTCAAATGCAGATTACACCGCTGGACCTCTGAGGGATTGTATGAATTGCTGTAAGAGTGGATAATACAAAGCCATTTAAAATCCTGGTGTGCATCCATCATTGGTGGTGGGCGCTTTCACCAAACTTGTAAAAAATTTTACTTTTCCAAAAACAAAGTCCCAGAGCAGAAGTTTGTTTTTTGAAAAGTAACAACTAATGGACTCTTTGCTATTTTGTTTTTACTGTCCCTCACAGCTACGATATTCCTGGCAGTGAAATACAGTTAAAAAAAGTCATCCTACTACCTACTCTCAATAGAGCTCACGGTTAGATATGTTACTTCTGATGGCAATCAATGGAAAGTTCATATCGAGAGAGTACATTTTACGGTCCGCCTGACTCAAAATTGGGCCGGCAGATCGAGAGCACCCTGCCTAAGTCATCCATAAGATATTGAAGAGTGCAATAATAATAAGGGTGCAATTTAGTTTTTGGCGGACAGAGCAAAGGCAGTCAAAATGACAAAAGACTTTACATCCATCACCCTGCCTTTAGTCCCGCACCAAACTTCGAGTTCACTGCCAGACGTGCAGTGAATTCTGTGGTTTTGTTTGAACCTCCGTCACAGCGGTTCACACAAAGGCTTTTAACAAGTTAAATGCGTTCCCATCATTGGTAACGAATGCTTACACTAAAGTTTTAAAGCTTTTACTTTTCCAAAACCAAACTCTCAAAGCTGGAGTTTGTTTTTGGAAAAGTAAAAACATATGGTCCCAATACCATGGAAGTTTTCTCCCATGGTGTGGTGAGCATCCTTTTTATTTTTACTGCCTCTCACCACCAGAATATTCTGGTGGTGACAGACAGTAAAGAAAAACCATCTGACCACCTACTGTACGTGGGGTGGTTGGTGGTATGGCTTACATCCGATGGGATGTATTCCTTTGGACCATCAGATGAAGGTTTATGCTGAGAGAGTAAATGTTACTGGTAAATCTGGTTGTCCATCTGACTCAATATTGGGAGGGTGGACCGAGAGTTTTGCAGAGAAGGTACTTTGTCGCTGTTGCGATGGAGTACACTGGTCACCAACTCTAAATTGGGCCTAAAACGTTTTGTAAAATATCTTACACACCATGCCTGTTTTTTTTTCTAATTTGTGCCTTTTTCATTCTCTTCAACTGGCCCACTTCACTGTTCCTAACACTATGCTGTAAAAGGGAATTATTTTGAAACTAGATCCAGCACACCTCTGATTTCCTCGTAGCATCTGAATAATTTACATTTTGCAACCATGTGCTCACTCTTTGCTGCCTCATTCTTTCTCTTAACAGATCTCACCATTGAGATGAAGCATTATCTTAATGTGATCTGAGTTTAATTGTATCTATGCAGAGAAAATGTTTTTGTTGTGAGCTCACTTTATAGTGAATGCATTAAGTAACTCACAGAGTCATTTCCCATGTGTGTGCTCATTCTCCATGTGGTGGAGCTGTTTTTTAACAGTATGACCATGGGAGAAATTGAGCTGTTGGATGAGGGGATGAAACCCTAGTCAAGCAACAGCCACAACCCTTGTCACAGTGAACAACAAAAAGGTCACTAAATTAATCTGTGCTTTACCCTCTGGTATCTCGCCACAAAAGCAGTCAGGCTAAACTCAGAGGCAATCGTAATTATATATGCAGCACACAAACAGTAGTAATGTAAAAACACAAGAAAAATCCCACACCAATTTAGAAAAGTAGAGTAAATGTTAAAGAATGATGTGACACCAAAACAACAGAAAATCTCATCAGTGTAATGTTTAAAATGAAAAATAATGCCTTAAAGATCAAAGTGCAATCAAGGTCAAAGGGACATCTAGTCATGCGAATCATGGCAAAGTCAAAAGCTATGACTGATCACGATGGAGTGGGGATCAGATACATGAAGTGGATTAGCAGGTTCCTATCTCCGCCTGCGTTTTGACATGAAAGAAATTTGGAAGAAAAATGTCTGAGAAGACAGCTGGCAGTGTCCGAGTAAGAAGCATTGTCTTCAGGGAGCTGCTGAACAAAGCCGCATTGAAGATTCCTACATTCAGACTTAGGCCCTCATTACAAGTTTGGCGGTCTTTGGGCAAGACCACCATGGAAAATCCTGCCACCGTCCTGCCAGTGTTGGTGCACAGTGACCGCCGTATTACGAGTTACAAGCACCAAGCAGATGAAACACAGCCAGAAATCCAACTCCACCAGTGCCACTGATCGTGAAAGAGCGACTGTCCGGCCTCTGGATCCGCCACGCCGACACCATACCAGCCACCATACTATGAGTCAGAATACAGCACAGCGGAACATGCACGATGGTATACCATTGGCGGCGTGCACCGCAACGGGCTAGAAAATCACTGCCAATAGAAGGCAACACCAGATTGGACAGTTCGCATACCTGAAACACATACACACACTACACACACCTGTTCACTGCACCATAAAACACGCCCCCTCTCACCCCCTCAAACGCTTGCGAATGCTACCATGACCCAGAGATACACGACTCACAAAACATTGCACATTGACCACTGAATACACACAGCGCACGCACCCCCACAACATGTCACGCTACAAGCACCCATGCTTCACCAACAATGAGTTGTGGGTCGTGGTAGATGAGATCATCAGGGTAGAGCCACAACTAATGGGAGCACAAGTCCAGCAAACACCAATGGCCAGGAAAAACGAGCTATGGCAGAGGATCGTCGACAGGGTGAACGCAGTTGGCAGCTACCCACGCACAAGGGAGGACATCAGAAAGAGGTGGAACGGCCTCAGGGGGAAGTCCATTCCATGGCGTCCAGGCACAACATCGTCCTCAATAAGACTGGCGGTGGAACCCAACCTCCTCCCCTTGACTTTACAACCTGGGTGGAGAAAGTCTTGGACATCATGCATTCTGAGGGCCTGACTGGAATAATTGGAGGGGTTGATACTGTTAAAGAACCTACACCACCCCTGAGCACTAACCACTGCAGTGCTGCATGCCTCCCATGCACCTACCTCTCCCCATCATATCACAAATCACAAGAATACACCCCCCACTATCATCCCACCTTCCTACTCTGCATTCCGCACCACCCCTCTCCCACCAAACACACACCCACCCCACACATTGCACACTAATCCTTCACTATCTCCTCAACCACCACTCCCACAATCCATCACTAGGCATGCCAGATCCGAGTCACACTTACACCTCACAATGGTGCACCTGCATGGACATTCATCCCACAGCCCACCCAGACTGCTAGCCAACACCACCTCAACAGCTATGCCAATTACAGCAATGTCAAACAGCAAACCAACAAGTATAGTTGATATGACAAGCATGGCCCAAAGGCCATTCACCATGCAGTGTCAGCATTGCTGCAAATGTCATTGCCATGACATGTCATAGGGATGGCATTCATTATAGTGTTCCACAAGGGGTGCCTTGGCTTCCAATTTTTGAATATTGCGAAAATGTTCTTGAATTCGAACTTTGAGAGGGCGGATGGTACTTCCAATGTAAACTAATTGACAGGGACACCATAATGCATAAACAATATTGATACTTTCACAGTCTTTTTCAACCACCCTAGGGATGGTTTTTGTATCTCCTTATAATATCATACATGGGTCTATATTGCGCGCTTTGGGGGTGTTAATTTCTCCTCTCAGTGACCCCAAATGGGGGGATGTTTCTTTTACCTTTTTATCTCCTTAAGAGGACATAGCTAAAATGATGCATTTTCTCTATACAAACAATGCATGGCTTTATATCTCACATATTGGGGGTGTTTATATTTTCTCTTGGTGATTTTCATGGAGGGGACACATATCACTGTTGTTCACTCCTTTTATTCCTTTTTTTCCCCCTTAAAAAGAGCACAACAAATATGGTGCATGCTTTCCTTTTTTTATGCACTTAGGGTATTCACTTACTGGGTGTCACTCTTATTTGTCTTAGAGATTTATCTTGAGTCTCATATCATAAAATTCTTTTACAGCCTTGAGAAAGCCCTTACGTATTCGCAGTGTGGGGCGAAACACGTGTTGGCTGATACTCTACTGAACCTTGGCAGCAACTCTTTTGAATTTTGAAACTTAATTCTTGGAATATATTACCTCTCTCTCAAATTTAAGTGCGTCAACTTGGAAGCTGAAACTTTGTTGAACCCTGAAACCTAAATATGGGAACATATCACTGTCTCATCAATTAAAGTGCACTGAATTGGACTTAAGAGACTTAGCCTGTTATTTTCCTTATCTGAAATTCTACTATTAACATTATGATATCTCAATTGTGGGAACTCACCAGTTAGAGTAGTGTTCTTTACCAAGGGAGGATTTGGGTCCATGTCCTCCGGTTTAAGCTCCCACAGCACAGAATAAAGGCATTTCATACAGGAAGTTATCCCGCTTGGACCCTCCCTTCTTTTTGGATGCAACCTCTCCAGAAAGGTGCAGGCACCTGAATCTGGCTTTCAGCACTCCATAGGTGAGTTCCATTACCCGTCAGGTCCTACCATGGGCCTAATTGAAACAGTTTTCTGCTGCTGTAGCCGGATGCCTGAGAGGTGTCAGTAGCCATGGCAGGTTGGGATAACCAGAGTCACCTGTGTCCACAGAGGTAATAGGCATATTGAAAACTATAGGTAAACCTGGAAGGTGGTGTAGATTGTGCAGAATACAGAGGCACACATATGACACAAAACATACAGATGAGCCAGGCACGATCCCTTTGCAGTGGTGCCATCCGGTGTGGGATGCTGCTATTCCGCAGTCTGTAGGCATCATGCACTGACCCTGGGTACCGGGCAGTCACTTGAATGATGTAGAGGTCTGAGAGACATACCACGGGAACATAGGTTGAGTAGATGTTTTTACGGTTCCTAAACACCTTTTCACTCCTCCTGGGTGGCACCAGGGCAATGTGGGTCCCATCAATAACCCGGATCACATGTGGCACATGTGCTACAGCGTAGCAGGCTGCTTTCACAGTGGGCAGATTGTCACGCTGTGGGGAACCTGATATACCTGCCAATCTGTTTGAGTAGGGCACATAGGACGTTCTTTAAGACATTACTGAACATGGGCTCGGATATTCCGGCAGCCCAGCTCACTGTTATTTGGAAGGACCCTGACGCAAGGAAGTAGAGGACTGCCAACACCTGTACTGTGGGTGTGATGGCTTTGGGATGATGAATACCAGGCCACAGATCTGCCTCCAACAGCCTCACAAGCTCCATGATGGTCTGACAGTTGAGCCAATAGCACTAGATGTCGTGCCTCTCTTCAAGGGTGGCAAGATCGATCAGGGGCCTGTAGACAGGAGCATTCATCACCATCATTCATCCACCGTACCTGGGAATAGGAGGGAGTGGCAATCATTATGTGCATAAAGGACTGTGCAGACGCAGTGGAGCTGTGCACAGGTCTCTATTTAACATCCATGACGTCCCTCATTAACCCCGTCTGTACACATTGTAGAAGTAAAATGGCAGCCGCCTGTCCTGCATGCACAGGACAGATGGAAGTGAGCGAATCCCGCCGGCGTAGGACGTCATGGCTGTAGGCGGTCGCTACTGCTGTGCAACCATGGTTGCCTATGGAAGACATGAGCCAATGGTGATCACTGTCGGCGGTGACGGTGATGTCCGCGACAGCCGTGACCGCCATTTCATGTGCTCATGTTCACTTGACTCCTGGCACTCGTGCTGGGAAGACCTCCACTGCATGTGCTGCTTTGATCTCCCACTGGTAATGCAGTCCCTAAGATGCCACGCTACATGACTGTCTCCTTTTGTGTGTGTAATCCATGCAGGTGAGCACCCATCAGAAGAAGGGGATCTGGTGTGCCATCGACAAGCAATTGCGGACCCTGGGGGTCCATGCCTGGCGTCCCACCAACTGCAGGAAGCGGTGGGAGGACCTGAGACGATGGGCGAGGAAGACCAGTGAGGCCCAGCTGGGGATGTCCTCCCAATGAGGGAGGGTTGCCCATCCAACCCTGACCCCCACTTATGTCCCACATTTTGATGGTGGTGTACCCTGAGGTGGATGGGCGCTTGAGGGCAGCACAGCAGCCACAAGGGGATGAGTTCACATTCGTACTTAGGTTATGTGGTGAGTGATAGGTGCAGCCTGTGTAGTGTGTGAAGACTGTGAAATATGTGCTCTGTTGCTACTGTCGGACTAGGCTTGCGACACATAGAGGCTGGATGTGCTACATACGAGTGTTCATATGCCGTGCAGGATGTGAGTTGAGGTTGACTTTACTGCTAAGTGGCTTAGATGACAGGGCAACTGTGTAGTACACGAGCAGGGTCTAAGATGTGGACAGGGTACCTGCTTCTGGGGTTCACACACATTGTACTCCCAATTATCCAATCAGTGTTGCTGAAGCCATATCCCTATCTGCTGGCATGTGGTGTATGTGTTGTCTGCGAAGTCTGAGGTTTCACATCATACAGCTATATGTGCTAGGGTTATGTGGTTGTGCAAGTATGCCTCCAAACGGCCATAGAGTATTAAATTTGGGTCTAGTGATCTTATAGAGCCTTGAGGCAATGGGGTGGGTCAGGCATAGATTGAGGGTATGGCTTTCATTCGGTACAGGATACATTGTGTGTCAGCATGAGTGAAACTCATATGCATGACTGAGGTGGCACGCATGGGCTGTAATTGCAGTGGCATATGTGTGTGAAGGCATGGCATGTAATGACATGGCACTAGAGTATGTTGTAGTGAATTGTGTGTGGCTATTTTGCTGGCATTGATCACTTGCTCCCTGTTTCTCTTTCTCCCACCCTATCTCTCACTGTGCCACCCTCCCTGCCTCTCCTCCTCTGTCTTTGTGTGCAACAGCATCATCTGGCGAAGGAGAAGGGGCACCGGCGAGTGGGGAAGCTGCATCCCACGGAACCCAGGAGGCTGATACCAGTGGAGCCAAGAGGGCCAGTGGGATGGAGGGCGAGTGGAGCACTACGGGGATACAGAAACATCAACACCATCAACTGATTCTTTCCTCCAATGGTGACTCCCTGGTGGTGGTGGAACCTTCAGGCCCTATGCCTGCACCATCCTTGTCCACCACCACGCCCCTTACCAGCACCATCCTCCCTGTAGCTCCCCACCCAGTTGCCCGTGCCCACTCACCCAGGAGGGTGGGCATCTCCTTCGCCCCTGACATCTCTGCCCCTGCCCTAGTCAACCCTGCTGCCCTCAATGAAGAGGTTATTGACCTCCTGAGGACCATCTCTGTTGGACAGACAACCATTGTGAATGCCATCTAGGGAATGGCATCCCAGATGCAATAGTCAGATGCGTTCCTCGAAGGAATTCACAGTGCCCTGTATGCCCTTCAGAGATCGTTTCAGCTCTGGCCTCCTCATTGACAGCAGCCAGTGTTCTTTCTTCTTCTGTCCTCCCTCCAACTACCTGTTCCCACTCCTCAATCCCTCTCCCATTTCCCATCCAAAGCACACTTTCATGCCACCATGCATCCCCTCCAACAAACCCAGAGCAAACGTCACCACCACCATGCACACACCCACCATTCAGACGCACACACAACAACATCCACTACCTACCCTGACTTCCCTACCTCCTCCCCCCTCAAAGTCACATCGCCACTCACACCTGCAGACACCACATTATCAGTCCCAGGTCCAGCCACATGTGCTGTCACTGCCGCCATCACCACAACAGTAGACCCCCAGACACCACATCCGCACGCACCTCAACAGTCAACACAACCACATGCAGCACATCCACCTCACCTGCACACACCACCCCAACATTCACTCACACATCCCCCCTGCCATCTCCCTGTGTCTCCTCCACTCCTCCTCCCAGTACATCTTTACGCCCACACTCATCCACCCAACATACACTCAGCACACACATATCATACACCCACGTACCAGCATCCAAACCACATCCACGTACATACCTGTCAACCATCCCCTCTCCCTCCACTCCCAAACGCTTTACGTTTGACCTACCCGCTACAACTAAGAAAAGATTCCTGCATAAGTTTTGCCTGTTCCCATCTCCTGGTTCAGTCCCTGTTCCCCCAAAACGTCCTGCTACCCTTCCCAGAGCCCTGCCTTCCACCTCCCTGTCCTCCTCTGGGCTGGGCCATACCCCACAGTCAGCAGATTGCAGTGCTGGCACAACAGGCACACCTGTCCCTCACACCTCCAGCCTTGGTAGCACTCCATCTGGGTCCCCTGCTGTGGTGGCCTCCACCGCTGTCCCACCTAAGAAGGCAGGCAAGAGGGGCAAGGCTAAGGCATCCCCCCGAATTCAGGACAGTAAGGGGGGAAGCCTAATAAGAAGAGGAATGCCCCCCCATACAAACCCTGATCACCCACCACCCCCCTGATGCCCCTGCCCTGTGGAGGTCTGCACATTGCAGTCAGGAGTCAAGTTGGGCAGTCCTTATATGGCCAGTGTGCCCGGGACATTTGGACACTGATGCACCGGCCCCTGTGGCATTTTGTATATAGTTATTGTTATAACGTATTTGATATTTCCAATAATATTTTTCTACAATGGCACTGTTGGTGTCGGTGCTATCTAGCTTGTCTTGGCATTCCTTGCACATGTATGTATGGTGACTGTGCATTTGTGCATGTGTGTGGCAATGCCAGGACTACTCACCTGAAATCCAGGTATCCACGGGAGCAAAGAGGTAACCCACACCCCTATGAATTATTCCCTCAAAGCCAAGAGTAACAGCTACTGAGGGAATAACTCCCGAGGGGGAGGGGGATAGGAAAGATGGGAGAGGGAAGAGATAAACTGGTATCAGGAGCTCCTATGACATCCAATCCAAAGGAACTTGCTTCTTTTATAGTATATCGCAATGCCTATGTGAGAGAAAATGAACAAAAATAAGTATAGCCCTTTAGTGTGTGGAAAACAATATAACATAAATCAAAACGCAGATTCACACACCGCAGTCAATGCTGGCAATGAGTGCTGACAGGTAAAATTAAAGTTGCATTAATGTTCACTTCTTTTCATTGACGTAAGCAATATTGTCTTTCCATTTCTCTCTATTCTTTCAACAGAATTCAAGGATCCTTTATAAGTTCCCAACAAACAGAGCAAGTAAAAAAAAAAAGACTAATACTGTATAGTCAATTCAAAAACGTATCCTGATTAACTTTTACCATAATGTTCCAAAGTTCAAAAAATAAGACAGCAGTTTCTTTGAAATAAATGTTCACCTTTATAAACAGTCTTTCTCTGAGAAAGTCGCACTCATTGCATAGTCAATTCAAAAACGTGTCCTGATTAACTTTTACCATAATGTTACAAAGTTTAAAAAATAAAAGACAGCAGTTTCTTTGAAATAAATGTTCACCTTTATAAACAGTCTTTCTGTGAGAAAGTCACATTCATTTCTCTCTTTTTCTCTGTAAAAGAAACCTGATAACACTGACCTTGAAGCACCCAGGGGCACAGGGGGCACAATAAGAATCTTACTAGTAAAGCTGCTGGGCTTTGCCTTTTCCGGATTGAAACTCACAGGAAGAGAGACTTCAAGGATCGTCACTGGAACACTCTGACACAAGTGCCCGAACTCTCAAAGCCAAGCAAAGAAATGATGATTGATTTGACTTAAATAAGCTTTTTACTCAGTTGCACCTGTGGAAACACGTGTGCCAAGGATGATGAGTCACCAGTATCACGTTTGAAGACTTTGTTTGTGGAGAAGTATTTAGCATGGTTTGTGCACTGAGAAAGAATCAGCATGCTTTTTGTATAATCAGCAACACAAACACCAAAGCAATAACAAATAAGTATTCTTTATACTCCAGGGGGTGTACTAGAAGGGACACGTCCTAACCATAAGAACAGTACAATATCCTATATTTTTCTACACCTTTTGATGGAGCGATTTGTACAAAGGGACACAGACAATGCACAATGAGCGCTTCCTAACAGTGTGTGTACTAATGTATTTCGCTCCAGTGTGTGCTTGTCTAGGGTACTTACGGCTGGTGCCTATGTCGGCGTCACTGGTCCTGGAAGTCAATGGCCATCAGGAGCATTGGAAATACTTGTAATTTGCGTGCCATGGCGCCTACGAACAGAAGGTGGTTGCTTCCTTTTATGTTATTCGTTTCCTCCATGGTTTTTGCGGTGGTTAGACCGCCCCGGAAGTCCTGGCGGTGTGCAACCTCGTAATACGGTGGGTGGAAACTGTCTGAAGAGGCCTTCCGTCAGCAACAGTTGTCCGTCCACAATAGTGGTCCGGACTGAAACTTGACTGTGTTCTGCAGGTGCCTTCCCAGTACTCGTAATATGCGGTCTATGCCGTCGGGCCCACAGCGGTACGACAGCCATCTCCACCGCGGTAGTCCTCTGACCGCCAAACTCGTAATGAGGGCCTTAGTCTCTTTTCTGGAAGTCAAAAATCTCCAGCTGGTTGAAGCTGCAAGATGTAGAGGATGAGGGCTCCAAGAGGCCCGCTACCTCTTCTGCAAGGAGCCAATGAAGAGGATTTGCTCCTGCAGAGAAGAATATAGCAGGAGCTGCTGCAAATTCAGATTGACTGGTGAAGCACCTTCGGCAGATCAGAAAGCAAGTAGGTCCTAGTCTCCACTCAGTTCTCAGAGCACTTTTTGGTTGAAAATGTTTTAAGTCCTACATTTTGGATTTGGGCTATCTGAGCAGCTTTAGCACCACTTCCAGGGGTCCAGAACTGAATGAGCACCACTGTAGGTTCAAGATGGTTGGAGCCTTTTCTGTCCCCGAGGCTCTAATCAGGAGGCCAGCCAACTAGCTTGTGGAGCCACTCTGGAAGTGCTGGATTCAACTAGAAAAGGAGGACTCAAGAAGCAGGGCAGTCTTCTGGGAACCCACAACAGGCTTGAAGCACCCAGGGACACAGGGGGCACAATAAGAATCTTACTAGTAAATCTGCTGGGCTTTGCCTGTTCCGGATTGAAACTCACAGGAAGAGAGACTTCAAGGATCGTCACTGGAACACTCTGACACAAGAGCCCAAACTCTCAAAGCCAAGCAAGGAAATGATGATTGATTTGACTTAAATAAGCTTTTTACTCAGTTGCACATGTGGAAACACATGTGCCAAGGATGATGGGTCACCAGTATCACGTTTGAAGACTTTGTTTGTGGGGAAGAATTTAGCATGGTTTGTGCACTGAGAAAGAATCAGCATGCTTTTTGTATAATCAGCAGCACAAACACCAAAGCAATAACAAATAAGTATTCTCTATACTCCAGGGGGTGTACTAGAAGGGACACGTCCTAACCATAAGAACAGTACAATATTCTATATTTTCCTACACCTTTTGATGGAGCGATTTGTACAAAGGGACACAGACAATGCACAATGAGCACTTCCTAACAGTGTGTGTACTAATGTCTTTCGCTCCAGTGTGTGCTTGTCTAGGGTACTTACGGCTGGTGCTTATGTCGGCGTCACTGGTCCTGGAAGGACCTTCAGGCAGCAGAGCAGTCTTTCTCGGTACAGCAAGGCAGTCCTTTGAGGTAGACAGCAGGCCACAGCAGCAGGCAGTTTTCTGTGAGCCCTTCCGCAGGTCCAGAAGTGAACTGGAATGTTGGTCTGAGGGTCCTATATATTTATACCTACTGCCCCTTTGAAGTGTGAGAATCCTCTGGAGGCTTCCTCCCACAGAAGCTCTGGAATTTCCTGCCTCCCTGCCCTGTTCCCAGTCTCTCTGCAGGCACAATATGTCGATACGGGGCCACTCACCTGAAAAGCAGGATGCCTGCAGGGGCAAAGGTATGCCCCGACCTCCTGGAACACCACTCGGCACTTCCTGGTGGACACAGAAACCCCAGCAGGTGTCCCAAAAGGAAAGGGGGAGTGGAAGAGAAAGAGACAAAACACTGCCACGTCTTGCCGGTCCAGCCAGGTACCCTGTTTCTTCGGGGGCAGGTCGTTGTTGTCAGAGTTATTGTAGAGTTAGTGCACTCAACATCCTTGAAACTGAATCTCTCTTTTTGATATGGGCATGGGGGCGGTAGAAGAACACCGGGATACTCCAGCACTTTTCTTAGATAATAATAACTGTTGGCACAATTACTAACACTGCATTACCAAAAACCCAAACTGAGTACCATAACAATAAGTACTGCAACACTATGAATGGCTTCACAGAGATTCACTGTTGCACACTACAATTAAAACTGTGGTTGCACTTATCATGCACAAGAAAGACAAACAAGGGCATTAATTATATCATAACTTTCCTGCATGCATAGGGTTAAACTAAAAGGAACAAAAACAGTCCAAGAAATACAAATGTTCACTCTGGGTTTAAACAGTTAGGGTGGTACAGTTTGGTTTGGTTTCACTGAGTGTGTGAAAAACCCTTCAAAAGCAAATTCCTCAAACCTGAAACACAGGCATGAATGACACAATTTAAATCCAAGAGTTATGCTATTAGAGAAAGAAAAGTCACGTAAATGCTCTTTTAAAATTGCAGTGTCACTTTTTGTAGTACTTGAGCTCAAGCAGATTTCCTGAAGCACATTTAGGCAAGTAACTATAATAATAATGTAAAATGTTCAGAAATGCATTTTTCTCTTCAAGATAAGCACTCTGTCAAAATACGAGGTCTGAAATACACCAGTTGTTCTAGGAAAGCACGGCGCTCAAATAACAAACTCCCTGGAGAATACGAGTCACTTAGCTGCAGTCTTTTACGGAGTGCTGGAGGAATGCCTGGTGTCAGCTGGTACAGGAATGAAGAAAAGAATTGCCTCAAAAGTGCTGAATACGAGGATTACAGCAGGGGCTGGACCGCCAAATCAGATGCTGAGATCAGGAAGCAAAACAAAGTCAAGCAGGGAGGCATGCTTCACTCTGCTATTTATGGCAATCAGTAAAGCAGTTGAGTTTCCACATGTGGATGAGTCACCACAAGTCTACACCACACCCAATTAAAAGCACATGTCTACACCTGCTCACATTAGCACACAAGCATTGGTAAAACAAGCATTGATAAAACCACAGCACATTATGGCCCTCATTCTGACCCTGGCGATCTTTGACCGCCAGGGCGGAGGACCGCGGGAGCACCGCCGACAAGCCGGCGGTGCTCCAATGGGGATTCCGACCGCGGCGGTAAAGCCGCGGTCGGACCGGCACCACTGGCGGGGTCCCGCCAGTGTACCGCGGCCCCATTGAATCCTCCGCGGCGGCGCAGCTTGCTGCACCGCCGCGGGGATTCTGACCCCCCCTACCGCCATCCAGATCCCGGCGGTCGGACCGCCGAGATCCGGATGGCGGTAGGGGGGGTCGCGGGGCCCCTGGGGGCCCCTGCAGTGCCCATGCCACTGGCATGGGCATTGCAGGGGCCCCCGTAAGAGGGCCCCTACATGTATTTCACTGTCTGCTGCGCAGACAGTGAAATACGCGACGGGTGCAACTGCACCCGTCGCACAGCTTCCACTCCGCCGGCTCGATTCCGAGCCGGCTTCATCGTGGAAGCCTCTTTCCCGCTGGGCTGGCTGGCGGTCTGAAGGAGACCGCCCGCCAGCCCAGCGGGAAAGTCAGAATTACCGCCGCGGTCTTTCGACCGCGGAACGGTAACCTGACGGCGGGACTTTGGCGGGCGGCCTCCGCCGCCCGCCAAGGTCAGAATGAGGGCCTATGTCTACTTGGAAACATGAAGGTTTAACCAAGAACAGAGATATGATTTAACCCTAATCCCTGAGGATGCTGACAGATAACGCAGGAGGCACCTTGGGGATTCCTGACACAATAGGCCAGCATGAGATTCTTTGAGTGAGAGCTGAGGCGCAGTCTTTTGAAGTGCAAGTGCGGCTGTGCACAGCTCTGCCCTATCCTGTCTGAGATAGCTCACCCAAGCACACCTAGTCCCCCTATTGTGTGGCTGTCTGGGAGGAATACACAAAGGCCAACTGCCAACTACCCTCAGCCACGAAACCCAGGACATGCTGCAAGCACCAAATGGTTAGCACAGGAAAATGCCAACTTTCTAAAAGTGGCATTTTCAGAATTGTGACTTAAAATCCAATGTTACTGTGAAAGAGGATTTTAAATTACAAGACCTCAAACACCAAACATGACTTTGCCACTTGCCCCCATTCAAAGGTTAGCACGTGTAGTAAGTTAACCCAAATGTTATACCATAGGAGAGGTAGGCCTCACAGTAGTAAAACACAAATTTGTGAGTTTTTCACTACTAGGACATGTAAAACTGAAATATGGCATGTCTAGAGCCTACTTTAGATGTGACCTATATAATTTAAAAGGGAGTTTTCACTTTGATATGTTGTGTTGACCCTTCATTTGAAATAATCTCACATATTCCTTGATGCACCTTTGTAAAGCTGCAATTTTTCATCAAGTTAACTATTTGAACCCACTTTCTAGTCACATTGTTCGCTGTCCAAGCAGCTCTCATGTGAGAATTCCATGTTTAAGGACTATTTTAGTGAAGAGTACTGAGGGTGGAGACAGTTACACTTAATTCAAGAACAGGGAACACCAGTTGATGCCGGCATGAACTTGACCAAGGACATCAGCAGTGCATAATATGAAGCAGTGGTTATCAGTGGGGGTCACCAGTGCTCATTTTTGGCTACTGGCACTTATCTTTCCTATTCCGACATTACCCAAAAACAACAGAGGAAAAATCATACAAAGGGGAAAGAGGAATATAAATCAGCAAAACCATCACAAAGGAAGAAAACAGGAAATGCACAAGTGTAATAAAGGGTCAGTGAGCATCTGGCAGTGTATTAAAGAGGCTCAGGGTGGATTCAAGACTATGTGGTTTTGTATTCTGCCTGCTGACATATAATGGTGCCATCCATGGACATGTGAGCAGAGCTTTGGGCACCAGCACTGACACTCATTCTTTTGGAAATTAAATACTGGGCATTGGAGCACTTTACAAAAGGGCCAGTCTATATTAGACATGTTTTGCCATTTTAGGAGATTTTTAGGGCATATTTATGAGTCCCATTGCGTCGCTTTTGCACAAAGCAACATGGTGTTGCATGGTGCAAAAGTGACACATGCCTTAAATAAGATTTATGAAGCCACACAAGGCCACTTTGGTGCAAGGGTGCCTGCGTTGATGCTAGGCAGGCCATTGTGCTCAAGTGTAGTATGAAAGAACAGGAATGCACCATATTCTGTAAATACAGCACATTCACGCCCTTTTCCTTTGATGCAGTACAGTGCAGCAAAGTGACTTGCTGTGCTGCCCTGGGTCAAAAAAGTAATAAATTGTTTTTTTTGTCCAGAATCACAGAATGTTGAGTATGTCATGGTCTAAGATCAGCAGCTCTAGCCACGAGGCCACAACTTCTTTTGGTTAAGTTTCAAACTCATCCAAAGCCCACTGTATTCTAAGAATTGCGAAGAACATCTTGAAATCCTCTGCCTTGCAAAGACAAAGGTGCATGATTCCCAGAGGGAATATGTAATAGAAAAACACAATACGGTTAATGTATGTTGGTTGAAAAGATATGCCTAACGGCCAGAGCTGTCAACTTTGGAAATGAGGAACCAGGTTTATGTCTGGGCCAAATTGAAGTAAGACAATCAACCTGGGAAAATGTCATTGGTAGGTCTAAACTACTGTTCCTGAGGATCAGGAAACCTCTAAGTATGTCTTCTGATGAAAGTTTCACAGTTGAGTTGTTTTAACTAACTGTGTTCTTTCCCTCACACTGACAGACTAAGGGCCTTTTTTTAGAGTTTGGCAGACTGGATACCCCATAACTAAGTGGTAGAATACCCTGTCCCCCAAATTCAGAGTTACCCCCTTCTATTAAGAGGCAGGTGAACTGCAGTGATTCTACTAGCAGTGCATCGGCTAGCTCTGGCACTGCTGGTAGACCAATGGCCTTCATGACATTGTGCCATTGGTCAAAGTACCAATTCCATCCGCCCTAGTTAAGGCAAATGGGCCAATGTATTTTGTTTCCTTTTTGGGACCATCAGGGAAAGCCTGGAAGTCTTGAAACAAATAATGGTCCCTACACACTGGAAGAAAACTCAAAGCATTTCAGGGACATTTTTTTTCCAGTGAGTTCTACCATCAATGCAACATCTTGAGATGAAACAGATAGTTTTTAAAATGCAAGCCATATGAAGGTGTGCTCACCTAATAAAATAGCTGAATAAGATAGGGACCTGTTGGTTCCTAAAATAGTTCCTGAGCTCCAGAAACTTGAACCTTGGACTGACTGCACAGCGTTTTCCAAGCCCAGGTCACCACTGACTTCAGCACCTGTGATGTCACATGGCTGGTGTTCTATTTATGGTAATTGAGCAGCTGAGACCTCATCTCAGTGAGTGGTTCTGCCTTATACCCTAGGATGGATTCAAAACAAGGACGTGGACCAAAGGCCCTGTATCTGAATCCCTAGCAGAAAGTCTGCACAAGAAACAGAGACCTGACAAGCTCAAAAGATTCCAGAGTTTATCTCTGCCCAAGTACATATGGCCAATAACATAGAAGCTGTAAGCCTAGTGATTTAGTCTAAATTGTAGTCGGGCGCCTTGTGTCACAAAAGCCTTCAAACTGTGACAGTTTAAGTCTTATGTTAAACGAAGTACTTATGGTCAATCTGTAGAAGCTGCACTGACACATAATTCAAATGTGCATTTGTTGATATTGCAGAGTTCAACGTGGGTGTTATTTGAATTAAACTGTTAGAAGGATTAAATTGGTGTTATAGAGTACTTTAGACTCTAGACAAACAGAATATATTCAAATGATATTGAATTTCTGATGATTAATGATTTAAAAATGTGTGCAAAAAGAAGAGAAATGTACTTCTCTGCCATACTTAATGAAATGCATTAACAAAGTTTTCTCATTTAAAATTAAATGTATTACTCATATTAATGAAGTATTATGAATGTTGAATTCATAAATTAGCATTTTACATTTATTTTATTAAAAACATATTAATTAAATGTATTATTCACATTTTCCTGTGTTAGCATAAGTGAGGCCTGTTGAAGCTTGCATTTCGTGACTGTGTGGGAAATGCTGATTTAATTGCATAACATGAGTTGTCTATCAGACAACGTTCCTATGAGAAGACTAGATTTTGGTAGTAGACCCTATTGTTTAGAAACAGAGAGAATCTAGCCTGGTGCTTTTGAGAACAGAACATTGAGGGACATGGACTGACATTGTTTACAATTGTTTCAAATTTGCGTGGAGTCACATGGATGGAAGATGTTCTCATGGAAGACGTGGGAAAGAATGTGTATGTTGCAACTTGGAGTCATATGATCGATTACTACTGGATGATGCCCCTTCAATGTGACATGGACTGATATCTTTGACGAATCAGAACGCTTTGTGAGTTTTGATATCTCAGTGGTTAGTTGGACTTTGAGCAGACGCTTTTCTGTTTCCAGAAGCTTTGCTGAAGAAGCTTTGCTGTGCCCCTTGGAGGGGTATTTTCCTCTCTGCTTTGCCCCTGGAGATGCCCCTTAGTGACTTAAAAATCTTTGCTTAATCTCCTTCAGAAGACTCTTGATCAAGCTTCTGATATGCTGACACTTTCCCTTTTTACCTATCCTTTGTCTATCTTAGTTAGTAGTCTACAGTCCAAGATTTTCTTTTTTCAAATTATTTTTGCCCTTTTGTGCTTTTTGTCTTTTGTCCACGTGTGGTTTGTCCCACGCATGCATTTCCCCGATTCGGTGAGGCTGGACGGTTTCTCACTGTCCAGCTAAAATTATGACTCTGCTAAATTGAATTGACTGAGAATTGTTAACCCTGAGCATCCCTCAATTTTTATGTCTTGGATATTTCTTTTGTTGATATGTATTGTTCTCCTTGAATGTTTAGTTCTGTTAATGTTAGTTTGCCTGAACTTACTTTGTCGCCTTGGGCAACCCTTGGTGATTATGTATCTTTATTATCTGGTATTACGAATAGTCTACATGACTTTGAGCTTGTGTTTGTAAGAAATCCTTTAATTTTACTTCCGACTCGAGTTTTCCTTCCATGGACACATTGGACATGGTGTTTAAATTAATTGGGTTTGTATAGAAATTGTGTTAGTGGTTCAACCGCACTACTTACTGAGTCCAAAGATTCATCCACCTCAAAGGGGATTGATTCCTGCGAAGGATGAAAATGCTCCAGCACTAGCAAGTAAAAATTATAAAAATGGTGCGGTCATGTTGCAACCACAGAAGTTTCTAGCAGCTTGTGTTTTTCTCTCTAGTGCCTAGATTTAATAGTGCATGAAAATCATTTTCATTTTGAAGTTATAACACTGACTCAACATTGGCGTTATTGAAAGTTATTTACTGTGTCATACTGTGTCTGAGTTTCTAACCTCTTCCACCTCCTAGAGTAAGCTTTGAATGCTCTCCCTTGTTACCTAGAGAGGAGCATGTGCCAAAAGGAAACTTGTTATCCAGTTTACTTGCATAGTATTGTTGTCTTGGGACACAAGCAGCAATCTACAATAGCCAAACAGGACACTTCCACCAGTAACTAGAATGCTCCTTCCTAGCATTTCTTAAGGGATCTTTAGTAGGCTTTCCAGGAGGGCCTTTGCTTCTAATCATAACCTGGGTATTACATTGACTTGTCATGAGAACACTGTCCTTTTGTACTCCTATGAATTCTTGCTTCTTTCAGTTTTTAAACAGGACACAGCAGAGTTTTGGTGCTCCTTTAAAATGTAAACAATAATCTAACAATTTTAAATAAAAAATAATTACATTATTGTTAAATAATTCTGTAAGAAATTGGGTTATTGGTTGGGGGCAATGAATCCCTTCTCAAGCTGTAACTACAATTCTTCTCGAGGTGAAGTCACATGGAAACCCTAAATTAACCTGTGCTCAACCCTCGGGTAGTTTGCCACAGAGCAGTCAGGCTAAACTGAGAGGCAATGTGTAAAATATTTGTGCAATACTTTAAAACAGTAACACAGTGAAAACACACCACAAAAGCATCCCTCACCATTTTATAAAAATAGAGTATTTTTAATTTATAACATAAGACCAAAACAACAAAAATCCAATCAGTAGAGCCGGAGCTATGCATATGTAAGATTTTTAGGAAAAATACCACCCAAAATAACAAAGTGCCAACTGTGGATATCTGGTCATGCCCGCGTTAATGTCGAAGATCCCATCGATGAGGGCCTACAATGCGAAGTCCGACATCAGGGATGGTGCTTGCAGTTGGAGCGATGTGTCGGTTCCAAGAGGCTGCGAGGCTGCAATGCAGAGTCCAACAGCGAGGCTGCTGTTGAAGAGGGAAGCAAAGGCCTGCGTGAGGATGTGTCATGCAGTGGCGATTTTGATGGGGCGATGGCCTGTGATGCAATGCAGGTATTAGCAGCCGTACTTATCCACACAGCAGCAGAGATGGGTCGGTTCTGTTCAGAAAGTGCTACGCAGCAGAGGAGATTCATCGCATAAGCTGGATCCTGAGAGGCTGGCAGATCACCTTAGGCCCACTCCCAAGGGTCCACGACTGGGGTGTCACCACAGGGTAGACTCACAGATGGCAAAGTCGAGGTGCTCGGTTAAAGGTTGTTGCATGCCGGCCCGCACACAAATGCGACTAGTGCTGACTCTGCTAATAGCGACCCGGAAGCAACCCGAGGAGCCGACCTTCCTATTGGCTCTCCGCGGTGCCCGCGGGAAGGATGGGCCATAAAAGGGGAGGTCCACAACTGTCGGGAGAGGTTAATCCGGAGCGGAAACCTTGAGGAGGTGTCCGACGAGTGTACCCGAAACACTGGAGGAGAACAAGGAGGGAGACATCCGGAGTTCCATGGAGAAAAGCAGTCTGGATCCAAAACCCTCACAGTCCCGACCCGGGACGAAGACTGCTGGCCCCGGGGAGCACACGCCCAGGACCTGCCAAACTTCAGGAGAAGCGTGGCCAAGCCAGGTACGGAGTTAGACACGGGAAAAGGGAGGGGGGTACACGGGAACAACCAAACAAGCACGGGCACTGGGTGGGAAATAATATAGGAAAAGAGGAGGGGGTACACGGGAACAACAAAACGAGCACGGGCACGGGTGGAAAAAAAAAACAGTATAAAAAAAGGGAGGGGAGGGAAAGAAAGGACAAACGCAGGAAGATACTATGAGCATAAACTAGATGAATGATATGAAAGGAAACAGAGGCAGACCCGGCGGGAAGAAAAAAGAGAGAATATTAACGAAAAGAGCAGACAACTCAAGAATCTAAAGAGAAGGAGGAGAGATACCGGAAAAGAGAGAAAGCGGATAGCGAAAGCACGCAAATAGACAGGGAGAAGAGAGAAAACCCCAGGAAACACGGAAAGAAGTGCAAGACCAGGAAAACAGGACTAAGGAAGAACCAGTAGGAAAAGACGAGACAAGAGCAGAAGATAAGAAAAGAGAAAGAGAAAATAAGGGTTGAGCCTTTAAAGTGAGAGGAAGAGATAGAGAAAAAAGAAAAGAGAGAGTTTAAGCAATCACTTACCGTACCTATTCTTCTTCTGTCCCCACATGCTTCCCGAGAGGCCTATGGAGAGGAAAGAAAAAAGAAGATGAGATTAGCACCCAGACGAGAGAAGACATCTACAACCAACTACCTCAGCCTTACCCATCAGAAAGAACTTTGTAAAATAACAATAAATCATACTTACCTATAGAGACAAGCAGTTTGGTGTACTTGATATCGGCCAACCTATGACATGTCCCTAAGGCTTAAGTCAGCAGGCCATCCAGATAGCCCTTGGAATATGAATAGGAAGATTTTATTGTTTAGTTACTTAAAACCATAACACAAAAAAAAATAAAAAAAATAAACACTATATATAAAGGTTAAAAACAAAAACGAAAAATAGGACATTTCTAGTATTACTAAGTTTCCATTGAATAATTATATACATTGTTCAGTCATTTTGATTCGTGCTCCGTATGAGCTTGTTTTAGAAGATGGTTGAGTATTGCTACTTAAGATTTTGCATTGCTCCAGTATAAGTAGAGCAGCGCTTGATGCCATTGTAGTCCATTGTCAGGAATTAAGCCTGACCACCTCCTGTAGATCAACAGGGGGGCAGTCCTGCTTGTTTTAAATCCTGCGTTTGTGACACCTGCAATAGAAACTTTACAGAAGGCACAATTCAACTGTAGGTCACCAGGTGCAAAGCACGCCATTACTTCTTGTCTCCTTGACCGTATGTCTTTTTCATTAAATTTGCTCTTCAGTAGGGCTTTTTGTTCTAGTGCAAGATGATTGAATGAACAGAGGATAGCCCTTGGAACCACTTTTGGGTCCTGGGTTCAACAGATGCAGGTCCAGTCCTTCTCACCCAGACAAGAGAGCAGCAGGTCAGCACAACAGGGCAGCAGTCCAGCAGAGTGGCAATCATTTCAGTAGCACAACAGTCTTTCTTCCTGGCAGAGTATCCACAGGTTCAGAAATTTACTGAAGAGTTGGTGTCTGAGATCCAGTATTTATGCCGGATTATGCTTTTGAAGTGAGGGAGAAGTTTCCAGAGGGTTTCCTTTGAAATCTACAGACATCATGCCTTCTCTGTCCTGCTCCAGACTAACTACGGGGGTATCTAACCCTTTGTGTGGAGACAGGACACAGCCTTTCCAAGGGTAATTAGGGCTGTGCTCCTGCCAGTGATGGTCCATCCAGGCAAACCTACACTCTCTATTATGTGTGGCGGTCTAGAAGGAATACACAAAGCTCAACTATCAGCCACACCCAGTCATGTAACCCAGAGACAGTCTACCTGCACTAAATGGCTAAGGCAGGGATATGCCAAATATCTAAAAGTGCAATTTAAAAACTGTAATTTCAAATCTGATTTCACCATAAGTTAGGACTTTTCATTACAATTCCAAATACACTAATCATGAACTGGTTACCTGATTCCATTTGGAAATTAGAACTTATTAAATGTAATAAGGTAGCTCCAATGTTATCATATGGGAGAGATAATCCTTGCAGTAGTGAAAAACAAATCTAAGAGTTTTCACTACCAAAGCATATAAAACCTTTTTTTTAAATGGATCCTACTTTTTAAATACACTGCACCCTGCCCTCTGGGTTGTCCAGGGCCTAAACTAGGGGTGATTTATTTGTACTAAAAAAGAAAGTTGTGGGCCCTGGCAAAAGAGTTATCTTGCCATGCCGACATGGCAGTTCAAAAACTGCACGCAGAAGTGCAATAGAAGGCCGGAGACATGTTTAAAATGCTACTTAAGTGGATTGCATAATAAGTGCTGCAGGCCCACGAGCAGCATTTAATTTACAAGCCATGGGTACATGTATAACCACTTTACTAGGGACCTTTAAGTAAATTATATATTAATTCAGGGATAAGCCAATATTACCAGGTTTTAAGGAGTGCAAACATGCACTTTAGCACTGGATAGTAGTGGCAAAGTGTTCGGAGTCCTAAGGCCAGCAAAAACAAACTCAACAAAAGTGGAGGAGGAAGACAAAACGTTTGAAGGGAGAGCACCCTGAGGATGACAGATCTAACAAGTTCTATATAACACTTTTAGTAATTTTAAATACATATTACATTTTTTGTTGAACTCAAGCTAGTAAAGCTGTAACTTGTATTATTTTGTTCTACAATTAAAATAAGTAAATTCTATTAACATTAATATTTAACTGAAAATTATTTTATCTTCTTTCTTGTAAAAGTTTAATAAATTTGTAAGCGTTACCTTATACTTTACCATTTAGAGATCGCCACCCCAATAGCAGAAGTCTCTACCAAGTTTACAGAACATCAAATGTAGTATTAAAGTCTACTGATTGTAACTACGGTCATATTTGATGTTTATATTGACTCCACCCACTGCTTCAGGGGTAGGGACATACAAGTCTACATTTGGCTTGGAAATGGTGACTAGCCAAAAGTTGTAACGTTACTGAAAAGTAGAAGAGTAAAGTTACATATGTAGAATTACTCATGTGTACGTCTTTCTCCTGGTATCCATCGGCTCACCTTGACTACTGCTCCCATCATTTCTAGTCCTGATGATGAGCTTTTTATCCACAAAATGCAGACAACTTTCATATAGTTAGATTCTTGATTCATAATCTTTTCTGTGTAATACCTGAATTGGTTGTTTTAAATTTGTATACACACATTTCATTTTGTCATGTTTTTGCACTGTATGTTCACTCTTGAGCACCACATTGATCCTTTTAGGTGAATAACATCTATTTATGTAATATTTTCAATAATGGGCTGCTGAGTACTTGTCTGTTTCTTTTTTTCTCTTTTCTTTACATTCATTGTATGGCTGGATTATTTGTCCAGAAAATATGCTGCTAACTGACAAATGAACCTACTGTGAAATCACTGTGCTGATAATGTGGTTCTCACTTCAAGGCAATGTTGGGGAAAAAGCTCCATAAGCAGTGTAATCAGGAGCTTGTAAGTTACATAAGTAATTTCCAGCAACTGTTGTCAGGAGCTGCATGTACCAACGAGGTGACTACGCCGAGACTTTTACACAGGTCGTAGAGACGAACTAGAGAATGCTTCCACAGTCCTTATCAATTTAATGTACAAAGTGAGGTGCAACAAAAGACTCGCAAGGTCGGAAGAAGGAATTATTTTACTATACCTGGGCTCATCAGAATCTATACAATAGCTGACCAGCCTAGAGGAATCTGTGCAGACTAAAGGTGCAAGAAAACCATAGCTAGCAGAAGAAGACAAGAGGAGAAATGCACAGCGCTCTGTCTTTATTGTGGGAGGATGGGTCATTTGTCAGAGATTTTCCACAGCTGCCAAGAAGCAGAGTGGCTTGCCCCTAAATAACAAAATTGTCTGTTACTGATAATGCTCATACATTCTTACAAGTCCTGTTAGTGACCCCAGGAGGCCCAATTATGGTCATGGTTTTGTAAGACTATGGGGCTTCAGCAGTGCTTAATTTGTGCTTGTTGTTTCCGGTGCTGAGCACCGGCACTTATTTTTGAGAGCTGGGGCTTATTCTTCTGCCTCAATCAATTGCTGCGTGCAAAAGACACATATGGGAAAGAAGGAGGAAGAGAAATACGAAAAAGCGTCACAAAGGGAGAAAGCAGAAAGCTGCAAAAGTGAGCTGAAGAGGCAGGGAGTGGCTTTATATGGTTTGAAGAGGCCCGAGATGGCTTCAGGATTACGCCGCCTCAGTATTCTGTGTTCATACATTTAATTGCATCGGCCGCGTGTTTAAGAGGAGGGCTTTGAGCACCGGCACCATTTTATTTACAAATTAAGCACTGGGCTTCAGGATGTTTCATGGATCAAATGTTTCACACTAAAATACAGGTACCTGCCTGCAAGAAAAAGACTCCAAAGGAGATCCAAGGTAAACATTGAACACCACTATATTCTGGACACGTTTATAGCAAAACTAAACTCTAACTGATGGCAACTCATACTGGCAATGATGGACATACCATTGTTTCATTACCTCCTGGTTGGCCTCGCAATTGTTCATGGCCTTCTTACGCATCTTGTTCTGGAGGGCCAGCATGTAAATGACCACATCCTGGGGTGGAGGGGGGTGTTTCCTGGGAGCTTTCTCCCACCCCTCCTTGACAATGCTCAGAGGTCCTATGATAGAGTGGTCATAGAGGAGTCGAAGGGGTTGAACCCTACTTCTTTGTGGCAACTCGCTGTAGCCAAAAAGAAGGCATGGCAAGAGGACGTCTCACTTACACCTCATGGCTAGGCCTGCAATCATGCCCTTCAAAGTCTTATTTAAACCATTGGTTTGGGGGTGATAGGGTTTCGTGAACTTGTATGTTACACCACACTTATCCCACATGGACTTCATATACTCAGACATGATATTAGTGCCTCAGTCAGACACTATCTCTTTGGAGAACCCCACATGCATAAAGAGCCCCATCAGAGTTCTGGCCACCACAGGTGCAATCACTGTCCGCAGAAGAATTGCCTCTGGGTAGCGTGTGGCATGGTCAACCAAGACCATGATAAACCTGTAGCCTAGGGCTGTCTTGGGGTCCAAGGGTCCAATGATGTTGAGCTCCACCCATTCAAAGGGAGTGCCAAAGACGGGAAGTGGGATTAGGGGAGCGTTCAGCTTTTTCCCTAACTTCCCACTAGCCTGGCAGGTGGGACAGGTACACAGAATGTATCTGAAGCTGTCTTCATTCAGGGCCAATAGAAGTGGGAGACAACCCTGATGAAGGCCTAGTCTTGCCTTCAATGTCTTGTCAGGGGTATCTCATGAGCCAAAACCAGTAGGAAGGCCCCGTAACACGGGGGGACCACCAGCACAGGGGCTGCCCCAGTCCCCAGAACCTTAGGCTCGCTGTAGAGGAGATCATTCTCCCAGTACATTAGGTGATCCCCAGAGGCCTCACATACTGCCTCAAGAGAGGGGCACTCTCTCTGTGCTTTGCAGAATTCATCCCTGGTGGGCCCACCCTCAACTTACCAGCTAGCAGGCTTAGGTAGGTCACTAAGGGCTGCACTTTCCTCCCCGGTTGGCTCAGGGGCCTCCTCCTCAGGGACCCCGTCAATCACCACTGCAGGAACATCAGGAACCGGTTTCCCACTCCCCTTGCATCTCTTCTTGGCAGCTGTCTGGGCCATTGTTCTAGGATCGAGACGCCCTCGACTCCCTTCCCAGACAACCATAGGCTGTGTGGTCATATGGACCCACTCAGACAACCTCATCATCTCCAAAGTGAGACTTGAGTTCTACCTTCCTCCATGTAGCCATTACCTAACAGACAATCTAGTGGCATGGCAAGGTTCACAGCAATTTTCAGAAAACCCAAGACACCCCATCAAAGGAAACCAAAGCCACCTGTAGATGGCCCTCACAATTGTTGGCGACTATGACTTAGTGGAATGTGCTCAGTAGGACTTCTCTGTAGACACCAAATGACACTTGACAGTTGTCATGCTGGCTCCTGTGTCTCACACCCTTTGCCCATGGTGACCCACTGCCTATACTTGGAGGTATTTGCAGGCATGTGAGTTTCTGGCATCATTTCTCTATCCCCCAGGGATACTAAGGTTACCTCTATCTGTTCCCCAAAACCAGCTGAAACTACCTCCTCCCAGAGTGCTACACTCACCAATCCAGGTGTCTGCCCACCGGTGGGGGGCTATGCTCTCTTGGGACATTTGAAGACACCCCTAGAGTGAACTTACTTATAGCACTTTGTACAATGGAGTACAAACCTCCCTGTCTTATGGTCAAATAATCCTTTCTTTTTGGAATAAGACTGGTATTGGTGAACACCTCTCCCTCAGGAATTCTTTTGGGTGTCTTTAGTGAACTCCTTATGTTTAGGTTTTTCTCTCCCCTCTTTCTTCTGATAGGAACCCTGACCACCTTTGGGGGATTGCCCCCCAGATACCTTTTTGGACACTCGGGTGCTAGGTGTTGTGGGTACACTAGCACATCCAAGAGCTTGATTACAGAAAGATAAAGAGCTTGATTAGAGTAAGATGCTGTTGCTTGCAACATTCAGACTTATTTGGGTATATTCATTACATCATTGAAAATCAAGTTTGCAATAACCATTGCTTGTTAAATGTCTCATTTATTATATCCAATGCTTGTTGATTATGCAAATTGTATTCCACCTGCTCCAACTGTAACTGCCAAAACATGTGCTCTTCACAGTGTGGTCTGTATTGAACATGTCTCACAATCAGGAGGATAATTGTTCTTTTCCTTAACAAGCAATCAACTGCAAAAGGCACATGTGCACATGGTATTATTTAAGGATGCTTGTGAGTCTGAGGCCTTGTTTGGCTTCGTATCTATTGCTCTGCTCACCTGTTTCCAGTGAAGTCGAGTTCCTTGTCCTCCAGCCTACCTCCAGTCGAGCTCGAGTGCAAGTCAACTTCCTTGTTCTCCAGCCTTTCTCCCATCAAGTTCTAGTGTTCCTGGTTCTCCAACTAGCTTCCAGTCAAGTTCCAGCATTTCTCATCCTCCAGACAGCCTCCAGTCGAGTTCTGGCGATCCTCGCCCTCCAGTCAGCTTCCTGTGGAGTCCCGGCTCCCCCCTTCTGTCTTCTGCTGATGATCCCTTATTTCCTGTAAAAGAGAGAAAATAAAATAAGGTGAAAAACCCATTTTGGGTTCTGAGTTTTTCGAGCAAGTAACTTCATTTCAAGGTAAAGAAGGATTAATTGCTTAAATGAAACAAAACAGTGCTCTGCCTTTTTAATAATTTAGGATCATAAGAACTAGCATGATTTATCGTTTGGGTGATAATCCAAGATACCACTAAACAGACATTAAGGAAAGTCATATTTCCAAAAACACAAATTCTTCTTTTAAAACTATTTGCTGCACTTTTCTTGGCCTCTTATCAGGTGCTCTAGTGGTAGGGTACGGGTCTGTCAGAGCCCCCGCCATTAGTTAGCTGTTTGGGATCACGGACCAGGTCAGCACTCTAGCTGCTGCCGGTCACGTGGGTTCCTACGCCAGCACCGGCACGCTTATTTTCAGGTCGGAAGCGGCCGCACAGCGGGTGCACCAAAGGCGCGCCTTTAAAGCCAGTCTGCGCCCGACCGCGTCTGACCGGGGCTGGGGATTCTGCATTGCCTCATGCTATTCCAAGGCGAAATGTCTATGCATCTCACACCCTCCACGCCCTAGCAGCAGCCTCGTCGTGCAAGCATTTGAGACCTTTGGCCTCATATAATTGTACAGATTGGGTATGTGAACTGTGCGGCTGGGCACCTCTTACCTCAGCTGCTTGCGAGCCATTACTTGGAGAAAGTAAAAGGATTCGCTTAAACAGGGCTAAATCCAGGAACCCTCCAGTCTGTGCATTGATGAATGCGTGGTCCCTTCCTAAACACAAGGCAGAAATTGAAGATTTGAGTTAGATTGTTTTTTTATCACAGAATCCTGGGCTAAGACCGACTCTAATCCAGATTTTATTGCAGCAACACCTTTAGGATATTCCTTCTTTAGACTGTATAGATCTACGGGCAGAGGGGGTTAACGATTATTTGTAGGTCTCATTTCACATGTCAGTGGGAGTCCGCAAATTCTCTATCGAAGACTTGTGAGGGCTTGTATTTCAAAATTCATCAGAAAAATAGTATTCTTCTGGAAGGACTTTTAGTCTACAGACCCCCAGGCTCTCACGCAACATTCTTGCAAGACTGGCCTAATCTAATTGAGTCACTGGCTGTTTCCACAAATTGTATTATTTCGGGGGATTTTAATCTCCATTTTGATGATAGTCAACACGCTCATATTAAGGACTTGGTCAATTTTATGGTGACTTTTGATTGGGATCTTAAAGTCACTTCGGCCACTCATTCGGCTGGTCACATTTTAGACAGGATTTTTGCCCGTCCTGATGATCAAGTGATGGTGACTAACATCCCTCTGGAATGGTCTGATCATCACTGTTTAATCTTTAGAAGTAGGAATTCATATCCTGATCAACACACGAGTATGAAACGCAATTCTGTGCGACAGTGGAACAGAATCACAAAACATCTGCTAAGCCCAGCCTTGACTGCTGGTGGGAAGCTGCAGGTAGCCCCCCTATGTCTGTTTTAGATGGTTTTAATTATGGTATTCATTCCGCTTTGAATCAATTGGCTCCAGTGGTGACTAGGACCTTGTCAGTATACAAAAAACTAGTTGTCTATGGTTCAATAAGGACCTTAAGCTTTTACAAAGGAGATCTCACCAACAAGAAAGGCACTGGAAGCTAACTCCCAATTCAGGGGAGAAGGATAAGTCAAGAATAGTCCTCAAGGTCTATAAGGATGCATGCTTAAGGCCAAGTCGGACTATTTAACTGCAAGGATTAAAGGTGCATCGAATACCCCAAGAGAAATATTTAGGGTGGTTCGGTCTTCGACGACACCCCTTCCTTCGGCTGAGGTGGATAATTCTCAGGAATTCTGTAATAAAGTGGCATCTTATTTTGAAACTAAAATCTTACAAATTCACTCAAAATGTTTGCACTCTGTTGAGATGCAATGCTCTTCCAATGTCTTGAGTTCTTCTTCAGACATTGACATTCCACTGCTCATGAATTTTAAGCCTTTACTGCCTGACAGGATCACAGAACTCTTAATGGGAATTAAATCAGGCTCCATTAATGATCCTTGTCCACCCCACATCCTGCAGATGGTTCTGGAATTAGTAGCTCCGGCTCTTCTGCCAGTCTTTCAGGAGTTGTTATCTACTGGTGTCTTCCCCCCATCCTGGAGGGAGGCAACAGTAATCCCTCTGAAAAAGAAACCGGACCGAGCATCACATGATCTGAACAACTTACGACCGATTTCCTTACTTCCCATTTTGGCAAAAAATTCGAGAAACATATTAACTATGAGCTTTCTACTTTTCTTCATCACTCTGGTAGCTTAGATCGGTCTCAACATGGATTCTGGAAGGCCCACAGTACCGAATCAGCACTGTTGACGACATCTGACACTATTCGCAGATTGTTGGATGAGGGGCAGGAAGCAATTCTGGTCCTGCTGGATCTTTCTGCTGCATTTGATACCATCTCTCCTCAGATTATGGTATCTAGACTCCACCAAGCAGGGTTTAGAGACTCTGCCCTTAAGATTTTTGAGTCCTTTTTTGGTGATAGACCGAATACTGTGAGCTGGGCCGACTTCAGTGCTCCTGCTTTTTGTCTGCCGTGCGGGGTCCCTCAGGGCTCGGCTCTCAGTCCTATCTGTTTAATGTCTATGTTGCCCCTTTGGCCAAACTGATCCCTTCGTACGGTTTTATGCCCACCTCCTATGCGGATGACACCCAATTGATCATCCTGGTGTCTAGGAATAACTGGGAGGAAGTGCAACTGTATGCATGAGATCAATAGCTGGATGGGTCAGAATTGGTTGAAGCTTAACAGTAATAAAACAGAAATTGTGCTTTTCGGATCTAGTAATGAGGAGTGGAATTCCTGATGGTGGCCTTCGGAGTGTGGGGAGCTTCCCTCCCATATTGCTGCCACCACAAATTTGGGAGTCATCTTCGATAACTCTCTGTGTTTTGAACCTCAAGTAAACGCCATGGTCAAAGCAAACTATTGGATTTTAAAAATGTTATGGAAAATCCTTCCTTTTCTGCAGCAGGAGGGGAGAGTGACGGTCATTCTGAGATTGGTAATGTCCAGATTGGAATACTGTAACTCTCTGTTGTTGGACCTGGATAAAATGTCATTGAGAAAGCTCCAACTGATTCAAAATAATGCGGCTCGACTGATTTTAGATCTCCCTCATTTGGCATCTGCCAGCAATAGTTTAAAATTATAGCACTGGCTTCCGGTCGTGAAGCGGATCATATTTAAAACTCTATGCCTAACCTTCAAGGCGGTACATGGAGGAGGAGCAGACTACCTAGCTGCTAGACTACGGTGGTACAGTCTATGTCGGCAACTTAGATCTAAAAACGCTCATCTGATTCAAATCTATCGCACTCGAAGGGCGCACCGGGGAGATAAAGCGTTTACAGTGGCGGCTGCTAATTACTGGAACTCGCTCCCTTGGGACATTAGGAAGGAGGACAACTTCCTGACTTTCAGGAGGTTGGTGAAAACCTGGCTGTTTCCTCGTTAACTGGCTGTTTCTGCTTCTGGCCCTCTTTCTCGGACTCGGACTGCACCTACTCCAGCGCTTCGATGCTAAGGCCGGAATGCGCTTTAGAAATACTTAAATACAAATACAAATACAAATACAAGCGCTCCCCAGAGAATTAGGAGTTTGGAAATAGAGCTAGTTTATCAGAACTGTTATTGACAAGAGGTAACGCCAAACACAAAGAAGCCCTTTAGTCAAGTTGATTGTTTTTGAGTTTGGACATTGCTTCAAAGACTCTGAAAGTACTGCAAAAAGAGGAACAGACTTGTTCAGCCTCATGGAAACATATGCACAATGTGTCAACAATACCTGACATTATGCAATGTACAATAGTTTATGCAAGTTCAATGTATTATTGAAGTAATTATTTTGCAGCCCAGAATCCCAAAAAACCAAGAACCCAGTATTTTGAGAAATCAGAAGTCCTGACATCCAACACAATACGCAGTCCAGGGTCCCAAGTCCGATTCTACAGTCCAAGAAGCAGAAGCTGGTATTTTCTCTTTTTCTCTTCCCAAAACCTCCTTACCCCTTGAGGACTTGAGAGAGGGCAATATACTCTTCATCGCAGTCAAGTTTTTCCTGACCAGGATTGGGGAATTGTCATCGCCCCATCAGAATGCCTGGAATTCAGGTGAGTGGCTCACACAGAACGCTAGGCCAGAGGTCTGCCTCCTCAGCAAGCTTCCTGGGGTCAGACAGCTTACTGTCAACTAGGTGCTGGCGCAACTCTGTAAAACAGATACTGAGCATGTGTTTTCTAATGCTGAAATTGTACAACCCAAGATGATCATTAACTGTGCTGCCCCTCACCCAGCCATTCAGGGCCTTACTGGAGTAATTATTGAATTCTATTCAGGACTGAGTGGGGAGATTCTGACTATCCCTGAATCTTTGCTGATACTTCTCAGGGGTCAGACCAAATTTGGCAAGTAAGATAGTTTTCATGGGGGTGTACTTCGTTTAGTCCCTAACACTCTAAAGTTAGAAATGTATCCCTCCCAAGTGTTGGCATTTGTTTCCACAGACCTGCCCCCCAGTGCTCCTCAGGAACCCTGTGTACCTTTAGTGCAACTTCATAAGCAGGAAACCACTTATCAATGCCATATCCAACCACATAATTGGGCACCAGATCCTTGCTTATACAAACCTTCTTATCTCCATCAGGTACTGTATGTATGCTGCTTCCATCACTGTTGGATTCAGACTGCCTGGCCTTGATGTCCCACTCTTTTAGACTCAGTTCATGAGCCAGAAGTAGTTTATTCTCTGCTAAGACTCTTTCAGTCCTTTACTCCTCCGCCTCCATTTTTTATTTTGCCAACTGCAAATGGAATTCTCTCTCTTCTCTCCTCTCCCCTGGGGACAGGCCATGATTGGAGACACTATTTCCTGCCCTCACAGGGAACAGAAATCCAGGGGTGTCCCCCTCAACTGCTGCAGGTAGCTCCTCGAAGAGCCATTCACAGGCTCCTCCTATTCATCATGCTCTTGGGAGCGGGCCTCTGCTCAGGCCCTCAGCGCCACTTGAAACCCCATCTTCTTGGTGGCTCCTCGGGCAGGCACACCATCTCCTTGCAGAAGCTTTTTAACTGGCTAACTGTATAATCTTCCAGCTTGGCCAGCTCTAACCCCGTGGCTCCACTTGCAGAACCAACTAGAGACAAGATGTATAGGATGTACCAAAAATGCAAAACAGGGGAAATTGCAGACAAATTCAAAATGGTCTTTAAATGTGGATGGGTAGTGTACACATAGCTATTGTATGGCACTGCACAAATACAAGTGCTATCTTCACTGCTGATCATCAATGGGTCTCTAGTTGGCAGAGGTATGCACCCTGTCCAAGTAGGGACCACAATCTTAGTCAGGGTAAGTCACAACACAACCTAAACTATCCTGTGCTCACCCTCGGGTATTTGGCACAGAGCAGGCAGGCTTAACTTAGACGGCAATGTGTAAAGTTTTTTCCAACCAGTGGAAGTCGAGACATGAATTTTTGAAGATTAAATCCAAAATAGTGCTTAGAAGTCACTAGCAGTCAAAAGGTTATTTGAGGCTGCGAGGATCCGGTGCAAATTCAAAGTTCAGGCTGACGGAGATAGAGGTTAGGCTGGCTACAGAACCCACGCAGGGTCCGCTGAAACAATATTGTGGATGTAGCATGGAAGGCATGCTGAGCCGGTATTTTCCACGCAATCGGGTCACTGCATCATCATCGGGCTCCATTGAAGTGAATGTGATGAGCCATCCTCGGGCCACACAGAGCGTTGTCTGTGAGCTGCACAGGCTGTGAATCCACTGTCATCAGACAGCAGCTGTGTCACCGTCGGAGAGCGATGTACCACTTTTTCTCCCGCACTGGAGGAGATGTCAGTTTTGGCAGAAATCACCTGCAGAAACTACTTCTGAGCTTGGAGGGGGCACCTCAGGCAAGAGGGAGCCTCACAGAAAGCAGAGACCAGCAGCTCCAGAAGAGTTGTCGGCAGTCTTTGATGTCTTTGAGACTGCAGGAAAACAGGGGGCAAGCCAGCAAGCCCTCAAAGGTCAAAGAGGGGAAGGCAGAGTCCTTTCAGCAGGGTCAGAGGACAGCAGGGCAACAAGCAGAAAAGCAGTCCACTTGAGTCCTTTGGGCAGCACAGCAGTTCTTCTGACAGAAATGCAGTTCCAGGTCCAGAAGTGTCTAATTTGATTTGATCAGAGACCCAGTACTTATTCCCAAATGTGCCTTTGAAGTGGGGGAGACTTCAAAGAGTTTTTTTAAAGTGCAACAGTTCCCTTTCAGCCCAGTCCTGTCTGCCAGGCTATCTGTGGGGATAATGAGTCCTTTGGGTGGGATCAGGCCACAACCCTTTGAAGTGTAAGTGTGAGCCCCCTTCTCCCTAACAGCCCAAGAAGGGCCATCAGAATGCAGATGTATGCAGATGGGTGCTCAGCCACACCTATCCTTCCTGTGTTTGTAAACGTCTGGGGGAAATACACACAGTGTAGCTGTCACCTAGTCCAGACATGTATTAAAGACAGGCTGTAAGGCACACAGAGCAGTAAGGGCAGAGAAATGCCTACTTTCTAAAAGTGACATTTTTAAAATAGTAATTTAAATCTGACTTGACCAGTAAAGAGGATTTATCATTACCATTCCAAAGATTATGAAACATGATTTCTGATCAGGAATTACATCTTAAAAGTATTTTAAGGAATTCCCAATGTTTGCCAATGAGAGGAGCAGGCCTCACAATAGTGAAAAATGACTTTGGGATTTTTTCACTACCAGGACATGTAAAACTTAAAAGCACATGTCCTGCTTTTGAAATAAATTGCATTGGCCTGTGGGTCACATAGGGCCTACCTACGGGGTGACTTATATGTAATTGAGAGTTTAAGGCTTGGCAAGGAGTATTAAATGTCAAGTCGAAGTGGCAGTAAGCTGGATACCCAGACCTTACAAGGGCTACTTATGTGGATGGTACAATCAGTGCAGCAGGTCCACTAGTAGCATTTAATTTACATGTCCTAAGCACATGTAGTGCATGTTACTAGGGACGTATAAGTAAATTAAATATGCCTATTGGGTAGAAGCCAATATTACCATGTTTGGGGGAGAGAGCATAAGCACTTTAGCACTTGTCAGCTGTGCTGAAGTGCACAGAGTCCTAAAACCAGCAAACACTTGATCAGAAAAATGTAGAGAAGCAGGCAAAAAGTTGGTGGAAGACCTCCTTAAGGCTGTCAGGTCTAACACTGTGTTTCATATCTATGTGGTGTGCCAATGCCAGAAATATGTGAGGGACTCTCTTTTCCGTCTGATTCAACCATTTAATCACTTATAATCCAGGAAATCGGCATGAAAAAGCTGATTTTCTCTCACATCAAATGGTGGAGGATGAGACACATTCTAGCCCACTATGTATCCAGGCAGCAACCAGCCATTGAGTTAGAAAACTATTAAACCTTTTAGATATTATAAAGTAGAAACAGCAAGCGATCAATGCTCAGAAGTGGAAATATAAAGAATCAGAGGAAAGATCTACAAGGTAATTTATTCTATCAGTGAGAAACGTTATATGCATGGACGTCAATTCATCAAAATGTCAGTGGAAGCGGAAGTGACATCACACGCCATTTCATCTTTACTTTCAATCTCACACACACACGAGTTATATATACACACACATTCATTCTTATACACACTGGGGGTCATTCTGACCCTGGCGGCCAGTGACCGCCAGGGTCACCGACCACGGGAGCACCGCCAACAGGCTGGCGGTGCTCCCAAGGGCATTCTGACCGCGGCGGTTCAGCCGCGGTCAGAAAGGGTAAACCGGCGGTCTCCCGCCGGTTTACCGCTGCCCCATTGAATCCTCCATGGCGGCGGAGCGGGATTCAGACACCACTTACCGCCATCCTGTTCATGGCGGGAAACCCGCCATGAACAGGATGGCGGTAGGGGGTGCCGCGGGGCATGGGCACTGCAGGGGCCCCCGTAAGAGGGCCCCACAAAGTATTTCAGTGTCTGCTTTGCAGACACTGAAATACGCGACGGGTGCAACTGCACCCGTCGCACCCCTGCAACTACGCCGGCTCAATTCTGAGCCGGCGTCCTCGTTGCAGGGGCATTTCCGCTGGGCCGGCGGGCGCTCTTTTGGAGAGCGCCCGCCGGCCCAGCGGAAATGTTTGAATGGCCGCCGCGGTTTTTTGACCGCGGTGCAGTCATTTGTCGGCGGTACCTTGGCGGACGACCTCCGCCGTCCGCCAAGGTCTGAATGACCCCCACTGTATTTTACCATAAGCACAGTCTCACCTGCAAACATGCAAACACCATACATTTAAATGTGTTTTCTTTACTTCCATCACCTGCCAGGGAAGGTCATATTCCAACTAACTATACTCCATTTTTATGACATTAATAGTGAATAATACATCTTTAATGTAATGAAAAAAACTTTGAAAACATGGAAGTGGAGCCCCAAGCAACTTCCATAAGGACAAGCTGTCCCTTTGTTCCTGGCACTGATTTTGCAACCTCTGAGGCCAGGGGTCGCAAAGGCAGTGCCAGGGGTCGCAAGAAGCAAGCTGGGGGTCGCAGCTGCGACCCCTGGTGACCCCTAAATGACATCCTTGGTTATATGTACCCGGCAGAGAAGTCAAAGAGATGGTAATGGAGTGGTTTAATCCTGCCCTGTAGCAAGGCATCTGGGACTAAGAAAGATGTTAGAACTGGCCAGTCAATATTTTTGGTTGCTTCTTCAAAAGAAATCAATATTGGGATTTGTCAAGTGCTGTGCAGTATGCACTCAAGCTAAAACCTCACATCTACCTATGCCTGGTTTGCTGCAAACTCTGCCTGCCATAAATCAAACCTGGAATATGATTTCTATGGACTTCATTGTTGAATGACCTCCTATAATCGGATATACAAAATTGTTAATGGTGGTGTATTTCATTCCACTCAGGAAATTGATTACAGCTGTCGAACATGACACAAAGGCAGGAAGAGGAGGTACCTGGAGCAAAGATCCCAGCTAGATGTCTCCTGGCTAGGGGCTGGGTCTCTCCAGTGATTGTTGGAGCATGGGTGTGTTGGAGGCAGCTCCAGTCCTAGATCGCAAAATTTCTTCAAATACTATAAGGTGTTTGCTAGTGTCTTCGAAGTCATCTGACTCAGTATTGGTGCTGTACCATAAGCTATCCTCAGTGCCAGGCGCCTCACCCTCTGTGTCACTCAGTTCTTCAGTTCCTCTAGCACCTCCAGTGGCTGCCCCAACATTTCATCAAATGGTGAAGTGGATTTTCACTAAAAATGTGCAGAGGACTCTACAACAATATACATTCATGAAATGAATTATATGTGATGAGAAACAATATTTAAAAGCTAGGCAAATTTTATAATATAAAACTAACATATGTTCAAAAATGTGTAAGATATAGGGTATATCAAATTTACTCATCAGTTTTAGAAATCAACTTCAACATTTTTCTGTGCTATTGCATACATATTCTGTATTTATGACAGTAGTGTGGCATGTCTGAACACCATCTTGATGTTATCAAAGCTGTGAAACTTAAAGCATTTTCTTTAGCAATAACTAAATGAGGGATTTTGTTTTGTCATAAAAAGTATGGTTAGTGCTCTACAAAGATAAAATGAGGACACATTTTCAATGAGTTCTCAATGTCTTCCAGGTCCATTTTAGTAAAGCATTCTGGCATGCAAAGTGAAACATGTATTGCCAATACCAACAGTAGTCTGTTGGTTATTTGACCAGTAATCAATGGTCCTGTCACCACAGAGTTCTAATGTACAACTAACATTTCGTATTAAAGACAAACGTAAGGAACCTCCAGAACTCCATTTTATTGGTACAGGAGCTGTTGATTTCAAAGCCTTTCCTGAAGAGCAGGACAAAGTAAATGGGAATTGAGATGTTAATGAAGGCAGGAAACAGGTTAAAATGTTAAGGGAGGTATGGGTTTTAGTAAACCTCTATAAATATATATCTCAATGTAAATTGATCTAGGAAGAACAAAACCTTTTGGGACTGGGGCTCCCTTTCTGCCCAAACCAAGAGCGGTTATAAATTGTATAAATTAATCAGGAAGTTTAAATTAATAAAGTTACTTTCCACTTCCCACTTACCAGAAACCTAAGAAAAGCCTCTCAGGAACCAAGGGAAATGAACCCTCTTTAAAGAATTGGAACGCTACAAACATTGAATCACTTACTATTTGAATCACCTACATACATTTCCAATATTTCCAATAGAGAAAACCTGACTGAAATGATTACCTTCCTGGAAAAGTCATGCCATAACCAACAGAGTAGAGTAAGCAGAGTGGCCTATGTAGGAAATCCAGGTTCATTACCCAGACAGGCCTGACACAACCAATACATTCCATAAAGTAGTAACCAAAGAACTGCAAAAAGAGGTCATGCAAAACACCAAAAGCACACCATCCCTCACAAACCCAATGGGAAGCTCTTACTGAACTCAAAAAGGACAGGAATATGGTCATTAGACTCTCTGAAAATGGTGTAAATGTGTTGGTAAGAGAGAAAAGGGCTTACAAAGCAGAGACATTGAGACAACTGCAGAATAACAGATGTTATGAGCTGATTATTAGGGAGCAATAGGTGATTGTTATACAGTACTACAATGATTCCCCCATGTACCCACTTCCTTACATCATCCTAAGGTACATACAAGTCTAGATCCAACTCCCGCCACCCTCTACCCCAACACCGGTCGTTCAATAGTGCCTTCAAAGGAAAGTTTGCTAGGGAACATATCAATTTATATCAATCATTACTTATTCCTACATGTGGATGCACTAAGCTCTTATATGAAGGGCACAAAAGACTTCATAGTTGAACTGGAAAATGGATGGGAGGAGGACTATCCCCTGATGAAGTTAGATATCAACAGCCTGTACACATGTATCAAACATGAGGAAAGCATTAGGTCTTGTAGATATGTTCTACAAACCCATTCTTTGGTGTATTACGAATATACTCATGCTACTGAGCATGCTCAAATTTTGCCTATCGAATACTTTTTCATGTTTGGCGTAAAGTACTACAGACAGAAAAGGGAACAGCAAAGGGTTCCTGATTCACTCACAGCTTTGCAAAATTATTCATGGTGAGCTGAGAGTGGCAAGTGGTGTGGGCAGAAACAATTGCACAATGGACAGATCATATTGTAGTTCAGTATCATATTGATTATATTTTCCTTATTTGGAAGGGCCAATAGTCTTCATCAAAGCAATGAATACAACAATATTAAGCTAGGTTTCACAACACAGATCAGCAAAATCTGGACCGCACTGTGACAGTAGTAGGGAAGGACTAGTGACTAAACTGCCATACAAGACACTAATAAGGGTGCAACTGTACCATGCTTTATAGCATCATTTAGTACCAATGCACCCACGATTAGGCCTATTATGAAGAAGATTTGGAACATTCTCAAACGTGGTTCTACTACAGGGAATCATCTACCTGAACACCCTCTATTAACCTCAGAAGAGCATCATCACTAAAAGATCGCCTCATACACAAAGGCTACAGAGAAGAATGGGCACCTGGCTTGAGAATGAGAAAAAATATTGTAGTTAATGTTCACAAAATGAAAGGCAAAGAAGAATATCTACAATGTTAAATAATATAAAGGCCCTCATTAAGACCCTGATGGCCGGTGATGAAGTGGCGGTAATACTGCCAACAGGCTGGCGGTAAGTACCGCCAAATTATGACCCTGGCGGGTAGATCTCTGAAAGACAGCCAATGTACCACACCGACCGCCAGGGCAGAAACAACAGTCACCATGGCGATAGCCGCCTACAGCCACGCAGAAGACAAAGTACCGGCCACCATATTATGACAACGCAAGCCATCTTTTCCGGAGCGGTACCAAAGCCATCAAAAGCCTGGCGGAAACATATTACAGAAGTGAAAGGACTCACCATTGGAGACACAGGGAAGAACCATAGGCATGGAACCAGAACTGCAAGTATTTCCGATGATCTTCTACATTATGCTCCACCACGAACACCAACGCCGGCGAAGACGACAACAGTGAGTACAGCCGCCTAGCACACAAGGGAGGGGGAGAGGAAAACGACAGTGACACACACACGCACCACACACACACCATACACACAACCAGCTGCACAAGAAAACAACTTGTCCCCGTAAATCGGCTGAATAATGCAAGGACAACAGGAATTGACTGTAATAAGATCAACACAAAATTAATAATACGATTTGCAAAAGCAACAAATATATTTACAAGTGTACAAAAAAGGGACACTGCCCAGTCCTCAGTCCACAGGGGCCACATGGCCCCAGGACAAAGTCCAAGGCACCACTTGTTACCTGCACCAATATGAAGAGAACACTGCAGGTGCATTAGTTGGCAAATAGGCAGGCACCTCGGGGGGCACCTCAGACGGATGCGGAAACCACACCACTGGTTCTCGAGGGGGCAACATGACCTGTGCTTCGTCCTGGGGAGTGCAAGGCCACAGTCTCTCAAGTAGGTGTATCCCACACTGGTTCTGGAGGGGGCAAAAAGCCCTGTGCTTGGTCCTGGGGGGTGCAAGGCCACAGTCTCTGGAGTGGGTGGCTTGCCCACCTGTTCTGGAGAGGGCAACATGGCCTGTGCTTGGTCCTGGGGAATGCAAAGCCACAGTCTATGGAGTGGGTGACCTGCCCACTGGTTCTGGAGGGGGCAACATGCCCTGTGTTTGGTCCTGGGAAGTGCAAGGCCACAGTTTCTCAAGTGGGTGTCTCCCACTCTGGTTCTGGAGGGGGAAAAAACCCTGTGCTTGGTCCTGGGGGTGCAAGGCCACAGTCTCTGGAGTGGGTCACTTGCCCACTTGTTCTAGAGGGGCAACATGGCCTGTGCTTGGTGCTGGGGAGTGCAAGGCCACAGTCTCTGGAGTGGGTCACTTGCCCACAACACCACTGGTTCTGGAGGGGGCAACATGACCTGTGCTTCGTCCTGGGGAGTGCAAGGCCACAGTCTCTCAAGTGGGTGTCTCCCACACTGGTTCTAGAGGGGGCAAACAGCCCTGTGCTTGGTCCTGGGGGGTGCAAGGCCACAGTCTCTGGAGTGGGTGGCTTGCCCACCTGTTCTGGAGGGGGCAACATGGCCTGTGCTTGGTCATGGGGAGTGCAAAGCCACAGTCTATGGAGTGGGTGACTTGCCCACTGGTTCTGGAGGGGGCAACATGCCCTGTGTTTGGTCCTGGGAAGTGCAAGGCTTCAGTCGCTCAAGTGGGTGTCTCCCACACTGGTTCTGGAGGGGGGAAAAAAGCCCTGTGCTTGGTCCTGGGGGTGCAAGGCCACAGTCTCTGGAGTGGGTCACTTTCCCACTTGTTCTAGAGGGGCAGCATGGTCTGTGCTTGGTCCTGGGGAGTGCAAGGCCACAGTCTCTGGAGTGGGTGACTTGCCCACTGATTCTGGAGGGGGTAACATGCCCTGTGCTTGGTCCTGGGGAGTGCAATGCCACAGCCTCACTAGTGGGTGTCTCCCACACTGGTTCTGGAGGGGGCAACAAGCCCTATGCTTGGTCCTGGGGAGTGCAAAGCCACAGTCTCTCAAGTGGGTGAATACCCCACTGGTTCTGGAGTGGACAGGCCGCACAGCAGCCCATGGAGGCTGGATCACATGGCGTTAGCCGGAGGTGACGGCTGCACTGTGGTGGTGGTGGTAGTGGGAGGCTCCTGCTCAGCCCCTGCACCCTGTGATGGCTGCACTGTTTTGGTGGTGGTAATGGGAGGCTCCTGCTCAGCCCCTGCACCCTGCGATGGCTGCACTGTGGTGGTGGTGGTAATGGGAAACTCCTCCTCAGTCCCTGCACCCTGCGATTGCTGCACTGTGGTGGTGGTGGTAGTGGGAGGTTCCGGCTCAGCCCCTGCACCCTGCAATGGCTGCACTGTTGCGGTGGTGGTAGTGGGAGGCTCCTGCTCAGCCCCGGCACTCAATGATGGCTGCCCAACCACGGCTGGCGGTGGGGGCTCTGTGACAGCTGCTGTTGCAGGCTCCTTCCCCTTCTTGCTTGCTGGTGCAGGCTCCTTGCCCTTCTTGCTTGCTGGTGCAGGCTCCTTCTCCTTTCTGCTGGCTGGTGCAGGCTCCTTCCCCTTACTGCTTGCTGGTGCAGGCTTCTTCCCCGTTCTGCTGACTGGTGCAGGCTCCTCTTCCTTCTTGCTGGCTGGTGCAGGGTCCTTCCCTTTCAGTATTTGTGGCCTGGAATCCTTTCCACCACGAGTAGGTGCTGATGGAACTGGGCCCGTGGACTGTTTGGCTGAGGTGCTTGGCTGGGTTCTTGAAACCCTGGCCGTATGTGCAGGACGGGGGGATAGGGAAGAGGTCAGTGGTGGAAAGGAAAAGCTTTTTAGGGACATAGGGACATTGGGACATGAATAGGGAGAAGTAATGGGAGAGGAGGATGAGGGAGTGGTTGTTGGAAGTGTTTGTCTGCTGGATTTGCTGCATTTGGGTGCAGGTGATGGGTTGTATGCTGTTGTGAGGTGGATGGTTGTTGGGTGTCTGAGTGCTTGCGTTTGTGTACCTTGGGCGGGCGGACACGGTGGGAGAGGGCACAGGGGACGTGTGCATAGATGTTGTGCCAGTGAGGTGTGTTTTCTGCTTGGTGTGGTGATGATGCAGGTAGTTGATGATGATGTAGTACATGTAGGTGTGAGTGTGGATGTAACTGGGTGGTAGGTGGAGGTGGAGGAGGAGGACGGGGAGATAGTGGAAATAGTGGATGTTGTTGGGTCTGCAACTGGATGGTGTTTGTGTGAGTGCCTGTGGGATGAAGTGTGGTGCTTGTGTTTGCCTGTGACACTCTTGGGTGTTGTCCTGTGTGCCTGCTCATCTGGCTGTGTGCTTGGGATGGGTTGGGGTTGAGGAGAATGGGACTGGGAAGTGGAAGCTGGAGGGGGGATAGTAGAAACAGGGACAATGGCTGACATCAGAGAGGAGGCCAGAGCCTGAATCGATCTCTGTTGGGCCGCCAATCCAGTGTGAATGCCCTCCAGGAATGCATTAGATTGTTGCATCTGGGCTGCCAGCCCCTGGATGGCATTCACAATGGTTGATTACCCTACAGAGATGGATCTCAGGAGGTCAATAGCCTCCTCAATCAGGGGGCTGCTGGGAGGGCGGTGCTGGTATGGGGGAGGCGGCTGTACCTGTAGCTGGGGTGGTCACAGAGGTGTCTGCCACCACCAGGTAGCTCCCATCAGAAGAGGTACCAGAGTCTGTATTGTCCCCTCCAGTCTCCGCTGCGGTGCTCCCCTCACCCTCCGTCCCACTGGTGCCCTCAGCGTCAGTGGATTCTGCCTCCAGGGTCTTGTGGGATGCAGCTCCCTCCGTTGCCGGTGCCTCTGCTCCTCCGCCAGATGATGCTAATGCACATAAGGACAGGATGACAAAACAAGAAAGGGGGAGAGAGAGAGAGACAAAGGATACACTGGGTCAATGACTGCCCCAACACCACCGTTGGCATACACAGCGCCCTCACACCCCGTGTACAGGCCTACACACTAGGCATTTCACTACCAGTGATATTGCTAGCCACCAAGGCATGAGGAGGAGCACACACCACCAACTGCAGCACACCTGGGACCCATGCAGCCCTGGCCAGTGGTGGATGCTAACAAGCTAGGTAGGCAATATTTCCCCTTCAGACCCTTAGCCACCAGAGGACCTACGCTGCAATGTCTGGCCTGGCCTAGGGGCACCCACTGACACACATCCACCACCTGGATACCACCCCACCAGGTGCAAGTTGTAATGATACCCACTGTACTCACACCTTTGTGGCTGCTGTGTTGCCCTCAAGCTCCCATCCAGCTCTGGATAGGCAATCGCCAGTATGTAGACCATAAGGGGGGGGTCAGGGTTCGACGGGCACCCCCTCCTCATTGGGAGGTCATCCCCAGCTGGGCCTCTGCGGTCTTTCGTGCCCAGCGTCTCAGGTCCTCCCACCGTTTGCGACAGTGGGTGCTATGCCTGCTCGAGACCCGCAGGGTCCGCACCTCCTTGGTGATGGCGCAGCATATACAATTCTTTTGATGGGCACTGACCTGCAGAGACAATACAGACAGGAGAACACCATTAGACAAACAGCCAGTTAAACAAATGGCCCACCATACCCGTTTACAGCACTATTGGTACCCACATAGCCTAGCACTCAATGTGTACCTAGCCAGGAGGACATCCCTCCCCCTTACACAATGCCTTCACACACACCTCCATACATGCATGCCACATGCATCATGCCCACAGTGTACTCACCTGTTGGTCTGAAGGCCCATACAGCAGTCTATACTAGGGTAGGACCCCATGCACCAGTCTCTCCAACTCCTCCGAAGTGAAGGCTGGTGCCCTTTCCCCAGTCACACGGGCCGGTGTAGGTTCCAGACACAGGTCACCGCAGCACATGCAGTGTAGGTCCTCTCCTACAAAAGGTCAGCAAACAAGTGAGGAATGCGATAGAAAATGGTGGTCACGTCCGCAGCTGTGCATACCGTCACCGCCGGCATAGATCACCATTGGCCACTGAACCCCATAGGGCCCAATATTAAAGAATGAGGAATTGCACAGCAGTTCCTGACTACCTCCCACCATGCTGCACAACATCAGCGGCATTACCTCACTTCCATCTGTCCCTCCACACAGGACCGGCGGACACCATTTCAGAGGGGAGAGAACAGGCATATGGAATAATACTGCGTCACAGGAGAAATAGGCACATACTGTACAGATCACACTGACCCATTTCATGTATACAGATTGCAGACTACTGTTGTGGCTCCATTGTTCAGTTTGTGACAGGCTCCTCACTCTTTTGTCCCTTAGTTTCCTACCGCTGCGGATGAATAGGAGATGGAGCCATATCCCCATGTACAGGCCCCTGCTGGACTTGGCTACACTGGAGGACAGGCTCATAATACTCACCTATAGACTGGACAGGCCCACAATCACAGAGCTGTGTGCCCAATTGGAACCTGACCTGATATTTGCTACCCACCACCCCACTGAGATTCCCCCCTCTTGTGCTAGTTCTATCAGTGCTCCATTTCCTGGCAAGTGGTTCTCTCCAAGTGACAGTGGGCTTGGCAGCAGGAATGTCACAGCCAATGTTCTCAATAGTGCTGACAAGAGTATTGTCTGCCCTGATAAAAAACATGTGCAGCTACATTGCATTCCCCCAGGTGGAGGATTTGGCCACTGTGAAGGCCTAGTTTTATGCAATGGGACATATCCCCAATATAATTTGGGCGATTGACAGAACACTTATGGCATTTGTGCCCCCCGCCGGAATGAACAGGTGTTCAGGAATAGTAAGAGTTTCCACTCAGTGATTGTGCAGATAGTGTGCTTGGCGGACCAGTACATCTCCCACATCAATGCTAAGTATCCCGGATTGGTGCATGATGCCTTTGTCCTAAGGAATAGCAGCATCCCAAATGTGATGGCCCAGCTACAGAGGCACACGGTGTGGCTAATAGGTGAGCCCTGGTTCCCAACCAGTATATGTTGGTGTATGGGTATGTGTTGGCCATATAGCATAGTGTGTGGCTAAATGTTGTCCATCAATATTTGCAGGTGACTCTGGTTACCCAAACCTATCATGGCTGCTGACCCCTGTGAGGAATGCCAGGACAAGGGCAGAAGAACTTTATAATGAGGCACATGGGCAAACCAGAAGGATAATTGAGAGAACCTTTGACCTCCTGAAGGCCAGGCTCTGGTGCCTCCATCTAACAGGTAGATCCCTGTGCTATTCACCTAAGAAGGTCTGCCAGATAGTAGTGGCATGCTGCATGTTGCACAACCTGGCCCTCAGACGCCATGTCCCTTTTCTGCAGGAGGAGGAGACTGGAAATGCCCCTGTGGCAGCAGTTGACCCTGTGCACAGTGAGGATGATGAGGCAGAGGGTGAGGATGAGGACAACAGAACAACTGTAATCTGTCAGTACTTCCAATGACACACAGGTGAGACAGTGTAACTTTACATTTCAATGACTTTGGTTGTATTCTGTGTGGCATTGGCATGTTGGTATTTCCCAATTCTATGCCCACTTACTGTTCCGTCTAGCTATTCATTTTGCAGATGTTGATGATATGACAAATAATCCTGGTGTGATCACAACAGCCAACTATAGGTCATTAATTCTATCTTCATTCTATGTACAGTTCATTTGCACTGGTTGTACCTGTTTCAATCAATACATATTCGAAATACATGACTGTCTTATCCAGGTGACTGGTTGACACCTGTTCGGTATAAGTCAATAAGGACGCTCAATGAAGGACCACACGCCAATTATGAACACAATTTAGCTTTACTAGAATTTCAGGTAAATGTAGGCATTTAGCACATTAACAATAGTAGAATAAGAATAGCAATGAAAAGCATCTATTTATTTATATATAAGTACACTACAAAGGGCATCTATGCATATATATAAACAAAGAGTTCATTGACAGATATAAGCTTTGATTAACTGTATAACAAAATGCATCACACTACGATGTTCAGGAAGCAAAATATAAATGAGTTGAATACTTCAGATAAGCTTTGATTTACTGCACACCAAAATGCATGTTTCAATTACTGCAACAGGCTCACACTACGATGTTCAGAAAGCAAAATATAAACGAGCTGAATACTTCAGATAAGCTTTGATTTACTGCACACCAAAATGCATGTTTCAATTACTGCAGCAAGCTCACACTACGATGTTCAGAAAGCAAAATATAAACGAACTGAATACTTCAGATTATAAATACAGTGCAAGCATAATAATCAATCATAATAATAGAGCAGAGAAACAAAGGCCTTTCATTCCTGTGTGGAACTTAACTTAGTCCACGAAATGCTGGGATGCCCTCTACCGCCTGCTTGGACCTCTCTTCCCCTCAAGCATCACAGTCTCTGAACAGCAATACAGGGAGGCAGCGCTGGGCCATGGCAGCTTTCACAACCCCATCTGCGAGCTTCAAATCCCTCACCCGCACTTCCATGCTTAAATAACTCGAAGCTAGGATTCTGTCTCTTTCTGGCAGTTTCTAGCTATGTTATCAGCACTTGTCTCTTGGCTGCTCTGCCCTTCCCCAGCCTTTGTTTTCATTCCATCTTCTCCCTGCATTCTCGTTCTCAAGGTTGAGACGGAGTTTCCTACACAAACAAGCTTGAAAATAACATCATGAACTTTTCCACGTTGTTCGGGGGTTTCATCAGGCATCTCGCTCATCTACACTGCTCAAGCTAATTAACCCTTTGCGTCACAGTGTCTTCTGCACCTTTCCCCATACTGATCACTCCACCCCTTAGATGAGCACGATGCATGCAAAACAGATATCATTTACTTTGACATTCCGCTAGCTAGGTTGCTACGAATATTTGTCAGCGTTATTCTAAACGCCTGCATCTTAGTATAAAGCTGTTTTGTGCATACATATAGTCTACATAGTATAGTCATTAGCGTAACACAAACAATCAATAGCCAAATTAGCGGATGTAACACTATATTTAGCGTCTTCATGGCTCCTAGTGCCCAGCCTAAGAAGATGTCATGCCAATGATGCTCAGTTATTTGCTGGATGCGTGAAGCAGTGTGCATAAGCTGTTTAGCGTTTATGGTCATCTGTATGGCTGTATCCTTGGTGTATTTAGCTGCCATATCAATTTTAGCAAAGGTAACCTGTGCGTAGTGCCTGATTGCCTCTAATCTGGGTAGCTTAACAACAAGCGAGATGTTCCACTCTAACTGCGCTCGCATTTGCGTCTGTAATGTGGTTATGGTGAACTTAGTCGGTCGGTACAAGATGTGAGTGCTTATGTCAATAATGCTGGTAATATTGCACATACACATTACTTGCTCTCCGGTGGTTTGTATAAATCCGTTACATAACATAGGCTTTCTGTCCCTATCTGATATAAGTCTGTGCCATTAATAGGATAAGGTAACCATTCACATTCTCCTGGTATTGTGTGGAGACATGGATCTAGCACCCATCCAGTGTGGGTACATACCCACCCCTTAGACCAATCTGCACATCTAGTGGGATCTACAGTGTGATTTGTTTGATCAATCCACTTTTTGTCAGTGTGAGGTATCCACCATTCTTTACCTATCACTACGGGGAGCAATATAAAGGGGCACCATATGTCAGGAGGAAGATCACTTCTTGCTATATCAAAAAGAGCATAACCCATTTCTTCCTCACAGTGAAACTGTATGGGCTTTACCCATATTTCCTCAGGCAAATGCAATTGTTGTCTCCAATATTCACTCTGAAGCTGTCCCTATTCTGCTTTAAAGTCTGCACACTGTTGATTAACAATGCTTTGCCAAAGTATGCACTGGATGCCCTTAGTCACTGTTTGTGTGTTTTGAAAGCTTTTTCTGAATTGTTGATAAGTGAAATTATTATGCCATTGCCAATCGCGATACAACCCACACAGGACTTTCCATACTTCTTGTGAGTGTGTGGGCCCCCATTGAGAAATTACTTTATGGCCTCTCCTGTACTATATCCTGTAGAAGATAGCTTAATCCTAATGGCTTCAACATCAAAAGAATTCAGGGCCCCTACTCCGATTCCGGTGGCCCCAGCTATCAAGGACCCTAGATCTCTTCTAATGCGTAACTTTGGCAAGGGCCATGACTGTGCTGGTGTAAAAGGTACAATGGTATCACAATATTTACATATCATGTTTAGCGTATAATTCAAAGCCTGTACTGTTGCTGGCGTCCCCCGCAACTTGTTCAGTCCGTTGGCATGTCGGATTTGCTGTCCAGTTACCTTCCAGGTCACAGCTTTGGCAGCCATCCACTTGCCTCCAGGTACCTTCACGTTGCAAAGTGAAACATTTCTCTGGTCATCAGTTACGTTAGCGGCTTGAGATGCACAAGTGACACGAAGGTCCGTAACGACATTCTCTGCTGCATTCGGTCTGACCGCAAACAGGAACCACGTCATTGATGCAGATGTCATTGTTTATGACCGTGGGGTAAGTCTCACTGCAGGCACAAATACAGGTACATTAAAGTTCTTTAAAAGTACAATATACGTGCTCCCACCCCTTGACTCAATATCTCTCCTGCCTCTGGCTTTTTCCCTTGATAGTTCACCCATACTTTTCTTCCTGTGCTTCCAAATCCTCCCTCACCTCTCTGGGTATTATCGGGGGCAGATCTTTCTTCAATGTGTGGGGTGTACGCTTGTTCACAAATCAATTGTGCAAGTCTGTCATGTGCTGATAACTTTTTTAGCTGTTCTTTCGACAATCCGTTATATCTCTCAATCATGCCTACAGCTTGTGGATAATAACTAAGGTACAAAATCCTCAGAATTCCCTGTTCCTGCGCCCAGCCCTGCACTGTTTTCCCTGAAAAGTGTGTGCCCCTATCTGTTTGGATCTCATCAGGTGCCCCATAATGTTTTATCAGGTAGTTTAGCACTCGCAAAGTGGACTTTTGGTCTGCAGACTTACAGGGCATACCCAACATAAGGCCAGAGTAGGTGTCCACCATGGTCAATCCGTAGCTTTTTCCTCCTTCTTTTGGTAGCTGCCAGATATAGTCCAATTGCCACACCGTAGCAGCTGCGGTTCCTCTTCTGATATGGCCGCTAGGCTTCTTTTGCAGGGGCATTTGTCTAATCTGGTTGCATGTGGGGCACTCCTTTACTGCTTGTTTCACTTGGTCTTTAGTAACTGGAATTTGTCGTTGCTGTGCCCATGCATAAGTGCCATTCTTTCCTAGATGTCCGGATGTTGCATGGGCCCTGTTTGCTAAAGCAGCTTCAGCTTGATGACCACCGCTCGTGTTTTGGCCATTTGATCTGCGGTGTTGTTGAATAGAGATGCAAGTGAGGTATCCGATGGGCAATGGGCATCCACATGTCCCACATAGATTTGGCATTTTTGCCCTTTCTCCCACATCTCTTCCCATAGCTGCTTGCCTCCCGAAATGGGGGTGCCTTTGATTTTCCATCCATCCTTGCACCAAGTCGGGGCCCAGCTTATTAGTCCTTGGTAAGTGGCCCAACTGTCAGTGTACACAAATGTTTTCTCTTCGATGGGGGCTTGTTCGATCACTGCTGCTACCCCCTGCAGCTCTGCAAGCTGGCTTGATTCATTATCCCCTCTTTGCAGCAACATCGTTACTGTGGCAAGCTGGAATGCGACTGTTTGCCATTGTCTTTTTCCTTGATAGTAAAGAGCGGTACCATCTGTGAACCATGCATTTTGCTGTTCTTCTTCAGTGAGTCGTTCAAAAGGCGGGGCTGTCTTAAATGGTGAGGGTTCCATTTCAGAGGGCTCTGGCGCAGGGGCCATTGCCTGAAAGTCCACTGCCCCTAGCGTATCTTCTTGTAACTTCGACACTCCTGCTGGTCCCGGCTTTGCCCTCTGCTGCAGATACCATTTCCACTTCACAATGGTAAACTCCTGCACTCTGCCTACTTTAGTGCCAACCCCTCCTTCTCTCGTCCAACCTAGTAAGGGGACCCTCTATTTTCCCTGCCTCTGCCATAGGCTCCACATCACTACATCATCGACATCATCCTGTACTGTCATTTCCAGCTCAAACGGGTCTCCTTCTGTGATGGGACCTAACGTAAAAGGATTCTGTAATGCATCTTTTGCTCCAGTGTCCCACATCTCACCAACCATTTAAACAAAGGCTCTGCAGGCATCTGCCTAAACATACAGGTTATCTCCAACAACTCACTCTGCGTATAATCTCTCACCAAACGAGAATTCTGTATTTGCCCACCATTCACTACCTTTGATTTGTGTTGCACCAGTGGGCGAACCTCCATTACACTTCCTCTTCCACCTTCAACTTCACATACACTTACTTCTCCACTTTCAACTCCACCTAGTTCTGTTACACATACTTCCACCTCATCCTCCCAATTCCAGTCATCATTTTCTGAGACTGTTCCATCCCAAGTATATGGATCCCAATTTTCTTTGCGTACCAATGCCCTCACTTGCACAGTTGAGGGTATTTTAGGCTTCTGCCTACTCTTCTGTTTGTGTGCCAGTGCCCTCACTTGCACAGTTGAGGGCATTTTAGGCTTCTGCCTACTGTTCTGTTTTGCTACTCGTACTGCTAATGCGGTGCACCTTACCTCCATTTGATCACCGAGTCACTGCACTTTCTATGGTCTCTTTCATAAGTAACTGCCTTTCCTGCAAGGCTGCAACCTCATCCCGCAGTCTCACTGCAGGCACAAATACAGGTACATTAAAGTTCTTTAAAAGTACAATATACGTGCTCCCACCCCTTGACTCAATATCTCTCCTGCCTCTGGCTTTTTCCCTTGATAGTTCACCCATACTTTTCTTCCTGTGCTTCCAAATCCTCCCTCACCTCTCTGGGTATTATCGGGGGCAGATCTTTCTTCAATGTGTGGGGTGTACGCTTGTTCACAAATCAATTGTGCAAGTCTTTCATGTGCTGATAACTTTTTTAGCTGTTCTTTCGACAATCCGTTATATCTCTCAATCATGCCTACAGCTTGTGGATAATAACTAAGGTACAAAATCCTCCGAATTCCCTGTTCCTGCGCCCAGCCCTGCACTGTTTTCCCTGAAAAGTGTGTGCCCCTATCTGTTTGGATCTCATCAGGTGCCCCATAATGTTTTATCAGGTAGTTTAGCACTCGCAAAGTGGACTTTTGGTCTGCAGACTTACAGGGCATACCCAACATAAGGCCAGAGTAGGTGTCCACCATGGTCAATCCGTAGCTTTTTCCTCCTTCTTTTGGTAGCTGCCAGATATAGTCCAATTGCCACACCGTAGCAGCTGCAGTTCCTCTTCTGATATGGCCGCTAGGCTTCTTTTGCAGGGGCATTTGTCTAATCTGGTTGCATGTGGGGCACTCCTTTACTGCTTGTTTCACTTGGTCTTTAGTAACTGGAATTTGTCGTTGCTGTGCCCATGCATAAGTGCCATTCTTTCCTAGATGTCCGGATGTTGCATGGGCCCTGTTTGCTAAAGCAGCTTCAGCTTGATGACCACCGCTCGTGTTTTGGCCATTTGATCTGCGGTGTTGTTGAATAGAGATGCAAGTGAGGTATCCGATGGGCAATGGGCATCCACATGTCCCACATAGATTTGGCATTTTTGCCCTTTCTCCCACATCTCTTCCCATAGCTGCTTGCCTCCCGAAATGGGGGTGCCTTTGATTTTCCATCCATCCTTGCACCAAGTCGGGGCCCAGCTTATTAGTCCTTGGTAAGTGGCCCAACTGTCAGTGTACACAAATGTTTTCTCTTCGATGGGGGCTTGTTCGATCACTGCTGCTACCCCCTGCAGCTCTGCAAGCTGGCTTGATTCATTATCCCCTCTTTGCAGCAACATCGTTACTGTGGCAAGCTGGAATGCGACTGTTTGCCATTGTCTTTTTCCTTGATAGTAAAGAGCGGTACCATCTGTGAACCATGCATTTTGCTGTTCTTCTTCAGTGAGTCGTTCAAAAGGCGGGGCTGTCTTAAATGGTGAGGGTTCCATTTCAGAGGGCTCTGGCGCAGGGGCCATTGCCTGAAAGTCCACTGCCCCTAGCGTATCTTCTTGTAACTTCGACACTCCTGCTGGTCCCGGCTTTGCCCTCTGCTGCAGATACCATTTCCACTTCACAATGGTAAACTCCTGCACTCTGCCTACTTTAGTGCCAACCCCTCCTTCTCTCGTCCAACCTAGTAAGGGGACCCTCTATTTTCCCTGCCTCTGCCATAGGCTCCACATCACTACATCATCGACATCATCCTGTACTGTCATTTCCAGCTCAAACGGGTCTCCTTCTGTGATGGGACCTAACGTAAAAGGATTCTGTAATGCATCTTTTGCTCCAGTGTCCCACATCTCATCAACCATTTAAACAAAGGCTCTGCAGGCATCTGCCTAAACATACAGGTTATCTCCAACAACTCACTCTGCGTATAATCTCTCACCAAACGAGAATTCTGTATTTGCCCACTGTTAGAAATGGGGTTTCTGGTTGGCTAGGGTATGCACCTCAGCCAGGCAGAACTTACCCACTCTAGTCAGGGCAAGGGAGTTACACGTCCAAGATAACCCCTGCTCACCCCCTTGGTAGCTTGGCACGAGCAGTCAGGCTTAACCCGGAGGCAATGCGTAAAGCGTTTGCACAACACACACATACATGTGACGCAATATCTCCACCACAAAGGAAACACAACACCAGATTATATAAAAAATACACTGTATTGTACACAACGTAATTATCAGACCAACATCACATAACAGTACTATCCTGCTACCTTAGCAGTTGTCAGAACGTTACACATTAGTTACTCTGCAAACTAGCAGTAGTCACACATAACACACAGGTTACTCAGTATTCTGCAACATAAGCAGTAGTCAGGAAACACGTTATCACATTAGCACACTTGTCATAAGAATATCATAAAACGCCCATACTAGGAACATTAGAAAATCTATGGCAAGTTAAGCAAACATATTAGCAAGTCATGCCCATAAAAGGAACATGTGCACACATATGTCAACACATCAAAGAACAGGTAGGCAATATAACAGAATGAATAAAGTCTGTAGAAAGAACTTTAAATTATCAGCATATTGGTCCATTTAACAGTACCTGGTAGAGGGAAGAGGCACCCTCCGTTCCTGAAACGAATAATGGGGCCCCCGGCGCTCTTCTGCGCAAAACGGGGGCCTCCCTGATCATGGCAGTCCGAGAGGGGCGGCACGCACCCTCTCTGACTTCTTGACGGGCCCCTTCTGGGACCCGTGATCACTGGGGCCCCCCCTGGACCTCCACCGGCCCTCCTGAGGGGGGCCCAGGTCGCCCAAAAAGGTTTAAAGGATGGAGGGGGCGATCGCGCCCCTAGGGCAGTGACCGGGGAGAAGGGAACTCCCGTTCCTCCCCGTGTCCTGCGTGCCAGGGGGCAGCCGCCCTTGTCCGCGGTGCGGCTGCCCCAAAAGGAAGTAGCAGAGGCAGGGACCTCCGTTGAGGTCCCTCGCCGGCTTCCTGCGGCAGCTGCACCCGGCCTGGTGCACGAACCGCTTCCCTGCCGTCCCTCGTCCACGAGGGAGGCAGTTTCAGGAGCGGGTGCCGGCGTGTGCCCCGGGGGCACTCCGCAGAGCGCGCGTCACCCGGGAGCACGACAGGAGCGGCCCTGCTCCTATCTGCAACTCCGGCAAGTGCCCCGGGGGCACAATGAGCAGCGCGGTCCTTGCGACCGTTCTCAATGCGGCGCCCGGGCCGCGGCGGTGATTTCTCTCAAGCGCTTTCCACAGCGCTAAGACAAATGCAGCCTGGGCTGCGGCGGTGATTTCTTTCAAGCGCTTTCCACAGCGCTAAGACAAATGCAGCCTGGGCTGCGGCGGTGATTTCTTTCAGCAAATGAAAAGCGCTTTCAAAGCGCAATGGCACCTCAGCAGCCTCAGCAATTACAAGAATGCCTTGTTCTTGGTTAAAGCATTCTGCGCAAAGGTTTAAAGGATCGTTGCAGGGGTCAGGGGCCACAGCACCCTGCCCCTGGGAACAACTTAAGCAAAAAGGAGCACAGGGCTGGTGGGCTCAGCTACAGGCCAGCACAAAGGGTGCAGATGGTGGCAGTTCCTCCTAGTGACCAGGCAGGTCACAGGTCAGCACAACAGCAGCAGTCCATGGCGGTTTCCTGGTGAGTCCATTCATCAGCGTTCTGTGTCCAGTTCCAAGTTCCAAGAATGTTCAAATTGTGGGGAAAATTCCCCTGTACTTATAGTCAGTTCTTACAGTGTTTTACAATGGTAGGGAGAGGAGGTTCCAGCCAGTTACAACTGGTTCTGGGAGTGCCCCCTCTCTCCTTTCAGCACAGGCTCCAAACATCAGTGGGGGGTTAACGACCCTATTGTGTGAGGCCAGGGCACAGTCTTTACAAATGCAGGTGTGCCCCGCCTCTCCCTTCTCTCAGCCCAGGAAGACTATTCAGTATGCAGATGCACCTCAGTGACACCTCCACCCTCCCTGTGTACAGGCTGTCTGAAAAGTATGCACAAAGCCCCAACTGTCACTCTGCCCAGACGTGGATTGGAGTCAAGCTGCAAAACACCAGAATTATAAGCACAGATAAATGCGCACTTTCTAGAAGTGGCATTTCTGTGATAGTAAAAAAAAATACACCCACACCAGTAAGCAGTATTTATTATCACCATCACAACCATACCAAACACGCCTACGCTAGCCCTCATAAATCAGACAATACCCCTACACATAAGGCAGGGCATTTCTAATGCAATCCTATGAGAAGGCAGCACTCACAGCAGTGAGACACCAAGTTAGGCTGTTTGTCACTACCAGGACAGGCCATGCAATATGGCACATGTCCTGCCTTTCTACATACATGGCACCCTGCCCACAGGGCGTACTTTAGGGGTGACTTACATGTAGTAAAAGGGGAGTCCTGGGCCTGGCAAGTAAATTTAGATGCCAGGTCCCTGTGGCAGAAAACTGCGCACACAGGCCCTGCGCTAGCAGGCCTGAGACAGGTTTGAAAGTCTACTTCAGTGGGTGGCGCAAGCAGCGCTGCAGGCCCACTAGTAGTATTTAATTTACAGGCCCTGGGTATAGAGATACCACTGTACAAGGGACTTATAGGTAAATTAAATATGCCAATCAGGTATAAGCCAATCATACCAACTTTAGATGGGAGAGCACCTGCACTTTAACACTGGTCAGCAGTGATAAAGTGCTCAGAGTCCTAGAGCCAACAGCGAAAGGTCAGAAAAACCAGGAGGAAGGAGGCAAAAAGACTAGGGATGACCATGCGTATGGCCAAAAGTCCAACACAACCCCCTACCAGCCAAAATCCAGGGGAGAACAATCAATACCTTGATGTACTTTCCTGATTGGGGCGATAGAACAAGGACCCAGGCCCACAACAGCAGGGGCATGTTCCAGTTCTACGCCTTCCTGACTCCACTGGGATCTCTCTGTCAATGCGTCCCAGGCAGCCTAGACCAACCCACGGGGATTCTCTAGCTGCCAATGGCCAGAACCAGGCCCCAGGCCATCTAGGAGCCTCTGGTCTCTGAAACCATAATGAGTGGGGGGCGGTAGCCCCAGGTGCAAAGCAACCTGTCTCCACTCCATTTTTGATCAGTTCAGGGGCTCTACCCTGCCACTGATCCACCAACCTAGGGTCCGCACCCATAGGTTCTATAGGGGCTAGAGGCGAGGCTCTCCTCCCTCTACCTCTCCTTCTAGGATCCCGCCCTCCTCTCCTAGGAGGGGTATCACCAGAATCCACACTTGCCAGGGTGCTGGGTACAGCAGCCCTGCACAACTTTCTCGCCAGCCCAGGATCACTACCTGGCGACTGACCACCCAACCCAGGGACGACACCCTTGGGTTGCACCGGGGTCCGGGGCGGGCTTCCCCCTCCCTGAACCCCACTTCCAGAGTCCTGCGTCTCCCCACCTCGGGAGAAGCCACCAGAAGTTTCACACAGGGGGGTGAGCACACTAACCGCCCCCCCAACCAGGTCAGAGTTTACCCCCTGAACCTGTCTATCTAGTCCAGGGACGACACCCTTAGACTGGACCATTGCCCAGCGAACCAGGACTTCCTTGGGAGCACACCTACCCCCTACCAGATCAGAGCTTACCCCCTGAATCTGGCAATCCAACCCAGAGTCACTACCCTGCGGTTGAACCACTGCCTGGCGCACCAGGACTTCCTTGGGAGCACACGTACTCCCCATCAGGTCAGAGTTTACCCCCTGAACCTGATCATCCAACCCAGAGTCACCACCCTGCGGTTGAATCATTGCCTGGCGCACCAGGACTTCCTGGGGGGCACACCTACCCCCCACCAGGGAAACACTTTCCCCAAGGGCCATACAAGAGTCTGGCTGGCGCAGGTCTCCTGACCTCTGCCCATCTGACAGAGTCTGGATTCCCCCCAGCCCAGAAATGGTCTCACCAAGGTCATTCCTGGGGGGCTCTGCACTCAGAGCTGACCCCTGACCCTCCAGGTTCTCCACTGGGGCCCGCAGCCCCCTCTCAACCCTATGCCTGGATTTCTGCCTCCTCCGCTGTCGAGCGAGACTACCAGACACCAGGACCGGCGGAACGCTATCACCAGCCACCCGCCCAAGTCCTAATGACAAAATGGGATCCTTCTGAACAGCTGGCCCTACGGCACAGGCTAGGCTCACCTCCTGGCGTTCACTCATGGAACCTTCAGGGGCCTGGGACGGTATCTTGGGCACCTTGGGCCTCAGCCCAGCCCCATTCCCTCTCCTCAGAGACGGGACATGGGGTCCCTCACCCATCCCAGTCCACTGGGACCTACCTGGGACACTCCATTCCTTTCCCACCACACCTTGTTGGGAAACACCTAGACCACTCTCATTAGGAACACCCCCTAATGTCACACCAGACCCTCTGGTACGCAACCAGAAGTCTGCCTCCTTTGCAAGCTCCCTGGAGTCAGAGAGCTCACACACTGACAAGTGTTGGCGTAACTCTGAAAAACAACAACGAAACAGGTGCTCTCTGAGAATCAGATTAAACAGCCCTTCAAAATTGTTTACTGTGCTACCCTTCACCCATCCATCGAGTGCAATGCAGCAATCCTCCACAAACTCCTCCCAAGACTGGTGGGACAGTTTCTTACCACCCCTAAACCTTTTTCTGTATTCCTCAGGGGAAAAACCATACTTCACAATCAGTGCGTTCTTCACAGCGGAGTACCCCTCCCTGTCACTCTCTTCTAGAGTCAGTAGGGCATCCCTCCCCTCCTCAGGAATAAAACTCCCTAGGCCAGTTCCCCAATCCTTCTCAGGGATCCTGCGCTCTACCAGAGCCCTCTCATATTCCTTTAACCACTGACGTATGTCACCCCCCTCTTGGAACCTAGGTACCAGATCTATGGGTATGTGAGGAACATCTTTGCTACAGCACTGTACATTGCTGCCACCACTGGACTCCACCTGCAGCGCTGGTGAGTCCAGAACCTTCAGACTGCGCTCTAGAGCGAGTCTTTCTCTGGCAAAGGCCCTCTCTGCCTCTGCCATTCTCTCCTGTACTAAGGCCTTCTCTACCTCAGCCCTTCTCTCCTCAACAGCTAGGCGCGCTAACTGCAACTTCAGGTCCCTCTCTTCCCGCCTATCTCTTAGCTCATCAGGCGTCAAGGAATGAGAGGTAGCCCTGCTTCTTACACTGGACCCAGCAAGGGACTCCCTATCACTGGGGCCTTCCCTGTCAACTGGCGTCCCCAACCGGTCATTCTCACCCTCCTGATCAGTCTCTCTACCACTCTCTAGGGATGAGGTCTGGGAGCCCTCCCATTGGGAACCCTCGCTACACTCAGGATCCTCTGGGTGCCCCCTACGCACACTCCCTCCCTGGGTAAATGTCACAAACCTTTCAAAGAAATTCAGAGATCTCCTGAGGTCCCCTTCTACAGGCAGCCCTCTCTCTCTACAGAACCCCTCTAATTCCCCCTGCGTGTAAAACGGCAGGTCCTCTAAATCAAAGGTAAGCCCCATCTTGAAAAGGTACAAATAACTCAACTGTGACAACCACAATACCCAAGCGTGAGAACTGAAAACAGGAAAAATGACCAAAGAGAGAAAGTTAAGAGAAGCCAAACATGTGATGGTCTAAACGCAATCCTTGTAGTGAAATAATGAGTCACAATGGTATTGTGCAAGCGCAAGTCCTATCCTCACCGCTGACTTCCAATGTTAGAAATGGGGTTTCTGGTTGGCTAGGGTATGCACCTCAGCCAGGCAGAACTTACCCACTCTAGTCAGGGCAAGGGAGTTACACGTCCAAGATAACCCCTGCTCACCCCCTTGGTAGCTTGGCACGAGCAGTCAGGCTTAACCCGGAGGCAATGCGTAAAGCGTTTGCACAACACACACATACATGTGACGCAATATCTCCACCACAAAGGAAACACAACACCAGATTATATAAAAAATACACTGTATTGTACACAACGTAATTATCAGACCAACATCACATAACAGTACTATCCTGCTACCTTAGCAGTTGTCAGAACGTTACACATTAGTTACTCTGCAAACTAGCAGTAGTCACACATAACACACAGGTTACTCAGTATTCTGCAACATAAGCAGTAGTCAGGAAACACGTTATCACATTAGCACACTTGTCATAAGAATATCATAAAACGCCCATACTAGGAACATTAGAAAATCTATGGCAAGTTAAGCAAACATATTAGCAAGTCATGCCCATAAAAGGAACATGTGCACACATATGTCAACACATCAAAGAACAGGTAGGCAATATAACAGAATGAATAAAGTCTGTAGAAAGAACTTTAAATTATCAGCATATTGGTCCATTTAACAGTACCTGGTAGAGGGAAGAGGCACCCTCCGTTCCTGAAACGAATAATGGGGCCCCCGGCGCTCTTCTGCGCAAAACGGGGGCCTCCCTGATCATGGCAGTCCGAGAGGGGCGGCACGCACCCTCTCTGACTTCTTGACGGGCCCCTTCTGGGACCCGTGATCACTGGGGCCCCCCCTGGACCTCCACCGGCCCTCCTGAGGGGGGCCCAGGTCGCCCAAAAAGGTTTAAAGGATGGAGGGGGCGATCGCGCCCCTAGGGCAGTGACCGGGGAGAAGGGAACTCCCGTTCCTCCCCGTGTCCTGCGTGCCAGGGGGCAGCCGCCCTTGTCCGCGGTGCGGCTGCCCCAAAAGGAAGTAGCAGAGGCAGGGACCTCCGTTGAGGTCCCTCGCCGGCTTCCTGCGGCAGCTGCACCCGGCCTGGTGCACGAACCGCTTCCCTGCCGTCCCTCGTCCACGAGGGAGGCAGTTTCAGGAGCGGGTGCCGGCGTGTGCCCCGGGGGCGCTCCGCAGAGCGCGCGTCACCCGGGAGCACGACAGGAGCGGCCCTGCTCCTATCTGCAACTCCGGCAAGTGCCCCGGGGGCACAATGAGCAGCGCGGTCCTTGCGACCGTTCTCAATGCGGCGCCCGGGCCGCGGCGGTGATTTCTCTCAAGCGCTTTCCACAGCGCTAAGACAAATGCAGCCTGGGCTGCGGCGGTGATTTCTTTCAAGCGCTTTCCACAGCGCTAAGACAAATGCAGCCTGGGCTGCGGCGGTGATTTCTTTCAGCAAATGAAAAGCGCTTTCAAAGCGCAATGGCACCTCAGCAGCCTCAGCAATTACAAGAATGCCTTGTTCTTGGTTAAAGCATTCTGCGCAAAGGTTTAAAGGATCGTTGCAGGGGTCAGGGGCCACAGCACCCTGCCCCTGGGAACAACTTAAGCAAAAAGGAGCACAGGGCTGGTGGGCTCAGCTACAGGCCAGCACAAAGGGTGCAGATGGTGGCAGTTCCTCCTAGTGACCAGGCAGGTCACAGGTCAGCACAACAGCAGCAGTCCATGGCGGTTTCCTGGTGAGTCCATTCATCAGCGTTCTGTGTCCAGTTCCAAGTTCCAAGAATGTTCAAATTGTGGGGAAAATTCCCCTGTACTTATAGTCAGTTCTTACAGTGTTTTACAATGGTAGGGAGAGGAGGTTCCAGCCAGTTACAACTGGTTCTGGGAGTGCCCCCTCTCTCCTTTCAGCACAGGCTCCAAACATCAGTGGGGGGTTAACGACCCTATTGTGTGAGGCCAGGGCACAGTCTTTACAAATGCAGGTGTGCCCCGCCTCTCCCTTCTCTCAGCCCAGGAAGACTATTCAGTATGCAGATGCACCTCAGTGACACCTCCACCCTCCCTGTGTACAGGCTGTCTGAAAAGTATGCACAAAGCCCCAACTGTCACTCTGCCCAGACGTGGATTGGAGTCAAGCTGCAAAACACCAGAATTATAAGCACAGATAAATGCGCACTTTCTAGAAGTGGCATTTCTGTGATAGTAAAAAAAAATACACCCACACCAGTAAGCAGTATTTATTATCACCATCACAACCATACCAAACACGCCTACGCTAGCCCTCATAAATCAGACAATACCCCTATACATAAGGCAGGGCATTTCTAATGCAATCCTATGAGAAGGCAGCACTCACAGCAGTGAGACACCAAGTTAGGCTGTTTGTCACTACCAGGACAGGCCATGCAATATGGCACATGTCCTGCCTTTCTACATACATGGCACCCTGCCCACAGGGCGTACTTTAGGGGTGACTTACATGTAGTAAAAGGGGAGTCCTGGGCCTGGCAAGTAAATTTAGATGCCAGGTCCCTGTGGCAGAAAACTGCGCACACAGGCCCTGCGCTAGCAGGCCTGAGACAGGTTTGAAAGTCTACTTCAGTGGGTGGCGCAAGCAGCGCTGCAGGCCCACTAGTAGTATTTAATTTACAGGCCCTGGGTATAGAGATACCACTGTACAAGGGACTTATAGGTAAATTAAATATGCCAATCAGGTATAAGCCAATCATACCAACTTTAGATGGGAGAGCACCTGCACTTTAACACTGGTCAGCAGTGATAAAGTGCTCAGAGTCCTAGAGCCAACAGCGAAAGGTCAGAAAAACCAGGAGGAAGGAGGCAAAAAGACTAGGGATGACCATGCGTATGGCCAAAAGTCCAACACCCACCATTCACTACCTTTGATTTGTTTTGCACCAGTGGGTGAACCTCCATTACACTTCCTCTTCCACCTTCAACTTCACATACACTTACTTCTCCACTTTCAACTCCACCTAGTTCTGTTACACATACTTCCACCTCATCCTCCCAATTCCAGTCATCATTTTCTGAGACTGTTCCATCCCAAGTATATGGATCCCAATTTTCTTTGCGTACCAATGCCCTCACTTGCACAGTTGAGGGTATTTTAGGCTTCTGCCTACTCTTCTGTTTGTGTACCAGTGCCCTCACTTGCACAGTTGAGGGCATTTTAGGCTTCTGCCTACTGTTCTGTTTTGCTACTCGTACTGCTAATGCGGTGCACCTTACCTCCATTTGATCACCGAGTCACTGCACTTTCTATGGTCTCTTTCATAAGTAACTGCCTTTCCTGCAAGGCTGCAACCTCATCCCGCAGTTTTGTCCTCCTGCATACCATACGGAGCGCAGACAGGAAAAGCCATCCCACTTGCCCTGCCTCTTTCAGCTCCAACTTCGCCCCTCTTAGTTTCACACTCTCAACTGCATCTTCCACTAAGAGAGGAGTCACTTTCTCATCTAGAGCTTCCCATAAAACCGGCACTGCCCACTGGCCCACCAGAGAACGGGTCAGTTGCTAACTACCGGGGAATGGATCTGGCTTCTGCCCCATGCTGCCTTCCGCTCTCTGCCCCATTTTTATTACATCCCCAAAGAGGCATTATTGACTTATGTCCCACTTCTGGTACCAAAATGTCTTATCCAGGTGACTGGTTGACACCTGTTCGGTATAAGTCAATAAGGACGCTCAATGAAGGACCACACGCCAATTATGAACACAATTTAGCTTTACTAGAATTTCAGGTAAATGTAGGCATTTAGCACATTAACAATAGTAGAATAAGAATAGCAATGAAAAGCATCTATTTATATATAAGTACACTACAAAGAGCATCTATGCATATATATAAGCAAAGAGTTCATTGACAGATATAAGCTTTGATTAACTGTATACCAAAATGCATCACACTACAATGTTCAGGAAGCAAAATATAAATGAGTTGAATACTTCAGATAAGCTTTGATTTACTGCACACCAAAATGCATGTTTCAATTACTGCAACAGGCTCACACTATGATGTTCAGAAAGCAAAATATAAACAAGCTGAATTCTTCAGATAAGCTTTGATTTACTGCACACCAAAATGCATGTTTCAATTACTGCAGCAAGCTCACACTACGATGTTCAGAAAGCAAAATATAAACGAGCTGAATACTTCAGATTATAGACACAGTGCAAGCATAATAATCAATCATAATAATAGAGCAGAGAAACAAAGGCCTTTCATTCCTGTGTGGAACTTAACTTAGGCCACGAAATGCTGGGAAGCCCTCTACCGCCTGCTTGGACCTCTCTCCCCCTCAAGCATCACGGTCTCTGAACAGCAAAACAGGGAGGCATCGCTGGGCCATGGCAGCTTTCACAACCCCATCTGCGAGCTTCAAATCCCTCACCCGCACTTCAGTGCTTAAATAACTCGAAGCTTGGATTCTATCTCTTTCTGGCAGTTTCTAGCTATGTTATCAGCACTTGTCTCTTGGCTGCTCTGCCCTTCCCCAGCCTTTGTTTTCATTCCATCTTCTCCCTGCACTCTCGTTCTCAAGGTTGAGACGGAGTTTCCTACACAAAAAAGCTTGAAAATAACATCATGAACTTTTCCACGTTGTTCGGGGGTTTCAGCAGGCATCACGCTCATCTACACTGCTCAAGCTAATTAACCCTTCGCGTCACAATGTCTTCTGCACCTTTCCCTATACTGATCAATGACATACTCAAAATCGATTTTTATCAAAGGGTGTTTATTGAAGTGGTAACATATAGGGGGAACGTGCAATGGGATGGGGTGATGATGGAGGATAGTCCAGGGTATTGTTCCAGTCTGTTTGTAGCACAGGTGCATTGTCCAAGGGGACATAAGAAGGGGAGCAATGGCAGTTCAAGGTGGACAGGGTGACTGTGTGGACAAGGGGGGCAATCAGGAGAGTCTAATTTCCTGGTGGGGGTCTTGGTAAGTGTCTCTGGCTTCTGTCTGGATCGCAGGGAACGTTTGCGGGGTGGTTCATTTTTTGCAGGGGGAGAGGTGCTGGTGGCTGTGAGTCCTGAGGCGGGGCGTCCTGGCCACTAGCGGCAGCGGAAGTGGAAGGCTGTTCAGATGACTGGCTAGTGGCAGGGGACCCCTGGTGTGAGACTGCCTCCCTCATAATGTTGGCCATGACTGCCAGCACCCCTGCTATGGAGATCAGGGTGTTGTTGATGGCCTGCAAGTCCCCCCTGATCCCCTGGTACTGTCCCTCCTGCAGCCGCCTGTTCTCCTGCACGTTGTCCAGGATCTGGCCCATAGTGTCCTGGGAATGTTGATAGGCTCCAAGGATCTCAGAGAGTGCCTCCTGGAGAGTCGGCTCCCTGGGCCTGTCCCCCCCTGGCGCACAGCAGTCCTTCCAGTGTCCCTGGTGGCCTGTGCCTCTGTCCCCTGAACCGTGTGCCCACTGCCACTGACCCCAGGTCCCTGATTATCTTGGGTGCGAAGTGTAGCCTTGGGTCCCTGTACAGGTGGGACACTGCTGATTGATGTTTCCTTGGGACAGAAGTTTGGGGATGCTGGGTGGGTGCTATGGTGTTGTTTCCTGATGGGGAGGCTCTGTGGTGGTCTGTGACTGGGCTTGGGTAACCGGCTGTCCAGTGGTCCCTGATGGGCCAGGTAGATCGTCCAGATCCTGAAGACCAGAGTTACTGTCATCACTGTGGGTCTCTTCTGTTGGGGGACTGGATAGTGCTGGCACCTCCTCTCCTGTGACATTGGCTGGGGTACCTGTGGGGATGTAAATGATGTGCTATGGTTATGTGTATGACAAATGTACATCCCTGCCTTCCCCATTATGGTTGGTGTTGCCCTGCCAGCTTTTACTTGTGTATGTTGTTAGTTCTCTCTGCTATGCAAGCTTTAGTGAAGAGTGTCCATGCATGTCTGTGAGGGGTGTCCATGCATTGGTACAGCATGCAGGGCTTGGCATTGGGAGTAAAGAGATGGGATGGTGCAGTGTGTGGGATGGAGTGGGGTGATGAGGGTGAGGGTATGTGATGGCATGCAGGTTAGGGGGGTGGGGGGGTGATAATTGTTAAATGCTGACTTACCAGTGTCCAGTCCTCCTCCGACTCTGGACAGGCCCTCAGGATGCAGTATTGCCAATTCTTGCTCCTCCAATGCTGTGAGTTGTGTGGGAGGAGATGGGGGTCCACCGCCAGTCGTCTGGATAGCGAGCTGGTGTCTTACTGCTATGAAAAGTACCTTCCCCCATAGGTCATTCCACATCTTCCTGATGTCATCCCTTGCTCTTGGGTGCTGTCCCACGACGTTGACCCCGTCCACGATTCTCCACCACAGCTCCATCTTCCTTGCAATGGATATCTGCTGCACCTGTGCTCCAAATAGCTGTGGCTCTACTCTGACAATTTCCTCCACCATGACCCTTAACTCCTCCTCTGTGAAACGGGGGTGTCTTTGTGGTGCCATGGGTGTTATGTGAGGTGTGTTGGTGAGGGTGTGTTGGGTAATGTTTTGGGGTGTGTGATGTGTAGTGCATGAGTGGTGTATGGGTAAGAGTGGTGTGTGGCTCTAGTTGGCTAGGTGGTCTTGGTGTCAGTCTTGTGCCAATGAATTGTAATCGTAAAGGGTTGTGGGTAATGTGGGTGTGTGTTTTATAGTGGTGTGGGTGTGGGGTGTGTATGGGTGTCAGGTGTGTGTTGTTTGAATTGTGCAATGTGGTGTTGTTTTGTATGTGGGTGTCCATTGTGAGAGCGGCAGTATGTACCGCCAATGGTTTACCGCCGTTAAATGTCCACCGAGGTGATTTGTGGGTCATAATGTGGTGGGCGTTGTTCTGTTGGCGTAACAGTGTGGGTTTTGAAACCGCCACTTTATCACTGACCTTTGGGCTGGCGGATTTGTGTATGTGGCTGAATTCTGTCAGATTAATGTGTGTGTGTGTCATAATATGGTGAACAGATATCCGCTGCGCTAAGTTGGGGGCTGTCAGTGTGGCGGTAAGCGGGATTTACCGCCAATGTCATAATGAGGGCCAAAGTCTCAGATGGTGGGACCAAGAGGACTGATAAACTGATAACTTGCAGTACTGACTGTATCATCTACATCTTGACCTGACCTTGTAAAAAAAACAATATGTGAGTAGCACCATTCACCTGCTTAAAACGAGGGCACTGGAACATTTATGGACCGCTGTAAATAATGACCTTACTCACCCTGTGGAGAGGCATTTCAAAGAAATATATCATAGCAATAGGGATTTATTGAGCTCATCAGCATATTCGGGATTCCACTGGATGAACAAAGTGGTGACAGGATCAGAGCTTCTGAATATTAGACTCAAAATGCATCATTGACCTACAGAGGGTCCCTGATGGACATAAGCGTGAAGAGAAACTTGAAGCACAAATCTGTAACACAGTTTCACCTCAGTCAACCACCCCTCTTTCCTCATTTGTCCTTTTTTTCTCAAGAGAGTCAGGTTCAGACACTTTTGCATACAACAGAGTTTCAGATAGACACTTGGAAACTAGAGGATCATATGTTATGACACTGAACTAGCCTTGAAATAGAAAGGTTTTTATGTACATTCTCAGTGACACCAGTGTTTGTTACATTTTCCCTTGTTACATATTTCTTATTTATAATTGTTACCCAAGGAGGAATGTATGATGGGAACTACTCTAACTTCCCCAATAGGGTTGCAGATGGTTTGATTGTTAATTAGAAAGTGACCGATGGGACTGAAACTGCGTTTGCACTGTATGATTTCCCTCTACAAATTTGAAATTGGTTTAATCGAGTTTTGATCTATTTGGACACTGTTTGAACGACAATGTGAACATTACTGTCTACCCATCAGGGTGTCATTGGACTCCATAGGTCTGTGGCTTTGGTTATATTGCATTCTCTGAACTCTTCTATGGCTATCATGCATTGGATTTATTGAGGTAGTCCATTAAATATCTTTATAGCACAATCACTTAAACAAATGACTGATTGTTTGTTGTCATTTGTAGTGAACAAATCTCAGGTAGAGCTGAAACACGTTTTCCAGCCGATTCACAATAAACACACCAGTTGCACCAGAGTGCATCCTTCCTGGCTCTTTATTGGGCATGGACTAAGATAGTTAATTAACGGGTTCTCTCCATCCTAGAGTGGCACCAGTCCTGCATGGGAGATCAGAACTTGAGGGCAGTTTCAAAAGAGGCCTGCAGGTTCAGCTTCATGCCCCTGCTCTTCGTCTCTATCTACTCACTCTGTTGTCTGAGTCAAGCCCCTGCTCCCTACCTTAAGCCCTCCATTCCCCTGACCCCCTATGTTCAATCAATCAATCAAAAAATTTATAGAGTGCGCTACTCACCCGTGAGGGTCTCAAGGCTCTAGGGGGTTAAAGGAGGGCAGGGAGGGTCACTGTTTGAACTACCATGTCTTGAGGTTCTTTCTGAAGAACAGGAGGTCTTTGGTTTTGCGGAGGTTGGTGGGGAGGATCTGCCTCCTGTGGTGGTGCGTTGGATGCGGGGGACTGTGGCTAGGGTGAGGTCGGCTGACCGGAGGTTACGAGTGGGAGTGTGGAAGTTCACTCTGTTGTTGAGGTAGGTTGGGCCGGTGTTGTGGAGGGATTTGTGTGCGTGGATGAGGATCTTGAATGTGATTCTCTTGTCTACGGGGAGCCAGTGAAGGGATTTGAGGTGTGGTGAGATTAGTTTGTGGCGGGGGAGGCCAAGGACAAGGCGTGCGGCTGTGTTCGGGTTTCTCTGGAGTTTGCGCTTGAGTTTGAGTGTGGTGCCGGCGTAGAGGGCGTTACCGTAGTCTAGTCTGCTGCTGAAGAGTGCACGGGTGACTGTCTTCCTGGTCTCTGCGGAAATCCATTTGAAGGATTTTTTTAGAGTGCGGAGTGTGTGAAAGCAGGAGGTGGTTAGAGCATTGATTTGCTGTGTCATGGAGAGGGAGGGGTCCAGGATGATGCCTAGGTTGCGTGCGTGGTTTGCGGGGGTGGGTGCGGGGCCTAGGGCGGTGGGCCACCAGGAGTCGTCCCATATGGTTATGTTGGGGCCGAAGATGATGATCTCGGTTTTGTTGGAGTTAAGCTTGAGGTGGTTATTTCACATCCAGTTGGCGGTGTCGAGGAGAGCAGCGTGTAGGTTGGGTTTGGCGGTTGTGGGTGAGGGAGAGGATGAGTTGGGTGTCATCTGCGTAGGAGAGGATAGTGATTCTGTGTGATCGGAGGATGTTGGCTAGGGGGATCATGTAAATGTTGAAGAGTGTGGGGCTGAGGGCTGACCCTTGTGGGACTCCGCAGATGATCTTGGTAGCGGTGAAGTGGAAAGGAGGATGGTGGACTCTCTGGATCCGGTCGGTGAGGAAGGAGGTGAGCCAGTCTAAGGTTTTGTGGCAAATTCCTATGTTGTGGAGGCGTGTGCGGAGTGTGTGGTGGCAGACAGTGTCAAAGGCTGCGGAGAGGTCTAGGAGGATGAGTGCGATGGTCTCGCCTTTGTCGATTTTGGTCCTGATGTCGTCAGTGCATGCGATGAGGGTGGTTTCCGTGCTGTGGTTTTTGCGGAACCTGGATTGTGAGGGGTCAAGAGTGTTGTTTTCTTCGAGGAAGTGGGATAGGCGAGCGTTGACTAGTTTCTCAGCAACCTTGGCAGGGAAAGGGAGGAGGGAGATGGGGCGATAGTTGGAGTTCCCTCCACTATCCATATGAATGCCCTTATTGCCTCCCTCCTGGGCTCCATTGTACTTTGTGCTAACATCACCGTTCCTACCTGCCGTGTATGATCAGCTAGCTGCTTCTGCTGCCAGTTCTCTCTCCACATCCCTCTGTTGTCCATGTTGTCCATGTGTGGACCCTTGCCTCCTGCCCTCAATTGTCCGAGGGCCTGCGTCTGCCCCTCCTGCCTGCCCTGTGTGCTCAGCTTGCTGCCCTTACACTCCATTGTCCATGTGAGTGCCTCATCCCTCCTGTTCTCCATGGTCTGTTGGGTTTTTACTGCCCCTCCTATGAGCCCTGCATGCTCCATTGTTCTTCCACTGCCCCTCATACATACCCTGCATGATTAATGTGCTGCTTCTGCACCTGTCCCCTTCCTGCATACCCTCCATGGTTCATGTGCTATTTCCAGTCCTCTCCCTTCTGCCCTCAATGGTCAGTTGCACTGCCACTGCCTCTCCTGCCTGCTGTGCATGATCAGCTTGCTGCCCTTGCCTCTGTCCACCCTGACCTCTTTTGCCGGTGTACATGCCCCTGCCCCCTCCCTTTAGCTCTCTATGGTTTGTTGTGCTGCCACAGCCAGTCCAGCCTTTCGCATGTTATCAGCTTTCTTTCTATGTCCTCCCACTTGTCCTCCATTGTCCATTGTATTACCACTGCCCCTCTCTTCTGTCCTCTGTTCTCTGCTGTACTGAAACCCTCCTCCAACTTACCCTACATGGTCTATTGTGCTGCCACTGCACCTCCCACCTGCATGGTCGGCTCGTTGCCCCTGCCACTGCCCCAAACAAAAAAACAGCGACTAGTTTAAAAACCCTTTATCATTAATTGTGAACTCATAGAAAATGTGTCCTAATTTTGCTTTCGACAGCACTAACTATAATTTCTAAGTAAAATGACATCATTCCCTCGTACTGTTATTTTCTAAATTAAATATTTTACGTTTTAGAGCTTTGATTCAATCAAAATAGTTTCAGCTGTGCCACCCTTTTGTCATGAATAGGAATGTTAGCACTCTAATTAGAATACTGAAATAGCTGCAGTAGAGCACAGCTGCTGCTGTTGTGAGTACGTTCTACTTTTCTTTATAGATGTCATGTTCACATGGCTGAAGGAGATAGTATGAATTTACAGAAAACATGCTCTCATTTTTGCTTCTGGAACACCTTCCAAAACCTCTACCAGAAAATCATTAGAGAAAACTTTTTTCTCGCAAACATGGTTCATCAAATCCTGACGGAGGATTAGCATTTTACTCAGGGTAGAATTACCATGCAATAAAACACAAATCCTGAATTTGATATGGTACCAATTTATAATGTCACTAACATCTATCATCTCCCTTTATATGTACTGTTTTATGCGTCAAAGCTTTCTACTATGCATATCGATGGGGATCATGTCCCAGAGTCCTGTAGTGGCTGCCACAACATATTGTTTATGTTGTGACCAACCGATCAGGATTGACCAGAAATTGCCAATTCAAGCGTATCTGGACATATCCCAGCCAGATATCTCAACTATTTGAAATTTAACTGCTCAAAAAACAGTTGATCAGATTTGCACAAAATCACAAAAAGCAGGCTTTTTCTGTAAAGATCTAGATTTCTGCTGCATTTAATGTAAATCTGTTCAGCTGTTTTTTTCTGTATCGTTGTTTAAAATTCCCTATGGGAATTGTATGGTGAAATTGCATATTGGAGCCCCTATATTTCTCAACCCCTGCATAACTGATTAGTGCGAAACTTTCTGGGAAGGACCTTAGGTAGATGAAGTATTTTTTGGGAAGTTTGGTGAAGATTCATCAAACGGCGCCAAACTTACTAGCCTATTAAATCTAACTGAAAAGACACTGTGGTGACAGCCACTGTGTAATTCACAGACCAGTTGCAATATACATATATTTTATTTATTTTTTTCACTGAAAAAAACAAAGGTTACAGGGATGTTATAGTTAGGCTCACATTTTAAACGACCGAAACCATAGAAATTCACCACTCACGCCCCAGCCTTGCACTGTTTTCTTATCAATAATATTTCTGCAAATATTACAGTGATATTATCAGTGATGTTATCAAAGATGTCATGAGTGCCGTAATTTGTGGGGTAAATAGCAGTGCATGACAAGGGCTTGAGTAATAGTTACCTTAGGGCACCAGTTTTAGTTACTTGAGATAACTCTAACTATAATTGATGAATTTCTCTGGTCTTGTATGTTTAACATTTGAGCATAACTATAATGTCCCTGTAAGTTTTATTTTTTTCAGTAAATATCCATGTTTTTAAAAAATATATTTCCTAACTATAACATTCCTGTAACCTTTGTTTTTTTCAGTGAATTTCTATGTTTTTTTTAAACGTATAGTCATTTCCATTACTATACGTTAATCCGACCACTGCCACACATGGTCTTTTGCACTGCGAAGCGGTGGTTGGGAATAGCCAGGCTCTGAGGCCAACCCCCTATAAGCACCCAACCTTGCATTGTGGGTGGCCTTCGTCCGTGGCCAGAGTAGGCTGCCTGCAAGGCCTGGCCTGCTGTCAGACCCGGGGGCCAACCCCACCTAATCACCCAACCCCACACTGCACACAGCCCTTTGGCCGTGCACGGCGGGAGTTGGCTGAGGCCTCTCTGGGTGTGAGAATAAGTGTGAGAGGGTTACCTGGGAGTTGAGAGTGGCTATAAGAGTGTCTGTCTGGGTGTGAGAGTGCATACATCAGTGTTTTAGTGGGTGTGTCAGTGGGTACTCGGGTCTGTGAATGGGTGCATGTGGGTGTGTGAGAGTCTGAGTGGGTCTATGAGTGGGTGCGTCAGTGTTTCAGTGTGTCTGTGAGTGGACGTGTCAGTGTCTGAGTGGGTCTCTGAGTGAGTGCCTGAGGGTCTGAGTGGGTCTGTAAGTGGGTAAATTAGCGTCTGAGTGGGTCTGTGAGTGGGTGCATAAGTGTTTGAGTAGGTCCGAGACAAGGGTGTGTCAGTCTGTGCGTGGGTCTGTGACTTGGTGTGAGTGTGTCTAACTGGGGCTGTAAGTGGGTGTGTGTCTAAGTGGGTCTGTGAGTGGGTGTAACAGTGTGTGTGACACTATGTTTAAATATATACTTTTTTCAGTCATCTTCAGGGTTTGTGACTCTGTTGCGACGTTACTCGGGGATCCGTGCTGAGCACCGTGACAGAGTCCCGGATCCACGATCGTGAAAAAAAAAGGAGGTCTTAAACTTTTTAAACTCATAATTCATTCCTCACAAACACATACATTATCCTCCTGGGGTAAAAGTACCTGTACCCTGACCCCTTCTGCCCATTTCTCAAAGAAAATCCTTCCCCCAAGACCGTTGCCGGTCGATAAAATGCTGGCTGTGACTTTCTGCACAGCTTGCACCCAGCCAATCACACTCCTACATGTGGCTCACGGATTCACAGCGGTCCACGTCAGATACGCGACGGATCCACATACCTATATATAAAAAACTTTTCCCTGTTAATTACCAAAAAAACATTGAACAGATTCACAGCAAAACACAAAAATGTTGCTTTCTGGACTAGGACCTACCCTACTGCCAAATTTGGTGTAATTCCGTCCAGTAGTTTCAGCGCTATCGCGGTTCAAAATCCCTATGGAAAAATGAATGGGGAAAAAGTGTTTTGGGACCCCGCCTTTTCCTTGGCTCTCCTAGACGTATCACCCCAAAACTTTCCAGACAGCAGCTGATGTGACTGGCAGTTTAAAAAAAAGTTTTGTGAAGATTCGTCAAGTGGCACCAAAGATATAGGCAAGTATAAAAAAAAACTGCTTTTTATATGGAAACTATGTCGCAACTATAACCACCTCATGGCGAACGGCTGGCCTGATTTGTAGTGGGTACCTAGGGTACTTACACCTTATACCAGGTTCAGTTATCCCTTATTAGTGAAATGTAGGCAGTGTTCTAGCAGCTTAGGCTGTCTAGAGGTAGCTGTAGAAGAGCAACCATGGCTGAACTAGGAGATATGCGAAGCTCCTGCAATACCACTATAGTTACACAGTACTTATACACAATAAAAAACAATACTCAGTGTTACCAAAAAAAAGGTACTTTATTTTAGTGACACAAGGCCAACAATATCTTAGAGGCAATACTCCTTCTGGAGGTAAGTATTATACCCAATATACACACTAGTAACCAAAATCAGGTAAGTGCATCGTCAGAAAATAGTGGAAATAGTGAAAAACAATAGATTGCAATAGGTCTAGGGGCAACACAAATCATATACTAAAATAGTGGAATGCAAATAACAAATTCCCCCCTAGGCAAGTATAGTGTGTAGAGGGGCGCTGGGAATGTAATAAAACACCAAAGGTAAGTAAAATACCCCACCCCAGAGCCCAGGAAAACAGGAGTAAAGTACAGCAACTTTCCTCAGGACACACTACAAGTCGTGATGAAGAATTATGCAAGAACCAAGCAAGACTGCAAGCAACCAACGATGGATTCCTGAACCTGAAGACCTATGGAGAGAGGAGGTCAAGTCCAGAAGCCAAAGAAGAGTCCAGGAAGAACAGGAGCCATTGCCAACCTGGAAGAAGGTGCAAAAGAGGATTCTGCAGTTGGAAGAAAAGTACAGAAATGGACCAAAAAAGATACCTGCGGGTTCCTGCTTGGTACAGGAGATGTTCCACGTCAAGTTGTTGGATGCAGGCTGTTTGCATCACTGGATTCCACCAACAAGCCTTGGTTCAAGCAAATTTGCAGTTTGTGTCAAAGAGGAGCTGCCCGGACCCAGGAAGGACCTGGTGGTCTCAACTTGGACTGAGGAGACAGAGGGGGCTCACAGCACTTCAGAGAGCCCTCAGAAGACCAAGCACCACCCACAGGAGTCCCAGAACACAGGGACAAAGGAGATGCAAAGTGTGGTCATCGCAGCTCTACACTGGAGGATCCAAAGCTGCTGAAGAACAACTCAGAGAGCTGTGCATCGTGGGACCTGCACTACACTGTGGACAAAGGACTTTTCAAAGAAGTGCACAGAAGCCCAAGGAGCTTCAGAAGACGCGGTGCTCAGGGGTACTGTTGCAGCATGGGGAGGCAAGCTCTTACCTCCTCCAAATTTGGACAGCTGGACCTTTGGACAGTCTGGGTCACTTCAGTCCACCACCCGTGTTCAAGGGATCACGCTCGTCGACAGGAGAGGAGTGTCAGAGTACCGGCTGTCATCGCAGAAATGTGCCTGCTGAAGCAGGGCAGTGTCTCTGTCACTCCACAGGAGATTCCTTCGGTTCTTCCGGTGCAGGTTGGAGACAGGCAGTCCTCAGAGTGTGCACACCTTGGAAACTGTTGCAATTGCTGGCTGGAGCTGAAGTTGCAGGTCACAGTAGCCTTCCTGGATACTTGGTTGCAGTTACAGCGGTTCCTGGAGCAGCCTGCGGTTGATCCAACGGTCAGAAGCTGAAGCAGAGGATGCAGGGGAGTCCTGGAGGAGTCTTGCAAACCGAAGCTGAGGAAACACCCAGAGGAGAGACCCTAAATAGCCCTGAGAGGGGGATTGGCTACCTACTTAGGTATGCACCTATCAGGAGGGGTCTCTGATGTCACCTGCTGGCACTGGCCACTCAGAGGTCTCCAGAGGGTCCCCGCACCTTGGAATCCAAGATGACTAACACGGGGACACACTGCTCTGGGCACAACCCCTGGGGTGGTGATGGACAGGGGATTGGTTACTCCTCTTTCCTTTGCCCAGTTTCATGCCAGAGCAGGGACTGGGGGTCCCTGAAACGGTGTGGACTGGATTATGCAAGGAGGGCACAGTTTGTGCCCTTCAAAGCATTTCCAGAGGCTCTGGGAGGATACCCCTCCCATGTCTGTAGCACCGATTTCCAATGGGAGAGGGTGTAGCACTCCTCTCCTAAAGGAAATGCATTGTTCTTCCTCCTGGGATTGAGCTGCTCAATCCCCAGGAGGGCAGACACCTGTCTGTGAGGTGGCAGCAGCTGGGGCTGCAGTGGAAACCTGAGAGAGCTGTTTGGCAGTTCTGGGGGTCCATGGTGGAGCCCCCAGGGTATATGGTATTGGCCCCCCAACACCAGATTTGGATTGGGGGTCAATTCCATGATCTTAGACACCTCATAAGGCCATATTCGGAGTTACTATTGTGAAGCTACATATATGTATGGACATATATATAGTGCACACTTATAATGGTATCCCCGCACTCATGAAGTCTGGGAAATTGGCCCTGGACAATGTGGGGGCACCTTTGCTAGTGCAAGGGTGCCCTCACACACAGTAACTTTGCTCCTAGCCTTCAGTAAATGAAGGGGTTAGACATATAGGTGACTTATAAGTTACTTTAGTGCGTTGAAAATGGCTGTGAAATAGTGTGTGCACTATTTCACTCAGGCTGCAGTGGCAGTCCTGAAGAAAGGTTTGTATGAGCTCCTTATGGACGGCAAAAGAAATGCTGCAGCCCATAAGGATCTCCTGGAACCCCAACACCCCAGGTACCTAGGTACCATATACTAGGGACGTATAAGGGGGGTCCAGTGTGCCAAAATGAATTGGAATATGGAGTCACTAAACTGTAGTGACAAATTTGGTAAGTAGAGAGAGCATAAGCACTGGAGTTCTGATTAGCAGAACTTCACTGACACAGTCAAGCATACTGACAGCACATATGGGCCACAAACAATGAGCACTGGGGTCCTGGCTAGCAGGATCCCAGTGAGACAAGCAAAATACACTAACAAACAGGAAGAAATTGAGGGTAACATGCCAAGAAAGATGGTACTTTCCTACAGGCAGGTGGTTATATATATATATATATATATATATATATATATACATATATGTGAATGTATATTTATAGTCACATATATACACACACACATATATTTATACAATCTACAAAAATTTCACTATTTTAAAATTAAGGAGCTGTTAAGCAACTGAGAAGATGGAAGTACGTTGAGTAAACAGATGGGGACATCTCTCTCTCGCTCTTCATTTGTCCTTTAAGAGCTGAAAGGATTATCCTCATTCAGTACTAAGCTGCACCACGTACTGCTGCAAATCGATTCAGAGAAGTCCATTAAACAAAATTGAGGAGAGCACACTATTAACCAATATATATATATTCAAAAAGACAGCCAACACAGTTCGTTCCAGAATCGTAAGGAGATTTTTCAGGGCTGTAAATAGATTAAACCAATTCAAATTTACACAAATGTTTAGTTTTCATCATAGCACATACAAAATATACAAACACCAGTGCCTAATTTGAGCCAGTGGTTTCGAGTGCGGGGCACTGGCACTTATTTTTTAGGACAGGCACTTAGGCCCTGATTTATACTTTTTTTGCGCCGCATTACCCTCATTTATTGACGCAAAAGCGGCACAAACTTACAAAATACAATTGCATTTGTTAGTTTGCGCCGCATTTGCGTAAAAAAATGAGGGTAATGCGGCGCAAAAAAGTATAAATCAGGGCCTTAGTTTTCTGCATGAGGCATTTACTGCGAGCAAAAGAACCTTATGAGAAAGGCGGCGGAAAAGGAAGACGGACAAGCGTCACCTAGGGAGAAAACAGAAAGCTGTAAGAGTGAGTTGAAGGGGCAGGGAGTGGCGTTAAAGATGCCCGAGATGGTTTAGGATTATGCTGCCTCAGGATTCCATGCGCGCACAATTGCAGCAGTCGCGTGTCAGAAGGGAAGCTTCGGGCACCAGCACGTTTTTATTTACAAATTAACCACTGACAAACACCAATTAAAACAAATTTATAAAGGGGAATGCAAGGGTACTTTGACAAGAAAACAAGCGAAAGGTCTTAAGCAGAGCGACAAAGATAAGTGAGACATAATTCTCTCGAAATCTGGGCAACGTGAACTTAGATTTATTGGCTGATTCCAGTCTTGTTGAGCCTTGTTAACAAGTATTTCACAGAATTAAAGAACAATAGGGCCTGAACTGGATCAATGACCCTTCCTTTATGAATATATGAGGGATGCATAGGACTGCTTTTGTCTATATAGGAAAATTAGACACACTATATGAAGAAGATACTGATTTGTGTAAGAAAAGCGATCAGCATCCTCATATTAAGTGTCATAAAGTTCATCCTGTCACCATAGTTTTATAATACATGTATACATAGCATTAAGTATGAACACTGTAATAAACATAGAAAACCATTACTCAAATAGATTTTGACAGCAAAATGGTCTTCCATATATAAACAGTAGTGTCCCAAAAATCCTAAAAATCCAATATCAACAATAAATTACAGAGCAGTCAAGGATTGCCAAAGGCATAAACTGTAACGTACGTCTAGTCATAGTGGGTCACTCGCACATTGGCGTCCTAACACGAAGACGCCGTCTCCCTTCTGGCACAAGCCTTTCAAACGGGATGTGGATAATCTGATTGGTATATAACGCAGTGTGATAACGGATACATCTGGATGGACAAAAATACTCATTTACGTTGAATATTAATGGATAGATAAGCCCTGAAGAAGTCGTTTGGGATGCAATAGTTCCCAAGACGAAACACGTGTTGGCTGGAATTGCAATTTTCTTTGGATCAATGGCTGCTTGGTGTGAAGGCTGGAATTGCAATTTTCTTTGGATCATTGGCTGCTTGGTGTGAAGATTCAATTCAATAAATTACTGGATTGCACCGGACGTTTTTGGAATTCTGTTTGATGTGGAATGAACTGATATTTAATCTACTTTACACACATATCAATTTTAAAGTGTGGGGGGCCTCATATTGTTTTTCTCATTTTGTGGGGTTTATCTTAAACCTTCAAGGGTTGGGTGTTTCCCTTATGAGAGTGCCCCGTTTAGCAATATATAAGGGTAGACTTGAATCCAGAGCGCCGGATTCGCTCATTAATACACCCCATTAGTTGAATCCCTTAGACTTCAGCTCTAAACTTAAACTTCGGGTCTAAGAGTGCCTTTGTGAATCGGGCCCTATAGCTCTAAAACCAAAGGGCCAATCTCAGCTAGAGGCAGCAGCGACCTGTGTTAAATAGTGTGTAAAGCAACACAGATACGATAAAGTAGAAGTCAAACACCCACCATTTTGAAACTATATAAGAGACACATCCATTAAAGGCCATGGCACGTAGATTGGTAAAAGAAGAATGGGCATGGCTAACGGAAGCACTCATTCTGAAATAGAGTTCAGCAGTAATCAGTGGCAATTGGTAAAGTGGTGTAATATGGACTGTTTGTACCATCGCAGCCTGTAAGTAATGTCATAACCGCAGACATGCAGTCCGAACATTATGATATGGATGAGCACCTATATGGATGTTACGAAATGAGTACCCACAGGGACATGACTTAATTTAGGGCACTGGCCGCTGAACGAGGAAATGCCGAATGTGATTTTTTATGTGCAGGGGATGTCACTGGTTGGAAAATGTGACTGCAATCTAAAGCGTGTTATAAATTTTGGAGGCCTGTAACCAATGTGGAATAACATCTACTCAAGATACATGAAAAAGGACACTCTTCTTATGCTATATGCTAATTGTGGCCTGCTCTCCAATAGGAGTGAACTTTGCAGCATTTAAAGATCCCTCTTGTGATATCTTGGTAATCACCAACATTGAAAAAGGCTTGTATGCTGAAACGAGTCTGCCTGATGAATAAACGCTATGGCCACAATTGCCACATGCAGTTGGATCATTACTAAATGTTCGTGCGCTAAGGAAACTACAACTAGCGCTTACGCCATGCACTGCAAATTACCCCAGGTATCACATCACTCATAACATCTCCTATGACATCATTCTTAACATCATTGTAACCTTTGCAGTAAAATTATTGAAGAGAAAACTGTGCATGGAGGGGCCGCGAGTTATAGCTACTTTAGGGCACGGGTTATAGTTACTTGAAATAACTCTTGCGTTATTGGAAGATGTAAGATAAATAAACTACTTTTGAAAAAGGAAACATGGTGTCTGCGCCTGTGAACATGCCTTGGGGGGACTCTGTGACAAAGATCAGAATGAAGGTGAGCACATGTCCTGGAATGTTAATTGCTTGGATCATTGCAGCCCTGCATGAATGGGCCTGGGAGTGCTACCTGTTTATTGAACTGGCGATGAACATTTACAAATTGACAAACCAGTAATCAATTGGAACGTTAAAGACTATGCCTTGCAGTATGGAGACATGAGGTTGGTCTAAATCCGTGTTAATTATGGGTATGGAATAATTGTCTGCATGGCCATATGCAGATTGGACTGCAACTCCCATAATGCTTCTTAATGTTAATTAGTATAAATTGATGAACTTTAAAAAGAGCGCAAGTGATGGTTGGAGAGATGTGGATACATTTTACGTAATAAATATATGGAATCAACAAGCCTTTCAGGAGTGCAACGTCTCTTTGTAGAAATATATATATATATTCATGAAAACTTTATGAAAAAAAATCCAAGTTAAACTACACAAACATTAGGAATTCTAAAGTAAAGTTATAAGTTACATTTATCATTTATACACCACCTTCAAATTACTACAATTTACACACTTCTGTACACAGTGTTGTCACCTCTCTCGCCACACTACATTAACTATAACTCGCCACTCTACGATGCACTGTGCACATCTGCTGCAAGTCGGTCCTGCAAATGTATATTTCAATAATGTATCTAGGAGAAAATACATCCTATTATAGAACAAAATTAAGGTTTGTGTTGACAAAGAAAAGTGCAGCTGTATGGCCCTGAAGTTAGCACGCCCGGTTTGCCTTTGTTGGAGAAGAGGCTCTCTCCCGTCCCTAGGATCTACAGGGCATATTTACAAGAAAGTGGTGCATCAGCTCTGATGTGCCACTTTTCTTGAATCACCCTGCATCCCCCCTAACATCACCATGGCAGCACTGTATTTACTATACAGCACTTCATGGCGAACGTTAGCACAGTAGCGTCATAATTTATGATAGGATCACGGCACTTTTCTGGATCAGTGCCATAAATCATGGCGCTAGTCCAGCAAAGCATTGGGAGGCCCATGAGTTATTATGGGAGTCTCACTTTAACGCCTGCCCTGAGCAGGTGTTGAAAATGACAGAAAAAATAGTGCAGTGAAATCTTGTAAATTTCACTGCACCATTTATTTGGACCTCCCTGCGTGGGAACACCAACCTTGCATACATTATATCTGGCGCAGGTATAATGTGGCGCAAGAGGTTACAAAGTGGTGCAATGCATGCATTGCGCCGCTTTGTAAATATGGCGCATGGTAGGGGCCTTCTTATCGTAAAAGAAAATAACACCAGGGTGGCACAAGGAGGTGCAAGGGGCTTGTAAAAATACCCCTACATGGCCATGGCCAAGTTTTAATTAGATATATAAACTGACAGTACCCAACAGTAAACAAGGACCTATTCTAACTACTAAACGCCCCTGGATAATAAACCTGCACAGGAGAGAACATGAAACTTAACTTGCAATGTAGTTTATAAAGAAATTATTTAAATAGATCAGGCCTATTCACAAGTCATGTCTACCACTAAAGAGAAAAAAAAATGACAACCATCCGGATACATTTAGCACAAGTAAATACATAGATTATAATTCTGTATATATGTGACTCTCACTACAGGTAAATGAAGTCACCTATTAGCACTTTGATTTTATACAATGCACCCAGGTAAATACTGTTATTGCACAATGAGTATGACTAATGTATAAATGTATGGAACACTAAATTATGTTGCTCCACACGTAAGTCATGGCTGCCTGGCACCTGCTTGACTGGCCAATCATTCCTCCTCAGTGGTGCTCTGACACCTTTCCCTGTCCTTTTGGACCTGCAACATCACTTTTTTCTTTCTCTTTTTTTGTCACTTCTGTCTCTCTTTTTGCCACAGCTGTCTCTCTTCTGCACTGCTTCCTCCCTTGTGCCTCTCTTTTTCCCCTATGTTTCCCAATCTGTTTCCAATCCTTACTTCTGCCTGCAGTTCCAATTCAGTGCCACTAGCACAGCTCGCCCTACCTACTGCATGCTCCTCCACCCTCCCAGAAGCCTTCTTAATGGCAGCCACAGCACTGACCAACCATTGAAAGTGGCAGTTTGGCGACTGCCTGACTGCAGTTCTTCCCCCGGCTGGTGCTCCAGCACCATCCACATCTCCTGTCTTGGTCCTCCAACAAGGAACAAGGGCCTTTTTGGATCCGCAAAACCACTTCTGTCTCTCCTTTTTCTCTCTCCCTTTTTGTCATTTCTCTCCCTCCTTTTCCTACTTCTGTATTTCTTTTTGTCACTTTTGTCTCTCTTTATGCCTTTTGTCTTTCCTTTTGCCATTTCTGTCTCTCTGCTATTTACATCTTTCTTTCTGCCACTTCGGTCACTCTCTTTGCCACTTTAGTTTCCCTGTGCTCCTCCCTCATTTTTCCAGCTGTTGTCCTGCCGCGTGTCCCTCTCTGCTTCCCCCCCTTACCACTTCCTGCTACTGTGCCACTTGTGATGCTAGTCCCTTCCACTCCCAGAAGCCTTCTTAATGGCAACACCAGCATGGACGAACTATAGAAAGAGGTTATTTGTCTCCTGCATGACTACCTGAACCTGTCTTGTAGATGGTGCTTGGGCACCTTCCTCACAGTCCCCCGACCAAGACCTAGGGCTCTTTCCAACCTGCAATGTCATTTCTGTCTATCGTTGTTCCGTCTCTCTGTTTTGCCACTTCTGTCTTGATTTTTTTAGGTCAAGCGTGCAAACGCTTCTCAACATTGTAAGTATTCTGTGGGCTTAACCACACACATCTCACACCCATCACCTTCACTTGTTCGTGGGCTTGTCTTTCAAAAGTCCCTTGATGTCACTGGTAAATGCTTTATGTTTGTCCCGCCCTGGGGTGGATTTGTTAACCCCTTGCATATTTTCCCTGTTACATGGATTATTGCATAGTTGCCAATATACTTCAGCTTGAGTAAACTATTTTTTTTTGTCTCTTCCCTTCGTGCTCAATGGCAGCCCTGACACTCACACCGCAAACTCCATTGGTGATATTGAAGCACTGGTCACATTGTTCACACTGTTACCTAATCAGAGTCATTTCTTTTGGCTCTCCCCTTCACGCTCCATAGCTTTCACAAAAACACTTGTAATTGACAAATGCTTCACCTAAAAAGAACACAGAAATCCACGAAGCGGCTGTCCTGACACAGGGTAGTGCTGATACTACAATATTCACTGCACTCTGGAAACTCACGGGGAACTCACTCCAAAATGTTTCGCAGGCCATTACCTTTAGAAAACATTTTTGCTCATAATTCAGCTTGTAGTGGTCCAAGGGCAATGGAATCACCACCAAAACGTTCTCGGCAACATGCTCTTTATGTCTACATCATCTCTGGATCCACTAGGTTAGTGAGGACTCCACAATAATAACCCCTCTCATCATTGTCGCTTTTTAAGCTCTCTCATGGCTGGAACTTTTGTTTTACAGCTGGGAGTAGTTTCTGTTTTAAGGGCCTTGTTTGTAATATCATTGCAGTAGGCCAGTTTGCTCAGAAAATGTGTAAGGCACTATGCCCTCTAGGGGCTAAATATATAGTTACAGTGCATTACTTTCTGCCATTTTCTTTTTATGTGGTTATGCTCTTTGAGGGCTAACTATATTGTTACATGACCATGTATCTTACAAATTCTATTTTCATTGTGGCCGTTTTAAGCATTACAGTCAACATTTCAACATAGTACAACATTTGTGGCACAGAAACTTGCCCCATAACACTTTGAAGGGCACTACGTCTACATAACATTTTTACTCATAACTCCGCCTTTGGTGGTCCTAGGGCAATGGAACCACCTTCAAAACATTCACCACAACATACTCTTTCTGTCTACATAATCTCTGGGCCCCATCCTAGGTTGGTGGGAACCCCCAAATAGTAACCCCTCCCACCATTCAGTAGCTTTTTAAAATCTCATGGTTGTAACTTTTGTTTTACAGGTGGGGGTAGTTTGTGTTTTAATGGCCTACTTTGTATTTCATTGCAGTAGGCCTGCTAGCCCTAAAAATGTGTAAAATGCTATGCTCTCTAAGGGCTAAAAATATGGTTACAGTGCATTACCTTCTGACATTTTTTATTCATGTGGTTATGCCCTCTAGGGGCTACCTATATGCTTAAATGACCATGGGGGTAATTACGACCCTGGCGGCCGGCGGTAAGGTGGCGGTAACACCGCCAACAGGCTGGCGGTGTTCCGCCAGCAATTATGACCGTGGCGGAATTGCCACGGCCATACCGCCGGCCCCTCCAATATCCCGCCAGTATTCCGCCTGGCGGTCATAATCCCCAGGGCAGCAGTGCTTGCACCGCTGCCCTGGGGATTATGAGTCCCCGACCGCCAGCCTGTCCATGGCGGTAAACACCGCCTTTGAAAGGCTGGCGGTAAGGGGACTTGGGGTGCCCCTGGGGTCCCCTGACCTGCCCATGCACTTGCCATGGGCAGTGCAGGGGCCCCCAGGCATAGCCACGTCGTGCATTTCACTGCCCGAATTTCGGGCAGTGAAATGCGCGACGGGTGCTACTGCACCCGCTGCACATCAGCATTGTCGCCGGCTCTATTACGAGCCGGTAGCAATGTTGATGTGACATTTCCGCTGGGCCAGCGGACGGTAACACTGTTACCGTCCGCTGGCCCAGTGGAAATGTCATAATAGGGAGCCAGGAATACCGCCGGCAATGGCGGTATTCTGTCTCCCGCGGCCTCGGCGGTCTTTTTACAAGACTGCCGAGGTCGTAATGACCCCCCATATTTCTTACAAATGCTGTTTTCATTGTGGTGTCCCCTAGGGGCTGATCTACAGTATAATGCCAAAAGTTTTTTCTGAAAAATGTTTTATTGGGTTTACAGGATAATCATATATATTTTATTAATCTCTCCTTATTGCAATTATTACCATAATTCAGTCCATCTTAAAATCTTTATTACACTATGACTGTTTGAACACTCTTGATATGTTTGGGTGACCCTTCAAGTTTATTTCTCCTTTTTGGCTGTCTTGTGGCTTTTTTTGGAAATTGTGTTAGCCAGCAGCAACTGTGATGGTGGGGTGTTGAAAGTGGTATTCTATTGTCATTAGCATGGCAAATTTAAATTAGGATGCTAAATGACAACATTTTCATTTTTGGCTGCAGATAGAGGAAGAAGGTAAATGGAAGTGCTTTAGTTATATGCAGGTCCACTTGAATTATGTGGCAGGAAAAGACCATATTATGAGTCAGGGTTGACCAATTTATGTTGCAAGAAAAGTCCAGTTATGAATTTACAACACCAATAGCTCTAACTCAAGCAAATATGAGATCTATTGCATTGCAAATACTTGCAAAATCTCTCTCTACCTATCACTACATCTTGATGTATCTACCTTGTTCCTCTTGCTATTCCAACTACCTGTACTCCATCCCTCTCTTCTTCTCTCATGGCCTCACCACTTTTAGTTCCTCTGTGCCTAACTCTATATTTCTTCCTCTCTGCCCCCTCTACCTCAACTCTCTCTCTACCTTACCCCTCTCTCTGCACTTCACTGCTTTATTTCCATCTCATTTTGCTTACTCTTTTTTACATACTTCAAACTCTTTCTAAATCAACTCAGCCCTTACCTCACCTTGCTGTTCTTATCCATCTCTCTATACCCTACCTTTATCTACTTATGTCAGTCCTCTCTGTAGCACAACACTCACAATCTCAAATCATTACTGTGTTACTTCTTTACCTACCTCACATTTATCTCATTACCTCATTACTCTCTACTCCGTACTGTTTCTTTTCTCTCTCTACCTAACTTCACAATTTACCTTCCTATTAATTTGCTACCTCATCCTTTAAACTCCCCTCTCTACCTCTGTGCTCTCTACATCACCTCTAGTCCCTATCGTACTCCTTTCTTGTTACCTGATTAGCTCACTTTCTCTCTCTCATACACAGACATAAACGTCTGTCTGGACATCACTCTCCATTTCAACTTATGCTCTTTTGCTCACCTATCTCTCTCTACCTCTCTCTGCTTCACCTGTCTCTGTGCAGCTGTACCTCACAATCCTCTCTCTATCCCATCATCTATCTCACTCCACTCTACACTTCCTGTTTCTTTCTTCTCATCATGTCTCCCTCTCTCTCTGCCTTTCTGTATGCCTCAATACTCTCTTGACTTGACCTGCCTTTCTATACCCCTTATCTTTTGGCACTTCTCTCTACCTCGTACCTCGCTATACCTTGCATCTCTTCATGTTTCGTGGACTACCTTTACCATTCTGTCTTTGTCTTTACCACTCTAACTTACCACTCTTTCCACCTCATCTCTCTTTGTACCTCACCACTCTTTGTATTCCATCCCTCTCCCTCGCTCTACGTGTTTTCACCTATTTCTAGCTTACTTCATTTCTCTGGCATAAATATTTTAGTCTCAGACCTGAGCAGAATGAACAGTGATGAGTACACCCAGACATAATACTTACAACTGAGCTGTCTGTAAACTTCACATGCAATACTATTCTCCAATTGCACAAAGACAACATTCAAGATTGTCTCTAAACCCTCTACTCCGGCTTCCTCTCAGAGTCCCTCATCACAGAATCTTTGTGAAAATCTCTATGATTTTTTCCTACGAAATGCAAGACTGTCTGTGTTTTTGTCACGTCAGACTAGCTCCCTGAATCCTGAAGTTTCAGGAGAACACATACCTAGGGAGTCCCAAGCAGCAACAGTATCTACATGTAAGCAGTCCACTGCTAATCTAATCTTATCTAAACTACAACCAATCACTTCAAGATCTCCTTCAGACCCTTGCCCTGTCAGATGTTTAAGAAACATATTCCCTCATATCAGCCATCCTCAATGTTTCTGCCAGACGCGTGGCACAGAGTCAGTTTTGGTCACTGCCCTGGATGACTTGGACTATAGACTAGATTCACGGGGATTAGCAATTTGAATCCTTTGGGCTTTATCAGCTTTCTGTGGCACTGTCCCTCAGCTCACTCTCTTACAGAGGTTATGGAAGTTTGGAGTAAGAGGCAGAGTCCATATTAGGGCTTCCTCATTCATCGTTTCTCTCCAAAATTAAAGGATTGCCTTGGGCTCAGATTTAAGTGTCACACTCTTTAATCTTTATTTGATGGAGCTTGCTCACCTAATCAAGGAACATGGCTTCATGCATTACCATTCCTAGGATGACACACAATTGATAATAAATGTGCACCCTCAACCTGATGAGGTTCATATTTGAAAAGCTTGCAGCTCTTGCTTGCAGAAAGTCACCCCTTGGATGAGCCATAATTATTGAGGCTGAACTCGGAGAAAAGTGAGATGAGTCTTGACTGCTCTGTATCATTTGTAGTTTTCGCCTGCACAGCACTTACGCTGTGCTTGTGAAATCTATTGTAGATAATGCTTTCCTTGCTTTAATTGGTTCCTGTGCTTGCCACTTACTTTTCCTCTGCTTCTATTGGCTGTCAAACTATTTTCTTACATTTACCAATGCTTGTTCATCGTGTGTTTGCTGTTATCAGTATCTCGAGGCCCAAGTACTGTGTTCATCTGCTTTGGTTATGGCACTCACCAGTCCCCCTGGTGCCAAAGCAGGCACCCATCTTAGTGCTCCCTTTGGTAGCGAGGCGGGCGCTGGATTTCAGACCCATGCAATTTTAGGTGAGCAAGTCTCATGTGCAGTAGTGCCCTTTTTTAGAGTCGTGCCTGCGTTGCATGCGCTCGCGCATGCGTATCACAGCGAGACGTTTTAGTTATTAGAAAAGGGCTCAGAGCCCTGTCGACATCACGTCAGTGTTTTCTATTGGTTCGTGGGCTTGCCTATTAAAATCCGCTTTCTTTCATTAGTCGAAGGCATGCATACGTCATGCCTTTTCCAGTGGCTAGCCCTCCTTGAGCGCATCGACCAAGTACAGAAAACATGCGAGGCTCGCTGTTTTTTGTCCGGCTGGTGGACTACTTTTTCTCTATTTTATTAGCGCGATTTCGCTTGGCAGAAGTCGAGCGCTTTACTCAGTTAATTGCACTTTTTCGGTTACGTGCATAAATACATTTTTGCCGTTAGGTGAAAAGTCGGGTTAGGAGTTTACAACGCTATCTGCTCTAACATGAGCAAACGCGAGACCCGTTGCATTGCAAATGCTTGTTGAGACTTGCAGGGACCTGCACAGTTCTGGGACTAGCAGTTGGTAATGCCTGTAGAGGAGATTGGACTGAAACATTTCCCTTTGAGGACCTCTTCAAGTAGCATGTTTATGTTGGCTAGCGTCCAGATAATCTGAAAGCCGAAAAGAAGTGAGTCGATACTGTCAGTCTAGTTTCTGAAAAAAAGGAGTTCAATTATAAATACTCCACGCTTAACAGCCCTGCCAAGCACCACGTAACACAAGTCAGACTAATGCATTTTAGTGCTGGTGTTTGCAGAACCGCACTAAAATGGATTAGTCACACATTTACAGAACTGCTGGATACAGTCGGGATAATGAGAGGCTCCACAGCTGCAGCAATATATTAGCCACAAAAATTGGCCTTGCACATGCTTCGGGGCAATCGGCACCATTTCATTTTTGTGTAAGAGGTTCTAAGACTCGCTATCATCACGCACCATTTAAACATTTAAATGATCATTTTTAGTGTTTGGAATTAGACACTGCCATCCAGTGGCATCAGAGAAAATTCACCAAATTCCTTCAGTGTTAATTAGTTAAGGATTTCTATGGTTAACAACATAAAACTCGAGAACAAAACTCCAACTCTGTGCAATGCTTTTTTTTTTTACTTTGATGTTGTAGACACTTGGGCCCATATTTATAGATTTTGGTGCAAAACTGCATCAAAAGCTTTACCGCCGGCTTGCGTCATTCTCAGACGCATGTCAGGGGTCATATTTATAGTATGGTGCAAGCTGGCGGTAAATCCTGGCTAGTATTCAGAAAAACGACGCAAGCCGGGTGAGGGTGGGGGTAGGGAAGGAGGGGGTTGTGCGTAAAAAAATTACGCTAGCCTGGTTAGAGGCAAAATAAATGCAGCTAACCAAACTAGCACCATTTCCTGGTGCACCACCACTAAAAACATGACTCCTGTCTTAGGAAAGACAGTAGTCATGCCCACCACCCCAATGGCCTGGCTATAGCACCCTGTGCCATGCAGGGGGCCACAGGTTAGGGCCCCCAATGGTAAAAAAAAAACAAAAAAACAATTAAGAATACTTACCTGGACTTACCTGGGATTGGGTCCCCCATCCTCCGGTGTCCCTCTGGTGAGGGTGTTCCTGGGGCTTGGGCAGGGCACCTGTGGATCCATTCCATGGTGCTTAACCATGAAAATGGGTCCAAGGTACCTTAAGGCCTGGTCAGACTCAGGTGTGAAATAATGGCACTAAACAAGCGTCACACCATTATTTAGGCCCACCTGTGCATCATTTTTGCACGGGGGTAAATATGGCGCTATGGGGATAGTGCCATTTTTTGGATGGGGAGCGCCTACTTTACATCTCATAGACGCAAAGTAGGTTCATGCATCCAAAAAATGGTGCAAACTCCAGTATTTTTACGCTAGACGTGCCTAGCGTCAAAATATAAATATGGAGTTAAGTTTGTGCCGCATTTGCGTAAAAATAAAATGACGCAAATGCAGTGAAAAAAAAGTATAAATATGGGCCTTGGCATTTGGGCCCCACTAATTTTATGCCCAGAGGCACCATTTAGGCCTTTGTGGTTTTGTGAAGTGTTCAGTCTCAGATTCATGTGTTTAATATCCCCCTACTCACGGTTATTGAGTGCCAGCACTTTTGAATCCCCCCCTACACCCACCCCAAGTACCAGATCTTCCACTTGGCCAAGGAGAGTACCTGTGTACTGAGGTGAAGCTGCCAGGCTCATGCAAGGTATAAGCAACATTGCAGGACAGAGACTGATTCACTGACAGCAAGGTTTAGCATGACCCTGTGTAAACAAAGAGAAACAGAGCAAAATTCTGATATACGCAGTGAGGAATAGTTACCTGTATACTTATAGTGCTACAAGGTCCCAGCCTGCAGCAGAGAAGACACTACCAATATGAAAGTCACCATTTTAAAATTGCATTACAAGCAGTATAAGTGTGACTCGAACTGTCACACATTTGGCACAGTGTACAGTGTCACTCATAATTACACTGAAACCATGCAAATGTCACACATAAGCAATCTGAAAACATGGCAGCTGTGTTTTGCTTGCGAGAAAGTGTCACTCATAGTGGTTGAAATGTTACTCATATGTACACTGAAATTATGAAAATGTCACATATAGCAATCTGAAAACTTGCCAGCTATGACTTCTTGGGTTTAACTGGCAGATATTTAAGAAGGCCCCCACTCGCCCAAGTGATTAATTAAATGTGGACTCTAATGCCCTGTCTATCCTAAAACGCTGTCTTTTGAGGAGCAAATTGTGCAGGCATGTTTGCGAGAGCAAATCTGCAAGAGTTTCTCACTGCTGCCCTCCGTGATGTGTACCTGAAAATGCAATCAGGTCTGCATCGCCTAGTGCTGTCCATCGCCTGATGCTGTCTGTCGAGGGCCTTACATGGGGATTCAAGCAAAACCCAAACAGCAGGTTAACAGACATAACATTTGGACTATTTCTGGGCCTATTATCAGGGTAAGCTGTTATTTGACTTCCTGACATTTCCGGCGCTACCAGACTTATCTATATTGAGGATTCCCTCAGTTCAGTTCAGTTTAGATTTATTGTATAATGTGATTTATAATAATTCATCATGTATTGATTTATAATAACTTATAATTATTACATAGTTTAGTAATACATACAAAAAATCTTCTAAAATTACACGATTAAGAAAAAAACAGGAAGTGCCTGCAAAAAAATACATAATCACTAAATATAAGCTAATTAACCCATTGAAAGACATACTGTAATTAGGTCCATAAACGACTGCTCATGCGAGGTGCATATCTTTGCCTTTTATGCACAGCATAACAACCTTCTCACGGGTCTGGGCACCACTCTTGGTCCAGTGGTATCTTAAGAACTTTATACTACTGTCCAGTAATTCTACAGAGGTCACATAATATGAGACAGAACTTTTCTGACAAAACCACAGGACATGCAGACCTTTTTGCCACCCATTGCATCTGTCAGGGCCAATTGTAATAAACATCTTAATAAATGTAGGCACATTGATTCATAGTTGAATACAAATACCTGTCATGATTACAAAAGCAAACAATGGGAATCAAGGCATAGTTAGGGGTATATTTACTAGAAAGTGGTGCATCAGCTATGATGTGTCACTTTCCTAGCACCCTCCCTACCTGCACCTAACAACACCATAGTTGAGCCATATTTACAATATGGAGGACCATGATGGCCGTTAGCACAATAGTGTCAACTTTTTGGCGCTACTGTGGTGCTTTGCTGCACTAGCGTAAAAAATGTTGTCGGTACTGCACAAAGCACAGAGAGGCCCATTCATTTCAATGGGTGCATCATTTTAACGCCTGCTATGAGCAGGTGTTAAAAATGACGGAAAAAATGACACAGTGAAAACTTGTACATTTTACTGCACCATTTTTTCAGGCTTCCCTGCGCCAGGGCGCCTCCCTTGCATACATTATACCTGGCACAGGTGTAATGGGGTACAAGGATTTACAAAGTGGCGCAATACATGCATGCATTGCACCACTTTGTAAATATGGCATGTGGAAAAAGCCACATTAGCACTGCCTCAGCGTAAAAAAAATGATGCTAAAATAACGCTAAGGGGCTTGTAAATATGCCTCTTGTTGGGAGTCTGTTTCTTTTGAAGTGCCCACGCCTCTAAAGTTTTATTTTTCTTCAAAGTCGTGTGTAAGAGCATTAGCAACTGAAAGGTTGATAGCCCCTCAACACAGACCATTGGAGTGACTAGAGTTCACACCTGGATGTCAGCCACAGTGATATGTGTATCAAACTGTTAGCCCAGGGCCCCAGACCTTCTCTTTATGATTCTCTTATCAGCCCCATTCCTGAGATGTTCACAGGTCCCTTTCTTGTGACCTTTCACTGATTCAAAGAGCCCATTTTAAATTGTTCAGGGAGAAGACTGGCTCTCCCCTCTCCAGTGTGTGTCCCACCCAGCTAACAGAAATGCAACAACACCTCTACCTACTCATGTTTCACCATGCAGGTGTGGGTCTCCCAAAATGGAAACACCAGGGTCCTCCATGTATTGTACCATTAGCATGCAAACATACACCCAGTGCATGTTTACAGAATACATACACTGCACAGTATTGGGTCCTTGATGTGGTGTACCATTCATAGGCACAAATACATCTAACACATGCATGTACCATGCATACACTGCACAGCACTACATCCTTTATGTATCGTACCTCTCATAGACACACATACATCCAGCACATACATTCACTGTGCACTCAGTGCTTAGTACTGCATTGTCCATGTATTGTACCCTCCCCAGGCACACATGTGGCGAGTTAAGCCTCACTCCAGTGAAACAGATTAAAAAGGGCTTGTTCACTCCTACTGATCACTACAAAATATGCTGCCACCACCGCGTTCATGTTGATAAACTCCTGGGAAAGGAAGTAGTTTTCCACCACTATGAGGGTAGAACTTTTAGCACCCCTCACGGTCTAACTAGACTGCAAACCATAAGACAGTCATATTTCATGGAACACATGCATGATCCCAGCACTTAATTTGTGAAAGAAAGAATGCCGGTGCCCGAAGCTATGCTCAGAAGCCCGTGGCTTGTGCAATTAAATGTCAGCACACCGAATACCAAGGCGGATTGTCTTAAATCCACCTCATGCCTCTTCAATCCAGTACCAGACACTCACTGCCTCTTTATCTCACCTTTGCAAGTTCCTGCTTTCTCCCTTTGTGAAGGTTTTTCCATTTTTCCCTTCCTCCATCTTTTTGATCTGTGTGTTTTCTCTCTCTTGAACTCTATAAGTATCTTGTGGGAAAAATAGATGCCAGTCCCCAAAAATAAGGGCTGGTGACTGCCACCGGCAACAACCAGCTCAAATTAAGCACTGCATGATCCGTGTTTGCCTATAACACCAAAAATTAGCATTAGAAATCCAGACAGCAATACAGCTGGGGAACTCAGGACAGGTGTGCACGTCCATCACCATGCAGAGGACTTTTCCATCCCAACATCTTGTCACCCGGTGCTTCAAAACCAGAGGTCAAATGTCAGGCTACGTCTTTTCCCAAGTTGCTGCCTATTTTTTAAATATTGATGTTTACTTTTCTTTCTCTGAATACAAAGTGAGAGAAGTTTTTAAAGTGAATTATGTGACAATATTACTGGATTACAAGAAGTGTGAATGGATAGGCTGTAGGATTTTTTGTGCATCATTCAACAAAATGTAAATATCAATAAATTACTTGGTTACATACCGGTAATCTTCATTACTCCAAGTCGTAGTCTTCCTCGCCACAGCCCTTACTTCATGAGCACTTTGTGGTAGGTGCGCAGCATTCCCTAATGAAAACAAATCTTTAATGTCCACACCAATATGGCCCTCACAGGAAGTTCAGTAAACCTGGGGACATATAGGCGGGGCCAAGGCAGAATATTTCCTGTATTACCAAAGAGCAAACACTTAAAACAAACAAAAAAAAATTCCCGTTCCCCCAGAGAGGGAGACAGAGAATGCAGGACTGTGGCTAGGAAGAATATCGCTCCGAGTAATAAAGATTACTGGTAAGTAACCGGGTTAACACCCAGTGTTTAGTTAAAACATCACATTCAGAAAGAAATAAACAAGCCTCTACTGAAATTATCCCCAAGACCTAACTTAAATCCAAAGTGAGACAAGAAAAACTAAAAACAATAACGATCCCCTACAACTGAAAAACAGTGGTAAGAGGAAAGACTTCAGATGCATGGCAGAAGAAAAAATCTTCAAAATAATGGCTACCTTGAAGCCCACACCCCACATGGTCGATCCCCTCCCCTCTACCCTAGTACAGAACCTCAACCATATCATCTCCATGTATTGGACTAAAATCATCAGCGCCGCTCTGTCATAAGGCTGTGTTCCTGACTCCCTTCAACTAGGTCAAATCACACACATTCCCCCAAAAAATATGGGGGACCCTAATGAACTCAATAACCTCAGACCTATCACCAACCTCCCTTTCCTATCTAAAACAATTGAGAAGTGAGTCTTCTTACTACTCAACCAACACATAGAGGAGTTCAACCCCAATGACACATTCCAATCAGGATTCAGGAAAGGCTGTAGCACAGAAACTGCTATGCTAATTATATATCAGATAACATTGACAGATCCTTAGATGTAGGTGTCCACCTGCCTCCTAATCCTGCTTGATTTATCAGCAGCATTTAATACAGTAAATCATCCAGCTTTACTTGAGACATTCAAGAACTGTACCGGTGTCAATGGCACAGCCCTGAGATGGCTTACGTCCTCCCTGCAGCATTGCTTTCAACAAATTCAAATCAACAGTCTCTAGAAACCTGCTCCAGTTTCACAAGGTGCACCCTAAGGCTCAGTCCTCTTTCCGGGCCCTATTTAATCTCTTCATCTCTTCCCTCACAGTAATTTTGAACCAAGCAGGGATCAAATATCACCCTTATGCCAACGTCACTCAACTTTAATACAAAATAAAATCACCCAATGACATCCTGAGCCTTAATGCCATACTAATTAAGATACAAACATGGCTGAACACCAACCACCTTAAGCTGAACACCAACAACACTGAACTAGTAGTTCTTTCCCCAAAAAATAAACCTTTATCTATCCAAGAATGGTTCAAGAATGTGGATGCCCAAAACTCTTCTCTTTCACTTTCTAACTCTGTAAAGTCCTTGGGTGTCAGTCTGGACAAAAACATGTAAATGAACGAGCACATCAACAACTCAGCCAAGGGAGCGCTCTACACACTAAAACATCTCAAGAAATTCAAACCGCTTATCCCCTCTGATGATCATAAGACAGAAGTGCAATCACTAGTTCACTCAAAACTTGACTACAGCAACGCCATCTTCACTGGGAAGCTGAAAAGTCACCTTGCGCCCCTAAGAGCAGTTCTCAAGTGGCTGCCAGGCTCCTCACAGGAATTAAACAGTTTGATCCCATCTCACCTGCCCTCAATAGAGTCAACTGACTTCCCATTGAAGGAATATGCATCTTCAAGACCGCTTGTATTACTCTCAAAGCCCTTCACACAAAGAACTCCAAATACCTAGAAAACAAACTGTCAAGATCAGGAAAAGCTCGGGCACTGAGAAGCTCCAACTCTTTTCTTCTCATATCTCCTAATCCGAAGGAAAAATAATCCCAGGCATGATCTTTCTCAGAAAATGCCCCTAGGATCTGGAACTTACCCCCTAAGCATCTCCGCTCCCACCCCTCTTTTTCTTGTTTCAAACAGAACCTCAAATCTCTACTGCTTAACTACTACCTCAGCATGGGCACAACCTGGACTGTGTTTCCCAAACATCCAATCCACATTCACAGCATCCATCAAGACAGCTGCCTGACTCTTTCAATCTCTATTCTGTCTCCAATGGAATTACCTTAATGCAATATTGTTATATGCTGTTTGCGACTATTCTGACCACCTTAATGCTGTATTGTTTGTATACTTTTTCCTCTGACTATTTGTGACTTTTAAATCCCCACATGTACTTCTAGTAGATTTATGCACATAACATGTAAAGCGCTCTGATACTTTTCAGTCTAGCTAGAGCTATATAAAACTCCAAATAAATAAATCACTCTGCTGCTGAAGGCACAGCTGAACCACGTGGAGGAAAAACCTCACTCATTCTCAATTAATAACAGGAAGTTAAAGTATTATGTTCAGACCATGTAGCTGCTGTGCAAATATCTTTTAGAAAAAGTCATCTTAAAAGCTCGCCTGGAAAAAGAGACAGCCCTTGTGGAACATCCCTGGACCTGAGATGGGAATAGAAATGCCCATCTTTTGCTAAGCCAAAGCAATCTCAGTTTTAACCCACCTGCAGAGAGTGGAAACTACACTATAGATCCAAACCCAAATGGTGAGAAACAAAGAATCCACAACCTGAAAGGAGGCAGTTATTTGCATACAGATTGTGAGAACTCTAACCAGACCCAAAGAGCATCAAGCAATTTCCTTATCTGAAGCGAGTACAGGGAAAAAGATGGGAGAATTAAATTCTAAGAGACATGCAAAGAACACAAAACCTTAAGGAGAAAGGTAGGGTCAGGTCTCAGCACCACCTTATCTGGAAAGAAAGTTAAATACGGCTCATAGCAAAGTAGAGACCCAATTATACCCAATCTATGCTCTGATGTAATGGCAACAATTAAGAAAACTTTCAAAGTTAAAAATCTAAAAGAAATTGAGGGAAGGGTTTCAAAAAGAGATTTCTGTAAGGCAGAGAGCACTAATGAATGCAATGAACTGAGGAATGAACCACAGGACTTCTGGGATGTGGCCAGCTAAAGGGTCAACAAGATACTGGGAGGGGCCCAGAATTGAAATTGCTTTGATCGATGTCCGCTGACTCCACAGAGTGGATACAGCCAACCCTAATAAAAATCAGTCTCTAAGAAATTTGAGCACCTTACTCCCCTAACATGAGGTAGGAATACACCCATTGATCGAAAACCACTTTGAAAAATTGGACTAGTGTCTCTCATAGACCTTGATTGTACTTCCTGTCCTAGAGTTCTGGATAGAGGGCGCAATATCTGAAGGACAGCCTAAGGATTCTAATTGCCGTCTTTCATTGTCCAGACCCCAGAGAAAGGCAGCAAAGAGAGGACTTTGGCAACTGGAACCTCAGAGGAGACAGAACAATTGCAAAACGTCATGGGGGGCTGAACTGCAATTTGTAGCAGCTACAGAAGCCAATGCTGTCTTCTCCAGCATGGGACCACCAGCATGACTTCTGGCCCCTCCTCCCGAATCTAATCTTTGACAGAATCCTGCTGATTGGTGGAAAGGGAGAGAAGGCATGGAGGAGACCGCTGGGGCATGTGCAACTCATTGGATTCACACCCCGGGACTCCTGACATGAGAAGGGTAGAAAATAGGAGGAGAAGGTCATCCTGTGAGGAGGCAAAGGTTCTGAAGTGAACTGCTATCTGCTGAAATAACTGAGGTCAGGAGATTGAGGAGGGAAACTTCTAGCTCAAGTGAGCAGCATGCAGGTTTAATAAACTTCTTGTGGGGGCCATTTTGGTGTGTGAATTAAAGTAATATTTTTTAATGTTTATGGATCAATGCTGTACACAAGCAACAAAGTACTGATGACGCAGAAACGAAGGTTTTACATTTATTAGCGCATAAACGTAGTGCCGCAATAATCAAGTGTGACTTTAACCGAACTAATAAAGATTGTACGGGGACAAATGTGCCCTCAGAGTAGTTCGCCAACGTTTATAAGCGTGCTTTATATAACGTGATGTATTAGAATTGTACTAATCTGACATAACCGTAAACGTGTGCCATGATTTGCTTGTTTGAAATGTTTTAACTTAGCATAACTTTAGTGGAGGCTTCGGCCTAGTTGCCTTGTCTCACGGTTTAGATGCTCGTGTTTTTCTAACGTGCTAATAAAACGTGTATTCTTGCTTGAAGCTGTACTTTTCCAGTGAGATCGGTTCACATGCTTATCTTTAAGGTTTCGTGCCAGCCTGGCATCTTCTTCTTTGCTCCAAGGTCAATCTGCAGGTGCAGACAATGGAAGCTCTGAAAGTGAGTTAATTGGTAAAATATGTTGCAACTTACGTTCCCGACTCCAAGGATAATGTATGCCTAGGTAGAAGCTTGTGAATTGTTGTTTTTGATTGGACAATTTGAAGCCAACCTATGAACCCTCCAATGGAAGACCCTACTGGATTTGAACTGTTGTTTATTTAAACCTGGTGCACAAGAAGAAAGCAGCCATTACCAGCCATTCGCCATTTAGCCATTATCCATGCGCCATTACCCGCCATTTGCAGGACATTGCAGCCATTATGGCCCATCTTGCCGACCTCGTCATTTTGCCATCTTCTACGATGCCAATTGATGTTCGACGCCCTTTTGAATGAGACTTTGATGCTTTCTCTAATCGAGAGAAAGAGACTTTAAGAAATTCTCGCCCGAGAGACTTTAACTTCGATTTGCCCCTTTGCATGAAGTAGTAGTTTTGTCCTTTTATCTTGCCGCTGTGAGGCAAATGCCCCGTCCACCCTGCCCCTTTGCCCCGTCCCATGCTGATCGAAACCGGTACCTGTGAGACGAAGACTTCCTTGAATGCTGATTGAATTTGGTAAATATGAAAGGAAAATGTACAATTGCATTGTGTTTCTTTTTTGGTAACCAACTGCTGATTTTTGATAAGAGCCCTAGTTAGGAGTTTTCCAAATCAATGTTGCTAAATTGTTTTTGCATGAAGTCCCACATGCAGATGCTAATTTGAGGTTAGATGAGGATTCATTTGTTGCACGATGCAATTTGAGACCTTGTTATGCTGACTAATGTATGCAATTAGCCCATTACAGATTATAGTTTTAGTGGTTTGCGTTGCTATTATCGAATGCATTGTTATTCAAATGCTGCATAGATTGCATCTTTTTCGCCGTTATGGACAGCTATTAATGTTCATTTACATATATCATTTGGTGTTGAGACACATTTATATCGTGCTAGCTTTGTTAATATAGGGAAATAAATTCATTAACTTTGAATGAACTGGTGTGGTTATTCATGGCCGAAAGGTCATGGTTCGCCGAAATGTTTTCTGGATTAATTGTGAAGTGTTATGTTGATCAGGGCATTGCTTATGTTCGTTATTGATTATTGATTTGATTAAATTGACTAATCTCGGGTGAAGAGAGCCCCACTTGGTCAAAAGATTCATCGACCCAAGAGCGTCCAAATACAGGTAATTTATTAGTACGGAACGCTCTATCAGTAGATGGTAGCAGAGGATGGTTTCGCCCTTTGGGACCCCACCCGAGAGGTAACGGTTTCGCCCTTTGGGACCCCACTCGAGAGGTAACAGTTTCGCCCTTTGGGACCCCACTCGAGAGGTAACGGTTTCGCTCTTTGAGACCCTACTCGAGAGGTATATGGTGTTGAATTAGATTTTCTTGGGTAAAACAGATTGAGAGAATGATGATGCCCTAAGTCCCCCGCGACTTTCCCGGGATCTCGGAGCTTGCGAATGGAGAGAATGGAGGTGTGAAATCGGCGTTGGCGGTACTAGTGACGGTATGAGTGAAGTCAGGGTTTTGCGCTTGCACAGCTTATTGCCGCAGATTGTTTGAAAAGGTTGCGAGGATTTTAGAGAATAGCGGAGGTGCGACTCCGAGTGTGAGAGTAGGGAAGTCGTCGAACTTCATGTGCATGTGGCGCTTTGTGCAGAAAAAGGTCCACGTGGTTGTTGTTGTTGAGACGGGCCCTGCGAGGTCAAGAGACTCCGGAGTATGTTGAAAAGTGTATGAGACACTTGTTTTATGTTGTGGTCTGGTCGGTTTAATAGGTTGACCGGGCGTGGTCAACGAGTCTGTACGTGTGTTAAGGGAGTGAACAAAAACTTCGACTTCGGGCTTTGACAAATTCTAAGTGCACTAGAATAGATCACTGACAAGTTGAGAGCAGAATCTGCGGGTCAGATTTGCTTGCGAAAGTGGGGACCGAGAAAGATGGAATAACTGCTGAGGCTAGTGAAAAATCCCTAAGGTCCTGAAGCGATTGTGTTACCCTTCCTGTAGTAAACCGACAGATCTGTTTTATTATTATTTGGTTGCTCGCGATACATGCCAGAAGTTGTTACGAGAGGAGCTGAGTGAAGGAGGACTAGCCGCGAGGCTTTGTCAGCCGCAGAGTGTGTGAGTGTGACGTCACTAGGAGCCGCGCTTGGATAGGTTGGTTGCAGAGAAGGGTCGCGCACAGATTGGACGCAGTCCGTGGGGCTCGATTGGAAGGGGAAAGGCAAGCGAAGAGTATTCCGGGAATTAAAGTCACTTATTGATTACAAATTTTGTGAAATAAAAGACGAGAAAATGAAATTTTTGAAAGCATTAAAGAGTGCGATGAAGGGGGAGTCTTACATTAAAGCGAGCGTAGGAGAGGAGACGCCACCCGAAGGTACACCAGCTTACATTGTAATGGAGGAAAGGGGGGTAGCTCCGTGCCTTTGGCTAAAGCAATGGCACAAGCTGACAGAGAAACATGGGAGCGTAGCGTTCCCGATCCATGGGACATTCAATATAAGGATCTTAGAGAATTTGAGATTCGCGATGTACGACATGAAGGTACCTCCAAGGCCAGCACAGTTTGAGGCTCTAGCGGTTTGGGAACTAATGGCTAGACAGCAACAGCAAAAGAAGTTCGAGACCAGGATAAGAAAGGCAGAAAAGACACTAGCGGACGCTAGGTGGGATAATGCACAGAAGGTGTGGAGGTCAGATATATTGCAGGGGATAAAATTGTTTCCCGCAATTGCTAAGGAAGAAGAGGCGACAGGCAAGAAAGCTACCTGTAAGACAAACAGGAGGTGTTCCAAAGATAGAGAGGACGAGGAAAAGTTAAGGAGAGAAGACGAGTCAGAGGATGAGGAGTTCATCATGCAATTGCTGAACGACCGTCCACCACCTTATGTAGAGAGTGAACAAGGTCCAAGTACCAGTTCTGCCCCTCCGGCACCGGTACAGAATAATGAAACTCCGAATTCAGAAACGCCATCGGGATCTAAGGACCCGAGTTTACTGTTCACCCCGCAGATACCGCAGGTTAGGAGAATATATCCAGATGTGCCTATATTGAAAACAGCAGAAAATTATCAGCTGCAGGTCCCAAGGTACTACAGCAGTGACAACAGTACGGGAATGATTCTAGATCCAACCGTAATGGGAGTACAGAATGGTCGCAACCCAACATTGGCACAAGCTGAATCAACCCAGTTTTTGATGCCTCAAAAGCAGATGCAGGGGGGAACCGCACATGCTCAGATGACGGGGAGTCAGACGGGCATGCCGGCAATGATGACCCATAGTGTGGGAATGAACATGCCTCAGAACCTGGGGAATGGACAGAACCCGGATGCGATATCCCTACCCATTACTGTAGGACCACCGGTACCTTTGTACATTCAGCCTAACTCAGGTATGAGCGGTCAAGGATCAATGGTGCAGAATGGGACGGAAAGGAGGTGCACAGACAACACTCCAGAGATAACTCCGATAGCGGCTCAGCCAACTGGATCTGGGTCCTTGATGGAGTTTAGTCCCATATGTGCTCAGTCAACAGTGGTGAGGTCGAGTCCCCCACTGATGATACCGCTATCATCGAACACTGAAAAGCTGCCGCAACCATCAATGGCAGTCGATGTGAATGCTACACTGATGGGGTTGAATGCGCAACAGCTAACACAGTGGTTCAACAGTCTGAATTCCACACAAAGCTCAGCCAGTGGGAAGGGAGAAGACTATCTGAATAGGGTAAGGTTGAACATGGAAGCAGAAGAATTGGTGGAAGGGACTATGGGTTTGAATAGGTTAGAGTCCTACTCGGAAGAAGAGCTGAGGTATCTATGTCCCAGGATTACGAGAGAAGTGAACAAGGTACATAGAAGGTTGCAATAAATAGCTGACAAAAACGGGGTTGAGATAGACAAGACAAAACACTTGAGCAGGAGCTATAGATTGGATTTCAGGACCACAGACTTTGAACACATGAGGTCAGCAGGCATGAAAACGCACCTTAGAGAATTGCTGCAGAGTGCACAAGTGTGGAGGTGCTTAGACAAATGGGAAAGCAGGTGGGCAAAGAAAAAGGAAAAGAGGAAAGACAGTGTCCCAGAGCACAACGAGAAAAGATCACAGAGTAGTGATGCAATAACTATGTTACCAATGAGGGAGACAGCAGGGGGAAAATTAATACATGTACCGTGGCACAGAAGCGACATTCAGTCTTTTACGGATGATTTTCCCAAACTGAGAGAGAAACCGATTGAATGGTATCAACAGACTGATAGGTTTGTGAAGCTTGCAAAATGTCTTTGGGAAGACCTGAACACCCTCTTTGAGATTGTGGTTCCGGCAGATTTGTGGGAAGACTGCAAAAGGGCTGTAGGTTGGCCGACAAGTGAACCAGAGAGAGACAGGGATACGGGTGCACCATCGCCTATGGTAATGAGCTTGTACTATAAGGTGATTGAGCATTTGAAGACGAAGGTTGCCGCGAAAAATGTGGATTGGCAGAAGATTGATCGAACTGCCCAAGAGGCTAAAGAGTCGATTCATGGTTACTATGAGAGGTTGTTGAAGGCGTTCAAGAACTACAGTGGCACGGAAACAATAGAGGCGAAGGACATGCTTCATTTTGTGTTTAGATTTGTGGAAGGGCTGAGACCAGAGATAAGTCAGATGATAAAGACGCATTTGATTTGTTGGCAGTCGAAACCTATTGATGAGGTGTTGAATTATGCGAAATACTGTAGCGACGAAATTGAAGTGAAACAGAAAAGGTTGAAAGAGAAAGTGATGGTGATGCAACTTAAAGCAGCTCAGACAGGTTTGCAAGGGTTGCAAGGGTTCCAACAGCAGATACCTCAGCCGCAGCCGCAGGGAAATATGGTGTTTCAGCCACAGGCGCGAGGTAGAGGCAGAGGAGGCTTTGGGAGTAATGGTCCGGATTTGAACACTGTTGCAATTCCGAATGGTGTGCAGGCAATGAAAAGGGTGATGCCGTGTCACGTGTGCGGAATCGTCGGACATTGGAAACGCGAGTGCCCGATGGTGGTGCAGGAAGGTGCAGGTGTTGGTCAGCAAAACAATGATGTCAATGCATTCCAGACAATGAGGGGACCGAAAATGAGAGGTCCAAACCCAAATTTTCAGACCATAAATCAGCTGCAGGGATTACAGCCCATGCAGCCGCAGCAGATGCAGATGCCCCGTATGCAGATGACGCAAATGCAGCCAATGCAACAGCAGTTTCCCATGGTACCTAATCAGCAAATGCAAATACCCTTGGCACCAGTGAGTCAGCAGCAAGTGATGGTTCCTCCACAGGTCTCGGGTCAGGTGATGAGTACAAATGGCACAGTACAACAGTTCCCATTACACAGTGAGAATGGAATAAACAATGTATGGGAGAGTGAAAGTTCAGATGAGGAGGGAAATTGTGTGCTTGCAGCATCCTTGGAAGTTGATCAAAAGGGTCCATATGTGGAGGGAAGAGTTATGGGTCATCGTGTTTCATTCTTGGTTGACACAGGAGCCACACGTTCAACTGTTAGGAGCATTGAAGTACCAAATTTGCCACTCTCAGGGAGAACAGTTCAAGTAGTGGGAGTAGCAAACAGGCACCTGACGAACCCAATCACAGATCCAGTACAAGTCAGAATTGGTAACTATCAAGGGTTACATAATTTTGTGGTATGTGACTCAAGCCCGATAGCACTGTTAGGGAGAGACCTATTGTGCAAATTGGGATGTTCGATTATGTGTTCGAACGATGGAATTAGAATTCAGACGAGCAGTGATGGGGAAGAAGAGGACAGTGTAGAAGGGGATGAGATGGAAACTGTCGATGAAGAATATCCTCTGATTAACCTTTTTCCGATGATAACTGAAGAAGATATTCCAGCTGAATTACGGGAAACAGTCGGAAAGGAAGTGTGGGATATGACAGGAAAAGAGGTGGGATTGGTGAAAGGAGTGGAACCAGTGAAAGTGACCGTAAAACCCAATGTAACCTTTCCCCAGACCCCACAATACCACATGGCACAAGACACCCTCATGAAAGTCGCCCAACTCATTGACGAGTTTGTAAAACAGGGAGTATTGAAAGAAGTGTTAAGCAGTCCATGTAATTCACCAATCATGGGACTAATAAAGCCGAGTGGAAAGGTCCGAATTGTGCAGGACTTGAGGAAAATAAATGACATCATAATTAAATGCTGCCCTGTAGTACCGAATCCAGCTGTGATAATGTTTCAAATCCCTTGCGATGCCGAGTGGTTCTCAGTCATCGACTTGTCACAAGCATTCTTTTCGGTGCCTCTTCATGAGGACAGCCAATTTCTCTTTTGTTTCAAATTCTTAGACAGAGTTTACAGTTGGTGTCGAATTCCTCAAGGGTTTTCTGAGTCACCGTCAATTTTCAATCAGATTCTAAAGAAAGACTTGGAAGCGTTAGAATTGCCATTCGAGTCAACCCTAGTACAGTACATCGATGACTTACTGATTGCATCTAAGACAGAAAGTGGCTGCACAGCCGACACCATTGCTCTATTGAACCATTTGGGAAGGAATGGACACAAGGGCCCTCATCCTGACCTTGGCGGGCGGCGGAGGCCGCCCGCCAAAGTCCCGCCGTCAGGTTACCGTTCCGCGGTCGAAAGACCGCGGCGGTAATTCTGACATTCCCGCTGGGCTGGCGGGCGGCCGCCTTCAGGCCGCCCGCCAGCCCAGCGGGAAAGAGGCTTCCACGATGAAGCCGGCTCGGAATCGAGCCGGCGGAGTGGAAGCTGTGCGACGGGTGCAGTTGCACCCGTCGCGTATTACACTGTCTGCGCAGCAGACAGTGAAATACATTTAGGGGCCCTCTTACGGGGGCCCCGCGACCCCCCCTACCGCCATCCGGTTCCCGGCGGGCGGACCGCCGGGAACTGGATGGCGGTAGGGGGGGTCGGAATCCCCTCGGCGGCGCAGCAAGCTGCGCCGCCTTGGAGGATTCCAAGGGGCAGCGGAAAACCGGCGGGAACCCGCCGGTTTTCCTGCACTGACCGCGGCCAAAGCGCCGCGGTCAGAATGCCCTGCGGGGCACCGCCGGTCTGTCGGCGGTGCTCCCGCCGACCCTGGCCCCGGCGGTCTAAGACCGCCGGGGTTAGAATCACCCCCAAGGTGTCTCCTTCAAAGTTGCAGTTCTGTCAGAAGAAAGTGAAATACTTGGGTCATCAAATAGAGAAAGGGTCACGGAGAATAATGAAGGAAAGAATAACAAGTGTACTTCAAATGAGTCCACCAAAGACGAGGAGGGAGGTGAGGAAGTTTTTGGGGATGGTGAGCTACTGCCGCCAGTGGATTCCCAACTTCTCAACTCTAGCAAAGCCTTTACTGAAACTGACCCAGAAGGATGCCTTGGATGAAATTGAGCTGAAAGGAGATGAGATGGATGCTTTTATTGAATTGAAAGAATGCATGTGCAGGGCTCCAGCTTTAGGTATGCCTGATTACACAAAGCCTTTCACATTGTTTTGTCATGAACGTGATGCATGTTCTTTGTCTGTCTTGACCCAAGCCCATGGTGGCATAAACAGACCAGTAGCGTATTTTTCAGCTACTTTGGATCCGGTCGCAGCAGCACTGCCTGGGTGTTTGCGCGCCGTAGCAGCAGTTGGTATCAGCCTCACTCAGAGTGAAGGAATAGTGATGGGACACCCATTAACAGTCATGGTCCCTCACTCAGTTGAGATACTTTTGACCCGCTCCCGAACGCAACACATGACTGGAGCAAGACTCACAAGGTATGAAACAATAATTCTGGGCTCACCGAATGTGCTGCTGAAAAGGTGCACTACGTTGAATCCAGCAACCTTGCTTCCCGGTGAAAATGCTGAAATTGAGAACGCTGAAGACGTCGAGCACGACTGCCTTCAGGTGACTGAATTTTGCACAAAACCCCGACCTGACATTAAGGATACTAAGCTTGATGAAAATGACCAAATTGTTTTTGTTGATGGGTCATGTTTAAGAGATGCATTGGGAATATTGAAAGCAGGATATACTGTATGTACTGTAACAGGTGTCTTGGAAGCGTCCTGGCTTCAAGGAGTCTATTCCACACGTATAGCAGAGGATGTAGCCCTTACAAGAGCATGCCAACTGTCTACATTGATGAAGGTTACCGTTTACACTGATAGTCAGTACGGGTTTGGAATTGTGCACGACTTTGGGCAACTATGGTCACAGAGAGGTTTCCTGACCTCTTCAGGGTCCCCAGTGAAAAACGGGGAGAGAATAAGGGAATTGTTACACGCCATTCAGATGCCAGCCGAAATTGCAGTGGTAAAGTGTAGTGCTCATACAAAAGGACAGGACTATGTTTCCCTGGGAAATGCATATGCGGATCAAGTCGCAAGATTTTGTGCCTTGAACTGTATATTGCTCAGGGATGAATGGAATTTGATAAATGAACCAGAACTCGAACCAGCTGAAGCATTTGCCTTGAAGGTCGTGGATACAATGGATGAGCTAAAAGCATTACAGAATAGCGTCAGGGAGGATGAAAGAGTTTCCTGGATTAAGTCACAATGTACAAAGAGACCAGATGAGTTATGGGTTTCAAATGAGGGAAAATTTGTTTTACCAAATAGTCTCTTATCGCAGCTAGCGCGGTTCTATCATGGGCAGGCTCACCTAGGGAGAGATGCCATGATAAGATTGTTCAAAACTGATTGGTTTAACCCCAGATTCCGTCAAGTTGCAGAAGCAGTTTGCCATTGTTGTGTCATTTGTCAACAGATGAACCCAGGAAAGGGAACGGTTGTGAACGTGAGCCACATTGGCAGGGCGGGTGGCCCGTTCAGCAGAATGCAGATGGACTTTATTGAGATGCCTGTGCATGGAGGTCTGAAGTATGTGTTGGTGATTGTGTGCATTTTTAGTCACTGGATTGAAGCATACCCCACACGTAGAAATGACAGCCTTACAGTTGCAAAACTATTGTTGAGGGAGTTGATACCACGTTTCGGATTCCCGATCTCTTTAGAATCAGATAGAGGAAGTCACTTCAATAACGAGGTGATAAAGTTACTTTGCGCAGCGCTGAACATTGAGCAAAAACTGCATTATAGCTATCGCCCTGAAGCCTCAGGACTGGTGGAACAAATGAATGGTACACTGAAATCAAGAATGGCGAAAATATGTGCATCGACAA